>NC_141060.1:50379592-51621085 GCF_041138505.1 Cibotium barometz
TGACTCTCCTTGGTAACATACTCAATAAGCCATTGTGGGACCTCTTCGTTGGATTCCTCCAATTAGCTCAACTAGAGGTTTTGTAAGCAAGATGTTCTTATTAGTGAAGAATCTATTTGCTATCCTCATCCTCCAGCTAGTACGCCCTATACGGCCAATGTGATGCACAAAGATGTTGATGGCCTTGCATCATTTCTATATATTGTTTTTCTCCGTCTCTTTCTCTTCATCATCCTCATTGGTGTAGAATTGTGATACATTCTTGCAACTCTCTTGCCATAGCAACAAGTCAATACCTTGGATGTCGTTCTCTTCGTTTCTGACTTCTTCATGTTATGCACATGAGTGGAATTAAAAGGAATGGGAAGGATGACTCATAGGTCTGAAACATGATGTTAGAAAAAGAAGAGAAGACTATGAAAATAAGGTGAGGTGTACTTTTTATGAGGACAAGCCTTGAAGTAAGCTTCTCCATGTTTAGATATCACATGCCAAGATGACACCTCTGCACTTATGTCGTTGGCACAATTTGTTAAAATTGAGGTTCTTATATCACCAGTAGAAGAGTCCTAGCTTAGTTTGTGCTAGCACGTATAATCGGCTTCACACTATAGAGGTTTGTATATTGAAAATTGCAATGTGGAGAGATTAGATTGAGGTTTATGGGAGAGATCACTTACACTTCATAGGATGGGCTCCAACTTTCACCATTTTTATAATCCATATACATGGATTTCCAATCCAGTGACCACCATTGCATACCAAGACATGTCAAACGAGAGACAAGCCCTTATATCAAGGCATGCATACTTTCTTGGAAAGGTAAAGAAATGCACAAGATTCTTTCCAATGCTTCATTCAAATGCTTCCAAATCCATCAAAATACCTCCCACATGTCAAATTATTGCAACGTAGGCTCAATCTTGCATAAATTATGGTAAGAAGGCACATGCAAAGCATATCATCGCACTCCTAATGCTTCCAATTGCTTGCCAAACACATGAATGTTCACCCAATGCTTCCAACAAGCATGCTAACACTATGGATTTTCTAATTTTTGGTCTAAAATCCATCACATAGCATCAAATCAATTTCTAATCATGCCATTGGTACTCAATTTTGTAAGATTCTTGCAATTAAACACCATAACAAGTATGATAACCACTAATCTTTCTAAATCCCCTTGATTGAGAAACACAAGGTTTAGAGTTTTCTCTCCACTGACATTCGAAGATTCCCTTTATTAAGCAACACAAGGGTTAGGTTTTTCTCTCCAAAACACCATAGCCACAAAGCTTTGCAAAGAACTCCATGGCTTTTACAAAAACCCCTTCATAATGGTTGCAAAAGGAGTTCATATCTAGGGTTTACGCAAGAAAGAAAGATGATGACAAGCAAGAAAGAAGCCTCTTGGAACGATTAGAGCTAATAAAAAATGTATCTTTTATATTATTAACCATGGGGGGAGGCATTTGGAGATATCGCCCCTTGACTAGGGACTGGTGAAGATGGAATCACTTCCTCTTCAATGGGGTCAGGCATTCCCTCACTAAAAATTCTTTCCAGCAAGAAGGGTGTTTGCCCACTTCCTGATGTCCTATCCTCACTTTCTTCCCGAATGATACTAGGTATCGCTAACGGTTTATGGTTCCTGTGAGGTTGAACTTGCGTAGGAAACACTGTGTCTGGAATTTTGATTTTTCTCGGGTTTGGCTCCAGTTCTCTTTGTGTTTCTTCCACCAAACCCCTTAAGTGTTGCACTTGTTCAATCTCCTCAACTGGGTTTGGGTAAGTTCCAATCTTTTTCTTGAGGGTTTTTGGCCCACGTGGCTTGTCTTGGGAAGTCTCAGTCAGTTTAGGTGGACGAGAGGGCATTAACTGACTTGGTTGTGGGGCCGAGGAAGTTTCCTTCTGTCTCCCCTTATTTATGCTTGATTCTCCTTCATTGAGCTCCCGAGTGGGTTCCTCCCTTAAGGTAGTGGCTTTGGTCCCCATGGTTTCTATGGAGTCGGAATCATCTTCAGGATCATTCATATACACGGGGTCGTCTCCTGTCCCTATGTTAGTCTTTGAACTGGGTGTGACACTAGCATCACTCCAACCATATAATGATTCGAGATTAAGGAAGGAAAGACACACACTTACCTTTGAAACACGACCGTTTTCATACAAGGGTTTTTTTTATTCTTTCGTGAGAGTATCATCCACTACATCACGATTCTCGACCATGCCAGAAGCCTCTATCATCTTCTCCATTGCATCGTGTGTGTATTGGCTCTACTTGCACCTCGGCTTCAGGTTGCTACTCCCTCTCAAGACACGAAACCCATTATCCACTTTTGCTATTACCCCACAATGAGAACCATTATCCACTCTGTTCTTATATCCTTTCAATAAGTTAATCACCATTTTCACACCAATAATAAATTAAGGATAATGAAGATGCACAACCCCTCAAGGGGTGTGATCTTTTAAGAGCATATACGACTCCTATGTAATCGTTAACCGAGAAATAAATGAATTCATTTAGTACATATTTCTCTTCTTTTTCATCTCCCTCTCCTGTGTTTGATCACCCATGAATATAATTCCTTTACAAACTGTGAGAACATAAAATTACCAATTCATTGGTAGTGAAGCTAATGTATTCAAATGAGGTGTTGCATGAGGTGAGGATATTGGTAAAATATTTTGTTTTCATGCAACAAATCGACAAGTAAGTAGCTCATCCCCGCCTCTTTTAACACAACATCTTGACTTATTGGAAGGATTTCTACTTAGGAGTTTCCTCAAAGAGGGTATGAGTAATGCAGGACACTTTGTTTAATGTCTTATTTCTTTAAGGGTTGTAAGCTTCTAGTGTTTATTTGGAAGTTTATGTCCACTCAATAGTATTTATACATGTTCTCATGGCTACATGGTGTTGTTTATGTATGCGCATTGAGAAATTCCTTTGACTAGCTTCATCCTTATATTGATACTAGTATGAAGTTACTTTGCATCTCAGGAAATTTTATAATTGATGGCTATTACCCCACAATGAAAACCATTATCCACTCTGTTCTTATACCCTTTCAATAAATTAGTCACCATTTTCACACTAATAGTAAATTAAGGATAGTGAAGATGCACAACCCCTCAAGGGGTGTGATCTTTTAAGAGCATATACGACTCTTATGTAATCGTTAAACGAGAAATAATTGAATTCATTAGTACATATTTCTATTCTTTTTCATCTCCCTCGCTTGTGTTTAATCACCCATGAATATAATTTCTTTACAAACTTGTGAGAATATAAAACTACAAATTCATTGGTATAAGTGAAGCTAATGTGTTCAAATGAGGTGTTGCATGAGGTGAGGATCAGGGATTAAATATTCACGTGATCACAAGATTTTTTGTGATAATAACACATGTGAACAAGTTATTCACATGTTCTCATGTTACCGTTCACAAAATAACATGTCACTTGCCATTTGGGAACCCCTTAAAAGCTTGGCTACACATGGGAATAAGCTATTCACATGTTCTCATGTTACCATCTTCACATAATAGCAGGTTAGTGGCCACCTAAGAAGATTTTTTATGCCCCACAAAGATAATTTTTTTAGGCCCTTGTGAAAGCTTTGTGAATATAACATGTGATCACAAGATTTTTTGTGTTATTAACATATGTTATTAACATGTCACATGTTCTCGTTTACGTCAATGAAATCCCTGGTGAGGATACTGGTAAAATATTTTATTTTCATGCAACAAATCGACAAGTAAGTAGCTCATCCCGGCCTCTTTTAACACAACATCTTGACTTATTGGAAGGATTTCTACTTAGGAGTTTCCTCAAAGAGGGTATGAGTAATGCAGGACACTTTGTTTAATGTCTTATTTCTTTAAGGGTTGTAAGCTTCTAGTGTTTATTTGGAAGTTTATGTCCACTCAATAGTATTTATACATGTTCTCATTGCTACATGATGTTGTTTATGTATGCGCATTGAGAAATTCCTTTGACTAGCTTCATCCTTATATTGATACTAGTATGAAGTTACTTTGCATCTCAGGAAATTTTATAATTGATGGGTGCTAAGCCATTTTTGGTTGATTTTTTTTTTCGTTGATTTGTGATTTACATCACACTAACCGAGATCATGCTGGTTTGATTAAGGCAATTAAATCAGCTCAATATTAAAGATCCATAGTGCTAGCTTATAAGTAGAGATAGTGTAAATTGTTGGCATTCATTTGAGTGAGTTCTTGTCTCATCACCACATGCAGATGGTGCTTTTTAAGATAATCACCTTCCATTTCTTAACACCCCAGCTGCGCCTACACTTTGGCAGTTTCATGGATTCTGCCCAGGTGTACTCTTGTTCACAGTACTTGAGAAAGGTCTAGATCATACATCTTGTGTATGACATGAGAGCTTGGCATATGTAAAATTGAAGCCAGTATATTACTCATCAAGAATGTACATATATTTGAACGGGGGCAACAATCTCTTCTCTCTCTCTCATCTTAATGAAGAGGGATTAAGTTCAATGCATATGCTGTTTGTTTAGTGCAGCTAATTTGATCAAAGAAGAGAAGAAGCTGACGTTCCTCAGTAAAAGCACTTGTATCTGCAGAGAGCAATATGGCCACTGCACTTTTATATTTTAGGCCAAGACTACTAGACTGTACTCATGTGTGTGCGCCAGAAATTATGAGCCAGATATTGATCAGCTGCTCGCACATTCCACCTGCAATATGCAGCAGCAGCAGCAGCATTAATAAGCCAGCATCCATCCACCGATCGATCCACGTCCTGCGCTGCATGAGCCCAAGTAGGCGCTACCAAAGCCATGGCTAGTCTTGACTCTTCTTCTCTTTCCTTATGTATGGCCATTAAATTGCTCTAAGGCGGCGCCATAGTTGCAGCAGAACCATATTAAAACTGATATATATATTAAAACTAACCAAAGCCATGGCATAAGCATGTGATGAAAGGCAGCGCCGACAGGCGGCGGCGCCATCAGCGCTAGAGGTACTGGTTCGATTCCTACGTCTGACACGGTCTGTGTGTTCTGCAGGTTTTAATTATTTTAAGGCAAATTTATTTAACATATGTTACGCAGGCTTCCCATTTGAGCGCATATTTGTAACGCTACGATATATTATTTGTGCAATTAATTATTATATTGCTACGCTATGTCCACTCTCTTGGCATTATAATTTCCCTTCACCTTGGCTGTTGTTACATTCATGCACTCTATCAATCCGATCTTGATGATGCAAACATACTTGCTGACTATACATAATTACCAATGGATACCAAAAACGTTCCAAAATAACATGCATACTTTTCTGGCCCTCCTCTAATGCTTGTCGAATCTACTCAAAAAATTAGCCTCATCACATAAGTATACTTCTACTCAAAAAATTAGCCTCATCCCATAAGTATATTGTTGCCTCTAACTTGTTGGCAATATAGAAGAAGCGAGCGTCTTCATTTTTTAGTACATTGTGCTTCAAATACTCTTTGGACATCTCCTTCCTCTGCCATGCTTGGCATCATCATCTTTCTCCTCCTTCTAGTACCACTAGAGAGGCAGACACCATAGTTGCCAACATTTTCACCACACCATCATCCTATGCTCCTCCAAATAGTGTACTAGGGCAAGGGCGAATTTCTCCCACCTACTCAGCCAAGCTCTGTTAAAGCCTTGTTGCCTCTCCTTCTTTTCGTCAGATAAGAACCCACGAGTAAGACGAGGATAGAAAGCCAAAGAACTAAGTGGCCATGCTTGTGGGGCAGCCTTGCTTGTAAATCTTGAATCTATTGCAATAAAGCTCTCTACTTTTGGCAGGATCCATGAGAGCCATAGATAGTTCTGGACTCCCCCCGGCACCCCCAATGGCCTTAGATATTGTTGGGAAAGGATCGCTAGTGCCATGTCCTTGATAACACTAGTAGGTCCATGACCCGATTGGCCACCATTAGATGTAGCTTCCATAACTTCCTCAAATACAATTGACTTGGACATAATTCACCCAACTTAACCCAAAAAAATCAAATTATAGTATTCATTATCTTGATCTCTTCTTTTTTATTTTCAAAAATATCATGGGCAATTGGAAAGAATTTGTAAGAGTTTCCCCTCACCTTCTCACAGTTAACTCAAGACTCTCATTAAATTTCATGTGTCAAATCCATGACACAAATAAAATCACATAGATTCACATTGTGTACACTGCATATTTGTGTAGATTTCCTCTGCATCAAAGCTTCTCCCATAATTCAAAAAATAAAAATAAAATTTATGTGTTAATGTGAGATGGTGTTGAATCACTAAACTCCATTAATTGGTTCCTTAATTAACCATTCAGGCTATGCAAGAATAATACATCCTTTTATCCCCATCTCAAGGGTAGAATATATATTCCAATAGCGTACACGTGAAAATTAAATGGTATATTAATGGATTTAATGAACGTCCCAGATAATTATTTTTTAAATAAGGAGAAGAGAAAGAATCCAAAATTAAAGAGACACTTACTTGGATTTAGTACAAAGTTGAGTAGAGCATTGTCGATCAAGAAAACTCAGACTCCACATACTATGAAGTACGAGAGTTTTGATGCTTTAGAGCTTTATTTCTTGTAAGTAAACTTGGGCTTAGAAGACCTTTGCTTTGTTGTTTAAGAAGTAATTAAGGTATAAATTAAGATTTACATGCACATGGTCCATTTTGCTAAAGATCTCTCATCATATCATAAGCCTATGTCTCCTAGATTTGGTATTTTTCTTACCCTCCTTGGGATAATCTTCCACATGCTTCCCCTTCTTCCTTCTAGGCTCATCCTCAACCTCTGTCCCTCTAGTCCTCTTATTGGCTAGGATATTTGCTTCTTCATCCACCCTAATCAAGTTCATCTCTCCTGGTCTAGGACCATTCATTGATTGTTTGTTGTTGAGCCTATGGTACCTACTCGTTTGGCATCTCCTATTCTCTCCTAGCATGCTACATGTCTTCTCTCTTGGGTGGCAAAGGGTAGATGTCTCCTCCCATCCTCCTGGGATAAGGGTAATGAGGAGAAATATGGCCTCTCTCCATGCAATTGAAACACTGTACATTCATGTTGGGTCCTCCTCTTCCCTTGCCTCTTGGACCATACCTATATCCTACCCTAGGAGCATTCTTGCCCCTGTGCAGAAGATTCAAATTTAGGTTCTCCATCTACTGAGTTAGATGAGTATTCCCTGCATGAGTTGGTATGTGGCTACTAGAACCAATGGAGCACCTCTCTCTTCTTCTACTCCTCTCCTGGGGCAAGACTGGTCTTCCTTCAGCTTGAAGCTCCCTTTGCTTTTATGCCATCCTCTATAACTTCCATTCTTTCTCCTTTGGCAATCCTTAAGGCTTCTTCAAAAGTCCCTAGCCTCTTTAGTTCTACCTTCTCCCTCAAGTATACATAAAGAGACTGAATGAACATGTCCTTATTCAGAGAAGAACTGGTGGGTGCTCTACTCTCAGGGAAGTGTCCCACCTTCCCCAGAAATCTTTAACGTGATCTACAAACCTATCAAAAACATTAGATAAATTATTCTCTAAGTTTTGAATTTCTCGCCATAAGTCATCAGGGGATTCACTCTACTTGTAGTGTTGCACCAAAGCCACCTTAATATCCTCATATATCTGCACTTGGTTTGGCTAGGCTCTCCATGCATGTAACCATCTTTTTGCCTCACCTTTCAGCAACATAGTCAGTAAAGTCAGCTTATCATCATCCCTCTGCTTACCAAAGGTGAAGGCTATAAGTTCCATCCTTGATAAGAATTCTTCTGGATCTTCACGAGTATGACCATAAAACACGAGATATTTCATCATAGCAGCCATCTCAACTCTTGAGAATTCTTCCACGCCTATAACTAATTTGAAGGTGCTTTCAAAGCCCTCCTCAGTGGAGGCACTAAAGCAATGATGCGTCGAGGGTGTATGTCTCTATAGCTCATCCGATCACACCACTATAGGTGTGGGATCCCAACTGCCCCCTCCGCACACCGGATTCCCGATAGTTGTGTCTGGGCCGCATGAGACTAAGTTGGTGGTCATTCCAAAAACCAAAACCGGGGAAATTTCCCATGCCCAAAAAACGGAGACGATTCCACCATTTTGAATTTCTTAACGAGTTTTTCTAATGAGGTTAAGATACTGAACTAACCTTTATCTGAATAAACCAGATAAAAGGGAAACTATTCCCAATGCTTTTTTCCTAATTGAATCAGGCACAGCCGTTGATCTATTCATTAGAGAAGTCTTCAGGCTTTTATTTAACTACTCGAGTTCTAAGCGTATTCCTATCAATCAATTTTATTATTAAAACTCTACTGATTCCAGCCTACCCCATCCGGCCCATGGGAGCACCGCCCCAACCCCACTGGAATTAGTAGAACCAGACAAGTACTCACCCACCCATAATTGAATGCCTTTCTTAACTTTTGCTTTAGAATACAGATACGCACACACTCCTCTTTAAACTTTAACTTTTAAAAATAATCCATTGATAAACAATTAATGGTTACAGATGTCATAACTCAAAATTTCCATTCAATCCTTGTTTCTCACAAAACAGTATCACTCTGGACTCTCCGTTGAGACTAGCAAGTCAGCAACGAGATACAGTAAACAGATTACAATAATTTTCTCGTCATCATACATATATATATCTTTCACGACATATGCATGGGTGTCCTAAGCACTGCGAGCCCGTGCATCGCCTGGTCAGAACCCTCCAGGATCATCTTTAGGTGTGCTAGCACTTCACTCTAGGACCACTTCGTCGGCCCTCACCCATCGTACTGGAAGCACACCATTTTTCACCATACCCAGGCTGGTCAAGACATGGGTAGGTTTTTGCCACGTGAGCCGTCTTTTGAACACTCTCGGCCAGCTGTTGTAATCGAACTTCCCTTGGAAAAACACATATACCAAATGCTCCCTCCAGCATTCTGGCGTAAGACAGTCCTTTAAGAAAACAGGGTTTCTATGCAAGTTTTGAGTTTTGAGTTTTTTTTTAATACAATGAGTATATCTTAAATCCATATCCCAAGACTTTCTGATGATTGCAGGTCTGAATTCCAAACAGAATTCCTCGAATTCTGTAACCTTGATTCTTAGATTAAAATCAAAGGGTCTCAACTTAGTTTCAGATTCGATAGGTGATTTGAGTGAATTTTTCTGAACTGGTCACATCGTCTTTTCTTGAAACTGACGAAGGAGTTATGTCTTGGTCGTCATAGTCTGATTAAAGGTTTGAGTCTAGAAAGGTTCTCCTGAACTATCTTTCTCGAAGGGTAATATTTCAATTACTACTTTAGTGAATTTCATTCATGAGTATTTGCTTAACTGAATTCAAAACTAATCACAAATTGCTATGAGGAAAAAAATTAATCATTTATCTAAAACTCTAACTTCGATAGTTTTTATGAGTTTTCTCATTACCATCCTAGAGAATATGAAACGGTAGAATTTTCTCTCACAGAGTATTTACTTATTCATTTACCAATATTCATGGGATTTAAATATAGGATTAAAGAGAACTCTTATTTTGATATAAAAATTATGTATGCATAAAATCCAACTTCTATGGAAATAACACTTTTATATAAAAGAAAATCCTTTTATGCATAAAAATCAATTATGAAAGTAACACTTTTATAATAAAAAAATTTCTTTTATGCATCTATTTATACATAAAAATCAATTTTGATGAAAGTAACACTTTTATAATAAAAAAAATTCTTGTATGCATCTATTTATGCATAAAAATCAATTTTGATGAAAGTAACACTTTTATAATAAAAATAATTTCTTTTATGCATAAAAATCAATTTTGATGAAAGTAACACTTTTATAATAAAAAATTCTTTTATGCATAAAAATCAATTTTGATGAAAGTAACACTTTTATAAAAAAAAAATCTTTTATGCATCTATTTATACATAAAAATCAATTTTGATGAAAGTAACACTTTTATAATAAAAAAATTCTTTTATGCATCTATTTATGCATAAAAATCAATATTGGTGAAAGTAACACTTTTATATTAAAAAAATTATTTCCAATATGCATCTTTCTATGCATAGAATTTAATTCTAATGAAAATCACACTTTTATAATAAGAAATATCCAATATGCATCTTTCTATGCATAGAATTTAAATTTTAATGAAAATAACACTTTTATAATAAAAATATTTTTACTATGCATTTTTTAAATGCCTAGAATGAAAATAACACTTTTAAAATACACAAATGGTAGGGATTACTCTTTTTGAATAATAAAAGATAAAACTTATTTCACAAAATTTAAGAAAATTTTGCCATAACCTCCTTTGTATGGCTGACCATTTTTCAAATTTTTCTATCCTCAAGTTACTTAAAAATTATCCCAAATGGTTTAAAGCATTCTAAAAACTAATCAAATTCCACTTTTAAAAGAGAAACAATATGAAAATTTTGATTCTAATAATTTGATAACTTATCTAGGATAAACAAAGGCTGAATTTAAGAATAAAGAGAGGGGGAAAGCCTTTCCAACAAGGCATAACATCATTTTTTCATTTTACAGAAAACAAAAATTAGAAAACCATTAAAAGGAATAAAGAAAAAGTAGGATTTCTAGCTTACTTGAATTTCTGTGAGCTTTCCTTTGGCTTGATGGTTTGAGGGATCTACTCTTGTTTTGCAACAAGAGTGGCCACTGGCCACCAATTCTTTTGAAGAGGGAAAGGCCAAAAACTAATGAATTATCAATAAATTCACTATTTTTTGCTCTGGGTGGAGTAGAGTAACAGTGCATATAAAACACTATTTAGCTTCTAAAAAGAGAGAGGGTTCTATTTATAGGAAAATGTGAGCTTCTAACCAAGCAAACTGACTCTAGAAATTTTTAGATCAATTTGGTCAATTTTTGATCATTTTTGGGTTAGTTTAGCTTACTTTTTGGAACTAGACTTGAATTAGGAGAGAGGAGAGATGAAATATCTCAATATTTGAGATTTTAAAACTCCACCACACATGTGAAATAGGCGCCTCTTTCATGAGGGGGAATCCCCACTCTTGAGGTGTCAAAAATTTATTTTTTTAGTATTTTCTTTGGTCCTTAGTCCACTCTTCATCTTATGCGAGTATTTACTCATTTTTGGGAGAATTTTCTTTATTTCTTCAATTTATCTCCTCCATACATTTGGATGAATCTGATTGGCCCCTTAGAACCTTAATTTAAACTTTTTAGAAGATCTGGACCCTTAGGATAAGGCCTTTTGAACAGATTATAATTTATTTCTAATGCACCTTTTGAAAATCTTTTTGAACTTATATTTCGGGGGAATTTATTTTAATAAGAAGAGATATTTTTCAATCCAAAAATATCTAAAATCTGAATAACCTCTCTCTAGAATATTTTCTCTCTCTAAGCCAAAATAGGTAGAAATAAGATCTTTTATTATTCTGAACAGGGAATTGATACAGGGGGAAGATACTCAACATCTTAAGGGGCTGAGGAGGAATCTTACATTCTCTCCCACTTGAAAAACGCGCGATGTCCTCATCTCGCAAACTGGGGGTAATCCTGCAAAACAGTTCGGCTTCTTTCTCCCAGGTGGCATCTTCAAAAGGATAAAACTTCCATTTAACCAATAATTCTTTCAGAATTCTATTCCTTAGAATCTTTTCTCAAACATCAAGGATTTCTCCAGGTTGGAGTTCCATCTGCCCTTGGGTTGAAGAAGTTAAGATTTCATCATCAAGCACATGATTCGGACTTGGTATATACTTTTTAAGAAGGCTGACATGAAATACATTATGTACTTAATTGAGATGAGGAGGTAGAAGAAGCTCGTTGGCTAAGTCACCTACCTTCTTTGTAATCAGATATGGCCCACAATATCTGGGGGATAAATTCTTGTACTTCCCAAGAGATAGAGAACTTCTTTTGGGACGTACTTGAATGAAGACCATATTTGCTTCTTCAAATTTTCAGTATGACCTCTTCTTATTTGCATACTGCTTCTGTCTATCTTGGGAAGCTTTTATATCTTTGCGAATTGACTGTATCTGCTGCTCCATGTCGTCAAGCATCTGTCGTGACATCTCGACCCTAATCAATGGGTTGGACCAAGTTAATGGAGTTACAATCTTGTCCAACAGAGCTTTGAAAGGACTCATCCCAATACTTCGATGAGATAAGAAGCACTGTAGGCGAACTCGACTAGGTGCAGATAACTTAGCCACTTCTTGGGTTCCTTGCCAGCATGACCGAAGTATATCTTCGATTACTTCGTTTACCCTTTCTGATTGACCATCGGTCTCGAGGTGGTAAGTTGTGCTGCTGAGATCCAAGAAAGTTTCTACTGCTTCAAAAAATGCAATCCAAAATCTTGACGTGAACTTGGGATCTCGATCACTTACTATTCTCCTGGGGATAGGCCATGCAATTTGAAGATTTCCTTGAGGAACACTCTCGCCACATCCACTGTAGTGTAGGTTTCTTTTACTGGAATCAGATGCGCATCTTTGGTTAGTCTATCAACTACCACGAAGATGGAGTTGTAACCTGTTGTAAATCTTGAATCTATTGCAATAAAGCTCTCAACTTGGCAGGATCCATGAGAACCATAGATAGTTATGGACTCCCCCGGTACCCTCACTGGCCTTCGATATTGCTGGGAAAGGATCGCTAGTGCCATGTCCTTGATAACACTAGGTCTATGACCCGATTGACCACCATTAGATGTAGCTTCCAGAACTTTGTCAAATACAATGTGGACTTGGACATAATTCGTCCAACTTAACCCAAAAAATAAAATTATAATATTAATTATCTTAATCTTTTCTTTTTATTTCAAAAAATATCATGGGCAATTGGAAAGAATTTGTAAGACTTTCCCCTCACCTTCTCACAGTTAACTCAATATTCTCATTAAATTTCATGTGTCAAATCCATGACACAAATAAAACCACATTGATTCACATTGTGTACACTGCATATTTGTGTAGATTTCCTATGCATCAAAGCTTCTCCCATAATTCAAAAAATAAAAATAAAATTTATGTGTTAATGTGAGATGGTGTTGAATCACTCAACTCCATTAATTGGTTCCTTAATTAACCATTCAGGCTATGCAAGAATAATACATCCTTTTATCCCCATCTCAAGGGTAAAATATATATTCCAATAGCGTACCCGTGAAAATTAATTGATATATTAATGGATTTAATGAAAGTCCCAAATAATTATTTTTAAAATAAGGAGAAGAGACAGAATCCAAAATTAAAGAGGCACTTACTTGGATTACAAGCATTTCTTCGAGAGTTACAAAGATGAGGAGAGGATTGCCGGTGATCAAGAAAACTCAAACTCCACATACTATGAAGTACGAGAGTTTTGATGCTTTACAGCTTGATTTCTTGTAAATAAAGGTCTTAGAAGACCTTTGCTTTGTTATTTAAAAAGTAATTAAGGTAGGCTTAGGGTTTTAAGAGAAAATAAGAACAAAGGGTTGTATAACTAAGTTTTACATGCACATGGCCATGAAACTTATTCTAAGCTCGGAGGTTAGATAGACATTACTATTGCATTAAAACATTTATGTGGCATATATAGATTAGATAGCTAGATTAGAATGGGGTTAGATAGGCATTACTACTGCATTAAAACAATTACTTGTATATAGATTAGATAGCTAGATTAGAATGGAGTTACATAGAGGCCCGTCATTTATACCTAAACAATTCTATGACACTAGCATCACTCTAACCATATATTGATTATAGGTTAAGGAAAGAAAGGCACACATTTAGCTTCGTAACCCGAGCGTTCTCATACAAAGGTGTTTTTCCTTCTTTTGTAAGAGTATCACCTATCACATCATGATCCTCGATCATACAAATGTCTCTATAATCTTCTCCATTGCATCATATGTGTGTATTGGCTCTTCTTGCAGCTCGGCTTTAGGTTGATACCCTATATCTTGTAGACCATCATCAATGCTTGTAAGTTCTGCATGTTGTTTAGAATGAGACATTGCAACTCTCGGATTTCTACCCATAGTTTAATGTGGTTACGACACTAAGTGTTTTTCATGTCCTTCA
Organism: Cibotium barometz; assembly: GCF_041138505.1. NCBI lineage: Eukaryota > Viridiplantae > Streptophyta > Polypodiopsida > Cyatheales > Cibotiaceae > Cibotium > Cibotium barometz. The sequence continues at coordinate 50,393,724 of NC_141060.1, forward strand.
TGCCAACCTATAAAAGAAGATAGAGAAAGTGGTTTAGAGAGAGTATACAAAATTGCTAGAGGGAGAGGGATGGAGAGAGAGATTAGGGATCGACAAGGAATGATACTGGGGATCTAAGTTATATTATATTGGGAGGAATGGGGCCAAGACACACACACACACACACACACACACACACACACACACACACACACACACACACACACACACACACATATATATATATATATAGAGAGAGAGAGAGAGAGAGACTTATAAAGGTTGCCAGACGATCAATTATAGAAATCTGGAAAAATTGTCCATGGAATTGGACATAATAGATTCACACTCACAGAGATAAGTGTGCTTGCACCTTTTGCAAGGACAATGAACTAGGTGTGCTTATGAGGTCACGTCCATACTTGTTGACATAGGTTGAGATTATGGAGCTCGAGTCTTAAACACCATTGCAGTCAACATTAAAGAAACTCTCAACTCGGCATACATCAGAATGGTTTGCCAAAAAAGGATTGCCATGTGCATATGATTATGATGATCATGGTATACCCATACTACGATTATGGTATACCCATTCTACGATTGTGGTATACCCATACTATGATCATGGTATTATACATGACCTTGGTTTTCGACACACGCCGCTATCGGATGTAGAATATGAATAAGAAAGATAAAACCATCATCCAAGTGCCCACCTAGACAGCAATCATTTCATTGAAAAAATGATGCTCAATAAATTTTACTACATTAGCACAATAACTCAGCCACATGTGTAGGCATCAGTATGGAAAGGGACCTACGCCAGAATTTGGATAACAAGTAGTAGTTTAGGTAAGGTCTATGTACTCTCACCCTCTCTCTCTCTCTCTCTCTCTCTCTCTCTCAGTAGCTCAAGTAAGGTCTCTTAGAATTTGGACATGTAGTAGTTTAGGTGAAGTCTCTCTCCTCTCACCCTCTCCATCCGTCTATGTATCTCTATCTCTCTCTCAGTAGTGAAGGTAAGGTTTCTCTCCTCTCACCTGCTCCACCTATCTCTCTCTTCTCCCTATCTGGCTAAGGTATGGTGTTTTGAAGGAAGGATGGAGCTACCCCATTGTCTATCTATCTGTTTCTCTCCCTTCGTCTCTCCCTCTCTATCTATCGATGTCGTTCCCTAAGGTAAGGGTCTTTTTTGGAAGATTAGAGTTGTCCATTGCATTCCAACCCTAGGTATGGTATTCTCTCTCTCTCTCTCTCTCTCTCTCTCTCTCTCTCGCACACACACACACACACACACACAGAGTCTCTTTTTGAGGTATGGTTCCCCCCTTCCCCCCCCTCTCTCTCTCTCTCTCTCTCTATCTCTCTCTCTCTCTCAGACGCACACACAATATCTCTTTTAGAGGTAAAGGTATTTTTCTGGAAGAGTGGAGTTGTCCATCGTATTCAAACCATAGGTATGGTCTTCTCTCTCTCTCTCTCTCTCTCTCTCTCTCTCTCTCTCTCACACACACACACACACACACACACAATCTTTTTTTGAGGTATGGTTCCCCCTCTCTTTTTGAGGTATGTTTTTTAATTCCATGATGAGAAAAGCATGCATTACTCTTCTATAAAGGCATACACCACCCAATAAGTCAAGTGAAAAAGGAGTACACTACCCTTGTACAAAGGCGTACACCATCTAGTAATCAAAGTGACAAAGGCATACACCACCCTTCTCCAAAGGTATACACCACTCACTCTATCACAGTAAGAGGGGTTGAAGCAACATAAACCACCAGCCATATTACCAAGTGAGAGTACCTTATCTTGCCTCATCCCCTCTTTCTATGATAGCCTCTACAACCAAATCTGGGGCCACCTCTAAATTTTCCGCTTGCTCTCCCACCACCTTGCCCATGACTCTCCCTGGTAACATACTCAATAAGCCATTGTGGGACCTCTTCGTTGGATTCCTCCAATTAGCTCAACTAGAGGTTTTGTAAGCAAGATGTTCTTATTAGTGAAGAATCTAGTTGCTATCCTCATCCTCCAGCTAGTACGCCCTATACGGCCAATGTAATGCACAAAGATGTTGATGGCCTTGCATGATGTGTATGCCCTTTAGAGAAGGTATAGGATTGGGTCTTTTTTGTTTTAGAAATATCTCTCGGTTGCTATCGAGAGTTTCCAGATGTTACAAACACGCTCCCTCTCATCATTTCTATATATTGTTTTTTTCCCTCTCTTTCTCTTCATCATCCTCATTGGTGTAGAATTGTGATACATTCTTGCAACTCTCTTGCCATTACAACAAGTCAATACCTTGGATGTCGTTCTCTTAGTTTCTGACTTCTTCATGTTATGCACATGAGTGGAATTAAAAGGAATGGGAAGGATGACTCATAGGTCTGAAACATGACGTTAGAAAAAGAAGAGAAGACTATGAAAATAAGGTGAGGTGTACTTTTTATGAGGACAAGCCTTGAAGTAAGCTTCTCCATGTTTAGATATCACATGCCAAGATGACACCTCTGCACTTATGTCCTTGGCACAATTTGTTAAAATTGAGGTTCTTATGTGACCAGTAGAGAGTCCTGGCTTAGTTTTAGTGCTAGCACGCATAATCGGCTTCACACTATAGAGATTTGTATATTGAAAATTGCAATGTGGAGAGATCAGATTGAGGTTTATGGGAGAGATCACTTACAATTCATAGGATGGGCTCCAACTTTCACCATTTTCATAATCCATATGCATGGATTTCCAATCCAGTGACCACCATTACATACCAAGACATGTCAAACAAGCCCTTATATCAAGGCATGCATACTTTCTTGGAAAGGTAAAGAAATGCACAAGATTCTTTCCAATGCTTCATTCAAATGCTTCCAAATCCATCAAATTACCTCCCCCTCGCTATCCTCATTACATTAAATAAGGATAGTGTCAACACATGGATGTCTTGATACAAAATTCTTGTATGCTACTGCTTCCAATTGCTTGCCAAACACATGAATGTTCACCCAATGCTTCCAACAAGCATGCTAACGCTATGGATTTTCTAATTTTTGGTCTAAAATCCATCACATAGCATCAAATCAATTTCTAATCATGCCATTGGTACTCAATTTTGTAAGATTTTTGCAATTAAACACCATAACAAGTATGATAACCACTAATCTTTCTAAATCCCCTTGATTGAGAAACACAAGGTTTAGAGTTTTCTCTCCACTGACATTCGAAGATTCCGTTTACTAAGCAACACAAGGGTTAGGGTTTTCTCTCCAAAACACCATAGCCACAAAGCTTTGCAAAGAACTCCATGGCTTTTACAAAAGCCCCTTCATAATGGTTGCAAAAGGAGTTCATATCTAGGGTTTACGCAAGAAAGAAAGATGAAGACAAGCAAGAAAGAAGCCTCTTGGAACGATTAGAGCTAATAAAAAATGTATCTTTTATATTATTAACCATGGGGGGAGGCTATAGTTGACAAGCACTATGTGCCATCTGCTCCACGTGGTGGATCGTAAGCCAAATGGGTTCACACTCTTCATTGCAATACCTAGGGGAAGGTGGTGATGATCTTGTTTGAATTCGAGCTAAAGCTCCTTGATATGCTTCCATGCCTTAGAATTTATAGGAGTGCACAAGAAACCATGTCATAAAGTGGCTTATGGACTTAGACTTAAACATGTGTTGAATCATTGGGATAACTAGAAAGTGCCTCAATATCTTGGTTGGGATGGTTGTGCCCACTAGGTCTTGTGGATATCTACTTGCACCACAATTTGGACAATTTTTGAGGTCCCTAAACTCAAGTTGGAAAAGGACATAATCATTTGGGTATGCATGTATGTAATTATAATACATTCCTATATGTACATGCATTTTCTTGACATCATCCCTACTTTGTGGTATCACATTCTCCTCTGGTAGTATGGTCGACTTCAGTAACCTATAAGATACAAGGATAAGTAGGTAAGATATACATTGGTATTGCATTAAAACAATTATGTAGCATATATAGATTAGATAGCTAGATTAGAATGGGGTTAGATAGAGTCCTATCATACATAGATTAGATAGGTAGATTATAATGGGGTTAAATAGAGGCCTACCATTTATACCTAAAAACTTATGTGACACTAGCATCACTCCAACCATATAATGATTCGAGATTAAGGAAGGAAAGACACACACTTACCTTTGAAACACGACCGTTTTCATACAAGGGTTTTTTTTATTCTTTCGTGAGAGTATCATCCACTACATCACGATTCTCGACCATGCCAGAAGCCTCTATCATCTTCTCCATTGCATCGTGTGTGTATTGGCTCTACTTGCACCTCGGCTTCAGGTTGCTACTCCCTCTCAAGACACGAAACCCATTATCCACTTTTGCTATTACCCCACAATGAAAACCATTATCCACTCTGTTCTTATATCCTTTCAATAAGTTAATCACCATTTTCACACCAATAATAAATTAAGGATAATGAAGATGCACAACCCCTCAAGGGGTGTGATCTTTTAAGAGCATATACGACTCTTATGTAATCGTAAACCGAGAAATAAATTAATTCATTTAGTACATATTTCTCTTCTTTTTCATCTCCCTCTCCTGTGTTTGATCACCCATGAATATAATTTCTTTACAACCTGTGAGAATATAAAATTACCAATTCATTGGTAGTGAAGCTAATGTATTCAAATGAGGTGTTGCATGAGGTGAGGATATTGGTAAAATATTTTGTTTTCATGCAACAAATCGACAAGTAAGTAGCTTATCCCCGCCTCTTTTAACACAACATCTTGACTTATTGGAAGGATTTCTACTTAGGAGTTTCCTCAAAGAGGGTATGAGTAGTGCAGGACACTTTGTTTAATGTCTTATTTCTTTAAGGGTTGTAAGCTTCTAGTGTTTATTTGGAAGTTTACGTCCACTCAATAGTATTTATACATGTTCTCATGGCTACATGATGTTGTTTATGTATGCGCATTGAGAAATTCCTTTGACTAGCTTCATCCTTATATTGATACTAGAATGAAGTTACTTTGCATCTCAGGAAATTTTATAATTGATGGGTGCTAAGCCATTTTTGGTTGGTTTTTTTTTTCGTTGATTCGTGATTTACATCACACTAACCGAGATCATGCTGGTTTGATTAAGGCAATTAAATCAGCTCAATATTAAAGATCCATAGTGCTAGCTTATAAGTAGAGCTAGTGTAAATTGTTGGCATTCATTTGAGTGAGTTCTTGTCTCATCACCACATGTAGATGGTGCTTTTTAAGATAATCACCTTCCATTTCTTAACACCCCAGCTGCGCCTACACTTTGGCAGTTTCATGGATTCTGCCCAGGTGTACTCTTGTTCACAGTACTTGAGAAAGGTCTAGATCATACATCTTGTGTATGACATGAGAGCTTGGCATATGTAAAATTGAAGCGAGTATATTACTCATCAAGAATGTACATATATTTGAACGGGGGCAACAATCTCTCTCTCTCTCTCTCTCTCTCTCTCTCTCATCTTAATGAAGAGGGATTAAGTTCAATGCATATGCTGTTTGTTTAGTGCAGCTAATTTGATCAAAGAAGAGAAGAGTACTTGTATCTGCAGAGAGAAATATCTGCAGAGAGCACTCTCTTGGCATTATAATTTCCCTTCACCTTGGCTGTTGTTACATTCATTCACTCTATCAATCCGATCTTGATGATGCAAACATACTCGCTGACTATACATAATTACCAATGGATACCAAAAACGTTCCAAAATAACATGCATACTTTTCTGGCCCTCCTCTAATGCTTGTCGAATCTACTCAAAAAATTAGCCTCATCACTTAAGTATACTTCTACTCAAAAAATTAGCCTCATCCCATAAGTATACTGTTGCCTCTAACTTGTTGGCAATATAGAAGAAGCGAGCATCTTCATTTTTTAGTACATTGTGCTTCAAATACTCTTTGGACATTTCCTTCCTCTGCCATGCTTGGCATCATCATCTTTCTCCTCCTTCTAGTACCACTAGAGAGGCAGACACCATAGTTGCCAACATTTTCACCACACCATCATCCTATGCTCCTCCAAATAGTGTACTAGGGCAAGGGCGAATTTCTCCCACCTATTCAGCCAAGCTCTGTTAAAGCCTTGTTGCCTCTCCTTCTTTTCGTCAGATAAGAACCCACGAGTAAGACGAGGATAGAAAGCCAAAGAACTAAGTGGCCATGCTTCTGGGGCAGCCTTGCTTGTAAATCTTGAATCTATTGCAATAAAGCTCTCTACTTGTTGGTAGGATCCATGAGAGCCATAGATAGTTTTGGACTCCCCCTGGCACCCCCAATGGCCTTAGATATTGTTGGGAAAGGATTGCTAGTGCCATGTCCTCGATAACACTAGTAGGTCCATGACCAGATTGGCCACCATTAGATGTACCTTCCATAACTTCCTCAAATACAATTGACTTGGACATAATTCGCCCAACTTAACCCAAAAAAATCAAATTATAGTATTCATTATCTTGATCTCTTCTTTTTTATTTTCAAAAATATCATGGGCAATTGGAAAGAATTTGTAAGAGTTTCCCCTCACCTTCTCACAGTTAACTCAAGACTCTCATTAAATTTCATGTGTCAAATCCATGACACAAATAAAACCACATAGATTCACATTGTGTACACTGCATATTTGTGTAGATTTCCTCTACATCAAAGCTTCTCCCATAATTCAAAAAATAAAAATAAAATTTATGTGTTAATGTGAGATGGTGTTGAATCACTCAACTCCATTAATTGGTTCCTTAATTAACCATTCAGGCTATGCAAGAATAATACATCCTTTTATCCCCATCTCAAAGGTAGAATATATATTCCAATAGCGTACACGTGAAAATTAAATGGTATATTAATGGATTTAATGAAAGTCCCAGATAATTATTTTTTAAATAAGGAGAAGAGAAAGAATCCAAAATTAAAGAGACACTTACTTGGATTACAAAGTTGAGTAGAGCATTGTCGATCAAGAAAACTCAGACTCCACATACTATGAAGTACGAGAGTTTTGATGCTTTAGAGCTTTATTTCTTGTAAGTAAAGGGCTTACAAGACCTTTGCTTTGTTATTTAAGAAGTAATTAAGGTATAAATTAAGATTTACATGCACATGGTTATGTGTGAATTTTAATTTGAGCGTGGAAGCTTAGTGTTTTGAGAGAAATTAAGAACAAAGGGTTGTATAACTAAGTTTTACATGCACATGGCCACGAAACTTAATCTGAGCTTGGAGGTTAGATAGACATTACTATTGCATTAAAACAATTATGTGGCGTATATAGACTAGATATCTAGATTAGAATGGAATTAGATAGGCATTACTATTGCATTAAAACAATTACGTGGCATATAGATTAGATAGCTAGATTAGAATGGAGTTAGATAGAGGCCCGTCAATTATACCTAAACAATTATGTGACACTAGCATCGCTCTAACCATAAATTGATTATAGAATAAGGAAAGAAAGGCACACATTTAGCTTCATAACCCAAGCATTCGCATACAAAGGTGTTTTTCCTTCTTTTGTAAGAGTATCACCTACCACATCATGATCCTCGATCGTACAAATGTCTCTATCATCTTCTCCATTGCATCATATGTGTGTATTGGCTCTTCTTTTTGCAGCTCGGCTTTAGGTTGATACTCTATATCTTGTAGACCATCATCAATGCTTGTAAGTTCTGCATATTGTTTAGAATGAGACATTGCAACTCTCCGATTTGTAGCCATAGCTTAATGTGGTAACAACACTAAGCGTTTCGGGTCCGTCATGCCAGCCTATAAAAAAAGATAGAGAAAGTGGTTTAGAGAGAGTATACAAATTTGGTACGGTAAGATGGATGGAGAGAGAGATTAAGGATTGACAGGGAATGATATTGGGGATCTAAGTCTGGAATTTAACTACATTAGCATGATAACTCAGCCACATGTGTAGGCATCAGTCTGGAAAGGGACCTTTGCCAAAATCTGGATAACAAGTAGTAGTTTAGGTAAGGTCTATGTACTCTCACCCTCTCTCTCTATATATGTACCTTCACCCCCCCTCTCTCTCTCTCTTAGTAGTTCAAGTAAGGTCTCTGTAGTCTCACCCTCTCTCTCTCACTCTCTTTCTCTCTCTCTCTCTCTCTCTCTCTCTCTCTCTCTCTCTCTCTCTCTCTCTCTCTCTCTCTCTCTTTCAGTAGCTCAAGTAAGGTCTCTTAGAATTTGGACATGTAATAGTTTAGGTAAATTCTCTCTCCTCTCACTCTCTCCATCCGTCTATCTATCTCTATCTCTCTCTTATTAGTAGTGAAAGTAAGTTTTCTCTCCTCTCACGTGCTCTACCTATCTCTCTCTACTCCCTATCTGGCAGCTGAGGTATGGTGTTTTGAAGGAAGGATGGAGCCACCCCATTGTCTATCTATCTGTTTCTCTCCCTCAGTCTCTCCCTCTCTATCTATCGGTGTGTCATTCCCTAAGGTAAGGGTCTTTTTCTGAAAGAATAGAGTTGTCCATTGCATTTCAACTGTAGGTATGGTCTTCTCTCTCTCTCTCTCTCTCTCTCTCTCTCTCTCTCTCTCTCTCTCTCTCTCTCTCTCTCTCTCTCTCTCGCGCGCGCACACACACACACACACACAGAGTCTTCTCTCTCTCTCTCTCTCTCTCTCTCTCTCGCGCACACACACACACACAGAGTCTCTTTTTGAGGTATGGTTCCCCCCTCCCCTTTGTCTCTCTCTCTCTATCACACAGATGCACACACAGTATCTCTTTTAGAGGCAATGGTCTTTTTCTGGAAGAGTGGAGTTGTCCATCGTATTCAAACGATAGGTATGCTCTTCTCTCTCTCTCTCTCTCTCTCTCTCTCTCTCTCTCTCACACACACACACACACACACACACACAATCTCTTTTTGAGGTATGGTTCCCCCTCTCTTTTTGAGGTATGTGCATGAAGTGAGGATATTGGTAAAATATTTTGTTTTCATGCAAAGAACCAACAAGTAAGTACTTAATCCCCACCTCTTTTAACACAACATCTTGACTAATTATTGGAAGGATTTCTGAAAAGTTACCTCAAAGAGGGTATGAATAATGCAACGCTTAGTTTAATGTCTTATTTCTTTAAGGGTTGTAGGTTTCTACTATTTATATGGATGTTTATATCCACTCAATAGTAGTATACATGTTTGCATGGCTACATGATGTTGTTTATGTATGTGTGTGTGAGCATTGAGAAATTCCTTTGACTAGCTTCATCCTCGTATTGATACTAGTATAAAGTTGGCTCTGTCCAGCTATTTTCAGGAAATGTTACAATTGATAGGTGTTAATAAGTGAGCCAAGATTGTTACACACCGGCATTAATGAAAGGAAGTCTAAAATGCTAGAGTGAGAAATATACCATTTGTCCAAAAGTGACTCTCAAAATCACTAGTTTGGAAAAAAAAAGTACATCAATATCACTAGTTGGATGCCATTTTAATGACGGTGTACTAAAGGGGACTAACAGGTAGTGGTATAATCAAATGTGATGATACATGATTAATTAATAAATGATCCCAATATGAAAAATGGTGAAAAATGGAGCGACACTTCATCCCATTAGGTTCAACATTTCGGACCTCTCTCTATGCTTGCAACCATGAACTTACTTTCATTTGTCTATGTGTGGTTGCCGAAGATTCCCCTCCCACAATGGAGCATTGTCTCAAGAAAGTATGAAATGTGTTTTTGTTAAATTATATGCTTCAAATGATGTGGATCTCTCTGCACACAAACCATTACCACCGTATATAGGGCATCCATACGATACCACCATATGATACCACCGTATATGGGGCCTGCATGATATCCACTTGTGACTAGTCTCTGCAACCTTCAACATATTAATCATTAGGAAAATACATATGAAAGAGTTAGTTTGTTTAACATCCAAGGCATGGTTATTTTAAATTTATGCTAGAGCACTCTCTATAACCTTGAAAGTCATGCATTTTCCTACCGCTTGGACATGTCCAAAGGCCAACATCTCTAGAGATATCCCCATTGGCCCAAGAGCATCCTTGTGGAGCTAGAGGTGTCGATATGACTAGAGACATGAAAGGCATACCAAGTGGTGGTCTTGATTGAGGCATGACAACCGTCCTTGGGAAAGGAAAGGCGTGCATCTTTCTGTCATAAATGGCATTATTGCAGGTCTATGTTGAGTCTAGTTGGAGTTTCCACATGCGAATAATCTTTGACCAAGGGTGAAAATCTTGTGGTAATGGGATCAAGATTTTCTAATAGATATTTCTCAAAAGGATCCACAACTGCTATCAACTTGCCTGTCAAACACTGAAGGGGACTCACTATCTAGACTAGCGTTTTCATTGTCAAGAGGTGTTTCTCGTGTGAGAATCCTAGGGTAGTAGATGCTCCCAAAGGTGTCTATGTAAACTCTACACCCTAAACTCTACACCCTTACTTGTTTGTGAATCTTTGACACTTGGCATTCCAAGGTCCATCTACATTTTTTTTGTTTACCCCTTCAGGTTTCACAATTTAAAAAATTTGATGGTAAATACCACTTCATGACCTAGGGGTATCAAGGCACCAAGTCCTGATTCATTCTACACATAAAAATAATTTTTGAATTTTGAGATTTTCCCTAATTTTGAAAATTTTCTTAAACCATTTGTAAACCGTAGCTCTCTACAAGTTTCACATGCTTGCAAAAGCTTTATTGAGTCTTTTTGAGCCATTTCTCACGCTAAGATCTACTTATTTTGGCTTCTACAAATTTTAACAAACCCTAGGCTTCCCACAAGCTTGAACATGAAGTAGTACACATTTTTGGAGTATTACTAAGCTAGATGTCATCTTCACTAAAGCGAGATACACAACAATAGGTTGTGATTTTTGAAGTGAAGGGGAGCCCATTTTTGGTTACCTACAACAACTGCACTAGAATCTACTACTTCAAGCACTTGCCTAAGCTTAGAAGAGTGATTTTTGGATGTATAAATTATTGGTGGTAATTTCCTTGAACTCTTCCTCTCCTTCTTACAAAACCTAGCCATGGGAGTCTCTTGAAATTCCATGTGTTCCTTGAAATATTTGGACAAGATAAGGCTTCTTTCTTGCTTGTCTTCATCTTTCTTTCTTGCGCAAACCCTAGATATGAACTCCTTTTGCAACCTTATGAAGGGGCTTTTGTAAAAGCCATGGAGTTCTTTGCAAAGCTTTGTGGATATGGTGTTTTGGAGAGAAAACCCTAACCCTTGTGTTGCTTAATAAAGGGAATCTTCGAATGTTAGTGGAGAGAAAACTCTAAACCTTGTGTTTCTCAATCAAGGGGATTTAGAAAGATTAGTGGTTATCATACTTGTTATGGTGTTTAATTGCAAGAATCTTACAAAATTGAGTACCAATGGCATGATTAGAAATTGATTTGATGCTATGTGATGGATTTTAGACCAAAATTTAGAAAATCCATAGCGTTAGCATGCTTGTTGGAAGCAGGTGAACATTCATGTGTTTGGCAAAAGCAATTGGAAGCATTAGGAGTGTGATGATATGCTTTGCATGTCCCTTCTTACCATAATCCATGCAAGATTGAGCCTACATTGCAATAATTTGACATGTGGGAGGTAATTTGATGGATTTGGAAGTATTTGAATGAAGCATTGGAAAGAATCTTGTGCATTTCTTTACCTTTCCAAGCAAGTATGCATGCCTTGATATAAGGGCTTGTCTCTTGTTTGACATGTCTTGGTATGCAATGGTGGTCACTGGATTGGAAATCCATGTATATGGATTATAAATTTGGTGAAAGTTGGAGCCCATCCTATGAATTGTAAGTGATCTCTCCCATAAACCTCAATCTAAGCTCTCCACATTGCAATTTTCAATATACAATCTCTTTAGTGTGAAGCCGATTATACGTGTTGGCGCTAAAACTAAGCCAGGACTCTTCTAGCAAACCAAAGTAATTGTCATACAATGTATAAACCATTGGTGACATAAGAACCTCAATCTTAACAAATTGTGCCAACGACATAAGTGTAGAGGTGTCATCTTGGCATGTGATATCTAAACATGGAGAAGCTTACTTCAAGGCTTGTCAAAAAAGTACACCTTACCTTATTTTTATAGTCTTTTATTTTTCTAATGTCATGTTTCAGACCTATGAGTCATCCTTCCCATTCCTTTTAATTCCACTCATGTGCATAACATGAAGAAGTCATTGCCAAAGTAGTAAACCCTTACCCTAAACCCTAGCGCCAAGAGTTGTTACATGTTTTTTTTAAGATAGTTAGACATTTTCAATGGATTTTATGGCCGTTGGATATCTTTATGGTTCATGGCTCTATTTTATCTCATTGGGTCTCCTCTCTGTGTCCAATTGGAACAAGTGGTCTAATTTGGACCAAAACTAGGTCTAATTCTCATATCATTGGGCCTAATGGATATGAAAGTGTGGCCAATTGGATCCAATTAGGGCCCAATCAAATTGAATCAGACCCAAGTTGGAACAGCTTCAACAAATTAGCTTCTCTATACCCAGAGGAGGATACTGTTGATAAATATAATAGTGAGAAGGTCTTTGGAGGGGAGTGATCTAGCTAGTGATTAAGTGCATGATCCACCTCAAGGCTTATGAGTATAATCCCAATTTGAGATTTTCTCCACTTAGTCATGAATCTTGGTTGTGGGATTCCAATCATCACGAGAAATCCATTACTCTAGTTATTGACAGGCATAGTCGAAAACAAATTTGAGTCATTGTTCTTATAGTCTTGGCAATCGCACTTGGATATTTTGCCATATGTATATCTTAGTAGGAGTGTAGTTGCGGAGAAAGCCATTTTTTGTTAGTTTGTGATTGACATCACACTAACGAGATCATGCTGGCTAATGAGGTGGTTTGATTAAGGAAAATTAAGCTCAATATAAAGATTTCAGGTCCTTCATGCCAGCCTATAAAAAAAGATAGAGAAAGTGGTTTAGAGAGCGTATACAAATTCAGTACATGCAGAGGGTTTTAGAGAGAGATTAGGGATCAACAGGGAATGATATTCAGGATCTAAGTTATAATACATTGGGAGGAATAGGGCCAGGACACATAGAGAGAGAGAGAGAGAGAGAGAGAGAGAGAGAGACTTAAAAAGGTTGCCAGACGATCAATTATAAAAATATGGACAAATCGTCCATGGAATTGGACATAATAGATTCACACTCATAGAGATAGGTGTGCTTGCACCTTTTGCAAAGGACAATGAATTAGGTGTGCTTGTGAGGTCGCCTCCATACTTGTTGACATAGATTGAGATTATGGAGCTCAAGTCTTAAACACCATTGCAGTCAACATTAAAGAAACTGTCTACTTGGCATACCTCGGAATGGGTTGACAAAAAAGGATGGCCATGTGCATATGATTACGATGATCATGGTATACCCATATTATGATTGTGGTATACCCATACTTCGATCATGGTATTTACAGATGATCTTGGTTTTCGACACACGCTATTGGATGTAGAATACGAATAATAAAGATAAAACCATCATCCAAGTGCCCACCTAGACATCAATCATTGCATTGAAAAAACGATGCTGAATAAATTTAACTACATTAGCACGATAACTCAGCCACATGTGTAGGCATCAGTCTGGAAAGGGACCTGCGCCGAAATCTGGATAACAAGTAGTAGTTTAGGTAAGGTCTATGTACTCTCACCCTCTCTCTCTCTATATATACCTTCACCCCCCCTCTCTCTCTCTCTTAGTAGTTCAAGTAAGGTCTCTGTAGTCTCACCCTCTCTCTCTCTCTCTCTCTCTCTCTCTCTCTCTCTCAGTAGCTCAAGTAAGGTCTCTTAGAATTTGGACATGTAGTAGTTTAGGTGAATTCTTTCTCCTCTCACTCTCTCCATCCGTCTATCTATCTCTATCTATCTCTTATTAGTAGTGAAGGTAAGTTTTCTCTCCTCTCACATGCTCTACCTATCTCTCTCTTCTCCCTATTTGGCGGCTGAGGTATGGTGTTTTGAAGGAAGGGTGGAGCCACCCCATTGTCTATCTATCTGTTTCTCTTCCTCAGTCTCTCCCTCTCTCTCTATCGGTGTGTCGTTCCCTAAGGTAAGGGTCTTTTTTTGGAAGAATAGAGTTGTCCATCGCATTCCAACTGTAGGTATGGTCTTCTCTCTCTCTCTCTCTCTCTCTCTCTCTCTCTCTCTCTCACGCGTGCGTGCGCGCGTGCACACACACACACAGAGTCTCTTTTTGAGGCATGGTTCCCCCCTCCCCTTTGTCTCTCTCTCTCTCTCTATCACACAGATGCAGACACAGTATCTCTTTTAGAGGCAATGGTCTTTTTCTGGAAGAGTGAAGTTGTCCATTGTATTCAAACGATAGGTATGCTCTTCTCTCTCTCTCTCTCTCTCTCTCTCTCTCTCTCACACACACACACACACACACACAGAATCTCTTTTTGAGGTATGGTTCCCCCTCTCTTTTTGAGGTATGTTTTTTAATACCATGATGATGGTTCACCCCTCTATTTGTCAGGCATGGTTTTTAATAACACTATCGTGGTATCTAACACATTCATGGTTTGTGTATTGGCACGTTTTCTCTGAGAAGCCTTTTCTCTCTATGAAAAAGATTAGAAGCAACCCTATGGAGAAGGTATATACTTAGCAAGTGAGAAAGGCATACATCACCCTTATACAAAGGCGTACAGCACACCTAGTAACCGAAGTGAGAAAGCATACACTACTATTCTATAAAGGCATACACCACTCAGTAAGTGAAGTAAGAGAGGCATACACTACCCTTGTACAAAGGCCGACACCGTCCACCAGCAATCGAAGTGACAAAGGCATACACCACCCTTCTCCAAAGGTATACACCACTCATTATCACAGTAAGAGGGGTTAAAGCAACATAAGCCACCAGCCATATTACCAAGTGAGAGTACCTTATCGTGCCTCATCCCCTCTTTCTGTGATAGCCTCTACCTCCAAATCTGGGGCCACCTCTAAATTTTCTGCTTGCTCTCCTACCACCTTACCTGTGACTCTCCCTGATAACATACTCACTAAGCCATTGTGGGACCTCTTCGTTGGAATCTTCCAATTAGTTCAACTAGAGGTTTTGTAAGCAAGATGTTCTTATTAGTGTGAAGAATCTAGTTGCTATCCTCATCCTCGAGCTAGTATGCCCTGTATGGCAAATGTGATGCACAAAGATGTTGATGGCCTTGCGTGATTTGTATGCCCTTTAGAGAAGGTATAGGATTGGGTCTTTCTTGTCTCAGAAATAGCTCTCGGTATCGAGAGTTTCCAGATGTTAGAAACACGCTCTCTCTCATCATTTCTATATATTGTTTTTCTCCCTCTCTTTCTCTTCATCATCTAAATGGTACCCCATTGCTTACCCGATGCACACATTGTAGTAGATATCGTGTGTACATGCTCCTAATTTTCCTCCCTATGATGTTGATCCTGGAGGAGTGATTCTCTTCAGTGATGCCGATAAAGGTTAATTAGTGGGGGGTGGCTTTTCGAGATCAGGGGGTGGCTTTTCAATATGAGGTGATGACATATTGGAACGAGCTCTCGGCTCACAAGAAAATTTGCATTATTGAATAGCTTCACAAGGAATATCTAGTGTCAGATCTAGATCTTTGATTTACCAACAAATGGATGCTTGGTGCAATGACACAAATGATGAATCATTTCCTCCACGTTCAAACTTGGTGGGTTACAAGAAGAAAGCTAAGAACAAGCCTCATGGCATCAACGATCATGATTGGAGGATTGCATCCAATTAGGATCCTGACAAGCAAAACCAACAGAAAGAGTGATAGAGCCATAGCTCATTCATCTCGCATCTTGGTAGCGATGGTTGTTCAATAAATTAATCACCATATTTAGACCAATAATAATGTAATGATAACAAAGATGCACAACCCCTCAAGGGGTGTGATCTTTTAAGAGCATAAAAGACTCTTCTGTAATAGTTGAACGAGCAATAAATTAATTCATTTGTACGTCTTTCTTTTGTTTTTCATATCCATCTCCTGTGTTTGATCACCTATGAATATAATTTTGTTACAAACTAGTGAAACTATAAAATTACCAATTCATTAGTAGTGAACCTAATGTGTTCATGCGAGGTGTTGCATGAAGTGAGGATATTGGTAAAATATTTTGTTTTCATGCAAAGAATCGACAAGTAAGTACTTCATCCCCACCCACAGCATCTTGACTAATTATTGGAAGGATTTCTGAAAAGTTGTCTCAAAGAGGGTATGAATAATGCAACGCTTAGTTTAATGTCTTATTTCTTTAAGGGTTGTAGGTTTCTAGTGTTTATATGGATGTTTATATCCACTCAATAGTAGTATACATATTTGCATGGCTACATGATGTTGTTTATGTATGTGTGTGTGGGAGCATTGAGAAATTCCTTTGACTAGCTTCATCCTCGTATTGAAACTAGTATAAAGTTGGCTTTGTCCAACTATTCTCAGGAAATGTTACAATTGATAGGTGCTAATAAGTGAGCCAAGATGAAAGATTGTTACACACCGGCATTAATGAAAGGAAGTTTAAAATTCTAGAGTGTGAAATATACCATTTGTCCAAAAGTCTCTCAAAATCACTAGTTTGGAAAACAAAAAGTACATCAATATCACAAGTTGGATGCCATTTTAATGACAGTGTTGTAAAGGGGAATAACAAGTGGTGGTATAATCAAATGTGATGATACATATGTTACATTATGGATTAATGATCATTTGCATCCTATCATAAATGTTAGAAATGGGTCATTTTGGCATGATACATATGTAATGATAATATTTCTAGATCATTTCTTTTTCCATGTGCACTATATCTTGCCTCTGAGGTACACTGTATCTTGTCTCTGAGCAGCTTTCTGGTCAATATAATATACTTTTAGGTTGTATTTTCTCTCCGTGATGATAGATATGTTACATTATGGATGAATGATGCTTTGCATCCTAGCATAAATGTTAGAAATGGGTCATTTTGGCATGATAAATCTATACATGTAATAAATCTGGATCATTTCTTTATCCATGTGCACTGTATCTTGCCTCTGAGGTACACTGTTTCTTGTATCTGAGTAGCTTCACTCTCAATAG
This sequence comes from Cibotium barometz, assembly GCF_041138505.1. Lineage (NCBI taxonomy): Eukaryota > Viridiplantae > Streptophyta > Polypodiopsida > Cyatheales > Cibotiaceae > Cibotium > Cibotium barometz. Next base: position 50,410,881 of record NC_141060.1, read on the forward strand.
AATATACTTTTAGGTTGACTTTTCTATCATGCTGACCGCTAGATGCATTAGTGTTCATTCCATGGCTTTAGTGTGATGCCAAGGATTTTCAAGGTAGTTAATTGGCTAGCGTTGGTCATTTTCCCCATCCAAGTCATTTGATTATCAAAGTTGTTGATTATAAATGATACAACTCATTAGAATTCTCATTAAAGTTTGTTTAATATCCAAGGAAGATTTATTTAAAATTTATACCTCAGCACTCCCTATAGCCTTGGAAGCCTTGCATTTTCTTCGCGCTTGGACATGTCCCAGGTTGGAACTCCTTCCCAAAACTTTTGTAAGTCTTGAACTAATGGTGCTAGAAACATATACATGTTTTTCACTTTGTACATTCCTGGAACGATTAGAGCTAATAAAAAATGTATCTTTTATATTATTAACCATGGGGGGAGGCTATAGTTGACAAGCACTATGTGTCATCTGCTCCACGTGGTGGATCGTAAGCCAAATGGGTTCACACTCTTCATTGCAATACCTAGGGGAAGGTGGTGATGATCCTGTCTGAATTCGAGCTAAAGCTCCTTCATATGCTTCCATGCCTTAGAATTTATAGGAGTACACAAGAAACCATGTCATAAAGTGGCTTATGGACTTAGACTTAAACATGTGTTGAATCATTGGGATAACTAGAAAGTGCCTCAATATCTTGGTTGGGATGGTTGTGCCCACTAGGTCTTGTGGATATCTACTAGCACCACAATTTGGATAATTTCTGAGGCCCCTAAACTCAAGTTGGAAAAGGACATAATCATTTGGGTATGCATGTATGTAATTGTAATACATTCCTATATGTACATGCATTTTCTTGGCATCATCCCTACTTTGTGGTATCACATTCTCCTTTGGACTTCAGTAACCTATAAGATACAAGGATAAGTAGGTAAGATATACATTAGTATTGCATTAAACAATTATGTAGCATATATAGATTAGATAGCTAGATTAGAATGGGGTTAGATAGAGTCCTATCATACATAGATTAGATAGGTAGATTATAATGGGGTTAGATAGAGGCCTACCATTTATACCTAAAAACTTATGTGACACTAGCATCACTCCAACCATATAATGATTCGAGATTAAGGAAGGAAAGACACACACTTACCTTTGAAACACGACCGTTCTCATACAAGGGTTTTTTTAATTCTTTCGTGAGAGTATCATCCACTACATCACGATTCTCGACCATGCCAGAAGCCTCTATTATCTTCTCCATTGATTTGAGTGTGTATTGGCTCTACTTGCACCTCGGCTTTAGGTTGCTACTCCCTCTCAAGACACGAAACCCATTATCCACTTTTGCTATTACCCCACAATGAAAACCATTATCCACTCTGTTCTTATATCCTTTCAATAAGTTAATCACCATTTTCACACCAATAATAAATTAAGGATAACGAAGATGCACTACCCCTTAAGGGGTGTGATCTTTTAAGAGCATATACGACTCTTATGTAATCGTAAACGAGAAATAAATGAATTCATTTAGTACATATTTCTCTTCTTTTTCATCTCCCTCTCCTGTGTTTGATCACCCATGAATATAATTTCTTTACAACCTGTGAGAATATAAAATTACCAATTCATTGGTAGTGAAGCTAATGTATTCAAATGAGGTGTTGCATGAGGTGAGGATATTGGTAAAATATTTTGTTTTCATGCAACAAATCGACAAGTAAGTAGCTCATCCCCGCCTCTTTTAACACAACATCTTGACTTATTGGAAGGATTTCTACTTAGGAGTTTCCTCAAAGAGGGTATGAGTAGTGCAGGACACTTTGTTTAATGTCTTATTTCTTTAAGGGTTGTAAGCTTCTAGTGTTTATTTGGAAGTTTATGTCCACTCAATAGTATTTATACATGTTCTCATGGCTACATGATGTTGTTTATGTATGCGCATTGAGAAATTCCTTTGACTAGCTTCATCCTTATATTGATACTAGTATGAAGTTACTTTGCATCTCAGGAAATTTTATAATTGATGGGTGCTAAGCCATTTTTGGTTGGTTTTTTTTTTTTCGTTGATTTGTGATTTACATCACACTAACCGAGATCATGCTGGTTTGATTAAGGCAATTAAATCAGCTCAATATTAAAGATCCATAGTGCTAGCTTATAAGTAGAGCTAGTGTAAATTGTTGGCATTCATTTGAGTGAGTTCTTGTCTCATCTTCTTAACACCCCAGCTGCACTCTTGTTCACAGTACTTGAGAAAGGTCTAGATCATACATCTTGTGTATGACATGAGAGCTTGGCATATGTAAAATTGAAGCGAGTATATTACTCATCAAGAATGTACATATATTTGAACGGGGGCAACAATCTCTTCTCTCTCTCTCATCTTAATGAAGAGGGATTAAGTTCAATGCATATGCTAATTTGATCAAAGAAGAGAAGAAGCTGACGTTCCTCAGTAAAAGCAATATCTGCAGAGAGCAATATTCCCATGGCACAATTATATGGCCACTGTACTCATGTGTGTGCGCCAGAAATTATGAGCCTAAACTCAAGTTGGAAAAGGACATAATCAGATATTGATCAGCTGCTCGCACATTCCACCTGCATTAATATGCCAGCAGCAGCAGCATTAATAAGCCAGCATCCATCCACCGATCGATCCCAAGTAGGCGCTACCAAAGCCATGGCTAGTCTTGACTCTTCTTCTCTTTCCATTAAATTGCTCTAAGGCGGCGCAGATGTTGGGTGTTGTTACATTCATTCACTCTATCAATCCGATCCTGATGATGCAAACATACTTGCTGACTATACATAATTACCAATGGATACCAAAAATGTTCCAAAATAACATGCATACTTTTCTGGCCCTCCTCTAATGCTTGTCGAATCTACTCAAAAAATTAGCCTCATCACATAAGTATACTTCTACTCAAAAAATTAGCCTCATCCCATAAGTATACTGTTGCCTCTAACTTGTTGGCAATATAGAAGAAGCGAGCGTCTTCATTTTTTAGTACATTGTGCTTCAAATACTCTTTGGACATCTCCTTCCTCTGCCATGCTTGGCATCATCATCCTTCGCCTCCTTCTAGTACCACTAGAGAGGCAGACACCATAGTTGCCAACATTTTCACCACACCATCATCCTATGCTCCTCCAAATAGTGTACTAGGGCAAGGGCGAATTTCTCCCACCTACTCAGCCAAGCTCTGTTAAAGCCTTGTTGCCTCTCCAGCTTCTTTTCGTCAGATAAGAACCCACGAGTAAGACGAGGATAGAAAGCCAAAGAACTAAGTGGCCATGCTTGTGGGGCAGCCTTGCTTGTAAATCTTGAATCTATTGCAATAAAGCTCTCTACTTTTGGCAGGATCCATGAGAGCCATAGATAGTTCTGGACTCCCCCCGGCACCCCCAATGGTCTTAGATATTGTTGGGAAAGGATCGCTAGTGCCATGTCCTTGATAACACTAGTAGGTCCATGACCCGATTGGCCACCATTAGATGTAGCTTCCATAACTTCCTCAAATACAATTGACTTGGACATAATTCGCCCAACTTAACCCAAAAAAATCAAATTATAGTATTCATTATCTTAATCTTTTTTTTTTATTTTCAAAAATATCATGGGCAATTGGAAAGAATTTGTAAGAGTTTCCCCTCACCTTTTCACAGTTAACTCAAGACTCTCATTAAATTTCATGTGTCAAATCCATGACACAAATAAAACCACATAGATTCACATTGTGTACACTGCATATTTGTGTAGATTTCCTATGCATCAAAGCTTCTCCCATAATTCAAAAAATAAAAATAAAATTTATGTGTTAATGTGAGATGGTGTTGAATCACTCAACTCCATTAATTGGTTCCTTAATTAACCATTCAGGCTATGCAAGAATAATACATCCTTTTATCCCCATCTCAAGGGTAGAATATATATTCCAATAGCGTACACGTGAAAATTAAATGGTATATTAATGGATTTAATGAAAGTCCCAGATAATTATTTTTTAAATAAGGAGAAGAGAAAGAATCCAAAATTAAAGAGACACTTACTTGGATTTAGTACAAAGTTGAGTAGAGCATTGTCGATCAAGAAAACTCACACTCCACATACTATGAAGTACGAGAGTTTTGATGCTTTAGAGCTTTATTTCTTGTAAGTAAAGGCTTAGAAGACCTTTGCTTTGTTATTTAAAAAGTAATTAAGGTATAAATTAGGATTTACATGCACATGGTTATGTGTGAATTTTAATTTGAGCGTGGAAGCTTAGTGTTTTGAGAGAAATTAAGAACAAAGGGTTGTATAACTAAGTTTTACATGCACATGGCCACGAAACTTAATCTGAGCTTGGAGGTTAGATAGACATTATTATTGCATTAAAACAATCATGTGGCATATATAGACTAGATATCTAGATTAGAATGGAATTAGATAGGCATTACTATTGCATTAAAACAATTACGTGGCATATAGATTAGATAGCTAGATTAGAATGGAGTTAGATAGAGGCCCGTCAATTATACCTAAACAATTCTGTGACACTAGCATTGCTCTAACCATAAATTGATTACAGGTTAAGGAAAGAAAGGCACACATTTAGCTTCGTAACCCAAGCGTTCTCATACAAAGGTGTTTTTCCTTCTTTTGTAAGAGTAATCACCTACCACATCATGATCCTCGATCCTCGATCGTACAAATGTCTCTATTATCTTCTCCATTGCATCATATGTGTGTATTGGCTCTTCTTTTTGCAGCTCGGCTTTAGGTTGATACTCTATATCTTGTAGACCATCATCAATGCTTGTAAGTTCTGCATATTGTTTAGAATGAGACATTGCAACTCTCCGATTTGTAGCCATAGCTTAATGTGGTAACAACACTAAGCATTTCAGGTCCTTCATGCTAGCCTATAAAAAAAGATAGAGAAAGTGGTTTAGAGAGAGTATACAAATTTGGTATAGACAAAGGAATGGAGAGAGAGATTAGGGATCAACAGGGAATGATATTCGGGATCTAAGTTATAATATATTGGGAGGAATAGGGCCAGGACACATAGAGAGAGAGAGAGAGAGAGAGAGAGAGAGAGAGAGAGAGAGAGAGAGAGAGAGAGAGAGAGAGAGAGAGAGAGACTTAAAAAGGTTGCCAGACGATGAATTATAAAAATATGGACAAATCGTCCATGGAATTGGACATAATAGATTCACACTCACAGAGATAGGTGTGCTTGCACCTTTTGCATAGGACAATGAATTAGGTGTGCTTGTGAGGTCGCCTCCATACTTGTTGACATAGATTGAGATTATGGAGCTCAAGTCTTAAACACCATTGCAGTCAACATTAAAGAAACTGTCTACTTGGCATACCTCGGAATGGTTTGACAAAAAAGGATGGCCATGTGCATATGATTACGATGATCATGGTATACCCATATTATGATTGTGGTATACCCATACTACGATCATGGTATTTACAGATGATCTTGGTTTTCGACACACGCTATCGGATGTAGAATACGAATAATAAAGATAAAACCATCATCCAAGTGCCCACCTAGACATCAATCATTGCATTGAAAAAATGATGCTGAATAAATTTAACTACATTAGCACGATAACTCAGCCACATGTGTAGGCATCAGTCTGGAAAGGGACTTGCGCCAAAATCTGGATAACAAGTAGTAGTTTAGGTAAGGTCTATGTACTCTCACCCTCTCTCTCTCTATATATACCTTCACCCCCCTCTCTCTCTCTTAGTAGTTCAAGTAAGGTCTCTGTAGTCTCAGCCTCTCTCTCTCTCTCTCTCTCTCTCTCTCTCTCTCTCTCTCTCACTAGCTCAAGTAAGGTCTCTTAGAATTTGGACATGTAGTAGTTTAGGTGAATTCTTTCTCCTCTCACTCTCTCCATCCGTCTATCTATCTCTATCTATCTCTTATTAGTAGTGAAGGTAAGTTTTCTCTCCTCTCACATGCTCTACCTATCTCTCTGTACTCCCTATTTGGCAGCTGAGTTATGGTGTTATGAAGGAAGGGTGGAGCCACCCCATTGTCTATCTATCTGTTTCTCTCCCTCAGTCTCTCCCTCTCTATCTATCGGTGTGTCGTTTCCTAAGGTAAGGGTCTTTTTTTGGAAGAATAGAGTTGTCCATCGCATTCCAACTGTAGGTGTGGTCTTCTCTCTCTCTCTCTCTTTTTCTCTCTCTCTCTCTCTCTCACGGGTGCGCGCGTGCGTGCACACACACACACACAGAGTCTCTTTTTGAGGCATGGTTCCCCCCTCCCCTTTGTCTCTCTCTCTCTCTCTATCACACAGATGCAGACACAGTATCTCTTTTAGAGGCAATGGTCTTTTTCTGGAAGAGTGAAGTTGTCCATTGTATTCAAACGCGATAGGTATGCTCTTCTGTGTCTCTCTCTCTCTCTCTCACACACACACATACACACACACACACACACAGAATCTCTTTTTGAGGTATGGTTCCCCCTCTCTTTTTGAGGTATGTTTTTTAATACCATGATTATGGTTCACCCCTCTATTTCTCAGGCATGGTTTTTAATAACACTATCGTGGTATCTAACACATTCATGGTTTGTGTATTGGCACGTTTTCTGAGAGAAGCCTTTTCTCTCTATAGAAAAGGTTAGAAGCAACCCTATGGAGCAGGTATATACTCAGCAAGTGAGAAAGGCATACATCACCCTTATACAAAGGCATACACCACACCTAGTAACGAAGTGAGAAAGCATACACTACTCTTCTATAAAGGCATACACCACCCAGTAAGTGAAGTGAGAGAGGCATACACTACCCTTGTACAAAGGCCGACACCATCCAACAATCGAAGTGACAAAGGCATACACCACCCTTCTCCAAAGCTATACACCACTCATTATCACAGTAAGAGGGGTTAAAGCAACATAAGCCACCAGCCATATTACCAAGTGAGAGTACCTTATCTTGCCTCATCCCCTCTTTCTGTGATAGCCTCTACCACCAAATCTGGGGCCACCTCTAAATTTTATGCTTGCTCTCCTACCACCTTACCTATGACTCTCCCTGGTAACATACTCACTAAGCCATTGTGGGACCTCTTCATTGGAATCTTCCAATTAGTTCAACTAGAGGTTTTGTAAGCAAGATGTTCTTATTAGTGTGAAGAATCTAGTTGCTATCCTCATCCTCGAGCTAGTATGCCCTATATGGCAAATGTGATGCACAAAGATATTGATGGCCTTGCGTGATTTGTATGCCCTTTAGAGAAGGTATAGGATTGGTTTTTCTTGTCTCAAAAATAGCTCTCGGTTGCTATCGAGAGTTTCCAGATGTTAGAAACACGCTCTCTCTCATCATTTCTATATATTGTTTTTCTCCCTCTCTTTCTCTTCATCATCCTCATTGATGTAGAATTGTGATACATTCTTGCAACTATGTCGCTAGCAACAAGTCAATACCTTGGATGTCGTTCTCTTAGTTTCTTGTGGAAAAGTTGGGGTTCAAGGGCATCAGATTGTAGGGATACATCCAACATCTCAAGACATGAAACCCATTATCCACTTTTTATCTTAGCCCACAATGAAAACCATTATCCACTCTGGATCCTACCCCACAATCAACTCCAAACTTTGGCATCAACCTTGTCAATGAGTATCCCAACAATACTCATCAATGAGTATCCCATCAATCCCATAGCAAGTATCTGATCTACCCTACACGTAACCATCCCTCCATCTTGTCTTGAGAAACCGCAAATGGTACCCCATTGCTTACCTGCTGATGCACACATCGTAGATATCGTGTGTACATGCTCCTAATTTTCCTCCTTATGATGTTGATCCTGGAGGAGTGATTCTCTTTAGTGATGCCAATAAAGGTTAATTACTGGGGGGTGGCTTTTCAATATGAGGTGATGACATATTGGAACGAGCTCTCGGCTCACAAGAAAATTTGCATTATTGAATAGCTTCACAAGGAATATCTAGTGTCAGATCTAGATCTTTGATTTACCAACAAATGGATGCTTGGTGCAATGACACACATGATGAATCATTTCCTCCACGTTCAAACTTGGTGGGTTACAAGAAGAAAGCTAAGAACAAGCTTCATGGCATGAACGATCATGATTGGAGGATTGCATCCAATTAGGATCCTGAGAAGCAAAACCAACAGAAAGAGTGATAGAGCCATAGCTCATTCATCTCACATCTTGGTAGCGATGGTTGGGGCTCGTTCTTTACTTACTGCATAAGTTCTCTAGCGTCGAATATATGGTTCTTTATTCATGTGCTTACTCTGTTCTTATAAACTTTCAATAAATTAATCACCATTTTTAGACCAATAATAATGTAATGATAACAAAGATGCACAACCCCTCAAGGGGTGTGATCTTTTAAGAGCATAAAAGACTCTTCTGTAATAGTTAAACGAGCAATAAATTAATTCATTTGTATGTCTTTCTTTTCTTTTTCATATCCATCTCCTGTGTTTGATCACCTATGAATATAATTTTGTTACAAACTAGCGAAACTATAAAATTACCAATTCATTAGTAGTGAACCTAATGTGTTCATGCGAGGTGTTGCATGAAGTGAGGATATTGGTAAAATATTTTGTTTTCATGCAAAGAATCGACAAGTAAGTACTTCATCCCCACCTCTTTTAACACAACATCTTGACTAATTATTGGAAGGATTTCTGAAAAGTTGTCTCAAAGAGGGTATGAATAATGCAACGCTTAGTTAATGTCTTATTTCTTTAAGGGTTGTAGGTTTCTAGTGTTTATATGGATGTTTATATCCACTCAATAGTAGTATACATATTTGCATGGCTACATGATGTTGTTTATGTATGTGTGTGTGGGAGCATTGAGAAATTCCTTTGACTAGCTTCATCCTCGTATTGAAACTAGTATAAAGTTGGCTTTGTCCAACTATTCTCAGGAAATGTTACAATTGATAGGTGCTAATAAGTGAGCCAAGATGAAAGATTGTTACACACCGGCATTAGTGAAAGGAAGTTTAAAATTCTAGAGTGAGAAATATACCATTTGGCCAAAAGTGACTCTCAAAATCACTAGTTTGGAAAACAAAAAGTACATCAATATCACAAGTTGGATGCCATTTTAATGACGGCGTTCTAAAGGGGAATAACAAGTGGTGGTATAATCAAATGTGATGATACATATATTACATTATGGATTAATGATCATTTGCATCCTATCATAAATGTTAGAAATGGGTCATTTTGGCATGATACATATGTAATGATAATATTTCTAGATCATTTCTTTTTCCATGTGCACTATATCTTGCCTCTGAGGTACACTGTATCTTGTCTCTGAGCAGCTTTCTCGTCAATATAATATACTTTTAGGTTGCATTTTCTATCCTTTTGTTGAGTGGTTGATGCGTTAGTGTTCATTCCATGGCTTTAGTGTGATGGCAAGGATTTTCAAGGCAATTAATTGGCTAGCACTGGTCAATCACCCCATCCAAGCCATTTGATTTTCAAATTTGTTGATTATAAATGATACAACTCATTATAATTCTCATATAAAGCTTTTTCACCTTGACACAGAACCTTAGCACCTTTGCAAAGAAGTAAAGGGGGAGGGGAACAAGAAGATTTTGCTCATTCTTTCTATAGGGGAAAAAAAGCATTCACTAGATAATTCTGTAGATTTTGTGTTTATGTGCACATGTGTGTAAAGACGCATGTGCATGTATGCCTCATGTATACACATGTCTGTGTATGTGTTTTTGTAGCATGTGTGTGTGTGTGTGTGTATACTTGTGGGTGTGTGTTTATGTGTATGGGCATATGTGTGTACGTACATGATTAATTAATAAATGATTTCAATATGAAATCTTGTGAAAAATAGAGAATCGCTTTATCCCATTAGGTTCAACAATTCCAACCTCTCTCCATGCTTGCAACCATGAACTTGCTTTCATTGGTCAGTGGCCGGTGCACCTATGGGTGTTTTTTTATGAGTATGGGCATGCATGTGTGTGTGTGTGTGTGTGTGTGTAGATGATTAATTAATAAATGATCCCAATATGAAAAATGGTGAAAAATGGAGCGACACTTCATCCCATTAGGTTCAACATTTTCGACCTCTCTCTATGCTTGCAACCATGAACTTACTTTCATTTGTCTATGTGTGGTTGCCGAAGATTCCCCTCCCACAATGGAGCATTGTCTCAAGAAAGTATGAAATGTGTTTTTGTTAAATTATATGCTTCAAATGATGTGGATCTCTCTGCATACAAACCATTACCACTGTATATAGGGCATCCATACGATACCACCATACAATACCACCGTATATGGGGCATGCATGATATCCACTTGTGACTAGTCTCTGCAACCTTCAACATATTAATCATTAGGAAAATACATATGAAAGAGTTAGTTTGTTTAACATCCAAGGCATGGTTATTTAAAATTTATGCCAGAGCACTCTCTATAACCTTGAAAGTCATGCATTTTCCTACCGCTTGGACATGTCCAAAGGCCAACATCTCTAGAGATATCCCCACTGGCCCAAGAGGAGTCATTAAGCATCCTTGTGGAGCTAGAGGTGTCGATATGACTAGAGACATGGAAGGCATACCAAGTGGTGGTCTTGATTGAGGCATGACAACCATCCTTGGGAAAGGAAAGCCGTGGCATTATTCCAGGTCTATGTTGAGTCTAGTTGGAGTTTCCACATGCGAATAATCTTTGACCAAGGGTGAAAATCTTGAGGTAATAGGATCAATATTTTCTAATAGATATTTCTCAAAAGGATCCACAACTGCTATCAACTTGCCTGTCAAACACCGAAGGGGACTCACTATCTAGACTAGCGTTTTCATGGTCAAGAGGTGTTTCTCGTGTGAGAATCCTAGGGTAGTAGATGTTCCCAAAGGTGTCTCTGTAAACTCTACACCCTTACTTGTTTGTGAATCTTTGAAACTTGGCATTCCAAGGTCCATCTACATTTTTTTCATTTACCCCTTCAGGTTTCACAATTTCATAAATTTGATGGTAAATACCACTTCATGACCCAGGGGTATCAAGGCACCAAGTCCGGAGTCATTCTACACATAAAAATAATTTTTGAATTTTGAGATTTTTCCCTAATTTGAAAATTTTTCTTAAACCGTTTGTAAACCGTAGCTCTCTACAAGTTTCACATGCCTGCAAAAGCTTTATTGAGTCTTTTTGAGCCATTTCTCACACTAAGATCTACTTATTTTTGCTTCTACAAATTTCACAAACCCTAGGCTTCCCACAAGCTTGAACATGAAGTAGTACACATTTTTGGAGTATTACTAAGCTAGATGTCATCTTCACTAACAAAATAGTAAGAAGCGAGATACACAACAATAGGTTGTGATTTTTGAAGTGAAAGAGAGCCCATTTTTGGTCACCTACAACAATTGCACTAGAATCTACTACTTCAAGCACTTGCCTAAGCTTAGGTGAGTGATTTTTGGAGGTATAAATTATTGGTGGTAATTTCCTTGAACTCTTCTTCTCCTTCTTACAAAACCTAGCCATGGGAGTCTCTTGAAATTCCATGTGTTCCTTGAAATATTTGGACAAGATTAGGCTTCTTTCTTTCTTGTCTTCATCTTTCTTTCCTGCGCAAACCCTAGATATGAACTCCTTTTGCAACCATTATGAAGGGGCTTTTGTAAAAGCCATGGAGTTCTTTGCAAAGCTTTGTGGCTATGGTGTTTCGGAGAGAAAACCCTAACCCTTGTGTTGCTTAATAAAGGGAATCTTTGAATGTTAGTGGAGAGAAAACTCTAAACCTTGTGTTTCTCAATCAAGGGGATTTAGAAAGATTAGTGGTTATCATACTTGTTATGGTGTTTAATTGCAAGAATCTTACAAAATTGAGTACCAATGGCATGATTAGAAATTGATTTGATGCTATGTGATGGATTTTAGACCAAAAATTAGAAAATCCATAGCATTAGCATGCTTGTTGGAAGCATTGGGTGAACATTCATGTGTTTGGCAAGCAATTGGAAGCATTAGGAGTGTGATGATATGCTTTGCATGTGCCTTCTTACCATAATCCATGCAAGATTGAGCCTACATTACAATAATTTGACATGTGGGAGGTAATTTGATGGATTTGGAAGCATTTGAATGAAGCATTGGAAAGAATCTTATGCATTTCTTTACCTTTCCAAGCAAGTATGCATGCCTTGATATAAGGGCTTGTCTCTTGTTTGACATGTCTTGGTATGCAATGGTGGTCACTGGATTGGTAATCCATGTATATGGATTATAAAAATGGTGAAAGTTGGAGCCCATCCTATGAATTGTAAGTGATCTCTCCCATAAACCTCAATCTAAGCTCTCCACATTGCATTTTTAATATACAAACCTCTATAGTGTGAAGCCGATTATACGTGCTGGTGCTAAAACTAAGCCAGGATTCTTCTAGCAAACCAAAGTAGTTGTCATACAATTTATAAACCATTGGTGACATAAGAACCTCAATCTTAACAAATTGTGCCAACGACATAAGTGCAGAGGTGTCATCTTGGCATGTGATATCTAAACATGGAGAAGCTTACTTCAAGGCTTGTCATAAAAATTACAGCTCACCTTATTTTCATAGTCTTCTCTTCTTTTTCTAACGTCATGTTTTAGACCTATGAGTCATCCTTCCCATTCCTTTTAATTCCACTCGTGCATAACATGAAGAAGTCATTGCCAAAGTAGTAAACCCTTACCCTAAACCCTAGCGCCAGGAGTTGTTACATGTTTTTTTAAAGATAGTTAGACATTCTCAATGGATTTTATGGCCGTTGGATATCTTTATGGTTCAAGGCTCTGTTTTCTCTCATTGGGTCTCCTCTCTGTGTCCAATTGGAACAAGTAGTCTAACTTGGACCAGAACTAGGTCTAATTCTCATATCATTGGGCCTAATGGATATGAAAGTGTGGCCAATTGGATCCAATTAGGGCCCAATCGAATTGAATCGGACCCAAGTTGTAATAGCTTCAACAAATTAGCTACACCTAGAGGAGGATACTGTTGATAAATATAATAGTGAGAAGGTCTTTGGAGGGGACTCGATCTAGCTAGTGATTAAGTGCATGATCCACCTCAAGGCTTACGAGTTGTTAATTGAGGATAATCCCAATTTGAGATTTTCTCCACTTAGTCATGAATCTTGGTTGTGGGATTCTAATCATCACGAGAAATCCATTACTCTAGTTATTGACAGGCATAGTCGAAAACAAATTTGAGTCTTTGTTCTTATAGTCTTGGCAATTGCACTTGGATATTTTGCCATATGTATATCTTAGTAGGAGTGTAGTTGCGGAGAAAACCATTTTTTGATAATTTGTGATTGACATCACACTAATGAGATCATGCTGGCTAATGAGGTGGTTTGATTAAGAAAAATAAGCTCAATATAAAGATCCACAGTGCTAGCTTAGTATACCTAGTGTAAATTGCTGGAATTCATTTGAGTTCTTGTCGCCACATGCAGATGATGCTTAAGATTACCTTCCATTTCCTTTTTAAGACCCCAACTTCGCCTACACTTGATAGTTTCATGCATTTTATCTTGTTCACGGTGCTTGAGAAAGGTCTAGATCAATGAAGAATACATCTTGTAAGACATGAGAGCTTGGCATATGTAAAATTGAAGTGAGTATATTACTCAAGAATGCACATATTGAACAGGGCTATAATATATCCATGTCTCTCTCTGATCGATCTCTCTCTCTCTCTCTCACACACACACAACTTCATGTGTGCTTGTACTATAAAGAGGGATTCAGTCCAATGCATGTGTTGTTTTTTTAGTACAAAATATTATTGCACAAGCTAAATCTAACAGCTTTGATCAAAGAAGAGAAGATGAAGTATCAACAACGTTAATGCATGCCTTAGTAGAAGCTGCTAGGAGAGGAGGACCATGCACATGTATTTGCACCAATCTGCAATAGCATAGAAAACAGATGTATAATTCCCATCACAATGAGACTCATGCCCACTGCACGTTTATACATTAGGTCAAGACTACAATGAGATTGTACTCATTTGTGTGTACCAAAATTTACGAACCAGGTGATCAGCTCGCAGCAGCTACTCTAATTTCCACCTGCATTATGGAGCCGCAAGCCAGCATCCATATCCATGCGTAAACTTATTTATAGTTACTGGCCATTTCTTCTTCGGTCTCATGACTCATGGCAGTGCCAATAGGCGGCGGCACGATCACTTCAGTGGATACCAAAAATGCTTGAAATAACATCTCTACATGCATATCAAAGTACTTTGTCATCCCTCTTCTAATGCTTGCTGAATCTACTCAAACATTTAGCCTCAATATTATCACAAAAGTATATCATTGTCTTGAATTTATTGTCATAGAATAAGGATCTTCGTTTTTAGTCTGTACGTGCTTCAAATACTCTTTGTGTAGTCTCGACATGTCCTTCCTCTACCATGCTTGGGATCATCTTTCTCCTCTAAGACTTTCCTTCTAGTACCACCTACATAGGCCAAAACCATAGTTGTAAAATAGCGCACCAATAGTATATTGTTATGGTCGAACCACAACAGTAATGTTCTACAAAAAAACAAGAAGATTGTCATGATTGAAATCAGTATACTCGTTTGTAGATATTGAAGTGTCCAAAGGATCACCGATAAATCTCAGGATGTACATAAAGTTATTACGGTTTCTCCTACTTTAATGTCATCTTCGACTGCTTTCTAATCCTACTTAGAAACCTTCCCAACTCATCAGCAAAGGAGTATTGGAGGATTGCATCCAATAAGGATCCTGACAAGTAGAAGCATCAAAAAGAGGTACGGAGAGATGATTGGTATCTCGCATCCTCCTAGAGGTGGTTGGGGCTCTACTTTGTAAGTTCTATAGCATCCAATATATGGTCCTTCATTCTCGTTCGTATAACCTTTCAATAAATTAATCATCATTTTCACACCAATAAAAAATTAATGGGTGAGAAATATGTCACGTGTCCAAAACTGACTCTCAAAATCACTAGTTTGGAAAGAAAAAGGACATCAATATCACTAGTTAGATGCCATTTTAATGACAGTGTTCTAAAAGGGACTAATAGGTGATATCTTAAAACGTGATGATAGATCTGTTACATTATGGATGAATGATGCTTTGCATCCTAGCATAAATGTTAGAAATGGGTCATTTTGGCATGATAAATCTATACATGTAATAAATCTGGATCATTTCTTTATCCATGTGCACTGTATCTTGTCTCTGAGGTACACTCTTTCTTGTATCTGAGTAGCTTCACTCTCAATAGAATATACTTTTAGGTTGACTTTTCTATCATGCTGACCGCTAGATGCATTAGTGTTCATTCCATGGCTTTAGTGTGATGCCAAGGATTTTCAAGGTAGTTAATTGGCTAGCGTTGGTCATTTTCCCCATCCAAGCCATTTGATTATCAAAGTTGTTGATTATAAATGATACAATTCATTAGAATTCTCATAAAAGTTGTTATGAGAGTGTTAGTTTGTTTAATATCCAAGGAAGATTTATTTAAAATTTATACCTCAGCACTCCCTATAGCCTTGGAAGCCATGCATTTTCTTCGCGCTTGGACATGTCCCACGTTGGAACTCCTTCCCAAAACTTTTGTAAGTCTTGAACTAATGGTGTGAGAAACATATTTATGTTTTTCACTTTGTACATTCCTGGAACGATTAGAGCTAATAAAAAATGTATCTTTTATATATTATTAACCATGGGGAGAGGCTATATCCTATTTGAATTTGAGCTAAAGCTCCTTCATATGCTTCCATGCCTTAGAATTTATAGGAGTGCACAAGAAACCATGTCATAAAGTGGCTTATGGACGTAGAGTTAAACATGTGTTGAATCATTGGGATAACTAGAAAGTGCCTCAATATCTTGGTTGGGATGGTTGTGCCCACTAGGTCTTGTGGATATCTACTAGCACCACAATTTGGACAATTTCTGAGGTCCCTAAACTCAATTTGGAAAAGGACATCATCATTTGGGTATGCATGTATGTAATTATAATACATTCCTATATGCACATGCATTTTCTTGGCATCATCCCTACTTTGTGGTATCACATTCTTCTCTGGTAGTATGGTCAACTTCAGTAACCTATAAGATACAAGTATAAGTAGGTAAGATATACATTAGTATTGCATTAAAACAATTATGTAGCATATATAGATTAGATAGCTAGATTAGAATGGGGTTAGATAGAGTCCTATCATACATAGATTAGATAGGTAGATTATAATGGGGTTAGATAGAGGCCTACCATTTATACTTAAAAACTTATGTGACACTAGCATCACTCCAACCATATAATGATTCTAGATTAAGGAAGGAAAGACACACACTTACCTTTGAAACACGACCGTTCTCATACAAGGGTTTTTTTTATTCTTTCGTGAGAGTACATATATTTGAACGGGGGCAACAATCTCTCTCTCTCTCTCTCTCTCTCTCTCTCTCTCATCTTAATGCATATGCTGTTTGTTTAGTGCAGCTAATTTGATCAAAGAAGAGAAGAAGCTGACGTTCCTCAGTAAAAGCACTTGTATCTGCAGAGAGCAATATCTGCAGATGTATAATTCCCATGGCACAATTATATGGCCACTGCACGTTTATATTTTAGGCCAAGACTGTACTCATGTGTGTGCGCCAGAAATTATGAGCCAGATATTGATCAGCTGCTCGCACATTCCACCTGCAATATGCCAGCATCCACCGATCGATCCACGTCCTGCGCTGCATGAGCCCAAGTAGGCGCTACCAAAGCCATGGCTAGTCTTGACTCTTCTTCTCTTTCCATTAAATTGCTCTAAGGCGGCGCAGATGCCTTGCCATAGTTGCAGCAGAACCATATTAAAACTGATATATATTCCTCAGATTGCACACACGGCCATTTTTTTCTTCACACAGACACACAAGGAGTACGGGTCTGCATGACTCATGGCAGCGAACAACAAGCATAAGCATGTGATGAAAGGCAGCGCCGACAGGCGGCGGCGCCATCAGCGCAGTGGTAAGAATTCTTGGCTCTTAAGGTAGAGGTACTGGATTCGATTCCTACGTCTGACACGGTCTGTGTGTTCTGCAGGTTTTAATTATTTTAAGGCAAATTTATTTAACATATGTTACGCAGGCTTCCCATTTGAGCGCATATTTGTAACGCTACGATATATTATTTGTGCAATTAATTATTATATTGCTACGCTATGTCCACTCTCTTGGCATTATAATTTCCCTTCACCTTGGGTGTTGTTACATTCATTCACTCTATCAATCCGATCCTGATGATGCAAACATACTTGCTGACTATACATAATTACCAATGGATACCAAAAACGTTCCAAAATAACATGCATACTTTTCTGGCCCTCCTCTAATGCTTGTCGAATCTACTCAAAAAATTAGCCTCATCACATAAGTATACTTCTACTCAAAAAATTAGCCTCATCCCATAAGTATACTGTTGCCTCTAACTTGTTGGCAATATAGAAGAAGCGAGCATCTTCATTTTTTAGTACATTGTGCTTCAAATACTCTTTGGACATCTCCTTCCTCTGCCATGCTTGGCATCATCATCTTTCTCCTCCTTCTAGTACCACTAGAGAGGCAGACACCATAGTTGCAAACATTTTCACCACACCATCATCCTATGCTCCTCCAAATCGTGTACTAGGGCAAGGGCGAATTTCTCCCACCTACTCAGCCAAGCTCTGTTAAAGCCTTGTTGCCTCTCCTTCTTTTCGTCAGATAAGAACCCACGAGTAAGACGAGGATAGAAAGCCAAAGAACTAAGTGGCCATGCTTGTGGGGCAGCCTTGCTTGTAAATCTTGAATCTATTGCAATAAAGCTCTCTACTTTTGGCAGGATCGATGAGAGCCATAGATAGTTCTGGACTCCCCCCGGCACCCCCAATGGCCTTAGATATTGTTGCGAAAGGATCGCTAGTGCCATGTCCTTGATAACACTAGTAGGTCCATGACGCGATTGGCCACCATTAGATGTAGCTTCCATAACTTCCTCAAATACAATTGACTTGGACATAATTCGCCCAACTTAACCCAAAA
This sequence comes from Cibotium barometz, assembly GCF_041138505.1. Classification (NCBI taxonomy): domain Eukaryota; kingdom Viridiplantae; phylum Streptophyta; class Polypodiopsida; order Cyatheales; family Cibotiaceae; genus Cibotium; species Cibotium barometz. The sequence goes on from NC_141060.1 coordinate 50,428,994, forward strand.
AAATCAAATTATAGTATTCATTATCTTAATCTCTTTTTTTTTAAATTTTCAAAAATATCATGGGCAATTGGAAAGAATTTGTAAGAGTTTCCCCTCACCTTCTCACAGTTAACTCAAGACTCTCATTAAATTTCATGTGTCAAATCCATGACACAAATAAAACCACATAGATTCACATTGTGTACACTGCATATTTGTGTAGATTTCCTATGCATCAAAGCTTCTCCCATAATTCAAAAAATAAAAATAAAATTTATGTGTTAATGTGACATGGTGTTGAATCACTCAACTCCATTAATTGGTTCCTTAATTAACCATTTAGACTATGCAAGAATAATACATCCTTTTATCCCCATCTCAAGGGTAGAATATATATTCCAATAGCGTACACGTGAAAATTAAATGGTATATTAATGGATTTAATGAAAGTCCCAGATATTTATTTTTTAAATAAGGGGAAGAGAAAGAATCCAAAATTAAAGAGACACTTACTTGGATTTAGTACAAAGTTGAGTAGAGCATTGTCGATCAAGAAAACTCAGACTCCACATACTATGAAGTACGAGAGTTTTGATGCTTTAGAGCTTTATTTCTTGTAAGTAAAGGGCTTAGAAGACCTTTGCTTTGTTATTTCAGAAGTAATTAAGGTATAAATTAAGATTTACATGCACATGGTTATGTGTGAATTTTAATTTGAGCATGGAAGCTTAGTGTTTTGAGAGAAATTGGGTTGTATAACTAAGTTTTACATGCACATGGCCACGAAACTTAATCTGAGCTTGGAGGTTAGATAGACATTACTATTGCATTAAAACAATCATGTGGCATATATAGACTAGATATCTAGATTAGAATGGAATTAGATAGGCATTACTATTGCATTAAAACAATTACGTGGCATATAGATTAGATAGCTAGATTAGAATGGAGTTAGATAGAGGCCCGTCAATTATACCTAAACAATTCTGTGACACTAGCATCGCTCTAACCATAAATTAAGTATAGGTTAAGGAAAGAAAGGCACACATTTAGCTTTGTAACCCAAGCGTTCTCATACAAAGGTGTTTTTCCTTCTTTTGTAAGGGTATCACCTACCATATCATGATCCTCGATCCTCGATCGTACAAATGTCTCTATCATCTTCTCCATTGCATCATATGTGTGTATTGGCTCTTCTTTTTGCAGCTCGGCTTTAGGTTGATACTCTATATCTTGTAGACCATCATCAATGCTTGTAAGTTCTGCATATTGTTTAGAATGAGACATTGCAACTCTCCGATTTGTAGCCATAGCTTAATGTGGTAACAACACTAAGCATTTCATATCCTTCATGCCAGCCTATAAAAAAAGATAGAGAAAGTGGTTTAGAGAGAGTATACAAATTTGGTACAGGCAGAGGGATGGAGAGAGAGATGAGGGATCAACAAGGAATGATATTCGGGATCTAAGTTATAATATATTGGGAGGAATAGGGCCACGACACATAGAGAGAGAGAGAGAGAGAGAGAGAGAGAGAGAGAGAGAGAGAGAGACTTAAAAAGGTTGCCAGACGATCAATTATAAAATAATGGACAAATCGTCCATGGAATTGGACATAATAGATTCACACTCACAGAGATAGGTGTGCTTGCACCTTTTGCAAAGGACAATGAATTAGGTGTGCTTGTGAGGTCGCCTCCATACTTGTTGACATAGATTGAGATTATGGAGCTCAAGTCTTAAACACCATTGCAGTCAACATTAAAGAAACTGTCTACTTGGCATACCTCGGAATGGTTTGACAAAAAAGGATGGCCATGTGCATATGATTACGATGATCATGGTATACCCATATTATGATTGTGGTATACCCATACTACGATCATGGTATTTACAGATGATCTTGGTTTTCGACACACGCTATCGGCGGATGCAGAATACGAATAATAAAGATAAAACCATCATCCAAGTGCCCACCTAGACATCAATCATTGCATTGAAAAAACGATGCTGAATAAATTTAACTACATTAGCATGATAACTCGCCACATGTGTAGGCATCAGTCTGGAAAGGGACCTGCGCCAAAATCTGGATAACAAGTAGTAGTTTAGGTAAGGTCTATGTACTCTCACCCTCTCTCTTTCTCTATATATACCTTCACCCCCCCCCCTCTCTCTCTCTCTTAGTAGTTCAAGTAAGGTCTCTATAGTCCACCCCCTCTCTCTCTCTCTCTCTCTCTCTCTCTCTCTCTCTCTCTCTCAGTAGCTTAAGTAAGGTCTCTTAGAATTTGGACATGTAGTAGTTTAGGTAAATTCTTTCTCCTCTCAATCTCTCCATCCTTCTATCTATCTCTATCTATCTCTTATTAGTAGTGAAGGTAAGTTTTCTCTCCTCTCACATGCTCTACCTATTTCTCTCTACTCCTTATTTGGCCGCTGAGGTATGGTGTTTTGAAGGAAGGGTGGAGCCACCCAATTGTCTATCTATCCGTTTCTCTCCCTCAGTCTCTCCCTCTCTATCTATCGGTGTGTCGTTCCCTAAGGTAAGGGTCTTTTTTTTTGGAAGAATAGAGTTGTCCATCGCATTCCAACTGTAGGTATGGTCTTCTCTCTCTCTCTCTCTCTCTCTCTCTCTCTCTCTCTCTCTCTCTCTCTCTCTCACGCGTGCGCGCGCGCGCGTGCACACACACACACACAAAGTCTCTTTTTGAGCATGGTTCCCCCCTCGCCTTTGTCTCTCTCTCTCTCTCTATCACACAGATGTAGACACAGTATCTCTTTTAGAGGCAATGGTCTTTTTCTGGAAGAGTGAAGTTGTCCATTGTATTCAAACGATAGGTATGCTCTTCTCTCTCTCTCTCTCTCTCTCTCTCTCTCTCTCTCTCACACACACACACACACAGAGGTATGGTTCCCCCTCTCTTTTTGAGGTATGTTTTTTAATACCATGATGATGGTTCACCCCTTTATTTCTCAGGCATGGTTTTTAATAACACTATCGTGGTATCTAACACATTCATGGTTTGTGTATTGGCACGTTTTCTTTGAGAAGCCTTTTCTCTCTATAGAAAAGGTTAGAAGCAACCCTATGGAGCAGGTATATACTCAGTAAGTGAGAAAGGCATACATCACCCTTATACAAAGGCATACACCACACCTAGTAACCGAAGTGAGAAAGCATACACTACTCTTCTATAAAGGCATACACCACCCAGTAAGTGAAGTGAGAGAGGCATACACTACCCTTGTACAAAGGCCGACACCGTCCAGCAATCCAAGTGACAAAGGCATACACCACCCTTCTCCAAAGGTATACACCACTCATTATCACAGTAAGAGGGGTTAAAGCAACATAAGCCACCAGCCATATTACCAAGTGAGAGTACCTTATCTTGCCTCATCCCCTCTTTCTGTGATAGCCTCTACCACCAAATCTGGGGCCACCTCTAAATTTTCTGCTTGCTCTCCTACCACCTTACCTGTGACTCTCCCTGGTAACATACTCACTAAGCCATTGTGGGACCTCTTCGTTGGAATCTTCCAATTAGTTCAACTAGAGGTTTTGTAAGCAAGATGTTCTTATTAGTGTGAAGAATCTAGTTGCTATCCTCATCCTCGAGCTAGTATGCCCTATATGGCAAATGTGATGCACAAAGATGTTGATGGCCTTGCGTGATTTGTATGCCCTTTAGAGAAGGTATAGGATTGGGTCTTTCTTGTCTCAGAAATAGCTCTCGGTTGCTATCGAGAGTTTCCAGATGTTAGAAACACGCTCTCTCTCATCATTTCTATATATTGTTTTTCTCCCTCTCTTTCTCTTCATCATCCTCATTGATGTAGAATTGTGATACATTCTTGCAACTATGTCGCTAGCAACAAGTCAATACCTTGGATGTCGTTCTCTTAGTTTCTTGTGGAAAAGTTGGGGTTCAAGGGCATCAGATTGTAGGGATACATCCAACATCTCAAGACATGAAACCCATTATCCTCTTTTTATCTTAGCCCACAATGAAAACCATTATCCACTCTGGATCCTACCCCACAATCAACTCCAAACTTTGGCATTAACCTTGTCAACGAGTATCCCATCAATCCTCATCAATGAGTATCCCATCAATCCCATAAGCAAGTATGTGATCTACCCTACACGTAACCATTCCTCCATCTTGTCTTGAGAAACCGCAAATGGTACCCCATTGCTTACCCGATGCACACATCGTAGATATCGTGTGTACATGCTCCTAATTTTCCTCCTTATGATGTTGATCCTGGAGGAGTGATTCTCTTTAGTGATGCTCTTGTGACTAGTCTCTGCAACCTTCAACATATTAATCATTAGGAAAATACATATGAAAGAGTTAGTTTGTTTAACATCCAAGGCATGGTTATTTAAAATTTATGCCAGAGCACTCTCTATAACCTTGAAAGTCATGCATTTTCCTACCGCTTGGACATGTCCAAAGGCCAACATCTCTAGAGATATCCCCACTGGCCCAAGAGAAGTCATTAAGCATCCTTGTGGAGCTAGAGGTGTCGATATGACTAGAGACATGAAAGGCATACCAAGTGGTGGTCTTGATTGAGGCATGACAACCATCCTTGGGAAAAGAAAGCCGTGGCATTATTCCAGGTCTATGTTGAGTCTAGTTGGAGTTTCCACATGCGAATAATCTTTGACCAAGGGTGAAAATCTTGAGGTAATAGGATCAAGTTTTTCTAATAGATATTTCTCAAAAGGATCCACAACTGCTATCAACTTACCTGTCAAACACCGAAGGGGACTCACTATCTAGACTAGCGTTTTCATGGTCAAGAGGTGTTTCTCGTGTGAGAATCCTAGGGTAGTAGATGTTCCCAAAGGTGTCTATGTAAACTCTACACCCTTACTTGTTTGTGAATCTTTGAAACTTGGCATTCCAAGGTCCATCTACATTTTTTTCATTTACCCCTTCAGGTTTCACAATTTCATAAATTTGATGGTAAATACCACATCATGACCCAGGGGTATCAAGGCACCAAGTCCGGAGTCATTCTACACATAAAAATAATTTTTGAATTTTGAGATTTTTCCCTAATTTGAAAATTTTTCTTAAACCGTTTGTAAACCGTAGCTCTCTACAAGTTTCACATGCTTGCAAAAGCTTTATTGAGTCTTTTTGGGCCATTTCTCACACTAAGATCTACTTATTTTTGCTTCTACAAATTTCACAAACCCTAGGCTTCCCACAAGCTTGAACATGAAGTAGTACACATTTTTGGAGTATTACTAAGCTAGATGTCATCTTCACTAACAAAATAGTAAGAAGCGAGATACACAACAATAGGTTGTGATTTTTGAAGTGAAGGAGAGCCCATTTTTGGTTACCTACAACAATTGCACTAGAATCTACTACTTCAAGCACTTGCCTAAGCTTAGGTGAGTGATTTTTGGAGGTATAAATTATTGGTGGTAATTTCCTTGAACTCTTCTTCTCCTTCTTACAAAACCTAGCCATGGGAGTCTCTTGAAATTCCATGTGTTCCTTGAAATATTTGGACAAGATTAGGCTTCTTTCTTGCTTGTCTTCATCTTTCTTTCTTGCGCAAACCCTAGATATGAACTCCTTTTGCAACCATTATGAAGGGGCTTTTGTAAAAGCCATGGAGTTCTCTGCAAAGCTTTGTGGCTATGTTGTTTCGGAGAGAAAACCCTAACCCTTGTGTTGCTTAATAAAGGGAATCTTCGAATGTCAGTGGAGAGAAAACTCTAAACCTTGCGTTTCTCAATCAAGGGGATTTAGAAAGATTAGTGGTTATCATACTTGTTATGGTGTTTAATTGCAAGAATCTTACAAAATTGAGTACCAATGGCATGATTAGAAATTGATTTGATGCTATGTGATGGATTTTAGACCAAAAATTAGAAAATCCATAGCATTAGCATGCTTGTTGGAAGCATTGGGTGAACATTCATGTGTTTGGCAAGCAATTGGAAGCATTAGGAGTGTGATGATATGCTTTGCATGTGCCTTCTTACCATAATCCATGCAAGATTGAGCCTACATTGCAATAATTTGACATGTGGGAGGTAATTTTATGGATTTGGAAGCATTTGAATGAAGCATTGGAAAGAATCTTGTGCATTTCTTTACCTTTCTAAGCAAGTATGCATGCCTTGATATAAGGGCTTGTCTCTTGTTTGACATGTCTTGGTATGCAATGGTGGTCACTGGATTGGTAATCCATGTATATGGATTATAAAAATGGTGAAAGTTGGAGCCCCTCCTATGAATTGTAAGTGATCTCTCCCATAAACCTCAATCTAAGCTCTCCACATTGCAATTTTCAATATACAAACCTCTATAGTGTGAAGCCGATTATATGTGCTGGCGCTAAAACTAAGCCAGGATTCTTCTAGCAAACCAAAGTAGTTGTCATACAATTTATAAACCATTGGTGACATAAGAATCCTCGCGCTAAAACTAAGCCAGGATTCTTCTAGCAAACCAAAGTAGTTGTCATACAATTTATAAACCATTGGTGACATAAGAACCTCAATCTTAACAAATTGTGCCAACGACATAAGTGCAGAGGTGTCATCTTGGCATGTGATATCTAAACATGGAGAAGCTTACTTCAAGGCTTGTCATAAAAAGTACACCTCACCTTATTTTCATAGTCTTCTCTTCTTTTTCTAACATCATGTTTTAGACCTATGAGTCATCCTTCCCATTCCTTTTAATTCCACTCATGTGCATAACATGAAGAAGCCATTGCCAAAGTAGTAAACCCTTACCCTAAACCCTAGCGCCAGGAGTTGTTACATGTTTTTTTTAAGATAGTTAGACATTCTCAATGGATTTTATGGCCGTTGGATATCTTTATGGTTCAAGGCTCTGTTTTATCTCATTGTTGGGTCTCCTCTCTGTGTCCAATTGGAACAAGTGGTCTAACTTGGACCAAAACTAGGTCTAATTCTCATATCATTGGGCCTAATGGATATGAAAGTGTGGCCAATTGGATCCAATTAGGGCCCAATCGAATTGAATCGGACCCAAGTTGTAATAGCTTCAACAAATTAGCTACACCTAGAGGAGGATACTGTTGATAAATATAATAGTGAGAAGGTCTTTGGAGGGGACTCGATCTAGCTGGTGATTAAGTGCATGATCCACCTCAAGGCTTATGAGTTGTTAATTGAGGATAATCCCAATTTGAGATTTTCTCCACTTAGTCATGAATCTTAGTTGTGGGATTCTAATCATCACGAGAAATCCATTACTCTAGTTATTGACAAGCATAGTCAAAAACAAATTTGAGTCTTTGTTCTTATAGTCTTGGCAATCGCACTTGGATATTCTGCCATATGTATATCTTAGTAGGACTGTAGTTGTGGAGAAAGCCATTTTTTGATAATTTGTGATTGACATCACACTAACAAGATCATGCTGGCTAATGAGGTGGTTTGATTAAGAAAAATAAGCTCAGTATAAAGATCCACAGTGCTAGCTTAGTATACCTAGTGTAAATTGCTAGAATTCATTTGAGTTCTTGTCGCCACATGCAGATGATGCTTAAGATTACCTTCCATTTCCTTTTTAAGACCCCAACTTCGCCTACACTTGACAGTTTCATGCATTTTATCTTGTTCACGATGCTTGAGAAAGGTCTAGATCAATGAAGAATACATCTTGTAAGCCATGAGAGCTTGGCATATGTAAAATTGAAGTGAGTATATTACTCAAGAATGCACATATTGAACGGGGCTATAATATATCCACGTCTCTCTCTGATTGATCTCTCTCTCTCTCTCTCTATCTCTCACAACTTCATGTGTGCTTGTACTATAAAGAGGGATTCAGTCCAATGCATGTGTTGTTTATTTAGTACAAAATATTATTGCACAAGCTAAATCTAACAGCTTTGATCAAAGAAGAGAAGATGAAGTATCAACAACGTTAATGCATGCCTTAGTAGAAGCTGCTAGGAGAGGAGGAGCATGCGCATGTATTTGCACCAATCTGCAATAGCATAGAAAACAGATGTATAATTCCCATCACAATGAGACTCATGCCCACTGCACGTTTATACATTAGGTCAAGACTACAACTAGATTGTACTCATGTGTGTGCACCAAAATTTACGAACCAGGTGATCAGCTCGCAACAGCCACTCTAATTTCCACCTGCATTATGGAGCCGCAAGCCAGCATCCATATCCATGCGTGAGCTTATTTATAGTTACTGGGCCATTTCTTCTTCGGTCTCATGACTCATGGCAGTGCCAATAGCCGGCGGCGCGATCACTTCAGTGGATACCAAAAATGCTTGAAATAACATCTCTACATGCATACCAAAGTACTTTGTCATCCCTCTTCTAATGCTTGCTGAATCTACTCAAACATTTAGCCTCAATATTATCACAAAAGTATATCATTGTCTTGAATTTATTGTCATAGAATAAGGATCTTCGTTTTTAGTCTGTACGTGCTTCAAATACTCTTTGTGTAGTCTTGACATGTCCTTCCTCTACCATGCTTGGGATCATCTTTCTCCTCTAAGACTTTCCTTCTAGTACCACCTACATAGGCAAAAACCATAGTTGTAAAATAGCGCACCAATAGTATATTGTTATGGTCGAACCACAACAATAATGTACTACAAAAAAACAAGAAGATTGCCATGATTGAAATCAGTATACTCATTTGTAGATATTGAAGTGTCCAAAGGATGACCCATAAATCTCAGGATGTACATAAAGTTGTTACGATTTCTCCTACTTTAATGTCATCTTCGACTGCTTTCTAATCCTACTTAGAAACCTTCCCAACTCATCAGCAAAGGAGTATTGGAGGATTGCATCCAATAAGGATCCTGACAAGTAGAAGCATTAAAAAGAGGTATGGAGAGATGATTGGTATCTCGCATCTTGCTAGAGGCGGTTGGGGCTCTACTTTGTAAGTTCTATAGCATCCAATATATGGTCCTTCATTCTCGTTCATATAACCTTTCAATAAATTAATCACCATTTTCACACCAATAAAACATTAATGGGTGAGAAATATGTCACGTGTCCAAAACTGACTCTCAAAATCACTAGTTTGGAAAAAAAAAGGACATCAATATCACTAGTTAGATGCCATTTTAATGACAGTGTTCTAAAAGGGACTAATAGGTGATATCTTCAAACGTGATGATCGATATGTTACATTATGGATGAATGATGCTTTGCATCCTAGCATAAATGTTAGAAATGGGTCATTTTGGCATGATGAATCTATACATGTAATAAATCTGGATCATTTCTTTATCCATGTGCACTGTATCTTGCCTCTGAGGTACACTGTTTCTTGTATCTGAGTAGCTTCACTCTCAATAGAATATACTTTTAGGTTGACTTTTCTATCATGCTGACCGCTAGATGCATTAGTGTTCATTCCATGGCTTTAGTGTGATGCCAAGGATTTTCAAGGTAGTTAATTGGCTAGCATTGGTCATTTTCCCCATCCAAGCCATTTGATTATCAAAGTTGTTGATTATAAATGATACAACTCATTAGAATTCTCATAAAAGTTGTTATGAGAGTGTTAGTTTGTTTAATATCCAAGGAAGATTTATTTAAAATTTATACCTCAGCACTCCCTATAGCCTTGGAAGCCATGCATTTTCTTCGCGCTTGGACATGTCCCAGGTTGGAACTCCTTCCCAAAACTTTTGTAAGTCTTGAACTAATGGTGTGAGAAACATATTTATGTTTTTCACTTTGTACATTCCTGGAACGATTAGAGCTAATAAAAAATGTATCTTTTATATATTATTAACCATGGGGGGAGGCTATATCCTGTTTGAATTCGAGCTAAAGCTCCTTCATATGCTTCCATGCCTTAGAATTTATAGGAGTGCACAAGAAACCATGTCATAAAGTGGCTTATGGACGTAGAGTAAACATGTGTTGAATCATTGGGATAACTAGAAAGTGCCTCAATATCTTGGTTGGGATGATTGTGCCCACTAGGTCTTGTGGATATCTACTAGCACCACAATTTGGACAATTTCTGAGGTCCCTAATCTCAAGTTGGAAAAGGACATAATCATTTGGGTATGGATGTATGTAATTATAATACATTCCTATATTTACATGCATTTTCTTGGCATCATCCCTACTTTGTGGTATCACATTCTCCTCTGGTAGTATGGTCAACTTTAGTAACCTATAAGATACAAGGATAAGTAGGTAAGATATACATTAGTATTGCATTAAAACAATTATGTAGCATATATAGATTAGATAGCTAGATTAGAATGGGGTTAGATAGAGTCCTATCATACATAGATTAGATAGCTAGATTATAATGGGGCTAGATAGAGGCCTACCATTTATACTTATGTGACACTAGCATCACTCCAACCATATAATGATTCGTGTGATTAAGGAAGGAAAGACACACACTTACCTTTGAAACATGACCGTTCTCATACAAGGGTTTTTTAAATTCTTTCGTGAGAGTATCATCCACTACATCACGATTCTGGACCACGCCAGAAGCCTCTATCATCTTCTCCATTGCATCGTGTGTGTATTGGCTCTACTTGCACCTCGGCTTCAAGTTGCTACTCCCTCTCAAGACACGAAACCCATTATCCACTTTTGCTATTACCCCACAATGAAAACCATTATCCACTCTGTTCTTATACCCTTTAAATAAATTAGTCACCATTTTCACACCAATAGTAAAATAAGGATAGCGAAGATGCACAACTCCTCAAGGGGTGTGATCTTTTAAGAGCATATAGGACTCATGACTCATGGCAGTGCCGACAGGCGACGGCGCAGTCACTTCAGTGGATACCAAAAATGCTTGAAATAACATCTCTACATGCATACAAAAAGTACTTTGTCATCCCTCTTCTAATGCTTCCTGAATCTACTCAAACATTTAGCCTCAATATTATCACAAAAGTATATCATTGTCTTGAACTTATTGGCATAGAATAAGGATCTTCGTTTTTAGTCTGTACGTGCTTCAAATACTCTTTGTGTAGTCTCGACATGTCCTTCCTCTACCATGCTTGGGATCATCTTTTTCCTCTAAGACTTTCCTTCTAGTCCACCTACACAGGAAAAAACCATAGTTGTAAAATAGCGCACCAATAGTATATTGTTATGGTCGGACCACAACAGTAATGTACTACAAAAAAACAAGAAGATTGCCATGATTGAAATCAGTATACTCGTTTGTAGATATTGGAGTGTCCAAAGGATCACCCATAAATCTCAGAATGTACATGGAGTTATTACGGTTTCTCCTACTTTAATGTCATCTTCAATTGCTTTCTAATCCTACTTAGAAACCTTCCCAACTCATCAGCAAAGGAGTATTGGAGGATTGCATCCAATGAGGATCCTGACAAGCAGAAGCATCAGAAAGAGGTATGGAGAGATGGTTGGTATCTCGCATCTTGCTAGAGGTGTTTGGGGCTCTACTTTGTAAGTTCTCTAGCATCCAATATATGGTCCTTCATTCTCGTTCTTATAACCTTTCAATGAATTAATCACCATTTTCACACCAATAAAAAATTAATGATAACGAACATGCAGAACCCTTGATGGGGTGCGATCTTTTAAGAGCATATTGATATAAGACTCTTATGTAATAATTAAACAAGCAATAAATGAATTCATTAGTACATCTTTGTCTTCTTTTTCATCTGCATCTCCTATGTTTAATCACCTATGAATATAATTTCGATTTGGATCATTTCTTTATCCATGTGCACTGTATCTTGCCTCTGAGGTACACTGTTTCTTGTATCTAAGTAGCTTCACTCTCAATAGAATATAATTTTAGGTTGACTTTTCTATCATGCTAAACTGGTAGATGCATTAGTGTTCATTCCATGGCTTTAGTGTGATGCCAAGGATTTTCAAGGTAGTTAATTGGCTAGCATTGGTCATTTTCCCCATCCAAGCCATTTGATTATCAAAGTTGTTGATTATAAATGATACAACTCATTAGAATTCTCATTAAAGTTGTTATGAGAGTGTTAGTTTGTTTAATATCCAAGGAAGAGTTATTTAAAATTTATACCTGAGCACTCCCTATAGCCTTGGAAGCCATGCATTTTCTTCGCGCTTGGACATGTCCCATATTGGAACTCCTTCCCAAAACTTTTGTGAGTCTTGAACTAATGGTGCTAGAAACATATACATGTTTTTCACTTTGTACATTCCTGGAACGATTAGAGCTAATAAAAAATGTATCTTTTATATTATTAACCATGGGGGGAGGCTATAGTTGACAAGCACTATGTGCCATCTACTCCACGTGGTGGATCGTAAGCCAAATGGGTTCACACTCTTCATTGCAATACCTAGGGGAAGGTGGTGATGATCCTGTCTGAATTCGAGCTAAAGCTCCTTGATATGCTTCCATGCCTTAGAATTTATAGGAGTGCACAAGAAACCATGTCATAAAGTGGCTTATGGACTTAGACTTAAACATGTGTTGAATCATTGGGATAACTAGAAAGTGCCTCAATATCTTGGTTGGGATGGTTGTGCCCACTAGGTCTTGTGGATATCTACTAGCACCACAATTTGGACAATTTCTGAGGCCCCTAAACTCAAGTTGGAAAAGGACATAATCATTTGGGTATGCATGTATGTAATTGTAATACATTCCTATATGTACATGCATTTTCTTGGCATCATCCCTACTTTGTGGTATCACATTCTCCTCTGGTAGTATGGTCGACTTCAGTAACCTATAAGATACAAGGATAAGTAGGTAAGATATACATTAGTATTGCATTAAAACAATTATGTAGCATATATAGATTAGATAGCTAGATTAGAATGGGGTTAGATAGAGTCCTATCATACATAGATTAGATAGCTAGATTATAATGGGGTTAGATAGAGGCCTACCATTTATACCTAAAAACTTATGTGGCACTAGCATCACTCCAACCATATAATGATTCGAGATTAAGGAAGGAAAGACACACACTTACCTTTGAAACACGACCGTTCTCATACAAGGGTTTTTTTTATTCTTTCGTGAGAGTATCATCCACTACATCACGATTCTCGACCATGCCAGAAGCCTCTATCATCTTCTCCATTGCATCGTGTGTGTATTGGCTCTACTTGCACCTCGGCTTCAGGTTGCTACTCCCTCTCAAGACATGAAACCCATTATCCACTTTTGCTATTACTCCACAATGAAAACCATTATCCACTCTGTTCTTATATCCTTTCAATAAGTTAATCACCATTTTCACACCAATAATAAATTAAGGATAACGAAGATGCACAACCCCTCAAGGGGTGTGACCTTTTAAGAGCATATACGACTCTTATGTAATCGTTAAACGAGAAATAAATGAATTCATTTAGTACATATTTCTCTTCTTTTTCATCTCCCTCTCCTGTGTTTGATTACCCATGAATATAATTTCTTTACAAACTGTGAGAATATAAAATTACCAATTCATTGGTAGTGAAGCTATTGTATTCAAATGAGGTGTTGCATGAGGTGAGGATATGGGTAAAATATTTTGTTTTCATGCAACAAATCGACAAGTAAGTAGCTCATCCCCGCCTCTTTTAACACAACATCTTGACTTATTGGAAGGATTTCTACTTAGGAGTTTCCTCAAAGAGGGTATGAGTAATGCAGGACACTTTGTTTAATGTCTTATTTCTTTAAGGGTTGTAAGCTTCTAGTGTTTATTTGGAAGTTTATGTCCACTCAATAGTATTTATACATGTTCTCATGGCTACATGATGTTGTTTATGTATGCGCATTGAGAAATTCCTTTGACTAGCTAGGAAATTTTATAATTGATGGGTGCTAAGCCATTTTTGGTTGATTTTTTTTTTCGTTGATTTGTGATTTACATCACACTAACCGAGATCATGCTGGTTTGATTAAGGCAATTAAATCAGCTCAATATTAAAGATCCATAGTGCTAGCTTATAAGTAGAGCTAGTGTAAATTGTTGGCATTCATTTGAGTGAGTTCTTGTCTCATCACCACATGCAGATGGTGCTTTTTAAGATAATCACCTTCCATTTCCTATTTCTTAACACCTACACTTTGGCAGTTTCATGGATTCTGCCCAGGTGTACTCTTGTTCATACATCTTGTGTATGACATGAGAGCTTGGCATATGTAAAATTGAAGAGAGTATATTACTCATCAAGAATGTACATATATTTGAACGGGGGCAACAATCTCTCTCTCTCTCTCTCTCTCTCTCTCTCTCTCTCTCTCATCTTAATGAAGAGGGATTAAGTTCAATGCATATGCTGTTTGTTCAAAGAAGAGAAGAAGCTGACGTTCCTCAGTAAAACCACTGCACGTTTGTACTCGCACATTCCACCTGCAATATGCGATCGATCCACGTCCTGCGCTGCATGAGCCCAAGTAGGCGCTACCAAAGCCATGTACTTGACTCTTCTTATCTTTCCTTATGTATGGCCATTAAATTGCTCTAAGGCGGCGCAGATGCCTTGCCATAGTTGCAGCAGAACCATATTAAAACTGATATATATTCCTGCAGACAATATCAGTTTGCACACACACAGACACACACGGCCATTTTTTTCTTCACACACAGACACACAAGGAGTACGGGTCTGCATGACTCATGGCAGCGAACAACAAGCATAAGCATGTGATGACGGCGGCGCAGAGGTCTATTGCTACGCTATGTCCACTCTCTTAAGAATTCTTGGCTCTTATATTGCTACGCTATGTCCACTCTCTTGGCATTATAATTTCCCTTCACCTTGGCTGTTGTTACATTCATTCACTCTATCAATCCGATCTTGATGATGCAAACATACTTGCTGACTATACATAATTACCAATGGATACCAAAAACGTTCCAAAATAACATGCATACTTTTCTGGTCCTCCTCTAATGCTTGTCGAATCTACTCAAAAAATTAGCCTCATCACATAAGTATACTTCTACTCAAAAAATTAGCCTCATCCCATAAGTATACTATTGCCTCTAACTTGTTGGCAATATAGAAGAAGCGAGCGTCTTCATTTTTTAG
This sequence comes from Cibotium barometz, assembly GCF_041138505.1. Taxonomy (NCBI): domain Eukaryota; kingdom Viridiplantae; phylum Streptophyta; class Polypodiopsida; order Cyatheales; family Cibotiaceae; genus Cibotium; species Cibotium barometz. The sequence continues at coordinate 50,444,021 of NC_141060.1, forward strand.
TACATTGTGCTTCAAATACTCTTTGGACATCTCCTTCCTCTGCCATGCTTGGCATCATCATCTTTCTCCTCCTTCTAGTACCACTAGAGAGGCAGACACCATAGTTGCAAACATTTTCACCACACCATCATCCTATGCTCCTCCAAATCGTGTACTAGGGCAAGGGCGAATTTCTCCCACCTACTCAGCCAAGCTCTGTTAAAGCCTTGTTGCCTCTCCTTCTTTTCGTCAGATAAGAACCCACGAGTAAGACGAGGATAGAAAGCCAAAGAACTAAGTGGCCATGCTTGTGGGGCAGCCTTGCTTGTAAATCTTGAATCTATTGCAATAAAGCTCTCTACTTTTGGCAGGATCCATGAGAGCCATAGATAGTTCTGGACTCCCCCCGGCACCCCCAATGGCCTTAGATATTGTTGCGAAAGGATCGCTAGTGCCATGTCCTTGATAACACTAGTAGGTCCATGACGCGATTGGCCACCATTAGATGTAGCTTCCATAACTTCCTCAAATACAATTGACTTGGACATAATTCGCCCAACTTAACCCAAAAAAATCAAATTATAGTATTCATTATCTTAATCTCTTTTTTTTTTAAATTTTCAAAAATATCATGGGCAATTGGAAAGAATTTGTAAGAGTTTCCCCTCACCTTCTCACAGTTAACTCAAGACTCTCATTAAATTTCATGTGTCAAATCCATGACACAAATAAAACCACATAGATTCACATTGTGTACACTGCATATTTGTGTAGATTTCCTATGCATCAAAGCTTCTCCCATAATTCAAAAAATAAAAAATAAAATTTATGTGTTAATGTGAGATGGTGTTGAATCACTCAACTCCATTAATTGGTTCCTTAATTAACCATTCAGACTATGCAAGAATAATACATCCTTTTATCCCCATCTCAAGGGTAGAATATATATTCCAATAGCGTACACGTGAAAATTAAATGGTATATTTATGGATTTAATGAAAGTCCCAGATAATTATTTTTTAAATAAGGAGAAGAGAAAGAATCCAAAATTAAAGAGACACTTACTTGGATTTAGTACAAAGTTGAGTAGAGCATTGTCGATCAAGAAAACTCTAGACTCCACATACTATGAAGTACGAGAGTTTTGATGCTTTAGAGCTTTATTTCTTGTAAGTAAAGGGCTTAGAAGACCTTTGCTTTGTTATTTCAAAAGTAATTAAGGTATAAATTAAGATTTACATGCACATGGTTATGTGTGAATTTTAATTTGAGCATGGAAGCTTAGTGTTTTGAGAGAAATTAAGAACAAAGGGTTGCATAACTAAGTTTTACATGCACATGGCCACGAAACTTAATCTGAGCTTGGAGGTTAGATAGACATTACTATTGCATTAAAACAATCATGTGGCATATATAGACTAGATATCTAGATTAGAATGGAATTAGATAGGCATTACTATTGCATTAAAACAATTACGTGGCATATAGATTAGATAGCTAGATTAGAATGGAGTTAGATAGAGGCCCGTCAATTATACCTAAACAATTCTGTGACACTAGCATCACTCTAACCTTACAGGTTAAGGAAAGAAAGGCACACATTTAGCTTCGTAACCCAGTTGTTCTCATACAAAGGTGTTTTTCCTTCTTTTGTAAGAGTATCACCTACCACATCATGATCCTCTCCTTCAGTACTTCCATATGCTGATACAGGGCCATAGTAGACAAAACACAATCAAAAAGATCTGTTCGTGGTTCAGCATCTGAGTTTTGTGAGCTCAAGTCACCATACATGTGTTGCTCTCCTCTTTCTAAGTTTCTTAAACATTTTGAGAGAGATGAAATTGTGAAGTTGGGATCACTTGGCCATAATCCCAAGGCAAAGTGACCATAAGCTGTTTGTCCATGTCCATGAGTGAGCATTCCTGTTAATGATACTGGAAGCCTCTCAACCCCATTGAGAGATTTAGGAACTGGTTTAATTTGTGGTATGGCAGTCTTGCTCTGGTCCATCTTATCATGTATAATACACAAATACCTGTTTGGGTTCATTTCGGAAGAGCTCCTCCAAGCATAGTATAGATTTCTACAACTCATTTGTTTCAACATGTGTGCCCTTCTTTGTGCCATGTATCTGGCACGCTCCTCTTGATTTTTTGTTGATTCCAACTTGACCTTGATTGCCGTACAAATGTCGCATTTTGAGAAGGTGCTGGTTTTTGATAAACTAACTGTCTTGAACTCTGTGTTCCACAATCTTGAGAATGATGGTTGTGACAGTGGCCGGTATTCGAACGAGACAAGTGTGTCATTCACTTCACGCAATATGTCCACCTGTTTGTACACTGTTGGTAGAACACGTTGGGTCTCGCGAGCTCCATGCATAGTTGTCCTTGACCTATGTGGCATTTGATCGGCATTATTATCTATGAAGCCCTGTATGATTGATTTTGCCATCTCAACATGTGTCATGCCCTTCCGTATTATCCCACTGTTGCCATGACTGACATTACATGCACCATTCAAGAACTTCTTTCTGAGCCTATAGAACGTTGACTTACCGATGCCATGCATTACATACCATGCTTTACTACAAACCTTCTTCCCATCAAATGTGAACTCAAAGCACTCGTCATCTTGACCTTGTCTATAGGCCATGCCCATGCAATCTAGTACAAATGTGTATCGTGTACTATAGCTCTGTCCCCAAAAGTGTACCCTAGCTTGCATGATTTTGGATCTATCTCCAATTTGACAGCATCGGTTCTCACAACAATCAATGGTTGCGACGTTGTGAATGTTTGCAACATCACATTTTTTGCCAGCTCCATGGGTTTTATCGTAATTTTTCATTACCCTTACCCTATGGACATAGCTCCTTTTCTTATTTTTCCCTTCAATGATATCATAGTCAGTGATTATGGCATCATGGTGTTTGTCATCAGAACTATCGCCATCATTGCCCTCTACATCATCATCCTCTTTTTCATCACTTGAAGTGTGTAGGCTGTCAATATTTTTTTGCATGAAGTGATCTTGAATACCCTCATCAATAGAAGAAGATTCTGTGTCCTTCACTAATGGTTCACCATTCTCAAATGTGAGTTGCCTGATCGGCCAACTAACCAAATTCAAACCTGAAACACAAGTTGAACTTGGATGCAAAGATCCTTCTATAATGACACCCAAGCTACTCTCCCCTAGTTCTCTACAATTTATAGCCTCATATGGGTGGACCAGCAATACTACTCCATTGCCAAGTTTTGTAGATCTGTTGTCATCCCAGAGGATGACACTTTTCTCTTTCTAGCTCTCCCTATCTATAAAGTGATCTTCTTGATCAACAAGAAGTTTCGCAAAATTATCCTCTTTGGTATTAGTAATGTCTCTGTTCATAACAAGGTTGACCAATGGCCATTTGATGATGCTTCCAACTGCTTGAGACATTGTTCTTGCATCCATTGTGGCAAATGGAATGAGAAATGTGTCATCAAAGTTTTGTTGAACATGTATTGCTGCACATGTTTCACCAATGAATTGAAAACCACATGTTTGAGATGCATCAATGGAATGAATAACCCCGCGTGCCTTCCGTGTTGCAGAACCATCAGTGAGAAACACTGAAGCACCTTGTTTTAGACCCTCCAATCCCTGAAAAAATCAAAATCTCAATAAGAAAGACTGAAGCGATGTTTTTGCGGTAGTACACAAAACTATAAATGTAATTCAATCTCAACATGAGTTCAGGCTCCAACCAAAGTTTGAATCTCACCTATCAATGCTAATTTGCTAAGAGGCTAGGCTCCATCTAAAGCTTGAGCCTTTGCCTGCATATACTTAGTAGGAGGCTCCATGAGGCTCACCATCATATGTTAGTTTGCTACTAGGAGGCTCCAGTTAAAGTTATCATCCTCACTTGCATCATATATTAGTTTGCATATGTTAGCTAGAATGGTAGGCTCCTCCAACAAAAGTTAAAGCCTCACCTGCGGATGCTAGTTCGCTTCTAGGAAGCTGCAAGTAAAGTTTGAACCTGACCCATAGATGCTAGTTTGCTTAGAGGCTTCAACCAAAGTTTGAGCCTCACCTTCATATGCTAGTTTGCTATTAAGAGGTCCCAATTGAAGTGATAATCCTCACCTCATGTATATGCTAGTTTCCCAAGAGGTAGGCTTCATCACCCTCTGCATCTGGCCACACCGTTTGATTTTGGGATATTGAGTCAAGATATGGTGTCAATTAGCCATCAATGTTTCATAGCTACAAAAGGCAAAGGTGAGTGGTTACAACAGCAGTAAAGGCAAAGAGAAAGCAATAGAGAGAAACGATATGCTAGTGAAGAGAATGTGACATGGAAATGAGCAAATGGACATTGGATTTGAGACTCTTCTCCTTCGTGAGACTCAAACTCAAGTTTGAGCCATTGTGCATTATATAGATTTTAGTTGAATTTTTAATCACATAGTTCATAAGTATATTTGGGTGTATGGGGAAAGAGGGAAGAAAACAAGAAATCTCAAGCTCAAGGCTCGAACTTGAGTTTGAGCCTTGTCTATTACACAAGTAAGTAGGAATAGAGAGGGAAGCTAGGATAATCCAATAGAACAAGTGGGGTGTGGGTGAAGATGGGTATATAACCAAAAGTGAAAGTAACTATAATCAAAAGACCTGGGACCTGGGCCTGGGCTTGGGCTTGGGCTTGGGGAATGAGCCATTGTGCATTATATAGATTTTAGTTGAATTTTTAATCGCATAGTTTATAAGTATATTTGGGTGTATGAGAAAAATAGGAAAGAAAACAAGAAATCTCAAGTTCAAGGTCAAGCTCAAGGCTCGAACTTGAGTTTGAGCCTTGTCTATTACACAAGTGGGGAAACTAGCCTAATCCCATAGAACAAGTGGGGTGTGGATGAAGATGAGTATATAAGTATATTGGGTGTATGGGAAAAATAGGGAAGAAAACAAGAAATCTCAAGCTCAAGGCTCGAACTTGAGTTTGAGCCTTGTCTATTACACAAGTGGGGAAACTAGCCTAATCCCATAGAACAAGTGGGGTGTGGATGAAGATGAGTATATAACCAAAAGTGAAAGTAACTATTATCAAAAGACCTGGGACCTGGGGCCTGGACCTGGGCTTGGGCTTGGGCTTGGGATTGGGGAATGAAACCGAAACCCAGCTTTCTGCCGGGCCGACCCGGCGCTCCTCCGTCCTCCTCTCCCGGGAAATCGAGTCGAATCCTCCTCTCGCATCCGGAACCAAGTCCGCGCAAATCGAATCCTCCCTCTCCCGGCAGCCAGCCCCTTCCTCCTCTCGGCGGCGAGCAGCTCCCCCTTCCTCCTCCATCGGCGGTGAGCAGAACCCCCCCCTCTTGGCGCAGCCAGCTCCCCCTTCCTCCTCCGTCTCGACGGCGAGCAGAACCCCCCCCCTCGGCGCAGCCAGCTCCCTCTCCCTTCCTCCGTCGGAACCGCCCTCTCCCAGCGCAGCCACCCTCTCTCCCCCCTTCCTCCTCCGTCGGCGCGGCACGCAGAACCCCCCCTCTCCCGGCGCAGCCAGCCTCCCCCCGCCCCCCCCCAAAATTCAAATTCAAAATTCCCCCCAACGGCCGCCCCCCCAAATTCGAATTCGAAATCCCCCCCCCCCAATGGAAATTCAAAAATTCGAAATCCCCCCCCCAACGGAATTCCGCCCGCACCCCGAAATTCCCCGCCGACCCCTAAAATTTTTTCGCCTTCTCTCTCTCGAAAAAAAAATCGCCTTCGCCTTCCCCTTCCCTCGCAAACAAGCAGAATCGTCCGACCTCGCCACAAAAAAAAGAATCGTCCGACCTCGCAAGAGTAAACCTGCGCACCCGCCTTCGCCTTCCCTCGCAAAAAAAAGAAACGGCCGACCTCGCGTTTCACCCATACAAAAAAGTGCGCGCCCTGGAGCAGATCTCTCACAGCAAAAACTCTCCGCTCCCTGCGTTTCCAGCGCGCCCTCTGCAGAGCTTCGTTTCAAGCGCACCTTGGAGCAGATCCAGCCCTGCGTTTAAAGCGCACCTTGGAGCAGATCAAGCCCTGTGTTTCAAGCACACCCTGGAGCAGATCTCCCTGTAGCTCTGCGTTTCTAGCGGTTTCTTTTCCTCGGCGGATACCTCAAGCATCCGTCAAGATTAAGAGTGTGCAACATCGGAGACTTCAGAAAGTAAGTCCTTCTTTAATTGATTGTCTACACTAATATAAACGCTTACTTGATTGCACGCTAAGTGTGTCATTTGTCGATCGTTGCTCGTCGTAGATTGTTTGCACCACTTGCTGCTCTCTTTTGTATCTTCACATATGTCAGAAACCTGTAAAACTTATCCAAGATAGACTCCACAACTTGGATATAGACTCCACCTTAAGGCTCGAACTTGAGTTGGAGCCTTGGCTCTCGATGCTAGTGTACACCGGCCTTAAGGCTCGAACTTGAGTTGGAGCCTTTGTTCTCCAATCTATCGGCCTTAAGGCTCGAACTTGAGTTGGAGCCTTTGTTCTCCAATCTAGTGTACACCGGCCTTAAGGCTCGAACTTAAGTTGGAGCCTTTGTTCTCCAATCTACGGCCTTAAGGCTCGAACTTGAGTTGGAGCCTTTGTTCTCCAATCTAGTGTGTACACACCAGCCTTAAGGCTCGAACTTGAGTTGGAGCCTTGGCTCTCGATGCTAGTGTACACCGGCCTTAAGGCTCGAACTTGAGTTGGAGCCTTGGCTCTCGATGCTAGTGTACACCGGCCTTAAGGCTCGAACTTGAGTTGGAGCCTTTGTTCTCCAATCCAGTGTACACCGGCCTTAAGGCTCAAACTTGAGTTGGAGCCTTTGTTCTCCAATCTAGTGTACACGGCCTTAAGGCTCGAACTTGAGTTGGAGCCTTGGCTCTCGATGCTAGTGTACACCGGCCTTAAGGCTCGAACTTGAGTTGGAGCCTTGGCTCTCGATGCTAGTGTACAGGCCTTAAGGCTCGAACTTGAGTTGGAGCCTTTGTTCTCCAATCTCGGCCTTAAGGCTCGAACTTGAGTTGGAGCCTTGGCTCTCGATGCTAGTGTACACCGGCCTTAAGGCTCGAACTTGAGTTGGAGCCTTTGTTCTCCAATCTAGTGTACACCGGCCTTAAGGCTAGAACTTGAGTTGGAGCCTTGGCTCTCGATGCTAGTGTACACCGGCCTCAAGGCTCGAACTTGAGTTGGAGCCTTGGCTCTCGATGCTAGTGTACACCGGCCTTAAGGCTCGAGCTTGAGTTGGAGCCTTTGTTCTCCAATCTAGTGTACACCGGCCTTAAGGCTCGAACTTGAGTTGGAGCCTTGGCTCTGGATGCTAGTGTACACCAGCCTTAAGGCTCGAACTTGAGTTGGAGCCTTTGTTCTCCAATCTAGTGTACACCGGCCTTAAGGCTCGAAGCCTTGGCTCTCGCCAACCTTAAGGCTCGAACTTGAGTTGGAGCCTTGGCTCTCGCCAGCCTTAAGGCTCGAACTTGAGTTGGAGCCTTGGCTCTCGATGCTAGTGTACACTGGCCTTAAGGCTCGAGCTTCAGATTGAGCCTTTGTTATCCATGCTAGTGTACTCTGGCTTTAAGGCTCAAACTTGAGTTTGAGCCTTTGCTCTCCATGCTAGTGCACCCCGGCCCCTTAAGGCTCGAACTTCAGATTGAGCCTTTGCTCTCCATGCTAGTGCATCCCGGTCCCTTAAGGCTCGAACTCCAGTTTGAGCCTTTGCTCTCCATGCTAGTGCATCCCGGTCCCTTAAGGCTCGAACTTCAGATTGAGCCTTTGATCTCCATGGAACTCTAGTTTGAGCCTTTGCTCTCCATGCTAGTGCATCCCGGTCCTTTAAGGCTCGAACTTCAGATTGAGCCTTTGCTCTCCATGCTAGTGCACCCTGGCCCCTTAAGGCTCGAACTTGAGTTTGAGCCTTTGCTCTCCATGTTAGTGCACCCCGGTCCCTTAAGGCTCGAACTTCAGATTGAGCCTTTGCTCTCCATGCTAGTGCATCCCGGTCCCTTAAGGCTCGAACTCCAGTTTGAGCCATTGCTCTCCATGCTAGTGCATCCCGGTCCCTTAAGGCTCGAACTTCAGATTGAGCCTATGATCTCCATGCTAGTGCACCCCGGCTCCTTAAGGCTCGAACTCCAGTTTGAGCCTTTGCTCTCCATGCTAGTGCATCTCGGTCCTTTAAGGCTCGAACTTCAGATTGAGCCTTTGCTCTCCATGCTAGTGCACCCTGGCCCCTTAAGGCTCGAACTTGAGTTTGAGCCTTTGCTCTCCATGCTAGTGCACCCCGGCCCCTTAAGGCTCGAACTTCAGATTGAGCCTTTGCTCTCCATGCTAGTGCATCCCGGTCCCTTAAGGCTCGAACTCCAGTTTAAGCCTTTGCTCTCCATGCTAGTGCATCCCGGTCCCTTAAGGCTCGAACTTCAGATTGAGCCTTTGATCTCCATGCTAGTGCACCCCGGCTCCTTAAGGCTCGAACTCCAGTTTGAGCCTTTGCTCTCCATGCTAGTGCATCCCGGTCCTTTAAGGCTCGAACTTCAAATTGAGCCTTTGCTCTCCATGCTAGTGCACCCTGGCCCCTTAAGGCTCGAACTTGAGGTTGAGCCTTTGTTCTCCGTGCTAGTGTACACCGGTCTTAAGGCTCGAACTTGAGTTGGAGCCTTGGCTCTCAATGCTAATGTACACGGGCCTTAAGGCCCGAACTTGAGTTGGAGCCTTGGCTCTCGATGCTAGTGTACACTGGCCTTAAGGCTCGAACTTCAGATTGAGCCTTTTTTCTCCATGCTAGTGTACTCTGGCTTTAAGGCTCGAACTTGAGTTTGAGCCTTTTCTCTCCATGCTAGTGCACCCTGGCCCCTTAAGGCTCGAACTTCAGATTGAGCCTTTGCTCTCCATGCTAGTGAATCCCGGTCCCTTAAGGCTCGAACTCCAGTTTGAGCCTTTGATCTCCATGCTAGTGCACCCCGGCTCCTTAAGGCTCGAACTCCAGTTTGAGCCTTTGCTCTCCATGCTAGTGCATCTCGGTCCCTTAAGGCTCCAACTTCAGATTGAGCCTTTGCTCTCCATGCTAATGCACCCCGGCCCCTTAATGCTTGAACTTAAGTTTGAGCCTTTGCTCTCCATGCTAGTGCACCTCGGCCTTAAGGCTCGAACTTGAGTTGGAGCCTTTGTTCTCCATGCTAGTGTACACCGGCCTTAAGGCTCGAACTAGAGTTGGAGCCTTGGCTCTCGATGCTAGTGTACACTGGCCTTAAGGCTCGAACTTCAGATTGAGCCTTTGTTCTCCATGCTAGTGTACTCTGGCCTCTTAAGACTCCAACTTAAGTTCAAGCCTCCCATACATGGAACTTCGCCTTAAGGCTCAAACTTGAGTTTGAGCCTTGTCTCTCTATGCTAGCGTACCCCTAGCATATGAGTGCACAACTTGGATCTAGGCTCCACCTTAAGTCAAGATTCTGTATAGATTAAGTAAATGCAAGTGAGGCTCTTGCTATTCAAGAAAACTTTTTGTAGCATGCATTAAGTTTCTTAAGTTTGATAGGTTTTGATTTGATATGTAGCATTTAAATCCATTTTTTTCTAAAGTTTTGAAACTTTTTTTTGCTTCACAGGAATGGAAGCTAGCAGAGCGCCCGCTACCTCGCAACCACATGGTGCACCAATCTTTACTCTGGATGCTCTCGAAACAACAACTCAAGCTAAAAGTGTCACTCCTAGAATTAAGGTAGATAAAACCTTCGAATTGAGTAACAAAGAAGGAGTAAAATGGTTTGTGGATAGCTACAATGCTAGTGCAAACTTCAAAGGAGTCCTCCATTTATTTTTGTCTCAAGGTGATACATCATATGGAGATATGGGGATTGTGGTAGGCGCTAAGGATGATGTGGATGCAAGAGCAAACCCATGCTTCACATGCACTGTATTGCCAGAAGGAGAAACTACAAAAGCAAATAAGTTTTGCTTATCATTGGAAACTTTTCACCCAGCAGACATGACTGGCAGTAAACTAGGAAAGGACAATTGTATTGTAAAGTTAGGATTGAAGATCATTGACTTTTCCAATCAAGAAGACTCAGGGGTGGATAATGTGGAGGACCTGGTGAAAGCAGTGAGGCATGCAAAGAAGGCTTTGGATTCACGAAAAAAGTCCATACCTGAAAAGGAGACAACCACTTAAGTTAGGAAAATTGTGGAGAAAAAAGGCAAGGCCATAGTGAAGAGTGCACTTGAAGCATCTACAAATGCTGGTGCAACTTCTTCAAAACATAAAAAGGAGGGTGACAAAATAAAAGCCCTTGATGCAAGCACAATAGCAGCTGAAGACATGGCAGGCTCTCAGGTGCAAGAAGAGGAGCAAGCACTTGCAAAGAAGAGAAAGGCAAAGCACTCTACAAAGGTTCAAGAAATCTCTTTAAAGAGGCAAAGGACAAAACTAGCAAGTGGTTCAAAGGAGATAGATGCGTCCGATGACGAGCTAATGGAGGTTGAGACTCTAAACAAGGGCAGCAAAGCAATTATCTCATTAGAAATAAAGAAGGGATATTATCCCTTTAGTCTAAATGAGGTCTTCAGCATTGATGTGATGAAATGTTATCCTGCTCCTTCAAACTATGTGTATAGAAGGTTAAATAAGGATTGGGTTCGTATTTTGACCCAAGACTTTATTGAGGACCCAAAGCAAGAGGAGATACTTGCAATTTTGATGCCCTGTAATCGTGCTACAAAACAACCCCTTGATAAACTCACAAAAGAAGATATTCATAAAGTTGAATATTGGATTATCTCTAGTCAACACTCCATTAGTGCTGCAAAAAGCTTGCAAGCTCTAAATATGGCTAAAGTGACCCCTCCACTGCGTCAGCAATTCAGGTTGAGGAGATCTAAGATAATTGTAAATTGCCCGCCCAAGATTTCTCGTGACATTTCCAAGGATGCGAATTTATCTGTTGCAAAGTCAATGCAAAAGGAGCCATTCCTCGATCAACTTCTACAAGCTCGAGCACAATGGCATGCAAACGGTCGTCCTAGTAAACCTTTGCCTGGTGTCAATCAACCCAAGATGGACGAGTCTTGGAAGGTACTCTTTTGATTCTTTGCTATATCTTGGTAAATCATAGACCTACATTACTTCTTCTTTACTTCTTCATAGATCTATAGTTTTAAGTATAGCAGTAGCATAAGAAAGATGCATGGAAGGCTTCTTCTCAAACTACATAAACTTAATAGTTTGGTTTGAAATTGAACTTCAAGCCTCACCTCTCTGTGATGGTGTAGCACTTGCATATCTAATTATGGCTCAAACTTAAGTTGGAGCCTCACTTGCAAGTGCTAGATTTGCATACGGAGGTGATGCTCAAACCTAAGATCGAGCATCACCATTATATACTAGTTTAGCATTGCAAGTGAGGCTCAAACTCAAGTTTGAGCATAAGCTCCAAATGATTGAAAACTCATAGATGCATAATTCCTCCTAATATTTTGTGATATCTATAGTGAGGGGGCTAACTTCTTACTTTGCAACTTTGCAAGCCTTTGTGGAGACCACGGAGCACACATTACATAAGAACTTTGTCAAAAATGATTTACACTTGCTTCTATGTGATGATGATGTATGGCAGAACTGGGTTAAGATCATGAGGCTTTATGCAAAAGGCTGGCTACCAAATACAAAGGGAGAAACCCAAACTAAAGGTCTTGATCAAAATCCCAGACTTCCAACTTTGAAGAGTGGGCAAATTCAGCAGGCACCAGGAACAGTCCAACTAGGCCCAACATTGTTTAGGTGCATTTTAGGCCTTCAGAAGAGTGAAGTTTTGGACATTCAAACATCACTTCTTGACAAGATAATATTGCTTAAAAAGGGAAAGCAAACCCATCAAAGAATGGATATGGAGGAGATGGCTTGGAAGCTAAAAACAGATCGAGTTCTCAAAGATGCAATAACCGCCTTCTATTTTGATCTGACAAGGGAAAAGATGACTTGGGAACAGGTGTGTGAGACATATAAGCTAGGGGAGTATGAGTATAATCAATTGAGGAGTTACAGCCAGTCCTTTGTTAGGGATGCTCTCAATCGTTCAAAAAAAAATCCTTCACTTCCAAAAAGTGTAGTAACTTTACTGAATCACCTATATAGAGCATCTATGGGTATTGTATCTCAACAAGAGTCTATTCCTTGGAAAATTAGGGGGGTGGGTTTTGATATGACAAAGATTATAGCCTTTTGTAGTGAAGAGCATGTACCATTTCAGCTGGCAATCATGAACCTACATGGTACAAAGGAGCAGCTCTCGTCAGAATTTTTCTCCAAGTTGGCACTTGCTTTGAACACACTAAACTCACAATATGAATATATTCTTGTGTGTTTTGTTGATTTCATCACCATTGGAATGCTTATCGAAGGGATTTCTAGCCAATCAACAAAGGTGCACTATGAATTTGGTGTGATCCACACACAAAAAGATGATGCCTGGACATCTGGAACAGTTGAGATTGCAACTGTTATTCTTTTCATCAGCAAGGTTGACAAGTTTGAGGCCATTGATAAGGTTCTCACAAAAAATGTATTCATCTCAGGATCTAGTGGCCAAAATAGAGAATTCATCGACAAAGGCTTTATTGATGGTCTCATCACACGGTTTTGTCCTGAACAGAGCTATGTTGTAGAGATATATTGTGGTGGAGTTGTGCTAGAGGAGAGCTTGCTAAAGAAGAGACGATGTATTGCTTTATGCAAAGATGATTTGGAAGCGATGGCATTAGAATCAAAGTGCTCTGCTCTTTTAGATGGTCACCCATCCTTGCAAGAGTGGTGTGGTGCAAGTGACAGCACAAAAAAGCAAACACTAGATGATGCAGAAAAAGAGAACCTTCAAAATCTTCACATTGATGACCCACCACGTTCTCAACGGAGAGTCCAGAGTGATATTGTTTTGTGAGAAACAAGGATTGAATGGAAATTTTGAGTTATGACATCTGTAACCATTAATTGTTTATCAATGGATTATTTTTAAAAGTTAAAGTTTAAAGAGGAGTGTGTGCGTATCTGTATTCTAAAGCAAAAGTTAAGAAAGGCATTCAATTATGGGTGGGTGAGTACTTGTCTGGTTCTACTAATTCCAATGGTTGGGGCGGTGCTCCATGGGCCGGATGGGGTAGGCTGGAATCAGTAGAGTTTTAATAATAAAATTGATTGATAGGAATACGCTTAGAACTCGAGCAGTTAAATAAAAGCCTGAAGACTTCTCTATTGAATAGGTCAACGGCTGTGCCTGATTCAATTAGGAAAAAAGCATTGATAATAGTTTCCCTTTTATCTGGTTTATTCAGATGAAGGTTAGTTCAGTATCTTGACCTCGTTAGAAAAACTCGTTAAGAAATTCAAAATGGTGGAATCGTCCCCGTTTTTTGGGCATGGGAAATTTCCCTGGTTTTGGTTTTTGGAATGACCACCAACTTAGTCTCATGTGGCCCAGACATTTGAGGGCGAGGCCCTGAGTGGGAAACCCTGCCCTGCGTATGAGGGAGCTGCTTCCGCTACCAACTATCGGGAATCCGGTGTGTGGAGGGGACAGTTGGGATCCCACACCTATAGTGGTGTGATCGGATGAGCTATAGAGACAGACACCCTCGACGCATCATTGCTTTAGTGCCTCCAGTGAGGAGGGCTTTGAAAGCACCTTCAAATTAGTTATAGGCGTGGAAGAATTCTCAAGAGTTGAGATGGCTGCTATGATGAAATATCCCGTGTTTTATGGTCATACTCGTGAAGATCCATAAGAATTCTTATCAAGGATGGAACTTATAGCCTTCATCTTTGGTAAGTAGAGGGATGATGATAAGTTGACTTTACTGACTATGTTGCTGAAAGGTGATGCAAAAAGATGGTTACATGCATGGAGAGCCTAGCCAAACCAGGTGCAGATATATGAGGATATTAAGGTGGCTTTGGTGCAACACTTCAAGTGGAGTGAATCCCCTGATGCCTTATGGCAAGAAATTCAAAACTTAGAGAATAATTTATCTAATGTTTTTGATAGGTTTATAGATCACGTTAAAGATTTCTGGGGAAGGTGGGACACTTCCCTGAGAGTAGAGCACCCACCAGTTCTTCTCTGAATAAGGACATGTTCATTCAGTCTCTTTATGTATACTTGAGGGAGAAGGTGGAACTAAAGAGGCTAGGGACTTTTGAAGAAGCCTTAAGGATTGCCAAAGGAGAAAGAATGAAAGTTATAGAGGATGGCATAAAAGCAAAGGGAGCTTCAAGCTGAAGGAAGACCAATCTTGCCCCAGGAGAGGAGTAGAAGAAGAGAGAGGTGCTCCATTGGTTCTAGTAGCCACATACCAACTCATGCAGGGAATACTCATCTAACTCAGTAGATGGAGAACCTAAATTTGAATCTTATGCACAGGGGCAAGAATGCTCCTAGGGTAGGATATAGGTATGGTCCAAGAGGCAAGGGAAGAGGAGGACCCAACATGAATGTATAGTGTTTCAATTGCATGGAGAGAGGCCATATTTCTCCTCACTCGTTACCCTTATCCCAGGAGGATGGGAGGAGACATCTACCCTTTGCCACCCAACAGAGAAGACATGTAGCATGCTAGGAGAGAATAGGAGATGCCAAACGAGTAGGTACCATAGGCTCAACAACAAACAATCAATGAATGGTCCTAGACCAGGAGAGATGAACTTGATTAGGGTGGATGAAGAAGCAAATATCCTAGCCAATAAGAGGACTAGAGGGACAGAGGTTGAGGATGAGCCTAGAAGGAAGAAGGGGAAGCGTGTGGAAGATTATCCCAAGGAGGGTAAGAAAAATACCAAATCTAGGAGACATAGGCTTATGATATGATGAGAGATCTTTAGCAAAATGGACCATGTGCATGTAAATCTTAATTTATACCTTAATTACTTCTTAAATAACAAAGCAAAGGTCTTCTAAGCCCAAGTTTACTTACAAGAAATAAAGCTCTAAAGCATCAAAACTCTCGTACTTCATAGTATGTGGAGTCTGAGTTTTCTTGATCGACAATGCTCTACTCAACTTTGTACTAAATCCAAGTAAGTGTCTCTTTAATTTTGGATTCTTTCTCTTCCCCTTATTTAAAAAATAAATATCTGAGACTTTCATTAAATCCATTAATATACCATTTAATTTTCACGTGTACGCTATTGGAATATATATTCTACCCTTGAGATGGGGATAAAAGGATGTATTATTCTTGCATAGTCTGAATGGTTAATTAAGGAACCAATTAATGGAGTTGAGTGATTCAACACCATCTCACATTAACACATAAATTTTATTTTTATTTTTTAAATTATGGGAGAAGCTTTGATGCAGAGGAAATCTACACAAATATGCAGTGTACACAATGTGAATCTATGTGGTTTTATTTGTGTCATGGATTTGACACATGAAATTTAATGAGAGTCTTGAGTTAACTGTGAGAAGGTGAGGGGAAATTCTTACAAATTCTTTCCAATTGCCCATGATATTTTTGAAAATAAAAAAGAAGAGATTAAGATAATGAATACTATAATTTGATTTTTTTTGGGTTAAGTTGGGCGAATTATGTCCAAGTCAATTGTATTTGAGGAAGTTATGGAAGCTACATCTAATGGTGGCCAATCGGGTCATGGACCTACTAGTGTTATCAAGGACATGGCACTAGCGATCCTTTCCCAACAATATCTAAGGCCATTGGGGGTGCCAGAGGGAGTCCAGAACTATCTATGGCTCTCATGGATCCTACCAAGTAGAGAGCTTTATTGCAATAGATTCAAGATTTGCAAGCGAGGCTGCCCCACAAGCATGGCCACTTAGTTCTTTGGCTTTCTATCCTCGTCTTACTCGTGGGTTCTTATCTGACGAAAAGAAGGAGAGGCAACAAGGCTTTAACAGAGCTTGGCTGAGTAGGTGGGAGAAATTCGCCCTTGCCCTAGTACACTATTTGGAGGAGCATAGGATGATGGTGTGGTGAAAATATTTGCAACTATGGTGTCTGCCTCTCTAGTGGTACTAGAAGGAGGAGAAAGATGATGATGCCAAGCAGAGGAAGGAGATGTCCTTAAGAGCCAAGAATTCTTACCACTGCGCTGATGGCGCCGCCGCCTGTCGGCGCTGCCTTTCATCACATGCTTATGCTTGTTGTTCGCTGCCATGAGTCATGCAGACCCGTACTCCTTGTGTGTCTGTGTGTGAAGAAAAAAATGGCCGTGTGTGCAATCTGGTTCTGCTGCAACTATGGCAAGGCATCTGCGCCGCCTTAGAGCAATTTAATGGCCATACATAAGGAAAGAGAAGAAGAGTCAAGACTAGCCATGGCTTTGGTAGCGCCTACTTGGGCTCATGCAGCGCAGGACGTGGATCGATCGGTGGATGGATGCTGGCTTATTAATGCTGCTGCTGCTGCATATTGCAGGTGGAATGTGCGAGCAGCTGATCAATATCTGGCTCATAATTTCTGGCGCACACACATGAGTACAGTGCAGTGGCCATATAATTGTGCCATGGGAATTATACATCTGCAGATACAAGTGCTTTTACTGAGGAACGTCAGCTTCTTCTCTTCTTTGATCAAATTAGCTGCACTAAACAAACAGCATATGCATTGAACTTAATCCCTCTTCATTAAGATGAGAGAGAGAGAGAGAGAGAGAGAGAGAGATTGTTGCCACCGTTCAAATATATGTACATTCTTGATGAGTAATATACTGGCTTCAATTTTACATATGCCAAGCTCTCATGTCATACACAAGATGTATGATCTAGACCTTTCTCAAGTACTGTGAACAAGAGTACACCTGGGCAGAATCCATGAAACTGCCAAAGTGTCGGCGCAGCTGGGGTGTTAAGAAATAGGAAATGGAAGGTGATTATCTTAAAAAGCACCATCTGCATGTGGTGATGAGACAAGAACTCACTCAAATGAATGCCAACAATTTACACTAGCTCTACTTATAAGCTAGCACTACGGATCTTTAATATTGAGCTGATTTAATTGCCTTAATCAAACCAGCATGATCTCGGTTAGTGTGATGTAAATCACAAATCATAGAGGCTTCTGGCATGGTCGAGAATCGTGATGTAGTGGATGATACTCTCACGAAAGAATTAAAAAAAACCTTGTATGAGAACGGTCGTGTTTCAAAGGTAAGTGTGTGTCTTTCCTTCCTTAATCTCGAATCATTATATGGTTGGAGTGATGCTAGTGTCACATAAGTTTTTAGGTATAAATGGTAGGCCTCTATCTAACCCCATTATAATCTAGCTATCTAATCTATGTATGATAGGACTCTATCTAACCCCATTCTAATTTAGCTATCTAATCTATATATGCTACATAACTGTTTTAATGCAATACTAATGTATATCTTACCTACGTATCCTTGTATCTTATAGGTTACTGAAGTCGACCATACTACCAGAGGAGATTGTGATACCACAAAGTAGGGATGATGCCAAAAAAATGCATGTACATATAGGAATGTATTATAGTTACATACATGCATACCCAAATGATTATGTCCTTTTCCAACTTGAGTTTAGGGACCTCAGAAATTGTCCAAATTGTGGTGCTAGTAGATATCCACAAGACCTAGTGGGCACAACCATCCCAACCAAGATATTGAGGCACTTTCTAGTTATCCCAATGATTCAACACATGTTTAAGTCTAAGTCCATGAGCCACTTTATGACATGGTTTCTTGTGCACTCCTATAAATTCTAAGGCATGGAAGCATATCAAGGAGCTTTAGCTCGAATTTAGACAGGATCATCACCACCTTCCCCTAGGTATTGTAATGAAGAGTGTGAACCCATTTGGCTTACGATCCACCACGTGGAGCAGATGGCACATAGTGCTTGTCAACTATAGCCTCCCCCCATGGTTAATAATATAAAAGATACATTTTTTATTAGCTCTAATCGTTCCAAGAATGTACAAAGTGAAAAACATGTACATGTTTCTAGCACCATTAGTTCAAGACTTACAAAAGTTTTGGGAAGGAGTTCCAATCTGGGACATGTCCAAGCGCGAAGAAAATGCATGGCTTCCAAGGCTATAGGGAGTGCTCAGGCATATTAAACAAACTAACACTCTCATAACAACTTTAATGAGAATTCTAATAAATTGTATATTAAACAAACTAACACTCTCATAACAACTTTAATGAGAATTCTAATGAGTTGTATCATTTATAATCAACAACTTTGATAATCAAATGGCTTGGATGGGGAAAATGACCAACGCTAGCCAATTAACTACCTTGAAAATCCTTGGCATCACACTAAAGCCATGTAATGAACACTAACGTGTCTACCAGTCAGCATGATAGAAAAGTCAACCTAAAATTATATTCTTTTGAGAGCGAAGCTACTCAGATACAAGAAACAGTGTACCTCAGAGGCAAGATACAGTGCACATGGATAAAGAAATGATCCAGATTTATTACATGTATAGATTTATCATGCCAAAATGACCCATTTCTAACATTTATGCTAGGATGCAAAGGATCATTCATCCATAATGTAACATATCTATCATCACGTTTGAAGATATCACCTATTAGTCCCTTTTAGAACACTGTCATTAAAATGGCATCTAACTAGTGATATTGATGTCCTTTTTTTTTCCAAACTACTAATTTTGAGAGTCAGTTTTGGACACGTGGCATATTTCTCACTGAATAATTTTAAATGCTCTTTCATTAATGCCCATGTGTAACAAGCTTTCATCTTGGCGCTGGAAGGCCTTCCAAAAATGGCTTAGTAACTTCATACTAGTATTAATACAAGGATGAAGCTAGTCAAAGGAATTTATCAATGCTCCACACACTGCATAAATACATAAACAACATCATGCAGCCATGAGAACATGTATATGACTATTGAGTGGACATAAACTTGCATATAAACACTAGATACTTGCAACACTTAAAGAAATAAGACATTAAACAAATCGTCCTACATTATTGATACCCTCTTTGAGGCAACTCCTCAGAAATCCTTCCAATAAGTTAAGCCCTTATGTTAAAAGAGGTGGGGATGAACTACTTACTTTTCGATTTGTTGCATGAAAAAAAAAATATTTTACCAATATCCTCACCTCATGCAACACCTAGCATGAACACATTAGCTTCACTACCAATGAATTGGTAATTTTATAGTTTCACTAGTTTGTAACGAAATTATATTCATAGGTGATCAAACATAGGAGATGGAGATGAAAAAGAAGACAAAGATGTACTAATGAATTCATTTATTGCTTGTTTAATTATTACATAAGAGTCTTATATGCTCTTAAAAGATCGCACCCCATCAAGGGTTGTGCATGTTCATTATCATTAATTTTTATTGGTGTGCAAATGGTGATTAATTTATTGAAAGGTTATAAGAACGAGAATGAAGGACCTTATATTGGATGCTAGAGAACTTACAAAGTAGAGCCCCAACCACCTCTAGCAAGATGCTAGATACCAACCATCTCTCCATACCTCTTTCTGATGCTTCTGCTTGTCAGGATCCTCATTGGATGCAATCCTCCAATACTCCTTTGCTGATGAGTTGGGAAGGTTTCTAAGTAGGATTAGAAAGCAATCGAAGATGACATTAAAGTAGGAGAAACCGTAACAACTCCATGTACATCCTGAGATTTATGGGTGATCCTTTGGACACTCCAATATCTACAAATGAGTATACTGATTTCAATCATGGCAATATTCTTGTTTTTTTGTAGTACATTAGTGTTGTGGTCTGACCATAACAATATACTATTGGTGCGCAGCATGATCTCGTTTAGTGTGATGTAAATCACAAATCAACCAAAAAAAAAGCAAAAATGGCTTAGCACCCATCAATTATAAAATTTCCTGAGATGCAAAGTAACTTCATACCAGTATCAATATAAGGATGAAGCTAGACAAAGGAATTTCTCAATGCTCCACACACTGCGTACATAGACAACAATGAGAACATGTATAATACTATTGAGTGGACATAAACTTCCAAATAAACACTAGAAGCTTACACCCCTTAAAGAAATAAGACATTAAACAAAGTGTCCTGCATTACTCATACCCTCTTTGAGGAAACTCCTAAGTAGAAATCCTTCCAATAAGTCAAGATGTTGTGTTAAAAGAGGCGGGGATGAACTACTTACTTGTCGATTTGTTGCATGAAAACAAAATATTTTACCAATATCCTCACCTCATGCAACACCTCATTTGAATACATTAGCTTCACTACCAATGAATTGGTAATTTTATATTCTCACAGATTGTAAAGAAATTATATTCATGGGTGATCAAACACAAGAGAGGGAGATGAAAAAGAAGAGAAATATGTACTAAATGAATTCATTTATTTCTTGTTTAACGATTACATAAGAGTCGTATATGCTCTTAAAAGATCACACCCCTTGAGGGGTTGTGCATCTTCGTTATCCTTAATTTATTATTGGTGTGAAAATGGTGATTAACTTATTGAAAGGATATAAGAACAGAGTGGATAATGGTTTTCATTGTGGGGTAATAGCAAAAGTGGATAATGGGTTTTGTGTCTTGAGAGGGAGTAGCAACCTAAAGCCGAGGTGCAAGTAGAGCCAATACACACACGATGCAATGGAGAAGATAATAGAGGCTTCTCGCATGTTCCAGAATCGTGATGTAGTGGATGATACTCTCACGAAAGAATAAAAAAAACCCTTGTATGAGAACGGTCGTGTTTCAAAGGTAAGTGTGTGTCTTTCCTTCCTTAATCATGAATCATTATATGGTTGCAGTGATGCTAGTGTCACATAAGTTTTCAGGTATAAATGGTAGGCCTCTATCTAACCCCATTATAATCTAGCTATCTAATCTATGTATGATAGGACTCTATCTAACCCCATTCTAATCTAGCTATCTAATCTATATATGCTACATAATTGCAATACTAATGTATATCTTACCTACGCATCCTTGTATCTTATAGGTTACTGAAGTCGACCATACTACCAGAGGAGAATGTGATACCACAAAGTAGGGATGATGCCAAGAAAATGCATGTACGTATAGGAATGTATTATAATTACATACATGCATACCCAAATGATTATGTCCTTTTCCAACTTGAGTTTAGGGACCTCAGAAATTGTCCAAATTGTGGTGCTAGTAGATATCCACAAGACCTAGTGGGCACAACCATCCCAACCAAGATATTGAGGCACTTTCTAGTTATCCCAATGATTCAACGCATGTTTAAGTCTAAGTCCATAAGCCACTTTATGACATGGTTTCTTGTGCACTCCTATAAATTCTAAGGCATGGAAGCATATCAAGGAGCTTTAGGTCGAATTCAAACAGGATCATCACCACCTTCCCCTAGGTATTGCAATGAAGATTGTGAACCCATTTGGCTTACGATCCACCACGTGGAGCAGATGGCACATAGTGCTTGTCAACTATAGCCTCCCCCCATGGTTAATAATATAAAAGATACATTTTTTATTAGCTCTAATCGTTCCAAGAGGCTTCTTTCTTGCTTGTCTTCATCTTTCTTTCTTGCGTAAACCCTAGATATGAACTCCTTTTGCAACCATTTTGAAGGGGCTTTTGTAAAAGCCATGGAGTTCTTTGCAAAGCTTTGTGGCTATGGTGTTTTGGAGAGAAAACCCTAACCCTTGTGTTGCTTAATAAAGGGAATCTTTGAATGTCAGTGGAGAGAAAGCTCTAAACCTTGTGTTTCTCAATCAAGGGCATTTAGAAAGATTAGTGGTTATCATACTTGTTATGGTGTTTAATTGCAAGAATCTTACAACATTGAGTACCAATGGCATGATTAGAAATTGATTTGATGCTATGTGATGGATTTTAGACCAAAAATTAGAAAATCCATAGCGTTAGCATGCTTGTTGGAAGCATTGGGTGAACATTCATGTGTTTGGCAAGCAATTGGAAGCATTAAGAGTGCGATGATATGCTTTGCATGTGCCTTCTTACCATAATCCATGCAAGATTGAGCCTACGTTGCAATAATTTGACATGTGGGAGGTAATTTGATGGATTTGGAAGCATTTGAATGAAGCATTGGAAAGAATCTTGTGCATTTCTTTACCTTTCCAAGAAAGTATGCATGTCTTGATATAAGGGCTTGTCTCTTGTTTGACATGTCTTGGTATGCAATGGTGGTCACTGGATTGGAGATCCATGTATATGGATTATAAAAATGGTGAAAGTTGGAGCCCATCCTATGAATTGTCAGTGATCTCTCCCATAAACCTCAATCTAATCTCTCCACATTGCAATTTTCAATATACAAACCTCTATAGTGTGAAGCCGATTATACGTGCTAGCACTAAAACTAAGCCAGGACTCTTCTACTGGTGACATAAGAACCTCAATTTTAACAAATTGTGCCAACGACATAAGTGCAGAGGTGTCATCTTGGCATGTGATATCTAAACATGGAGAAGCTTACTTCAAGGCTTGTCCTCATAAAAAGTACACCTCACCTTATTTTCATAGTCTTCTCTTCTTTTTCTAACGTCATGTTTCAGACCTATGAGTCATCCTTCCCATTCCTTTTAATTCCACTCATGTGCATAACATGAAGAAGTCAGAAACTAAGAGAACGACATCCAAGGTATTGACTTGTTGCTATGGCAAGAGAGTTGCAAGAATGTATCACAATTCTACACCAATGAGGATGATGAAGAGAAAGAGAGGGAGAAAAACAATATATAGAAATGATGAGAGGGAGCGTGTTTGTAACATCTGGAAACTCTCGATAGCAACCGAGAGATATTTCTAAAACAAAAAAGACCCAATCCTATACCTTCCTTAAAGGGCATACACATCATGCAAGGCCATCAACATCTTTGTGCATCACATTGGCCGTATAGGGCGTACTAGCTGGAGGATGAGGATAGCAAATAGATTCTTCACTAATAAGAACATCTTGCTTACAAAACCTCTAGTTGAGCTAATTGGAGGAATCCAACGAAGAGGTCCCACAATGGCTTATTGAGTATGTTACCAGGGAGAGTCATGGGCAAGGTGGTGGGAGAGCAAGCGGAAAATTTAGAGGTGGCCCCAGATTTGGTTGTAGAGGCTATCATAGAAAGAGGGGATGAGGCAAGATAAGGTACTCTCACTTGGTAATATGGCTGGTGGTTTATGTTGCTTCAACCCCTCTTACTGTGATAGAGTGAGTGGTGTATACCTTTGGAGAAGGGTGGTGTATGCCTTTGTCACTTTGATTACTAGATGGTGTACGCCTTTGTACAAGGGTAGTGTACTCCTTTTTCACTTGACTTATTGGGTGGTGTATGCCTTTATAGAATAGTAATGCATGCTTTTCTCATCATGGAATTAAAAAACATACCTCAAAAAGAGAGGGGGAACCATACCTCAAAAAAAGATTGTGTGTGTGTGTGTGTGCGTGTGTGTGTGTGTGTGTGTGTGTGTGTGAGAGAGAGAGAGAGAGAGAGAAGACCATACCTATGGTTTGAATACGATGGACAACTCCACTCTTCCAGAAAAATACCTTTACCTCTAAAAGAGATATTGTGTGTGCATCTGTGAGAGAGAGAGAGAGAGGGGGGGGGGAAGGGGGGAACCATACCTCAAAAAGAGACTCTGTGTGTGTGTGTGTGTGTGTGTGTGCGAGAGAGAGAGAGAGAGAGAGAGAGAGAGAGAGAGAGAGAAATACCATACCTGGGGTTGGAATGCGATGGACAACTCTAATCTTCCAAAAAAGACCCTTACCTTAGGGAACGACATCGATAGATAGAGAGGAATACGCGAAGGGAGAGAAAAAGATAGATAGACAATGGGGTAGCTCCATCCTTCCTTCAAAACACCATACCTTAGCCAGATAGGGAGAAGAGAGAGATAGGTGGAGCAGGTGAGAGGAGAGAAACCTTACCTTCACTACTGAGAGAGAGATAGAGATAGATAGATGGATGGAGAGGGTGAGAGGAGAGAGACTTCACCTAAACTACTACATGTCCAAATTCTAAGAGACCTTACTTGAGCTACTGAGAGAGAGAGAGAGAGAGAGAGAGAGAGAGAGGGTGAGAGTACATAGACCTTACCTAAACTACTACTTGTTATCCAGATTCTGGCGTAGGTCCCTTTCCATACTGATGCCTACACATGTGGCTGAGTTATTGTGCTAATGTAGTAAAATTTATTGAGCATCATTTTTTCAATGAAATGATTGCTGTCTAGGTGGGCACTTGGATGATGGTTTTATCTTTCTTATTCATATTCTACATCCGATAGCGGCGTGTGTCGAAAACCAAGGTCATGTAAATACCATGATCATAGTATGGGTATACCACAATCGTAGTATGAGGGTATACCATAATCGTAGTATGGGTATACCATAATCGTAGTATGGGTATACCATGATCATCACTCGTAATCATATGCACATGGCAATCCTGTTTTGGCAAACCATTCTGATGTATGCCGAGTTGAGAGTTTCTTTAATGTTGACTGCAATGGTGTTTAAGACTCGAGCTCCATAATCTCAACCTATGTCAACAAGTATGGACGTGACCTCATAAGCACACCTAGTTCATTGTCCTTGCAAAAGGTGCAAGCACACTTATCTCTGTGAGTGTGAATCTATTATGTCCAATTCCATGGACAATTTTTCCAGATTTCTATAATTGATCGTCTGGCAACCTTTATAAGTCTCTCTCTCTCTCTCTCTCTCTCTCTCTCTCTCTCTCTCTCTCTCTATATATATATATATATATATATATAAATGTGTGTGTGTGTGTGCGTGTGTGTGTGTCTTGGCTCCATTCCTCCCAATATAATATAACTTAGATCCCCAGTATCATTCCTTGTCGATCCCTAATCTCTCTCTCCATCCCTCTCCCTCTAGCAATTTCGTATACTCTCTAAACCACTTTCTCTATCTTCTTTTATAGGTTGGCATGAAGGACGTGAAAAACACTTAGTGTCGTAACCACATTAAACTATGGCTAGAAATCCGAGAGTTGCAATGTCTCATTCTAAACAACATGCAGAACTTACAAGCTTTGATGATGGTCTACAAGATATAGGGTATCAACCTAAAGCCGAGCTGCAAGAAGAGCCAATACACACATATGATGCAATGGAGAAGATTATAGAGACATTTGTACGATCGAGGATCATGATGTGATAGGTGATACTCTTACAAAAGAAGGAAAAACACCTTTGTATGAGAACGCTCGGGTTACGAAACTAAATGTGTGCCTTTCTTTCCTTAACCTATAATCAATATATGGTTAGAGTGATGCTAGTGTCATAGAATTGTTTAGGTATAAATGACGGGCCTCTATGTAACTCCATTCTAATCTAGCTATCTTATCTGTATACAAGTAATTGTTTTAATGCAGTAGTAATGCCTATCTAACCCCATTCTAATCTAGCTATCTAATCTATATATGCCACATAAATGTTTTAATGCAATAGTAATGTCTATCTAACCTCCAAGCTTAGAATAAGTTTCATGGCCATGTGCATGTAAAACTTAGTTATACAACCCTTTGTAAATAACAAAGCAAAGTTCTCCTAAGACCTTTATTTACAAGAAATCAAGCTCTAAAGCATCAAAACTCTCGTACTTCATAGTATGTGGAGTTTGAGTTTTCTTGATCGCCAGCAATCCTCTCCTCATCTTTGTAACTCTTGAAGAAATGCTTGTAATCCAAGTAAGTGTCTCTTTAATTTTGGATTCTTTCTCTTCTCCTTATTTTAAAAATAATTATTCGGGACTTTCATTAAATACATTAATATATCAATTAATTCTCACGGGTACGCTATTGGAATATATATTTTACCCTTGAGATGGGGATAAAAGGATGTATTATTCTTGCATAGCCTGAATGGTTAATTAAGGAACCGATTAATGGAGTTGAGTGATTCAACACCATCTCACATTAACACATAAATTTTATTTTTATTTTTTGAATTATGGGAGAAGCTTTGATGCATAGGAAATCTACACAAATATGCAGTGTACACAATGTGAATCAATGTGGTTTTATTTGTGTCATGGATTTGACACATGAAATTTAATGAGAATTTTGAGTTAACTGTGAGAAGGTGAGGGGAAAGTCTTACAAATTCTTTCCAATTGCCCATGATATTTTTGAAATAAAAAAGAAAAGATTAAGATAATTAATATTATAATTTTAATTTTTGGGTTAAGTTGGACAAATTATGTCCAAGTCCATTGTATTTGACAAAGTTCTAGAAGCTACATCTAATGGTGGCCAATCGGGTCACAGACCTAGTGTTATCAAGGACATGACACTATCTATGGTTCTCATGGATCCTGCCAAGTTGAGAGCTTTATTGCAATAGATTCAAGATTTACAACAGGTTACAACTCCATCTTCGTGGTAGTTGATAGACTAACCAAAGATGCGCATCTGATTCCAGTAAAAGAAACCTACACTACAGTGGATGTGGTGAGAGTGTTCCTCAAGGAAATCTTCAGATTGCATGGCCTACCCCCAGGAGAATAGTAAGTGATCAAGATCCTAAGTTTACGTCAAGATTTCGGATTGCATTTTTCGAAGCAGTAGGAACTTTCTTGGATCTCAGCAGCATAACTTACCACCTCGAGACCGATGGTCAATTAGAAAGGGTAAACCAAGTAATCGAAGATATACTTCGGTCATGCTGGCAGGGAACCCAAAAAGTGGCTAAGTTATCTGCACCTAGTCGAGTTCGCCTACAATGCTTCTTATCTCACCGAAGTATTGGGATGAGTCCTTTCAAAGCTCTGTTGGACAAGATTGTAACTCCATTAACTTGGTCCAAACCATTGATTAGGGTCGAGATGTCCAGACAGATGCTTGACGACATGGAGCAGCAGATACAGTCAATTCGCAAAGATATAAAAGCTTCCCAAGATAGACAGAAGCAGTATGCAAATAAGAAGAGGCCAGACTGAAAATTCAAAGAAGCAGATATGGTCTTCATTCAAGTACGTCCCAAAAGAAGTTCTCTATCTCTTGGGAAGTACAAGAATTTATCCCCCAGATATTGTGGGCCATATCTGATTACAAAGAAAGTAGGTGACTTAGCCAACGAGCTTCTTCTACCTCCTCATCTCAATTAAGTACATAATGTATTTCATGTCAGCCTTCTTAAAAAGTATATACCAAGCCCGAATCATGTGCTTGATGATGAAATCTTAACTTCTTCAACCCAAGGGCAGATGGAACTCCAACCTGAAGAAATCCTTGATGTTTGAGAAAAGATTCTGAGGAATAGAATTCTGAAAGAATTATTGGTTAAATGGAAGTTCTATCCTTTTGAAGATGCCACCTGGGAGAAAGAAGCCGAACTGTTTTGCAGGATTACCCCCAGTTTGCGAGATGAGGACATCGCGCGTTTTTCAAGTGGGAGAGAATGTAAGATTCCTGCCCAGCCCCTTAAGACGTCAAGTATCTTCCCCCTGTATCAATTCCCTGTTCAGAATAATAAAAGATCTTATTTCTACCTATTTTGGCTTAGAGAGAGAAAATATTCTAGAGAGAGGTTATTCAGATTTTAGATATTTTTGGATGGAAAATATCTCTTCTTATTAAAATAAATTCCCCCGAAACATAAGTTCAAAAAGATTTTCAAAAGGTGCATTAGAAATAAATTATAATCTGTTCAAAAGGCCTTATCCTAAGGGTCTAGATTTTCTAAAAATTTTAAATTAAGGTTCTGAGGGGCCAATCAGATTCATCCAAATGTATGGAGGAGATAAATTGAAGAAATAAAGAAAATTCTCCCAAAAACGAGTAAATACTCGCATAAGATGAAGAGTGGACTAAGGACCAAAGGAAATACTAAAAAAATAAATTTTTGACACCTCAAGAGTGGGGATTCCCCCTCATGAAGGAGTCGCCTATTTCACATGTGTGGGGGAGTTTTAAATTCTCAAATATTGAGATATTTCATCTCTCCTCTCTCCTAATTCAAGTCTAGTTCCAAAAAGTAAGCTAAACTGACCCAAAAATGATAAAAAATTGACCAAACTTATCTAAAAATTTCTAGAATCAGTTTGCTTGGTTAGAAGCTCACATTTTTCTATAAATAGAAGCATCTCCCTTTTTAGAAGCTTAATAGTGTTTTATATGCACTCTTACTCTACTCCACCCAGAGCCAAAAACAGTGAATTTATTGATAATTCAATAGTTTTTGGCCTTTCCCTCTTCAAAAGAATTGGTGGCCAGTGGCCACTCTTGTTGCAAAACAAGAGTAGATCCCTCAAACCATCAAGCCAAAGGAAAGCTCACAGAAATTCAAGTAAGCTAGAAATCCTACTTTTTCTTTATTCCTTTTAATGGTTTTCTAATTTTTGTTTTCTGTAAAATGAAAAAATGATGTTATGCCTTGTTGGAAAGGCTTTCCCCCTCTCTTCATTCTTAAATTCAGCCTTTCTTTATCCTAGATAAGTAATCAAATTATTAGAATCAAACTTTTCATATTGTTTCTCTTTTAAAAGTGGAATTTGATTAGTTTTTAGAATGCTTTAAACCATTTGGGATAATTTTTAAGTAACTTGAGGATAGAAAAATTTGAAAAATGGTCAGCCATACAAAGGAGGTTATGGCAAAATTTTCTTAAATTTTGTGAAATAAGTTTTATCTTTTATTATTAAAAAAGAGTAATCCCTACCATTTGTGTATTTTAAAAGTGTTATTTTCATTCTAGGCATTTAAAAAAATGCATAGTAAAAATATTTTTATTATAAAAGTGTTATTTTCATTAAAATTTAAATTCTATGCATAGAAAGATGCATATTGGATATTTTTTATTATAAAAGTGTGATTTTCATTAGAATTAAATTCTATGCATAGAAAGATGCATATTGGAAATAATTTTTTTATTATAAAAGTGTTACTTTCACCAATATTGATTTTTATGCATAAATAGATGCATAAAAGAATTTTTTTATTATAAAAGTGTTACTTTCATCAAAATTGATTTTTATGTATAAATAGATGCATAAAAGAATTTTCTTTAATAAAAGTGTTACTTTCATCCAAATTGATTTTTATGCATAAAAGAACTTTTTATTATAAAAGTGTTACTTTCATCAAAATTGATTTTTATGCATAAATAGGTGCATAAAAGAAATTATTTTTATTATAAAAGTGTTACTTTCATCAAAATTGATTTTTATGCATAAATACATGCATTCAAGAATTTTTTTTATTATAAAAGTGTTACTTTCATCAAAATTGATTTTTATGTATAAATAGATGCATAAAAGAAATTTTTTTATTATAAAAGTGTTACTTTCATCAAAATTGATTTTTATGCATAAAAGGATTTTCTTTTATATAAAAGTGTTATTTCCATAGAAGTTGGATTTTATGCATAAATAGATGCATACATAATTTTTATATCAAAATAAGAGTGCTCTTTAATCCTATATTTAAATCCCATGAATATTGGTAAATGAATAAGTAAATACTCTGTGAGAGAAAATTCTACCGTTTCATATTCTCTAGGATGGTAATGAGAAAACTCATAAAAACTATCGAAGTCGGAGTTTTAGATAAATGAATAATTTATTTCTCATAGGAATTCGTGATTAGTTTTGAATTCAGTTAAGCAAATACTCAATGAATGAAATTCACTAAAGTAGTAATTGAAATATTACCCTTCGAGAAAGATAGTTCAGGAGAACCTTTCTAGACTCAAACCCTTAATCAGACTATGACGACCAAGACATAACTCCTTCGTCAGTTTCAAGAAAAGACGATGTGACCAGTTCAGAAAAATTCACTCAAATCACCTATCGAATCTGAAACTAAGTTGAGACCCTTTGATTTTAATCTAAGAATCAAGGTTACAGAATTCGAGGAATTCTATTTGGAATTCAGACCTGCAATCATCATAAAGTCTTGGGACATGGATTTAAGATATACTCATTGTATTTAAAAAAAACTCAAAACTCAAAACTTGCATAGAAACCCTGTTTTCTTAAAGGACTGTCTTACGCCAGAATGCTGGCGGGAGCATTTGGTATATGTGTTTTTCCAAGGGAAGTTCGATTACAACAGCTGGCCGGGAGTGTTCAAAAGACGGCTCACGTGGCAAAAACCTACCCATGTCTTGACCAGCCTGGGTATGGTGAAAAATGTTGTGCTTCCAGTACGATGGGTGAGGGCCGACGAAGTGGTCCTAGAGTGAAGTGCTAGCACACCTAAAGAGGATCCTGGAGGGTTCTGACCAGGCGATGCACGGGCTCGCGGTGCTTACGACACCCATGCATATGTCGTGGAAGATATATATATGTATGATGACGAGAAACTTATTGTAATCTGTTACTGGATCTCGTTGCTGACTTGCTAGTCTCAACGAAGAGTCCAGAGTGATATTGTTTTGTGAGAAACAAGGATTGAATGGAAATTTTAAGTTATGACATCTGTAACCATTAATTGTTTATCAATGGATTATTTTTAAAAGTTAAAGTTTAAAGAGGAGTGTGTGCGTATCTTTATTCTAAAGC
Organism: Cibotium barometz; assembly: GCF_041138505.1. Taxonomy (NCBI): domain Eukaryota; kingdom Viridiplantae; phylum Streptophyta; class Polypodiopsida; order Cyatheales; family Cibotiaceae; genus Cibotium; species Cibotium barometz. The sequence goes on from NC_141060.1 coordinate 50,474,518, forward strand.
AAAAGTTAAGAAAGGCATTCAATTATGGGTGGTTGAGTACTTGTCTGGTTCTACAAATTCCAGTGGTTGGGGCGGTGCCCCATGGGCCGGATGGGGTAGGCTGGAATCAGTAGAGTTTTAATAATAAAATTGATTGATATCTGTACGCTTAGAACTCGAGCAGTTAAATAAAAGCCTGAAGACTTCTCTAATGAATAGATCAACGGCTGTGCGCCTGATTCAATTAGGAAAAAAGCATTGATAATAGTTTCCCTTTTATCTGGTTTATTCAGATGAAGGTTAGTTCAGTATCTTAACCTCATTAGAAAAACTTGTTAAGAAATTCAAAATGGTGGAATCGTCCCCGTTTTTTGGGCATGGGAAATTTTCCCGGTTTTGGTTTTTGGAATGACCACCAACTTAGTCTCATGCGGCCCAGACATTTGAGGGCGAGGCCCCGAGTGGGAAACCCTGCCCTACGCATAAGGGAGCTGCTTCCGCTACCAACTATCAGGAATCCGGTGTGCGGAGGGGGCAGTTGGGATCCCACACCTATAGTGGTGTGATCGGATGAGCTATAGAGACAGACACCCTCGACGCATCATTGCTTTAGTGCCTCCAGTGAGGAGGCCTTTGAAAGCACCTTCAAATTAGTTATAGGCGTGGAAGAATTCTCAAGAGTTGAGATGGCTGCTATGAAGAAATATCCCGTGTTTTATGGTCATACTCGTGAAGATCCAGAAGAATTCTTATCAAGGATGGAACTTATAGCCTTCACCTTTGGTAAGCAGAGGGATGATGATAAGCTGACTTTACTGACTATGTTGCTGAAAGGTGATGCAAAAAGATGGTTACATGCATGGAGAGCCTAGCCAAACCAAATGCAGATATATGAGGATATTAAGGTGGCTTTGGTGCAACACTACAAGTAGAGTGAATCCCCTGATGCCTTATGGCAAGAAATTCAAAACTTAGAGAATAATTTATCTAATGTTTTTGATAGGTTTGTAGATCACGTTAAAGATTTCTGGGGAAGGTGGGACACTTCCCTGAGAGTAGAGCACCCACCAGTTCTTCTCTGAATAAGGACATGTTCATTTAGGCTCTTTATGTATACTTGAGGGAGAAGGTGGAACTAAAGAGGCTAGGGACTTTTGAAGAAGCCTTAAGGATTGCCAAAGGAGAAAGAATGGAAGTTATAGAGGATGGCATAAAAGCAAGGGGAGCTTCAAGCTGAAGGAAGACCAGTCTTGCCCCAGGAGAGGAGTAGAAGAAGAGAGAGGTGCTCCATTGGTTCTAGTAGCCACATACCAACTCATGCAGGGAATACTCATCTAACTCAGTAGATGGAGACACTACAAGGGATCGGGCTCATACCCGCGCTCTTAGCCGCTAAAAATGACGTGAAAAAAAGTAGCGGGCCCGTGTATCAGCGCGTGTATCATCGCGGCCAGAGACATGCGTGTAAAAGCGCGTGTATAGAACTGCTTAGACGTGCTTTTACACGGTAGAAGTACCTGTCGACCGTATGGTCTCATGGCCATCTCAAACTGCGCGTCCGTAATACGTCCCTTGGCTCTGAAGATGGCCCACGTGTCACGTCTGCTATGCCGGCGAGCATACGCAGTATCGTGGGTTGTGGGCTTCCTCCCCGTAACCCGTCGCTGTATCATAATCAACACAATTTGTAGGATTAAAACAATCATAGAATCAATGAATTAAGTAAACAATCAAATAAAGTAGCAAGATACTTACGAACTCTGCCTCCCATGACTCGACGCCGCTAGATCTGAAATGCGAAGATCCAATGGTCTCCATCTGGATCCGTCGTGCCTCCACATGCTGCCTGCTCTTCACGCCACCCTCTGCTCGTTTCTTTGCCTCCTTCCACTCGCGTTTGTGCGCAGTGGTAGGTTTCTCGGTAGGATAGCCACCCACAGCTACATTTAGCCGGTCATCGTACGTGAGTTTTTTAAGGTGAGATCTTTTATTACTTAAGATCTCCCTTATTCGCGTCCTTCCCCATACATCCGAGAATGTAGCATGTGGGGGATTGGGATACCGACTATGTACAGCCTCTATCACCTCCCCAACTAATCGGCTATTTTGATCTTTAAATTTAATAAAACAATTTCTATACGAGTTTGATACTACCCCACGCATGTACTCCATTACCTCCCTCCCCCTCGCATCCATCACTATCCTGCCCCTATCCGTCACATCATAGCAGATCACTCTCTCCACCTCTCTCATCTCCTCCTCTTTCGAACTGTCTCCTCTAACTCTTCTCCCTCTATCTCCTGTCTCACCGCGTGCCCTACTACCTCCCCCACCTCCCCCACCAAAGCACCCGCCGCATCCTCCACTCCCACTCTTCCTACTGCTGCGGGTGGAGTCATGACTGGGGGATTGTCTACGTGACGGTGGCTGTGAGCCTTGACGTGATGGTGGCTGTGAGGGAGCACGTGATGGTGGCTGTGAGGGTGTGCGTGAGTGTGTCTGGGACGAGGTATGTCTCCTCGGTGGACGTGGAAGAGGAGAAGCTGCATGCCGTCTCGTCGGACTCGTAGGCATAGTTCTAAGACGGCACTAGAGTGCCCTGGATACTCGCAGTAGGGGTATAGACACCAGGCAGGGAAGGAGGAGGATGGGCATACATATACTCTGTAAGCTCAACTGGACCAGGATGGTGCCCAAAATGATTTAGCATCTCCATCAGCCAATTGCTGTACGCAAATGGATCGATGAAGAACCTGGAATATCCATAAAGAACCTGCAAAAATAATCCTCATGTACATCATGGGCTGTCTCTTGACTCACACAAATATCATCATTCAAGTCACCTATCAGCCTGCAAACCATAGAAACAGGAAACGCAGTCTCATGTATACACCTGCCCAGAAATGCGTGTATACACCCGTCAAAAAACGCGTGTATACACCCGTCCAGAAACGCGTGTATATCTGCTTGAAAAAACTCTGCAGAGAGGATACATGCGCTTTTACACGCGTTTCTACACGTGACCTGCGCAAAAAATTTTTTGAAAGGGACCGACCTCCGACAAAGTGTCCTTATAAAAGGACCACTATCGTCCCTGTCAGAATCGTTCACCCAAAATCGTGTGCATAGAAGCAAAAGGACGGAGACAAACCCAAAAAGCAAAGAGAAAATAGCATAAACAAATCTGAGGAAGGAGACAAGGCAAAGGACAAACTGACTCACCTCTGGAAAAGTGAGTCTTCTTTCTTGCTCGGTTTCCTCCCGTGTGTGCTCCTTCTCTGTTCCCTCCTTGCACTTAGGTTTCGTTTCTGTTGGAAGAGGCGAAAACGAAAGCAGTGTTGATATGTTAGTTCAAAATCTATATTTGGGGAAGGCGGGCTATTTTTAGTTTAAACAGACCGTCGCATTTATAAACGCATGTATGTTCGCGTGTACGATAATTTAGCTGCATTTATACACGCGTTTTGTAGGAATTACCCACGTTAATACACGCAATTTCAAGGAAATAGCCGTATTAATACACATAATTTTTAGGAAATAGCCGCGTCAATACACGCGATTTTTATACTTTCATTAAAAACATATTATGATTTTGTGTTTTCTGGTTTGTACATAGGATGTCATCAACCTCTTCAAGCAGTTCTGGGGAAGATGAGACAATGCATCATCGTAATCACGATGTGTGGTTGGGACAACGGATCAAATGTATGTGTAATCAATGTCAAGGATGCATTGTACGAGCACGTCGAATTACCTTGAATCACCTATAATTCCTCGCATCAAACACATGTTCATGTCATGGCATTCCTCACATCGATCAGATGATGGCATGTGGAGAATTCCCGCAGACACTCCTGCTTGGAAGCATATTGAAGATGAGTGGCCCAGCTTTAAAACAGAGCCCAGAAACTTGAGACTTGGCCTAGGTATGGATGGAGTGAATCCATTTGGTTTCAAAAGCACCGCATACAGCGTGTGGCCAGTTGTGTTGGTGAATTACAACCTTCCACCATCAATGGCGATCAAGAAGGGACATCTTATGTTATCCCTTCTAATTCCAGGGAAACATAAAGTCAAGCATATGGATGTTTATCTTGAACCTCTGATTGATGAGTTGGAGGAACTATGGAGAGGTGTTGCGGTGGTGGACATTAGTAGGCCTCCCTCCTCTCTCGACACTTTGACTTAAAAGCAGTGTTGATGTGGACTTTGTGAGGCAAAGTGCAAGGCCTGAAGGAAGCATGGCCGAGGGTTGGTTGATACAAGAGTCTCTTGTATATATTTTAGAATTTCTTGGTCAGGTGGACAGCTCTTTGACATGACTATGGAGCAATGAAGAGGACTTGAGGATGACCTCTATTGTGCCTCAAGGAAAAGGACAGAGTAAAGTAATTGACAGAACATTGATTGATGATCTCAATTTCACTTGTATCCTTAATAGTGATGTGATGAGCAGATGGGTTACAAGATATGAGGATGCAAAGACAAAAAGGCAAGCAGAAAGAGCTCTCTTTCGGAGGCAACATGGCTCTCGGAAGGCGTACCCTAAGCATCTAGCAACACTTCCGAATGATATCCATGTTGATTGGTTGCATGAGGAAATGGAGAGAGCAGAGAGCGACGAGAGGCTGCATATCACGGCGGAAGAATGGGAGTATGCATGAGGATGCATGTTAAAGGTACATAGAACTAATGTTTTGCATTAGTTGTAAGTGATTTTCTTTTAATATTTATTCACATTGCTTACACAAATATTGCTTCTATTTTGGTCCAGTGCACTATGTTCAATGCTATATGGTGTGAAGGCAAGCATTTTCAAGCACAAAGAATTGATGAAAAGAGAAATACACAAGATTGCGGTGTCATTAGTAGCTTTGAGGGAGCTAATGGAAAAATGGATGATTATTGTGGCATAATCCAAGACATATTTAGGCTTGACTTCGTCATCATACATATATATATCTTCCACGACATATGCATGGGTGTCCTAAGCACCGCGAGCCCGTGCGTCGCGTGGTCAGAACCCTCCAGGATCCTCTTTAGGTGTGCTAGCACTTCACTCTAGGACCACTTCGTCGGCTCTCACCCATCGTACTGGAAGCACACCATTTTTCACCATACCTAGGCTGGTCAAGACATGGGTAGATTTTTGCCACGTGAGCTGTCTTTTGAATACTCCCGGCCAGCTGTTGTAATCGAACTTCCCTTGGAAAAACACATATACCAAATGCTCCCTCCAGCATTCTGGCGTAAGACAATCCTTTAAAAAAACAGGGTTTCTATGCAAGTTTTGAGTTTTGAGTTTTTTTAAATACAATGAGTATATCTTAAATCCATATCCCAAGACTTTCTGATTGTAGGTCTGACTTCCAAACAAAATTCCTCGAATTCTGTAACCTTGATTCTTAGATTGAAATCAAAGGGTCTCAACTTAGTTTCAGATTCGATAGGTGATTTGAGTGAATTTTTCTGAACTGGTCACATCGTCTTTTCTTGAAACTGACGAAGGAGTTATGTCTTGGTCGTCATAGTCTAATTAAGGGTTTGAGTCTAGAAAGGTTCTCCTGAACTATCCTTCTCGAAGGGTAATATTTCAATTACTACTTTACTGAATTTCATTCATTGAGTATTTGCTTAACTGAATTCAAAACTAATCACGAATTCCTATGAGGAATAAATTAATCATTTATCTAAAACTCCGACTTCGATAGTTTTTATGAGTTTTCTCATTACCATCCTAGAGAATATGAAACGGTAGAATTTTCTCTCACAGAGTATTTACTTATTCATTTACCAATATTCATGGGATTTAAATATAGGATTAAAGAGAACTCTTATTTTGATATAAAAATTATGTATGCATCTATTTATGCATAAAATCCAACTTCTATGGAAATAACACTTTTATATAAAAGAAAATCCTTTTATGCATAAAAATCAATTTTGATGAAAGTAACACTTTTATAATAAAAAAATTTCTTTTATGCATCTATTTATACATAAAAATCATTTTTGATGAAAGTAACACTTTTATAATAATAAAAATTCTTGTATGCATCTATTTATGCATAAAAATCAATTTTGATGAAAGTAACACTTTTATAATAAAAACAATTTCTTTTATGCATCTATTTATGCATAAAAATCAATTTTGATGAAAGTAACACTTTTATAATAAAAAATTCTTTTATGCATAAAAATCAATTTTGATGAAAGTAACACTTTTATTAAAAAAAATTCTTTTATGCATCTATTTATACATAAAAATCAATTTTGATGAAAGTAACACTTTTATAATAAAAAAATTCTTTTATGCATCTATTTATGCATAAAAATCAATATTGGTGAAAGTAACACTTTTATAATAAAAAATTTATTTCCAATATGCATCTTTCTATGCATAGAATTTAATTCTAATGAAAATCACACTTTTATAATTAAAAAATATCCAATATGCATCTTTCTATGCATAGAATTTAAATTTTAATGAAAATAACACTTTTATAATAAAAATATTTTTACTATGCATTTTTTTAAATGCCTAGAATGAAAATAACACTTTTAAAATACACAAATGGTAGGGATTACTCTTTTTGAATAATAAAAGATAAAACTTATTTCACAGAATTTAAGAAAATTTTGCCATAACCTCCTTTGTGTGGCTGACCATTTTTCAAATTTTTCTATCCTCAAGTTACTAAAAAATTATCCCAAATGGTTTAAAGCATTCTAAAAACTAATCAAATTCCACTTTTAAAAGAGAAACAATATGAAAAGTTTGATTCTAATAATTTGATTACTTATCTAGGATAAAGAAAGGCTGAATTTAAGAATGAAGAGAGAGGGAAAGCCTTAATTTCCAACAAGGCATAACATCATTTTTTCATTTTACAGAAAACAAAAATTAGAAAACCATTAAAAGGAATAAAGAAAAAGTAAGATTTCTAGCCTACTTGAATTTCTGTGAGCTTTCCTTTGGCTTGATGGTTTGAGGGATCTACTCTTGTTTTGCAACAAGAGTGGCCACTGGCCACCAATTCTTTTGAAGAGGGAAAGGCCAAAAACTAATGAATTATCAATAAATTCACTGTTTTTGGCTCTGGGTGGAGTAGAGTAACAGTGCATATAAAACACTATTAAGCTTCTAAAAAGGGAGAGGCTTCTATTTATAGGAAAATGTGAGATTCTAACCAAGCAAACTGATTCTAGAAATTTTTAGATCAGTTTGGTCAATTTTTGATCATTTTTGGGTCAGTTTAGCTTACTTTTTGGAACTAGACTTGAATTAGGAGAGATGAGAGATGAAATATCTCAATATTTGAGAATTTAAAACTCCACCCACATGTGAAATAGGCGACTCCTTTATGAGGGGGAATCCCCACTCTTGAGGTGTCAAAAATTTATTTTTTTAGTATTTCCTTTGGTCCTTAGTCCACTCTTCATCTTATGCGAGTATTTACTCATTTTTGGGAGAATTTTCTTTATTTCTTCAATTTATCTCCTCCATACATTTGGATGAATCTGATTGGCCCCTCAAAACCTTAATTTAAAATTTTTAGAAAATCTAGACCCTTAGGATAAGGCCTTTTGAACAGATTATAATTTATTTCTAATGCACCTTTTGAAAATCTTTTTGAACTTATGTTTCGGGGGAATCTATTTTAATAAGAAGAGATATTTTTCCATCCAAAAATATCTAAAATCTGAATAATCTCTCTCTAGAATATTTTTTCTCTCTAAGCCAAAATAGGTAGAAATAAGATCTTTTATTATTCTGAATAGGGAATTGATACAGGGGGAAGATACTTGACATCTTAAGGGGCTGGGAAGGAATCTTACATTCTCTCCCACATGAAAAACGTGCGATGTCCTCATCTCGCAAACTAGGGGTAATCCTGCAAAACAGTTCGGCTTCTTTCTCCCAGGTGGCATCTTCAAAAGGATAGAACTTCCATTTAACCAATAATTCTTTCAAAATTCTATTCCTCAGAACCTTTTCTCAAACATCAAGGATTTCTCTAGGTTGGAGTTCCATCTGCCCTTGGGTTGAAGAAGAAAAGATTTCATCATCAAGCACAGGATTCAGGCTTGGTATATACTTTTTAAGAAGGCTGACATGAAATACATTATGTACTTTTTACAAGGAATGATACTGGGGATCTAAGTTATATTCATATTGGGAGGAATGGGGCCAAGACACACACACACACACACACACACATTTATATATATATATAGAGAGAGAGACAGAGAGAGACAGAGAGAGACTTATAAAGGTTGCAAAACGATCAATTATAGAAATGTGGAAAAATTGTCCATGGAATTGGACATAATAGATTCACACTCACAGAGATAAGTGTGCTTGCACCTTTTGCAAGGACAATGAACTAGGTGTGCTTATGAGGTCACGTCCATACTTGTTGACATAGGTTGAGATTATGGAGCTCGAGTCTTAAACACCATTGCAGTCAACATTAAAGAAACTCTCAACTCGGCATACATCAGAATGGTTTACCAAAAAAGGATTGCCATGTGCATATGATTACGAGCGATGATCATGGTATACCCATACTACGATTATGGTATACCCATACTACGATTGTGGTATACCCATACTATGATCATGGTATTTACATGACCTTGGTTTTCGACACATGCCGCTATCAGATGTAGAATATGAATAAGAAAGATAAAACCATCATCCAAGTGCCCACCTAGACAGCAATCATTTCATTGAAAAAATGATGCTCAATAAATTTTACTACATTAGCACAATAACTCAGCCACATGTGTAGGCATCAGTATGGAAAGGGACCTACGCCAGAATCTGGATAACAAGTAGTAGTTTAGGTAAGGTCTATGTACTCTCACCCTCTCTCTCTCTCTCTCTCTCTCTCTCTCTCTCTCTCAGAGTAGCTCAAGTAAGGTCTCTTAGAATTTGGACATGTAGTAGTTTAGGTGAAGTCTCTGTCCTCTCACCCTCTCCATCCGTCTATCTCTATCTCTCTCTCAGTAGTGAAGGTAAGGTTTCTCTCCTCTCACCTGCTCCACCTATCTCTCTCTTCTCCCTATCTGGCTAAGGTATGGTGTTTTGAAGGAAGGATGGAGCTACCCCATTGTCTATCTATCTGTTTCTCTCCCTTCGTCTCTCCCTCTTTATCTATCGATGTGGTTCTCTAAGGTAAGGGTCTTTTTTGGAAGATTAGAGTTGTCCATCGCATTCCAACCCTAGGTATGGTATTTTCTCTCTCTCTCTCTCTCTCTCTCTCTCTCACACACACACACACACACACACACAGAGTCTCTTTTTGAGGTATGGTTCCCCCCTTCCCCCCCCCTCTCTCTCTCTCTCTCTCTCTCTCTCTCTCTCTCTCACAGACGCACACACAATATCTCTTTTAGAGGTAAAGGTATTTTGCTAGAAGAGTGGAGTTGTCCATCGTATTCAAACCATAGGTGTAGTCTTCTCTCTCTCTCTCTCTCTCTCTCTCTCTCTCTCTCTCTCTCTCTCTCTCTCTCTCTCACACACACACACACACACACACACGCACACAATCTTTTTTTGAGGTATGGTTCCCCTTCTCTTTTTGAGGTATGTTTTTTAATTCCATGATGAGAAAAGCATGCATTACTCTTCTATAAAGGCATACACCACCCAATAAGTCAAGTGAAAAAGGAGTACACTACCCTTGTACAAAGGCGTACACCATCTAGTAATCAACGTGACAAAGGCATACACCACCCTTCTCCAAAGGTATACACCACCCTTCTCCAAAGGTATACACCACTCACTCTATCACAGTAAGAGGGGTTGAAGCAACATAAACCACCAGCCATATTACCAAGTGAGAGTACCTTATCTTGCCTCATCCCCTCTTTCTATGATAGCCTCTACAACCAAATCTGGGGCCACCTCTAAATTTTCCGCTTGCTCTCCCACCACCTTGCCCATGACTCTCCCTGGTAACATACTCAATAAGCCATTGTGGGACCTCTTCGTTGGATTCCTCCAATTAGCTCAACTAGAGGTTTTGTAAGCAAGATTTTCTTATTAGCTAGTACGCCCTATACGGCCAATGTGATGCACAAAGATGTTGATGGCCTTGCATGATGTGTATGCCCTTTAGAGAAGGTATAGGATTGGGTCTTTTTTGTTTTAGAAATATCTCTCGGTTGCTATCGAGAGTTTCCTGATGTTACAAACACGCTCCCTCTCATCAGTTCTATATATTGTTTTTCTCCCTCTCTTTCTCTTCATCATCCTCATTGGTGTAGAATTGTGATACATTCTTGCAACTCTCTTGCCATAGCAACAAGTCAATACCTTGGATGTCGTTCTCTTAGTTTCTGACCTATTCATGTTATGCACATGAGTGGAATTAAAAGGAATGGGAAGGATGACTCATAGGTCTGAAACATGATGTTAGAAAAAGAAGAGAAGACTATGAAAATAAGGTGAGGTGTACTTTTTATGAGGACAAGCCTTGAAGTAAGCTTCTCCATGTTTAGATATCACATGCCAAGATGACACCTCTGCACTTATGTCGTTGGCACAATTTGTTAAAATTGAGGTTCTTATGTCACCAGTAGAAGAGTCCTGGCTTAGTTTTAGTGCTAGCACGTATAATCGGCTTCACACTATAGAGGTTTGTATATTGAAAATTGCAATGTGGAGAGATTAGATTGAGGTTTATGGGAGAGATCACTTACAATTCATAGGATGGGCTCCAACTTTCACCATTTTTATAATCCATATACATGGATTTCCAATCCAGTGCCCACCATTGCATACCAAGACATGTCAAACAAGAGACAAGCCCTTATATCAAGGCATGCATACTTTCTTGGAAAGGTAAAGAAATGCACAAGATTCTTTCCAATGCTTCATTCAAATGCTTCCAAATCCATCAAATTACCTTCCACAGGTCAAATTATTGCAACGTAGGCTCAATCTTGCATGGATTATGGTAAGAAGGCACATGCAAAGCATATCATCGCACTCCTAATGCTTCCAATTGCTTGCCAAACACATGAATGTTCACCCAATGCTTCCAACAAGCATGCTAACGCTATGGATTTTCTAATTTTTGGTCTAAAATCCATCACATAGCATCAAATCAATTTCTAATCATGCCATTGGTACTCAATTTTGTAAGATTCTTGCAATTAAACACCATAACAAGTATGATAACCACTAATCTTTCTAAATCCCCTTGATTGAGAAACATAAGGTTTAGAGTTTTCTCTCCACTGACATTCAAAGATTCCCTTTATTAAGCAACACAAGGGTTAGGGTTTTCTCTCCAAAATACCATAGCCACAAAGCTTTGCAAAGAACTCCATGGCTTTTACAAAATCCCCTTCATAATGGTTGCAAAAGGAGTTCATATCTAGGGTTTACGCAAGAAAGAAAGATGAAGACAAGCAAGAAAGAAGCCTCTTGGAACGATTAGAGCTAATAAAAAATGTATCTTTTATATTATTAACCATGGGGGGAGGCTATAGTTGACAAGCACTATGTGCCATCTGCTCCACGTGGTGGATCGTAAGCCAAATGGGTTCACACTCTTCATTGCAATACCTAGGGGAAGGTGGTGATGATCCTATTTGAATTCGAGCCAAAGCTCCTTGATATGCTTCCATGCCTTAGAATTTATAGGAATGCACAAGAAACCATGTCATAAAGTGGCTTATGGACTGAGACTTAAACATGTGTTGAATCATTGGGATAACTAGAAAGTGCCTCAATATCTTGGTTGGAATGGTTGTGCCCACTAGGCCTTGTGGATATCTACTAGCACCACAATTTGGACAATTTCTGAGGTCCCTAAACTCAAGTTGGAAAAGGACATAATCATTTGGGTATGCATGTATGTAATTATAATACATTCTTATATGTACATGCATTTTCTTGGCATCATCCCTACTTTGTGGTATCACATTCTCCTCTGGTAGTATGGTCGACTTCAGTAACCTATAAGATACAAGGATATGTAGGTAAGATATACATTAAAACAATTATGTAGCATATATAGATTAGATAGCTAGATTAGAATGGGGTTAGATAGAGTCCTATCATACATAGATTAGATAGCTAGATTATAATGGGGTTAGATAGAGGCCTACCATTTATACCTAAAAGCTTATATGACACTAGTATCACTATAACCATATAATGATTCGAGATTAAGGAAGGAAAGACACACACTTACCTTTGAACACCATATTGGGGAATATGGGAATTTCCCAGTAGTTTGGGACACGTGGTCAAATCTTTGGATTTATCATAACTTGAGCACCATTACCCCAAATTGAGCGCTCTATAGCTCACTAGATTCCATTTTCGAAGCGCTTTCCAACAATAGGTCACATGATATGGTTTTGAGAAACTTATAGGCATGTTATCTAGGTCCCACCTTTTTAGTATTCAAAAAATGGGAGTTGGGAAATTCCCAAGCTCACGACACGAATAAAGTGCTTTTGAAACACGACCGTTCTCATACAAGGGTTTTTTTAATTCTTTCATGAGAGTATCATCCACTACATCATGATTCTGGAACATGCCAGAAGCCTCTATTATCTTCTCCATTGCATCGTGTGTGTATTGGCTCTACTTGCACCACGGCTTCAAGTTGCTACTCCCTCTCAAGACACGAAACCCATTATCCACTTTTGCTATTACCCCACAATGAAAACCATTATCCACTCTGTTCTTATATCCTTTCAATAAGTTAATCACCATTTTCACACCAATAATAAATTAAGGATAACGAAGATGCACAACCCCTCAAGGGGTGTGATCTTTTAAGAGCACATACGACTCTTATGTAATCGTTAAACGAGAAATAAATGAATTCATTTAGTACATATTTCTCTTCTTTTTCATCTCCCTCTCCTGTGTTTGATCACCCATGAATATAATTTCTTTACAAACTGTGAGAATATAAAATTACCAATTCATTGGTAGTGAAGCTAATGTATTCAAACGAGGTGTTGCATGAGGTGAGGATATTGGTAAAATATTTTGTTTTCATGCAACAAATCGACAAGTAGTTCATCCCCGCCTCTTTTAACACAACATCTTGACTTATTGGAAGGATTTCTACTTAGGAGTTTCCTCAAAGAGGATATGAGTAATGCAAGACACTTTGTTTAATGTCTTATTTCTTTAAGGGGTGTAAGCTTCTAGTGTTTATTTGGAAGTTTATGTCCACTCAATAGTATTATACATGTTCTCATTGTTGTCTATGTACGCAGTGTGTGGAGCATTGAGAAATTCCTTTGACTAGCTTCATCCTTATATTGATACTGGTATGAAGTTACTTTGCATCTCAGGAAATTTTATAATTGACGGGTGCTAAGCCATTTTTGCTTTTTTTTGGTTGATTTGTGATTTACATCACACTAAATGAGATCATGATGTGCACCAATAGTATATTGTTATGGTCAAACCACAACAGTAATGTACTACAAAAAAACAAGAAGATTGCCGTGATTGAAATCAGTATACTCGTTTGTAGATATTGGAGTGTCCAAAGGATCACCCATAAATCTCAGGATGTACATGGAGTTGTTACGGTTTCTCCTACTTGAATGTCATCTTTGATTGCTTTCTAATCCTACTTAGAAACCTTCCCAACTCATCAGCAAAGGAGTATTGGAGGATTGCATCCAATGAGGATCTTGACAAGCAGAAGCATCAGAAAGAGGTATGGAGAGATGGTTGGTATCTCGCATCTTGCTAGAGGTGGTTGGGGCTCTACTTTGTAAGTTCTCTAGCATCCAATATAAGGTCCTTCATTCTTGTTCTTATAACCTTTCAATAAATTAATCACCATTTGCACACCAATAAAAATTAATGATAACGAACATGCACAACCCTTGATGGGGTGCGATCTTTTAAGAGCATATAAGACTCTTATGTAATAATTAAACAAGCAATAAATGAATTCATTAGTACATCTTTGTCTTCTTTTTCATCTCCATCTCCTATGTTTGATCACCTATGAATATAATTTCATTACAAACTAGTGAAACTATAAAATTACCAATTCATTGGTAGTGAAGCTAATGTGTTCATGCTAGGTGTTGCATGAGGTGAGGATATTGGTAAAATATTTTTTTTTTCATGCAACAAATCGAAAAGTAAGTAGTTCATCCCCACCTCTTTTAACATAAGGGCTTAACTTATTGGAAGGATTTCTGAGGAGTTGCCTCAAAGAGGGTATCAATAATGTAAGACGCTTTGTTTAATGTCTTATTTCTTTAAGTGTTGCAAGTATCTAGTGTTTATATGCAAGTTTATGTCCACTCAATAGTCATATACATGTTCTCATGGCTACATGATGTTGTTTATGTATTTATGCAGTGTGTGGAGCATTGATAAATTCCTTTGACTAGCTTCATCCTTGTATTAATACTAGTATGAAGTTACTAAGCCATTTTTGGAAGGCCTTCCAGCACCAAGATGAAAGCTTGTTACACATGGGCATTAATGAAAGAACATTTAAAATTATTCAGTGAGAAATATGCCACGTGTCCAAAACTGACTCTCAAAATCAGTAGTTTGGAAAAAAAAAGGACATAAATATCACTAGTTAGATGCCATTTTAATGACAGTGTTCTAAAAGGGACTAATAGGTGATATCTTCAAACGTGATGATAGATATGTTACATTATGGATGAATGATCCTTTGCATCCTAGCATAAATGTTAGAAATGGGTCATTTTGGCATGATAAATCTATACATGTAATAAATCTGGATCATTTCTTTATCCATGTGCACTGTATCTTGCCTCTGAGGTACACTGTTTCTTGTATCTGAGTAGCTTCGCTCTCAATAGAATATAATTTTAGGTTGACTTTTCTATCATGCTGACTGGTAGACACGTTAGTGTTCATTACATGGCTTTAGTGTGATGCCAAGGATTTTCAAGGTAGTTAATTGGCTAGCGTTGGTCATTTTCCCCATCCAAGCCATTTGATTATCAAAGTTGTTGATTATAAATGATACAACACATTAGAATTCTCATTAAAGTTGTTATGAGAGTGTTAGTTTGTTTAATATCCAAGGAAGAGTTATTTAAAATTTATGCCTGAGCACTCCCTATAGCCTTGGAAGCCATGCAATTTCTCCGCGCTTGGACATGTCCCAGATTGGAACTCCTTCCCAAAACTTTTCTAAGTCTTGAACTAATGGTGCTAGAAACATGTACATGTTTTTCACTTTGTACATTCTTGGAACGATTAGAGCTAATAAAAAATGTATCTTTTATATTATTAACCATGGGGGGAGGCTATAGTTGACAAGCACTATGTGCCATCTGCTCCACGTGGTGGATCGTAAGCCAAATGGGTTCACACTCTTCATTGCAATACCTAGGGGAAGGTGGTGATGATCCTGTCTAAATTCGAGCTAAAGCTCCTTGATATGCTTCCATGCCTTAGAATTTATAGGAATGCACAAGAAACCATGTCATAAAGTGGCTTATGGACTTAGACTTAAACATGTGTTGAATCATTGGGATAACTAGAAAGTGCCTCAATATCTTGGTTGGGATGGTTGTTCCACTAGGTCTTGTGGATATCTACTAGCACCACAATTTGGACAATTTCTGAGGTCCCTAAACTCAAGTTGGAAAAGGACATAATCATTTGGGTATGGATGTATGTAATTATAATACATTCCTATATGTACATGCATTTTCTTGGCATCATCCCTACTTTGTGGTATCACATTCTCCTCTGGTAGTATGGTCGACTTCAGTAACCTATAAGATACAAGGATACGTAGGTAAGATATACATTAGTATTACATTAAAACAATTATGTAGCATATATAGATTAGATAGCTAGATTAGAATGGGGTTAGATAGAGTCCTATCATACATAGATTAGATAGCTAGATTATAATGGGGTTAGATAGAGGCCTACCATTTATACCTAAAAACTTATGTGACACTAGCATCACTCCAACCATATAATGATTCGAGATTAAGGAAGGAAAGACACACACTTACCTTTGAAACATGACCGTTCTCATACAAGGTTTTTTAATTCTTTTGTGAGAGTATCATCCACTACATCACGATTCTCGACCATGCCAGAAGCCTCTATCATCTTTTGCATTGCATCATGTGTGTATTGGCTCTACTTGCACCTCGGCTTCAGGTTGCTACTCCCTCTCAAGACACGAAACCCATTATCCACTTTTGCTATTACCCCACATTGAAAACCATTATCCACTTTGTTCTTATATCCTTTCAATAAGTTAATCACCAGGTGCTCTACTCTCAGGGAAGTGTCCCACCTTCCCCAAGAAATCTTTAACGTGATCTACAAACCTATCAAAAACATTGGATAAATTACTCTCTAAGTTTTGAATTTCTTGCCAAAAGGCATCAGGGGATTCACTCTACTTGTAGTGTTGCACCAAAGCCACGTTAATATCCTCATATATTTGCACCTGGTTTGGCTAGGCTCTCCATGCATGTAACCATCTTTTTGCATCACCTTTCAGCAACATAGTCAGTAAAGTCAGCTTATCATCATCCCTCTGTTTACCAAAGGTGAAGGCTATAAGCTCCATCCTTGATAAGAATTCTTCTGGATCTTCACGAGTATGACCATAAAACACGGGATATTTCATCATAGCAGCCATCTCAACTCTTGAGAATTCTTCCACACCTATAACTAATTTGAAGGTGCTTTCAAAGCCCTCCTCAGTGGAGGCACTAAAGCAATGATGCGTCGAGGGTGTCTGTCTCTATAGCTCATCTGATCACACCACTATAGGTGTGGGATCCCAACTGCCCCCTCCGTACACCGGATTCTCGATAGTTGGTAGCGGAAGCAGCTCCCTCATGCGCAGGGCAGGGTTTCCCACTCGGGGCCTCGCCCTCAAATGTCTGGGCCGCATGAGACTAAGTTGGTGGTCATTCCAAAAACCAAAACCGGGGAAATTTCCCATGCCCAAAAAACGGGGACGATTCCACCATTTTGAATTTCTTAACGAGTTTTCTAATGAGGTTAAGATACTAAACTAACCTTCATCTGAATAAACCAGATAAAAGGGAAACTATTATCAATGCTTTTTTCCTAATTGAATCAGGCACAGCCGTTGATCTATTCATTAGAGAAGTCTTCAGGCTTTTATTTAACTACTCGAGTTCTAAGTGTATTCCTATCAATCAATTTTATTATTAAAACTCTACTGATTCCAGCCTACCCCATCCGGCCCATGGGGCACCGCCCCAACCACTGGAATTAGTAGAACGAGACAAGTACTCACCCACCCATAATTGAATGCCTTTCTTAACTTTTGCTTTAGAATACAGATACGCACACACTCCTCTTTAAACTTTAACTTTTAAAAATAATCCATTGATAAACAATTAATGGTTACAGATGTCATAACTCAAAATTTCCATTCAATCCTTGTTTCTCACAAAACAGTATCACTCTGGACTCTCCGTTGAGACTATCAAGTCAGCAACGAGATCCAGTAACAGATTACAATAATTTTCTCGTAATCATACATATATATATCTTCCACGACATATGCATGGGTGTCCTAAGCACCGCGAGCCCGTGCATCGCCTGGTCAGAACCCTCCAGGATCCTCTTTAGGTGTGCTAGCACTTCACTCTAGGACCACTTCGTCGGCCCTCACCCATCGTACTGGAAGCACACCATTTTTCACCATACCCAGGCTGGTCAAGACATGGGTAGGTTTTTGCCACGTGAGCCGTCTTTTGAACACTCCCGGCTAGCTGTTGTAATCGAACTTCCCTTGGAAAAACACATATACCAAATGCTCCCTCCAACATTCTGGCGTAAGACAGTCCTTTAAGAAAACAGGGTTTCTATGCAAGTTTTGAGTTTTGAGTTTTTTTTGAATACAATGAGTATATCTTAAATCCATATCCCAAGACTTTCTGATGATTGCAGGTCTGAATTCCAAACAGAATTCCTCGAATTCTGTAACCTTGATTCTTAGATTAAAATCAACGGGTCTCAACTTAGTTTCAGATTCGATAAGTGATTTGAGTGAATTTTTCTGAACTGGTCACATCGTCTTTTCTTGAAACTGACGAAGGAGTTATGTCTTGGTCGTCATAGTCTGATTAAGGGTTTGAGTCTAGAGGGTTACGAAGCTAAATGTGTGCCTTTCTTTCCTTAACCTATAATCAATATATGGTTAGAGTGATGCTAGTGTCATAGAATTGTTTAGGTATAAATGGGCCTCTATGTAACTCCATTCTAATCTAGCTATCTAATCTGTATACAAGTAATTGTTTTAATGCAGTAGTAATGCCTATCTAACCCCATTCTAATCTAGCTATCTAATCTATATATGCCACATAAATGTTTTAATGCAATAGTAATGTCTATCTAACCTCCAAGCTCAGAATAAGTTTCATGGCCATGTGCATGTAAAACTTAGTTATACAACCCTTTGTTCTTGTTTTCTCTTAAAACCCTAAGCCTCCATGCTCAAATAAAAATTCACACATAACCATGTGCATATAAATCTTAATTTATACCTTAATTACTTTTCAAATAACAAAGCAAAGTTCTTCTTAGACCTTTATTTACAAGAAATCAAGCTCTAAAGCATCAAAACTCTCGTACTTCATAGTATGTGGAGTTTGAGTTTTCTTGATCGCCGGCAATCCTCTCCTCATCTTTGTAACTCTCGAAGAAATGCTTGTAATCCAAGTAAGTGTCTCTTTAATTTTGGATTCTTTCTCTTCTCCTTATTTTAAAAATAATTATTTGGGACTTTCATTAAATACATTAATATATCAATTAATTTTCACGGGTACGCTATTGGAATATATATTTTACCCTTGAGATGGGGATAAAGAGATGTATTATTCTTGCATAGCCTGAATGGTTAATTAAGGAACCGATTAATGGAGTTGAGTGATTCAACACCATCTCACATTAACACATAAATTTTATTTTTATTTTTTGAATTATGGGAGAAGCTTTGATGCATAGGAAATCTACACAAATATGCAGTGTACACAATGTGAATCAATGTGGTTTTATTTGTGTCATGGATTTGACACATGAAATTTAATGAGAATTTTGAGTTAACTGTGAGAAGGTGAGGGGAAAGTCTTACAAATTCTCTCCAATTGCCCATGATATTTTTGAAATAAAAAAGAAAAGATTAAGATAATTAATATTATAATTTTAATTTTTGGGTTAAGTTGGACAAATTATGTCCAAGTCCATTGTATTTGACAAAGTTCTGGAAGCTACATCTAATGGTGGCCAATCGGGTCACAGACCTAGTGTTATCAAGGACATGACACTAGCGATCCTTTCCCAGCAATATCGAAGGCCACTGAGGGTACCGGGGGGAGTCCATAACTATCTATGGTTCTCATGGATCCTGCCAAGTTGAGAGCTTTATTGCAATAGATTCAAGATTTACAACAGGTTACAACTCCATCTTCGTGGTAGTTGATAGACTAACCAAAGATGCGCATCTGATTCCAGTAAAAGAAACCTACACTACAGTGGATGTGGCAAGAGTGTTCCTCAAGAAAATCTTCAGATTGCATGGCCTACCCCCAAGAGAATAGTAAGTGATCGAGATCCCAAGTTTACGTCAAGATTTTGGATTGCATTTTTCGAAGCAATAGGAACTTTCTTGGATCTCAGCAGCATAACTTACCACCTCGAGACTGATGGTCAATCAGAAAGGGTAAACCAAGTAATCGAAGATATACTTCGGTCATGCTGGCAGGGAACCCAAAAAGTGGCTAAGTTATCTGCACCTAGTCGAGTTCGCCTACAATGCTTCTTATCTCACCGAAGTATTGGGATGAGTCCTTTCAAAGCTCTGTTGGACAAGATTGTAACTCCATTAACTTGATCCAAACCATTGATTAGGGTCGAGATGTCCAGACAGATGCTTGACGACATGGAGCAGCAGATACAGTCAATTCGCAAAGATATAAAAGCTTCCCAAGATAGACAGAAGCAGTATGCAAATAAGAAGAGGCCAGACTGAAAATTCAAAGAAGCAGATATGGTCTTCATTCAAGTACGTCCCAAAAGAAGTTCTCTATCTCTTGGGAAGTACAAGAATTTATCCCCCAGATATTGTGGGCCATATCTGATTACAAAGAAAGTAGGTGACTTAGCCAACGAGCTTCTTCTACCTCCTCATCTCAATTAAGTACATAATGTATTTCATGTCAGCCTTCTTAAAAAGTATATACCAAGCCCGAATCATGTGCTTGATGATGAAATCTTAACTTCTTCAGATGGAACTCCAACCTGAAGAAATCCTTGATGTTTGAGAAAAGATTCTGAGGAATAGAATTCTGAAAGAATTATTGGTTAAATGGAAGTTCTATCCTTTTGAAGATGCCACCTAGGACAAAGAAGCCGAACTGTTTTGCAGGATTACCCACAGTTTGCGAGATGAGGACATCGCGCGTTTTTCAAGTGGAAGAGAATGTAAGATTCCTCCCCAGCCCCTTAAGATGTCAAGTATCTTCCCCCTGTATCAATTCCCTGTTCAGAATAATAAAAGATCTTATTTCTACCTATTTTGGCTTAGAGAGAGAAAACATTCTAGAGAGAGGTTATTCAGATTTTAGATATTTTTGGATGGAAAAATATCTCTTCTTATTAAAATAAATTCCCCTGAAACATAAGTTTAAAAAGATTTTCAAAAGGTGCATTAGAAATAAATTATAATCTGTTCAAAAGGCCTTATCCTAAGGGTCCAGATTTTCTAAAAATTTTAAATTAAGGTTCTGAGGGGCCAATCAGATTCATCCAAATGTATGGAGGAGATAAATTGAAGAAATAAAGAAAATTCTCCCAAAAATGAGTAAATACTCGCATAAGATGAAGAGTGGACTAAGGACCAAAGGAAATACTAAAAAAATAAATTTTTGACACCTCAAGAGTGGGGATTCCCCCTCATGAAGGAGTCGCCTATTTCACATGTGTGGGGGAGTTTTAAATTCTCAAATATTGAGATATTTCATCTCTCCTCTCTCCTAATTCAAGTCTAGTTCCAAAAAGTAAGCTAAACTGACCCAAAAATGATAAAAAATTGACCAAACTTATCTAAAAATTTCTAGAATCAGTTTGCTTGGTTAGAAGCTCACATTTTTCTATAAATAGAAGCCTCTCCCTTTTTAGAAGCTTAATAGTGTTTTATATGCACTGTTACTCTACTCCACCCAGAGCCAAAAACAGTGAATTTACTGATAATTCAATAGTTTTTGGCCTTTTCCTCTTCAAAAGAATTGGTGGCCAGTGGCCACTCTTGTTGCAAAACAAGAGTAGATCCCTCAAACCATCAAGCCAAAGGAAAGCTCACAGAAATTCAAGTAAGCTAGAAATCCTACTTTTTCTTTATTCCTTTTAATGGTTTTCTAATTTTTGTTTTCTGTAAAATGAAAAAATGATGTTATGCCTTGTTGGAAAGGCTTTCCCCCTCTCTTCATTCTTAAATTCAGCCTTTCTTTATCCTAGATAAGTAATCAAATTATTAGAATCAAACTTTTCATATTGTTTCTCTTTTAAAAGTGGAATTTGATTAGTTTTTAGAATGCTTTAAACCATTTGGGATAATTTTTAAGTAACTTGAGGATTGAAAATTTTGAAAAATGGTCAGCCATACAAAGGAGGTTATGGCAAAATTTTCTTATATTTTGTGAAATAAGTTTTATCTTTTATTATTCAAAAAGAGTAATCCCTACCATTTGTGTATTTTAAAAGTGTTATTTTCATTCTAGGCATTTAAAAAAATGCATAGTAAAAATATTTTTATTATAAAAGTGTTATTTTCATTAAAATTTAAATTCTATGCATAGAAAGATGCATATTGGATATTTTTTATTATAAAAGTGTGATTTTCATTAGAATTAAATTCTATGCATAGAAAGATGCATATTGGAAATAATTTTTTTATTATAAAAGTGTTACTTTCACCAATATTGATTTTTATGCATAAATAGATGCATAAAAGAATTTTTTTATTATAAAAGTGTTACTTTCATCAAAATTGATTTTTATGTATAAATAGATGCATAAAAGATTTTTTTTAATAAAAGTGTTACTTTCATCAAAATTGATTTTTATGCATAAAAGAACTTTTTATTATAAAAGTGTTACTTTCATCAAAATTGATTTTTATGCATAAATAGGTGCATAAAAGAAATTATTTTTATTATAAAAGTGTTACTTTCATCAAAATTGATTTTTATGCATAAATAGATGCATACAAGAATTTTTTTTATTATAAAAGTGTTACTTTCATCAAAATTGATTTTTATGTATAAATAGATGCATAAAAGAAATTTTTTTATTATAAAAGTGTTACTTTCATCAAAATTGATTTTTATGCATAAAAGGATTTTCTTTTATATAAAAGTGTTATTTCCATAGAAGTTGGATTTTATGCATAAATAGATGCATACATAATTTTTATATCAAAATAAGAGTGCTCTTTAATCCTATATTTAAATCCCATGAATATTGCTAAATGAATAAGTAAATACTCTGTGAGAGAAAATTCTACCGTTTCATATTCTCTAGGATGGTAATGAGAAAACTCATAAAAACTATCGAAGTCGGAGTTTTAGATAAATGATTAATTTATTTCTCATAGGAATTCGTGATTAGTTTTGAATTCAGTTAAGCAAATACTCAATGAATGAAATTCACTAAAGTAGTAATTGAAATATTACCCTTCGAGAAAGATAGTTCGGGAGAACCTTTCTAGACTCAAACCCTTAATCAGACTATGACGACCAAGACATAACTCCTTCGTCAGTTTCAAGAAAAGACAATGTGACCAGTTCAGAAAAATTCACTCAAATCACCTATCGAATCTGAAACTAAGTTGAGACCCTTTGATTTTAATCTAAGAATCAAGGTTACAGAATTCGAGGAATTCTATTTGGAATTCAGACCTGCAATCATCATAAAGTCTTGGGATATGTATTTAAGATATACTCATTGTATTAAAAAAAACTCAAAACTCAAAACTTGCATAGAAACCCTGTTTTCTTAAAGGACTGTCTTACGCCAGAATGCTGGAGGGAGCATTTGGTATATGTGTTTTTCCAAGGGAAGTTCGATTACAACAGCTGGCTGGGAGTGTTCAAAAGACGGCTCACGTGGCAAAAACCTATCCATGTCTTGACCAGCCTGGGTATGGTGAAAAATGGTGTGCTTCCAGTACAGGGAATACTCATCTAACTCAGTAGATGGAGACACTACAAGGGATCGGGCTCATACCCGCGCTCTTAGCCGCTAAAAATGACGTGAAAAAAAGTAGCGGGCCTGTGTATCAGCGCGTGTATCATCGCGGCCAGAGACATGCGTGTAAAAGCGCGTGTATGGAACTGCTCAGACGTGCTTTTACACGGGTAGAAGTACCTGTCGACCGTATGGTCTCATGGCCATCTCAAACTGCGCGTCCGTAATACGTCCCTCGGCTCTGAAGATGGCCCACGTGTCACGTATGCTATGCCGGCGAGCATACGCAGTATCGTGGGTTGTGGGCTTCCTCCCCGTAACCCGTCGCTGTATCATAATCAACACAATTTGTAAGATTAAAACAATCATAGAATCAATGAATTAAGTAAACAATCAAATAAAGTAGCAAGATACTTACGAACTCTGCCTCCCATGACTCGATGCCGCTAGATCCGAAATGCGAAGATCCAATGGTCTCCATCTGGATCCGTCGTGCCTCCACATGCTGCCTGCTCTTCACGCCACCCTCTGCTCGTTTCTTTGCCTCCTTCCACTCGCGTTTGTGCGCAGTGGCAGGTTTCTCGGCAGGATAGCCACCCACAGCTACATTTAGCCGGTCATCGTACGTGAGTTTTTTAAGGTGAGATCTTTTATTACTTAAGATCTCCCTTATTCGCGTCCTTCCCCATACATCCGAGAATGTAGCATGTGGGGGATTGGGGTACCGACTATGTACAGCCTCTATCACCTCCCCAACTAATCGGCTATTTTGATCTTTAAATTTAATAAAACAATTTCTCTACGAGTTTGATACTACCCCACGCATGTACTCCATTACCTCCCTCCCCCTCGCATCCATCACTATCCCGCCCCTATCCGTCACATCATAGCAGATCACTCTCTCCACCTCTCTCATCTCCTCCTCTTCCGAACTGTCTCCTCTAACTCTTCTCCCTCTATCTCCTCTCTCACCGTGTGCCCTACTACCTCCCCCACCTCCCCACCAAAGCACCCGCCGCATCCTCCACTCCCACTCTTCCTACTGCTGCGGGTGGAGTCATGACTGGGGGATTGTCTACGTGACGGTGGCTGTGAGCCTTGACGTGACGGTGGCTCTGGGAGCACGTGATGGTGGCTGTGAGGGTGTGCGTGAGTGTGTCTGGGACGAGGTATGTCTCCTCGGTGGACGTGGAAGAGGAGAAGCTGCATGCCGTCTCGTCGGACTCGTAGGCATAGTTCTAAGACAGCACTGGAGTGCCCTGGATACTCGCGGTAGGGGTATAGACACCAGGCAGGGAAGGAGGAGGATGGGCATACATATACTCTGTAAGCTCAACTGGACCAGGATGGTGCCCAAAATGATTTAGCATCTCCATCAGCCAATTGCTGTACGCAAATGGATCGATGAAGAACCTGGAATATCCATAAAGAACCTGCAAAAATAATCCTCATGTACATCATGGGCTGTCTCTTGACTCACACAAATATCATCATTCAAGTCACCTATCAGCCTGCAAACCATAGAAACAGGAAACGCAGTCTCGTGTATACACCCACCTAGAAACGCGTGTATACACCTGTCAAAAAATGCGTGTATACACCCATCCAGAAACGCGTGTATATCCGCTTGAAAAAACTCTGCAGACAGGATACACGCGCTTTTACACGCGTTTCTACACGCGACCTGTGCAAAAAAAATTTTGAAAGGGACCGACCTCCGACAAAGTGTCCTTATAAAAGGACCACTGTCGTCCCTGTCAGAATCGTTCACCCAAAATCGTGTGCATAGAAGCAAAAGGACGGAGACAAACCCAAAAAGCAAAGAGAAAATAGCATAAACAAATCTGAGGAAGGATACAAGGCAAAGGACAAACTGACTCACCTCTGGAAAAGTGAGTCTTCTTTCTTGCTCGGTTTCCTCCCGTGTGTGCTCCTTCTCTGCTCCCTCCTTGCACTTAGGTTTCGTTTCTGTTGGAAGAGGCGAAAACGAAAGCAGTGTTGATATGTTAGTTCAAAATCTATATTTGGGGAAGGCGGGCTATTTTTAGTTTAAACAAACCGTCGCATTTATAAACGCATGTATGTTCGCGTGTACGATAATTTAGCTGCGTTTATACACGCATTTTGTAGGAATTACCCGCGTTAATTAACGCGATTTTTAGGAAATAGCCGCGTTAATACACGTAATTTTTAGGAAATAGCCGCGTCAATACACGCAATTTTTATACTTTCATTAAAAACATATTATGATTTTGTGTTTTCTGGTTTGTACATAGGATGTCATCAACCTCTTCAAGCAGTTTTGGGGAAGATGAGACAATGCATCATCGTAATCACGATGTGTGGTTGGGACAACGGATCAAATGTATGTGTAATCAATGTCAAGGATGCATTGTACGAGCACGTCGAATTACCTTGAATCACATCTCCATGTATGGAGAATGGAATCAAACAGGTTTAGAGGTGAGTAGATGTAAATTGATGGTATTCAAATGACTCATGGTATCCAAATTAAATTAATAGAGTTGTAATATATAAACTCTAATTGAAGCAGGATGCAGTACCACACCCTAACATGGTGCCCTACGCGCGACGAGAGCACGCAAAGCGTTGACGAGATGATGCTGGAGCTTTGGGATCTATTGTCAGAGATGAGTGGGAAAGGGATGACAATAGCCCTGCACCCCACGAAGTTGTGGAAGAGGAAGTGCTTGATGATATGGTGCGGAATCTTTTTAAGGATGATCCCAAAGGTATGGACGACGATGATATGGAACAAGAGCATCTTTACAAGGCTTCATTGACACCGGTGTTTGAAGGGTGCACATTCTCTGTTTTACGTGTTTCACTTGAACTACTCAATATACAAACAGTTTATGGATGGAGCAATGCAAGTCTTGACGCATTATTGAAGTAAGCATTCTAACTTACAAATTTGAATTAGTGGTTTAAGGTTTAGGATTTAAGACTAATTATAATTGATGATATTGGATGCAGGCTATTATCAAACATGCTTCCAAAGGGAAATAGACTACCCACCTCAAGAGACATAGCGAGGCGTTATGTGACATCTCTTGGAGGAGTGGATTATGATCGCATACATGCATGCGTCAATGATTACATTCTCTTTCGTGGGACGCATAAGGAGGCTCGACATTGTCCCACTTGTGGTGAAGCAAGGTATAGAATAGATATGAAGAGTTTTGATGTACCTCGTAAAGTCTTGCGACACTTTCCTATAATTCCTCGCATCAAACACATGTTCATGTCATGGCATTCCTCACATCGATCAGATGATGGCATGTGGAGAATTCCCGCAGACACTCCTGCTTGGAAGCATATTGAAGATGAGTGGCCCAGCTTTAAAACAGAGCCCAGAAACTTGAGACTTGGCCTAGGTATGGATGGAGTGAATCCATTTGGTTTCAAAAGCACCGCATACAGCGTGTGGCCAGTTGTGTTGGTGAATTACAACCTTCCACCATCAATGGCGATCAAGAAGGGACATCTTATGTTATCCCTTCTAATTCCAGGGAAACATAAAGTCAAGCATATGGATGTTTATCTTGAACCTCTGATTGATGAGTTGGAGGAACTATGGAGAGGTGTTGCGGTGGTGGACATTAGTAGGCCTCCCTCCTCTCTCAACACTTTGACTTAAAAGCAGTGTTGATGTGGAATTTGTGAGGCAAAGTGCAAGGCCTGAAGGAAGCATGGCCAAGGGTTGGTTGATACAAGAGTCTCTTGTATATATTTCAGAATTTCTTGGTCAGGTGGACAGCTCTTTGACATGACTATGGAGCAATGAAGAGGACTTGAGGATGACCTCTATTGTGCCTCAAGGAAAAGGACAGAGTAAAGTAATTGACAGAACATTGATTGATGATCTCAATTTCACTTGTATCCTTAATAGTGATGTGATGAGCAGATGGGTTACAAGATATGAGGATGCAAAGACAAAAAGGCAAGCAGAAAGAGCTCTCTTTCGGAGGCAAT
Source organism: Cibotium barometz (assembly GCF_041138505.1). Classification (NCBI taxonomy): domain Eukaryota; kingdom Viridiplantae; phylum Streptophyta; class Polypodiopsida; order Cyatheales; family Cibotiaceae; genus Cibotium; species Cibotium barometz. The sequence goes on from NC_141060.1 coordinate 50,501,738, forward strand.
ATGACTCTCGGAAGGCGTACCCTAAGCATGTAGCAACACTTCCGAATGATATCCATGTTGATTGGTTGCATGAGAAAATGGAGAGAGCAGAGAGCGACGAGAGGCTGCATATCACGGCGGAAGAATGGGAGTATGCACGAGGATGCATGTTAAAGGTACATAGAACTAATGTTTTGCATTAGTTGTAAGTGATTTTCTTTTAATATTTATTCACATTGCTTACACAAATATTGCTTCTATTTTGGTCCAGTGCACTATGTTCAATGCTATATGGTGTGAAGGCAAGCATTTTCGAACACAAAGAATTGATGAAAAGAGAAATACACAAGATTGCGGTGTCATTAGTAGCTTTGAGGGAGCTAATGGAAAAATGGATGATTATTGTGGCATAATCCAAGACATATTTAGGCTTGACTTTCGTCGCTTCTTTGTGTATGTTTTGGATGTCAAATGGCAAATGAACGTGGTGGAAAAAGGGCCTGATGCAACGATAAAACGCCATGCAAGTGGCTATGTAACTATTGACTCTACAAAGTTTTGGCAAACAAAGAAAGATAGGCTCGTATTGCCACAACAATGTGAGCAGGTATGCATTTTTTTACTAATGTGTTTCATGTACATATATATCTAAGCTCGCGTACCCCTTGACTTTTGATATGCTAATTAATTACTGTACTATGTGTATTTGAGTAGGTTATCTATCTACCAATGGTGCATGACATTAAATGGTGGTACGTCATCCCTATTGCACCACGTTCCAAAGTGATGTATAATACATTCACTGATATGGAGCATATGGAGGATGTAACAAGCCGCAATGAAGATGATGTCGAACATGCCAATGAAGATTTTGTGATCGATGATCAAGAAATAAGAGATGATCATGATAATGAGGATGAGCGTGCCATTTCTCGTGATCATGAGAATGACCCTACCATTGAGGATGATGGTGATGTTGATGAGGATGATCAGGACATCGATACCATTATTAATGGAGATCAGAATATCGATAGTGGAATAAATTTAATCGTAGCCTTACAAATTGATCAAATGGATATTGATGTTGATCGTTTGGCAAGGATGGATCTTATTGAAGATGAGATCGAACCCTAACCAATCCGTCACTGTACGTTCTAAATTGATGACATTTCTATCACCTCATATGCATGATTTATTTTTGAATACATTTCATTGTTGTAAATGCATGTAGTGGGATTGTGTAATGATGTATACTGTAATGTACTATGAGATGGTTTAAAGAAAATAGTTCTTAATTTTGTAAAGGAATTCAGTTTTTCTTCAATTTTTCTTTACCATGCGTGTATTAATCCGTGTATGGCAACGTGTATAGATGCGTGTGGTGCTGCGTGTATTAATCCGTGTATAGCAGCGTGTATAGATGCGTGTATTACTACGTGTATATAAACGCGTTTATACATGCATTGATAAATGCAAATATACACGCGAATTTAAATTCCAAAATACATGCGCCCGATTTTATTCAAATACATGCGCGACCATACACGTGCTCGTAATTTATCGCGTGTATGAAACGCGTGTATGGCAGCATTGTCTTGTAGTGAGAACCTAAATTTGAATCTTATGCACAGGGGCAAGAATGCTCCTAGGGTAGGATATAGGTATGGTCCAAGAGGCAAGGGAAGAGGAGGACCCAACATGAATGTACAGTATTTCAATTGCATGGAGAGAGGCCATATTTCCCCTCATTACCCTTATCCTAGGAGGATGGGAGGAGACATCTACCCTTTGCCACCCAAGAGAGAAGACATGTAGCATGCTAGGAGAGAATAGGAGATGCCAAACGAGTAGGTACCATAGGCTCAACAACAAACAATCAATGAATGGTCCTAGACCAGGAGAGATGAACTTGATTAGGGTGGATGAAGAAGCAAATATCCTAGCCAATAAGAGGACTAGAGGGACAGAGGTTGAGGATGAGCCTAGAAGGAAGAAGGGGAAGCGTGTGGAAGATTATCCCAAGGAGGGTAAGAAAAATACCAAATCTAGGAGACATAGGCTTATGATATGATGAGAGATCTTTAGCAAAATGGACCATGTGCATGTAAATCTTAATTTATACCTTAATTACTTCTTAAATAACAAAGCAAAGGTCTTCTAAGCCCAAGTTTACTTACAAGAAATAAAGCTCTAAAGCATCAAAACTCTCATACTTCATAGTATGTGGAGTCTGAGTTTTCTTGATCGACAATGCTCTACTCAACTTTGTACTAAATCCAAGTAAGTGTCTCTTTAATTTTGGATTCTTTCTCTTCTCCTTATTAAAAAAAAAATATCTTGGACTTTCATTAAATCCATTAATATACCATTTAATTTTCACGTGTACGCTATTGGAATATATATTCTACCCTTGAGATGGGGATAAAAGGATGTATTATTCTTGCATAATCTGAATGGTTAATTAAGGAACCAATTAATGGAGTTGAGTGATTCAACACCATCTCACATTAACACATAAATTTTATTTTTATTTTTTAAATTATGGGAGAAGCTTTGATGCAGAGGAAATCTACACAAATATGCAGTGTACACAATGTGAATCTATGTGGTTTTATTTGTGTCATGGATTTGACACATGAAATTTAATGAGAGTCTTGAGTTAACTGTGAGAAGGTGAGGGGAAACTCTTACAAATTCTTTCCAATTGCCCATGATATTTTTGAAAATAAAAAAGAAGAGATTAAGATAATGAATACTATAATTTGATTTTTTTGGGTTAAGTTGGGCGAATTGTGACCAAGTCAATTGTATTTGAGGAAGTTATGGAAGCTACATCTAATGGTGGCCGAACTGTTTTGCAGGATTACCCCCAGTTTACGAGATGAGGACATCGCGTGTTTTTCAAGTGGGAGAGAATGTAAGATTCCTCCCCATCCCCTTAAGATGTCGAGTATCTTCCCCCTGTATCAATTCCCTGTTCAGAATAATAAAAGATCTTATTTCTACCTATTTTGGCTTAGAGAGAGAAAATATTCTAGAGAGAGATTATTCAGATTTTAGATATTTTTGGATGGAAAAATATCTCTTCTTATTAAAATAAATTCCCCCGAAACATAAGTTCAAAAAAATTTTCAAAAGGTGCATTAGAAATAAATTATAATCTGATCAAAAGGCCTTATCCTAAGGGTCCAGATTTTCAAAAAAATTTAAATTAAGGTTCTGAGGGGCCAATCAGATTCATCCAAATGTATAGAGGAGATAAATTGAAGAAATAAAGAAAATTCTTCCAAAAATGAGTAAATACTCGCATAAGATGAAGAGTGGACTAAGGACCAAAGGAAATACTAAAAAAATAAATTTTTGACACCTCGAGAGTGGGGATTCCCCCTCATGAAAGAGGCGCCTATTTCACATGTGTGGTGGAGTTTTAAGTTTTTAAATATTGAGATATTTCATCTCTCCTCTCTCCTAATTCAAGTCTAGTTCCAAAAAGTAAGCTAAACTAATCCAAAAATGATAAAAAAATTGACCAAATTGATCTAAAAATTTCTAGAATCAGTTTGCTTGGTTAGAAGCTCACATTTTCCTATAAATAGAAGCCTCTCCCTTTTTAGAAGCTTAATAGTGTTTTATATGCACTGTTACTCTACTCCACCCAGAGCCAAAAACAGTGAATTTATTGATAATTCATTAGTTTTTGGCCTTTCCCTCTTCAAAAGAATTGGTGGCCAATGGCCACTCTTGTTGCAAAACAAGAGTAGATCCCTCAAACCATCAAGCCAAAGGAAAGCTCACAGAAATTCAAGTAAGCTAGAAATCCTACTGTTTCTTTATTCCTTTTAATGGTTTTCTAATTTTTGTTTTCTGTAAAATGAAAAAATGATGTTATGCCTTGTTGGAAAGGCTTTTCCCCTCTCTTCATTCTTAAATTCAACCTTTCTTTATCCTTAGATAAGTAATCAAATTATTAGAATCAAACTTTTCATATTGTTTCTCTTTTAAAAGTGGAATTTGATTAGTTTTTAGAATGCTTTAAACCATTTGGGATAATTTTTAAGTAACTTGAGGATAAAAAAATTTGAAAAATGGTCAGCCAACCATAGAAAGGAGGCTATGGCAAAATTTTCTTAAATTTTGTGAAATAAGTTTTAACTTTTATTATTCAAAAAGAGTAATCCCCACCATTTGTGTATTTTAAAAGTGTTATTTTCATTCTAGGCATTTAAAAAAATGCATAGTAAAAATACTTTTATTATAAAAGTGTTATTTTCATTAACATTTAAATTCTATGCATAGAAAGATGCATATTGGATATTTTTTATTATAAAAGTGTGATTTTCATTAGAATTAAATTCTATGCATAGAAAGATGCATATTGGAAATAATTTCTTTATTATAAAAGTGTTACTTTCACCAATATTGATTTTTATGCATAAATAGATGCATAAAAGAATTTTTTTATTATAAAAGTGTTACTTTCATCAAAATTGATTTTTATGTATAAATAGATGCATAAAAGAATTTTTTTTAATAAAAGTGTTACTTTCATCAAAATTGATTTTTATGCATAAAAGAAATTTTTATTATAAAAATGTTACTTTCATCAAAATTGATTTTTATGCATAAATAGATGCATAAAAGAAATTGTTTTTTTTATAAAAGTGTTACTTTCATCAAAATTGATTTTTATGCATAAATAGATGCATACAAGAATTTTTTTTATTATAAAAGTGTTACTTTCATCAAAATTGATTTTTATGTATAAATAGATGCATAAAAGAAATTTTTTTATTATAAAAGTGTTACTTTCATCAAAATTGATTTTTATGCATAAAAGGATTTTCTTTTATATAAAAGTGTTATTTCCATAGAAGTTGGATTTTATGCATAAATAGATGCATACATGATTTTTATATTAAAATAAGAGTTCTCTTTAATCCTATATTTAAATCCCATGAATATTGGTAAATGAATAAGTAAATACTCTGTGAGAGAAAATTCTACCATTTCATATTCTCTAGGATGGTAATGAGAAAACTCATAAAAACTATCGAAGTCGGAGTTTTAGATAAATGATTAATTTATTTCTCATAGCAATTCGTGATTAGTTTTGAATTCAGTTAAGCAAATACTCAATGAATGAAATTCACTAAAGTAGTAATTGAAATATTACCCTTCAAGAAAGATAGTTCAGGAGAACCTTTCTAGACTCAAACCCTTAATCAGACTATGACGACCAAGACATAACTCCTTCGTCAGTTTCAAGAAAAGACGATGTGACCAGTTCAGAAAAATTCACTCAAATCACCTATCGAATTTGAAACTAAGTTGAGACCCTTTGATTTTAATCTAAGAATCAAGGTTACAGAATTCGAGGAATTCTATTTGGAATTCAGACCTGCAATCATCAGAAAGTCTTGGGATATGGATTTAAGATATACTCATTGTATTAAAAAAAAACTCAAAACTCAAAACTTACATAGAAACCCTGTTTTCTTAAAGGACTGTCTTACGCCAGAATGCTGGAGGGAGCATTTGGTATATGTGTTTTTCCAAGGGAAGTTCGATTACAACAGCTGGCCGGGAGTGTTCAAAAGACGGCTCACGTGGCAAAAACCTACCCATGTCTTGACCAGCCTGGGTATGGTGAAAAATGGTGCGCTTCCAGTACGATGGGTGAGGGCCGACGAAGTGGTCCTAGAGTGAAGTACTAGCACACCTAAAGAGGATCCTGGAGGGTTCTGACCAAGCGATGCACGGACTCGCGGTGCTTAGGACACCCATGTATATGTTGTGGAAGATATATATATGTATGATGACGAGAAAATTATTGTAATCTGTTTACTGGATCTCGTTGCTGACTTGCTAGTCTCAACGGAGAGTCCAGAGTGATACTGTTTTGTGAGAAACAAGGATTGAATGGAAATTTTGAGTTATGACATCTGTAACCATTAATTGTTTATCAATGGATTATTTTTAAAAGTTAAAGTTTAAAGAGGAGTGTGTGCGTATCTGTATTCTAACGCAAAAGTTAAGAAAGGCATTCAATTATGGGTGCGTGAGTACTTGTCTGGTTCTACTAATTCCAGTGGTTGGGGCGGTGCCCCATGGGCCGGATGGGGTAGGCTGGAATCAGTAGAGTTTTAATAATAAAATTGATTGATAGGAATACGCTTAGAACTCGAGTAGTTAAATAAAAGCCTGTAGACTTCTCTAATGAATAGATCAACGGCTGTGCCTGATTCAATTAGGAAAAAAGCATTGATAATAGTTTCCCTTTTAAATGGTTTATTCAGATGAAGGTTAGTTCAGTATCTTAACCTCATTAGAAAAACTCGTTAAGAAATTCAAAATGGTGGAATCGTCCCCGTTTTTTGGGCATGGAAAATTTCCCCGGTTTTGGTTTTTGGAATGACCACCAACTTAGTCTCATGCGGCCCAGACATTTGAGGGCGAGGCCCCGAGTGGGAAACCCTGCCCTGCGCATGAGGGAGCTGCTTCCGCTACCAACTATCAGGAATCCGGTGTGCGGAGGGGGCAGTTGGGATCCCACACCTATAGTGGTGTGATCAGATGAGCTATAGAGACAGACACCCTCGATGCATCATTGCTTTAGTGCCTCCACTGAGGAGGGCTTTGAAAGCACCTTCAAATTAGTTATAGACGTGGAAGAATTCTCAAGAGTTGAGATGGCTGCTATGATGAAATATCCCGTGTTTTATGGTCATACTCGTGAAGATCCAGAAGAATTCTTATCAAGGATGGAACTTATAGCCTTCACCTTTGGTAAGCAGAGGGATGATGATAAGCTGACTTTACTGACTATGTTGCTGAAAGGTGATGCAAAAAGATGGTTACATGCATGGAGAGCCTAGCCAAACCAGGTGCAGATATATGAGGATATTAAGGTGGCTTTGGTGCAACACTACAAGTAGAGTGAATCCCCTGATGCCTTATGGCAAGAAATTTAAAACTTAGAGAATAATTTATCTATTGTTTTTGATAGGTTTGTAGATCACGTTAAAGATTTCTGGGGAAGGTGGGACACTTCCCTGAGAGTAGAGCACCCACCAGTTCTTCTCTGAATAAGGACATGTTCATTCAGTCTCTTTATGTATACTTGAGGGAGAAGGTAGAACTAAAGAGGCTAGGGACTTTTGAAGAAGCCTTAAGGATTGCCAAAGGAGAAAGAATGGAAGTTATAGAGGATGGCATAAAAGCAAAGGGAGCTTCAAGCTGAAGGAAGACCAGTCTTGCCCCAGGAGAGGAGTAGAAGAAGAGAGAGGTGCTCCATTGGTTCTAGTAGCCACATACCAACTCATGCAGGGAATACTCATCTAACTCAGTAGATGGAGAACCTAAATTTGAATCTTATGCACAGGGGCAAACAGGGTAGGATATAGGTATGGTCCAAGAGGCAAGGGAAGAGGAGGACCTAACATGAATGTACAGTGTTTCAATTGCATGGAGAGAGGCCATATTTTTTCTCATTACCCTTATCCCAGGAGGATGGGAGGAGACATCTACCCTTTGCCACCCAAGAGAGAAGACATGTAGCATGCTAGGAGAGAATAGGAGATGCCAAACGAGTAGGTACCATAGGCTCAACAACAAACAATCAATGAATGGTCCTAGACCAGGAGAGATGAACTTGATTAGGGTGGATGAAGAAGTAAATATCCTAGCCAATAAGAGGACTACAGGGATAGAGGTTGAGGATGAGCCTAGAAGGAAGAAGGGGAAGCGTGTGGAAGATTATCCCAAGGAGGGTAGGAAAAATACCAAATCTAGAAGACATAGGCTTATGATATGATGAGAGATCTTTAGCAAAATGGACCATGTGCATGTAAATCTTAATTTATACCTTATTTACTTCTTAAACAACAAAGCAAAGGTCTTCTAAGCCCAAGTTTACTTACAAGAAATAAAGCTCTAAAGCATCAAAACTCTCGTACTTCATACTATGTGGAGTCTGAGTTTTCTTGATCGACAATGCTCTACTCAACTTTGTACTAAATCCAAGTAAGTGTCTCTTTAATTTTGGATTCTTTCTCTTCCCCTTATTTAAAAAATAAATATCTGGGACTTTCATTAAATCCATTAATATAGCATTTAATTTTCACGTGTACGCTATTGGAATATATATTCTACCCTTGAGATGGGGATAAAAGGATGTATTATTCTTGCATAGTCTGAATGGTTAATTAAGGAACCAATTAATGGAGTTGAGTGATTCAACACCATCTCACATTAACACATAAATTTTATTTTTATTTTTTAAATTATGGGAGAAGCTTTGATGCAGGAAATCTACACAAATATGCAGTGTACACAATGTGAATCTATGTGGTTTTATTTGTGTCATGGATTTGATACATGAAATTTAATGAGAGTCTTGAGTTAACTGTGAGAAGGTGAGGGGAAATTCTTACAAATTCTTTCCAATTGCCCATGATATTTTTGAAAATAAAAAAGAAGAGATTAAGATAATGAATACTATAATTTGATTTTTTTGGGTTAAGTTGGGCGAATTATGTCCAAGTCAATTGTATTTGAGGAAGTTATGGAAGCTACATCTAATGGTGGCCAATCGGGTCATGGACCTACTAGTGTTATCAAGGACATGGCACTAGCAATCCTTTCCGAACAATATCTAAGGCCATTGGGGGTGCCGGGGGGAGTCCAGAACTATCTATGGCTCTCATGGATCCTGCCAAAAGTAGAGAGCTTTATTGCAATAGATTCAAGATCTACAAGCAAGGCTGCCCCACAAGCATGGCCACTTAGTTCTTTGGCTTTCTATCCTCGTCTTACTCGTGGGTTCTTATCTGACGAAAAGAAGGAGAGGCAACAAGGCTTGGCTGAGTAGGTGGGAGAAATTCGCCCTTGCCCTAGTACACTATTTGGAGGAGCATAGGATGATGGTGTGGTGAAAATGTTGGCAACTATGGTGTGGTGAAAATGTTGGCAACTATGGTGTCTGCCTCTCTAGTGGTACTAGAAGGAGGAGAAAGATGATGATGCCAAGCATGGCAGAGGAAGGAGATGTCCAAAGAGTATTTGAAGCACAATGTACTAAAAAATGAAGACGCTCGCTTCTTCTATATTGCCAACAAGTTAGAGGCAACAATATACTTATGGGATGAGGCTAATTTTTTGAGTAGAAGTATACTTATGTGATGAGGCTAATTTTTTGAGTAGATTCGACAAGCATTAGAGGAGGGCCAGAAAAGTATGCATGTTATTTTGGAACGTTTTTGGTATCCATTGGTAATTATGTATAGTCACCAAGTATGTTTGCATCCTCAAGATCGGATTGATAGAGTGAATGAATGTAACAACAGCCAAGGTGAAGGGAAATTATAATGCCAAGAGAGTGGACATAGCGTAGCAATATAATAATTAATTGCACAAATAATATATCGTAGCGTTACAAATATGCGCTCAAATGGGAAGCCTGCGTAACATATGTTAAATAAATTTGCCTTAAAATAATTAAAACCTGCAGAACACACAGACCGTGTCAGACGTAGGAATCGAATCCAGTACCTCTACCTTAAGAGCCAAGAATTCTTACCACTGCGCTGATGGCGCCGCCGCCTGTCGGCGCTGCCTTTCATCACATGCTTATGCTTGTTGTTCGCTGCCATGAGTCATGCAGACCTTGTGTGTCTGTGTGTGAAGAAAAAAATGGCCGTGTGTGCAATCTGAGGACAGCCATGTAGATATTGTCTGCAGGAATATATATCAGTTTTAATATGGTTCTGCTGCAACTATGGCAAGGCATCTGCGCCGCCTTAGAGCAATTTAATGGCCATACATAAGGAAAGAGAAGAAGAGTCCTGAACTTTCAAGGTTAGCTTACAATCAAGACGTAAACAGCAGTGAAGGAAGCAGTGTGTGGACAACAAGGAAATCGTTTGCCTAGAACAGGGAAGGCCTACCCGCGGTGAAATTCGAGGGTGGTGAGAAGCCCTCCCTATGGAGCTTAGAGGGACTCCTTCTCTGCTAGGGAACAAGGTGGACCCAACCCCAAGGATGGAACGGTGGCAGGAATGGTGCAAGCCTTCTCTGCGGGAAACCAGACAAGGAAGCCGGTAACTCCATGGCCTCCACTCTCCTACAAAGGCAAAGAGCCATGGACTGAGGAATCGATGATAGAGATGAGGAGAAGGATTGCCGAGGAAGCGGACAACGAGATAAGGGCAATTCTTGAAAAAGATAATGAGCAGAGGCTTACACAGCTCCTCCCTGATGACATCATGGAGCATGACTCCAACAACACAACCAATGCTGAATCGACCATTGCTAAGGTTAACCTCCCCTTGGATATTCTGCGGGATGTGGAAGCAGATTACTCAGCTAGATGCATTGTTGGCTTACTCTTTGGCCCCCGCCCACCTGTGGACTTTCTTAGGAAATGGATGGAAGATACCTGGAGCCCCTTGGGGGTAGAAATCGATGCAGTCCAAGTACTCCCCAAAGGATACTACCTCTTCCTGCTTAAAAATAGCGCTATGGCGATCAAAATTCTGGGGGCAGGTCAATGGATGTTTCTTTAATGCTCCTTTCTGTTTCTTCAGGTGGACTAAGGAGTTCTCTGCTAGTGGCCCCAAACCCTCTACATGTCCGGTATGGATTGAGCTCCCCGACTTACCCTATCATATGTATCAGTGGACTGACAAGATTGCAGGCTCTCTAGGAAAAGTATTAGGCCATAGACCGAAAACCTTCATCAACCCCTCCTGGCACCCTTAAGTCCTGGTGGAGATTGATCTTGACAAACCCCTTAAAGAGTCAATATCTATTAACTGTGGAGAGTACAGCATTGTGCAGAAAGTGCTCTATAAACACCTCCCGCATGCGTGCTTTCATTGTGGGATGAAAGGGCATGTCATTAAGGATTGCCCACTTAAAGCCCCCTCCAAGATAAAACCCCTGCAAAGAGATCTGGTACAGAATGAAAAGCTTCCTCCATCTGGAAATCCTCCTACTGAATCAGGGCGAAAAGAACCTCTGGCAAGCTCTCCCCCCATTATCTCTGGCTCCTCATCCAACCAGTCTAACCCTATAGGAAGAGATTCACAAACAGGAAAAGGAGGGGGAGAAGGATTTACGCCGATCCCCAAAAGAAAAACCTTCAAGCAAAAGAAGTTTAACTTGGCCAACACCAAAGCCAACTTCTACACACTTCTAGATAAACCTGAACTCTCAGACGATGAAGAAGACTTGCTGGAAACAGTTCCAGGTACACAAATCGACCTCAATCGTCTGACGTCAGAGCTGGCTCAACTGGAAGATACCCATATCCTCGAAGTAGAAGAAACCACTATAGAGAAGGGGTCAGAACAGAACCAAAGACAGCCTACTATGGCAGATAATGAAATGGACATTTCCAAAGAGCTCAAAAGAGCCCATGGCCAAGTGGAGGACTCTCCCATAGAAGTCAACAAGAACAGGAGACAGAAGAAACCTAATCAAACACCCCCTCCATGAGGATTCTATCTTTGAATGTCAAAGGACTTACAGACGTCAATAAAGTCAAAAAAGTCAAGACTTGGCTAAAGCAACAAGGGAATTTCGATGCTCTGGTCTTAACGGAGGTTAAGGTTAGTGGAGATAACCTTCTGCAAAGACTTAATACTATTAGCAATAATCTCATGTGGATATACACAGTCCACCAACAGGGGTCGGGAGGAGTTGCCTGTGGTCTGCACCCAAGATGGGAGAATCAGATTAGAGATTTTCAAATAGATACTTTTGACCAATGGGTAGCATTTGAGCTTGAGGAGTTTGTGCTTATTGGAATGTATGCAAACTGCCCCCAAGCTATGAGGGCAAGAATTTGGCATTCGGTCATGCAAGAATATGATGAGCCTATAATTTTAATAGGTGATTTGAATATGGTTGAACTAGAGGAAGATAGGTACAAGAAGCTGGGTAAACTTATCTCAGGGGCAGAGAAATTGGCCTGGGACCAATGCAAAGAACATTTTAATCTAGTAGATATTGGATCCCCTGGCCAATTCACATGGCAAAATTATGGCACGGGAGAGCTTCTGAGGAAAGCTAGAATAGACAGATGTTATGTCAGCCAGGAAATAAGCAGGATGTATGTCAATGTGGAATGCAAAGCTATACTTGATACCTGTTTGTCAGATCACTACCCCATTAGAGCCTCTCTGGATAAAGAAGATAAAAAAAGAGGCTCCAAGTGGTTTCATACAGACCCTGCCCTATTTAAAATCCCCATGATACAAGAAGAAATTAAAAGGATATGGGATCATTTCTTTAGTGTAGGCCTGTCTCCCGCTAAAGCTTGGACTCTAGCAATAAAATCTACGCAATCTCTGCTCATATGTACCAAGAAAGGGGTTAAAAAGATAAGGTTTGAGAAGAAAAGAGCCTGTATAGAAGAGATTAAAGAGCTTGAAGACAGGGTGGACAATGGAGATGATACAGCTCAGAGGAAGCTAAAGGACACGAGAGCCAAACTCCACAAGCTTGAAGACCAAGAACTGGAGGAAAGCTCCCTCTTCTTCAGGGAATGGTGGGCTGGGACAGCAGATAGACCATCTAAAGAGATGTTCCAAATGCTCAAAGTAAAACATGCAGCGGACACAATCCCCCCCATGAAAGACAGCGCAGGCAATCTATTGCTAAAGGATGAAGACAATAAAGCCTGGATAGCACAGCATTTCCAAATAAATGCTCCTCACAGAAACTACCACCTCGGATGAGGAACAAACGGTGGCCACTAAGGTTATTGAACAGAGTAGACGCAAAACTGTACCTGAGCAACAAGCCCATTGGCTGGACAAAGCAATCACAAGAGAGGAAATTGCCACAGCCATTGACATGCTCAAGGTCAAGAAATCGCCCGGCAAAGATGGCCTCCCAGCGGAATTCTTCCAAACCTTCAAAGAATTTCTGATAGAGCCCCTTCTCAAAATCTGGAATGAAGCCCTCCTCTTCGAAGCCCTCCCCCAGACTGTCAATGCAGGAATCATTAAACTTATACACAAAAAAGAGGACAGGGACATTATAACCAACTGGAGACCGATCACTCTCCTCAATAGCGCTTACAAGATCTTTGCCAAAGCTCTTGCTTTAAGGCTGAAAGATCATATGAATGATTGGATAAGACAGGAACAGAAGGGATTTATTAAAGGAAGGTACATTCTGGACACTATAATCACGCTTTGGGAAACTATGGAATATGCAGAAGAATCAGAGCAGGATTACATTTTCTTTAAAATAGACTTTGACAAAGCCTATGATAGACTTAGATGGGACTATATGCTGGATGCTCTGAAACACATGCGTTGTGGCCCTAGATTCTGTAGCATGGTTAAAACCTTATTGGGCAATGCTTCTGCACAGGTTTGTGTCAATGGAGATTTGACACAAGCCTTCAAATTGTCAAGGTCCATCAGGCAAGGCTGCCCTCTGGCCCCCCTTCTGTATGCAATAGCGGCGGATGGACTCAATTGGCTTATCCATGACAGAATAATCAAAGGTGATCTGAAAGGTATTTTACTTGGTAATGGAGTACAGGTGTGCACGGAAATGTTCGCAGATGACTCCAATGCTCTTGTGGAAAATGAAGAGAACAGCATAGACACCTTTTGGGAATGTTTGCAAACCTACTGCAAGACCTCTGGCTCAGTGATCAACCACAACAAAACAGGGATTAGAACCAGCATTCAGCCCCCGCCTAACTGGCTCCTACAAGAAGGATGCAAGGTTATCCCGGATGGTGAAATTATTAGGATTCTTGGAATACCTATGGGATTCAGAGTGTCACTAAGGAAAAGATGGCAATGGGTCATGCAAAAACTTGAAGTCAAGCTAAAAAAATGGCAAAATAGACAACTGAATATGGCAGCCAGGAAAATGGTGCTTAACCACTGCATCATTCCAACTGCAATCTACTTCTTGAGCTGTTGGAGACCTCCTGAAGAAGATGTGAAGATGTTCTTGTCCCTTTGCAGGAACTTTCTCTGGGGAGGAGACCCGTGGGTAAAGAAAGTGGCCAAAGTGAAATGGGAAATCTGCTGCCTCCCCACTGAGCTTGGAGGATTGGGAATTCTAGACATAGTAGAATTAGCTGACAGACTGGCAGCCAAATGGATTCTGAGAGGATTAATGCACCAGGACAAGAGTTGGGCGTGGCTTCTCAACAGGAAAAATCACATGTTTGCTCTTAGAGGCCAACATAGATGGAAAAACCTCCCCCATCTAACCATTATTGGAAGCAAACACGGGATAAACCCAAAAGGATCGGAACTGGTGGTTTCGATATGGAAGGCCTGGGGGAAGGTGAAAGGGCAGTTGGAGTTAGCCACGGCCCTCAAAGATTTGCTGGGATTGCATCCTCTCGACTCCATATGGTGGCCTGCCCTTGATCTGCCACCAACGGATACTCAAGATTTGGAAGAGGCTCTGAAGCTGGACAACATGGGCATTAAGATATGGGCAGACCTGTGGGACAGAGAAAAGAAAACATGGCTAGCAAGAGCGGATCTCATAGCTAAACACAACCTCTCAGACTCACAGCTGGACACTGTTGGGAGAAGACTGATGCTATGGCAGAGGGAAGACTGGTGGCTAATGACAATAGAGGACCCCCCCAAGTTGAAAGCCTTCCAGTGGAAATCCCAAAGGTACATTTGGCCTATCCCTCCCATAGTCTCCTCCCCTCCTATCCATCGGTTTCTTAACCAAAGATGGAATATCCTCAAAGACAGAAGACAATGGTATTTTCTCTTTAAGTCCTTATGGGGGAAACATGTGGAACCTAAGAAAGCCTGCCTAGCTTGGCTTATCATGTACAGAGCCATCTGGACACAGACAAAGGCTCTTGCTATCGGGAAGGGCAATGGTACTTGCAGCAGATGCAACAAACAAGAAGATGATGTCCACATATTTCTTTTGTGCCCTGCCATAGAGCTAATGGTTAAGAAACTTAATAAATATGTGGCTAGCTGGGGGCAAACATCACTGTCATGGAAACATCTGCTCATTGGTGATTCAATAGGATGCTCTACGGAGCTGTGGACTGTAATTAGAATAGAGATTCTCTGGTTCTTTTGGCTTGAAAGACTAGCGGCCTTATACAATGGCAGTACTCGGAATACTAACACCCTCAAAAGTCAGCTCACCTCTGCTGGAGAGAGATTCTACCTGAGGAAGCTCACTGCCATTGAGACCAAAATTTCAAGAGCTAAAGTCCAGATTGAAAGGTCGGCCATGAACATTCAGGCAAAGATAAAGCTACTACAGCTACAAGAAAAGAGAGAGCAACTCGTCAAGATTGATCTCTCCTATGTTCTAAAGCTCCAGTACCTATAGGAAACTTAGGTATGATATAGAAGCCATCTTGTAACTCAGTACTTTGGTAATCTGTAATCCCCCATGAATCCCGGTATGTAACTCAGTACTTTGGTAAATTGTAACTCCCCCATGATTCCATGTATCAGGAGCTTGGCCAAAGCTAAATCTCCGACTCTTGTAACCTGTATTGTCTTTTTTCAGTAATGAAAATGCCTTTTATTGAAAAAAAAAAAGAGTCAAGACTAGCCATGGCTTTGGTAGCGCCTACTTGGGCTCATGCAGCGCAGGACGTGGATCGATCAGTGGATGGATGCTGGCTTATTAATGCTGCTGCTGCTGCTGCATATTGTAGGTGGAATGTGCGAGCAGCTGATCAATATCTGGCTCATAATTTCTGGCGCACACACATGAGTACAGTCTAGTAGTCTTGGCCTAAAATATAAACGTGCAGTGGCCATATAATTGTGCCATGGGAATTATACATCTGCTTTCTACGCTATTGCAGATATTGCTCTCTGCAGATACAAGTGCTTTTACTGAGGAACGTCAGCTTCTTCTCTTCTTTGATCAAATTAGCTGCACTAAACAAACAGCATATGCATTGAACTTAATCCCTCTTCATTAAGATGAGAGAGAGAGAGAGAGAGAGAGAGAGAGAGATTGTTGCCCCCGTTCAAATATATGCACATTCTTGATGAGTAATATACTGGCTTCAATTTTACATATGCCAAGCTCTCATGTCATACACAAGATGTATGATCTAGACCTTTCTCAAGTACTGTGAACAAGAGTACACGTGGGCAGAATCCATGAAACTGCCAAAGTGTAGGCGCAGCTGGGGTGTTAGGAAATGGAAGGTGATTATCTTAAAAAGCACCATCTGCATGTGGTGATGAGACAAGAACTCACTCAAATGAATGCCAACAATTTACACTAGCTCTACTTATAAGCTAGCACTATGGATCTTTAATATTGAGCTGATTTAATTGCCTTAATCAAACCAGCATGATCTCGGTTAGTGTGATGTAAATCACAAATCAACGAAAAAAAAAAAACCACCAAAAATGGCTTAGCACCCATCAATTATAAAATTTCCTGAGATGCAAAGTAACTTCATACTAGTATCAATATAAGGATGAAGCTAGTCAAAGGAATTTCTCAATGCGCATACATAAACAACATCATGTGGCCATGAGAACATGTATAAATACTATTGAGTGGACATAAACTTCCAAATAAACACTAGAAGCTTACAACCCTTAAAGAAATAAGACATTAAACAAAGTGTCCTGCATTACTCATACCCTCTTTGAGGAAACTCCTAAGTAGAAATCCTTCCAATAAGTCAAGATGTTGTGTTAAAAGAGGCCGAGATGAGCTACTTACTTGTCGATTTGTTGCATGAAAACAAAATATTTTACCAGTATCCTCACCAGGGATTTCATTGACGTAAACGAGAACATGTGAACATGTTAATAACATATGTTAATAACACAAAAAATCTTGTGATCACATGTTATATTCACAAAGCTTTCACAAGGGCCTAAAAAAATTATCTTTGTGGGGCATAAAAAATCTTCTTAGGTGGCCACTAACCTGCTATTATGTGAAGATGGTAACATGAGAACATGTGAATAGCTTATTCCCATGTGTAGCCAAGCTTTTAAGGGGTTCCCAAATGGCAAGTGACCTGTTATTTTGTGAACGGTAACATGAGAACATGTGAATAACTTGTTCACATGTGTTATTATCACAAAAAATCTTGTGATCACGTGAATATTAAATCCCTCATCCTCACCTCATGCAGCACCTCATTTGAACACATTAGCTTCACTTATACCAATGAATTGGTAATTTTATATTCTCACAAGTTTGTAAAGAAATTATATTCATGGGTGATTAAACACAAGCGAGGGAGATGAAAAAGAATAGAAATATGTACTAATGAATTCAATTATTTCTCGTTTAACGATTACATAAGAGTCGTGTATGCTCTTAAAAGATCACACCCCTTGAGGGGTTGTGCATCTTCGCTATCCTTAATTTACTATTGGTGTGAAAATGGTGATTTGAAAGGGTATAAGAACAGAGTGGATAATGGTTTTCATTGTGGGGTAATAGCAAAAGTGGATAATGGGTTTCGTGTCTTGAGAGGGAGTAGCAACCTGAAGCCGAGGTGCAAGTAGAGCCAATACACACACGATGCAATGGAGAAGATGATAGAGGCTTCTGGCGTGGTCCAGAATCGTGATGTAGTGGATGATACTCTCACGAAAGAATTTAAAAAACCCTTGTATGAGAACGGTCATGTTTCAAAGGTAAGTGTGTGTCTTTCCTTCCTTAATCACACGAATCATTATATGGTTGCAGTGATGCTAGTGTCAAATAAGTTTTTAGGTATAAATGGTAGGCCTCTATCTAACCCCATTATAATCTAGCTATCTTTCGGGGGGTCCACTATATGGAAGCCCCTCCTACGACATGCGTTCAAGCGATATTTAAAAATCCCCTTATCAGTGAATTTTGAGCTAATAAAACTACCCCTTTTTCTTTATAAACTTACGGTTTTTTTTCCAAAGTACAATTAAAATACCCCAATTGTAATTGTATTTCTGTAAATTTACCCAATATTTTGGATTAAAAAAACCCCACCTAATGATCGCACGTGGTAGACTTACATATTTTGAGGTGCACCCCCCGAGAGCTATCTAATCTATGTATGATAGGACTCTATCTAACCCCATTCTAATCTAGCTATCTAATCTATATATGCTACATAATTGTTTTAATGCAATATTAATGTATATCTTACCTACTTATCCTTGTATCTTATAGGTTACTGAAGTTGACCATACTACCAGAGGAGAACGCGATACTACAAAGTAGGGATGATGCCAAGAAAATGCATGTACATATAGGAATGTATTATAATTACATACATGCATACCCAAATGATTATGTCCTTTTCCAACTTGAGTTTAGGGACCTCAGAAATTGTCCAAATTGTTGTGCTAGTAGATATCCACAAGACCTAGTGGGCACAACCATCCCAACCAAGATATTGAGGCACTTTCTAGTTATCCCAATGATTCACATGTTTAACTCTACGTCCATAAGCCACTTTGTGCACTCCTATAAATTCTAAGGCATGGAAGCATATGAAGGAGCTTTAGCTCGAATTCAAATAGGATATAGCCTCCCCCCATGGTTAATAATATATAAAAGATACATTTTTTATTAGCTCTTATCATTCCAGGAATGTACAAAGTGAAAAACATAAATATGTTTCTCACACCATTAGTTCAAGACTTACAAAAGTTTTGGGAAGGAGTTCCAACGTGGGACATGTCCAAGCGCGAAGAAAATGCATGGCTTCCAAGGCTATAGGGAGTGCTGAGGTATAAATTTTAAATAAATCTTCCTTGGATATTAAACAAACTAACACTCTCATAACAACTTTAATGAGAATTCTAATGAGTTGTATCATTTATAATCAACAACTTTGATAATCAAATGGCTTGGATGGGGAAAATGACCAACGCTAGCCAATTAACTACCTTGAAAATCCTTGGCATCACACTAAAGCCATGGAATGAACACTAATGCATCTAGCGGTCATCATGATAGAAAAGTCAACCTAAAAGTATATTCTATTGAGAGTGAAGCTACTCAGATACAAGAAACAGTGTACTCAGAGGCAAGATACAGTGCACATGGATAAAGAAATGATCCAGATTTATTACATGTATAGATTTATCATGCCAAAATGACCCATTTCTAACATTTATGCTAGGATGCAAAGCATCATTCATCCATAATGTAACAGATCTATCATCACGTTTGAAGATATCACCTATTAGTCCCTTTTAGAACACTGTCATTAAAATGGCATCTAACTAGTGATATTGATGTCCTTTTTTTTTCCAAACTAGTGATTTTGAGAGTCAGTTTTGGACACGTGACATATTTCTCACCCATTAATTTTTTATTGGTGTGAAAATGGTGATTAATTTATTGAAAGGTTATACGAACGAGAATGAAGGACCATATATTGGATGCTATAGAACTTACAAAGTAGAGCCCCAACCACCTCTAGCAAGATGCGAGATACCAATCATCTCTCCATACCTCTTTTTGATGCTTCTACTTGTCAGGATCCTTATTGGATGCAATCCTCCAATAATCCTTTGCTGATGAGTTGGGAAGGTTTCTAAGTAAGATTAGAAAGCAGTCGAAGATGACATTAAAGTAGGAGAAACCGTAATAACTTTATGTACATCCTGAGATTTATGGGTGATCCTTTGGACACTTCAATATCTACAAACGAGTATACTGATTTCAATCATGGCAATCTTCTTGTTTTTTTGTAGTACATTACTGTTGTGGTTCGACCATAACAATATACTATTGGTGTGCTATTTTACAACTATGGTTTTTGCCTATGTAGGTGGTACTAGAAGGAAAGTCTTAGAGGAGAAAGATGATCCCAAGCATGGTAGAGGAAGGACATGTCGAGACTACACAAAGAGTATTTGAAGCACGTACAGACTAAAAACGAAGACCCTTATTCTATGACAATAAATTCAAGACAATGATATACTTTTGTGATAATATTGAGGCTAAATGTTTGAGTAGATTCAGCAAGCATTAGAAGAGGGATGACAAAGTACTTTGGTATGCATGTAGAGATGTTATTTCAAGCATTTTTGGTATCCACTGAAGTGATCGTGCCACCGCCTATTGGCACTGCCATGAGTCATGAGACCGAAGAAGAAATGGCCAGTAACTATAAATAAGCTCACGCATGGATATGGATGCTGGCTTGCGGCTCCATAATGCAGGTGGAAATTAGAGTAGCTGCTGCGAGCTGATCACCTGGTTCGTAAATTTTGGTACACACACATGAGTACAATCTAGTTGTAGTCTTGACCTAATGTATAAACGTGCAGTGGGCATGAGTCTCATTGTGATGGGAATTATACATCTGTTTTCTATGCTATTGCAGATTGGTGCAAATACATGTGCATGGTCCTCCTCTCCTAGCAACTTCTACTAAGGCATGCATTAACATTGTTGATACTTCATCTTCTCTTCTTTGATCAAAGCTGTTAGATTTAGCTTGTGCAATAATATTTTGTACTAAATAAACAACACATGCATTGGACTGAATCCCTCTTTATAGTACAAGCACACATGAAGTTGTGAGAGAGAGAGAGAGAGAGAGAGAGAGAGATCGATCAGAGAGAGACGTGGATATATTATAGCCCCGTTCAATATGTGCATTCTTGAGTAATATACTCACTTCAATTTTACATATGCCAAGCTCTCATGTCTTACAAGATGTATTCTTCATTGATCTAGACCTTTCTCAAGCACCGTGAACAAGATAAAATGCATGAAACTGTCAAGTGTAGGCGAAGTTGGGGTCTTAAAAAGGAAATGGAAGGTAATCTTAATCATCATGTGCATGTGGCGACAAGAACTCAAAGGAATTCCAGCAATTTACACTAGGTATACTAAGCTAGCACTGTGGATCTTTATATTGAGCTTATTTTTCTTAATCAAACCACCTCATTAGCCAGCATGATCTCATTAGTGTGATGTCAATCACAAATTATCCAAAAAATGGCTTTCTCCGCAACTACACTCCTACTAAGATATACATATGGCAGAATATCCAAGTGCGATTGCCAAGACTATAAGAACAAAGACTCAAATTTGTTTTCGACTATGCCTGTCAATAACTAGAGTAATGGATTTCTCGTGATGATTAGAATCCCACAACCAAGATTCATGACTAACTCGAGAAAATATCAAATTGGGATTATCCTCAATTAACAACTCGTAAGCCTTGAGGTGGATCATGCACTTAATCACCAGCTAGATCGAGTCCCCTCCAAAGACCTTCTCACTGTTATATTTATCAACAGTATCCTCCTCTAGGTGTAGCTAATTTGTTGAAGCTATTACAACTTGGGTCCGATTCAATTCGATTGGGCCCTAATTGGATCCAATTGGCCACACTTTCATATCCATTAGGCCCAATGATATTAGAATTAGACCTAGTTTTGGTCCAAGTTAGACCACTTGTTCCAATTGGACACAGAGAGGAGACCCAATGAGATAAAACAGAGCCTTGAACCATAAAGATATCCAACGGCCATAAAATCCATTGAGAATGTCTAACTATCTTAAAAAAAACATGTAACAACTCTTGGCGCTAGGGTTTAGGGTAAGGGTTTACTACTTTGGCAATGACTTCTTCATGTTATGCACATGAGTGGAATTAAAAGGAATGGGAAGGATGACTCATAGGTCTAAAACATGACATTAGAAAAAGAAGAGAAGACTATGAAAATAAGGTGAGGTGTACTTTTTATGACAAGCCTTGAAGTAAGCTTCTCCATGTTTAGATATCACATGCCAAGATGACACCTCTGCACTTATGTCGTTGGCACAATTTGTTAAGATTGAGGTTCTTATGTCACCAATGGTTTATAAATTGTATGACAACTACTTTGGTTTCCTAGAAGAATCCTGGCTTAGTTTTAGCACCAGCACGTATAATCGGCTTCACACTATAGAGGTTTGTATATTGAAAATTGCAATGTGGAGAACTTAGATTGAGGTTTATGGGAGAGATCACTTACAATTCATAGGATGGGCTCCAACTTTCACCATTTTTATAATCCATATACATGGATTACCAATCCAGTGACCACCATTGCATACCAAGACATATCAAACAAGAGACAAGCCCTTATATCAAGGCATGCATACTTGCTTGGAAAGGTAAAGAAATGCACAAGATTCTTTCCAATGCTTCATTCAAATGCTTCCAAATCCATCAAATTACCTCCCACATGTCAAATTATTGCAATGTAGGCTCAATCTTGCATGGATTATGGTAAGAAGGCACATGCAAAGCATATCATCACACTCCTAATGCTTCCAATTGCTTGCCAAACACATGAATGTTCACCCAATGCTTCCAACAAGCATGCTAATGCTATGGATTTTATAATTTTTGGTCTAAAATCCATCACATAGCATCAAATCAATTTCTAATCATGCCATTGGTACTCAATTTTGTAAGATTCTTGCAATTAAACACCATAACAAGTATGATAACCACTAATCTTTCTAAATTCCCTTGATTGAGAAACACAAGGTTTAGAGTTTTTTCTTCACTGACATTCAAAGATTCTCTTTATTAAGCAACACAAGGGTTAGGGTTTTCTCTCCGAAACACCATAGCCACAAAGCTTTGCAAAGAACTCCATGGCTTTTACAAAAGCCCCTTCATAATGGTTGCAAAAGGAGTTCATATCTAGGGTTTACGCAAGAAAGAAAGATGAAGACAAGAAAGAAAGAAGCCTAATCTTGTCCAAATATTTCAAGGAACACATGGAATTTCAAGAGACTCCCATGGCTAGGTTTTGTAAGAAGGACAAGAAGAGTTCAAGGAAATTACCACCAATAATTTATACCTCCAAAAATCACTCACCTAAGCTTAGGCAAGTGCTTGAAGTAGTAGATTCTAGTGCAATTGTTGTAGGTAACCAAAAATGGGCTCTCCTTCACTTCAAAAATCACAACCTATTGTTGTGTATCTCGCTTCTTACTATTTTGTTAGTGAAGATGACATCTAGCTTAGTAATACTCCAAAAATGTGTACTACTTCATGTTCAAGCTTGTGGGACGCCTAGGGTTTGTGAAATTTGTAGAAGCAAAAATAAGTAGATCTTAGCGTGAGAAATGGCTCAAAAAGACTCAATAAAGTTTTTGCAAGCATGTGAAACTTGTAGAGAGCTACGGTTTACAAATGGTTTAAGAAAAATTTTCAAATTAGGGAAAAATCTCAAAATTCAAAAATTATTTTTATGTGTAGAATGAATCCGGACTTGGTGCCTTGATACCCCTGGGTCATGAAGTGGTATTTACCATCAAATTTATGAAATTGTGAAACCTGAAGGGGTAAATGAAAAAAATGTAGATGGACCTTGGAATGCCAAGTTTCAAAGATTCACAAACAAGTAAGGGTGTAGAGTTTACATAGACACCTTTGGGAACATCTACTACCCTAGGATTCTCACACGAGAAACACCTCTTGACCATGAAAACGCTAGTCTAGATAGTGAGTCCCCTTCGGTGTTTGACAGGCAAGTTGATAGCAGTTGTGGATCCTTTTAAGAAATATCTATTAGAAAATCTTGATCCTATTACCTCAAGATTTTCACCCTTGGTCAAAGATTATTCGCATGTGGAAACTCCAACTAGACTCAACATAGACCTGGAATAATGCCACGGCTTTCCTTTCCCAAGGATGGTTGTCATGCCTCAATCAAGACCACCACTTGGTATGCCTTCCATGTCTCTAGTCATATCGACACCTCTAGCTCCACAAGGATGCTTAATGACTCCTCTTGGGCCAGTGGGGATATCTTTAGAGATGTTGGCCTTTGGACATGTCCAAGCGGTAGGAAAATGCATGACTTTCAAGGTTATAGAGAGTGCTCTGGCATAAATTTTAAATAACCATGCCTTGGATGTTAAACAAACTAACTCTTTCATATGTATTTTCCTAATGATTAATATGTTGAAAGTTGCAGAGACTAGTCACAAGTGGATATCATGCATGCCCCATATACGATGGTATTGTATGGTGGTATCGTATGGATGCCCTATATACGGTGGTAATGGTTTGTATGCAGAGAGATCCACATCATTTGAAGCATATAATTTAACAAAAACACATTTCATACTTTCTTGAGACAATGCTCCATTGTGGGAGGGGAATCTTCGGCAACCACACATAGACAAATGAAAGGAAGTTCATGGTTGCAAGCATAGAGAGAGGTCGAAAATGTTGAACCTAATGGGATGAAGTGTCGCTCCATTTTTCACCATTTTTCATATTGGGATCATAGACAAATGAAAGTAAGTTCATGGTTGCAAGCATAGAGAGAGGTCGAAAATGTTGAACCTAATGGGATGAAGTGTCGCTCCATTTTTCACCATTTTTCATATTGGGATCATTTATTAATTAATCATCTACACACACACACACACACGCATGCCCATACTCATAAAAAAACACCCATAGGTGCACCTACTGACCAATGAAAGCAAGTTCATGGTTGCAAGCATGGAGAGAGGTTGGAATTGTTGAACCTAATGGGATAAAGCGATTCTCTATTTTTCACAAGATTTCATATTGGAATCATTTATTAATTAATCATGTACGCACACACATATGCTCATACACATAAACACACACCCACAAGTATACACACACACACACACACACACATGCTACAAAAACACATACACAGACATGTGTATACATGAGGCATACATGCACATGCGTCTTTACACACATGTGCACATAAACACAAAATCTACAGAATTATCTAGTGAATGCTTTTTTTCCCCTATAGAAAGAATGAACAAAATCTTCTTGTTCTCCTCCCCCTTTACTTCTTTGCAAAGGGGCTAAGGTTCTGTGTCAAGGTGAAAAAGCTTTATATGAGAATTATAATGAGTTGTATCATTTATAATCAACAAATTTGAAAATCAAATGGCTTGGATGGGGTGATTGACCAGTGCTAGCCAATTAATTGCCTTGAAAATCCTTGCCATCACACTAAAGCCATGGAATGAACACTAACGCATCAACCACTCAACAATAGGATAGAAAATGCAACCTAAAAGTATATTATATTGACGAGAAAGCTACTCAGAGACAAGATATAGTGTACCTCAGAGGCAAGATATAGTGCACATGGAAAAAGAAATGATCTAGAAATATTATCATTACATATGTATCATGCCAAAATGACCCATTTCTAACATTTATGATAGGATGCAAATGATCATTAATCCATAATGTAACATATGTATCATCACATTTGATTATACCACCACTTGTTATTCCCCTTTAGAACACCGTCATTAAAATGGCATCCAACTTGTGATATTGATGTACTTTTGTTTTCCAAGCTAGTGATTTTGAGAGTCACTTTTGGCCAAATGGTATATTTCTCACTCTAGAATTTTAAACTTCCTTTCACTAATGCCGGTGTGTAACAATCTTTCATCTTGGCTCACTTATTAGCACCTATCAATTGTAACATTTCCTGAGAATAGTTGGACAAAGCCAACTTTATACTAGTTTCAAAACGAGGATGAAGCTAGTCAAAGGAATTTCTCAATGCTCCCACACACACATACATAAACAACATCATGTAGCCATGCAAATATGTATACTACTATTGAGTGGATATAAACATCCATATAAACACTAGAAACCTACAAACCTTAAAGAAATAAGACATTAAACTAAGCGTTGCATTATTCATACCCTCTTTGAGACAACTTTTCAGAAATCCTTCCAATAATTAGTCAAGATGTTGTGTTAAAAGAGGTGGGGATGAAGTACTTACTTGTCGATTCTTTACATGAAAACAAAATATTTTACCAATATCCTCACTTCATGCAACACCTCGCATGAACACATTAGGTTCACTACTAATGAATTGGTAATTTTATAGTTTCACTAGTTTGTAACAAAATTATATTCATAGGTGATCAAACACAGGAGATGGATATGAAAAAGAAAAGAAAGATGTACAAATGAATTAATTTATTGCTCGTTTAACTATTACAGACGAGTCTTTTATGCTCTTAAAAGATCACACCCCTTGAGGGGTTGTGCATCTTTGTTATCATTACATTATTATTGGTCTAAAAATGGTGATTAATTTATTGAAAGTTTATAAGAACAGAGTAAGCACATGAATAAAGAACCATATATTCGATGCTAGAGAACTTACGCAGTAAGTAAAGAACTAGCCCCAACCATCGCTACCAAGATGCGAGATGAATGAGCTATGGCTCTATCACTCTTTTCTGTTGGTTTTGCTTGTCAGGATCCTAATTGGATGCAATCCTCCAATCATGATCGTTCATGCCATGAGGCTTGTTCTTAGCTTTCTTCTTGTAACCCACCAAGTTTGAACGTGGAGGAAATGATTCATCATTTGTGTCATTGCACCAAGCATCCATTTGTTGGTAAATCAAAGATCTAGATCTGACACTAGATATTCCTTGTGAAGCTATTCAATAATGCAAATTTTCTTGTGAGCCGAGAGCTCGTTCCAATATGTCATCACCTCATATTGAAAAGCCACCCCCTGATCTCGAAAAGCCACCCCCCAGTAATTAACCTTTATCGGCATCACTAAAGAGAATCACTCCTCCAGGATCAACATCATAAGGAGGAAAATTAGGAGCATGTACACACGATATCTACGATGTGTGCATCGGGTAAGCAATGGGGTACCATTTGCGGTTTCTCAAGACAAGATGGAGGGATGGTTACGTGTAGGGTAGATCACATACTTGCTTTTGGGATTGATGGGATACTCATGGATGAGGATTGATGGGATACTCATTGACAAGGTTGATGCCAAAGTTTGGAGTTGATTGTGGGGTAGGATCCAGAGTGGATAATGGTTTTCATTGTGGGCTAAGATAAAAAGTGGATATTACCAAGTGAGAGTACCTTATCTTGCCTCATCCCCTCTTTCTGTGATAGCCTCTACCACCAAATTTGGGGCCACCTCTAAATTTTCTGCTTGCTCTCCTACCACCTTACCTGTGACTCTCCCCCCTGGTAACATACTCACTAAGCCATTGTGGGACCTCTTCGTTGGAATCTTCCAATTAGTTCAACTAGAGGTTTTGTAAGCAAGATGTTCTTATTAGTGTGAAGAATCTAGTTGCTATCCTCATCCTCGAGCTAGTATGCCCTATATGGCAAATGTGATGCACAAAGATGATGGCCTTGCGTGATTTGTATGCCCTTTAGAGAAGGTATAGGATTGGGTCTTTCTTGTCTCAGAAATAGCTCTCGGTTGCTATCGAGAGTTTCCAGATGTTAGAAACACACTCTCTCTCATCATTTCTATATATTGTTTTTCTCCCTCTCTTTCTCTTCATCATCCTCATCAATGTAGAATTGTGATACATTCTTGCAACTATGTCGCTAGCAACAAGTCAATACCTTGGATGTCATTCTCTTAGTTTCTTGTGGAGAAGTTGGGGTTCAAGGGCATCAGATTGTAGGGATACATCCAACATCTCAAGACATGGCTGGTGGCTTATGCTCCTTCAACCCCTCTTACTGTGATAATGAGTGGTGTATACCTTTGGAGAAGGGTGGTGTATGCCTTTGTCACTTCGATTGCTGGACGGTGTCGGCCTTTGTACAAGGGTAGTGTATGCCTCTCTCACTTCACTTACTGGGTGGTGTATGCCTTTATAGAAGATTAGTGTATGCTTTCTCACTTCGGTTACTAGGTGTGGTGTATGCCTTTGTATAAGGGTGATGTATGCCTTTCTCACTTGCTGAGTATATACCTGCTCCATAGGGTTGCTTCTAACCTTTTCTATAGAGAGAAAAGGCTTCTCAGAGAAAACGTGCCAATACACAAACCATGAATGTGTTAGATACCACGATAGTGTTATTAAAAACCATGTTTGAGAAATAGAGGGGTGAACAATCATCATGGTATTAAAAAACATTCCTCAAAAAGAGAGGGGGAACCATAACTCAAAAAGAGATTCTGTGTGTGTGTGTGTGTGTGTGTGAGAGAGAGAGAGAGAGAGAGAGAGAGAGAGAGAAGAGCATACCTATCGTTTGAATACAATGGACAACTTCACTCTTCCAGAAAAAGACCATTGCCTCTAAAAGAGATACTGTGTCTGCATCTGTGTGATAGAGAGAGAGAGAGACAAAGGGGAGGGGGGGGAACCATGCCTCAAAAAGGGACTCTGTATGTGTGTGTGTGTGCACGCGCACGCGCACGCGTGAGAGAGAGAGAGAGAGAGAGAAACCGTAATAACTTTATGTACATCCTGAGATTTATGGGTGATCCTTTGGACACTTCAATATCTACAAACGAGTATACTGATTTCAATCATGGCAATCTTCTTGTTTTTTTGTAGTACATTACTGTTGTGGTTCGACCATAACAATATACTATTGGTGTGCTATTTTACAACTATGGTTTTTGCCTATGTAGGTGGTACTAGAAGGAAAGTCTTAGAGGAGAAAGATGATCCCAAGCATGGTAGAGGAAGGACATGTCGAGACTACACAAAGAGTATTTGAAGCACGTACAGACTAAAAACGAAGACCCTTATTCTATGACAATAAATTCAAGACAATGATATACTTTTGTGATAATATTGAGGCTAAATGTTTGAGTAGATTCAGCAAGCATTAGAAGAGGGATGACAAAGTACTTTGGTATGCATGTAGAGAATCACTCCTCCAGGATCAACATCATAAGGAGGAAAATTAGGAGCATGTACACACGATATCTACGATGTGTGCATCGGGTAAGCAATGGGGTACCATTTGCGGTTTCTCAAGACAAGATGGAGGGATGGTTACGTGTAGGGTAGATCACATACTTGCTTTTGGGATTGATGGGATACTCATGGATGAGGATTGATGGGATACTCATTGACAAGGTTGATGCCAAAGTTTGGAGTTGATTGTGGGGTAGGATCCAGAGTGGATAATGGTTTTCATTGTGGGCTAAGATAAAAAGTGGATATTACCAAGTGAGAGTACCTTATCTTGCCTCATCCCCTCTTTCTGTGATAGCCTCTACCACCAAATTTGGGGCCACCTCTAAATTTTCTGCTTGCTCTCCTACCACCTTACCTGTGACTCTCCCCCCTGGTAACATACTCACTAAGCCATTGTGGGACCTCTTCGTTGGAATCTTCCAATTAGTTCAACTAGAGGTTTTGTAAGCAAGATGTTCTTATTAGTGTGAAGAATCTAGTTGCTATCCTCATCCTCGAGCTAGTATGCCCTATATGGCAAATGTGATGCACAAAGATGATGGCCTTGCGTGATTTGTATGCCCTTTAGAGAAGGTATAGGATTGGGTCTTTCTTGTCTCAGAAATAGCTCTCGGTTGCTATCGAGAGTTTCCAGATGTTAGAAACACACTCTCTCTCATCATTTCTATATATTGTTTTTCTCCCTCTCTTTCTCTTCATCATCCTCATCAATGTAGAATTGTGATACATTCTTGCAACTATGTCGCTAGCAACAAGTCAATACCTTGGATGTCATTCTCTTAGTTTCTTGTGGAGAAGTTGGGGTTCAAGGGCATCAGATTGTAGGGATACATCCAACATCTCAAGACATGGCTGGTGGCTTATGCTCCTTCAACCCCTCTTACTGTGATAATGAGTGGTGTATACCTTTGGAGAAGGGTGGTGTATGCCTTTGTCACTTCGATTGCTGGACGGTGTCGGCCTTTGTACAAGGGTAGTGTATGCCTCTCTCACTTCACTTACTGGGTGGTGTATGCCTTTATAGAAGATTAGTGTATGCTTTCTCACTTCGGTTACTAGGTGTGGTGTATGCCTTTGTATAAGGGTGATGTATGCCTTTCTCACTTGCTGAGTATATACCTGCTCCATAGGGTTGCTTCTAACCTTTTCTATAGAGAGAAAAGGCTTCTCAGAGAAAACGTGCCAATACACAAACCATGAATGTGTTAGATACCACGATAGTGTTATTAAAAACCATGTTTGAGAAATAGAGGGGTGAACAATCATCATGGTATTAAAAAACATTCCTCAAAAAGAGAGGGGGAACCATAACTCAAAAAGAGATTCTGTGTGTGTGTGTGTGTGTGTGTGTGAGAGAGAGAGAGAGAGAGAGAGAGAGAGAGAAGAGCATACCTATCGTTTGAATACAATGGACAACTTCACTCTTCCAGAAAAAGACCATTGCCTCTAAAAGAGATACTGTGTCTGCATCTGTGTGATAGAGAGAGAGAGAGACAAAGGGGAGGGGGGGGAACCATGCCTCAAAAAGGGACTCTGTATGTGTGTGTGTGTGCACGCGCACGCGCACGCGTGAGAGAGAGAGAGAGAGAGAGAGAGAGAGAAGACCATACCTACAGTTGGAATGCGATGGACAACTCTATTCTTCCAAAAAAAGACCCTTGCCTTAGGGAACTACACACCGATAGATAGAGAGGGAGAGACTGAGGGAGAGAAACAGATAGATAGACAATGGGGTGGCTCCACCCTTCCTTCAAAACACCATACCTCAGCCGCCAAATAGGGAGTAGAGAGAGATAGGTAGAGCATGTGAGAGGAGAGAAAACTTACCTTCACTACTAATAAGAGATAGATAGAGATAGATAGACGGATGGAGAGAGTGAGAGGAGAAAGAATTCACCTAAACTACTACATGTCCAAATTCTAAGAGACCTTACTTGAGCTACTGAGAGAGAGAGAGAGAGAGAGAGAGAGAGAGGGTGAGACTACAGAGACCTTACTTGAACTACTAAGAGAGAGAGAGAGGGGGGGTGAAGGTATATATAGAGAGAGAGAGGGTGAGAGTACATAGACCTTGCCTAAACTACTACTTGTTATCCAGATTTTGGCGCAGGTCCCTTTCCAGACTGATGCCTACACATGTGGCCGAGTTATCGTGCTAATGTAGTTAAATTTATTCAGCATCGTTTTTTCAATGCAATGATTGGTGGGCACTTGGATGATGGTTTTATCTTTATTATTCGTATTCTACATCCGATAGCGTGTGTCGAAAACCAAGATCATCTATAAATACCATGATCGTAGTATGGGTATACCACAATCATAATATGGGTATACCATGATCATCATAATCATATGCACATGGCCATCCTTTTTTGTCAAACCATTCCGAGGTATGCCAAGTAGACAGTTTCTTTAATGTTGACTGCAATGGTATTTAAGACTTGAGCTCCATAATCTCAATCTATGTCAACAAGTATGGAGGCAACCTCAGAAGCACACCTAATTCATTGTCCTTTGCAAAAGGTGCAAGCACACCTATCTCTATGAGTGTGAATCTATTATGTCCAATTCCATGGACGATTTGTCCATATTTTTATAATTGATCGTCTGGAAACCTTTTTAAGTCTCTCTCTCTCTCTCTCTCTCTCTCTCTCTCTCTCTCTCTCTCTCTCTCTCTCTCTCTCTCTCTCTCTCTCTCTCTCTCTCTCTCTCTCTCTCTCTCTCTCTCTGTGTGTGTCCTGGCCCTATTCCTCCCAATATATTATAACTTAGATCCCGAATATCATTCCTTGTTGATCCCTAATCTCTCTCTCCATCCCTCTGCCTGTACCCAATTTGTATACTCTCTCTAAACCACTTTCTCTATCTTTTTTTATAGGCTGGCATGAAGGACCTGAAATGCTTAGTGTTGTTACCACATTAAGCTATGGCTACAAATCGGAGAGTTGCAATGTCTCATTCTAAACAATATGTAGAACTTACAAGCATTGATGATGGTCTACAAGATATAGAGTATCAACCTAAAGCCGAGCTGCAAAAAGAAGAGCCAATACACACATATGATGCAATGGAGAAGATGATAGAGACATTTGTACGATCGAGGATCGAGGATCATGATGTGGTAGGTGATACTCTTACAAAAGAAGGAAAAACACCTTTGTATGAGAATGCTTGGGTTACGAAGCTAAATGTGTGCCTTTCTTTCCTTAACCTATAATCAATTTATGGTTAGAGCGATGCTAGTGTCACAGAATTGTTTAGGTATAATTGACGGGCCTCTATCTAACTCCATTCTAATCTAGCTATCTAATCTATATGCCACGTAATTGTTTTAATGCAATAGTAATGCCTATCTAACTCCATTCTAATCTAGATATCTAGTCTATATATGCCACATGATTGTTTTAATGCAATAGTAATGTCTATCTAACCGCCAAGCTAAGTTTCGTGGCCATGTGCATGTAAAACTTAGTTATACAACCCTTTGTTCTTAATTTCTCTCAAAACACTAAGCTTCCAGGCTCAAATTAAAATTCGCACATAACCATGTGCATGTAAATCTTAATTTATACCTTAATTACTTTTTAAATAACAAAGCAAAGGTCTTCTAAGCCCTTTACTTACAAGAAATAAAGCTCTAAAGCATCAAAACTCTCGTACTTCATAGTATGTGGAGTCTGAGTTTTCTTGATCGACAATGCTCTACTCAACTTTGTACTAAATCCAAGTAAGTGTTTCTTTAATTTTGGATTCTTTCTCTTCTCCTTATTTAAAAAATAATTATCTGGGACTTTCATTAAATCCATAAATATACCATTTAATTTTCACGTGTACGCTATTGGAATATATATTCTACCCTTGAGATGGGGATAAAAGGATGTATTATTCTTGCATAGTCTGAATGGTTAATTAAGGAACCATTCCACCTGCAGATACAAGTGCTTTTACTGAGGAACGTCAACTTCTTCTCTTCTTTGATCAAATTAGCTGCACTAAACAAACAGCATATGCATTGAACTTAATCCCTCTTCATTAAGATGAGAGAGAGAGAGAGAGAGAGGGAGAGAGAGATTGTTGCCCCCGTTCAAATATATGTACATTCTTGATGAGTAATATACTGGCTTCAATTTTACATATGCCAAGCTCTCATGTCATACACAAGATGTATGATCTAGACCTTTCTCAAGTACTGTGAACAAGAGTACACCTGGGCAGAATCCATATTTTTATAATTGATCGAAGTAACTTCATACTAGTATCAATATAAGGATGAAGCTAGTCAAAGGAATTTCTCAATGCGCATACATAAACAACATCATGTAGCCATAAGAACATGTATAAATACTATTGAGTGGACATAAACTTCCAAATAAACACTAGAAGCTTACAACCCTTAAAGAAATAAGACATTAAACAAAGTGTCCTGCATTACTCATACCCTCTTTGAGGAAACTCCTAAGTAGAAATCCTTCCAATAAGTCAAGATGTTGTGTTAAAAGAGGCAGGGATGAGCTACTTACTTGTCGATTTGTTGCATGAAAACAAAATATTTTACCAATATCTTCACCTCATGCAACACCTCATTTGAATACAATAGCTTCACTACCAATGAATTGGTAATTTTATATTCTCACAGTTTGTAAAGAAATTATATTCATGGGTGATCAAACACAGGAGAGGGAGATGAAAAAGAAGAGAAATATGTACTAAATGAATTCATTTATTTCTTGTTTAATGATTACATAAGAGTCGTATATGCTCTTAAAAGATCACACCCCTTGAGGGGTTATGCATCTTCGTTATCCTTAATTTATTATAAAAATATGGATTCTGCCCAGGTGTACTCTTGTTCACAGTACTTGAGAAAGGTCTAGATCATACATCTTGTGTATGACATGAGAACTTGGCATATGTAAAATTGAAGCCAGTATATTACTCATCAAGAATGTGCATATATTTGAACGGGGGCAACAATCTCTCTCTCCCTCTCTCTCTCTCTCTCATCTTAATGAAGAGGGATTAAGTTCAATGCATATGCTGTTTGTTTAGTGCAGCTAATTTGATCAAAGAAGAGAAGAAGCTGACGTTCCTCAGTAAAAGCACTTGTATCTGCAGGTGGAATGGTTCCTTAATTAACCATTCAGACTATGCAAGAATAATACATCCTTTTATCCCCATCTCAAGGGTAGAATATATATTCCAATAGCGTACACGTGGAAAATTAAATGGTATATTTATGGATTTAATGAAAGTCCCAGATAATTATTTTTTAAATGAGAAGAGAAAGAATCCAAAATTAAAGAGACACTTACTTGGATTTAGTACAAAGTTGAGTAGAGCATTGTCGATCAAGAAAACTGAGTCTCAGACTCCACATACTATGAAGTACGAGAGTTTTGATGCTTTAGAGCTTTATTTCTTGTAAGTAAAGGGCTTAGAAGACCTTTGCTTTGTTATTTAAAAAGTAATTAAGGTATAAATTAAGATTTACATGCACATGGTTATGTGTGAATTTTAATTTGAGCGTGGAAGCTTAGTGTTTTGAGAGAAATTAAGAACAAAGGGTTGTATAACTAAGTTTTACATGCACATGGCCACGAAACTTAATCTGAGCTTCGAGGTTAGATAGACATTACTATTGCATTAAAACAATCATGTGGCATATATAGACTAGATATCTAGATTAGAATGGAATTAGATAGGCATTACTATTGCATTACTTATTAATGCAGGTGGAATGTGCGAGCAGCTGATCAATATCTGGCTCATAATTTCTGGCGCACACACATGAGTACAGTCTAGTAGTCTTGGCCTAAAATATAAACGTGCAGTGGCCATATAATTGTGCCATGGGAATTATACATCTGCTTTCTACGCTATTGCAGATATTGCTCTCTGCACATACAAGTGCTTTTACTGAGGAACGTCAGCTTCTTCTCTTCTTTGATCAAATTAGCTGCACTAAACAAACAGCATATGCATTGAACTTAATCCCTCTTCATTAAGATGAGAGAGAGAGAGAGAGAGAGAGAGAGAGAGAGAGAGATTGTTGCCCCCGTTCAAATATATGTACTCTCACGAAAGAATTAAAAAAACCCTTGTATGAGAACGGTCGAGTTTCAAAGGTAAGTGTGCGTCTTTCCTTCCTTAATCTAGAATCATTATATGGTTGGAGTGATGCTAGTGTCACATAAGTTTTTAGGTATAAATGGTAGGCCTCTATCTAACCCCATTATAATCTACCTATCTAATCTATGTATGATAGGACTCTATCTAACCCCATTCTAATCTAGCTATCTAATCTATATATGCTACATAATTATTTTAATGCAATACTAATGTATATCTTACCTACTTATCCTTGTATCTTATAGGTTACTGAAGTCGACCATACTACCACAGGAGAATGTGATACCACAAAGTAGGGATGATGCAAGAAAATGCATGTACATATAGGAATGTATTACAATTACATACATGCATACCCAAATGATTATGTCCTTTTCCAACTTGAGTTTAGGGGCCTCAGAAATTGTCCAAATTGTGGTGCTAGTAGATATCCACAAGACCTAGTGGGCACAACCATCCCAACCAAGATATTGAGGCACTTTCTAGTTATCCCAATGATTCAACACATGTTTAAGTCTAAGTCCATAAGCCACTTTATGACATGGTTTCTTGTGCACTCCTATAAATTCTAAGGCATGGAAGCATATCAAGGAGCTTTAGCTCGAATTCAGACAGGATCATCACCACCTTCACCTAGGTATTGCAATGAAGAGTGTGAACCCATTTGGCTTACGATCCACCACGTGGAGCAGATGGCACATAGTGCTTGTCAACTATAGCCTCCCCCCATGGTTAATAATATAAAAGATACATTTTTTATTAGCTCTAATCGTTCCAGGAATGTACAAAGTGAAAAACATGTATATGTTTCTAGCACCATTAGTTCAAGACTCACAAAAGTTTTGGGAAGGAGTTCCAACCTGGGACATGTCCAAGCGCGAAGAAAATGCATGGCTTCCAAGGCTATAGGGAGTGCTGAGGTATAAATTTTAAATAACTCTTCCTTGGATATTAAACAAACTAACACTCTCATAACAACTTTAATGAGAATTCTAATGAGTTGTATCATTTATAATCAACAACTTTGATAATCAAATGGCTTGGATGGGGAAAATCACCAACGCTAGCCAATTAACTACCTTGAAAATCCTTGGCATCACACTAAAGCCATGGAATGAACACTAATGCATCTACCAGTTCAGCATGATAGAAAAGTCAACCTAAAAGTATATTCTATTGAGAGTGAAGCTACTCAGATACAAGAAACAGTGTACCTCAGAGGCAAGTATACAGTGCACATGGATAAAGAAATGATCCAGATCGAAATTATATTCATAGGAGATTAAACATAGGAGATGCAGATGAAAAAGAAGACAAAGATGTACTAATGAATTCATTTATTGCTTGTTTAATTATTACATAAGAGTCTTATATGCTCTTAAAAGATCGCACCCCATCAAGGGTTGTGCATGTTAAATGTTTGAGTAGATTCAGGAAGCATTAGAAGAGGGATGACAAAGTACTTTGGTATGCATGTAGAGATGTTATTTCAAGCGTTTTTGGTATCCACTGAAGTGATCGCGCCGTCGCCTGTCGGCACTGCCATGAGTCATGACCGAAGAAGAAATGGCCAGTAACTATAAATAAGCTCACGCATGGATATGGATGCTAGCTTGCGGCTCCATAATGCAGGTGGAAATTAAAGTAGCTGCTGCGAGCTAATCACCTGGTTCGTAAATTCTGGTGCACACACATGAGTACAATCTAGTTGTAGTCTTGACCTAATGTATAAACGTGCCGTGGGCATGTCTCATTGCGATGGGAATTATACATCTGTTTTCTATGCTGTTGGCAGATTGGTGCAAATACATGTGCATGGTCCTCCTCTCCTAGCAGCTTCTACTAAGTCATGCATTAACGTTGTTGATACTTCATCTTCTCTTCTTTGATCAAAGCTGTTAGATTTAGCTTGTGCAATAATATTTTGTACTAAATAAACAACACATGCATTGGACTGAATCCCTCTTTATAGTACAAGCACACATGAAGTTGTGAGAGACAAAGAGAGAGAGAGAGATCGATGAGAGAGAGAGGTGGATATATTATTGCCCCGTTCAATATGTGCATTCTTGAGTAATATACTCACTTCAATTTTACATATGCCAAGCTCTCATGTCTTACAAGATGTATTCTTCATTGATCTAGACCTTTCTCAAGCACTGTGAACAATATAAAATGCATGAAACTGTCAAGTGTAGGCGAAGTTGGGGTCTTAAAAAAGGAAATGGAAGGTAATCTTAAGCATCATCTGCATGTGGCGACAAGAACTCAAATGAATTCCAGCCATTTACACTAGGTATACTAAGCTAGCACTGTAAATCTTTATATTGATCTTAATTTTCCTTAATAAAACCACCTCATTAGCCAGCATGATCTCGTTAGTGTGATGTCAATCACAAATTAACAAAAAATGAATTTCTCCACAACTACACTCCTACTAAGATATACATATGGCAGAATATCCAAGTGCGATTGCCAAGACTATAAGAACAATGACTCAAATTTGTTTTTGACTATGCCTGTCAAGAACTAGAGTAATGGATTTCTCGTGATGATTGGAATCCCACAACCAAGATTCATGACTAAGTGGAGAAAATCTCAAATTGGGATTATACTCATAAGCCTTGAGGTGGATCATGCACTTAATCACCAGCTAGATCACTCCCCTCCAAAGACCTTCTCACTATTATATTTATCAACAGTATCCTCCTCTGGGTGTAGAGAAGCTAGTTTGTTGAAGCTATTACAACTTGGGTCTGATTCAATTTGATTGGGCCCTAATTGGATCCAATTGGCCACACTTTCATATCCATTAGGCCCAATGATATGAGAATTAGACCTAGTTTTGGTCCAAATTAGACCACTTGTTCCAATTGGACACAGAGAGGAGACCCAATGAGATAAAATAGAGCCATGAACCATAAAGATATCCAACGACCATAAAATCCATTGAAAATGTCTATCTTAAAAAAAACATGTAACAACTCTTGGCGCTAGGGTTTAGGGTAAGGGTTTACTACTTTGACAATGACTTCTTCATGTTATGCACATGAGTGGAATTAAAAGGAATGGGAAGGATGACTCATAGGTCTGAAACATGACATTAGAAAAAGAAAAGACTATAAAAATAAGGTGAGGTGTACTTTTTTGACAAACCTTGAAGTAAGCTTCTCCATGTTTAGATATCACATGCCAAGATGACACCTCTACACTTATGTCGTTGGCACAATTTGTTAAGATTGAGGTTCTTATGTCACCAATGGTTTATACATTGTATGACAACTACTTTGGTTTGCTAGAAGAGTCCTGGCTTAGTTTTAGCGCCAACACGTATAATCGGCTTCACACTAAAGAGATTGTATATTGAAAATTACAATGTGGAGAGCTTAGATTGAGGTTTATGGGAGAGATCACTTACAATTCATAGGATGGGCTCCAACTTTCACCATTTTTATAATCCATATACATGGATTTCCAATCCAGTGACCAGCATTGCATACCAAGACATGTCAAACAAGAGACAAGCCCTTATATCAAGGCATGCATGCTTGCTTGGAAAGGTAAAGAAATGCACAAGATTCTTTCCAATGCTTCATTCAAATACTTCCAAATCCATCAAATTACCTCCCACATGTCAAATTATTGCAATGTAGGCTCAATCTTGCATGGATTATGGTAAGAAGGGGCATGCAAAGCATATCATCACACTCCTAATGCTTCCAATTGCTTGCCAAACACATGAATGTTCACCCAATGCTTCCAACAAGCATGCTAACGCTATGGATTTTCTAATTTTTGGTCTAAAATCCATCACATAGCATCAAATCAATTTCTAATCATGCCATTGGTACTCAATTTTGTAAGATTCTTGCAATTAAACACCATAACAAGTATGATAACCACTAATCTTTCTAAATCCCCTTGATTGAGAAACACAAGGTTTAGAGTTTTCTCTCCACTAACATTCGAAGATTCCCTTTATTAAGCAACACAAGGGTTAGGGTTTTCTCTCCAAAACACCATATCCACAAAGCTTTGCAAAGAACTCCATGGCTTTTACAAAAGCCCCTTCGTAAGGTTGCAAAAGGAGTTCATATCTAGGGTTTGCGCAAGAAAGAAAGATGAAGACAAGCAAGAAAGAAGCCTTATCTTGTCCAAATATTTCAAGGAACACATGGAATTTCAAGAGACTCCCATGGCTAGGTTTTGTAAGAAGGAGAGGAAGAGTTCAAGGAAATTACCACCAATAATTTATACATCCAAAAATCACTCACCTAAGCTTAGGCAAGTGCTTGAAGTAGTAGATTCTAGTGCAATTGTTGTAGGTAACCAAAAATGGGCTCCCCTTCACTTCAAAAATCACAACCTATTGTTGTGTATCTCGCTTCTTGCTATTTTGTTAGTGAAGATGACATCTAGCTTAGTAATACTCCAAAAATGTGTACTACTTCATGTTCAAGCTTGTGGGAAGCCTAGGGTTTGTGAAATTTGTAGAAGCCAAAATAAGTTACTGTAGATCTTAGCGTGAGAAATGGCTCAAAAAGACTCAATAAAGCTTTTGCAAGCATGTGAAACTTGTAGAGAGCTACGGTTTACAAATGGTTTAAGAAAATTTTCAAAATTAGGGAAAATCTCAAAATTCAAAAATTATTTTTATGTGTAGAATGAATCAGGACTTGGTGCCTTGATACCCCTGGGTCATGAAGTGGTATTTGCCATCAAATTTTTAAATTGTGAAACCTGAAGGGGTAAACGAAAAAAATGTAAATGGACCTTGGAATGCCAAGTGTCAAAGATTCACAAACAAGTAAGGGTGTAGAGTTTACATAGACACCTTTGGGAGCATCTACTACCCTAGGATTCTCACACCTCTTGACCATGAAAACGCTAGTCTAGATAGTGAGTCCCCTTCGGTGTTTGACAGGCAAGTTGATAGCAGTTGTGGATCCTTTTGAGAAATATCTATTAGAAAATGTTGATTCCATTACCACAAGATTTCCACCCTTGGTCAAAGATTATTCGCATGTGGAAACTCCAACTAGACTCAACATAGACCTGCAATAATGCCATTTATGACAGAAAGATGCACGACTTTCCTTTCCCAAGGATGGTTGTCATGCCTCAATCAAGACCACCACTTGGTATGCCTTTCATGTCTCTAGTCATATCGACACCTCTAGCTCCACAAGGATGCTTAATGACTCCTCTTGGGCCAATGGGGATATCTCTAGAGATGTTGGCCTTTGGAAATGTCCAAGCGGTAGGAAAATGCATGACTTTCAAGGTTATAGAGAGTGCTCTAGCATAAATTTAAAATAACCATGCCTTGGATGTTAAACAAACTAACTCTTTCATATGTATTTTCCTAATGATTAATATGTTGAAGGTTGCAGAGACTAGTCACAAGTGGATATCATGCAGGCCCCATATAAAGTGGTATCATATGGTGGTATCGTATGGATGCCCTATATATGGTGGTAATGGTTTGTGTGCAGAGAGTTCCACATCATTTGAAGCATATAATTTAACAAAAACACATTTCATACTTTCTTGAGACAATGCTCCATTGTGGGAGGGGAATCTTCGGCAACCACACATAGACAAATGAAAGTAAGTTCATGGTTGCAAGCATAGAGAGAGGTCCGAAATGTTGAACCTAATGGGATGAAGTGTCGCTCCATTTTTCACCATTTTTCATATTGGGATCATTTATTAATTAATCATGTATCATCACATTTGATTATACCACTACCTGTTAGTCCCCTTTAGTACACCGTCATTAAAATGGCATCCAACTAGTGATATTGATGTACTTTTTTTTTCCAAACTAGTGATTTTGAGAGTCACTTTTGGACAAATGGTATATTTCTCACTCTAGCATTTTAGACTTCCTTTCATTAATGCCGGTGTGTAACAATCTTGGCTCACTTATTAGCACCTATCAATTGTAACATTTCCTGAAAATAGCTGGACAGAGCCAACTTTATACTAGTATCAATACGGGGATGAAGCTAGTCAAAGGAATTTCTCAATGCTCACACACACATACATAAACAACATCATGTAGCCATGCAAACATGTATACTACTATTGAGTGGATATAAACATCCATATAAATAGTAGAAACCTACAACCCTTAAAGAAATAAGACATTAAACTAAGCGTTGCATTATTCATACCCTCTTTGAGGTAACTTTTCAGAAATCCTTCCAATAATTAGTCAAGATGTTGTGTTAAAAGAGGTGGGGATTAAGTACTTACTTGTTGGTTCTTTGCATGAAAACAAAATATTTTACCAATATCCTCACTTCATGCACATACCTCAAAAAGAGAGGGGGAACCATACCTCAAAAAGAGATTGTGTGTGTGTGTATGTGTGTGTGTGTGTGAGAGAGAGAGAGAGAGAGAGAGAGAGAGAGAAGAGCATACCTATCGTTTGAATACGATGGACAACTCCGCTCTTCCAGAAAAAGACCATTGCCTCTAAAAGAGATACTGTGTGTGCATCTGTGTGATAGAGAGAGAGAGACAAAGGGGAGGGGGGAACCATACCTCAAAAAGAGACTCTGTGTGTGTGTGTGTGCGTGTGCGAGAGAGAGAGAGAGAGAGAGAGAAGACCATACCTACAGTTGGAATGCAATGGACAACTCTATTCTTTCATAAAAAGACCCTTACCTTAGGGAACGACACACCGATAGATAGAGAGGGAGAGACTGAGGGAGAGAAACAGATAGATAGACAATGGGGTGACTCCATCCTTCCTTCAAAACACCATACCTCAGCCGCCAGATAGGGAGTAGAGAGAGATAGGTAGAGCACGTGAGAGGAGAGAAAACTTACTTTCACTACTAATAAGAGAGAGATAGAGATAGATAGACGGATGGTGTATGCCTTTGTCACGTTGATTACTAGATGGTG
The DNA here is from genome assembly GCF_041138505.1 of Cibotium barometz. NCBI lineage: Eukaryota > Viridiplantae > Streptophyta > Polypodiopsida > Cyatheales > Cibotiaceae > Cibotium > Cibotium barometz. Next base: position 50,543,483 of record NC_141060.1, read on the forward strand.
TACGCCTTTGTACAAGGGTAGTGTACTCCTTTTTCACTTGACTTATTGGGTGGTGTATGCCTTTATAGAAGAGTAATGCATGCTTTTCTCATCATGGAATTAAAAAATATACCTCAAAAAGAGAGGGGGAACCATACCTCAAAAAAAGATTGTGTGTGTGTGTGTGTGTGTGTGTGTGTGTGAGAGAGAGAGAGAGAGAGAGAGAGAGAGAGAGAAGACCATACCTATGGTTTGAATACGATGGACAACTCCACTCTTCCAGAAAAATACCTTTACCTCTAAAAGAGATATTGTGTGTGCGTCTGAGAGAGAGAGAGAGAGAGAGAGGGGGGGGGGAAGGGGGGAACCATACCTCAAAAAGAGACTCTGTGTGTGTGTGTGTGTGCGAGAGAGAGAGAGAGAGAGAGAGAGAGAGAGAGAGAGAGAGAGAGAGAGAGAGAGAGAGAGAGAGAGAGAGAGAGAGAGAGAGAGAGAGAGAGAGAGAGAGAGAGAGAGAGAGAGAGAAAATACCATACCTGGGGTTGGAATGTGATGGACAACTCTAATCTTCCAAAAAGACCCTTACCTTAGGGAATGACATCGATAGATAGAGAGGGAGAGACGAAGGGAGAGAAACAGATAGATGGACAATGGGGTAGCTCCATCCTTCCTTCAAAACACCATACCTTAGCCAGATAGGGAGAAGAGAGAGATAGGTGGAGCAGGTGAGAGGAGAGAAACCTTACCTTCACTACTGAGAGAGAGATAGAGATACATAGACGGATGGAGAGGGTGAGAGGAGAGAGACTTCACCTAAACTACTACATGTCCAAATTCTAAGAGACCTTACTTGAGCTACTGAGAGAGAGAGAGAGAGAGAGAGAGAGAGAGAGAGAGAGAGGGTGAGAGTACATAGACCTTACCTAAACTACTACTTGTTATCCAGATTCTGGCATAGGTCCCTTTCCATACTGATGCCTACACATGTGGCTGAGTTACTGTGCTAATGTAGTAAAATTTATTGAGCATCATTTTTTCAATGAAATGATTGCTGTCTAGGTGGGCACTTGGATGATGGTTTTATCTTTCTTATTCATATTCTACATCCGATAGCGGCGTGTGTCGAAAACCAAGGTCATGTAAATACCATGATCATAGTATGGGTATACTATGATCATAGTATGGGTATACCACAATCGTAGTATGGGTATACCATAATCGTAGTATGGGTATACCATGATCATCGTAATCATATGCACATGGCAATCCTTTTTTGGCAAACCATTCTGATGTATGCCGAGTTGAGAGTTTCTTTAATGTTGACTGCAATGGTGTTTAAGACTCGAGCTCCATAATCTCAACCTATGTCAACAAGTATGGACGTGACCTCATAAGCACACCTAGTTCATTGTCCTTGCAAAAGGTGCAAGCACACTTATCTCTGTGAGTGTGAATCTATTATGTCCAATTCCATGGACAATTTTTCCAAATTTCTATAGTTGATCGTCTGGCAACCTTTATAAGTCTCTCTCTCTCTCTCTATATATATATAAACACCATATTAGTGAATTTGGGAATTTCCCAATTCCCATTTTTGAATACTTAAAAAAGGGGGACATGGATAACATGTTTGTAAGTTTCTCAAAACCCTATCATATGACCTATCGTTGGAAAGCGCTTGAAAAATGGAATCTAAAGAGCTATAAAGCGCTCATTTTGGATTAGTGGTGTTCAAGTTATGGTTAATCCAAACTTTTGACCACGCGTCCCAAACTTGTGGGAAATTCCCATATTCCCCAATATGGTGTTTATATATATATATATATATATATATATAAATGTGTGTGTGTGTGTGTGTGTGTGTGTGTGTCTTGGCCCCATTCCTCCCAATATAATATAACTTAGATCCCCAGTATCATTCCTTGTCGATCCCTAATCTCTCTCTCCATCCCTCTCCCTCTAGCAATTTCGTATACTCTCTATAAACCACTTTCTCTATCTTCTTTTATAGGTTGGCATGAAGGACGTGAAAAACACTTAGTGTCGTAACCACATTAAACTATGGCTAGAAATCCGAGAGTTGCAATGTTTCATTCTAAACAACATGCAGAACTTACAAGCATTGATGATGGTCTACAAGATATAGGGTATCAAACTAAAGCCAAGCTGCAAGAAGAGCCAATACACACATATGATGCAATTGAGAAGATTATAGAGACATTTGTACGATCGAGGATCATGATGTGATAGGTGATACTCTTACAAAAGAAGGAAAAACACCTTTGTATGAGAATGCTCGGGTTACGAAGTTAAATGTGTGCCTTTCTTTCCTTAACCTATAATCAATATATGGTTAGAGTGATGCTAGTGTCATAGAATTGTTTAGGTATAAATGATGGGCCTCTATGTAACTCCATTCTAATCTAGCTATCTAATCTATATACAAGTAATTGTTTTAATGCAGTAGTAATGCCTATCTAACTCCATTCTAATCTAGCTATTCAATCTATATATGCCACATAAATGTTTTAATGCAATAGTAATGTCTATCTAACCTCCAAGCTCAGAATAAGTTTCATGGCCATGTGCATGTAAAACTTAGTTATACAACCCTTTGTTCTTATTTTCTCTTAAAACCCTAAGCCTCCATGCTCAAATAAAAATTCACACATAACCATGTGCATATAAGTCTTAATTTATACCTTAATTACTTTTTAAATAACAAAGCAAAGGTCTTCTAAGACCTTTATTTACAAGAAATCAAGCTCTAAAGCATCAAAACTCTCGTACTTCATAGTATGTGGAGTTTGAGTTTTCTTGATCGTCGGCAATCCTCTCCTCATCTTTTTAACTCTCGAAGAAATGCTTGTAATCCAAGTAAGTGTCTCTTTAATTTTGGATTCTTTCTCTTCTCCTTATTTTAAAAATAATTATTTGGGACTTTCATTAAATCCATTAATATATCAATTAATTTTCACGGGTACGCTATTGGAATATATATTTTACCCTTGAGATGGGGATAAAAGGATGTATTATTCTTGCATAGCCTGAATGGTTAATTAAGGAACCAATTAATGGAGTTGAGTGATTCAACACCATCTCACATTAACACATAAATTTTATTTTTATTTTTTGAATTATGGGAGAAGCTTTGATGCATAGGAAATCTACACAAATATGTAGTGTACACAATGTGAATCAATGTGGTTTTATTTGTGTCATGGATTTGACACATGAAATTTAATGAGAATATTGAGTTAACTATGAGAAGGTGAGGGGAAAGTCTTACAAATTCTTTCCAATTGCCCATGATATTTTTTGAAATAAAAAAGAAAAGATTAAGATAATTAATATTATAATTTTATTTTTTGGGTTAAGTTGGACGAATTATGTCCAAGTCCATTGTATTTGACAAAGTTCTGGAAGCTACATCTAATGGTGGCCAATCGGGTCATAGACCTAGTGTTATTAAGGACATGGCACTAGCAATCCTTTCCCAGCAATATCGAAGGCCACTGAGGGTACCGGGGGGAGTCCATAACTATCTATGGTTCTCATGGATCCTGCCAAGTTGAGAGCTTTATTGCAATAGATTCAAGATTTACAACAGGTTACAACTCCATCTTCATGGTAGTTGATAGACTAACCAAAGATGCGCATCTGATTCCAGTAAAAGAAACCTACACTACAGTGGATGTGGCGAGAGTGTTCCTCAAGGAAATCTTCAGATTGCATGGCCTACCCCCAGGAGAATAGTAAGTGATCGAGATCCCAAGTTCACGTCAAGATTGTGGATTGCATTTTTCGAAGCAGTAGGAACTTTCTTGGATCTCAGCCAGGGATTTCATTAACGTCTTCACAATTTCGTGATCACGTTAACAAAACCTGTTGTTAACATAAAAATTCTTGTGATCACAATGTATATTCACGGGCATTTTTTATGACCTGCAAAAACCTTCTCTACCAGTAATCCCGCCGGGAAAATGTACATTTCCCGGCGGACAAAATAAAAAAATAAAAAAATCATGTTCACAGTCATTCTTACCATTTTTGGGCCTTCTGGACTCATTTATGATGTCAAAAGTTTAAAATTCTTGGCACAAAAAAAGTTTTGTATAATTTGCTGGCCTTAAGTTCAATTGACACACCAATTAAATCTAACTATACTTACATCAATTGACTCAATTGTCCATGACATCATTGCACTCAATTGAGCCCAATTGGACTCAATTACACTTGATTTACACTCAATTCATATTAATTAGGTGTCAATTGATGTCAATTGTGCCTAATTCAACGCAATTGAGCCCAATTTACACCCAATTTGCATAAATTGGGTGTAAACTAAGTATCAATTGAGTCGAATTGGACTCAATTGATAATAATTGGATGTTAATTGATATTAATTAAGCCCAATTGACTTCAATTGGGTGTTAATTTATTACAATTAATGTCAATTAACCTCAATTGAGCTCAGTTGACATCAATTGGGTGTCAATTGAGCTCAGTTGACATCAATTGGGTGTCAATTGATATCAACTAAGCTCAATTGAGCTTAGTTGACATCAATTGGGTGTCAATTGATATCAATTGAGCTCAATTGGGCTCAATTGCACTCAATTGACGCTCAATTGGGTGTTAATTGCATCCTATTATGCTCAATTGAGCCCAATAGGATGCAATTAACATCAATCGGGTGTCAATTGATCACAATTGATATCAATTGGGCTCAATTGCACTCAATTGTGTGATCGATTGTGTGTCAATTGATGTCAATTGAGCCTAATATGATACAATTGAGCTCAATTCACGCCCAATTGGATGTAAATTGAGTGTCAATTGAGCCGAATTAGACTCAATTGATAGCAATTGGGTGTTAATTGATATCAATTAATATCCAATTAATACAATTGAAGTCAATTAAGTCTAATTGACTTCAATTGGATAATTTGGGTGTCAATTGAGCTCAATTGGACGTAATTGACATCAATTGGGGGTCAATTAACATCAATTGAACCTTATTGACATCAATTGGGTGCCAATCAACATCAATTGGACTCAATTGACATCAGTTGGGTTTCAATTGAGCCAAATTGGATGCAACTGACATCAATTGGGTGTCAATTGATTACAACTGAGCTGAATTGGGCTCAATTGCACTCAATTGATATTAATTGGGTGTCAGTTAAACCTAATTCCATGCAATTGAGCTCAATTGACATCAATTCACATCAATTGCTCTCAATTGATATTAATTGGGTGTCAATCAATGTCAATTGAGCCTAATTCGATGCAATTGAGCTCAATTCACATTAGTTCATATCAATTGGGTGTCAATTGATGTCAATTGAGTAAAATTGAGTCTAATTGGGTGTCAATTGAGTCAAATTGAGTATAATTGGGTGTCAATTGATATCAATTGAGCCAAATTGAGTCTAATTGAGTCCAATTAGACTTAATTAAGCTAAATTGAGTCTAATTGGGTGTCAATTGATGTCAATTGAGCCAAATTGAGTCTAATTGGGTGTCAATGGAGCCTAATTGATATCAATTGGGTGTCAATTGATGTCAATTGAGCCCAATTAAAGCTAATTGTGTATCAATTGACACACAATTGATGTCAATTGGGCTCAATTGACATCAATTGGATTCAATTGACACACAATTGATGTCACATGGACTCAATTGACATCAATTAACACCTAATTGATGTCAATTAATATCAATTGGGTGTCAATTGATTATAATTGATGCTAAATTGAATGAACTGAGTCCAATTGACATCAATTAAGTCTAATTGGGTATTAATTGATCAATTGGGCTCAATTGATATCAATTGACATCCAATTGGACTCAATTGACATCAATTGGACTCAAAAGGGTGTTAACTGATGTTAATTGAGCCCAATTGACATCAATTGGGTATTAATTGAGCTCAATTAGACACAATTAACAATAATTGGGTATGAATTGAACTCAATTGACATCAATTAGGTGTCAATTGAGCCTAATTGCATCCAATTGAACTCAATTCACATCAATTGGACAAATTACATCCAATTTAATTCAATTGACATCAATTAAGCCTAATTGCATCCAATTTAACCCAATTAGACTCAATTGAATCCAATTGGACTCAATTGACATCAGTTAGGTGTCAATTGAGCCTAATTGTATCTATTTGGACTTAATTGACATCAATTGGGTGTCAATTAAACCCAATTGGAGTCAATTGATATCAATTGGGTATTTATTGATATTAATTGAGTTTAATTGACATCAATTGGGTGTTTATTGATGTCAATCGAGTCTAATTAGATGCAATTGGACTCAATTGGGTGTGAATTAGACTCAATTAATATCAATTGGGCTCAATTGATATCAATTAGGTGTGAATTGATGTCAATTGAGCCCAATTCGATGCAATTGATATCACTTGGGTGTCAATTAGACTCAATTGGCACCCAATTGATGTCAATTGAGTCCAAGTGGATGTCAATTGATATCAATTGAGCCCAATTGATCAATTGATACCCAATTAGACTTAATTGATATTAATTTGACTTAATTAGGTATTAATTGATATCAATTAGACTCAATTGGATACTAATTGATGTTAATTGAGCTCAATTAGACTCAATTGACATCAATTAGGTGCTAATTGAGTGTAATTGATGTCCATTAAGCCTAATTTGGCTTAATTGACATCAATTGGGTATCAATTGACTACAATTGATGTCAATTAAGCTCAATTGGGTATCAATTGACTACAATTGATGTCAATTGAGCTCAATTGACATCAATTGGGTGTTAATTAATGTTAATTGAGTCCAATTAATATCAATTAAGTATCAATTAAGCCAAATTGATATCAATTGGGTGTCAATTGAGCCTAATTCACATCAATTGGGTGTAAATTGAACCTAATTGGACTCAATTAACATCAATTAGGTGTGAATTGATGTCAATTGACCCCACTTGGATGCAATTGATATCAATTTGGTGTCAATTGGACTCAATTGGCACCCAATTGATGTCAATTGAGTCCACTTGGATGTCAATTGATATCAATTGAGCCCAATTGATCAATTGACACCCAATTAGACTTAATTGATATCAATTTGACTCAATTGGGTATTAATTGATGTCAATTGAACTCAATTGGATGTTAATTGATGTTAATTGAGTCTCAATTGACATCAATTGGGTGCCAATTGAGTGTAATTGATGTCAATTAAGTCCAATTTGGCTCAATTAACATCAATTGGGTGTCAATTAACTACGATTGATGTCAATTGAGCTGAATTGACATCAATTGGGTGTTAATTGATGTTAATTGAGTTTAATTAACATCAATTGGGTGTTAATTGATGTCACTTGAGTCCAATTAGATGTAATTAGACTCAATTGGGTTTGAATTAGACTCAATTGATATCAATTGGGCTGAGTTAATTGGGTGTCAATTGAGTCCAATTGGCATCAATTGGGTGTGAATTGAACGTGATTCGACTCAATTGACATTAATTAGGTGTGAATTGATGTCAATTGAGTCCAATTGGATGCAATGGATATCAATTGGGTGTCACTTGGACTCACTTGGCACCCAATTGATGTCAATTGAGTCCAATTGGATGTCAATTGGTACCAATTGAGCCCAATTGATCAATTGAAATCCAATTAGACTTAATTGATATCAATTTGACTCAATTAAGTATTAATTGATATCAATTAGACTTAATTGGATGTTAATTGAGTCTAATCGGACTCAATTGATATCAATTGGGTGTCAATTGAGTGAAATTAATATCAATTAAGCTCAATTCGGCTCAATTGGCATCAATTGGGTGTCAATTGACTACGATTGATGTCAATTGAGCTCAATTGACATCAATTGGGTGTTAATTGATGTCAATTGAGTCCAATTAACATCAATTGGATGTCAATTGAGCCCAATTGACATCAATTGGGTGTGAATTGAACTGGATTGGACTCAATTGACATCAATTAGGTGTGAATTGATGTCAATTAAGCCCAATTGGATGCAATTGATATCAATTGGGTGTCACTTGGACTCAATTGGCACCCAATTGATGTCAATTGAGTCCAATTGGATGTCAATTGATATCAGTTGAGTCGAATTGATTAATTGACACCCAATTATACTTAATTGATATCAATTTGACTCAATTGGGTATTAATTGATGTCAATTGGACTCAATTGGGTGTTAATTGATGTTAATTGAGGACTCAATTGACATCAATTGGGTACCAATTGAGTGCAATTGGTGTCAATTCGGCTCAATTGGCATCAATTGGATATCAATTGACTAGGATTGATGTCAATTGAGCTCAATTGACATCAATTGGGTGTTAATCGATGTCAATTGAGTCCAATTAAGCCCAGTTGTGTCCAATTGGGTGTCAATTGATTGAATCCAATTAAGTCCAATCAAGCCCAATTGAGTCCAATGCCAGGGTGTCAATTGATGTCAATTGAGCCTAATCGATCAATTGATACCCAATTAGACTTAATTGATACCAATTGGACTCAATTGGATATTAATTGATATCAATTAGACTGAATTGGAAGTATAATAAGATCTAATTGATGGTAATCGAGCTTAAGGTGATAAATTTAGAGATAACTTTTTTTGTACAAAGAATTTTGAACTTTTGACATCATCAATGAGTCCAGAAGGCCCAAAAATGGTAGGAATGACTGTGAACATGAATATATTTTGACCATTTTTTAACTTTTTTTTCCGCCGAGAAAATGGATTTTACCGGCGGGCCCGCCGGGAAAACAAAAAGCCCGGCGGGCTTCGGCAGGTTACCAGGTTACTGGTAACCTGCTATTTTGAGAACATGAAAACATGTGAACATGTGAATAACATGTTCACAAGTGTTATTAACAAAAAAAATCTTGTGATCACGTGAATATAAAATCCCTGATCTCAGCAGCACAACTTACCACCTCGAGACCGATGGTCAATCAGAAAGGGTAAACCAAGTAATCGAAGATATACTTCGGTCATGCTGGCAAGGAACCCAAGAAGTGGCTAAGTTATCTGCATCTAGTCGAGTTCGCCTACAATGCTTCTTATCTCACCGAAGTATTGGGATGAGTCCTTTCAAAGCTCTGTTGGACAAGATTGTAACTCCATTAACTTGGTCCAACCCATTGATTAGGGTCGAGATGTCCAGACAGATGCTTGACGACATGGAGCAGCAGATACAGTCAATTCGCAAAGATATAAAAGCTTCCCAAGATAGACAGAAGCAGTATGCAAATAAGAAGAGGCCAGACTGAAAATTCGAAGAAGCAGATATGGTCTTCATTCACGTCCCAAAAGAAGTTCTCTATCTCTTGGGAAGTACAAGAATTTATCTCCCAGATATTGTGGGCCATATCTGATTACAAAGAAAGTAGGTGACTTAGCCAACGAGCTTCTTCTACCTCCTCATCTAAATTAAGTACATAATGTATTTCATGTCAGCCTTCTTAAAAAGTATATACCAAGCCCGAATCATGTGCTTGATGATGAAATCTTAACTTCTTCAACCCAAGGGCAGATGGAACTCCAACCTGGAGAAATCCTTGATGTTTGAGAAAAGATTCTGAGGAATAGAATTCTGAAAGAATTATTGGTTAAATGGAAGTTTTATCCTTTTGAGATGCCACCTGGAAGAAAGAAGCCGAACTGTTTTGCAGGATTACCCCCAGTTTGCGAGATGAGAACATCGCGCGTTTTTCAAGTGGGAGAGAATGTAAGATTCCTCCCCAACCCCTTAAGATGTCGAGTATCTTCCCCCTGTATCAATTCCCTATTCAGAATAATAAAAGATCTTATTTCTACCTATTTTGGCTTAGAGAGAGAAAATATTCTAGAGAGAGATTATTCAGATTTTAGATATTTTAGGATGGAAAAATATCTCTTCTTATTAAAATAAATTCCCCCGAAACATAAGTTCAAAAAGATTTTCAAAAGGTGCATTAGAAATAAATTATAATCTGTTCAAAAGGCCTTATCCTAAGGGTCCAGATTTTCTAAAATTTTTAAATTAAGGTTCTGAGGGGCCAATCAGATTCATCCAAATGTATGGAAGAGATAAATTGAAGAAATAAAGAAAATTCTCCCAAAAATGAGTAAATACTCGCATAAGATGAAGAGTGGACTAAGGACCAAAGGAAATACTAAAAAAATAAATTTTTGACACCTCAAGAGTGGGGATTCCCCCTCATGAAAGAGGCGCCTATTTCACATGTGTGGTGGAGTTTTAAATTCTCAAATATTGAGATATTTCATCTCTCCTCTCTCCTAATTCAAGTCTAGTTCCAAAAAGTAAGCTAAACTAACCCAAAAATGATCAAAAATTGACCAAATTGATCTAAAAATTTCTAGAATCAGTTTGCTTGGTTAGAAGCTCACATTTTTCTATAAATAGAAGCCTCTCCCTTTTTAGAAGCTTAATAGTGTTTTATATGCACTGTTACTCTACTCCACCCAGAGCCAAAAATAGTAAATTTATTGATAATTCATTAGTTTTTGGCCTTTCCCTCTTCAAAAGAATTGGTGGCCAGTGGCCACTTTTGTTGCAAAACAAGAGTAGATCCCTTAAACCATCAAGCCAAAGGAAAGCTCACAGAAATTCAAGTAAGCTAGAAATCCTACTTTTTCTTTATTCCTTTTAATGGTTTTCTAATTTTTGTTTTCTGTAAAATGAAAAAATGATGTTATGCCTTGTTGGAAAGGCTTTCCCCCTCTCTTCATTCTTAAATTCAGCCTTTCTTTATCCTAGATAAGTAATCAAATTATTAGAATCAAACTTTTCATATTGTTTCTCTTTTAAAAGTGGAATTTGATTAGTTTTTAGAATGCTTTAAACCATTTGGGATAATTTTTAAGTAACTTGAGGATAGAAAAATTTAAAAAATGGTCAGCCATACAAAGGAGGTTATGGCAAAATTTTCTTAAATTTTGTGAAATAAGTTTTATCTTTTATTATTCAAAAAGAGTAATCCCTACCATTTGTGTATTTTAAAAGTGTTATTTTCATTCTAGGCATTTAAAAAAATGCATAGTAAAAATATTTTTATTATAAAAGTGTTATTTTCATTAAAATTTAAATTCTATGCATAGAAAGATGCGTATTGGATATTTCTTATTATAAAAGTGTGATTTTTATTAGAATTAAATTCTATGCATAGAAAGATGCATATTGGAAATAATTTTTTTATTATAAAAGTGTTACTTTCACCAATATTGATTTTTATGCATAAATAGATGCATAAAAGAATTTTTTTATTATAAAAGTGTTACTTTCATCAAAATTGATTTTTATGTATAAATAGATGCATAAAAGATTTTTTTTAATAAAAGTGTTACTTTCATCAAAATTGATTTTTATGCATAAAAGAATTTTTTATTATAAAAGTGTTACTTTCATCAAAATTGATTTTTATGCATAAAAGAAATTATTTTTATTATAAAAGTGTTACTTTCATCAAAATTGATTTTTATGCATAAATAGATGCATACAAGAATTTTTCTTATTATAAAAGTGTTACTTTCATCAAAATTGATTTTTATGCATAAATAGATGCATAAAAGAAATTTTTTTATTATAAAAGTGTTACTTTCATCAAAATTGATTTTTATGCATAAAAGGATTTTCTTCTATATAAAAGTGTTATTTCCATAGAAGTTGGATTTTATGCATAAATAGATGCATACATAATTTTTATATCAAAATAAGAGTTCTCTTTAATCCTATATTTAAATCCCATGAATATTGGTAAATGAATAAGTAAATACTCTGTGAGAGAAAATTCTACCGTTTCATATTCTCTAGGATGGTAATGAGAAAACTCATAAAAACTATCGAAGTCGGAGTTTTAGATAAATGATTAATTTTTTTTCTCATAGAAATTCGTGATTAGTTTTGAATTCAGTTAAGCAAATACTCAATGAATGAAATTCACTAAAGTAGTAATTGAAATATTACCCTTCGAGAAAGATAGTTCAGGAGAACCTTTCTAGACTCAAATCCTTAATCAGACTATGACGACCAAGACATAACTCCTTCGTCAGTTTCAAGAAAAGACGATGTGACCAGTTCAGAAAAATTCACTCAAATCACCTATCGAATCTGAAACTAAGTTGAGACTCTTTGATTTTAATCTAAGAATCAAGGTTACAAAATTCGAGGAATTCTGTTTGGAATTCAGACCTGCAATCATCAGAAAGTCTTGGGATATGGATTTAAGATATACTCATTCTATTAAAAAAAAAACTCAAAACTCAAAACTTGCATAGAAACCCTGTTTTCTTAAAGGACTGTCTTACGCCAGAATGCTGGAGGGAGCATTTGGTATATGTGTTTTTCCAAGGGAAGTACGATTACAACAGCTGGTCGGGAGTGTTCAAAAGACGGCTCACGTGGCAAAAACCTACCCATGTCTTGACCAGCCTGGGTATGGTGAAAAATGGTGTGCTTCCAGTACGATGGGTGAGGGCCGACGAAGTGGTCCTAGAGTGAAGTGCTAGCACACCTAAAGAGGATCCTAGTGGGTTCTGACCAGGCGATGCACGGGCTCGCGGTGCTTAGTACACCCATGCATATGTCGTGGAAGATATATATATGTATGATGACGAGAAAATTATTGTAATCTGTTACTGGATCTCGTTGCGGACTTGCTAGTCTCAACAACGGAGAGTCCAGAGTGATACTATTTTGTGAGAAACAAGGATTGAATGGAAATTTTGAGTTATGACATCTGTAACCATTAATTATTTATCAATGGATTATTTTTAAAAGTTAAAGTTTAAAGAGGAGTGTGCGTATCTGTATTCTAAAGCAAAAGTTAAGAAAGGCATTCAATTATGGGTGGGTGAGTACTTGTCTGGTTCTACTAATTCCAGTGGTTGGGGCGGTGCCCCCATGGGCCGGATGGAGTAGGCTGGAATCAGTAGAGTTTTAATAATAAAATTGATTGATAGGAATATGCTTAGAACTCGAGTAGTTAAATAAAAGCCTGAAGACTTCTCTAATGAATAGATCAACGGCTGTGCCTGATTCAATTAGGAAAAAAGCATTGATAATAGTTTCCCTTTTATCTGGTTTATTCAGATGAAGGTTAGTTCAGTATCTTAACCTCATTAGAAAAACTCGTTAAGAAATTCAAAATGGTGGAATCGTCCCCGTTTTTTGGGCATGGAAAATTTCCTCGGTTTTGGTTTTTGGAATGACCACCAACTTAGTCTCATGCGACCCAGACATTTGAGGGCGAGGCCCCGAGTGGGAAACCCTACCCTACGCATGAGGGAGCTGCTTCCGCTACCAACTATCGGGAATCCGATGTGCGGAGGGGGCAGTTGGGATCCCACACCTATAGTGGTGTTATCGGATGAGCTATAGAGACAGAGACCCTCGACGCATCATTGCTTTAGTGCCTCCACTGAGGAGGGCTTTGAAAGCACCTTCAAATTAGTTATAGGCGTGGAAGAATTCTTAAGAGTTGAGATGGCTGCTATGATGAAATATCCCGTGTTTTATGGTCATACTCGTGAAGATCCAGAAGAATTCTTATCAAGGATGGAACTTATAGCCTTCACCTTTGGTAAGCAGAGGGATGATGATAAGCTGACTTTACTGACTATGTTGCTGAAAGGTGATGCAAAAAGATGGTTACATGCATGGAGAGCCTAGCCAAACCAGGTGCAGATATATGAGGATATTAAGGTGGCTTTGGTGCAACACTACAAGTAGAGTGAATCCCCTGATGCCTTATGGCAAGAAATTCAAAACTTAGAGAATAATTTATCTAATGTTTTTGATAGGTTTGTAGATCACGTTAAAGATTTCTGGGGAAGGTGGGACACTTCCCTGAGAGTAGAGCACCCACCAGTTCTTCTCTGAATAAGGACATGTTCATTCAATCTCTTTATGTATACTTGAGGGAGAAGGTAGAACTAAAGAGGCTAGGGACTTTTGAAGAAGCCTTAAGGATTGCCAAAGGAGAAAGAATGGAAGTTATAGAGGATGGCCTAAAAGCAAAGGGAGCTTCAAGCTGAAGGAAGACCAGTCTTGCCCCAAAAGAGGAGTAGAAGAAGAGAGAGGTGCTCCATTGGTTCTAGTAGCCACATACCAACTCATGTAGGGAATACTCATCTAACTCAGTAGATGGAGAACCTAAATTTGAATCTTATGCACAGGGGCAAGAATGCTCCTAGGGTAGGATATAGGTATGGTCCAAGAGGCAAGGGAAGAGGAGGACCCAACATGAATGTACAGTGTTTCAATTGCATGGAGAGAGGCCATATTTCTCCTCATTACCCTTATCCCAGGAGGATGGGAGGAGACATCAACAATCAATGAATGGTCCTAGACTAGGAGAGATGAACTTGATTAGGGTGGATGAAGAAGCAAATATCCTAGCCAATAAGAGGACTAGAGGGACAGAGGTTGAGGATGAGTCTAGAAGGAAGAAGGGGAAGCGTGTGGAAGATTATCCCAAGGAGGGTAAGAAAAATACCAAATCTAGGAGACATAGGCTTACGATATGATGAGAGATCTTTAGCAAAATGGACCATGTGCATGTAAATCTTAATTTATACCTTAATTACTTCTTAAACAACAAAGCAAAGGTCTTCTAAGCCCAAGTTTACTTACAAGAAATAAAGCTCTAAAGCATCAAAACTCTCGTACTTCATAGTATGTGGAGTCTGAGTTTTCTTGATCGACAATGCTCTACTCAACTTTGTACTAAATCCAAGTAAGTGTCTTTAATTTTGGATTCTTTCTCTTCTCCTTATTTAAAAAATAATTATCTGGGACGTTCATTAAATCCATTAATATACCATTTAATTTTCACGTGTACGCTATTGGAATATATATTCTACCCTTGAGATGGGGATAAAAGGATGTATTATTCTTGCATAGTCTGAATGGTTAATTAAGGAACCAATTAATGGAGTTGAGTGATTCAACACCATCTCACATTAACACATAAATTTTATTTTTATTTTTTGAATTATGGGAGAAGCTTTGATGCATAGGAAATCTACACAAATATGCAGTGTACACAATGTGAATCTATGTGGTTTTATTTGTGTCATGGATTTGACACATGAAATTTAATGAGAGTCTTGAGTTAACTGTGAGAAGGTGAGGGGAAACTCTTACAAATTCTTTCCAATTGCCCATGATATTTTTGAAAATAAAAAAGAAGAGATTAAGATAATGAATACTATAATTTGATTTTTTTGGGTTAAGTTGGGCGAATTATGTCCAAGTCAATTGTATTTGAGGAAGTTATGGAAGCTACATCTAATGGTGGCCAATCGGGTCATGGACCTACTAGTGTTATCAACAAGGACATGGCACTAGCGATCCTTTCCCAACAATATCTAAGGCCATTGGGGGTGCCGGGGGGAGTCCAGAACTATCTATGGCTCTCATGGATCCTGCCAAAAGTAGAGAGCTTTATTGCAATAGATTCAAGATTTACAAGCAAGGCTGCCCCACAAGCATGGCCACTTAGTTCTTTGGCTTTCTATCCTCGTCTTACTCGTGGGTTCTTATCTGACGAAAAGAAGGAGAGGCAACAAGGCTTTAACAGAGCTTGGCTGAGTAGGTGGGAGAAATTCGCCCTTGCCCTAGTACACGATTTGGAGGAGCATAGGATGATGGTGTGGTGAAAATGTTTGCAACTATGGTGTCCGCCTCTCTAGTGGTACTAGAAGGAGGAGAAAGATGATGATGCCAAGCATGGCAGAGGAAGGAGATGTCCAAAGAGTATTTGAAGCACAATGTACTAAAAAATGAAGACGCTCGCTTCTTCTATATTGCCAACAAGTTAGAGGCAACAGTATACTTATGGGATGAGGCTAATTTTTTGAGTAGAAGTATACTTATGTGATGAGGCTAATTTTTTGAGTAGATTCGACAAGCATTAGAGGAGGGCCAGAAAAGTATGCATGTTATTTTGGAACGTTTTTGGTATCCATTGGTAATTATGTATAGTCAGCAAGTATGTTTGCATCATCAAGATCGGATTGATAGAGTGAATGAATGTAACAACAGCCAAGGTGAAGGTGAAGGCGTAGCGTTACAAATATGGGGAAGCCTGCGTAACATAAAATAATCAAAACCTGCAGAACACACAGACCGTGTCAATAATTAATTGCACAAATAATTAATTAATTGCACAAATAATTAATTGCACAAATAATTAATTGCACAAATAATTAATTGCACATAGCGTAGCAATATAATAATTAATTGCACAAATAATATATCGTAGCGTTACAAATATGCGCTCAAATGGGAAGCCTGCGTAACATATGTTAAATAAATTTGCCTTAAAATAATTAAAACCTGCAGAACACACAGACCGTGTCAGACGTAGGAATCGAATCCAGTACCTCTACCTTAAGAGCCAAGAATTCTTACCACTGCGCTGATGGCGCCGCCGCCTGTCGGCGCTGCCTTTCATCACATGCTTATGCTTGTTGTTCGCTGCCATGAGTCATGCAGACCCGTACTCCTTGTGTGTCTGTGTGTGAAGAAAAAAATGGCCGTGTGTGCAATCTGAGGACAGCCATGTAGATATTGTCTGCAGGAATATATATCAGTTTTAATATGGTTCTGCTGCAACTATGGCAAGGCATCTGCGCCGCCTTAGAGCAATTTAATGGCCATACATAAGGAAAGAGAAGAAGAGTCAAGACTAGCCATGGCTTTGGTAGCGCCTACTTGGGCTCATGCAGCGCAGGACGTGGATCGATCGGTGGATGGATGCTGGCTTATTAATGCAGGTGGAATGTGCGAGCAGCTGATCAATATCTGGCTCATAATTTCTGGCGCACACACGAGTACAATGAAGAGTGTGAAGAGTGTTGCAATGAAGAGTGTGAACCCATTTGGCT
Organism: Cibotium barometz; assembly: GCF_041138505.1. NCBI lineage: Eukaryota > Viridiplantae > Streptophyta > Polypodiopsida > Cyatheales > Cibotiaceae > Cibotium > Cibotium barometz. The sequence goes on from NC_141060.1 coordinate 50,560,393, forward strand.
TACCTAGGTATTGCAATGACCACCTTCCCCTAGGTATTGCAATGAAGAGTGTGAACCCATTTGGCTTACGATCCACCACGTGAGCACACACATGAGTACAGTCTAGTAGTCTTGGCCTAAAATATAAACGTGTAAAAACAATAACAGGCCTGAAGGAAAGGGGAGCTCCAAGAAATCGAAACGGCCCTCGCCCGTTAGGGTTTAGCAGTTCCCTTCTCTGCTTCTTTCTCATCCCGCCTTGCGGCATTTGTCTATTGCCTGCCTTTCAACAGCTAGCTTCCCCCCCTCGCGTGCATGGGCACCGAGTGGAGGGGTACCCCCACCTTGCTCAGAGCGCAGGGCGCTAGCTCCAGCACAGTGGCTGCTCAGGGTTCGGCTCCTGTCAAAAGCATTCAAGCTTCGGCCTACCAATAGTTCCCCCAGAGGCCTCCTGCCACGGATGCGAATCGAGATGCTTTGATGAAATACGACCAGAACCAAATAGAAGAAGGTGCACAGACAGCCAAGAAGTCTCTAGCAAAGGACGTCTAGTAGTCTAGTAGTCTTGGCCTAAAATATAAACGTGCAGTGGCCATATAATTGTGCCATGGGAATTATACATCTGCTTTCTACGCTATTGCAGATATTGCTCTCTGCAGATACAAGTGCTTTTACTGAGGAACGTCAGCTTCTTCTCTTCTTTGATCAAATTAGCTGCACTAAACAAACAGCATATGCATTGAACTTAATCCCTCTTCATTAAGATGAGAGAGAGAGAGAGAGAGAGAGAGAGAGAGAGAGAGAGAGAGAGAGAGAGAGAGAGAGAGATTGTTGCCCCCGTTCAAATATATGTACTCTCACGAAAGAATTAAAAAAACCCTTGTATGAGAACGGTCGAGTTTCAAAGGTAAGTGTGCGTCTTTCCTTCCTTAATCTAGAATCATTATATGGTTGGAGTGATGCTAGTGTCACATAAGTTTTTAGGTATAAATGGTAGGCCTCTATCTAACCCCATTATAATCTACCTATCTAATCTATGTATGATAGGACTCTATCTAACCCCATTCTAATCTAGCTATCTAATCTATATATGCTACATAATTGTTTTAATGCAATACTAATGTATATCTTACCTACTTATCCTTGTATCTTATAGGTTACTGAAGTCGACCATACTACCACAGGAGAATGTGATACCACAAAGTAGGGATGATGCCAAGAAAATGCATGTACATATAGGAATGTATTACAATTACATACATGCATACCCAAATGATTATGTCCTTTTCCAACTTGAGTTTAGGGGCCTCAGAAATTGTCCAAATTGTGGTGCTAGTAGATATCCACAAGACCTAGTGGGCACAACCATCCCAACCAAGATATTGAGGCACTTTCTAGTTATCCCAATGATTCAACACATGTTTAAGTCTAAGTCCATAAGCCACTTTATGACATGGTTTCTTGTGCACTCCTATAAATTCTAAGGCATGGAAGCATATCAAGGAGCTTTAGCTCGAATTCAGACAGGATCATCACCACCTTCCCCTAGGTATTGCAATGAAGAGTGTGAACCCATTTGGCTTACGATCCACCACGTGGAGCAGATGGCACATAGTGCTTGTCAACTATAGCCTCCCCCCATGGTTAATAATATAAAAGATACATTTTTTATTAGCTCTAATCGTTCCAGGAATGTACAAAGTGAAAAACATGTATATGTTTCTAGCACCATTAGTTCAAGACTCACAAAAGTTTTGGGAAGGAGTTCCAACCTGGGACATGTCCAAGCGCGAAGAAAATGCATGGCTTCCAAGGCTATAGGGAGTGCTGAGGTATAAATTTTAAATAACTCTTCCTTGGATATTAAACAAACTAACACTCTCATAACAACTTTAATGAGAATTCTAATGAGTTGTATCATTTATAATCAACAACTTTGATAATCAAATGGCTTGGATGGGGAAAATGACCAACGCTAGCCAATTAACTACCTTGAAAATCCTTGGCATCACACTAAAGCCATGGAATGAACACTAATGCATCTAGCGGTCAGCATGATAGAAAAGTCAACCTAAAAGTATATTCTATTGAGAGTGAAGCTACTCAGATACAAGAAACAGTGTACCTCAGAGGCAAGATACAGTGCACATGGATAAAGAAATGATCCAGATTTATTACATGTATAGATTTATCATGCCAAAATGACCCATTTCTAACATTTATGCTAGGATGCAAAGCATCATTCATCCATAATGTAACATATCTATCATCACGGAAAGAAAATGCAACCTAAAAGTATATTATATTGACCAGAAAGCTGCTCAGAGACAAGATACAGTGTACCTCAGAGGCAAGATATAGTGCACATGGAAAAAGAAATGATCTAGAAATATTATCATTACATATGTATCATGCCAAAATGACCCATTTCTAACATTTATGATAGGATGCAAATGATCATTAATCCATAATGTAACATATGTATCATCACATTTGATTATACCACCACTTGTTATTCCCCTTTAGAACATCGTCATTAAAATGGCATGCAACTTGTGATATTGATGTACTTTTTGTTTTCCAAACTAGTGATTTTGAGAGTCACTTTTGGACAAATGGTATATTTCTCACTCTAGAATTTTAAACTTCCTTTCATTAATGCCGGTGTGTAACAATCTTTTATCTTGGCTCACTTATTAGCACCTATCAATTGTAACATTTCCTGAGAATAGTTGGACAAAGCCAACTTTATACTAGTTTCAATACGAGGATGAAGAGAGAGAGAGAGAGAGAGAGATTGTTGCCCCCGTTCAAATATATGTACATTCTTGATGAGTAATATGCCAAGCTCTCATGTCATACACAAGATGTATGATCTAGACCTTTCTCAAGTACTGTGAACAAGAGTACACCTGGGCAGAATCCATGAAACTGCCAAAGTGTAGGCGCAGCTAGGGTGTTAAGAAATAGGAAATGGAAGGTGATTATCTTAAAAAGCACCATCTGCATGTGGTGATGAGACAAGAACGAACTCAAATGAATGCCAACAATTTACACTAGCTCTACTTATAAGCTAGCACTATGGATCTTTAATATTGAGCTGATTTAATTGCCTTAATCAAACCAGCATGATCTCGGTTAGTGTGATGTAAATCACTAATCAATGAAAAAAAAAAACAAACCAAAAATGGCTTAGCACCCATCAATTATAAAATTTCCTGAGATGCAAAGTAACTTCATACTAGTATCAATATAAGGATGAAGCTAGTCAAAGGAATTTCTCAATGCGCATACATAAACAACATCATGTAGCCATGAGAACATGTATAAATACTATTGAGTGGACATAAACTTCCAAATAAACACTAGAAGCTTACAACCCTTAAAGAAATAAGACATTAAACAAAGTGTCCTGCATTACTCATACCCTCTTTGAGGAAACTCCTAAGTAGAAATCCTTCCAATATGTCAAGATGTTGTGTTAAAAGAGGCGGGGATGAGCTACTTACTTGTCGATTTGTTGCATGAAAACAAAATATTTTACCAATATCCTCACCTCATGCAACACCTCATTTGAATACATTAGATTCACTACCAATGAATTGGTAATTTTATATTCTCACAGGTTGTAAAGAAATTATATTCATGGGTGATCAAACACAGGAGAGGGAGATGAAAAAGAAGAGAAATATGTACTAAATGAATTCATTTATTTCTCGTTTAACGATTACATAAGAATCGTATATGCTCTTAAAAGATCACACCCCTTGAGGGGTTGTGCATCTTCGTTATCCTTAATTTATTATTGGTGTGAAAATGGTGATTAACTTATTGAAAGGATATAAGAACAGAGTGGATAATGGTTTTCATTGTGGGGTAATAGCAAAAGTGGATAATGGTTTTCGTGTCTTGAGAGGGAGTAGCAACCTGAAGCCGAGATGCAAGTAGAGCCAATACACACACGAATCAATGGAGAAGATGATAGAGGCTTCTGGCATGGTCGAGAATCGTGATGTAGTGGATGATACTCTCACGAAAGAATAAAAAAAACCCTTGTATGAGAACGGTCGTGTTTCAAAGGTAAGTGTTTGTCTTTCCTTCCTTAATCTCGAATCATTATATGGTTGGAGTGATGCTAGTGTCACATAAGTTTTTAGGTATAAATGGTAGGCCTCTATCTAACCCCATTATAATCTACCTATCTAATCTATGTATGATAGGACTCTATCTAACCCCATTCTAATCTAGCTATCTAATCTATATATGCTACATAACTGTTTTAATGCAATACTAATGTATATCTTACCTACGTATCCTTGTATCTTATAGGTTATTGACGTCGACCATACTACCAGAGGAGAATGTGATACCACAAAGTAGGGATGATGCCAAGAAAATGCATGTACATATAGGAATGTATTATAATTACATACATGCATACCCAAATGATTATGTCCTTTTCCAACTTGAGTTTAGGGACCTCAGAAATTGTCCAAATTGTGGTGCTAGTAGATATCCACAAGACCTAGTGGGCACAACCATCCCAACCAAGATATTGAGGCACTTTCTAGTTATCCCAATGATTCAACTCTACATCCATAAGCCACTTTGTGCACTCCTATAAATTCTAAGGCATGGAAGCATATGAAGGAGCTTTAGCTCGAATTCAAACAGGATATAGCCTCCCCCCATGGTTAATAATATATAAAAGATACATTTTTTATTAGCTCTAATCGTTCCAGGAATGTACAAAGTGAAAAACATAAATATGTTTCTCACACCATTAGTTCAAGACTTACAAAAGTTTTGGGAAGGAGTTCCAACGTGGGACATGTCCAAGCGTGAAGAAAATGCATGGCTTCCAAGGCTATAAGGAGTGCTGAGGTATAAATTTTAAATAAATCTTCCTTGGATATTAAACAAACTAACACTCTCATAACAACTTTAATGAGAATTCTCATGAGTTGTATCATTTATAATCAACAACTTTGATAATCAAATGGCTTGGATGGGGAAAATGACCAACGCTAGCCAATTAACTACCTTGAAAATCCTTGGCATCACACTAAAGCCATGGAATGAACACTAATGCATCTAGCGGTCAGCATGATAGAAAAGTCAACCTAAAAGTATATTCTATTGAGAGTGAAGCTACTCAGATACAAGAAACAGTGTACCTCATAGGCAAGATACAATGCAGATTTATTACATGTATAGATTTATCATGCCAAAATGACCCATTTCTAACATTTATGCTAGGATGCAAAGCATCATTCATTCATAATGTAACAGATCTATCATCACGTTTGAAGATATCACCTATTAGTCCCTTTTAGAACACTGTCATTAAAATGGCATCTAACTAGTGATATTGATGTCCTTTTTTTTCCAAACTAGTGATTTTGAGAGTCAGTTTTGGACACGTGACATATTTCTCACCCATTAATTTTTTATTGGTGTGAAAATGGTGATTAATTTATTGAAAGGTTATACGAACGAGAATGAAGGACCATATATTGGATGCTATAGAACTTACAAAGTAGAGCCCCAACCACCTCTAGCAAGATGCGAGATACCAATCATCTCTCCATACCTCTTTTTGATGCTTCTACTTGTCAGGATCCTTATTGGATGCAATCCTCCAATACTCCTTTGTTGATGAGTTGGGAAGGTTTCTAAGTAGGATTAGAAAGCAGTCGAAGATGACATTAAAGTAGGAGAAACCATAACAACTTTATGTACATCCTGAGATTTATGGGTGATCCTTTGGACACTTCAATATCTACAAACGAGTATACTAATTTCAATCATGGCAATCTTCTTGTTTTTTGTAGTACATTACTGTTGTGGTTCGACCATAACAATATACTATTGGTGCGCTATTTTACAACTATGGTTTTTGCCTATGTAGGTGGTACTAGAAGGAAAGTCTTAGAGGAGAAAGATGATCCCAAGCATGGTAGAGGAAGGACATGTCGAGACTACACAAAGAGTATTTGAAGCACGTACAGACTAAAAACGAATATCCTTATTCTATGACAATAAATTCAAGACAATGATATACTTTTTTGATAATATTGAGGCTAAATAATTGAGTAGATTTAGCAAGCATTAGAAGAGGGATGACAAAGTATTTTGGTATGCATGTAGAGATGTTATTTCAAGCATTTTTGGTATCCACTGAAGTGATCGCGCCGCCGCCTATTGGCATTGCCATGAGTCATGAGACCAAAGAAGAAATGGCCAGTAACTATAAATAAGCTCACGTATGGATATGGATGCTGGCTTGCGGCTCCATAATGCAGGTGGAAATTAGAGTAGCTGCTGCGAGCTGATCACCTGGTTCGTAAATTTTGGTGCACACACATGAGTACAATCTAGTTGTAGTCTTGACCTAATGTATAAACGTGCAGTGGGCATGAGTCTCATTGTGATGGGAATTATACATCTGTTTTCTATGCTATTGCAGATTGGTGCAAATACATGTGCATGGTCCTCCTCTCCTACCAGCTTCTACTAAGGCATGCATTAACGTTGTTGATACTTCATCTTCTCTTTTTTGATCAAAGCTGTTAGATTTAGCTTGTGCAATAATATTTTGTACTAAATAAACAACACATGCATTGGACTGAATCCCTCTTTATAGTACAAGCACACATGAAGTTGTGAGAGAGAGAGAGAGAGAGAGAGAGAGAGAGAGAGAGATCGATCAGAGAGAGACGTGGATATATTATAGCCCCGTTCAATATGTGCATTCTTGAGTAATATACTCACTTCAATTTTACATATGCCAAGCTCTCATGTCTTACAAGATGTATTCTTCATTGATCTAGACCTTTCTCAAGCACCGTGAACAAGATAAAATGCATGAAACTGTCAAGTGTAGGCGAAGTTGGGGTCTTAAAAAGGAAATGGAAGGTAATCTTAAGCATCATCTGCTTGTGGCGACAAGAACTCAAATGAATTCCAGCAATTTACACTAGGTATACTAAGCTAGCACTGTGGATCTTTATATTGAGCTTATTTTTCCTAATCAAACCACCTCATTAGCCAGCATGATCTCGTTAGTGTGATGTCAATCACAAATGATCAAAAAATGGCTTTCTCTGCAACTACACTCCTACTAAGATATACATATGGCAGAATATCCAAGTGCGATTGCCAAGACTATAAGAACAAAGACTCAAATTTGTTTTCGACTATGCCTGTCAATAACTAGAGTAATGGATTTCTCGTGATGATTAGAATCCCACAACCAAGATTCATGACTAAGTGGAGAAAATCTCAAATTGGGATTATCCTCAATTAACAACTCGTAAGCCTTGAGGTGGATCATGCACTTAATCACCATCTAGATCGAGTCCCCTCCAAAGACCTTCTCACTATTATAAATGAGAGGAAGAGGAATTTTCAGTATGATTCAATTTATGATTATTTTTCAAAAGTGGAAATAAGAGTAGAATTAATTTCTACAAATCCCATGAATTCTTTTATTCAAAAGAGGAATATTGAATATAATTCATTTGAGAAATTGAGAATGAATATAGTCGTCGAGAAAAAGAACCTTTAATTAGGCCAAGCAATTGGCAGAAATTTAGAAAAAGTCCCATTATCGGGATCAACCTAGAAAAAGCTATTAAATGAGAATAGCATGTGAATGGATGAGATAAGGTGAAAATAGGATGCGATAAGATATGTATGGGATGTGATAGGATGTAAATGGGATGCAATAGGATGAGAAAGGATGTGATAAGATGTGTATGGGATGTGATAGAATGTGAATGGAAGTGATAAGATGTGTATGGGATATGATAAGATGAAAATAGGATGTGATGTAATGAGAATGAATGTGGATGTGTGTGTGGAAGAATGGATGTGGATGTGTATATGGAAGAATGGATGTGGATGTGTATGTGGAAGTATGGATGTGGATGTGTATGTGGAAGAATGGATGTGGATGTGGATGTGTATGTGGATGTGTATGTGGAAGTATGGATGTGGATGTGTATGTGGAAGAATGGATGTGGATGTGTATGTGAAAGGATGTGATATCGATGTGAGTGAATGAATGAGATGTGATGTCATGTGAATAAAGATGTGAATGAATGATATGAGATGTGAATGGATGAGATATGATGTGATGTGAATGGATGAGATATGATGTGATGTGATGTGAATGAATGAGATGTGATGTGGATTGGGGTAGATATGAATGGATAAGATGTGAATGAATGTGATATGATGAGATGTGGAGATGGGTAGATGCGAGTGGATGAGATGTGATGAGGGTAAATGAGGAAAGATGTGATGAGAATGGAAAATGATGTGATTGGATGAGAATGGAAAATGATGTAATTGGATGAGAATGGGTATATGTATGAATTGGACGTGGATTAAGTAATGTGGATTGATGTGGAACAATGTGGAAAGACGAGAGTTCATTATAGAAATTGTATTTATAACCTGTTTTTAAATGACTGTCTTATGTCATTAATGCTAGGGAAGCATTTTGACCATCTCGTGGTGGAGACCTAACTGATAAAGTTGCAATAGCTGGATGGAGAGTCAATGGAGAACGTCTCGCATAGCAAGGTTGGCTGAGGTCTTGACCAGCCTCAGTTCGATTTAAATGGTGAGCTTCCCGGTAGGTGGATGAGGGACCAAGGAAGCGGCCTATGAGTGAAGCGCTAGGTGACCTGTGAAGGATCCTAGAGAGTTCTGACCATACGGTGCTTGGGCTCTAGGTCGCCGAAGATACCCACACGTGCATCAGGAAAGATATTGGAACAAGGAGTAAGAGTTGTTTTCTGAAACCGGGTATGGATCTGGTTGATTGACCTTGCTGGTCCTCAACAGATGAGTCCATGGCTCTATTATATGGATCTGTTGGTTGATCTTGTTGATCTTCAAAGGAGATTCCATCTTGATTTTTATAAGTGAATATATTATCAGGTACTATGAGCTAGGAACTATGGAAAAGGCCCCTGAGGGATAGGCGGTGAGCGTTCTGGTTGCCAATGATACCATAGGTACACTGATGAAGGAATGATTGGAAATTAGGATTCAACCGGATATTTTGGAGGATTATGATTAATGACACTATGATTAAATGATTGTTTTAAAGATAATTGAATATGTGAAAAAGGTAATTTCATATTGGGTGTGTAAGTGGTGTGACTGGCATTAAATTTGCATGAATATCTGGCTAGGGGGCCTGAGAAATCTTTTCCCTGGTACCCGAGACAAAACCTAACCAAATTCCTAATTGGATTCCATCACTATAGTGGTTGGGTGGTTGGCTTACCCATGGGACTGGATGGGGTTCGGCTAGACTGATGGATCTGTAAAATGAGACTCAATTCTGTTATAGTACGATAGATGAAGTGAATCCCAGATAGTAAATGTTCTATGGAAAAAGAATCAACGGCTGTGCCTCTCGATGGGGAAAAAAGCATTGGTTTCTATGATCCAAGTGCAAGTTTCTTCCTTGATCTGGCCAAGAGACTCACAGGTTCGGTCGGATCAGTTTGGTCAGTAATAATGACTCTGACTACGTTAGAGTAAAAATATCCTAGAGGAATCGCCCGTGCTTTCTGGGTGAGGGAAGTTCTTCCGGGTTCGGTTTTTGAAGAACCAAGGGATTATTCTCTTGTCCGGATATCCGTGGACGAGGCCCCGAGTGAGGGATCCTGCCCCGTGCAAGAAGTGCTACTTGCGCTGCTAGCACCCCCGAATCCGTTGCGCGGATTCGGGGAGGGGGCAGGGATCTTTCAGATTGTCTCTTGAACAGCTTCAACTTCTTCTTCATTAAGACAAGTGATTTCTTTCTCTTCATCTTTTTTCAGACACATTTCTAATTCCCTTGATGCTTCAATATGATGTGGGTGATAATGCCTTATGGTCTAATGATGAGGCGATGGTTGCTTGATGCCACTGCTGCTCCTACTATTGTTGCTAGTTGGTCTACTAGGCTGTTATGTCACATGTTCCCATAGTGGGGGGGAAGATGTCCAATAAATTATGTGATGAGGTTCTGAATGTTGTAGGTTTCTCTACACAAACACATGATGTTGAGGCCCTCTTAACACATGTTTCAAGTCATGAGATAGAAAACATGGAAGCTAGCATAGTGTATCTAGAGACTAAGAGCTTTTAAAAGGCTGAAGCTATGTCCACATCTAAATTGGCAATGTCTAAAAGCAGTTCAGAACTTGTCGCTCCACCAATAAATCATATGCAATAAAGATGTAAGGTTGTCAAAGGGCACCAGGTTGTCCATGATGATGTCTAGTTTTCACATGATGTGCTCCATGCTCTAGTAGTTTGATGTATATGCTTATGAGGATGATTCTTTTAGTGTTTTGGAAATTATTGATTGTCTAGCTTGCCATGGTGTTTCCCTAGTGGATGAGATTTCTTATGCTCATAATTATGATTCAAATGACAATTTCATGGTGTTTTCTTATGTGGTAGATCATGGTAGTTCTCTGATGATTGCTTTAGGGATGATTTGGACATATATACCTTTATCATGGAGATGATCAAGAAGATTAATGAACCTTATGCTTAAGGAGGATGGTCAATATTCTTGGAATGATGAGGGTGTGATTTCTGATGAGCACATGAAGGGTTACAAGTGGCATGATGAAGGTGACGTGATGGGGTTGAACAAGTTCTCATGGACACTAGAAGTGTAAGTGATGCTCGTGTGGTGGTGCTGTCTGATGATTCCAATGGACAATGATGCATCTGGGGAGTCTGCCTTTATATCTTGTCTGAACACACCACCGTAGGAGGAACACTATCAACTAGCACCACAACACTAGCAAAACACAAATCCAGAGTACCAATCTACTTAGCTAATATCCCTTGTCCTTCAGCTGACATAGTTGGAGACTGGTAAACCCCTCAAATTGGTGACTCCTCCAGCTACCCTCCTAGGTCAAAAATCTAACATCCCACACCTCCGATCTTCACTCCTAACACCCAGTTGACCAATAATAGCTCTCAGCTGACACCTGGCTGATCACTTGTTTGCTGACTGTAACTTGAATCAAATTCCTACTCCTACGTGACCCCACTTAGATATATATCCTCCAAGATCCTTAAATGTCCTCCAATCTCACCTACCTTCAAAATACTTGCCTTTCATAAAATATGTCAGCACCCCTTGCCGACTTCACGGAAAACCAGCTATATCCGATTTTGGTTATTCGAATAGGTACGCCCAGAAGAGCTTTCCTCCCTGATAGAACTGCACATGCCAGTTTCCTTGCATATGGCTCCAATGAGACGAATGGAATGTCTAGGTCCCTTTGCTGGCCCAAAGCTTTTGGTTCCTACGTTCCCCGCTTTGATTCCATCCAGGAGCCTGCTAATGATTGCAACAGCTTCAATTAGGCGGCTTGGGCTATCCACAAATTGAAGTCTTCCACGATGTTTTCCCTTGTTTTAATGATGACTTAACCTATGGCCGAAGGGCACAAAGCGAAAGGCTTTCCCGAAGGAAGCCTAAGTAATCAATCACCCTTTCACCACCGACAATCTAGCTTCATCGGAGCTATGGCTTCTTGTGCAAATGCGATGGTAAGGTAAGGTCTTGTTAGGCCGGATAATTTATTTGTGAGTGCCCCTAAATGATTGTCTTTTTTCAGTCCTTTTTCCACATACAATCTTTGGAACACGTGTATCCACATCCTCATTAACATGTGTACGAATCCATGTACATAGCCTCAAGATGAATCTCCTCTCCAACTTTCTCATTGATCTCAGGGGGGTTACCACTCCCTGATGAACAATATGACAACATCACTTGGCTTTCCATCTCCATGGGCATCTCTTTCTGGTAGACAAACACAAGGCTCCTCTGGCCCTACCTCTGCACATAGCTTCACAGACATGCACAAAAGGTTTAAATCTGGATCTCACAATTGGTCCTCTTCCCATCATCTTTTGAGCTAAGTTCCTTAGTTTATGAGTCTTCTGTAGAACTTGTTTCCTCATCCTCTTCCTGTGATGTATTGTTGTCCTGAATCATCTCTCTTCCCTTGGCCATATCATACCTAATCGGCCTCCTTATAGGCTAGTCCAGTTCCAAAATCAAATGCCCTCTCCAACTTTCTCAATAATCTCAGGGTTAATAATCTGACAACATCACTTGGCTTTCCATCTACATGGGCATCTCTTCATGTAGATAAACACATGGCTCCCCTTGTCCTACCTCTGCACATAGTTGCGCACAGACATGCACAAAAGGTTTGAATCTTGCTCTAGAAATTGGACCTCTTCCTCATCATCTTCTAAGCTAAGTTCCTCAGTTTCTGAGTCTTCTACAGAACTTGTTTCATCATCCTCTTCCTCTGATGTACTGTTGTCCTAAATCATCTCCCTTCCTTTGGCCATATCATACCTAATTTTCCTCCTTACAGGCTGGTCCAACCCCAAAATCAAATGCCCTCTCTACCATCCTTGTCCTGCCCTCATAGCAATAAACCATGACCTAACAAGGATAAGTGGGTATGCTTCTAATTTGGCTAGCATCACATCCAACTTAACCTCTTGTTCCAGTACATTCACCTATAGCTTCCTCACAATCCCTAGACATGTGACCTTTACACTGTTAGCCATTCTGACTTTGAATTCATAGGGTGCACACTTCAATCTCAATGCTCTCATTGTCTACCGTATCATCATAGATACTTGTGCACTAGCATCTATGTACACTTTTGGAACTTTGTGATTATTCTCCCCTAGGCATCATTTAACTACTCGAGTTCTAAGCGTATTCCTATTAATCAATTTTATTATTAAAACTCTACTGATTCTAGCCTACCCCATCCGGCCCATGGGGCACCGCCCCAACCACTGGAATTAGTAGAACCAGACAAGTACTCACCCACCCATAATTGAATGCCTTTCTTAACTTTTGCTTTAGAATACAGATACGCACACACTCCTCTTTAAACTTTAACTTTTAAAAACAATCCATTGATAAACAATTAATGGTTACAGATGTCATAACTCAAAATTTCCATTCAATTCTTGTTTCTCACAAAATAGTATCACTCTAGACTCTCCGTTGAGACCAGCAGGTCATCAACGAGATCCAGTAACAGATTACAATACTTTTCTCGTCATCATACATATATATATCTTCCACGACATACGCATGGGTGTCCTAAGCACCGCGAGCCCATGCATCGCCTCGTCAGAACCCTCCAGGATCCTCCTTAGGTGTCCTAGCACTTCGCTCTGGGACCACTTCATCGGCCCTCACCCAAGCACACCATTTTTCACTTCGCTCTAGGACCACTTCGTCAGCCCTCACCCAAGCACACCATTTTTCACCATACCCAGGCTGATCAAGACATGGGTAGGTTTGAGAGCTGATGCCATTAACAACCAAGTGGTAGATGGTGCCCTTAGAGAAGCAATATATTTTGGCAATGGTGATGTGTTATCCTCGATCACCTGGATGGATGTTTTTCCAAGTTCTCTCCATTCCTGATTTACTTTGTATTTAGCAGGTTCTTGGCTTCCATCCTTGGTTTGTTCTTTTTCCTCTTCTACCTTTGCCAACATTTCCATATAAAACTTGAAACCTACACATTCAAGGGTGACTTTTTTTGTGGTGGAGAGTATGTCTAGTGCCTCTTGCATATTGCTAATCTTGGTTGTACATTCATACTTGGGCTGATGTAGATGTGTCTACAAATCCTATAACCTAAACGTCCATGAGTGTTCATATTCTTCTTTTTGTTATCTTGCACTTCTAGTGCTTAGTCTTGATTTAAGTCTATAGGATTTGTCAAATCCTTAACCTAAGCATCCATGAGTGTGAACATATTCTTCTTTTTGTTTGCTTGCACTCTCTAGTGCTTGCCTCAATTTCAAGAACAGATTCTTCCTCCTAGACTTTGCGAGCCCTTGTGCTTATTGTTTCATCTCTTTCCCCTTTTCTACTTGAGAATTATCTATGCTGCCCTTTCTATCTTCATTGCTTCTAGTTCTTACCTGCAAGAAGCTGAGATTTCTAGTGCACGATGACAACTCCGTCATATTGTTTCTTTATGAGCTCTACCTTAATCATGCTAAGCTAAGCTATGAGCCACCATTAAATCATAGGATAGAGCTAGACCTAGTTCTATAGACAATGTATCTAGTTCTTTTGTGGATAATAATGTTTCTTCCTATACTTTGTGGGCCAAGGGGGAGTCCATCTTTTGGAATTTCAGGGGTGGCATTTGTAAGAGAAGCCCATCTTGAGTGGATGTAAATGTGGGAAGTAGCTTTGAATGTGGGAAGTAGATGTTTGCGATTGTCAATAGTAGTGATAGGTGGAGTGGTTGGGAAGGGTGGAGAAGGGTAATGTAGAGATTGGGGGTTTCGAAACTAGGGTGATGGAGGGTGTGGTGAAGGGTAATGGTATAGAGGATGTGACAGGGGTAGATGAGGATAGTGAGGTGGAAGATATAGCAATAGAGATGGGTTGCGATGTAGATGAAGATGAAGATGAAATGAGAATGATTACCATTGATGTCATGGTTAGGGGGTGCTCTAGTTGAAGAAGAGGGTATAGGCATGGATGGTTCTAAAAATGAAGAGATCACTAGAGGTGTCAAACCATGACTGTCGAGCTGCATCAATGAGCTCGATTGCTACCATGAGCAATGTGTATCAGATGTAGGGATTGTAGATGGTATGTTTATGATTCTTGGAGTAAATATCTAGCTCCTTGTGAAACATGCCACTCCAATCATCCTGTTTGCCTGGTGAACAATCCACACAATATTTTTGGGAATCCTATTATACCTATCCGTTCCGTGTACCTAGAGAAGCATTGATAGGGCTCTACAACACCGTCTAAAGTCCTCATCTTCAATGGTGTCAAAAACTACACCATTATTGTTGACCATTGTTTGCATCACCTATGGGCTTCAAGGTAGTGAGTTACTTAATGTGAAAGATTCTTGGGGGTACAATTGGATCCGCCCGCCGCTAAGGGTAGAAAAAAGGTGAACTTGATAAGCTGCTTTGTGAGGCAAATGGTATAGGTGTTTTCAGCCCACTAGTGTAGAGACTCCAGTCGATTGGAAGACACCATGGAGATATCATAATATGATTTCATCGTTGAAGTCCTCCCCCATATTTAATGCCATTGCACATAGTCCTAATTCCCCTAGCTTTGCTTTGACTAATGGCCCTATCGATTTAAAGACCATGAAGCATTCCGAGGAGCTATAATTGAAAGAGAGTGATGTCCAAGGCCGTCTTATCGTGATGACCTGACATCCTTTAGGTTCCTCATCCTCCAAGTATGCTCTCTTGTGTTTGGCATCTTGATCTCTTATGTTTGTCAACTTAATCTCTTATGCTTGTCAACTTTCTCTCCTTCTGGGGAGCTATAATGGAAAGAGAGTGATGTCCAAGGCCGTCTTATTGTGATGATCTGACACCCTTCAGGTTCCTCACCTCCAAGTATGTTCTCCTATGTTTGTCAACTTGATCTCTTATGCTTGTCAACTTTCTCTCTTGCTACTTGCTTTCCATGCCCACTCGAAGTACTCGAAGCCATCTGAAAATAGTCAAGTTTATTAACATGTTTTTACACATTTGGATTATTTTTGGGGAGGTAAATTCATGCAAAGAAGTAACTTAATAGTCAAGTTTATTAACATGTTTTTACACATTTGGATTATTTTTGGGGAGGTAAATTCATGCAAAGAAGTAACTTAATCACGTTAAATGTAATTTTTAACTTTTGAGGTCTAGTTAAAGAGTCGGGCTTACCTTTACTAGGGAATCCTTACAAGGGAGTTTGGCATTACTTAGCTTCTCGTTGGCTTTGCAATCCAAAGTAGTTTTGAGATATTCTCACCCACTAGAGTTGATGGGGTAAATTTGAATTTGAGGTTGGCTTAGGGGTACTGACCTAGCTTGTTTATTGGGGGTATTGACCTAGCTTGTGAACATCACAAGGGTTTCTCTTGGGGATCCACAATGATGTCATACCCTCATAGAATCCTTGAGCCTTGAGAAGGTTCTTAGGAGTCCACACTTGTCATGTACGTTTCTCTCACAGTCCTTTTCCTCGATGACCACTTTTTGTTGGCTTTCATTTTCCTTCTTCATTGGGAGATGTTCTGAGGGCATTTTTCCTAAGGGTTGGTGACTTGGGTACCCAAATTAAGTTATTGGGGAGGCACTTTTGAGCTATGAGAAGTTTTTTGGTTAGCCAATGTTGTGATTGTTGGGCCTATGGTTGCTTTTGGATTGGTTGTTTGTGTAGAGGCCAATAAGATAATTTGTTGATATAAGAAATAGCTTGACTACATCTAGGCAAGTCAATAACATATTTGAGAGTAGATTAGACATGGGTCAGAGAGGTGGAATTTTCTCCATCCTCTGGGGGTGCAGGCAGTGTGTTCCATGACATGGCTAAAAGAGTTTCTTCGTCTTAGTAAGGTTTACAGATTGAAAGGATAATGGTAACTTATTGATCGAAAATCTTCAAGGTAGTAGTTCTAGCCCAATCCACATTACATTTGTAGTGGCCCATCTAGTTAGGTTTATAGATTGAAAGGATAATGGTAACTTGTTGATCAAAAATCTTCAAGGTAGCAGTTCTAGCCCAATCCACATTACATTTGTAGTGGCCCATCTATTTTCTCCCAAGAAAAAGTTCTTTAGATAAAGAACCTGGGGGATCACAAAGAACTTGCCTTCGGTAGGGTGATCTGCTACGTCAGATACCACCTTGCACACACCCAGACAATTCACCATTTTATTGCACTTGAGCACTTGTGGAAGACATTAGGTTATGTCTTTCATCGTAATTTAGTAGACCTAGTTTGCTTGAAAATTTGTTACCCTTTGGCATATGCAGCCACGATTATGTAGGCTTAATTTCCCATTCCTCTTCTTCCTCAATTCCCACAAGTTTAGCCATATTTGAGTGTAATGTTTTGTATTTGTGTGAGTTTTTCTTGTCTATCTTTGGCCTCTTTTTTGGCTTCCATTTGAAGCTCCTTCTTTTGTTTAACCTTCTCTTGGGCCTCATGTATTCTTGAGTTAAGGGCCCATAGTAATGGGGCGAAGCTTTTGTTTCCATTAATAAAAGTTTCTATTCCGATACCTTCCATAGTTTCTTAGCACGTTCCACCGCTCTTGGAGTATTCGGCCACTTTGTAGGGTCCTAGTCCATGAAGTTTTAGTTTCTTTTTCCCTTTTTTTATGTTATGTATTAATACTAGGTCATCCACAAGAAACTTACATTTCTTCACATTGGCATCAAACCAACACTCCCTTCAGCACTTCTTTGTCCACATTCCCACCATTACATATAGCCTTACCTCTTCCAGCTCTACCAATCATTCAGATAGGTCATGTCTATTAATATTAGCTTCTTTTGTTTCCTTTAGTGTAGGGATCAATAGGTCAATGGGGGTGATAGCATCTACGCCATAAACAAGGTGGAAAGGTGCTATGCCAGTTGTAACTTTATAAGATGTATGATAAGCCTAAAGAGTAGCTAAAAGCTTTTTCTCCCACTCTGTGCATGAGCCTTCAACTATCTTTGTGAGGATAAAGAACCTTGTTGGTGCTTTTAGCTTATCCATTAACTTGTGGATAATAAGGTGTTGAATTCCTATGGATTATAATGAATTCATCCAATAAGAAGCCCACTACCTCATTGAAGAAGTGTGAGCCTCGGTCCACTGAATGACAATCTCCAATGGATAACTAAATCTAGTGATGATATGTTCATAAAGAAACTTTACCATCAATTTGGCATTAGCTTTCAATGTTACCTTAGCTTCCACCCATTTGATGTAATAGCATGTGATATAGTCTAACTGGGGTCTCAGGACTCAAAATAGATTCGATGGAAATGACACAAGGGCAATTTCTTTACCATCGCAAAAATGAGAATTTCTAGTCTTTGTTATGGTATCTATTATTATTTCTAGAATGTGAAGCTAATTCTCATCTTCACCAGGCTTGGGAATATCTTTAGCATTGAAGTCTAGTTCCACATATGACAAATCATCAAATTGGGATTTTCAAAAAAGACACACACTTCTCGCTTCCTCTTCTTCTTCACTTTTATTAGAGGTAATAGAGTCCTCATACTCTATAGGATGCTTTTTGTAACTAGGTGTAACTAGGTGGTGACTCCAATTTTTAAGAGATTGACCTTCATTGTCACTTCATGGTCGATTCCCCAATCATGGATCATTCTAAGGTGACTCATAAATGGTCTTCCTAGAATCACATCATACGCAAAAGCTTTTTGAAGTTCATGAGAGTATATACATGATTAAAGGTCAATCCATAGAGCCCAACTCGTTGATCCTAACCACAACCGTGGGCAAGGTAAGCCACCTTGATTTTGAGGTTAGTAGAGGTAAGGGTTGGTGATCCGTCCCCAACTCTCTCATTGCCTTTTCGTAGCTATGATGACTCTTGCACCACCATCTAGGATATCTTTGTGGATGTTCTACTTCCTAGTCTCAATGGCAGGGTAGCATTGAGCTCTTCACCCTCAAAATATTTTCCCAACTTGCTTACCTTCCTAAGGTCGTCTATCTCATTACTCCACTTAGATTTTGTGTTAGATTCATTATCAAAATTTGAAATAATCTTGTATCCATACATTCTCACATGTCTAGCCAGAGACTAAAGCCTCTTGCCCACCACTGTGTAAGATTCATTATCAAGATTTGAAATTAATCTTACATCCATCCATTCTCCAAAGGTGAGGGTGACTGGAGTAGAAAGAACAACACTCGTCCTTGTTGTATCATTTTGTCTTTTAGGATGGCCAAAGATAGGTGCTCTGATTGAAGTGGTTGCCCCTTTTGAGCCCAAATAGGAGGGAAGGTTTTTTTAAGAATTAGATCCAAATTCTTGTGGTCTCACGGATGGTAGAGAGGTATTTGCCATATTTCTCAAGATAATCATTCAAAAGATACCCCTTCATGGATCATGGATCTTTCTAAGTTTTAAAATCTAACCTTGTTGCACTAATAAGAGACTCAAATTCATTTATCTTGGTAGCCTACTTGGTTAAAAGCTCAGGATTTAGATTTTGGATTTCAAGGCAAGGTCTTTGCTCGAGAACAACACACTTCCTTCCTTAGATCCTTCATTAATAGGACTAAGGGCTATTCCTTACATAAATTGATAGAAATCCAGCTAAACCGGCTCTCAAGGTCCCTCTAAATAATTGGATCTCGGTTGCTTTCAACAATTCTTGATGAGCATTATCCATGGTATTAGGGTACTGAGTCAATTTCTTTGGAAGTTTCAATGGTTCAATCCACTTGGGCTTCCGCCTTTTGAGCCATACCCAAAATCTTGTCTTTAGGTGCTCCTTTTGACAAAGAAGAAGAGTCTATTTTCCTATCATCACTCTTAAAGATTGCATTGCCTTCTTTATAGCCCTAGTTGTTTGAGCAACTGAGGGTTTTGACTGTTATGTTGTTTCCTCTCTCGCCTCTTTTATCCTTGGATCTGTTCATGGAAATGTACAAGATTTCATCACCTCTTTATCCATTGAATCTTGGATAATCTTGGACTTGGTTTAAGCTCCTGTGTGAGAACCATTACATCTATCAAGCTTGGTGACCTCTTCTACCTTAAAACACTTAGCATGTTTAATTGTGTGGTGGGTCCCTGAGATCACTCCCTAGGGTAGAGATTTATTAGGGAAATCTTGGATAATGTGAGTTATCCCACAGTTTAAACACCACCTTGAGAAAGTAGAGATATTTTTGGTGGCTTTTTGCTAAGATGGGGGCCCTTTTGAGGTGGGATCCTCCACAAGTGTAGCAAGCTAATGGTTAGTGAGACGGACTATAGAGTTCATCTCTCGAGCCTTATAGCTCATTAGTTGCTTGATGATAAGCTTCAACAAGTTATCATCTTAATAAAAGTGTTATCTGACATCCTCACAAATTATAGATCAGATTCTGGAGATGGTACAAAATATGAATGATATTCAGATGGTATTTCCAAAGGCTTAGGCTGTGGCACAAAAGTGCCATCAATGAGAGGTCTAGCTTCCATATACATCATGGGTGCCACACTAGGGGTGGTAGGTTAAGGTCCCAAAATGGGAGCCATGTTAAGTAATTTAAGGATTCCTCTTGGTAGGGGATTGGTAGCAGTAGTAGGGCTATAGGGTCTCCACTTACCCACTCCAAGTGGAGTGGGGAGTGCAAGAGGTTGCATGACTACTAGCAAAGTGGGAGCATGCATACCATAGTTTGCGAGATTGTATTGCCAATTCTAGGTATCATGATCAATATATCTTCTACAATAACCACACGACAACTCTATACATCCTCTACTATCATTTCCAATGTGGTTGCTCCATAATAGGGGCACCAAGTACCCTCTCTATTATGTTAAGCTACAAGATCCCTAGGGAGTACTTTCCAATTTTCCTCCATCTTTTTGAGCATAGTAGCAGCCATGTCTTCAACATTGGTCTTATATGATTTCTTACTGCTTGAAGATGTGTTAAGAGAGGCTTTAGATTGGGATTTTAATCTCTCAGACCCTTTAGTGCCAGAGAGATTATCATCAAAATCAATGGTGTCTAAACAACACTCATTAAAGGTCGTTCACCTCTGCAAGTAGAGATTTTGGTCTTGTAAACCCTTAAGAAACAATGAGATCAAACAAGTTTAGCTTGGTTTCTCATCAAATTGAGAAAGGAGAATAGTAGTATCTTATGCATCAAATGTACTCATGTACTATAACATACTCAATTTCTTATTGTTTTGACATTGTTTAGCTGGTGTGGATGGGACTCCACTTAGGCCCAGTTTTGGAGAATTCCACCCTAAAAGCATTTTTTCAAGGCAACATAAGTAGCCTTATAAGGAGGCTCAAGGGTTTGGAACTAACATCCAACTTCTCCATCCAAGTCAAGCCAAAAGGTAAGATTTGGGTAGGCTCATCACAGACACCTATGCCTTTGCACATCAGTCCAAACACTTTCAAGTGGTCTAGTGCATCATGTGTGCCATTGTACTTGTTATTCATCAATCTCTGACTTGTTAAGCTTTTGAGTTATGTTGTTATCAAGGGTCTTTAGGAGCAATGGGTGTTTTCCCTATCCTCAAACCTTGACCCATAGATTCCGTAAAAGCTAGCATTTTTGAAGAGATTCCTAGAGGGAATGATTGTCCAAAAGGAGACATTGGTGACATAGAGGCACCATAGGGTTTAACAAAATTTTAGACACATGAGGTGGAATAAATACAAGTCTTGGTTGAGATATGGTGGGCCCATTCTTGGTCATACTAGTCCTAGGTATTTCAATAGATGCTCTAGGTCTCAAATTGGTTTAATTTGAGGTTGTAGAATCTCTAAAAGTCCCAAAGGTTTATCTTAGAGAGATGGAGCCTTAGCAAGGTTTCTCACAAAGTGTAAGGGCTTATCCTTTGACTGAGAAGTGTGGGGATGTCTTGACAAGATAAGGTACTCTCACTTGGTAATATGGCTGGTGGCTTATGTTGCTTTAACCCCTCTTACTGTGATAATAGGTGGTGTATACCTTTGGAGAAGGGTGGTGTATGCCTTTGTCACTTCGATTGCTGGACGGTGTCGGCCTTTGTACAAGGGTAGTGTATGCCTCTCTCACTTCACTTACTGGGTGGTGTATGCCTTTATAGAAGAGTAGTGTATGCTTTCTCACTTCGGTTACTAGGTGTGGTGTATGCCTAAGCCTCTATCATCTTCTCCATTGCATCGTGTGTGTATTGGCTCTACTTGCACCTCGGCTCCAGGTTGCTACTCCCTCTCAAGACACGAAACCCATTATCCAATTTTGATATTACCCCACAATGAAAACCATTATCCACTCTGTTCTTATACCCTTTCAATAAATTAGTCACCATTTTCACACCAATAATAAATTAAGGATAGCGAAGATGCACAACCACTCAAGGGGTGTGATCTTTTAAGAACATATAACACTCTTATGTAATCGTTAAGGATAGCGAAGATGCACAACCACTCAAGGGGTGTGATCTTTTAAGAACATATAACACTCTTATGTAATCGTTAAGGATAGCGAAGATGCACAACCACTGCCTATTGCCTTGGTGGACGCCATGCATTTTCTTGCCCCGCTGAGACATGTCCCAGAATGGAATTCCTTCCCATAATGTTTGTAAGTCTTGAACTAATGGTGCTAGAAACATATCTATATTTTTCACTTTGTACATTCCTGGAACAATTAGAGCTAATAAAAAACATATCTTTTATATTAACCATGGGGGGAAGCTATAGTTGACAAGCACTATGTGCCATCTACTCCACGTGGTGAATCGTAAGCCAAATGCGTTCACACTCTTCATTGCAATACTTAGGCGAAAGTGGTGATGATCCTGCTTGAATTCGAGCCAAAGCTCCTTGATATGCTTCCATGCCTTAGAATTTATAGGAGTGCACAAGAAACCATGTCATAAAGTGGCTTATGGACTTAGACTTAAACATGTGTTGAATCATTGGGATAACTAGAAAGTGCCTCAATATCGTGGTTGGGATGGTTGTGCCCACTAGGTCTTGTGGATATCTCCTAGCACCATAATTTGGACAATTTTTGAGGTTGGAAAAGGACATAATCATTTGGGTATGCATGTATGTAATTATAATCCATTCCTATATGTACATGCATTTTTCTTAGGGTGTTTATGTGTATGGGCATACATTGTGTGTGCGTACATGATTAATTAATAAATGATTCCAATATGAAATCTTGTGAAAAATGGAGAATCGCTTTATCCCATTAGGTTCAACAATTCCAACCTCTCTCCATGCTTGCAACCATGAACTTGCTTTCATTTGTTAGTGGGTGCACCTATGGGTGTTTTTTATGGGCATGTGTGTGTGCGTGTGTGCGTGTGTGTGTGTGTGTGTGTAGATGATTAATTAATAAATGATCCCAATATGAAAAATGGTGAAAATGGAGCGACACTTCATCCCATTAGGTTCAACATTTCCAACCTCTCTCTATGCTTGCAACCATGAACTTACTTTCATTTGTCTATGTGTGGTTGCCGAAGATTCCCCTCCGACAATGGAGCATCGTCTCAAGAAAGTATGAAATGTGTTTTTGTTAAATTATATGCTTCAAATGATGTGGATCTCTCTGCAATGTGCATACAAACCATTACCACCGTATATAGGGCATCCATACGATACCACCATACAATACCACCGTATATGGGGCATGCATGATATCCACTTGTGACTAGTCTCTGCAACCCTTCAACATATTAATCATTAGGAAAATACATATGAAAGAGTTAGTTTGTTTAACATACAAGGCATGGTTATTTAAAATTTATGCTAGAGCACTCTCTATAACCTTGAAAGTCATGCATTTTCCTACTGCTTGGACATGTCCAAAGGCCAACATCTCTAGAGATATCCCCACTGGCCCAAGAGGAGTCATTAAGCATCCCTGTGGAGCTAGAGGTGTCGATATGACTAGAGACATGAAAGGCATACCAAGTGGTGGTCTTGATTGAGGCATGACAACCATCCTTGGGAAAGGAAAGCCGTGCATCTTTCTGTCTCATAAATGGCATTATTGCACGTCTATGTTGAGTCTAGTTGGAGTTTCCACATGCGAATAATCTTTGACCAAGGGTGGAAATCTTGAGGTAACGGGATGAAGATTTTCTAATAGATATTTCTCAAAAGGATCCACAACTGCTATGCCTGTCAAACACCGAAGGGGACTCACTATCTAGACTAGCGTTTTCATGGTCAAGAGGTGTTTCTCGTGTTAAAATCCTAGGTTAGTAGATGTTCCCAAAGGTGTCTATGTAAACTCTACACCCTTACTTGTTTGTGAATCTTTGAAACTTGGCATTCCAAGGTCCATCTACATTTTTTTGGTTTACCCCTTCAGGTTGCACAATTTCAAAAATTTGATGGTACATACCACTTCATGACCTAGGGGTATCAAGGCACCAAGTCCTAATTCATTCTACACATAAAAATAATTTTTGAATTTTGAGATTTTTCCCTAATTTTGAAAATTTTCTTAAACCATTTGTAAACCGTAGCTCTCTACAAGTTTCACATGCTTGCAAAAGCTTTATTAAGTCTTTTTGAGCCATTTCTCACGCTAAGATTCACTTATTTTGGCTTCTACAAATTTCACAAACCCTAGGCTTCCCACAAGCTTGAACATGAAGTTTAGTACACATTTTTGGAGTATTACTAAGCTAGATGTCATCTTCACTAACAAAATAGCAAGAAGCGAGATACACAACAATAGGTTGTGATTTTTGAAGTGAAGGGGAGCCCATTTTTGGTTACCTACAACAATTGCACTAGAATCTACTACTTCAAGCACTTACCTAAGCTTAGGTGAGTGATTTTTGGAGGTATAAATTATTGGTGGTAATTTCCTTGAACTCTTCCTCTCCTTCTTACAAAACCTAGCCATGGGAGTCTCTTGAAATTCCATGTGTTCCTTGAAATATTTGGACAATGAAAAACATGTACATGTTTCTAGCACAATTAGTTCAAGACTTACAAAAGTTTTGGGAAGGAGTTCCAATCTGGGACATGTCCAAGTGCGAAGAAAATGCATGGCTTCCAAGGCTATAGGGAGTGCTCATGTATAAATTTTAAATAACTCTTCCTTGGATATTAAACAAACTAACACTCTCATAACAACTTTAATGAGAATTCTAATGAGTTGTATCATTTATAATCAACAACTTTGATAATCAAATGGCTTGGATGGGGAAAATGACCAACGCTAGCCAATTAACTACCTTGAAAATCCTTGGCATCACACTAAAGCCATGGAATGAACACTAATGCATCTACCAGTCAGCATGATAGAAAAGTCAACCTAAAATTATATTCTATTGAGAGCGAAGCTACTGAGATATAAGAAACAGTGTACCTCAGAGGCAAGATACAGTGCACATGGATAAAGAAATGATCCAGATTTATTACATGTATAGATTTATCATGCCAAAATGACCCATTTCTAACATTTATGCTAGGATGCAAAGGATCATTCATCCATAATGTAACATATTTATCATCACGTTTGAAGATATCACCTATTAGTCCCTTTTAGAACACTGTCATTAAAATGGCATCTAACTAGTGATATTGATGTCCTTTTTTTTTTCCAAACTATTGATTTTGAGAGTCAGTTTTGGACACATGGCATATTTCTCACTGAATAATTTTAAACGTTCTTTCATTAATGCCCATGTGTAACAAGCTTTCATCTTGGCTCTGGAAGGCCTTCCAAAAATGGCTTAGTAACTTCATACTAGTATTAATACAAGGATGAAGCTAGTCAAAGGAATTTATCAATGCTCCACACACTGCATAAATACATAAACAACATCATGTAGCCATGAGAACATGTATATGACTATTGAGTGGACATAAACTTGCATATAAACACTAGATACTTACAACACTTAAAGAAATAAGATATTAAACAAAGCGTCCTACATTATTGGTACCCTCTTTGAGGCAACTCCTCAGAAATCCTTCCAATAAGTTAAGCCCTTGTGTTAAAAGAGGTGGGGATGAACTACTTACTTTTCGATTTGTTGCATGGAAAAAAATATTTTACCAATATCCTCACCTCATGCAACACCTAGCATGAACACATTAGCTTCACTACCAATGAATTGGTAATTTTATAGTTTCACTAGTTTGTAACGAAATTATATTCATAGGTGATCAAACATAGGAGATGGAGATGAAAAAGAAGACAAAGGTGTACTAATGAATTCATTTATTGCTTGTTTAATTATTACATAAGAGTCTTATATACTCTTAAAAGATTGCACCCCATCAAGGGTTGTGCATGTTCGTTATCATTAATTTTTTATTGGTGTGAAAATGGTGATTAATTTATTGAAAGGTTATAAGAACGAGAATGAAGGACCATATATTGGATGCTAGAGAACTTACAAAGTAGAGCCCCAACCACCTCTAGCAAGATGCGAGATACCAACCATCTCTCCATACCTCTTCTTGATGCTTCTGCTTGTCAGGATCTTCATTGGATGTAATCCTCCAATAGTCCTTTGCTGATGAGTTGGGAAGGTTTCTAAGTAGGATTAGAAGCAATCGAAGATGACATTAAATTAGGAGAAACCGGAACAACTCTGTGTACATCCTAAGATTTATGGGTGATCCTTTGGACACTCCAATATCTACAAACGAGTATACTGATTTCAATTATGGCAATTTTCTTGTTTTTTTGTAGTACATTACTATTGTGGTCCAACCATAACAATATACTATTGGTGCGCTATTTTACAACTATGGTTTTTTCCTGTGTAGGTGGTACTAGAAGGAAAGTCTTAGAGGAGAAAGATGATCCCAAGCATGGTAGAGGAAGGACATGTCGAGACTACACAAAGAGTATTTGAAGCACGTACAGACTAAAAACGAAGATCCTTATTCTATGCCAATAAGTTCAAGACAATGATATACTTTTGTGATAATATTGAGGCTAAATGTTTGAGTAGATTCAGCAAGCATTAGAAGAGGGATGACAAAGTACTTTGGTATGCATGTAGAGATGTTATTTCAAGCGTTTTTGGTATCCACTGAAGTGATCGCGCCGCCGCCTGTTGGCACTGCCATGAGTCATGACCGAAGAAGAAATGGCCAGTAACTATAAATAAGCTCACGCATGGATATGGATGCTGGCTTGTGGCTCCATAATGCAGGTGGAAATTAGAGTAGTTGCTGTGAGCTGATCACCTGGTTCGTAAATTCTGGTGCACACACATGAGTACAATCTAGTCTCGACCTAATGTATAAACGTGCAGTGGGCATGAGTCTCATTGGGATGGGAATTATACATCTGTTTTCTATGCTGTTGCAGATTTGTGCAAATACATGTGCATGGTCCTCCTCTCCTAGCAGCTTCTACTAAGGCATGCATTAACGTTGTTGATACTTCATCTTCTCTTCTTTGATCAAAGCTGTTAGATTTAGCTTGTGCAACAATATTCTGTACTAAATAAACAACACATGCATTGGACTGAATCCCTCTTTATAGTACAGGCACACATGAAGTTGTGAGAGACAGAGAGAGAGAGAGAGAGAGAGAGAGAGATCGATCAGAGAGAGAGGTGGATATATTATAGCCCCATTCAATATGTGCATTCTTGAGTAATATACTCACTTCAATTTTACATATGCCAAGCTCTCATGTCTTACAAGATGTATTCTTCATTGATCTAGACCTTTCTCAAGCACCGTGAACAAGATAAAATGCATGAAACTATCAAGTGTAGGCGAAGTTGGGGTCTTAAAAAGGAAATGGAAGGTAATCTTAAGCATCATCAGCATGTGGTGACAAGAACTCAAATGAATTCCAGCAATTTACACTAGGTATACTAAGCTAGCAATGTGGATCTTTATATTGAGCTTAATTTTCCTTAATCAAACCACCTCATTAGCCAGCATGATCTCGTTAGTGTGATGTCAATCACAAATTAACAAAAAATGGCTTTCTCCGCAACTACACTCCTACTAAGATATACATATGGCAGAATATCCAAGTGCGATTGCCAAGACTATAAGAACAAAGACTCAAATTTGTTTTCGACTATGCCTGTCAATAACTAGAGTAATGGATTTCTGGTGATGATTGGAATCCCACAACCAAGATTCATGACTAAGTGGAGAAAATCTCAAATTGGGATTATCCTCAATTAACAACAACTCATAAGCCTTGATGTGGATCATGCACTTAATCATGAGCTAGACTCCCCTCCAAAGATCTTCTCACTATTATATTTATCATCAACAGTATCCTCCTGTGGGTGTAGAGAAGCTAATTTGTTGAACCTATTACAACTTGGGTCCGATTCAATTTGATTGGGCCCTAATTGGATCCAATTGGCCACACTTTCATATCCATTAGGCCCAATGATATGAGAATTAGACCTAGTTTTGGTCCAAATTAGACCACTTGTTCCAATTGGACACAGAGAGGAGACCCAATGAGATAAAACAGAGCCATGAACCAAAAAGATGTCCAACGGCCATAAAATCCATTGAAAATGTCTAACTATCTTAAAAAAACATGTAACAACTCTTGGCGCTAGGGTTTAGGGTAAGGGTTTACTACTTTGGCAATGACTTCTTCATGTTATGCACATGAGTGGAATTAAAAGGAATGGGAAGGATGACTCATAGGGCTGAAACATGACGTTAGAAAAAGAAGAGAAGACTATGAAAATAAGGTGAGGTGTACTTTTTATGAGGACAAACCTTGAAGTAAGCTTCTCCATGTTTAGATATCACATGCCAAGATGACACCTCTGCACTTATGTCACTGGCACAATTTGTTAAGATTGAGGTTCTTATGTCACCAATAGAAGAGTCCTGGCTTAGTTTTAGTGCTAGCACGTATAATCGGCTTCACACTATAGAGGTTTGTATATTGAAAATTGCAATGTGGAGAGCTTAGATTGAGGTTTATGGGAGAGATCACTAATAATTCATAGGATGGGCTCCAACTTTCACCATTTTTATAATCCATATACATGGATTTCCAATCCAGTGACCACCATTGCATACCAAGACATGTCAAACAAGAGACAAGCCCTTATATCAAGGCATGCATACTTTCTTGGAAAGGTAAAGAAATGCACAAGATTCTTTCCAATGCTTCATTCAAATGCTTCCAAATCCATCAAATTACCTCCCACATGTCAAATTATTGCAATGTAGGCTCAATCTTGCGTGGATTATGGTAAGAAGGCACATGTCAAATTATTGCAATGTAGGCTCAATCTTGCATGGATTATGGTAAGAAGGCACATGCAAAGCATATCATCGCACTCCTAATGCTTCCAATTTCTTGCCAAACACATGAATGTTCACCCACCAATGCTTCCAACAAGCATGCTAATGCTATGGATTTTCTAATTTTTGGTCTAAAATCCATCACATAGCATCAAATCAATTTCTAATCATGCCATTGGTACTCAATTTTGTAAGATTCTTGCAATTAAACACCATAACAAGTATGATAACCACTAATCTTTCTAAATCCCCTTGATTGAGAAACACAAGGTTTAGAGTTTTCTCTCCACTGACATTCGAAGATTCCCTTTATTAAGCAACACAAGGGTTAGGGTTTTCTCTCCAAAACACCATAGCCACAAAGCTTTGCAAAGAACTCCATGGCTTTTATAAAAGCCCCTTCATAATGGTTGCAAAAGGAGTTCATATTTAGGGTTTGCGCAAGAAAGAAAGATGAAGACAAGCAAGAAAGAAGCCTCTTGGAACGATTAGAGCTAATAAAAAATGTATCTTTTATATTATTAACCATGGGGGGAGGCTATAGTTGACAAGCACTATGTGCCATCTACTCCACGTCGTGGATCGTAAGCCAAATGGGTTCACACTCTTCATTACAATACCTAGGGGAAGGTGGTGATGATCCTGTCTAAATTCGAGCTAAAGCTCCTTGATATGCTTCCATGCCTTGGAATTTATAGGAGTGCACAAGAAACCATGTCATAAAGTGGCTTATGGACTTAGACTTAAACATGTGTTGAATCATTGGGATAACTAGAAAGTGCCTCAATATCTTGGTTGGGATGGTTGTGCCCACTAGGTCTTGTGGATATCTACTAGCACCACAATTTGGACAATTTCTGAGGTCCCTAAACTCAAGTTGGAAAAGGGCATAATCATTTGGGTATGCATGTATGTAATTATAATACATTCCTATATGTACATGCATTTTCTTGGCATCATCCCTACTTTGTGGTATCACATTCTCCTCTGGTAGTATGGTCGACTTCAGTAACCTATAAGATACAAGGATACGTAGGTAAGATATACATTAGTATTGCATTAAAACAGTTATGTAGCATATATAGATTAGATAGCTAGATTAGAATGGGGTTAGATAGAGTCCTATCATACATAGATTAGATAGGTAGATTATAATGGGGTTAGATAGAGGCCTACCATTTATACCTAAAAACTTATGTGACACTAGCATCACTCCAACCATATAATGATTCGAGATTAAGGAAGGAAAGATGAACACTTACCTTTGAAACACGACCGTTCTCATACAAGGGTTTTTTTTATTCTTTCGTGAGAGTATCATCCACTACATCACGATTCTCGACCATGCCAGAAGCCTCTATCATCTTCTCCATTGATTCGTGTGTGTATTGGTTCTACTTGCATCTCGGCTTCAGGTTGCTACTCCCTCTCAAGACACGAAACCCATTATCCACTTTTGCTATTACCCCACAATGAAAACCATTATCCACTCTGTTCTTATATCCTTTCAATAAGTTAATCACCATTTTCACACCAATAATAAATTAAGGATAACGAAGATGCACAACCCCTCAAGGGGTGTGATCTTTTAAGAGCATATACGATTCTTATGTAATCGTTAAACGAGAAATAAATGAATTCATTTAGTACATATTTCTCTTCTTTTTCATCTCCCTCTCCTGTGTTTGATCACCCATGAATATAATTTCTTTACAACCTGTGAGAATATAAAATTACCAATTCATTGGTAGTGAAGCTATTGTATTCAAATGAGGTGTTGCATGAGGTGAGGATATTGGTAAAATATTTTGTTTTCATGCAACAAATCGACAAGTAAGTAGCTCATCCCCGCCTCTTTTAACACAACATCTTGACATATTGGAAGGATTTCTACTTAGGAGTTTCCTCAAAGAGGGTATGAGTAATGCAGGACACTTTGTTTAATGTCTTATTTCTTTAAGGGTTGTAAGCTTCTAGTGTTTATTTGGAAGTTTATGTCCACTCAATAGTATTTATACATGTTCTCATGGCTACATGATGTTGTTTATGTATGCGCATTGAGAAATTCCTTTGACTAGCTTCATCCTTATATTGATACTAGTATGAAGTTACTTTGCATCTCAGGAAATTTTATAATTGATGGGTGCTAAGCCATTTTTGGTTGGTTTTTTTTTCGTTGATTTGTGATTTACAAGATCATGCTGGTTTGATTAAGGCAATTAAATCAGCTCAATATTAAAGATCCATAGTGCTAGCTTATAAGTAGAGCTAGTGTAAATTGTTGGCATTCATTTGAGTTCGTTCTTGTCTCATCACCACATGCAGATGGTGCTTTTTAAGATAATCACCTTCCATTTCCTATTTCTTAACACCCCCCAGCTGCGCCTACACTTTGGCAGTTTCATGGATTCTGCCCAGGTGTACTCTTGTTCATAGTACTTGAGAAAGGTCTAGATCATACATCTTGTGTATGACATGAGAGCTTGGCATATGTAAAATTGAAGCGAGTATATTACTCATCAAGAATGTACATATTGAACGGGCCTATAATATATCCACGTCTCTCTCTGATCGATCTCTCTCTCTCTCTCTGTGTCTCTCACAACTTCATGTGTGCTTGTACTATAAAGAGGGATTCAGTCCAATGCATGTGTTGTTTATTTAGTACAAAATATTATTGCACAAGCTAAATCTAACAGCTTTGATCAAAGAAGAGAAGATGAAGTATCAACAACGTTAATGCATGCCTTAGTATAAGCTGCTAGGAGAGGAGGACCATGCACATGTATTTGCACCAATCTGCAATAGCATAGAAAACAGATGTATAATTCCCATCACAATGAGACTCATGCCCACTGCACGTTTATACATTAGGTCAAGACTACAACTAGATTGTACTCATGTGTGTGCACCAAAATTTACGAACCAGGTGATCAGCTCGCAGCAGCTACTCTAATTTCCACCTGCATTATGGAGCTGCAAGCCAGCATCCATATCCATGCGTGATCTTATTTATAGTTATTGGCCATTTCTTCTTCGGTCTCATGACTCATGGCGGTGCCGATAGGCGGCGGCGTGATCACTTCAGTGGATACCATAAATTCTTGAAATAACATCTCTACATGCATACCAAAGTACTTTGTCATCCCTCTTCTAATGCTTGCTGAATCTACTCAAACATTTAGCCTCAATATTATCACAAAAGTATATCATTGTCTTGAATTTATTGTCATAGAATAAGGATCTTCGTTTTTAGTCTGTACGTGCTTCAAATACTCTTTGTGTAGTCTCCACATGTCCTTCCTCTACCATGCTTGGGATCATCTTTCTCCTCTAAGACTTTCCTTCTAGTACCACCTACATAGGCAAAAACCATAGTTGTAAAATAGCGCACCAATAGTATATAGTTATGGTCGAACCACAACAGTAATGTACTACAAAAAAACAAGAAGATTGCCATGATTGAAATCAGTATACTCGTTTGTAGATATTGAAGTGTCCAAAGGATCACCCATAAATCTCAGGATGTACATAAAGTTGTTACGGTTTCTCCTACTTTAATGTCATCTTCGACTGCTTTCTAATCCTACTTAGAAACCTTCCCAACTCATCAGCAAAGGAGTATTGGAGGATTGCATCCAATAAGGATCCTGACAAGTAGAAGCATCAAAAAGAGGTATGGAGAGATGATTGGTATCTCGCATCTTGCTAGAGGTGGTTGGGGCTCTACTTTGTAAGTTCTATAGCATCCAATATATGGTCCTTCATTCTCGTTCGTATAACCTTTCAATAAATTAATCACCATTTTAACACCAATAAAAAATTAATGGGTGAGAAATATGTCACGTGTCCAAAACTGACTCTCAAAATCACTAGTTTGGAAAAAAAAAAGGACATCAATATCACTAGTTAGATGCCATTTTAATGACAGTGTTCTAAAAGGGACTAATAGGTGATATCTTCAAACGTGATGATCGATATGTTACATTATGGATGAATGATGCTTTGCATCCTAGCATAAATGTTAGAAATGGGTCATTTTGGCATGAGAAATCTATACATGTAATAAATCTGGATCATTTCTTTATCCATGTGCACTGTATCTTGCCTCTGAGGTACACTGTTTCTTGTATCTGAGTAGCTTCACTCTCAATAGAATATACTTTTAGGTTGACTTTTCTATCATGCTGACCGCTAGATGCATTAGTGTTCATTCCATGGCTTTATTGTCTCTTGGCATTATAATTTCCCTTCACCTTGGCTGTTGTTACATTCATTCACTCTATCAATCCGATCTTGATGATGCAAACATACTTGCTGACTATACATAATTACCAAGGGATACCAAAAACGTTCCAAAATAACATGCATACTTTTCTGGCCCTCCTCTAATGCTTGTCGAATCTACTCAAAAAATTAGCCTCATCACATAAGTATACTTCTACTCAAAAAATTAGCCTCATCCCATAAGTATACTGTTGCCTCTAACTTGTTGGCAATATAGAAGAAGCGAGCGTCTTCATTTTTTAGTACATTGTGCTTCAAATACTCTTTGGACATCTCCTTCCTCTGCCATGCTTGGCATCATCATCTTTCTCCTCCTTCTAGTACCACTAGAGAGGCGGACACCATAGTTGCAAACATTTTCACCACACCATCATCCTATGCTCCTCCAAATAGTGTACTAGGGCAAGGGCGAATTTCTCCCACCTACTCAGCCAAGCTCTGTTAAAGCCTTGTTGCCTCTCCTTCTTTTCGTCAGATAAGAACCCACGAGTAAGACGAGGATAGAAAGCCAAAGAACTAAGTGGCCATGCTTGTGGGGCAGCCTTGCTTGTAAATCTTGAATCTATTGCAATAAAGCTCTCTACTTTTGGCAGGATCCATGAGAGCCATAGATAGTTCTGGACTCCCCCCGGCACCCCCAATGGCCTTAGATATTGTTGGGAAAGGATCGCTAGTGCCATGTCCTTGTTGATAACACTAGTAGGTCCATGACCCGATTGGCCACCATTAGATGTAGCTTCCATAACTTCCTCAATTACAATTGACTTGGACATAATTCGCCCAACTTAACCCAAAAAATCAAATTATAGTATTCATTATCTTAATCTCTTCTTTTTTATTTTCAAAAATATCATGGGCAATTGGAAAGAATCTGTAAGAGTTTCCCCTCACCTTCTCACAGTTAACTCAAGACTCTCATTAAATTTCATGTGTCAAATCCATGACACAAATAAAACCACATAGATTCACATTGTGTACACTACATATTTGTGTAGATTTCCTCTGCATCAAAGCTTCTCCCATAATTCAAAAAATAAAAATAAAATTTATGTGTTAATGTGAGATGGTGTTGAATCACTCAACTCCATTAATTGGTTCCTTAATTAACCATTCAGACTATGCAAGAATAATACATCCTTTTATCCCCATCTCAAGGGTAGAATATATATTCCAATAGCGTACACGTGAAAATTAAATGGTATATTAATGGATTTAATGAAAGTCCCAGATAATTATTTTTTAAATAAGGAGAAGAGAAAGAATCCAAAATTAAAGAGACACTTACTTGGATTTAGTACAAAGTTGAGTAGAGCATTGACGATCAAGAAAACAGTCTCAGACTCCACATACTATGAAGTACGAGAGTTTTGATGCTTTAGAGCTTTATTTCTTGTAAGTAAAGGGCTTAGAAGACCTTTGCTTTGTTATTTAAAAAGTAATTAAGGTATAAATTAAGATTTACATGCACATGGTTATGTGTAAATTTTAATTAGAGCGTGGAAGCTTAGTGTTTTGAGAGAAATTAAGAACAAAGGGTTGTATAACTAAGTTTTACATGCACATGGCCACGAAACTTAATCTGAGCTTGGAGGTTAGATAGACATTACTATTGCATTAAAACAATCATGTGGCATATATAGACTAGATATCTAGATTAGAATGGAATTAGATAGGCATTACTATTGCATTAAAACAATTACATGGCATATAGATTAGATAGGTAGATTAGAATGGAGTTAGATAGAGGCCCGTCAATTATACCTAAACAATTCTGTGACACTAGCATCGCTCTAACCATAAATTGATTACAGGTTAAGGAAAGAAAGGCACACATTTAGCTTCGTAACCCAAGCGTTCTCATACAAAGGTGTTTTTCCTTCTTTTGTAAGAGTATCACCTACCACATCATCATCCTCGATCCTCGATCGTACAAATGTCTCTATCATCTTCTCCATTGCATCATATGTGTGTATTGGCTCTTCTTTTTGCAGCTCGGCTTTAGGTTGATACTCTATATCTTGTAGACCATCATCAATGCTTGTAAGTTCTGCATATTGTTTAGAATGAGACATTGCAACTCTCCGATTTGTAGCCATAGCTTAATGTGGTAACAACACTAAGCATTTCAGGTCCTTCATGCCAGCCTATAAAAAAAGATAGAGAAAGTGGTGTAGAGAGAGTATACAAATTTGGTA
This sequence comes from Cibotium barometz, assembly GCF_041138505.1. NCBI lineage: Eukaryota > Viridiplantae > Streptophyta > Polypodiopsida > Cyatheales > Cibotiaceae > Cibotium > Cibotium barometz. Next base: position 50,595,696 of record NC_141060.1, read on the forward strand.
CAGGCAGAGGGATGGAGAGAGAGATTAGGGATCAACAGGGAATGATATTCGGGATCTAAGTTATAATATATTGGGAGGAATAGGGCGAGGACACATAGAGAGAGAGAGAGAGAGAGAGAGAGAGAGAGAGACTTAAAAAGGTTGCTAGACGATCAATTATAAAAATATGGACAAATCGTCCATGGAATTGGACATAATAGATTTAGACTCACAGAGATAGGTGTGCTTGCACCTTTTGCAAAGGACAATGAATTAGGTGTGCTTGTGAGGTCGCCTCCATACTTGTTGACATAGATTGAGATTATGGAGCTCAAGTCTTAAACACCATTGCAGTCAACATTAAAGAAACTGTCTACTTGGCATACCTCGGAATGGTTTGACAAAAAAGGATGGCCATGTGCATATGATTACGATGATCATGGTATACCCATATTATGATTGTGGTATACCCATACTACGATCATGGTATTTACAGATGATCTTGGTTCTCGACACACGCTATCGGATGTAGAATACAGATAATAAAGATAAAACCATCATCCAAGTGCCCACCTAGACATCAATCATTGCATTTAAAAAACGATGCTGAAAGAATTTAACTACATTAGCACGATAACTCGGCCACATGTGTAGGCATCAGTCTGGAAAGGGACCTGCGCCAAAATCTGGATAACAAGTAGTAGTTTAGGTAAGGTCTATGTACTCTCACCCTCTCTCTCTCTATATATACCTTCACCCCCCCTCTCTCTCTCTTAGTAGTTCAAGTAAGGTCTCTGTAGTCTCACCCTCTCTCTCTCTCTCTCTCTCTCTCTCTCTCTCTCAGTAGCTCAAGTAAGGTCTCTTAGAATTTGGACATGTAGTAGTTTAGGTGAATTCTTTCTCCTCTCACTCTCTCCATCTGTCTATCTATCTCTTATTAGTAGTGAAGGTAAGTTTTCTCTCCTCTCACATGCTCTACCTATCTCTCTGTACTCCCTATTTGGCAGCTGAGGTATGGTGTTTTGAAGGAAGGGTGGAGCCACCCCATTGTCTATCTATCTGTTTCTCTCCCTCAGTCTCTCCCTCTCTATCTATCGGTGTGTCGTTCCCTAAGGTAAGGGTCTTTTTTTGGAAGAATAGAGTTGTCCATCGCATTCCAACTGTAGGTGTGGTCTTCTCTCTCTCTCTCTCTCTCTCTCTCTCTCTCTCTCTCTCTCTCTCTCTCACGCGTGCGCGTGCGCGTGCGCGTGCACACACACACAGACAGAGTATCTTTTTGAGGCATGGTTCCCCCCTCCCCTTTCTCTATCTCTCTCTCTATCACACAGACGCACACACAGTATCTCTTTTAGAGGCAATGGTCTTTTTCTGGAAGAGTGAAGTTGTCCATTGTATTCAAACGATAGGTATGCTCTTCTCTCTCTCTCTCTCTCTCTCTCCCACACACACACACACGCACACACACACACAGAATCTCTTTTTGAGGTATGGTTCCCCCTCTCTTTTTGAGGTATGTTTTTTAATACCATGATGATGGTTCACCCCTCTATTTCTCAAGCATGGTTTTTAATAACACTATCGTGGTATCTAACACATTCATGATTTGTGTATTGGCACGTTTTCTCTAAGAAGCCTTTTCTCTCTTTATAAAAGGTTAGAAGCAACCCTATGGAGCAGGTATATACTCAGCAAGTGAGAAAGGCATACATCACCCTTATACAAAGGCATACACCACACCTAGTAACGAAGTGAGAAAGCATACACTACTCTTCTATAAAGGCATACACCACCCAGTAAGTGAAGTGAGAGAGGCATACACTACCCTTGTACAAAGGCCGACACCGTCCACCAGCAATCGAAGTGACAAAGGCATACACCACCCTTCTCCAAAGCTATACAGCACTCATTATCACAGTAAGAGGGGTTAAAGCAACATAAGCCACCAGCCATATTACCAAGTGAGAGTACCTTATCTTGCCTCATCCCCTCTTTTTGTGATAGCCTCTACCACCAAATCTGGGGCCACCTCTAAATTTTCTGCTTGCTCTCCTACCACCTTACCTGTGACTCTCCCTGGTAACATACTCAGTAAGCCATTGTGGGACCTCTTCGTTGGAATCTTCCAATTAGTTCAACTAGAGGTTTTGTAAGCAAGATGTTCTTATTAGTGTGAAGAATCTAGTTGCTATCCTCATCCTCGATCTAGTATGCCCTATATGGCAAATGTGATGCACAAAGATGTTGATGGCCTTGCGTGATTTGTATGCCCTTTAGAGAAGGTATAGGATTGGGTTTTTCTTGTCTCAGAAATAGCTCTCGGTTGCTATCGAGAGTTTCCAGATGTTAGAAACACACTCTCTCTCATCATTTCTATATATTGTTTTTCTCCCTCTCTTTCTCTTCATCATCCTCATTGATGTAGAATTGTGATACATTCTTGCAACTATGTTGCTAGCAACAAGTCAATACCTTGGATGTCGTTCTCTTAGTTTCTTGTGGAAAAGTTGGGGTTCAAGGGCATCAGATTGTAGGGATACATCCAACATCTCAAGACATGAAACCCATTATCCACTTTTTATCTTAGCCCACAATGAAAACCATTATCCACTCTGGATCCTACCCCACAATCAACTCCAAACTTTGGCATCAACCTTGTCAATGAGTATCCCATCAATCCTCATCAATGAGTATCCCATCAATCCCATAAGCAAGTATCTGATCTACCCTACACGTAACCATCCCTCCATCTTGTCTTGAGAAACCGCAAATGGTACCCCATTGCTTACCCGATGCACACATCGTAGTAGATATCGTGTGTACATGCTCCTAATTTTCCTCCTTATGATGTTGATCCTGGAGGAGTGATTCTCTTTAGTGATGCCGATAAAGGTTAATTACTGGGGGGGTGGCTTTTCGAGATCAGGGGGTGGCTTTTCAATATGAGGTGATGACATATTGGAACGAGCTCTCGGCTCACAAGAAAATTTGCATTATTGAATAGCTTCACAAGGAATATCTAGTGTCAGATCTAGATCTTTGATCTACCAACAAATGGATGCTTGGTGCAATGACACAAATGATGAATCATTTCCTCCACGTTCAAACTTGGTGGGTTACAAGAAGAAAGCTAAGAACAAGCCTCATGGCATGAACGATCATGATTGGAGGATTGCATCCAATTAGGATCCTGACAAGCAAAACCAACAGAAAGAGTGATAGAGCCATAGCTCATTCATCTCGCATCTTGGTAGCGATGGTTGGGGCTCGTTCTTTACTTACTGTGTAAGTTCTCTAGCATCGAATATATGGTTCTTTATTCATGTGCTTACTCTGTTCTTATAAACTTTCAATAAATTAATCACCATTTTTAGACCAATAATAATGTAATGATAACAAAGATGCACAACCCCTCAAGGGGTGTGATCTTTTAAGAGCATAAAAGACTCTTCTGTAATAGTTAAACGAGCAATAAATTAATTCATTTGTACGTCTTTCTTTTCTTTTTCATATCCATCTCCTGTGTTTGATCACCTATGAATATAATTTTGTTACAAGCTAGTGAAACTATAAAATTACCAATTCATTAGTAGTGAACCTAATGTGTTCATGCGAGGTGTTGCATGAAGTGAGGATATTGGTAAAATATTTTGTTTTCATGCAAAGAATCGACAAGTAAGTACTTCATCCCCACCTCTTTCAACACAACATCTTGACTAATTATTGGAAGGATTTCTGAAAAGTTGTCTCAAAGAGGGTATGAATAATGCAACGCTTAGTTTAATGTCTTATTCTTTAAGGGTTGTAGGTTTCTAGTGTTTATATGGATGTTTATATCCACTCAATAGTAGTATACATATTTGCATGGCTACATGATGTTGTTTATGTATGTGTGTGTGGGAGCATTGAGAAATTCCTTTGACTAGCTTCATCCTCATATTGAAACTAGTATAAAGTTGGCTTTGTCCAACTATTTTCAGGAAATGTTACAATTGATAGGTGCTAATAAGTGAGCCAAGATGAAAGATTGTTACACACCGGCATTAATGAAAGGAAGTTTAAAATTCTAGAGTGAGAAATATACCATTTGTCCAAAAGTGACTCTCAAAATCACTAGTTTGGAAAAAAAAAGGTACATCAATATCACAAGTTGGATGCCATTTTAATGACGGTGTTCTAAAGGGGAATAACAAGTGGTGGTATAATCAAATGTGATGATACATATGTTACATTATGGATTAATGATCATTTGCATCCTATCATAAATGTTAGAAATGGGTCATTTTGGCATGATATGTACATATGTAATGATAATATTTCTAGATCATTTCCTTTTCCATGTGCACTATATCTTGCCTCTGAGGTACACTGTATCTTGTCTCTGAGCAACTTTCTCGTCAATATAATATACTTTTAGGTTGCATTTTCTATCCTATTGTTGAGTGGTTGATGCGTTAGTGTTCATTCCATGGCTTTAGTGTGATGGCAAGGATTTTTAAGGCAATTAATTGGCTAGCACTGGTCAATCACCCCATCCAAGCCATTTGATTTTCAAATTTGTTGATTATAAATGATACAACTCATTATAATTCTCATATAAAGCTTTTTCACCTTGACACAGAACCTTAGCCCCTTTGCAAAGAAGTAAAGGGGGAGGGGAACAAGAAGATTTTGTTCATTCTTTCTATAGGGGAAAAAAAGCATTCACTAGATAATTATGTAGATTTTGTGTTTATGTGCACATGTGGGTAAAGACGCATGTGCATGTATGCCTCATGTATACACATGTCTGTGTATGTGTTTTTGTAGCATGTGTGTGTGTGTGTGTGTGTGTGTGTATACTTGTGGGTGTGTGTTTATGTGTGTGGGCATATGTGTGTGCGTACATGATTAATTAATAAATGATTCCAATATGAAATCTTGTGAAAAATAGAGAATCGCTTTATCCCATTAGGTTCAACAATTCCAACCTCTCTCCATGCTTGCAACCATGAACTTGCTTTCATTGGTCAGTGGGTGCACCTATGGGTGTTTTTTTATGAGTATGGGCATGCGTGTGTGTGTGTGTGTGTGTGTGTGTGTGTGTGTGTAGATGATTAATTAATAAATGATCCCAATATGAAAAATGGTGAAAAATGGAGCGACACTTCATCCCATTAGGTTCAACATTTTCGACCTCTCTCTATGCTTGCAACCATGAACTTACTTTCATTTGTCTATGTGTGGTTGCCGAAGATTCCCCTCCCACAATGGAGCATTGTCTCAAGAAAGTATGAAATGTGTTTTTGTTAAATTATATGCTTCAAATGATGTGGATCTCTCTGCATACAAACCATTACCACCGTATATAGGGCATCCATACGATACCACCATACAATACCACCGTATATTGGGCATGCATGATATCCACTTGTCACTAGTCTCTGCAACCTTCAACATATTAATCATTAGGAAAATACATATGAAAGAGTTAGTTTGTTTAACATCCAAGGCATGGTTATTTAAAATTTATGCCAGAGCACTCTCTATAACCTTGAAAGTCATGCATTTTCCTACCGCTTGGACATGTCCAAAGGCCAACATCTCTAGAGATATCCCCACTGGCCCAAGAGGAGTCATTAAGCATCCTTGTGGAGCTAGAGGTGTCGATATGACTAGAGACATGAAAGGCATACCAAGTGGTGGTATTGATTGAGGCATGACCACCATCCTTGGGAAAGGAAAGCCGTGGCATTATTCAAGGTCTATGTTGAGTCTAGTTGGAGTTTCCACATGCGAATAATCTTTGACCAAGGGTGAAAATCTTGAGGTAATAGGATCAATATTTTCTAATAGATATTTCTCAAAAGGATCCACAACTGCTATCAACTTGCCTGTCAAACACCGAAGGGGACTCACTATCTAGACTAGTGTTTTCATGGTCAAGAGGTGTTTCTCGTGTGAGAATCCTAGGGTAGTAGATATTCCCAAAGGTGTCTATGTAAACTCTACACCCTTACTTGTTTGTGAATCTTTGAAACTTGGCATTCTAAGGTCCATCTACATTTTTTTCATTTACCCCTTCAGGTTTCACAATTTCATAAATTTGATGGTAAATACCACTTCATGACCCAGGGGTATCAAGGCACCAAGTCCGGATTCATTCTACACATAAAAATAATTTTTTAATTTTGAGATTTTTCCCTAATTTGAAAATTTTTCTTAAACCATTTGTAAACCGTAGCTCTCTACAAGTTTCACATGCTTGCAAAAGCTTTATTGAGTCTTTTTGAGCCATTTCTCACGATAAGATCTACTTATTTTTGCTTCTACAAATTTCACAAACCCTAGGCTTCCCACAAGCTTGAACATGAAGTAGTACACATTTTTGGAGTATTACTAAGCTAGATGTCATCTTCACTAACAAAATAGTAAGAAGCGAGATACACAACAATAGGTTGTGATTTTTGAAGTGAAGGAGAGCCCATTTTTGGTTACCTACAACAATTGCACTAGAATCTACTACTTCAAGCACTTGCCTAAGCTTAGGTGAGTGATTTTTGGAGGTATAAATTATTGGTGGTAATTTCCTTGAACTCTTCTTCTCCTTCTTACAAAACCTAGCCATGGGAGTCTCTTGAAATTCCATGTGTTCCTTGAAATATTTGGACAAGATAAGGCTTCTTTCTTGCTTGTCTTCATCTTTCTTTCTTGCGCAAACCCTAGATATGAACTCCTTTTGCAACCATTATGAAGGGGCTTTTGTAAAAGCCATGGAGTTCTTTGCAAAGCTTTGTGGCTATGGTGTTTCGGAGAGAAAACCCTAACCCTTGTGTTGCTTAATAAAGGGAATCTTTGAATGTCAGTGGAGAGAAAACTCTAAACCTTGTGTTTCTCAATCAAGGGGATTTAGAAAGTTTAGTGGTTATCATACTTGTTATGGTGTTTAATTGCAAGAATCTTACAAAATTGAGTACCAATGGCATGATTAGAAAATGATTTGATGCTATGTGATGCTATGTGATGGATTTTAGACCAAAAATTAGAAAATCCATAGCATTAGCATGCTTGTTGGAAGCATTGGGTGAACATTCATGTGTTTGGCAAGCAATTGGAAGCATTAGGAGTGTGATGATATGCTTTGCATGTGCCTTCTTACCATAATCCATGCAAGATTGAGCCTACATTGCAATAATTTGACATGTGGGAGGTAATTTGATGGATTTGGAAGCATTTGAATGCAGCATTGGAAAGAATCTTGTGCATTTCTTTACCTTTCCAAGCAAGTATGCATGCCGTGATATAAGGGCTTGTCTCTTGTTTGACATGTCTTGGTATGCAATGGTGGTCACACTGGATTGGTAATCCATGTATATGGATTATAAAAATGGTGAAAGTTGGAGCCCATCCTATGAATTGTAAGTGATCTCTCCCATAAACCTCAATCTAAGCTCTCCACATTGCAATTTTCAATATACAAACCTCTATAGTGTGAAGCCGATTAGACGTGATGGCGCTAAAACTAAGCCAGGATTCTTCTAGCAAACCAAAGTAGTTGCCATACAATTTATAAACTATTGGTGACATAAGAACCTCAATCTTAACAAATTGTGCCAACGACATAAGTGCAGAGGTGTCATCTTGGCATGTGATATCTAAACATGGAGAAGCTTACTTCAAGGCTTGTCATAAAAAGTACACCTCACCTTATTTTCATAGTCTTCTCTTCTTTTTCTAACGTCATGTTTTAGACCTATGAGTCATCCTTCCCATTCCTTTTAATTCCACTCATGTGCATAACATGAAGAAGCCATTGCCAAAGTAGTAAACCCTTACCCTAAACCCTAGCACCAGGAGTTGTTACATGCTTTTTTTAAGATAGTTAGACACTCTCAATGGACTTTATGGCCGTTGGATATCTTTATGGTTCAAGGCTCTGTTTTATCTCATTGGGTCTCCTCTCTGTGTCCAATTGGAACAAGTGGTCTAACTTGGACCAAAACTAGGTCTAATTCTCATATCATTGGGCCTAATGGATATGAAAGTGTGGCCAATTGGATCCAATTAAGGCCCAATCGAATTGAATCGGACCCAAGTTGTAATAACTTCAACAAATTAGCTACACCTAGAGGAGGATACTGTTGATAAATATAATAGTGAGAAGGTCTTTGGAGGGGACTCGATCTAGCTGGTGATTAAGTGCATGATCCACCTCAAGGCTTATGAGTTGTTAATTGAGGATAATCCCAATTTGAGATTTTCTCCACTTAGTCATGAATCTTTGTTTTGGGATTCTAATCATCACGAGAAATCCATTACTCTAGTTATTGACAGGCATAGTCGAAAACAAATTTGAGTCGTTGTTCTTATAGTCTTGGCAATCGCACTTGGATATTCTGCCATATGTATATCTTAGTAGGAGTGTAGTTGCGGAGAAAGCCATTTTTTGATAATTTATGATTGACATCACACTAACGAGATCATGCTGGCTAATGAGGTGGTTTCATTAAGAAAAATAAGCTCAATATAAAGATCCATAGCGCTAGCTTAGTATACCTAGTGTAAATTGCTGGAATTCATTTGAGTTCTTGTCGCCACATGCAGATGATGCTTAAGATTACCTTCCATTTCCTTTTTAAGACCCCAACTTCACCTACACTTGATAGTTTCATGCATTTTATCTTGTTCACGGTGCTTGAGAAAGGTCTAGATCAATGAAGAATACATCTTGTAAGACATGAGAGCTTGGCATATGTAAAATTGAACTGAGTATATTACTCAAGAATGCACATATTGAACGGGGCTATAATATATCCACGTCTCTCTCTGATTGATCTCTCTCTCTCTCTCTCTGTCTCTCACAACTTCATGTGTGCTTGTACTATAAAGAGGGATTCAGTCCAATGCATGTGTTGTTTATTTAGTACAAAATATTATTGCACAAGCTAAATCTAACACCTTTGATCAAAGAAGAGAAGATGAAGTATCAACAATGTTAATGCATGCCTTAGTATAAGCTGCTAGGAGAGGAGGACCATGCACATGTATTTGCACCAATCTGCAATAGCATAGAAAACAGATGTATAATTCCCATCACAATGAGACTCATGCCCACTGCACGTTTATACATTAGGTCTTGGATGATGATTTGATGGATTTTACATGTGTTGATATGGATGCAAAGAAGGTCTGTGTTTCTTGTGTATGCCAGGAAGGCGATCTTGATGATGTTCATGAGGTGTTGGGTCTTGATGAGGTATAGCAAGATATGTATGTGGGGTCTCATATGCATGGAAATGAGCCATAGGCTGACGAAGCATTGTTGGATATTCTAGATGCATTGGAGGGGTCTGTGAGCCCTAGTCTTTACACTATGTGCTTGCAAAGTCTTGAGTATGCAGTGGTGGAGGATGCATCTGAAGAGCTTGTGGAGAATGATGTACAAGATAACCTTGTTTTTGGATTCTAAGATGATTTGATGGTAAGTATGCCTAATGACTAGGATATTAATGATTTATGTGAGAATGCTTGACGACCAAGAGATTGATGGTTTTTGTGAGAATGAGCCAGAAGTGGAGCTTGATCTAGAAGTACAGGTGAATGTGTAGCATGCATGTACTAGGATTGCTATATTAAGGAGTAAGTGTAATAGACTACCTTTGGTTGATTATGATGTTTGTGAAGATATTGATGATGTGTTGGATGCTCCTATGAACTCCTCTGGTATGTTGAATCAGAATGTTTTGATGTTGTGTGATTCCATGGGATTTTATGAGAGCCCACTAGTGCTTGATGTGAGATAAATGTTTATGGGTGGTGTCTTGGACTTTAGGGCAATTAGGAAGGTGTTGAAAGCTATATTGAAAAAGATGTGATGCATGAAAAGGTCATGGACATGCCATTTGATCTAGGTGGAGGATCACACTGATGTGATGGTCGTATACGAATAAGCCAATAGGACCTGGAGCTAGCTACGAATAAGCCAATAGGACCTGGAGCTAGCTACAGTGCTTGAATAAGGTTTTTGCCAGAATATTGTTGAGCGCATGAATGCTCTAACCAGGGGGAGTTGGGCAAATAATGACATGTTTTTTTATGTCCAAACCCTAGTGCCCAAAATGCGAGCCTGCCCAAAATCCAAAACTAAGAATAAGCCCATTGGGTATGGTTAGAACTTTAGAAATAAGAGCCTATTTCACGGCCACCTTCTAAAATAGAACTAGCTATTGTTAATTCCAGGTAAGTGAAGGAGGAGCTTCTGCATGCGTAGAGGAATTAGGGAGTAGTCAATGAGGACAATGGGGGGGACGGCATAGAGTTCTAGGAGAAGTTGAGAGAGATAGGAATTGTAGAGAATCTCTATGGAATCTTGTGAATATAGTTTTTATTTAGGAAGAAAGCATAGGAATAGAGTGAGGAAGCTTGGGTCTGTCTAGAGCAGAGGGTGAAAAGGAAACAGAGGATCTTGTAGGGGGTTGAGACGCCCTAGGATCTCTAGGAGTGCATATCTATTAGAACTTGGATAAATCCAATGTGTTGCTCAATTATTACCTATTGTGTTTGAAGGTGGAGACTTGTAGAAGGTGGCTACAATTTCTATTGATGTTTGTATCTTTCATTTGAAGAGTAGTTACTGGGATATATTTGAGGAGGATCTCTATGTTTCTTAGTGCTTTCTCTTTTTGGTTTGAACCCCATATCTCACGGTTTTTCAACTATATACAAAAGGCTTCCTATGAGTTTGGATTAATGAGTTTTTATGCTCTAGTATGTGTTGCTTTGTTTGAGATTGTTGAGAGAAATGTGTGAGTGAAGGTCTAAAGTCTATTGAGTTGGGTCTAAATCAAATAGCATTATCTAAAATCTGTAAGTATTAGGAGCATTTAACTGAGGGTGTAGAAGGGAAGATATGATATTTCTTAGGTCAAAGGGAAGTGGTTTAGGGTTAGGTCTTACTATTAGATGTCAAATAGCAGCAGTCAGTTTTGTATTTTAGAAGGGGAAGGTACTCCAGGGTGAGCAGTTAGTCAATTGCTGTAAGTTTTGAGTTTGTGGAGTTGAATTTTGGTGGGATTTGAGGTATTTGAGGGGGTGGAAGTGTGAGAGGACACTGGAGTGGTGAGATCTAACTCATAACTGAGTTAGCTGAGGTAGATAGATTAGATTTTAGTCAGCACAAGAAGTCGGTAGGGGGTTTTCTTCCGAGAAGAAGACTGGACATAAGAAGATTGTTTCTAGAAAAAGGACAAGAAAGAAGATTGTATGTGGAAAAAGGACTGAAAAAAGACAATCATTTAGGGGCACTCACAAATAAATTATCCGGCCTAACAAGACCTTACCTTACCATCGGATTTGCACAAGAAGCCATAGCTCCGATGAAGCTAGATTGTCGGCGGTGAAAGGGTGATTGATTACTTAGGCTTCCTTCGGGAAAGCCTTTCGCTTTGTGCCCTTCGGCCATAGGTTAAGTCATCATTAAAACAAGGGAAAACATCGTGGAAGACTTCAATCTGTGGATAGCCCAAGCCGCCTAATTGAAGCTGTTGCAATCATTAGCAGGCTCCTGGATGGAATCAAAGCGGGGAACGTAGGAACCAAAAGCTTTGGGCCAGCAAAGGGTCCTAGACATTCCATTCGTCTCATTGGAGCCATATGCAAGGAAACTGGCATGTGCAGTTCTATCAGGGAGGAAAGCTCTTCTAGGCGTACCTATTCGAATAACCAAAATCGGATATAGCTGGTTTTCCGTGAAGTCGGCAAGGGGTGCTGACATATTTTATGAAAGGCAAGTATTTTGAAGGTAGGTGAGATTGGAGGACATTTAAGGATCTTGGAGGATATATATCTAACTGGGGTCAGGTAGGAGTAGGAATTTGATTCAAGTTACAGTCAGCAAACAAGTGATCAGCCAGGTGTCAGCTGAGAGCTATTATTGGTCAACTGGGTATTAGGAGTGAAGATCGGAGGTGTGGGATGTTAGATTTTTGACCTAGGAGGGTAGCTGGAGGAGTCACCAATTTGAGGGGTTTACCAGTCTCCAACTATGTCAGCTGAAGGACAAGGGATATTAGCTAAGTAGATTGGTACTCTGGATTTGTGTTTTGCTAGTGTTGTGGTGCTAGTTGATAGTGTTCCTCCTACGGTGGTGTGTTCAGACAAGATATAAAGGCAGACTCCCCAGATGCATCATTGTCCATTGGAATCATCAGACAGCACCACCACACGAGCATCACTTACACTTCTAGTGTCCATGAGAACTTGTTCAACCCCATCACGTCACTTTCATCATGCCACCTGTAACCCTTCATGTGCTCATTAGAAATCACACCCTCATCATTCCAAGAATCTTGACCATCCTCCTTAAGCATAAGGTTCATTAATCTTCTTGATCATCTCCATGATAAAGGTATATATGTCCAAATGCAATCATCAGAGAACTACCATGATCTACCACATAAGAAAACACCATGAAATTGTCATTTGAATCATAATTATGAGCATAAGAAATCTCATCCACTAGGGAAACACCATGGCAAGCTAGACAATCAATAATTTCCAAAACACTAAAAGAATCATCCTCATAAGCATATACATCAAACTACTAGAGCATGGAGCACATCATGTGAAAACTAGACATCATCATGGACAACCTGGTGCCCTTTGACAACCTTACATCTTTATTGCATATGATTTATTGGTGGAGCGACAAGTTCTGAACTGCTTTTAGACATTGCCAATTTAGATGTGGACATAGCTTCAGCCTTTTAAAAGCTCTTAGTCTCTAGATACACTATGCTAGCTTCCATGTTTTCTATCTCATGACTTGAAACATGTGTTAAGAGGGCCTCAACATCATGTGTTTGTGTAGAGAAACCTACAACATTCAGAACCTCATCACATAATTTATTGGACATCTTCCCCCCCACTATGGGAACATGTGACATAACAGCCTAGTAGACCAACTAGCAACAATAGTAGGAGGAGCAGTGGCATCAAGCAACCATCACCTCATCATTAGACCATAAGGCATTATCACCCACATCATATTGAAGCATCAAGGGAATTAGAAATGTGTCTGAAAAAAGATGAAGAGAAAGAAATCACTTGTCTTAATGAAGAAGAAGTTGAAGCTGTTCAAGAGACAATCTGAAAGATCCCTGCCCCCTCCCCGAATCCGCACAACGGATTCGGGGGTGCTAGCAGCGCAAGTAGCACTTCTTGCACGGGGCAGGATCCCTCACTCGGGGCCTCGTCCACGGATATCCAGACAAGAGACTAATCCCTTGGTTCTTCAAAAACCGAACCCGGAAACTTCCCTCACCCAGAAAGCACGGGCGATTCCTCCAGGATATTTTTACTCTAACATAGTCAGAGTCATTATTACTGACCAAACTGATCCGACCGAACCTGTGAGTCTCTTGGTCAGATCAAGGAAGAAACTTGCACTTGGATCATAGAAACCAATGCTTTTTTCCCCATCGAGAGGCACAGCCGTTGATTCTTTTTCCATAGAACATTTACTATCCGGGATTCACTTCATCTATCGTACTATAACAGAATTGAGTCTCATTTTACAGATCCATCAGTCTAGCCGAACCCCATCCAGTCCCATGGGTAAGCCAACCACCCAACCACTATAGTGATGGAATCCAATTAGGAATTTGGTTAGGTTTTGTCTCGGGTACCAGGAAAATGATTTCTCAGGCCCCTTAGCCAGATATTCATGCAAATTTAATGCCAGTCACACCACTTACACACCCAATACGAAATTACCTTTTTCACATATTCAATTATCTTTAAAACAATCATTTAATCATAGTGTCATTAATCATAATCCTCCAAAATATCCGGTTGAATCCTAATTTCCAATCATTCCTTCATCAGTGTACCTATGGCATCATTGGCAACCAGAACGCTCACCGCCTATCCCTCAGGGGCCTTTTCCATAGTTCCTAGCTCATAGTACCTGATAATATATTCACTTATAAAAATCAAGATGGAATCTCCTTTGAAGATCAACAAGATCAACCAACAGATCCATATAATAGAGCCATGGACTCATCTGTTGAGGACCAGCAAGGTCAATCAACCAGATCCATACCCGGTTTCAGAAAACAACTCTTACTCCTTGTTCCAATATCTTTCCCGATGCACGTGTGGGTATCTTCGGCGACCTAGAGCCCAAGCACCGTATGGTCAGAACTCTCTAGGATCCTTCACAGGTCACCTAGCGCTTCACTCATAGGCCGCTTCCTTGGTCCCTCATCCACCTACCGGGAAGCTCACCATTTAAATCGAACTGAGGCTGGTCAAGACCTCAGCCGACCTTGCTATGCGAGACGTTCTCCATTGACTCTCCATCCAGATATTGCAACTTTATCAGTTAGGTCTCCACCACGACCTCATCCTCAAGATGGTCAAAATGCTTTCCCAGCATTAATGACATAAGACAGTCATTTAAAAACAGGTTATAAATACAGTTTCTATAATGAACTCTCGTCTTTCCACATTGTTCCACATCAATCCACATTACTTAATCCACGTCCAATTCATACATATACCCATTCTCATCCAATAACATCATTTTCCATTCTCATCCAATCACATCATTTTCCATTCTCATCACATCTTTCCTCATTTACCCTCATCACATCTCATCCACTCGCATCTACCCATCTCCACATCTCATCATATCACATTCATTCACATCTTATCCATTCATATCTACCCCAATCCACATCACATCTCATTCATTCACATCACATCACATCATATCTCATCCATTCACATCACATCATATCTCATCCATTCACATCTCATATCATTCATTCACATCTTTATTCACATGACATCACATCTCATTCATTCACTCACATCGATATCACATCCTTTCACATACACATCCACATACACATCCACATCCATACTTCCACATACACATCCACATACACATCCACATCCACATCCATTCTTCCACATACACATCCACATCCATACTTCCACATACACATCCACATCCATTCTTCCATATACACATCCACATCCATTCTTCCACACACACATCCACATTCATTCTCATTACATCACATCCTATTTTCATCTTATCATATCCCATACACATCTTATCACTTCCATTCACATTCTATCACATCCCATACACATCTTATCACATCCTTTCTCATCCTATTGCATCCCATTTACATCCTATCACATCCCATACATATCTTATCGCATCCTATTTTCACCTTATCTCATCCATTCACATGCTATTCTCATTTAATAGCTTTTTCTAGGTTGATCCCGATAATGGAACTTTTTCTAAATTTCTGCCAATTGCTTGGCCTAATTAAACGTTCTTTTTCTCGACGACTATATTCATTCTCAATTTCTCAAATGAATTATATTCAATATTCCTCTTTTGAATAAAAGAATTCATGGGATTTGTAGAAATTAATTCTACTCTTATTTCCACTTTTGAAAAATAATCATAAATTGAATCATACTGAAAATTCCTCTTCCTCTCATTTATAATAGTGAGAAGGTCTTTGGAGGGGACTCGATCTAGATGGTGATTAAGTGCATGATCCACCTCAAGGCTTACGAGTTGTTAATTGAGGATAATCCCAATTTGAGATTTTCTCCACTTAGTCATGAATCTTGGTTCTGGGATTCTAATCATCACGAGAAATCCATTACTCTAGTTATTGACAGGCATAGTCGAAAACAAATTTGAGTCTTTGTTCTTATAGTCTTGGCAATCGCACTTGGATATTCTGCCATATGTATATCTTAGTAGGAGTGTAGTTGCAGAGAAAGCCATTTTTTGATAATTTGTGATTGACATCACACTAACGAGATCATGCTGGATAATGAGGTGGTTTGATTAGGAAAAATAAGCTCAATATAAAGATCCACAGTGCTAGCTTAGTATACCTAGTGTAAATTGTTGGAATTCATTTGAGTTCTTGTCGCCACAAGCAGATGATGCTTAAGATTACCTTCCATTTCCTTTTTAAGACCCCAACTTCGCCTACACTTGACAGTTTCATGCATTTTATCTTGTTCACGGTGCTTGAGAAAGGTCTAGATCAATGAAGAATACATCTTGTAGGACATGAGAGCTTGGCATATGTAAAGTTGAAGTGAGTATATTACTCAAGAATGCACATATTGAACGGGGCTATAATATATCCACGTCTCTCTCTGATCGATCTCTCTCTCTCTCTCTCTCTCTCTCTCTCTCTCTCTCTCACACACAACTTCATGTGTGCTTGTACTATAAAGAGGGATTCAGTCCAATGCATGTGTTGTTTATTTAGTACAAAATATTATTGCACAAGCTAAATCTAACAGCTTTGATCAAAAAAGAGAAGATGAAGTATCAACAACGTTAATGCATGCCTTAGTAGAAGCTGGTAGGAGAGGAGGACCATGCACATGTATTTGCACCAATCTGCAATAGCATAGAAAACAGATGTATAATTCCCATCACAATGAGACTCATGCCCACTGCACGTTTATACATTAGGTCAAGACTACAACTAGATTGTACTCATGTGTGTGCACCAAAATTTACGAACCAGGTGATCAGCTCGCAGCAGCTACTCTAATTTCCACCTGCATTATGGAGCCGCAAGCCAGCATCCATATCCATACGTGAGCTTATTTATAGTTACTGGCCATTTCTTCTTCGGTCTCATGACTCATGGCAGTGCCAATAGGCGGCGGCGCGATCACTTCAGTGGATACCAAAAATGCTTGAAATAACATCTCTACATGCATACCAAAATACTTTGTCATCCCTCTTCTAATGCTTGCTAAATCTACTCAATTATTTAGCCTCAATATTATCACAAAAGTATATCATTGTCTTGAATTTATTGTCATAGAATAAGGATATTCGTTTTTAGTCTGTACGTGCTTCAAATACTCTTTGTGTAGTCTCGACATGTCCTTCCTCTACCATGCTTGGGATCATCTTTCTCCTCTAAGACTTTCCTTCTAGTACCACCTACATAGGCAAAAACCATAGTTGTAAAATAGCGCACCAATAGTATATTGTTATGGTCGAACCACAACAGTAATGTACTACAAAAAACAAGAAGATTGCCATGATTGAAATTAGTATACTCGTTTGTAGATATTGAAGTGTCCAAAGGATCACCCATAAATCTCAGGATGTACATAAAGTTGTTACGGTTTCTCCTACTTTAATGTCATCTTCGACTGCTTTCTAATCCTACTTAGAAACCTTCCCAACTCATCAGCAAAGGAGTATTGGAGGATTGCATCCAATAAGGATCCTGACAAGTAGAAGCATCAAAAAGAGGTATGGAGAGATGATTGGTATCTCGCATCTTGCTAGAGGTGGTTGGGGCTCTACTTTGTAAGTTCTATAGCATCCAATATATGGTCCTTCATTCTCGTTCGTATAACCTTTCAATAAATTAATCACCATTTTCACACCAATAAAAAATTAATGGGTGAGAAATATGTCACGTGTCCAAAACTGACTCTCAAAATCACTAGTTTGGAAAAAAAAGGACATCAATATCACTAGTTAGATGCCATTTTAATGACAGTGTTCTAAAAGGGACTAATAGGTGATATCTTCAAACGTGATGATAGATCTGTTACATTATGAATGAATGATGCTTTGCATCCTAGCATAAATGTTAGAAATGGGTCATTTTGGCATGATAAATCTATACATGTAATAAATCTGCATTGTATCTTACCTCTGAGGTACACTGTTTCTTGTATCTGAGTAGCTTCACTCTCAATAGAATATACTTTTAGGTTGACTTTTCTATCATGCTGACCGCTAGATGCATTAGTGTTCATTCCATGGCTTTAGTGTGATGCCAAGGATTTTCAAGGTAGTTAATTGGCTAGCGTTGGTCATTTTCCCCATCCAAGCCATTTGATTATCAAAGTTGTTGATTATAAATGATACAACTCATGAGAATTCTCATTAAAGTTGTTATGAGAGTGTTAGTTTGTTTAATATCCAAGGAAGATTTATTTAAAATTTATACCTCAGCACTCCCTATAGCCTTGGAAGCCATGCATTTTCTTCACGCTTGGACATGTCCCACGTTGGAACTCCTTCCCAAAACTTTCATAAGTCTTGAACTAATGGTGTGAGAAACATATTTATGTTTTTCACTTTGTACATTCCTGGAACGATTAGAGCTAATAAAAAATGTATCTTTTATATATTATTAACCATGGGGGGAGGCTATATCCTGTTTGAATTCGAGCTAAAGCTCCTTCATATGCTTCCATGCCTTAGAATTTATAGGAGTGCACAAAGTGGCTTATGGACGTAGAGTTGAATCATTGGGATAACTAGAAAGTGCCTCAATATCTTGGTTGGGATGGTTGTGCCCACTAGGTCTTGTGGATATCTACTAGCACCACAATTTGGACAATTTCTGAGGTCCCTAAACTCAAGTTGGAAAAGGACATAATCATTTGGGTATGCATGTATGTAATTATAATACATTCCTATATGTACATGCATTTTCTTGGCATCATCCCTACTTTGTGGTATCACATTCTCCTCTGGTAGTATGGTCGACGTCAGTAACCTATAAGATACAAGGATACGTAGGTAAGATATACATTAGTATTGCATTAAAACAGTTATGTAGCATATATAGATTAGATAGCTAGATTAGAATGGGGTTAGACAGAGTCCTATCATACATAGATTAGACAGGTAGATTATAATGGGGTTAGATAGAGGCCTACCATTTATACCTAAAAACTTATGTGACACTAGCATCACTCCAACCATATAATGATTCGAGATTAAGGAAGGAAAGACAAACCCTTACCTTTGAAACACGATCGTTCTCATACAAGGGTTTTTTTTATTCTTTCGTGAGAGTATCATCCACTACATCATGATTCTCGACCATGCCAGAAGCCTCTATCATCTTCTCCATTGATTCGTGTGTGTATTGGCTCTACTTGCATCTCGGCTTCAGGTTGCTACTCCCTCTCAAGACACGAAACCCATTATCCACTTTTGCTATTACCCCACAATGAAAACCATTATCCACTCTGTTCTTATATCCTTTCAATAAGTTAATCACCATTTTCACACCAATAATAAATTAAGGATAATGAAGATGCACAACCCCTCAAGGGGTGTGATCTTTTAAGAGCATATACGATTCTTATGTAATCGTTAAACGAGAAATAAATGAATTCATTTAGTACATATTTCTCTTCTTTTTCATCTCCCTCTCCTGTGTTTGATCACCCATGAATATAATTTCTTTACAACCTGTGAGAATATAAAATTACCAATTCATTGGTAGTGAAGCTAATGTATTCAAATGAGGTGTTGCATGAGGTGAGGATATTGGTAAAATATTTTGTTTTCATGCAACAAATCGACAAGTAAGTAGCTCATCCCCGCCTCTTTTAACACAACATCTTGACATATTGGAAGGATTTCTACCTAGGAGTTTCCTCAAAGAGGGTATGAGTAATGCATGACACTTTGTTTAATGTCTTATTTCTTTAAGGGTTGTAAGCTTCTAGTGTTTATTTGGAAGTTTATGTCCACTCAATAGTATTTATACATGTTCTCATGGCTACATGATGTTGTTTATGTATGCGCATTGAGAAATTCCTTTGACTAGCTTCATCCTTATATTGATACTAGTATGAAGTTACTTTGCATCTCAGGAAATTTTATAATTGATGGGTGCTAGGCCATTTTTGGTTTGTTTTTTTTTTTCGTTGATTAGTGATTTACATCACACTAACCGAGATCATGCTGGTTTGATTAAGGCAATTAAATCAGCTCAATATTAAAGATCCATAGTGCTAGCTTATAAGTAGAGCTAGTGTAAATTGTTGGCATTCATTTGAGTTCGTTCTTGTCTCATCACCACATGCAGATGGTGCTTTTTAAGATAATCACCTTCCATTTCCTATTTCTTAACACCCTAGCTGCGCCTACACTTTGGAAGTTTCATGGATTTTGCCTAGGTGTACTCTTGTTCACAGTACTTGAGAAAGGTCTAGATCATACATCTTGTGTATGACATGAGAGCTTGGCATATTACTAATCAAGAATATACATATATTTGAACGGGGGCAACAATCTCTCTCTCTCTCTGTCTCTCTTCATCCTCGTATTGAAACTAGTATAAAGTTGGCTTTGTCCAACTATTCGCAGGAAATGTTACAATTGATAGGTGCTAATAAGTGAGCCAAGATGAAAGATTGTTACACACCGGCATTAATGAAAGGAAGTTTAAAATTCTAGAGTGAGAAATATACCATTTGTCCAAAAGTGACTCTCAAAATCACTAGTTTGGAAAACAAAAAGTACATCAATATCACAAGTTGGATGCCATTTTAATGACGGTGTTCTAAAGGGGAATAACAAGTGGTGGTATAATCAAATGTGATGATACATATGTTACATTATGGATTAATGATCATTTGCATCCTATCATAAATGTTAGAAATGGGTCATTTTGGCATGATACATATGTAATGATAATATTTCTAGATCATTTCTTTTTCCATGTGCACTATATCTTGCCTCTGAGGTACACTGTATCTTGTCTCTGAGCAGTTTTCTGGTCAATATAATATACTTTTAGGTTGCATTTTCTTTCCGTGATGATAGATATGTTACATTATGGATGAATGATGCTTTGCATCCTAGCATAAATGTTAGAAATGGGTCATTTTGGCATGATAAATCTATACATGTAATAAATCTGGATCATTTCTTTATCCATGTGCACTGTATCTTGCCTCTGAGGTACACTGTTTCTTGTATCTGAGTAGCTTCACTCTCAATAGAATATACTTTTAGGTTGACTTTTCTATCATGCTGACCGCTAGATGCATTAGTGTTCATTCCATGGCTTTAGTGTGATACCAAGGATTTTCAAGGTGGTTAATTGGCTAGCGTTGGTCATTTTCCCCATCGAAGCCATTTGATTATCAAAGTTGTTGATTATAAATGATACAACTCATTAGAATTCTCATTAAAGTTTGTTTAATATCCAAGGAAGATTTATTTAAAATTTATACTTCAGCACTTCCTATAGCCTTGGAAGCCATGCGTTTTCTTCGCGCTTGGACATGTCCCAGGTTGGAATTCCTTCCCAAAACTTTTGTAAGTCTTGAACTAATGGTGTGAGAAACATATTTATGTTTTTCACTTTGTACATTCCTGGAACGATTAGAGCTAATAAAAAATGTATCTTTTATATATTATTAACCATGGGGGGAGGCTATATCCTGTTTGAATTCGAGCTAAAGCTCCTTCATATGCTTCCATGCCTTAGAATTTATAGGAGTGCACAAAGTGGCTTATGGACGTAGAGTTAAACATGTGTTGAATCATTGGGATAACTAGAAAGTGCCTCAATATCTTGGTTGGGATGGTTGTGCCCACTAGGTCTTGTGGATATCTACTAGCACCACAATTTGGACAATTTCTGAGGTCCCTAAACTCAAGTTGGAAAAGGACATAATCATTTGGGTATGCATGTATGTAATTATAATACATTCCCATATGTACATGCATTTTCTTGGCATCATCCCTACTTTGTGGTATCACATTCTCCTCTGGTAGTATGGTCGACTTCAGTAACCTATAAGATACAAGGATACGTAGGTAAGATATACATTAGTATTGCATTAAAACAGTTATGTAGCATATATAGATTAGATAGCTAGATTAGAATGGGGTTAGATAGAGTCCTATCATACATAGATTAGATAGGTAGATTATAATGGGGTTAGATAGAGGCCTACCATTTATACCTAAAAACTTATGTGACACTAGCATCACTCCAACCATATAATGATTCGAGATTAAGGAAGGAAAGACAAACACTTACCTTTGAAACATGACCGTTCTCATACAAGGGTTTTTTTTTATTCTTTCGTGAGAGTATCATCCACTACATCACGATTCTCGACCATGCCAGAAGCCTCTATCATCTTCTCCATTGATTCGTGTGTGTATTGGCTCTACTTGCATCTCGGCTTCAGGTTGCTACTCCCTCTCAAGACACGAAACCCATTATCCACTTTTGCTATTACCCCACAATGAAAACCATTATCCACTCTGTTCTTATATCCTTTCAATAAGTTAATCACCATTTTCACACCAATAATAAATTAAGGATAATGAAGATGCACAACCCCTCAAGGGGTGTGATCTTTTAAGAGCATATACGATTCTTATGTAATCGTTAAACGAGAAATAAATGAATTCATTTAGTACATATTTCTCTTCTTTTTCATCTCCCTCTCCTGTGTTTGTTCACCCATGAATATAATTTCTTTACAACCTGTGAGAATATAAAATTACCAATTCATTGGTAGTGAAGCTAATGTATTCAAATGAGGTGTTGCATGAGGTGAGGATATTGGTAAAATATTTTGTTTTCATGCAACAAATCGACAAGTAAGTAGCTCATCCCCGCCTCTTTTAACACAACATCTTGACATATTGGAAGGATTTCTACTTAGGAGTTTCCTCAAAGAGGGTATGAGTAATGCAGGACACTTTGTTTAATGTCTTATTTCTTTAAGGGTTGTAAGCTTCTAGTATTTATTTGGAAGTTTATGTCCACTCAATAGTATTTATACATGTTCTCATGGCTACATGATGTTGTTTATGTATGCGCATTGAGAAATTCCTTTGACTAGCTTCATCCTTATATTGATACTAGTATGAAGTTACTTTGCATCTCAGGAAATTTTATAATTGATGGGTGCTAAGCCATTTTTGGTTTGTTTTTTTTTTCGTTGATTAGTGATTTACATCACACTAACCGAGATCATGCTGGTTTGATTAAGGCAATTAAATCAGCTCAATATTAAAGATCCATAGTGCTAGCTTATAAGTAGAGCT
This sequence comes from Cibotium barometz, assembly GCF_041138505.1. Taxonomy (NCBI): domain Eukaryota; kingdom Viridiplantae; phylum Streptophyta; class Polypodiopsida; order Cyatheales; family Cibotiaceae; genus Cibotium; species Cibotium barometz. The sequence continues at coordinate 50,618,560 of NC_141060.1, forward strand.
AGTGTAAATTGTTGGCATTCATTTGAGTTCGTTCTTGTCTCATCACCACATGCAGATGGTGCTTTTTAATATAATCACCTTCCATTTCCTATTTCTTAACACCCTAGCTGCGCCTACACTTTGGCAGTTTCATGGATTCTGCCCAGGTGTACTCTTGTTCACAGTACTTGAGAAAGGTCTAGATCATACATCTTGTGTATGACATGAGAGCTTGGCATATTACTCATCAAGAATGTACATATATTTGAACGGGGGCAACAATCTCTCTCTCTCTCTCTCTCTTCATCCTCGTATTGAAACTAGTATAAAGTTGGCTTTGTCCAACTATTCTCAGGAAATGTTACAATTGATAGGTGCTAATAAGTGAGCCAAGATGAAAGATTGTTACACACCGGCATTAATGAAAGGAAGTTTAAAATTCTAGAGTGAGAAATATACCATTTGTCCAAAAGTGACTCTCAAAATCACTAGTTTGGAAAACAAAAAGTACATCAATATCACAAGTTGGATGCCATTTTAATGACGAGGTTCTAAAGGGGAATAACAAGTGGTGGTATAATCAAATGTGATGATACATATGTTACATTATGGATTAATGATCATTTGCATCCTATCATAAATGTTAGAAATGGGTCATTTTGGCATGATACATATGTAATGATAATATTCCTAGATCATTTCTTTTACCATGTGCACTATATCTTGCCTCTGAGGTACACTATATCTTGTCTCTGAGCAGCTTTCTGGTCAATATAATATACTTTTAGGTTGCATTTTCTTTCCGTGATGATAGATATGTTACATTATGGATGAATGATGCTTTGCATCCTAGCATAAATGTTAGAAATGGATCATTTTGGCATGATAAATCTATACATGTAATAAATCTGGATCATTTCTTTATCCATGTGCACTGTATCTTGCCTCTGAGGTACATTGTTTCTTGTATCTGAGTAGCTTCACTCTCAATAGAATATACTTTTAGGTTGACTTTTCTATCATGCTGACCGCTAGATGCATTAGTGTTCATTCCATGGCTTTAGTGTGATGCCAAGGATTTTCAAGGTAGTTAATTGGCTAGCGTTGGTCATTTTCCCCATCCAAGCCATTTGATTATCAAAGTTGTTGATTATAAATGATACAACTCATTAGAATTCTCATTAAAGTTTGTTTAATATCCAAGGAAGATTTATTTAAAATTTATACTTCAGCACTCCCTATAGCCTTGGAAGCCATGCATTTTCTTCACGCTTGGACATGTCCCAGGTTGGAACTCCTTCCCAAAACTTCTGTAAGTCTTGAACTAATGGTGTGAGAAACATATTTATGTTTTTCACTTTGTACATTCCTGGAACGATTAGAGCTAATAAAAAATGTATCTTTTATATATTATTAACCATGGGGGGAGGCTATATCCTGTTTGAATTCGAGCTAAAGCTCCTTCATATGCTTCCATGCCTTAGAATTTATAGGAGTGCACAAAGTGGCTTATGGACGTAGAGTTAAACATGTGTTGAATCATTGGGATAACTAGAAAGTGCCTCAATATCTTGGTTGGGATGGTTGTGCCCACTAGGTCTTGTGGATATCTACTAGCACCACAATTTGGACAATTTCTGAGGTCCCTAAACTCAAGTTGGAAAAGGACATAATCATTTGGGTATGCATGTATGTAATTATAATACATTCCCATATGTACATGCATTTTCTTGGCATCATCCCTACTTTGTGGTATCACATTCTCCTCTGGTAGTATGGTCGACGTCAGTAACCTATAAGATACAAGGATACGTAGGTAAGATATACATTAGTATTGCATTAAAACAGTTATGTAGCATATATAGATTAGATAGCTAGATTAGAATGGGGTTAGACAGAGTCCTATCATACATAGATTAGACAGGTAGATTATAATGGGGTTAGATAGAGGCCTACCATTTATACCTAAAAACTTATGTGACACTAGCATCACTCCAACCATATAATGATTCGAGATTAAGGAAGGAAAGACAAACACTTACCTTTGAAACACGACCGTTCTCATACAAGGGTTTTTTTAATTCTTTCGTGAGAGTATCATCCACTACATCACGATTCTCGACCATGCCAGAAGCCTCTATCATCTTCTCCATTGATTCGTGTGTGTATTGGCTCTACTTGCATCTCGGCTTCAGGTTGCTACTCCCTCTCAAGACACGAAACCCATTATCCACTTTTGCTATTACCCCACAATGAAAACCATTATCCACTCTGTTCTTATATCCTTTCAATAAGTTAATCACCATTTTCACACCAATAATAAATTAAGGATAACGAAGATGCACAACCCCTAAGGGGTGTGATCTTTTAAGAGCATATACGATTCTTATGTAATCGTTAAACGAGAAATAAATGAATTCATTTAGTACATATTTCTCTTCTTTTTCATCTCCCTCTCCTGTGTTTGATCACCCATGAATATAATTTCTTTACAACCTGTGAGAATATAAAATTACCAATTCATTGGTAGTGAAGCTAATGTATTCAAATGAGGTGTTCCATGAGGTGAGGATATTGGTAAAATATTTTGTTTTCATGCAACAAATCGACAAGTAAGTAGCTCATCCCCGCCTCTTTTAACACAACATCTTGACATATTGGAAGGATTTCTACTTAGGAGTTTCCTCAAAGAGGGTATGAGTAATGCAGGACACTTTGTTTAATGTCTTATTTCTTTAAGGGTTGTAAGCTTCTAGTGTTTATTTGGAAGTTTATGTCCACTCAATAGTATTTATACATGTTCTCATGGCTACATGATGTTGTTTATGTATGCGCATTGAGAAATTCCTTGGACTAGCTTTATCCTTATATTGATACTAGTATGAAGTTACTTTGCATCTCAGGAAATTTTATAATTGATGGGTGCTAAGCCATTTTTGGTTTGTTTTTTTTTCGTTGATTAGTGATTTACATCACACTAACCGAGATCATGCTGGTTTGATTAAGGCAATTAAATCAGCTCAATATTAAAGATCCATAGTGCTAGCTTATAAGTAGAGCTAGTGTAAATTGTTGGCATTCATTTGAGTTCGTTCTTGTCTCATCACCACATGCAGATGGTGCTTTTTAAGATAATCACCTTCCATTTCCTATTTCTTAACACCCTAGCTGCGCCTACACTTTGGCAGTTTCATGGATTTTGCCCAGGTGTACTCTTGTTCACAGTACTTGAGAAAGGTCTAGATCATACATCTTGTGTATGACATGAGAGCTTGGCATATTACTCATCAAGAATGTACATATATTTGAACGGGGGCAACAATCTCTCTCTCTCTCTCTCTCTTCATCCTCGTATTGAAACTAGTATAAAGTTGGCTTTGTCCAACTATTCTCAGGAAATGTTACAATTGATAGGTGCTAATAAGTGAGCCAAGATGAAAGATTGTTACACACCGGCATTAATGAAAGGAAGTTTAAAATTCTAGAGTGAGAAATATACCATTTGTCCAAAAGTGACTCTCAAAATCACTAGTTTGGAAAACAAAAAGTACATCAATATCACAAGTTGGATGCCATTTTAATGACGGTGTTCTAAAGGGGAATAACAAGTGGTGGTATAATCAAATGTGATGATACATATGTTACATTATGGATTAATGATCATTTGCATCCTATCATAAATGTTAGAAATGGGTCATTTTGGCATGATACATATGTAATGATAATATTCCTAGATCATTTCTTTTACCATGTGCACTATATCTTGCCTCTGAGGTACACTGTATCTTGTCTCTGAGCAGCTTTCTGGTCAATATAATATACTTTTAGGTTGCATTTTCTTTCCGTGATGATAGATATGTTACATTATGGATGAATGATGCTTTGCATCCTAGCATAAATGTTAGAAATGGATCATTTTGGCATGATAAATCTATACATGTAATAAATCTGGATCATTTCTTTATCCATGTGCACTGTATCTTGCCTCTGAGGTACACTGTTTCTTGTATCTGAGTAGCTTCACTCTCAATAGAATATACTTTTAGGTTGACTTTTCTATCATGCTGACCGCTAGATGCATTAGTGTTCATTCCACGGCTTTAGTGTGATGCCAAGGATTTTCAAGGTAGTTAATTGGCTAGCGTTGGTCATTTTCCCCATCCAAGCCATTTGATTATCAAAGTTGTTGATTATAAATGATACAACTCATTAGAATTCTCATTAAAGTTTGTTTAATATCCAAGGAAGATTTATTTAAAATTTATACTTCAGCACTCCCTATAGCCTTGGAAGCCATGCATTTTCTTCGCGCTTGGACATGTCCCAGGTTGGAACTCCTTCCCAAAACTTTTGTAAGTCTTGAACTAATGGTGTGAGAAACATATTTATGTTTTTCACTTTGTACATTCCTGGAACGATTAGAGCTAATAAAAAATGTATCTTTTATATATTATTAACCATGGGGGGAGGCTATATCCTGTTTGAATTCGAGCTAAAGCTCCTTCATATGCTTCCATGCCTTAGAATTTATAGGAGTGCACAAAGTGGCTTATGGACGTAGAGTTAAACATGTGTTGAATCATTGGGATAACTAGAAAGTGCCTCAATATCTTGGTTGGGATGGTTGTGCCCACTAGGTCTTGTGGATATCTACTAGCACCACAATTTGGACAATTTCTGAGGTCCCTAAACTCAAGTTGGAAAAGGACATAATCATTTGGGTATGCATGTATGTAATTATAATACATTCCCATATGTACATGCATTTTCTTGGCATCATCCCTACTTTGTGGTATCACATTCTCCTCTGGTAGTATGGTCGACGTCAGTAACCTATAAGATACAAGGATACGTAGGTAAGATATACATTAGTATTGCATTAAAACAGTTATGTAGCATATATAGATTAGATAGCTGGATTAGAATGGGGTTAGACAGAGTCCTATCATACATAGATTAGACAGGTAGATTATAATGGGGTTAGATAGAGGCCTACCATTTATACCTAAAAACTTATGTGACACTAGCATCACTCCAACCATATAATGATTCGAGATTAAGGAAGGAAAGACAAACACTTACCTTTGAAACACGACCGTTCTCATACAAGGGTTTTTTTAATTCTTTCGTGAGAGTATCATCCACTACATCACGATTCTCGACCATGCCAGAAGCCTCTATCATCTTCTCCATTGATTCGTGTGTGTATTGGCTCTACTTGCATCTCGGCTTCAGGTTGCTACTCCCTCTCAAGACACGAAACCCATTATCCACTTTTGCTATTACCCCACAATGAAAACCATTATCCACTCTGTTCTTATATCCTTTCAATAAGTTAATCACCATTTTCACACCAATAATAAATTAAGGATAACGAAGATGCACAACCCCTAAGGGGTGTGATCTTTTAAGAGCATATACGATTCTTATGTAATCGTTAAACGAGAAATAAATGAATTCATTTAGTACATATTTCTCTTCTTTTTCATCTCCCTCTCCTGTGTTTGATCACCCACGAATATAATTTCTTTACAACCTGTGAGAATATAAAATTACCAATTCATTGGTAGTGAAGCTAATGTATTCAAATGAGGTGTTGCATGAGGTGAGGATATTGGTAAAATATTTTGTTTTCATGCAACAAATCGACAAGTAAGTAGCTCATCCCCGCCTCTTTTAACACAACATCTTGACATATTGGAAGGATTTCTACTTAGGAGTTTCCTCAAAGAGGGTATGAGTAATGCAGGACACTTTGTTTAATGTCTTATTTCTTTAAGGGTTGTAAGCTTCTAGTGTTTATTTGGAAGTTTATGTCCACTCAATAGTATTTATACATGTTCTCATGGCTACGTGATGTTGTTTATGTATGCGCATTGAGAAATTCCTTTGACTAGCTTCATCCTTATATTGATACTAGTATGAAGTTACTTTGCATCTCAGGAAATTTTATAATTGATGGGTGCTAAGCCATTTTTGGTTTGTTTTTTTTTTCGTTGATTAGTGATTTACATCACACTAACCGAGATCATGCTGGTTTGATTAAGGCAATTAAATCAGCTCAATATTAAAGATCCATAGTGCTAGCTTATAAGTAGAGCTAGTGTAAATTGTTGGCATTCATTTGAGTTCGTTCTTGTCTCATCACCACATGCAAATGGTGCTTTTTAAGATAATCACCTTCCATTTCCTATTTCTTAACACCCTAGCTGCGCCTACACTTTGGCAGTTTCATGGATTCTGCCCAGGTGTACTCTTGTTCACAGTACTTGAGAAAGGTCTAGATCATACATCTTGTGTATGACATGAGAGCTTGGCATATTACTCATCAAGAATGTACATATATTTGAACGGGGGCAACAATCTCTCTCTCTCTCTCTCTTCATCCTCGTATTGAAACTAGTATAAAGTTGGCTTTGTCCAACTATTCTCAGGAAATGTTACAATTGATAGGTGCTAATAAGTGAGCCAAGATGAAAGATTGTTACACACCGGCATTAATGAAAGGAAGTTTAAAATTCTAGAGTGAGAAATATACCATTTGTCCAAAAGTGACTCTCAAAATCACTAGTTTGGAAAACAAAAAGTACATCAATATCACAAGTTGGATGCCATTTTAATGACGGTGTTCTAAAGGGGAATAACAAGTGGTGGTATAATCAAATGTGATGATACATATGTTACATTATGGATTAATGATCATTTGCATCCTATCATAAATGTTAGAAATGGGTCATTTTGGCATGATACATATGTAATGATAATATTCCTAGATCATTTCTTTTACCATGTGCACTATATCTTGCCTCTGAGGTACACTGTATCTTGTCTCTGAGCAGCTTTCTGGTCAATATAATATACTTTTAGGTTGCATTTTCTTTCCGTGATGATAGATATGTTACATTATGGATGAATGATGCTTTGCATCCTAGCATAAATGTTAGAAATGGATCATTTTGGCATGATAAATCTATACATGTAATAAATCTGGATCATTTCTTTATCCATGTGCACTGTATCTTGCCTCTGAGGTACACTGTTTCTTGTATCTGAGTAGCTTCACTCTCAATAGAATATACTTTTAGGTTGACTTTTCTATCATGCTGACCGCTAGATGCATTAGTGTTCATTCCACGGCTTTAGTGTGATGCCAAGGATTTTCAAGGTAGTTAATTGGCTAGCGTTGGTCATTTTCCCCATCCAAGCCATTTGATTATCAAAGTTGTTGATTATAAATGATACAACTCATTAGAATTCTCATTAAAGTTTGTTTAATATCCAAGGAAGATTTATTTAAAATTTATACTTCAGCACTCCCTATAGCCTTGGAAGCCATGCATTTTCTTCGCGCTTGGACATGTCCCAGGTTGGAACTCCTTCCCAAAACTTTTGTAAGTCTTGAACTAATGGTGTGAGAAACATATTTATGTTTTTCACTTTGTACATTCCTGGAACGATTAGAGCTAATAAAAAATGTATCTTTTATATATTATTAACCATGGGGGGAGGCTATATCCTGTTTGAATTCGAGCTAAAGCTCCTTCATATGCTTCCATGCCTTAGAATTTATAGGAGTGCACAAAGTGGCTTATGGACGTAGAGTTAAACATGTGTTGAATCATTGGGATAACTAGAAAGTGCCTCAATATCTTGGTTGGGATGGTTGTGCCCACTAGGTCTTGTGGATATCTACTAGCACCACAATTTGGACAATTTCTGAGGTCCCTAAACTCAAGTTGGAAAAGGACATAATCATTTGGGTATGCATGTATGTAATTATAATACATTCCCATATGTACATGCATTTTCTTGGCATCATCCCTACTTTGTGGTATCACATTCTCCTCTGGTAGTATGGTCGACGTCAGTAACCTATAAGATACAAGGATACGTAGGTAAGATATACATTAGTATTGCATTAAAACAGTTATGTAGCATATATAGATTAGATAGCTGGATTAGAATGGGGTTAGACAGAGTCCTATCATACATAGATTAGACAGGTAGATTATAATGGGGTTAGATAGAGGCCTACCATTTATACCTAAAAACTTATGTGACACTAGCATCACTCCAACCATATAATGATTCGAGATTAAGGAAGGAAAGACAAACACTTACCTTTGAAACACGACCGTTCTCATACAAGGGTTTTTTTAATTCTTTCGTGAGAGTATCATCCACTACATCACGATTCTCGACCATGCCAGAAGCCTCTATCATCTTCTCCATTGATTCGTGTGTGTATTGGCTCTACTTGCATCTCGGCTTCAGGTTGCTACTCCCTCTCAAGACACGAAACCCATTATCCACTTTTGCTATTACCCCACAATGAAAACCATTATCCACTCTGTTCTTATATCCTTTCAATAAGTTAATCACCATTTTCACACCAATAATAAATTAAGGATAACGAAGATGCACAACCCCTCAAGGGGTGTGATCTTTTAAGAGCATATACGATTCTTATGTAATCGTTAAACGAGAAATAAATGAATTCATTTAGTACATATTTCTCTTCTTTTTCATCTCCCTCTCCTGTGTTTGATCACCCATGAATATAATTTCTTTACAACCTGTGAGAATATAAAATTACCAATTCATTGGTAGTGAAGCTAATGTATTCAAATGAGGTGTTGCATGAGGTGAGGATATTGGTAAAATATTTTGTTTTCATGCAACAAATCGACAAGTAAGTAGCTCATCCCCGCCTCTTTTAACACAACATCTTGACATATTGGAAGGATTTCTACTTAGGAGTTTCCTCAAAGAGGGTATGAGTAATGCAGGACACTTTGTTTAATGTCTTATTTCTTTAAGGGTTGTAAGCTTCTAGTGTTTATTTGGAAGTTTATGTCCACTCAATAGTATTTATACATGTTCTCATGGCTACGTGATGTTGTTTATGTATGCGCATTGAGAAATTCCTTTGACTAGCTTCATCCTTATATTGATACTAGTATGAAGTTACTTTGCATCTCAGGAAATTTTATAATTGATGGGTGCTAAGCCATTTTTGGTTTGTTTTTTTTTTTCGTTGATTAGTGATTTACATCACACTAACCGAGATCATGCTGGTTTGATTAAGGCAATTAAATCAGCTCAATATTAAAGATCCATAGTGCTAGCTTATAAGTAGAGCTAGTGTAAATTGTTGGCATTCATTTGAGTTCGTTCTTGTCTCATCACCACATGCAAATCGTGCTTTTTAAGATAATCACCTTCCATTTCCTATTTCTTAACACCCTAGCTGCGCCTACACTTTGGCAGTTTCATGGATTCTGCCCAGGTGTACTCTTGTTCACAGTACTTGAGAAAGGTCTAGATCATACATCTTGTGTATGACATGAGAGCTTGGCATATTACTCATCAAGAATGTACATATATTTGAACGGGGGCAACAATCTCTCTCTCTCTCTCTCTCTTCATCCTCGTATTGAAACTAGTATAAAGTTGGCTTTGTCCAACTATTCTCAAGAAATGTTACAATTGATAGGTGCTAATAAGTGAGCCAAGATGAAAGATTGTTACACACCGGCATTAATGAAAGGAAGTTTAAAATTCTAGAGTGAGAAATATACCATTTGTCCAAAAGTGACTCTCAAAATCACTAGTTTGGAAAACAAAAAGTACATCAATATCACAAGTTGGATGCCATTTTAATGACGGTGTTCTAAAGGGGAATAACAAGTGGTGGTATAATCAAATGTGATGATACATATGTTACATTATGGATTAATGATCATTTGCATCCTATCATAAATGTTAGAAATGGGTCATTTTGGCATGATACATATGTAATGATAATATTTCTAGATCATTTCTTTTTCCATGTGCACTATATCCTGCCTCTGAGGTACACTGTATCTTGTCTCTGAGCAGCTTTCTGGTCAATATAATATACTTTTAGGTTGCATTTTCTTTCCGTGATGATAGATATGTTACATTATGGATGAATGATGCTTTGCATCCTAGCATAAATGTTAGAAATGGATCATTTTGGCATGATAAATCTATACATGTAATAAATCTGGATCATTTCTTTATCCATGTGCACTGTATCTTGCCTCTGAGGTACACTGTTTCTTGTATCTGAGTAGCTTCACTCTCAATAGAATATACTTTTAGGTTGACTTTTCTATCATGCTGACCGCTAGATGCATTAGTGTTCATTCCATGGCTTTAGTGTGATACCAAGGATTTTCAAGGTAGTTAATTGGCTAGCGTTGGTCATTTTCCCCATTGAAGCCATTTGATTATCAAAGTTGTTGATTATAAATGATACAACTCATTAGAATTCTCATTAAAGTTTGTTTAATATCCAAGGAAGATTTATTTAAAATTTATACTTCAGCACTCCCTATAGCCTTGGAAGCCATGCGTTTTCTTCGCGCTTGGACATGTCCCAGGTTGGAACTCCTTCCCAAAACTTTTGTAAGTCTTGCACTAATGGTGTGAGAAACATATTTATGTTTTTCACTTTGTACATTCCTGGAACGATTAGAGCTAATAAAAAATGTATCTTTTATATATTATTAACCATGGGGGGAGGCTATATCCTGTTTGAATTCGAGCTAAAGCTCCTTCATATGCTTCCATGCCTTAGAATTTATAGGAGTGCACAAAGTGGCTTATGGACGTAGAGTTAAACATGTGTTGAATCATTGGGATAACTAGAAAGTGCCTCAATATCTTGGTTGGGATGGTTGTGCCCACTAGGTCTTGTGGATATCTACTAGCACCACAATTTGGACAATTTCTGAGGTCCCTAAACTCAAGTTGGAAAAGGACATAATCATTTGGGTATGCATGTATGTAATTATAATACATTCCCATATGTACATGCATTTTCTTGGCATCATCCCTACTTTGTGGTATCACATTCTCCTCTGGTAGTATGGTCGACTTCAGTAACCTATAAGATACAAGGATACGTAGGTAAGATATACATTAGTATTGCATTAAAACAGTTATGTAGCATATATAGATTAGATAGCTAGATTAGAATGGGGTTAGATAGAGTCCTATCATACATAGATTAGATAGGTAGATTATAATGGGGTTAGATAGAGGCCTACCATTTATACCTAAAAACTTATGTGACACTAGCATCACTCCAACCATATAATGATTCGAGATTAAGGAAGGAAAGACAAACACTTACCTTTGAAACACGACCGTTCTCATACAAGGGTTTTTTTAATTCTTTCGTGAGAGTATCATCCACTACATCACGATTCTCGACCATGCCAGAAGCCTCTATCATCTTCTCCATTGATTCGTGTGTGTATTGGCTCTACTTGCATCTCGGCTTCAGGTTGCTACTCCCTCTCAAGACACGAAACCCATTATCCACTTTTGCTATTACCCCACAATGAAAACCATTATCCACTCTGTTCTTATATCCTTTCAATAAGTTAATCACCATTTTCACACCAATAATAAATTAAGGATAACGAAGATGCACAACCCCTCAAGGGGTGTGATCTTTTAAGAGCATATACGATTCTTATGTAATCGTTAAACGAGAAATAAATGAATTCATTTAGTACATATTTCTCTTCTTTTTCATCTCCCTCTCCTGTGTTTGATCACCCATGAATATAATTTCTTTACAACCTGTGAGAATATAAAATTACCAATTCATTGGTAGTGAAGCTAATGTATTCAAATGAGGTGTTGCATGAGGTGAGGATATTGGTAAAATATTTTGTTTTCATGCAACAAATCGACAAGTAAGTAGCTCATCCCCGCCTCTTTTAACACAACATCTTGACATATTGGAAGGATTTCTACTTAGGAGTTTCCTCAAAGAGGGTATGAGTAATGCAGGACACTTTGTTTAATGTCTTATTTCTTTAAGGGTTGTAAGCTTCTAGTGTTTATTTGGAAGTTTATGTCCACTCAATAGTATTTATACATGTTCTCATGGCTACATGATGTTGTTTATGTATGCGCATTGAGAAATTCCTTTGACTAGCTTCATCCTTATATTGATACTAGTATGAAGTTACTTTGCATCTCAGGAAATTTTATAATTGATGGGTGCTAAGCCATTTTTGGTTTGTTTTTTTTTTCGTTGATTAGTGATTTACATCACACTAACTGAGATCATGCTGGTTTGATTAAGGCAATTAAATCAGCTCAATATTAAAGATCCATAGTGCTAGCTTATAAGTAGAGCTAGTGTAAATTGTTGGCATTCATTTGAGTTCGTTCTTGTCTCATCACCACATGCAGATGGTGCTTTTTAAGATAATCACCTTCCATTTCCTATTTCTTAACACCCTAGCTGCGCCTACACTTTGGCAGTTTCATGGATTCTGCCCAAGTGTACTCTTATTCACAGTACTTGAGAAAGGTCTAGATCATACATCTTGTGTATGACATGAGAGCTTGGCATATTACTCATCAAGAATGTACATATATTTGAACGGGGGCAACAATCTCTCTCTCTCTCTCTCTCTTCATCCTCGTATTGAAACTAGTATGAAGTTGGCTTTGTCCAACTATTCTCAGGAAATGTTACAATTGATAGGTGCTAATAAGTGAGCCAAGATGAAAGATTGTTACACACCGGCATTAATGAAAGGAAGTTTAAAATTCTAGAGTGAGAAATATACCATTTGTCCAAAAGTGACTCTCAAAATCACTAGTTTGGAAAACAAAAAGTACATCAATATCACAAGTTGGATGCCATTTTAATGACGGTGTTCTAAAGGGGAATAACAAGTGGTGGTATAATCAAATGTGATGATACATATGTTACATTATGGATTAATGATCATTTGCATCCTATCATAAATGTTAGAAATGGGTCATTTTGGCATGATACATATGTAATGATAATATTCCTAGATCATTTCTTTTTCCATGTGCACTATATCTTGCCTCTGAGGTACACTGTATCTTGTCTCTGAGCAGCTTTCTGGTCAATATAATATACTTTTAGGTTGCATTTTCTTTCCGTGATGATAGATATGTTACATTATGGATGAATGATGCTTTGCATCCTAGCATAAATGTTAGAAATGGGTCATTTTGGCATGATAAATCTATACATGTAATAAATCTGGATCATTTCTTTATCCATGTGCACTGTATCTTGCCTCTGAGGTACACTGTTTCTTGTATCTGAGTAGCTTCACTCTCAATAGAATATACTTTTAGGTTGACTTTTCTATCATGCTGACAGCTAGATGCATTAGTGTTCATTCCATGGCTTTAGTGTGATGCCAAGGATTTTCAAGGTAGTTAATTAGCTAGCGTTGGCCATTTTCCCCATCCAAGCCATTTGATTATCAAAGTTGTTGATTATAAATGATACAACTCATTAGAATTCTCATTAAAGTTGTTATGAGAGTGTTAGTTTGTTTAATATCCAAGGAAGAGTTATTTAAAATTTATACCTCAGCACTCCCTATAGCCATGGGGGGAGGCTGTAGTTGACAAGCACTATGTGCCATCTGCTCCACGTGGTGGATCGTAAGCCAAATGGGTTCACACTCTTCATTGCAATACCTAGGGGAAGGTGGTGATGATCCTGTCTGAATTCGAGCTAAAGCTCCTTGATATGCTTCCATGCCTTAGAATTTATAGGAGTGCACAAGAAACCATGTCATAAAGTGGCTTATGGACTTAGACTTAAACATGTGTTGAATCATTGGGATAACTAGAAAGTGCCTCAATATCTTGGTTGGGATGGTTGTGCCCACTAGGTCTTGTGGATATCTACTAGCACCACAATTTGGACAATTTCTGAGGCCCCTAAACTCAAGTTGGAAAAGGACATAATCGTTTGGGTATGCATGTATGTAATTGTAATACATTCCTATATGTACATGCATTTTCTTGGCATCATCCCTACTTTGTGGTATCACATTCTCCTGTGGTAGTATGGTCGACTTCAGTAACCTATAAGATACAAGGATAAGTAGGTAAGATATACATTAGTATTGCATTAAAACAATTATGTAGCATATATAGATTAGATAGCTAGATTAGAATGGGGTTAGATAGAGTCCTATCATACATAGATTAGATAGGTAGATTATAATGGGGTTAGATAGAGGCCTACCATTTATACCTAAAAACTTATGTGACACTAGCATCACTCCAACCATATAATGATTCTAGATTAAGGAAGGAAAGACACACACTTACCTTTGAAACACGACCGTTCTCATACAAGGGTTTTTTTTATTCTTTCGTGAGAGTACATATATTTGAACGGGGGCAACAATCTCTCTCTCTCTCTCTCTCTCTCTCTCTCTCTCTCTCACACATCTTAATGAAGAGGGATTAAGTTCAATGCATATGCTGTTTGTTTAGTGCAGCTAATTTGATCAAAGAAGAGAAGAAGCTGACGTTCCTCAGTAAAAGCACTTGTATCTGCAGAGAGCAATATCTGCACAATTATATGGCCACTGCACGTTTATATTTTAGGCCAAGACTACTAGACTGTACTCATGTGTGTGCGCCAGAAATTATGAGCCAGATATTGATCAGCTGCTCGCACATTCCACCTGCATTAATATGCAGCAGCAGCAGCATTTATAAGCCAGCATCCATCCACCGATCGATCCACGTCCTGCGCTGCATGAGCCCAAGTAGGCGCTACCAAAGCCATGGCTAGTCTTGACTCTTCTTCTCTTTCCTTACGTATGGCCATTAAATTGCTCTAAGGCGGCGCAGATGCCTTGCCATAGTTGCAGCAGAACCATATTAAAACTGATATATATTCCTGCAGACAATATCTACATGGCTGTCCTCAGATTGCACACACGGCCATTTTTTTCTTCACACACAGACACACAAGGAGTACGGGTCTGCATGACTCATGGCAGCGAACAACAAGCATAAGCATGTGATGAAAGGCAGCGCCGACAGGCGGCGGCGCCATCAGCGCAGTGGTAAGAATTCTTGGCTCTTAAGGTAGAGGTACTGGATTCGATTCCTACGTCTGACACGGTCTGTGTGTTCTGCAGGTTTTGATTATTTTAAGGCAAAATTTATTTAACATATGTTACGCAGGCTTCCCATTTGTAACGCTACGATATATTATTTGTGCAATTAATTATTATATTGCTACGCTATGTCCACTCTCTTGGCATTATAATTTCCCTTCACCTTGGGTGTTGTTACATTCATTCACTCTATCAATCCGATCTTGATGATGCAAACATACTTGCTGACTATACATAATTACCAATGGATACCAAAAACGTTCCAAAATAACATGCATACTTTTCTGGCCCTCCTCTAATGCTTGTCGAATCTACTCAAAAAATTAGCCTCATCACATAAGTATACTTCTACTCAAAAAATTAGCCTCATCCCATAAGTATACTGTTGCCTCTAACTTGTTGGCAATATAGAAGAAGCGAGCGTCTTCATTTTTTAGTACATTGTGCTTCAAATACTCTTTGGACATCTCCTTCCTCTGCCATGCTTGGCATCATCATCTTTCTCCTCCTTCTAGTACCACTAGAGAGGCGGACACCATAGTTGCAAACATTTTCACCACACCATCATCCTATGCTCCTCCAAATAGTGTACTAGGGCAAGGGCGAATTTCTCCCACCTACTCAGCCAAGCTCTGTTAAAGCCTTGTTGCCTCTCCTTCTTTTCGTCAGATAAGAACCCACGAGTAAGACGAGGATAGAAAGCCAAAGAACTAAGTGGCCATGCTTGTGGGGCAGCCTTGCTTGTAAATCTTGAATCTATTGCAATAAAGCTCTCTACTTTTGGCAAGATCCATGAGAGCCATAGATAGTTCTGGACTCCCCCCGGCACCCCCAATGGCCTTAGATATTGTTGGGAAAGGATCGCTAGTGCCATGTCCTTGTTGATAACACATAGATTAGATAGCTAGATTAGAATGGAGTTAGATAGAGGCTCGTCAATTATACCTAAACAATTCTATGACACTAGCATCGCTCTAACCATAAATTGATTATAGGTTAAGGAAAGAAAGGCACACATTTAGCTTCATAACCCAAGCATTCTCATACAAAGGTGTTTTTCCTTCTTTTGTAAGAGTATCACCTACCACATCATGATCCTCGATCGTACAAATGTCTCTATCATCTTCTCCATTGCATCATATGTGTGTATTGGCTCTTCTTTTTGCAGCTCGGCTTTAGGTTGATACTCTATATCTTGTAGACCATCATCAATGCTTGTAAGTTCTGCATATTGTTTAGAATGAGACATTGCAACTCTCCGATTTGTAGCCATAGCTTAATGTGGTAACAACACTAAGCATTTCAGGTCCTTCATGCCAGCCTATAAAAAAAGATAGAGAAAGTGGTTTAGAGAGAGTATACAAATTTGGTACAGGCAGAGGGATGGAGAGAGAGATTAGGGATCAACAGGGAATGATATTCGGGATCTAAGTTATAATATATTGGGAGGAATAGGGCGAGGACACATAGAGAGAGAGAGAGAGAGAGAGAGAGAGAGAGAGAGACTTAAAAAGGTTGCCAGACGATCAATTATAAAAATATGGACAAATCGTCCATGGAATTGGACATAATAGATTCACACTCACAGAGATAGGTGTGCTTGCACCTTTTGCAAAGGACAATGAATTAGGTGTGCTTGTGAGGTCGCCTCCATACTTGTTGACATAGATTGAGATTATGGAGCTCAAGTCTTAAACACCATTGCAGTCAACATTAAAGAAACTGTCTACTTGGCATACCTCGGAATGGTTTGACAAAAAAGGATGGCCATGTGCATATGATTACGATGATCATGGTATACCCATATTATGATTGTGGTATACCCATACTACGATCATGGTATTTACAGATGATCTTGGTTTTCGACACACGCTATCGGATGTAGAATACAAATAATAAAGATAAAACCATCATCCAAGTGCCCACCTAGACATCAATCATTGCATTGAAAAAACGATGCTGAAAAAATTTAACTACATTAGCACGATAACTCGGCCACATGTGTAGGCATCAGTCTGGAAAGGGACCTGCGCCAAAATCTGGATAACAAGTAGTAGTTTAGGTAAGGTCTATGTACTCTCACCCTCTCTCTCTCTATATATACCTTCACCCCCCCTCTCTCTCTCTTAGTAGTTCAAGTAAGGTCTCTGTAGTCTCACCCTCTCTCTCTCTCTCTCTCTCTCTCTCTCTCTCTCTCTCTCTCTCTCAGTAGCTCAAGTAAGGTCTCTTAGAATTTGGACATGTAGTAGTTTAGGTGAATTCTTTCTCCTCTCACTCTCTCCATCCGTCTATCTATCTCTTATTAGTAGTGAAGGTAAGTTTTCTCTCCTCTCACATGCTCTACCTATCTCTCTGTACTCCCTATTTGGCAGCTGAGGTATGGTGTTTTGAAGGAAGGGTGGAGCCACCCCATTGTCTATCTATCTGTTTCTCTCCCTCAGTCTCTCCCTCTCTATCTATCGGTGTGTCGTTCCCTAAGGTAAGGGTCTTTTTTTGGAAGAATAGAGTTGTCCATCGCATTCCAACTGTAGGTGTGGTCTTCTCTCTCTCTCTCTCTCTCTCTCTCTCTCTCTCTCTCTCTCTCTCTCTCTCTCTCTCTCTCTCACGCGTGTGCGTGCGCGTGCACACACACACACAGACAGAGTCTCTTTTTGAGGCATGGTTCCCCCCTCCCCTTTCTCTCTCTCTCTCTCTATCACACAGATGCACACACAGTATCTCTTTTAGAGGCAATGGTCTTTTTCTGGAAGAGTGAAGTTGTCCATTGTATTCAAACGATAGGTATGCTCTTCTCTCTCTCTCTCTCTCTCTCTCTCTCTCTCTCTCTCTCTCTCTCTCACACACACACACACACACACGCACACACACACAGAATCTCTTTTTGAGGTATGGTTCCCCCTCTCTTTTTGAGGTATGTTTTTTAATACCATGATGATGGTTCACCCCTCTATTTCTCAAGCATGGTTTTTAATAACACTATCGTGGTATCTAACACATTCATGATTTGTGTATTGGCACATTTTCTCTGAGAAGCCTTTTCTCTCTATATAAAAGGTTAGAAGCAACCCTATGGAGCAGGTATATACTCAGCAAGTGAGAAAGGCATACATCACCCTTATACAAAGGCATACACCACACCTAGTAACGAAGTGAGAAAGCATACACTACTCTTCTATAAAGGCATACACCACCCAGTAAGTGAAGTGAGAGAGGCATACACTACCCTTGTACAAAGGCCGACACCGTCCACCAGCAATCGAAGTGACAAAGGCATACACCACCCTTCTCCAAAGCTATACAGCACTCATTATCACAGTAAGAGGGGTTAAAGCAACATAAGCCACCAGCCATATTACCAAGTGAGAGTACCTTATCTTGCCTCATCCCCTCTTTTTGTGATAGCCTCTACCACCAAATCTGGGGCCACCTCTAAATTTTCTGCTTGCTCTCCTACCACCTTACCTGTGACTCTCCCTGGTAACATACTCAGTAAGCCATTGTGGGACCTCTTCGTTGGAATCTTCCAATTAGTTCAACTAGAGGTTTTGTAAGCAAGATGTTCTTATTAGTGTGAAGAATCTAGTTGCTATCCTCATCCTCGATCTAGTATGCCCTATATGGCAAATGTGATGCACAAAGATGTTGATGGCCTTGCGTGATTTGTATGCCCTTTAGAGAAGGTATAGGATTGGGTATTTCTTGTCTCAGAAATAGCTCTCGGCTGCTATCGAGAGTTTCCAGATGTTAGAAACACACTCTCTCTCATCATTTCTATATATTGTTTTTCTCCCTCTCTTTCTCTTCATCATCCTCATTGATGTAGAATTGTGATACATTCTTGCAACTATGTTGCTAGCAACAAGTCAATACCTTGGATGTCGTTCTCTTAGTTTCTTGTGGAAAAGTTGGGGTTCAAGGGCATCAGATTGTAGGGATACATCCAACATCTCAAGACATAAAACCCATTATCCACTTTTTATCTTAGCCCACAATGAAAACCATTATCCACTCTGGATCCTACCCCACAATCAACTCCAAACTTTGGCATCAACCTTGTCAATGAGTATCCCATCAATCCTCATCAATGAGTATCCCATCAATCCCATAAGCAAGTATCTGATCTACCCTACACGTAACCATCCCTCCACCTTGTCTTGAGAAACCGCAAATGGTACCCCATTGCTTACCGGATGCACACATCGTAGATATCGTGTGTACATGCTCCTAATTTTCCTCCTTATGATGTTGATCCTGGAGGAGTGATTCTCTTTAGTGATGCCAATAAAGGTTAATTACTGGGGGGTGGCTTTTCAAAATGAGGTGATGACATATTGGAACGAGCTCTCGGCTCACAAGAAAATTTGCATTATTGAATAGCTTCACAAGGAATATCTAGTGTCAGATCTAGACCTTTGATCTACCAACAAATGGATGCTTGGTGCAATGACACAAATGATGAATCATTTCCTCCACGTTCAAACTTGGTGGGTTACAAGAAGAAAGCTAAGAACAAGCCTCATGGCATGAACGATCATGATTGGAGGATTGCATCCAATTAGGATCTTGACAAGCAAAACCAACAGAAAGAGTGATAGAGCCATAGCTCATTCATCTCGCATCTTGGTAGCGATGGTTGGGGCTCGTTCTTTACTTACTGTGTAACTTCTCTAGCATCGAATATATGGTTCTTTATTCATGTGCTTACTCTGTTCTTATAAACTTTCAATAAATTAATCACCATTTTTAGACCAATAATAATGTAATGATAACAAAGATGCACAACCCCTCAAGGGGTGTGATCTTTTAAGAGCATAAAAGACTCTTTTGTAATAGTTAAACGAGCAATAAATTAATTCATTTGTACGTCTTTCTTTTCTTTTTCATATCCATCTCCTGTGTTTGATCACCTATGAATATAATTTTGTTACAAACTAGTGAAACTATAAAATTACCAATTCATTAGTAGTGAACCTAATGTGTTCATGCGAGGTGTTGCATGAAGTGAGGATATTGGTAAAATATTTTGTTTTCATGCAAAGAATCGACAAGCAAGTACATCCCCACCTCTTTTAACACAACATCTTGACTAATTATTGGAAGGATTTCTGAAAAGTTGTCTCAAAGAGGGTATGAATAATGCAACGCTTAGTTTAATGTCTTTATTCTTTAAGGGTTGTAGGTTTCTAGTGTTTATATGGATGTTTATATCCACTCAATAGTAGTATACATATTTGCATGGCTACATGATGTTGTTTATGTATGTGTGTGTGGGAGCATTGAGAAATTTCTTTGACTAGCTTCATCCTCATATTGAAACTAGTATAAAGTTGGCTTTGTCCAACTATTCTCAGGAAATGTTACAATTGATAGGTGCTAATAAGTGAGCCAAGATGAAAGATTGTTACACACCGGCATTAATGAAAGGAAGTTTAAAATTCTAGAGTGAGAAATATACCATTTGGCCAAAAGCGACTCTCAAAATCAGTAGTTTGGAAAATAAAAAGTACATCAATATCACAAGTTGGATGCCATTTTAATGACGGTGTTCTAAAGGGGAATAACAAGTGGTGGTATAATCAAATGTGATGATACATATGTTACATTATGGATTAATGATCATTTGCATCCTATCATAAATGTTAGAAATGGGTCATTTTGGCATGATATGTACATATGTAATGATAATATTTCTAGATCATTTCTTTTTTCATGTGCACTATATCTTGCCTCTGAGGTACACAGTATCTTGTCTCTGAGCAACTTTCTCGTCAATATAATATACTTTTAGGTTGCATTTTCTATCCTATTGTTGAGTGGTTGATGCGTTAGTGTTCATTCCATGGCTTTAGTGTGATGGCAAGGATTTTTAAGGCAATTAATTGGCTAGCACTGATCAATCACCCCATCCAAGCCATTTGATTTTCAAATTTGTTGATTATAAATGATACAACTCATTATAATTCTCATATAAAGCTTTTTCACCTTGACACAGAACCTTAGCCCCTTTGCAAAGAAGTAAAGGGGGAGGGGAACAAGAAGATTTTGTTCATTCTTTCTATAGGGGAAAAAAGGCATTCACTAGATAATTATGTAGATTTTGTGTTTATGTGCACATGTGTGTAAAGACGCATGTGCATGTATGCCTCATGTATACACATGTCTGTGTATGTGTTTTTGTAGCATGTGTGTGTGTGTGTGTGTGTGTGTGTGTGTGTGTGTGTATACTTGTGGGTGTGTGTTTATGTGTGTGGGCATATGTGTGTGCGTACATGATTAATTAATAAATGATTCCAATATGAAATCTTGTGAAAAATAGAGAATCGCTTTATCCCATTAGGTTCAACAATTCCAACCTCTCTCCATGCTTGCAACCATGAACTTGCTTTCATTGGTCAGTGGGTGCACCTATGGGTGTTTTTTTATGAGTATGGGCATGCATGTGTGTGTGTGTGTGTGTGTGTGTGTGTGTGTGTGTGTGTGTGTGTGTGTGTGTGTGTGTGTGTGTGTAGATGATTAATTAATAAATGATCCCAATATGAAAAATGGTGAAAAATGGAGCGACACTTCATCCCATTAGGTTCAACATTTTTGACCTCTCTCTATGCTTGCAACCATGAACTTACTTTCATTTGTCTATGTGTGGTTGCCGAAGATTCCCCTCCCACAATGGAGCATTGTCTCAAGAAAGTATGAAATGTGTTTTTGTTAAATTATATGCTTCAAATGATGTGGATCTCTCTGCAAACAAACCATTACCACCGTATATAGGGCATCCATACGATACCACCATACAATACCACCGTATATTGGGCATGCATGATATCCACTTGTCACTAGTCTCTGCAACCTTCAACATATTAATCATTAGGAAAATACATATGAAAGAGTTAGTTTGTTTAACATCCAAGGCATGGTTATTTAAAATTTATGCCAGAGCACTCTCTATAACCTTGAAAGTCATGCATTTTCCTACCGCTTGGACATGTCCAAAGGCCAACATCTCTAGAGATATCCCCACTGGCCCAAGAGGAGTCATTAAGCATCCTTGTGGAGCTAGAGGTGTCGATATGACTAGAGACATGAAAGGCATACAAGTGGTGGTCTTGATTGAGGCATGACCACCATCCTTGGGAAAGGAAAGCCGTGGCATTATTCCAGGTCTATGTTGAGTCTAGTTGGAGTTTCCACATGCGAATAATCTTTGACCAAGGGTGAAAATCTTGAGGTAATAGGATCAATATTTTCTAATAGATATTTCTCAAAAGGATCCACAACTGCTATCAACTTGCCTGTCAAACACCGAAGGGGACTCACTATCTAGACTAGTGTTTTCATGGTCAAGAGGTGTTTCTCGTGTGAGAATCCTAGGGTAGTAGATGTTCCCAAAGGTGTCTATGTAAACTCAATATGTGCATTCTTGAGTAATATACTCACTTCAATTTTACATATGCCAAGCTCTCATGTCTTACAAGATGTATTCTTCATTGATCTAGACCTTTCTCAAGCACTGTGAACAATATAAAATGCATGAAACTGTCAAGTGTAGGCGAAGTTGGGGTCTTAAAAAAGGAAATGGAAGGTAATCTTAAGCATCATCTGCATGTGGCGACAAGAACTCAAATGAATTCCAGCCATTTACACTAGGTATACTAAGCTAGCACTGTAAATCCTTATATTGAGCTTAATTTTTTCTTAATAAAACCACCTCATTAGCCAGCATGATCTCGTTAGTGTGATGTCAATCACAAATTAAAAAAAATGGCTTTCTCCACAACTACACTCCTACTAAGATATACATATGGCAGAATATCCAAGTGCGATTGCCAAGACTATAAGAACAATGACTCAAATTTGTTTTTGACTATGCCTGTCAATAACTAGAGTAATGGATTTCTCGTGATGATTGGAATCCCACAACCAAGATTCATGACTAAGTGGAGAAAATCTCAAATTGGGATTATACTCATAAGCCTTGAGGTGGATCATGCACTTAATCACCAGCTAGATCACTCCCCTCCAAAGACCTTCTCACTATTATACTTATCAATAGTATCCTCCTCTGGGTGTAGAGAAGCTAATTTGTTGAAGCTATTACAACTTGGGTCTGATTCAATTTGATTGGGCCCTAATTGGATCCAATTGGCCACACTTTCATATCCATTAGGCCCAATGATATGAGAATTAGACCTAGTTTTGGTCCAAATTAGACCACTTGTTCCAATTGGACATAGAGAGGAGACCCAATGAGATAAAATAGAGCCATGAACCATAAAGATATCCAACGACCATAAAATCCATTGAAAATGTCTATCTTAAAAAAAACATGTAACAACTCTTGGCGCTAGGGTTTAGGGTAAGGGTTTACTACTTTGGCAATGACTTCTTCATGTTATGCACATGAGTGGAATTAAAAGGAATGGGAAGGATGACTCATAGGTCTGAAACATGACATTAGAAAAAGAAAAGACTATAAAAATAAGGTCAGGTGTACTTTTTTGACAAGCCTTGAAGTAAGCTTCTCCATGTTTAGATATCACATGCCAAGATGACACCTCTACACTTATGTCGTTGGCACAATTTGTTAAGATTGAGGTTCTTATGTCACCAATGGTTTATACATTGTATGACTACTTTGGTTTGCTAGAAGAGTCCTGGCTTAGTTTTAGCGCCAACACGTATAATCGGCTTCACACTAAAGAGATTGTATATTGAAAATTACAATGTGGAGAGCTCAGATTGAGGTTTATGGGAGAGATCACTTACAATTCATAGGATGGGCTCCAACTTTCACCATTTTTATAATCCATATACATGGATTTGCAATCCAGTGACCAGCATTGCATACCAAGACATGTCAAACAAGAGACAAGCCCTTATATCAAGGCATGCATGCTTGCTTGGAAAGGTAAAGAAATGCACAAGATTCTTTCCAATGCTTCATTCAAATACTTCCAAATCCATCAAATTACCTCCCACATGTCAAATTATTACAATGTAGGCTCAATCTTGCATGGATTATGGTAAGAAGGGGCATGCAAAGCATATCATCACACTCCTAATGCTTCCAATTGCTTGCCAAACACATGAATGTTCACCCAATGCTTCCAACAAGCATGCTAACGCTATGGATTTTCTAATTTTTGGTCTAAAATCCATCACATAGCATCAAATCAATTTTTAATCATGCCATTGGTACTCAATTTTGTAAGATTCTTGCAATTAAACACCATAACAAGTATGATAACCACTAATCTTTCTAAATCCCCTTGATTGAGAAACACAAGGTTTAGAGTTTTCTCTCCACTAACATTCGAAGATTCCCTTTATTAAGCAACACAAGGGTTAGGGTTTTCTCTCCAAAACACCATATCCACAAAGCTTTGCAAAGAACTCCATGGCTTTTACAAAAGCCCCTTCGTAAGGTTGCAAAAGGAGTTCATATCTAGGGTTTGCGCAAGAAAGAAAGATGAAGACAAGCAAGAAAGAAGCCTTATCTTGTCCAAATATTTCAAGGAACACATGGAATTTCAAGAGACTCCCATGGCTAGGTTTTGTAAGAAGGAGAGGAAGAGTTCATGGAAATATCACTCACCTAAGCTTAGGCAAGTGCTTGAAGTAGTAGATTCTAGTGCAATTGTTGTAGGTAACCAAAAATGGGCTCCCCTTCACTTCAAAAATCACAACCTATTGTTGTGTATCTCGCTTCTTGCTATTTTGTTAGTGAAGATGACATCTAGCTTAGTAATACTCCAAAAATGTGTACTACTTCATGTTCAAGCTTGTGGGAAGCCTAGGGTTTGTGAAATTTGTAGAAGCCAAAATAAGTTACTGTAGATCTTAGTGTGAGAAATGGCTCAAAAAGACTCAATAAAGCTTTTGCAAGCATGTGAAACTTGTAGAGAGCTACGGTTTACAAATGGTTTAAGAAAATTTTCAAAATTAGGGAAAATCTCAAAATTCAAAAATTATTTTTATGTGTAGAATGAATCAGGACTTGGTGCCTTGATACCCCTGGGTCATGAAGTGGTATTTGCCATCAAATTTTCAAATTGTGAAACCTGAAGGGGTAAACGAAAAAAATGTAAATGGACCTTGGAATGCCAAGTGTCAAAGATTCACAAACAAGTAAGGGTGTAGAGTTTACATAGACACCTTTGGGACCATCTACTACCCTAGGATTCTCACACCTCTTGACCATGAAAACGCTAGTCTAGATAGTGAGTCCCCTTCGGTGTTTGACAGGCAAGTTGATAGCAGTTGTGGATCCTTTTGAGAAATATCTATTAGAAAATCTTGATTCCATTACCACAAGATTTCCACCCTTGGTCAAAGATTATTCGCATGTGGAAACTCCAACTAGACTCAACATAGACCTGCCCCTTCAGGTTTCACAATTTCATAAATTTGATGGTAAATACCACTTCATGACCCAGGGGTATCAAGGCACCAAGTCCGGATTCATTCTACACATAAAAATAATTTTTTAATTTTGAGATTTTTCCCTAATTTGAAAATTTTTCTTAAACCATTTGTAAACCGTAGCTCTCTACAAGTTTCACATGCTTGCAAAAGCTTTATTGAGTCTTTTTGAGCCATTTCTCACGATAAGTTCTACTTTTTTTTGCTTCTACAAATTTCACAAACCCTAGGCTTCCCACAAGCTTGAACATGAAGTAGTACACATTTTTGGAGTATTACTAAGCTAGATGTCATCTTCACTAACAAAATAGTAAGATGCGAGATACACAACAACAGGTTGTGATTTTTGAAGTGAAGGAGAGCCCATTTTTGGTTACCTACAACAATTGCACTAGAATCTACTACTTCAAGCACTTGCCTAAGCTTAGGTGAGTGATTTTTGGAGGTATAAATTATTGGTGGTAATTTCCTTGAACTCTTCTTCTCCTTCTTACAAAACCTAGCCATGGGAGTCTCTTGAAATTCCATGTGTTCCTTGAAATATTTGGACAAGATAAGGCTTCTTTCTTGCTTGTCTTCATCTTTCTTTCTTGCGCAAACCCTAGATATGAACTCCTTTTGCAACCATTATGAAGGGGCTTTTGTAAAAGCCATGGAGTTCTTTGCAAAGCTTTGTGGCTATGGTGTTTCGGAGAGAAAACCCTAACCCTTGTGTTGCTTAATAAAGGGAATCTTTGAATGTCAGTGGAGAGAAAACTCTAAACCTTGTGTTTCTCAATCAAGGGGATTTAGAAAGATTAGTTGTTATCATACTTGTTATGGTGTTTAATTGCAAGAATCTTACAAAATTGAGTACCAATGGCATGATTAGAAAATGATTTGATGCTATGTGATGGATTTTAGACCAAAAATTAGAAAATCCATAGCATTAGCATGCTTGTTGGAAGCATTGGGTGAACATTCATGTGTTTGGCAAGCAATTGGAAGCATTAGGAGTGTGATGATATGCTTTGCATGTGCCTTCTTACCATAATCCATGCAAGATTGAGCCTACATTGCAATAATTTGACATGTGGGAGGTAATTTGATGGATTTGGAAGCATTTGAATGCAGCATTGGAAAGAATCTTGTGCATTTCTTTACCTTTCCAAGCAAGTATGCATGCCGTGATATAAGGGCTTGTCTCTTGTTTGACATGTCTTGGTATGCAATGGTGGTCACTGGATTGGTAATCCATGTATATGGATTATAAAAATGGTGAAAGTTGGAGCCCATCCTATGAATTGTAAGTGATCTCTCCCATAAACCTCAATCTAAGCTCTCCCCATTGCAATTTTCAATATACAAACCTCTATAGTGTGAAGCCGATTAGACGTGATGGCGCTAAAACTAAGCCAGGATTCTTCTAGCAAACCAAAGTAGTTGCCATACAATTTATAAACTATTGGTGACATAAGAACCTCAATCTTAACAAATTGTGCCAACGACATAAGTGCAGAGGTGTCATCTTGGCATGTGATATCTAAACATGGAGAAGCTTACTTCAAGGCTTGTCATAAAAAGTACACCTCACCTTATTTTCATAGTCATCTCTTCTTTTTCTAACGTCATGTTTTAGACCTATGAGTCATCCTTCCCATTCCTTTTAATTCCACTCATGTGCATAACATGAAGAAGCCATTGCCAAAGTAGTAAACCCTTACCCTAAACCCTAGCACCAGGAGTTGTTACATGTTTTTTTTAAGATAGTTAGACATTCTCAATGGACTTTATGGCCGTTGGATATCTTTATGGTTCAAGGCTATGTTTTATCTCATTGGGTCTCCTCTCTGTGTCCAATTGGAACAAGTGATCTAACTTGGACCAAAACTAGGTCTAATTCTCATATCATTGGGCCTAATGGATATGAAAGTGTGGCTAATTGGATCCAATTAACGCCCAATCGAATTGAATCGGACCCAAGTTGTAATAACTTCAACAAATTAGCTACACCTAGAGGAGGATACTGTTGATAAATATAATAGTGAGAAGGTCTTTGGAGGGGACTCGATCTAGCTGGTGATTAAGTGCATGATCCACCTCAAGGCTTATGAGTTGTTAATTGAGGATAATCCCAATTTGAGATTTTCTCCACTTAGTCATGAATCTTGGTTGTGGGATTCTAATCATCACAAGAAATCCATTACTCTAGTTATTGACAGGCATAGTCGAAAACAAATTTGAGTCGTTGTTCTTATAGTCTTGGCAATCGCACTTGGATATTCTGCCATATGTATATCTTAGTAGGAGTGTAGTTGCGGAGAAAGCCATTTTTTGATAATTTATGATTGACATCACACTAACGAGATCATGCTGGCTAATGAGGTGGTTTCATTAAGAAAAATAAGCTCAATATAAAGATCCACAGCGCTAGCTTAGTATACCTAGTGTAAATTGCTGGAATTCATTTGAGTTCTTGTCGCCACATGCAGATGATGCTTAAGATTACCTTCCATTTCCTTTTTAAGACCCCAACTTCGCCTACACTTGACAGTTTCATGCATTTTATCTTGTTCACGGTGCTTGAGAAAGGTCTAGATCAATGAAGAATACATCTTGTAAGACATGAGAGCTTGGCATATGTAAAATTGAACTGAGTATATTACTCAAGAATGCACATATTGAACGGGGCTATAATATATCCACGTCTCTCTCTGATCGATCTCTCTCTCTCTCTCTCTCTGTCTCTCACAACTTCATGTGTGCTTGTACTATAAAGAGGGATTCAGTCCAATGCATGTGTTGTTTATTTAGTACAAAATATTATTGCACAAGCTAAATCTAACAGCTTTGATCAAAGAAGAGAAGATGAAGTATCAACAACGTTAATGCATGCCTTAGTATAAGCTGCTAGGAGAGGAGGACCATGCACATGTATTTGCACCAATCTGCAATAGCATAGAAAACAGATGTATAATTCCCATCACAATGAGACTCATGCCCACTGCACGTTTATACATTAGGTCAAGACTACAACTAGATTGTACTCATGTGTGTGCACCAAAATTTACGAACCACGTGATCAGCTCGCAGCAGCTACTCTAATTTCCACCTGCATTATGGAGCTGCAAGCCAGCATCCATATCCATGCGTGAGCTTATTTATAGTTACTGGCCATTTCTTCTTCGGTCTCATGACTCATGGCGGTGCCAATAGGCGGCGGCGTGATCACTTCAGTGGATACCAAAAATTCTTGAAATAACATCTCTACATGCATACCAAAGTACTTTGTCATCCCTCTTCTAATGCTTGCTGAATCTACTCAAACATTCAGCCTCAATATTATCACAAAAGTATATCATTGTCTTGAATTTATTGTCATAGAATAAGGATCTTCGTTTTTAGTCTGTATGTGCTTCAAATACTCTTTGTGTAGTCTCCACATGTCCTTCCTCTACCATGCTTGGGATCATCTTTCTCCTCTAAGACTTTCCTTCTAGTACCACCTACATAGGCAAAAACCATAGTTGTAAAATAGCGCACCAATAGTATATAGTTATGGTCGAACCACAACAGTAATGTACTACAAACAAACAAGAAGATTGCCATGATTGAAATCAGTATACTCGTTTGTAGATATTGAAGTGTCCAAAGGATCACCCATAAATCTCAGGATGTACATAAAGTTGTTACGGTTTCTCCTACTTTAATGTCATCTTCGACTGCTTTCTAATCCTACTTAGTGTTCATTCCAAGGATTTTCAAGGTAGTTAATTGGCTAGCGTTGGTGATTTTCCCCATCCAAGCCATTTGATTATCAAAGTTGTTGATTATAAATGATACAACTCATTAGAATTCTCATTAAAGTTGTTATGAGAGTGTTAGTTTGTTTAATATCCAAGGAAGAGTTATTTAAAATTTATACCTCAGCACTCCCTATAGCCTTGGAAGCCATGCATTTTCTTCGCGCTTGGACATGTCCCAGGTTGGAACTCTTTCCCAAAACTTTTGTGAGTCTTGAACTAATGGTGCTAGAAACATTTACATGTTTTTCACTTTGTACATTCCTGGAACGATTAGAGCTAATAAAAAATGTATCTTTTATATTATTAACCATGGGGGGAGGCTATAGTTGACAAGCACTATGTGCCATCTGCTCCACGTGGTGGATCGTAAGCCAAATGGGTTCACACTCTTCATTGCAATACCTAGGGGAAGGTGGTGATGATCCTGTCTGAATTCGAGCTAAAGCTCCTTGATATGCTTCCATGCCTTAGAATTTATAGGAGTGCACAAGAAACCATGTCATAAAGTGGCTTATGGACTTAGACTTAAACATGTGTTGAATCATTGGGATAACTAGAAAGTGCCTCAATATCTTGGTTGGGATGGTTGTGCCCACTAGGTCTTGTGGATATCTACTAGCACCACAATTTGGACAATTTCTGAGGCCCCTAAACTCAAGTTGGAAAAGGACATAATCGTTTGGGTATGCATGTATGTAATTGTAATACATTCCTATATGTACATGCATTTTCTTGGCATCATCCCTACTTTGTGGTATCACATTCTCCTGTGGTAGTATGGTCGACTTCAGTAACCTATAAGATACAAGGATAAGTAGGTAAGATATACATTAGTATTGCATTAAAACAATTATGTAGCATATATAGATTAGATAGCTAGATTAGAATGGGGTTAGATAGAGTCCTATCATACATAGATTAGATAGGTAGATTATAATGGGGTTAGATAGAGGCCTACCATTTATACCTAAAAACTTATGTGACACTAGCATCACTCCAACCATATAATGATTCTAGATTAAGGAAGGAAAGACACACACTTACCTTTGAAACACGACCGTTCTCATACAAGGGTTTTTTTTATTCTTTCGTGAGAGTACATATATTTGAACGGGGGCAACAATCTCTCTCTCTCTCTCTCTCTCTCTCTCTCTCTCTCTCACACATCTTAATGAAGAGGGATTAAGTTCAATGCATATGCTGTTTGTTTAGTGCAGCTAATTTGATCAAAGAAGAGAAGAAGCTGACGTTCCTCAGTAAAAGCACTTGTATCTGCAGAGAGCAATATCTGCACAATTATATGGCCACTGCACGTTTATATTTTAGGCCAAGACTACTAGACTGTACTCATGTGTGTGCGCCAGAAATTATGAGCCAGATATTGATCAGCTGCTCGCACATTCCACCTGCATTAATATGCAGCAGCAGCAGCATTTATAAGCCAGCATCCATCCACCGATCGATCCACGTCCTGCGCTGCATGAGCCCAAGTAGGCGCTACCAAAGCCATGGCTAGTCTTGACTCTTCTTCTCTTTCCTTACGTATGGCCATTAAATTGCTCTAAGGCGGCGCAGATGCCTTGCCATAGTTGCAGCAGAACCATATTAAAACTGATATATATTCCTGCAGACAATATCTACATGGCTGTCCTCAGATTGCACACACGGCCATTTTTTTCTTCACACACAGACACACAAGGAGTACGGGTCTGCATGACTCATGGCAGCGAACAACAAGCATAAGCATGTGATGAAAGGCAGCGCCGACAGGCGGCGGCGCCATCAGCGCAGTGGTAAGAATTCTTGGCTCTTAAGGTAGAGGTACTGGATTCGATTCCTACGTCTGACACGGTCTGTGTGTTCTGCAGGTTTTGATTATTTTAAGGCAAAATTTATTTAACATATGTTACGCAGGCTTCCCATTTGTAACGCTACGATATATTATTTGTGCAATTAATTATTATATTGCTACGCTATGTCCACTCTCTTGGCATTATAATTTCCCTTCACCTTGGGTGTTGTTACATTCATTCACTCTATCAATCCGATCTTGATGATGCAAACATACTTGCTGACTATACATAATTACCAATGGATACCAAAAACGTTCCAAAATAACATGCATACTTTTCTGGCCCTCCTCTAATGCTTGTCGAATCTACTCAAAAAATTAGCCTCATCACATAAGTATACTTCTACTCAAAAAATTAGCCTCATCCCATAAGTATACTGTTGCCTCTAACTTGTTGGCAATATAGAAGAAGCGAGCGTCTTCATTTTTTAGTACATTGTGCTTCAAATACTCTTTGGACATCTCCTTCCTCTGCCATGCTTGGCATCATCATCTTTCTCCTCCTTCTAGTACCACTAGAGAGGCGGACACCATAGTTGCAAACATTTTCACCACACCATCATCCTATGCTCCTCCAAATAGTGTACTAGGGCAAGGGCGAATTTCTCCCACCTACTCAGCCAAGCTCTGTAAAAGCCTTGTTGCCTCTCCTTCTTTTCGTCAGATAAGAACCCACGAGTAAGACGAGGATAGAAAGCCAAAGAACTAAGTGGCCATGCTTGTGGGGCAGCCTTGCTTGTAAATCTTGAATCTATTGCAATAAAGCTCTCTACTTTTGGCAGGATCCATGAGAGCCATAGATAGTTCTGGACTCCCCCCGGCACCCCCAATGGCCTTAGATATTGTTGGGAAAGGATCGCTAGTGCCATGTCCTTGTTGATAACACATAGATTAGATAGCTAGATTAGAATGGAGTTAGATAGAGGCTCGTCAATTATACCTAAACAATTCTATGACACTAGCATCGCTCTAACCATAAATTGATTATAGGTTAAGGAAAGAAAGGCACACATTTAGCTTCATAACCCAAGCATTCTCATACAAAGGTGTTTTTCCTTCTTTTGTAAGAGTATCACCTACCACATCATGATCCTCGATCGTACAAATGTCTCTATCATCTTCTCCATTGCATCATATGTGTGTATTGGCTCCTCTTTTTGCAGCTCGGCTTTAGGTTGATACTCTATATCTTGTAGACCATCATCAATGCTTGTAAGTTCTGCATATTGTTTAGAATGAGACATTGCAACTCTCCGCCGATTTGTAGCCATAGCTTAATGTGGTAACAACACTAAGCATTTCAGATCCTTCATGCCAGCCTATAAAAAAAGATAGAGAAATTTGTTTAGAGAGAGTATACAAATTTGGTACAGGTAGAGGGATGGAGAGAGAGATTAGGGATCAACAGGGAATGATATTCGGGATCTAAGTTATAATATATTGGGAGGAATAGGGCGAGGACACATAGAGAGAGAGAGAGAGAGAGAGAGAGAGAGACTTAAAAAGGTTGCCAGACGATCAATTATAAAAATATGGACAAATCGTCCATGGAATTGGACATAATAGATTCACACTCACAGAGATAGGTGTGCTTGCACCTTCTGCAAAGGACAATGAATTAGGTGTGCTTGTGATGTCGCCTCCATACTTGTTGACATAGATTGAGATTATGGAGCTCAAGTCTTAAACACAATTGTAGTCAACATTAAAGAAACTGTCTACTTGGCATACCTCGGAATGGTTTGACAAAAAAGGATGGCCATGTGCATATGATTACGATGATCATGGTATACCCATATTATGATTGTGGTATACCCATACTACGATCATGGTATTTACAGATGATCTTGGTTTTCGACACACGCTATCGAATGTAGAATACGAATAATAAAGATAAAACCATTATCCAAGTGCCCACCTAGACATCAATCATTGCATTGAAAAAACGATGCTGAATAAATTTAACTACATCAGCACGATAACTCAGCCACATGTGTAGGCATCAGTCTGGAAAGGGACCTGCGCCAAAATCTGGATAACAAGTAGTAGTTTAGGTAAGGTCTATGTACTCTCACCCTCTCTCTCTCTATATATACCTTCACCCCCCCTCTCTCTCTCTCTTAGTAGTTCAAGTAAGGTCTCTGTAGTCTCACGCTCTCTCTCTCTCTCTCTCTCTCTCTCTCTCTCTCTCAGTAGCTCAAGTAAGGTCTCTTAGAATTTGGACATGTAGTAGTTTAGGTGAATTCTTTCTCCTCTCACTCTCTCCATCCTTCTATCTATCTCTTATTAGCAGTGAAGGTAAGTTTTCTCTATCTCTATCTATCTCTTATTAGTAGTGAAGGTAAGTTTTCTCTCCTCTTACATGCTCTACCTATCTCTCTCTACTCCCTATTTGGCGGCTGAGGTATGGTGTTTTGAAGGAAGGGTGGAGCCACCCCATTGTCTATCTATCTGTTTCTCTCCCTCAGTCTCTCCCTCTCTATCTATCGGTGTGTCGTTCCCTAAGGTAAGGGTCTTTTTTTGGAACGATAGAGTTGTCCATCGCATTCCAACTGTAGGTATGGTCTTCTCTCTCTCTCTCTCTCTCTCTCTCTCTCTCTCTCTCTCTCTCTCTCTCTCTCTCTCTCTCTCGCGTGCGCGCGCACGCGCGTGCACACACACACACAAAGTCTCTTTTTGAGGCATGGTTCCCCCCTCCCCTTTGTCTCTCTCTCTCTCTCTCTATCACACAGATGCAGACACAGTATCTCTTTTAGAGGCAATGGTCTTTTTCTGGAAGAGTGAAGTTGTCCATTGTATTCAAATGATAGGTATGCTCTTCTCTCTCTCTCTCTCTCTCTCTCTCTCTCACACACACACACACACACACACACACACAGAGGTATGGTTCCCCCTCTCTTTTTGAGGTATGTTTTTTAATACCATGATGATGGTTCACCCCTTTCTCAGGCATGGTTTTTAATAACGCTATCGTGGTATCTAACACATTCATGGTTTGTGTATTGGCACGTTTTCTCTGAGAAGCCTTTTCTCTCTATAGAAAAGGTTAGAAGCAACCCTATGGAGCAGGTATATACTCAGCAAGTGAGAAAGGCATACTATTGAGTGGATATAAACATCCCCATATAAATAGTAGAAACCTACAACCCTTAAAGAAATTAAACATCCATATAGGCATTAAACTAAGCATTGCATTATTCATACCCTCTTTAAGGTAACTCCTCAGAAATCCTTCCAATAAGTCAAGATGTTGTGTTAAAAGAGGTGGGGATGAAGTACTTACTTGTCGATTCCTTGCATGAAAACAAAATATTTTACCAATATCCTCACTTCATGCAACACCTAGCATGAACACATTCACTACCAATGAATTGGTAATTTTATATTTTCACTATAGTTTGTAAAGAAATTATATTCATAGGTGGTCAAACACAGGAGATGGATATGAAAAAGAAGAGAAAGACGTACTAATGAATTAATTTATTGCTCATTTAACTATTACATAAGAGTATTATATGCTCTTAAAAGATCACACCCCTTTAGGGGTTGTGCATCTTTGTTATCATTAAATTATTGGTCTGAAAATGGCGATTAATTTAAATAAAGTTTGTAAGAAATTATATTCATAGGTGATCAAACACAAGAGAGATGGATATGAAAAAGAAGAGAAAGACGTACTAATGAATTAATTTATTTCTCATTTAACTATTACATAAGAGTATTATATGCTCTTAAAAGATCACACCCCTTTAGGGGTTGTGCATCTTCGTTATCATTAAATTATTGGTCTGAAAATGGCGATTAATTTATTGAAAGTTTATAAGACCAGAGTAAGCACATGAATGAAGAACCATATATTGCATGCTAGAGAACTTATGAAGTAAGTAAAGAATGAGCCCCAACCAACGCTACCAAGATGCGAGATGAATGAGCTATGGCTCAATCCCTCTTTCTGCTAGTTTTGCTTGTTAGGATCCTCATTGGATGCAATCCTCCAATCATGCTCGTTTTTTGATGCCACGAGGGTTGTTCTTAGATTTCTTCTTGTAACCCACCAAGTTTGAACGTGGAGGAAATGATTCATCATTTGTGTCATTGCACCAAGCATCCATTTGTTGTTAAATCAAAGTTCTAGATCTGACACTAGATATTCCTTGTGGAGATATTCAATAATCCAAATTTTCTTGTGAGCCAAAAGCTTGTTCCAATATGCCATCACCTCATATCGAAAAGCCACCCCCTCATCTTGAAAAGCCACCCCCCAGGAATTAACCTTTATTGGCATCATTAAAGAGAATCACTCCCCCCGAGGATCAACATCATAAGGAGGAAAATTAGGAGCATGCAGCACATCATATCTACGAGGAAAAGAGAATCACTCCCCGAGGATCAACATCATAAGGAGGAAAATTAGGAGCATGCAGCACATGATACGAGGTGTGCATCGGCAGGTAAGCAATGGGGTACAACTTGCGGTTCCTCAAGAGAGGATGGAGGGATGGTTACGTGTAGGGTAGATGAGACACTTGCTCATGGGATTTGTGGGATACTCATTGATGAGGATTGATGGGATACTCATTGACAAGGTTGATGCTAGAGTTTGGAGTTGATTGTGGGGTAAGATCAGAGTGGATAATAGTTTTCACTATGGGGGCTAAGATAAAAAGTGCATAATTGGTTTCGTCTTGAGATGCTGGATGCATCACTACAATCTGATGCCCTTGAATCCCAACTTTTCCACAAGAAACTAAGAGAACGACATCCAAGGTATTGACTTGTTGCTATGGCAAGAGAGTTGCAAGAATGTATCACAATTCTACACCAATGAGGATGATGAAGAGAAAGAGAGGGAGAAAAACAATATATAGAAATGATGAGAGGGAGAGTGTTTGTAACATCTAGAAACTCTCAATAGCAACCGAGAGATATTTCTAAAACAAAAAATACCCAATCCTATACCTTCTCTAAAGGGCATACACATCACGCAAGGCCATCAACATCTTTGTGCATCACATTGGCCGTATAGGGCGTACTAGCTGGAGGATGAGGATAGCAACTAGATTCTTCACTAATAAGAACATCTTGCTTACAAAACCTCTAGTTGAGCTAATTGGAGGAATCCAACGAAGAGGTCCCACAATGGCTTATTGAGTATGTTACCAGGGAGAGTCACGGGCAAGGTGGTAGGAGAGCAAGCGGAAAATTTAGAGGTGGCCCCAGATTTGGTTGTAGAGGCTATCATAGAAAGAGGGGATGAGGCAAGATAAGGTACTCTCACTTGGTAATATGGCTGGTGGTTTATGTTGCTTCAACCCCTCTTACTGTGATAGAGTGAGTGGTGTATACCTTTGGAGAAGGGTGGTGTATGCCTTTGTCACTTTGGTTACTAGATGGTGTACGCCTTTGTACAAGGGTAGTGTACTCCTTTTTCACTTCACTTACTGGGTGGTGTATGCCTTTATAGAAGAGTAGTGCATGCTTTTCTCATCATGGAATTAAAAAACATACCTCAAAAAGAGAGGGGGAACCATACCTCAAAAAAAGATTGTGCGCGTGTGTGTGTGTGTGCGTGTGCGTGTGCGTGTGCGTGTGTGTGTGTGTGTGTGTGTGTGTGTGTGTGTGTGTGTGTGTGAGAGAGAGAGAGAGAGAGAGAGAGAGAAGACCATACCTATGGTTTGAATACGATGGACAACTCCACTCTTCCAGAAAAATACCTTTACCTCTAAAAGAGATATTGTGTGTGCGTCTGTGAGAGAGAGAGAGAGAGAGAGAGAGAGAGAGAGAGAGGGGGGGGGAACCATACCTCAAAAAGAGACTCTGTGTGTGTGTGTGTGTGTGTGTGTGTGTGTGTGCGTGCGAGAGAGAGAGAGAGAGAGAGAGAGAGAGAGAGAGAGAGAGAGAGAGAGAGAGAGAGAGAGAGAGAATACCATACCTGGGGTTGGAATGCGATGGACAACTCTAATCTTCCAAAAAAGACCCTTACCTTAGGGAACGACATCGATAGATAGAGAGGGAGAGACGAAGGGAGAGAAACAGATAGATAGACAATGGGGTAGCACCATCCTTCCTTCAAAACACCATACCTTAGCTAGATAGGGAGAAGAGAGAGATAGGTGGAGCAGGTGAGAGGAGAGAAACCTTACCTTCACTACTGAGAGAGAGATAGAGATAGATAGACAGATGGAGAGGGTGAGAGGAGAGAGACTTCACCTAAACTACTACATGTCCAAATTCTAAGAGACCTTACTTGAGCTACTGAGAGAGAGAGAGAGAGACAGAGAGAGAGAGGGTGAGAGTACATATACCTTACCTAAACTTCTACTTGTTTGTTATCCAGATTCTGGCGTAGGTCCCTTTCCATACTGATGCCTACACATGTGGCTGAGTTATTGTGCTAATGTAGTAAAATTTATTGAGCATCATTTTTTCAATGAAATGATTGATGTCTAGGTGGGCACTTGGATGATGGTTTTATCTTTCTTATTCATATTCTACATCCGATAGCGGCGTGTGTCGAAAACCAAGGTCATGTAAATACCATGATGCTACATTATGGATGAATGATCCTTTGCATCCTAGCACAAATGTTAGAAATGAGATGTTTTGGCATGATAAATCTATACATGTAATAAATCTGGATCATTTCTTTATCCATGTGCACTGTATCTTACCTCAGAGGTACACTGTTTCTTGTATCTGAGTAGCTTCGCTCTCATAGAATATAATTTTAGGTTGACTTTTCTATCATGCTGACTGGTTGATGCATTAGTGTCCATTCCATGGCTTTAGTGTGATGCCAAGGATTTTGAAGGTAGTTAATTGGCTAGCATTGGTAATTCTCCCCATCGAAGCCATTTGATTATCAAAGTTTTTGATTATGATACGACTCATTAGAATTCTCAATAAAGTTGTTATGAGAGTGTTAGTTTGTTTAATATCCAAGGAAGAGTTATTTAAAATTTATACCTGAGCACTCCCTATAGCCTTGGAAGCCATGCATTTTCTTCGTGCTTGGACATGTCCCAGATTGGAACTCCTTCCCACAACTTTTGTAAGTCTTGAACTAATGGTGCTAGAAACATATCCATGTTTTTCACTTTGTACATTCCTAGAACGATTAGAGCTAATAAAAAATGTATCTTTTATATTATTAACCATGGGGGGAGGCTATAGCTGACAAGCACTATGTGCCATCTGCTCCACGTGGTGGATCATAAGCCAAATGGGTTCACACTCTTCATTGCAATACCTAGGGGAAGGTGGTGATGATCCTGTTTGAATTCGAGCTAAAGCTCCTTGATATGCTTCCATGCCTTAGAGTTTATAGGAGTGCACAAGAAACCATGTCATAAAGTGGCCTATGGACTTAGACTTAAACATGTGTTGAATCATTGGGATAACTAGAAAGTGCCTCAATATCTTGGTTGGGATGGTTGTGCCCACTAGGTCTTGTGGATATCTACTAGCACCACAATTCGGACAATTTCTGAGGTCCCTAAACTCAAGTTGGAAAAGGACATAATCATTTGGGTATGCATGTATGTAATTATAATACATTCCTATATGTACATGAATTTTCTTGGCATCATCCCTACTTGGTGGCATCACATTCTCCTCTCTGGTAGTATGGTCGACTTCAGTAACCTATAAGATACAGGGATAAGTAGGTACGATATACATTAGTATTGAATTAAAACAATTATGTAGCATATATAGATTAGATAGCTAGATTAGAATGGGGTTAGATAGAGGCCTACCATTTATACCTAAAAACTTATGTGACACTAGCATCACTCCAACCATATAATGATTCGAGATTAAGGAAGGAAAGACACACACTTACCTTTGAAACTCGACCGTTCTCATACAAGGTTTTTTTTTATTCTTTCGTGAGAGTGTCATCTACTACATCACGATTCTCGACGACCATGCCAGAAGCCTCTATCATCTTCTCCATTGCATCGTGTGTGTATTGGCTCTACTTGCACCCCGGCTTCAGGTTGCTAATCCCTCTCAAGACATGAAACCCATTATCCACTTTTGCTATAACCCCACAATGAAAACCTTTATCCACTCTGTTCTTATACCCTTTCAATAAATTAGTCACCATTTTCACACCAATAATAAATTAAGGATAGCGAAGATGCACAACCGCTCAAGGGGTGTGATCTTTTAAGAACATATAAGACTCTTATGTAATCCTTAAGGATAGCGAAGATGCACAACCACTCCCTATTGCCTTGGTGGATGCCATGCATTTTTTTGCCGCTAAGACATGTCCCAGATTGGAATTCCTTCCCACAATGTTTGTAAGTCTTGAACTAATGGTGCTAGAAACATATTCTTTGTACATTATTGGAACGATTAGAGCTAATAAAAAACATATCTTTTATATTATTAACCATGGGGGGAGGCTATCATTGACAAAGTATGTGCCATCTACTCCACGTGGTGGATCGTAAGCCAAATGGGTTCACACTCTTCATTGCAATACCTAGGTGAAAGTGGTGATGATCCTGTTTGAGTTCGAGCCAAAGCTCCTTGATATGCTTCCATGCCTTAAAATTTATAGGAGTGCACACGAAACCGTCATAAAGTGACTTATGGACTTGACTTAAACATGTGTTGAATCCTTGGGATAACTAGAAAGTGCCTTAATATCCTGGTTGGGATGGTTGTGCCCACTAGGTCTTGTGGATATCTACTAGCACCACAATTTGGACAATTTCTGAGGTCCCTAAACTCAAGTTGGAAAAGGACATAATCATTTGGGTATGCATGTATGTAATTATAATCCATTGCTATATGTACATGCATTTTCTTGGCATCATCCCTACTTTGTGGCATCACATTCCCCTCTGGTAGTATGGTCGACTTCAGCAACCTATAAGATACCAGGATAAGTAGGTAAGATATACATTAGTATTGCATTAAAACAATGTAGCATATATAGAATAGATAGCTAGATTAGAATGGGGTTTGATAGAGGCCTATCATATATAGATTAGATAGCTAGATTAGAATGGGGTTTGATAGAGGCCTATCATATATAGATTAGAATGGGGTTTGATAGAGGCCTATCATATATAGATTAGATAGCTAGATTAGAATGGGATTAGATAGAGGCCTACCATTTATACCTAAGAACTTATGTGACACTAGCATCACTCCAACCATATAATGATTCGAGATTAAGGAAGGAAAGACACACATTTACCTTTGAAACTCGATCGTTCTCATACAAGGTTTTTTTTATTCTTTCGTGAGAGTATCATCTACTACATCACGATCCTCGACCGTGCCAAAAGCCTCTATCATCTTCTCCATTACATCGTGTGTGTATTGGCTCCACTTGCACCTCGGCTTCAGGTTGCTACTCCCTCTTAAGACATGAAACCCATTACCCAATTTTGCTATTGCCCCACAATGAAAACCTTTATCCACTCTGTTCTTATACCCTTTCAATAAATTAATCACCATTTTCACACCAATAATAAATAAAGGATAGCGCAAATGCGCACAACTGCTCAAGGGGTGTGATCTTTTAAGAACATATGACTCTTATATGTAATCGTTAAATGAGAAATAAATGAATTCATTAGTACATATTTCTCTTCTTTTTCATCTCCCTCTCCTGTGTTTGACCACCCATGAATATAATTTCTTTACAAACTAGTGAGAATATAAAATTACCAATTCATTGTTGGAAGTGAAGCTAATGTGTTCAAATGAGGTGTTGCATGAGGTGAGGATATTGGTAAAATATTTTGTTTTCATGCAACAAATCGACAAGTAAGTAGTTCATCCCCACCTCTTTTAACATAAAATCTTGACTTATTGAAAGGATTTCTTAGGAGTTTCCTCAAAGAGGGTATTAGTAATGCAAGACACTTTGTTTAATATCTTATTTCTTTAAGGGTTGTAAGCTTCTAGTGTTTATATGGAAGTTTATGTCCACTCAATAGTATTATACATGTTCTCATGGGTACATGATGTAATTTATATATGTGTGTGTGGAGCATTGAGAAATTCCTTTGACAAGCTTCATCCTTATATTGATACTAGTATGAAGTTACTTTGCATGGGCTATGTCCACCTATTCTCAGGAAATTTTATAATTGATGGGTACTAAGACATTTTTGGAAGGCCTTCCAAAAATAAGTGAGCCAAGATGAAACCTTGTTACACATGGCCATTAATGAAAGGAAGTTTAAAATGCTAGAGTGAGAAATATGCTAGTGTCGAAAAGTGACTCCTAAAATCACTAGTTTGGAAAAAAGAAACACATCAATATCACTAGTTAGATGCCAATATTTCCTAGATATATAAGATTAGTACCTAGGAGATTTAATTCCCTAGTTCTATATAGGAAATCTCGACTTATGTAACTAAGAAACCTCTGAAACTTCCCTATACATTTAGCGAAACTTATGTAACTAAGAAACCTAGTTCCCTAGTTCTATATAGGAAATCTCGACTTATGTAACTAAGAAACCTCTGAAACTTCCCTATACATTTAGCGATTCCCTATGTAACAATTAAAAGTCTCTTGTAGATTCGACTCCCAATACTGACCTTTAACATGTGGAGCTATCCTTTGAGAATGTGGCAAAACTAGATAGGATGTTTGCATCGTAACATTCACAATCTAGAGTATTTTCAACACACATAAACCTATGAAACTTCACCAAGTTAGCTTCTCTACACCCAGAGAAGAACACTGAGTGAGAAGGTCTTGGGAGGCAGGCTTCACATTTGAGTTATGCAGGCTTCACATTTGAGCGCATATTTGTAATGCTACGATGATATATTATTTATGCAGTTAATTATTATATTGTTTATAAAGCTACGCTATGTCCACTCTCTTGGCATTATAATTTTCCTTCACCTTGGGTCTTGTTACATTCATCACTATCAATCCAATCTTAATGATGCAAACATACTTCACTATACATAATTACCAATGGATACCAAAAACGTTTCAAAATAACATGCATACTTTTCTAGCCCTCCTCTAATGCTTTTCAAATCTACTCAAAAAATTAGCCTCATCACATAAGTACACTTGTACTCAAAAAATTAGACTCATCACAAAAGTATAATATTGTCTTTAATTTGTTGGCAATATAGAAGAAGCGAGCGTCTTCATTTTTTAGTACATTGTGCTTCAAATACTCTTTGGACATCTCCTTCCTCTGCCATGCTTGGCATCATCATCTTTCTCCTCTTAGATCTTCCTTCTAGTACCACTAGAGAGGCATACAACATAGTTGCAAACATTTTCACCACACCATCATCCTATGCTCCTCCAAATAGTGTACTCGGGCAAGGGAAAACTTCTCCCACCTACTCAGCCAAGCTCTGTTAAAGCCTTGTTGCCTCTCCTTCTTTTCGTCAGATAAGAACCCACGACTAAAATGAGGATAGAAAGCCAAAGAACTAAGTGGCCATGCTTGTGGGGCAGCCTTGCTTGTAAATCTTGCATCTATTGCAATAAAGCTCTCAACTTGGGAGGATCCATGAGAACCATAGATAGTTCTGGACTACCCCCGGCACCCCCAATGGCCTTAGATTTTGCTAGGAAAGGATCGCTAGTGCCATGTCCTGATTGGCCACCATCAGATGTAGCTTCCATAACTTTGTCAAATACAGTTGACTCGGACTTAATTCATCCAACTTAATTTAACATATGTTATGCAGGCTTCACATTTGAGCGCATATTCATAAGGTTATGATAAACTATTTGTGCAATTAATTATTATATTATTTATAAAGCTATGCTATGTCCACTCTCTTGGCATTATAATTTCCTCAACCCTAAACCCTTCACCTTGGGTGTTGTTACATTCATCACTATCAATCCAATCTTGATGATGCAAACATACTTTGCTGACTATACATAATTACCAATGGATACCAAAAACGTTTCAAAATAACATGCATACCTTCATGGCCCTCCTCTAATGCTTGTTGAATCTACTCAAAAAATTAGCCTCATCACATAAGTATACTTCTACTCAAAAAATTATACTCATCACATAAGTATACTGTTGTCTTTAACTTGTTGGCAATATAGA
Organism: Cibotium barometz; assembly: GCF_041138505.1. Classification (NCBI taxonomy): domain Eukaryota; kingdom Viridiplantae; phylum Streptophyta; class Polypodiopsida; order Cyatheales; family Cibotiaceae; genus Cibotium; species Cibotium barometz. The sequence goes on from NC_141060.1 coordinate 50,661,638, forward strand.
AGAAGCGAGCGTCTTCATTTTTAGTACATTGTGCTTCAAATACTCTTTGCACATCTCCTTCCTCTGCCATGCTTGGCATCATCATCTTTCTCCTCTTAGATTTTCCTTCTAGTACCACTAGAGAGGCAGACACCATAGTTGCAAACATTTTCACCACACCATCATCCTATGCTCCTCCAAATAGTGTACTTGGGCAAGGGAAAATTTCTCCCACCTACTCAGCCAAGCTCTGTTAAAGCCTTGCTGCCTCTCCCTCTTTTTGTCAGATAAGAACCCACGAGTAAAATGAGGAAAGCCAAAGAACTAAGTGGCCATGCCTTTGCTTGTAAATCTTGAATCTATTGCAATAAAGCTCTCAACTTGGTAGGATCCATGAGAACCATAGATAGTTCTGGACTACCCTCGGCACCCCTAATGGCCTTAGATATTGCTGGGAAAGGATCGCTAGTGCCATGTCCTTGATAACACTAGGTCCATGACCCGATTGGCCACCATTAGATGTAGCTTCCATAACTTCCTCAAATACAATTGACTCGGACTTAATTCATCCAACTTAATTTAACATATGTTACGCAGGCTTCACATTTGAGCGTATCTTTGTAACGTTACGATAAATTATTTGTGCAATTAATTATTATATTGTTTATAAAGCTACGCTATGTCCACTCTCTTGGCATTATAATTTCCTCAACCCTAAACCCTTACCTTCGGTGTTGTTACATTCATCTCACTATCAATCCAATCTTGATGATGCAAACACACTTGCTGACTATACATAATTACCAATGGATACCAAAAACGTTTCAAAATAACATGCATACTTTTATGGCCCTCCTCTAATGCTTGTTGAATTTACTCAAAAAATTAGCCTCATCACATAAGTATACTTCTACTCAAAAAATTATACTCATCACATAAGTATACTATTGTCTTTAACTTATTGGCAATATAGAAGAAGCGTATTCATTTTTAGTACATTGTGCTTCAAATACTCTTTGGACATATCCTTCCTCTGCCGCCATGCTTGGCATCATCATCTTTGTCCTCTTAGATTTTCCTTCTAGTACCACCAGAGAGACAGACACCATAGTTGCAAACATTTTCACCACACCATCATCATATGCTCCTCCAAATAGTGTACTAGTGCAAGGGCAAATTTCTCCCACCTACTCAGCCAAGCTCTGTTAAAGCCTTGTTGCCTCTCCTTCTTTTCGTCAGATAAGAACCCACAAGTAAAATGACGATAGAAGGCCTAAGAACTATGTGGCCATGCTTGTGGGGCAGCCTTGCTTGTAAATCTTGAATCTATTACAATAAAGCTCTCAACTTGGCAAGATCCATGAGAACCATAGATAGTTCTGGACTCCCCCCGACACCCCCAATGGCCTTAGATATTGCTGGGAAAGGATCGCTAGTGCCATGTCCTTGATAACACTAGGTCCATGACCCGATTGGCCACCATTAGATGTAGCTTCCATAACTTTGTCAAATACAATTGACTCGGACTTAATTCATCCAACTTAACCCAAAAAATTAAATTATAATATTCATTATCTTAGTCTCTTCTTTTTTATTTCCAAAAATATCATGGGCAATTGGAAAGAATTTATAATATAATCTTCATCCCTTCTTTTTAATATCCAAAAATATCACATGCAATTGTTGCAAGGAATTTGTAAGAGTTTCCCCTCACCTTCTCACAGTTAACTCAAGATTCTCATTAAATTTGCTGTGTCAAATCCATGACACAAATAAAACTCAATGTAGGACCCCACACATTGCTTGTGTCACAAGAAGTTTCTTAGGCATGGTGATTCACTCAAGTTTCAAAGGTGCCGGCCTCTATCTATCCCCATTTTAACCTAGCTATCTAATGTATGTGTCATTTAATTGTTTTAATGTAATAGTAATGTCTATCTAACCTTATATCTAATCTAGCTATCTAATCCCATTCTAATCTACCTATCTAATCAATAAATGCCACATAATTGTTTGAATGCAATAGTAATGTCTATCCAATCTCCAAGCGAAAATTAAGTTTCATGACTATGTGCATGTTAAACTTAATCTACACAACCCTTTGTTTTCTCTCATAACACTAAGCCTCCAAGCTCAAATTAAATTTCACACATAACCATTGCATGTAAATCTTAATTTATACCTTAATTACTTTTTAAATCACAAAGCAAAGGTCTTCTAGGCCCTTTATTTACAAGAAAACAAGCTCTAAAGCATCAAGACTCTCATACTCTCCAGTATGTGGAATTGGGATTTTCTTAATCACGGGCAATCCTCTAATCATCTTATCAACTCCAAGAAATGCTTCTAATCCAAGTAAGTGTCTCTTTAATTTTGGATTCTTTCTCTTTTCATTATTTAAAAAATAATTATCTTGGGACTTTTACTAAATCCATTAATATGCCAATTAATTTGCATGTGTACTCTATTAGAATATATATTTTTCCCTTGAGATGGGGATAAAAGGATGTATTATTCTTACATAGTCTGGATGTATTCTTCTTGCATAGTATGAATGGTTAACTAAGGAACCAATTAATGGAGTTTAGTAATTCAACTCCATCTCACATTAACACATACATTTTAGTTTTAGTTTTTGAATTATGTGAGAAGCTTTGGTGCCTAGGAAATCTGTACAAAAATGCGGTGTACACATGGCAAAAGGTGTAAGAACCTCCCCTTCAGTCTTTGTAATCATCCCCTATTTTAGAATACAAGAAAACATTATTTTTCTTTGTTTTTGGTCTAGAGAGAGAAAATATTCTAGAGAGAGATAATACAGTTTTGAAATATTTTTGGATAAATATTTTCTCCTAGTCAATAGGAAGAGATCCCCTGAAATAGAATCTTAAAAAGAGTTTTTCACTGTGCAGAGTAGAAATTAATTGGATATGTGTATTGGACATCTTGGCCTAGGGGTACATAATTTCAGAAATAGGGAGGGAATAGAATTAAAGGAATAAAGGGAGGGAGGACATGGATAGAGAGAGGGAGAGGAATAGATAGCAAAGGGAGTGTATGGTGGCAATAATGGAGAGAGAGGGAGAAGGATAGACAGAGGTGGAGATAGCATGCATGAGAGTGTGTGTAGAAGGAGGTAGAGAGTGTGTGTGTGTGTGTGTGTGTGCAGAGGGAGAAGGAGAGGGAGAGAACATTGTAGAGGAGAAGAGACATGAGAGTAGGACAACAGAGAAATGAGCATAAGACAGGTGGACATAGGTGGACAAAGAGAGAGGGAGAAGGATAGACAGGGGTGGAGAGAGCATGCATAAGGGTGCAGATTGAAAGACGTAGAGAGAGAGAGAGAGAGAGAGTATAGAGAGACAAGGAGATAGAGTGTTGAGGGAAAGGATGAGGGAGAGAGATGGATAGAGATAGAGAGGGAAAGGGAGAGAGAGTTGGTTGCAGTGGTTTTAAATGGGGAGAAGGGGGGAGGAGGTGGTGAGAAAGCAAGAAATGAGAATAAGACAGGTGGAGAGAGGGAGAAAGAGAGAGAGAGGAAGAGGGAGGGAGGGCAGGAGTGAGAGAGAGAAAGAAAGAGAGAGAGAGAGAGAGGGAGTGCGTATGGTGGCAATGAGAGAGAGAGAGAGAGGAGAGAGAGAGAGAGAGAGAGTTGGTTGTAGTGGGAGGGGAGAGGAGGTGGGCTGGGCAGAGGTGGGAGTAGGGAGAAGGGGAGAAGAGAGAGAAGACAAGGGTATAGAGAGATTGGTTGTGAAAAAAACCCGCTCCAGATCCCGCCTCTCAGAGAAACCGGTTTCATGCTCACACTCAGCCATGACTAATCCCTCCATTTAGTTTATAAGAGGAAGAAACATACCTTATAGTAGAACATTAAGTTTTTTATAACAAGAAGCGACACACCTTAGGGTAGAACATGAAACATCAAAAAGAGAAGGAATACATGCTTAAAAGCCACCAAGTGGGATGCCCAAGAAAACACAAGAAGGTACATGCTATCTTCACATATATACTGAAGGCCAACCAGAGCAAGCATAGTGTTGAAATATACAAGTGAATAGGGTGTGTGCGGGAACAAGCCGTTAGCAAGAGGCTGTAAAAGAGAATCTGTAAAAGCAAGAGAACCTATGAAAAGGTGAGAAGAATCTACTGGGAGAGAATAAAGGGTAGCATGAGGAGATTTAGGAGGTGTGGAGATATTCTGGGAGAGGTGGAGAGAATCAAGCAAAAGAGGTGGAGTGAATCAAGGAGAAATCAATGGGATTAGATGCTTGGATGTAAACTCTATAAATTGAGACATTGGCTTAATGAGAATTTAGTGGTTTTTGATTATCCATGCCTACATTAAGCTATCAGTTAATTGCTCACTCATCATGTCTTAATTATCATCTAATCTCTTTGTTAATGATGTTGATTCTAGCATTTGATCCACCATAGCTCATCACATTGCTGTAATTTTAACATGGTATCAGAGCCTAGCCTAGAATCTATCAAGTTTATGAGTCCATTATCTAAATAATTAGGATTAGTAGATGATTAAGAAATAATCCCTTTTTTTAATTATTTTCAAGTAGCCCACTGTACCCCCAACCAGTGGAGGGGCTTGATCTCCCTCCAGAAGCAACATTACCTCAAGCCCTTGTAGCCATACATGAAAAGATGCAAGAGAGAAGAGAGCTTAAGCTCTTGCAAGCACACACACACTCACAAAATCCTAAAAAAGAGAGCACACAAGGTGAGGCTGAAAATCTTCCTCTTCTTCTTCACTCAACACTCAACACACCATATACAAAGATAAGAGTACACACATATGAAAAGGTACTCAACCAAATACATACTAGGGTTCTTTATAGTGTGAACTCAACTAAATGAGCTGGCACTATAACTATGCCAGTCTCTAGAATGGCTGTCACATAGCCTGTCATCCCACTGGCCTCATATCACCCATGATCTCACCAACCATGCCAGTGGTGTAAGTGTGGGGCCTATCCCCCAGTCATCAGTGTCCACCGCCTCACTAGATGAGCTCAATATCTCAACACTCCCCCTCGAGCTCAACTCCATCTCATGTACACCAAGTGAAGCCCTGAATCTGCGGAGCTTCTCTATGCCCCATGCTTTGGTGAAGATGTCAGCGACCTGATCCTGTGTGGTACTGACATAAACAAGGTCAACGTCTCCTGCCAAGACCTTCTCTCTGACAAAATGGTAGTGGACCTCTATATGCTTCGTACGAGCATGAAAAACTGGGTTCCTGGCCAATTGTATACTGCTAATGTTGTCACAGAAAATGACAACTTGTCTATCCACGAATAGACCCAAATCTGCAAGTAGCTTTCTCAACCAAGCTACCTCACATGCTGCCATAGCAACTCCTCTGTACTTAGAGCAGTCATAGGCTTCTTCTTGCTGCTCCAAGTCACAGCAGCACTCCCTAAAGAAAACATGAAGCCACTAGTAGATCTTCTATCTGAGATACTACCAGCCCAATCAGCATCTGTGTACGCATGTACACATATCTCTGTCCCAGTTTCATAAAATAGTCCACAATGCAAAGTAGACCTCACATACCTCAGTATGCGTCTCAATGCATCCAAATGCGACTTCCGAGGAACTTGCATAAACTGACTCACCAACCCAACACCATAGCTCAAATCTGGTCTGGTGATCGTCATGTAGATCAAGCTTCCTACTATGTGCCTATACATAGTAGGATCCTCCAAAATCTCTCCTGAATCTGCACTCAACTTGCCATTCTGATCCAATGGCACTGAGATAGGCTTACACCCTGTCATACCATACTTGGACAACATGTCCAAGCCATACTGTCTCTGCAACAATCCAATACCATGTGGTGACCTAATCACCACAATGCCCAAGAAATATTTGAGCTCCCCCAGATCCTTCATCTCAAACTTCTGTCTAAGCAAGATCTTTACATCAAAGATCTCTGCATCATGGTCCCCCGTAATGATCAAGTCATCTACATAGATGACAACAAGGACAACCCCTCTATCACCATGTCTCACATACAGCGAGAAATCTGCATTGGCTACATGAAAGCCAATAGTGATAAGATATTTAGAAATCTTGTCAGACCATGCTCTTGGTGCTTGTTTTAAGCCATACAAGGCTTTCTTTAACCTGCAAACATGCTCAGGGTGACACATCCTCATAACCAAGTGGCTGCAACATATACACCTCTTTCTGCAAATCCCCATGCAAGAATGCATTCTTTACATCCATCTGATGTAAAGACCATTGCTTTGACGCAGCCACTACTATCACAACTCTCACTGTTGCCATCTTGGAAAATGGGCTGAAAGTTTTCTCATAATCAATGCCATATGTCTGCGCATATCCTTTGGCTACCAATCTAGCCTTGTACTTGCTTATGCTTCCATCACTGTTATGTTTTACTTTGTACACCCACTTGCATCTAATGGCTTTCTTGCCTTCAAGCAATTGCACTAAATCCCAAGTCTCATTTCCATATAGTGCATCCATCTCCTCATCCATAGCTTTCTCCCAACACACATTTCCAACAGCCTCATCAATGCATGTGGGCTCTACAACCTGCACAACCTTTGCCATGTATGCAGAGTGATGTGCCACATAACCATCATAGTAGGTAAACCTCTGCATAGGATTCTTCACTCTCCCAGATCTTTGCAGCTTTGCATTCATGGTTTCCATAGCTTTCTTTACACCAGGTGTTCTCATAACTGGTATCCCAAGCTCCTCTTATCAAGGCTCATCTCTCTACCACTAGACTCTCCATCAACATGAGAATGCCCTGCAGAAATGTCAGGCATACTAAGGGGCTTTCTCTTTGCCTTTATGTGATGTACTTATCACATTTGCAGGACTAGTATTATGATGCAGCCTGCCATTCCATGGTCTATCAACCGAACCACTAGATGAGGACTCTCCTAGTCCACTCAAAAACTGTGATTGCTGACTTGCATTCTGTGCAACCACATTTCCACTCACATCAGCCCCAAAACAGCTTCTTTTTCAGCAGCATACCAACTGCTCATCTCATCAAAAACAACATCCCTGCTTACTCTCAACTCACGTGTAGTAGGGTTATAACACTTGTATCCCTTTTGCTCAAGGGAATACCCAATAAACACACATTTTTCAGCTTTTGGATCCAGCTTAGTTCTCAGCTCATCTGGCACATGCACATATGCAATGCATCCAAAGACTTTCAGATCAGACAAATCAGGTTTTCTGCTAGTAAACCTCTCCTCTGGAGTTACATCATGTATGGCTACAGTAGGAGTTCTGTTCATGATGTAAACTGTTGTAGAAACAGCCTCAACCCAATAGCTATGCAGCATATTCTTCTCTTCCATCAATGCTCGCACAATCAGTAATGTGCCTGTTTTTTCGCTCAGCAACTCCATTTTGTTGCGGAGTGTATCTGCATGTAAACTGTCTCCGAATACCATTTTTCTTCAAAAATTCAGAGAACTCATTGGAGAAGTACTCTCCTCCTCCATCTGACCTTAGGCACTTTACATATTTTCCTGTTTGCTTTTCAACCATAACTCTGAAATTCTGAAAGTGAGTGAACACCTCACCCTTCTCCTTCATGAAGTATACCCACACTTTTCTTGTGTGGTCATCAATAAATGTCACATAATACCTGCAGCCTCCCATAGACATGGTCTTCGTAGGACCCCATATATCTGAATGCACAACATCTAGTGCATTTCTGCTCACATTTCTATTACGTGGAAATATATGCTTTGTTTGCTTTCCAAATTGGTGTGCTTCATATATTCTCTGCATACCTTCAACTTTAAATTTTGACAGCCCTGTCACAATTCCTTTAGTCTGCATAGACTTCATTCTCTGCACATTCACATGTCCAATTATTTTATGCCAAATGTCTATGTCTGCAACAATTCCTGAACCATTTGCAAACATCACAGCACTCACTTCAGGCATGTTTACATTCAATGTAAACATTCTGCCCACTTTGTTATCTTTTGCAACCAACCTACACTTGTCTTTAAAGTCTTCAACATAACAACCATCAAGGTTAAACCAAACCTACAAACCCTGCTCAATCATTTGACCAACCAAAACCAGATTCTTTGTTATGTTCGGAACATGAAGTACATCTGCAAGGTACTTCACTTTGCCATCCCGCATAGATAATGGCACATCTCCAACAACATGGGCAATTGGATGAGTAGTGTCATCCTCTGTTTCCATAAAACCTGGTCTTTCAAGGTTTTTCATTTCCTTGAACCACTCCCCATGACTTGTCATGTGGTTCGAAGCACCTGAATCAACGTACCATACATCATCTTTATGTGGTGCTTTTACATTTTTAGACATGGCATTAACGACATGCTGCATAACAAACAACCTTTCATTATCCTCATTGTTTCTGCTCGAGGATGCATAGTTGTTTTGCTGCAATTTCTCATTTTGCATGTCATCCTGCTTCTTATAACAATCTGCCTGCACATGTCCAGGCTTACCACAATAAAAGCATCCACGTGTATCATTATACTGCCTTTGCCAATTTCCACGACCTCTTTGACTCCCCCTACCTCTGAATTGGCCTCTTCCACCTGCGTGTTATTGTTGCTGTTGTGAATTTTGGGACTATTGTTGTTGCTGCTGCTGTTGGCCATAATTCTGATTACCTGTTCGGCCACCTCCTTGGCCACGTCCACAGACTCCTCTACCTCGTCCTCTTCCTGAACTTGTGTAGAAGGCATGTTGCTATTAACTATTTTTGTTTTATAAAGATTGTTAGTCTTCACCCAAGCTCTTCTCTTCTATAATCAATATAGACACCAAATCTGTAAAATTGGAAATATTTTCTCGAGTCTGAATAGACGTCTTGAACACCTTGTATTGTGGCCCAAGACCATGTAGACAGACTTCCACCTTATCATCATCATCTACTGAAACACCAATAGATGCAAGGGATTCCACAATATTACCCTTGATCTTCAATACATAGTCATTCACAAACATACTCTTTTTCGCCACAGTATGAAGTTCATTCTTCAACTGTATCTTTCGTGCCTTGGTATTTGTTTCATAGAGTTTTACCAAGGTGTCCTACGCCTCCTTGGGGGACTTGGCATCCTGAATGTGCCCAATCATGGTGTTTGTATACTGATAGAGAGCCAATACATAACTTTTCTGGCTCCTTGGTTCCAATCCTTGAACTCTTTCACATTTACAGCAATCGAATTGATGTCCGGTATCTCCGGTGCCTCTTCATGCTCACCTTCTATATAGTCCCAGTAGCCCTTTCCCATCAGGAAATTCATCAACCTGAACCTCCAAGCATGGAAGTTATTCTTATCAAGCCTCTCAGCAACAATCTGGTTTATACTATCATTTGACATCTTGCCAGACACACAAATTTACCAAAAATAGCACTCTGGTTTGTCCTGCACAAATTGTTGTATTTCTTGCAGCGATATTGTAGTACACTCAAATGTTACAACCAGTGACCTCAATGTGCATACATACACTCAATGGCAACTGTTGACCTCCTTGCAGCACACACAGTGTTTGCACAGCCAATCTGTCTACCTGCAGTTCTTAAAACAGAGTTCTGCAGAGAATCGATGACTTACCCGCAGTGCTCGAAATCGCCTGCTTTCTGAAAAAGGAATGTCTTGACGCACCCAAAACGCGTTTTTGGCCCAAAAAATTTTATCCAATAGGACAATATAGTTGCCCTATAGCTTTACTCCTGCAAAGAAAGCTCCTCAATCAGAGATCATTTGCCGGTGCCTCCCGTAGAGCTTCCGAGACAAGGGTGTAGTCGCCAACACAAATAGAGAAGAGTAGTTGAAGCTCTTACCCTCGTATCGCTTCCTGTGCTTCTCTTGCTTGCAGCTCAGTCCTTAGCATGAACCAGGCTCTGATACCATGAAAAGATGCAGGGGAGAAGAGAGCTTGAGCTCTTGCAAGCACACACACACTCACAAAACCCTAAAAAAAAGAGCACACAAGGTGAGGCTGAAAATCTTCTTCTTCTTCACTCAACACTCAACACACCATATACAAAGATAAGAGTACACACATATGAAAAGGTACTCAACCAAATACATACAAGGGTTCTCTATAGTGTGAACCCAACTAAATGAGCTGGCGCTATAACTATGCCAATCTCTAGAATGGCTGTCACACAGCCTATCATCCCACTGGCCGCATATCATACATGATCTCACCAACCATGCCAGTGGTGTAAGTGTGGGGCCTATCCCCTAGGCGGGTCATCAGTACTACCCACCGCCTCACTAGATGAGCTCAATATCTCAACAATACATAGCTATCTCACTTGTGCTCCAGCCAAGCGAATCAGGACAGCAAACCGCTAGTACAAGCTCACGATTTTCGCTAATGTGCAGGTACCATTTTTTCTGAGAAAAAACATTTGATATCTCTTCATCTCCAGTTGCAATGGGTCTAATTCCTCTTGGCCCTAGGGGTTCTCAAGGGTGCTCTACAAGCTGGTGAAGTCAGAATTTAATTTGATCAAGTCTACAGTGAGATCCAAGCTCTTCCTCAAATGTGACTTTGGTAAAATAGAGCGAGAACGAGAAAGAGACAGAGTAGGAGGAAGAACCTTCACTTGCCACAACTCTGGAAAGCCAGGACACATGGCAAGAGACTGCTCCAGTAAACCCAGTGGAGAAGGAACGACATCGACAAACTTCATAGAGGCTCCTAAGGAAGTGGAGTGAGATCCTCTTTTCTAAGAGAGAAAAAGAGAAACCCCACAACCCAATGTAACCTGCCCCAACAGAGTAAAACCACCTCTGAGCCACAGATGATGTAGGCCATATGGTAGATGTATGTGTGAGCACTTTAGTCAAGGTCACGGGCACTTGTAGTAGCCTTGGACACATAGAGAGAGAGAGTGTCAAGGACTATGAGTTTAGGGACTTGAGACACTAGTCGCGTAAGAGGGAAACTTGGTATAGGGTCCAGGTGTGCTAGGAGTATTCACTTGAGAGGAGGTGTTGAAATATACAAGTGAATAGGGTGTGTGCGGGAACAAGCCCTTAGCAAGAGGCTATATACTCAAGTCCAACTAGAGCAAGCATGGCAGCTGGCCGAAACCAACAAGAAGAAATATGAAGACCTCCTGACAATAAGGCAAGAAAGAGAGGATGTAATATCAAGTCTAAAGTAAGAACATGAGAAGCACATCATGCCTTTAGAGCAAAGGCTTGCAAGTACCACCACACAGCTAGAGGCACAAGAGGAAGATGAGAGGTTGGACCAGCTAATATATAGAAAGAGCTTCAACCTTGGTTGTGTTGGTGATGATTCCTCAAGCCCGTCCTCAAATCTTTTCTATGTTTTTGCTACACTATCCTCTCACTCATTCAGTTTAACATCAGCATTGTGGGGCCACTAACCTTAGGAGATGTTGCATGCACTAAGTAAAAAATTAAAAGGTATGATGACCCCACAATAATAATGTCTAGATTCCATGCTAACCAAGAGCTTGCAGACCCCCCCTAGCTATATATGTGTATCAATGGTGTTGAATTTAAGGTATCAATGTAAAGTAATCTAAAGCTCCACCATCTTTGATGATAGGGAGGATATGTTAGAGCTCCACACGCCTAACATTCCATCAACACTAGCATCCCTTGAGAAGCTTCAGCATAGTTTTGATTGGTTCAAATCACAGTTTTGATTGGTTCAAATCACAGGGGTGGCTAGAAGCTTATGATAAACACCAACACCTACTAGTACATAACACCTCTCTATATCATCCTATGGATATTCTCGTACTTTATCGCAATATTTATACTCATTTAGAAAATCTATCAACTTCTCTAATGTATGAATTCTCTACTAAGCATATAGAATACCCAACTCTAAATTCTCAAGAGGAAGAGCATGAGGTCGACATATTATTTGAGTCCACTAAACCTCCACCTCCACCGAACCATGAGGATTAAGATAAGGAATCTAAGGCTAACATATTTTGCCACGTGGTCCTTAGTAACATTCATACCTTCTCATCCTCCTAGGCTCGCATGTCGACGAACAAAATATTACAAAATACTCTCTCTCCTACTTGTAATTATTTTCCCACTAACTCTCGTCCGAGAGACAATGAGAGAATCCATCATCAACACAGCCAACTATAAACACATCTAATGGTAAAAGATGTAAGTCCCGAGTCCACAACAATGACTGCAGAGGAGAAAAGACAAACAGAAGAAGAGGTAATACTGGCATTGGCAAAAGATTATGAAAGCATGATCCGCACAAGTAACCCCTTGTTAAAATGCTACAAGCCTTGTTGGAGATAACACCATTTAATCCCACCACAAGGATTTGGCCTCCTTTTTAAGCCACAAACTTCTTAAATGCCATATCCTATAAAAGCCACAAAGCGAGGCATGGCTGAGCTGAGTGGAGAAGGTACACTGTGAGAGGGGAGAATGGGGCCAAGCACACAAAATTGGCCAACCCACTATCTTTTAGAAATCGGGTTGGTAACTCGTATTATTATCTACAACTACCGCAGGTGGAAGGCCAAGCATCCGGCCCACACATGGAGAGGTTATGATACTATAGATGTTGATGAATGGAAACCTATCCGGATCGGAGATTTTAACATTCAACCAAGGCACCCAAGGCCCCTACTACATTACGGGTACACTCCCTTGGAGTATGGTGGTTAAAAGGAGCACTTTTGCCATAACCTCCCTTTCTTTCACCCATCCTCCTTTGACAACATCCAACTCCAAAGGCAGCACATGCTCTTTCTTATCAAGGCATGCAAGAATATAGCCAATCCAACAATTGTCACCACATGCAGATTACTGAAGCTAATCCAAGTACTTATCAACCAACCAAAGGAAAGACATGAATCTTTCAACCTTAACACTTTAAAGTTCGACATAAAAAGTCTAAACCAATGGTATACCATGTTTGACTACGTTGCCTCCTAGCATATATGCATACTACATTTGAAGACATTATCGACACAAGGTTCTAAACTGCATTGCCATATTTTTGGTGAACTCTTCGAAGACTCAAGAGAATAGAAGTCAATACAGATGTGCCCTTGGTGCTTCGGCTTTCAAACCGTAGCTAGATGTGCCCTAGTGCTTCATCTTTCAAACCGTCGGTAGGCTCCCAAAGACAAGACTTGCACCAAGTCTAGAATAGATGTGTTGAGCCCATTCCATGGGTTAACAAGCTATTTCAACTACATATGAGAGCAAGCAATAAGTGTCATAAAAACACATTGTAAAAGTTTGCAATGTGCTAGCCATGTCCATGCTTTATTAGCTTACTTTATGAGTTTGGTTGCCCAACTACGAACATGGAAACCATATGCATATAAGTCAACGCAAAGACACAATCTCCCTTTTTGCCAATTGAGTCTACTTGCTCTAATGGTGTGAGAGAGTTGAGAGTAAAGGCTAATAGATTCTCCGTGCATGTTCTTGGCTTTTCTCTCTGTGAGAGTAGAGAGTGAGGTGTGTATGTTTTTGCAAGCATGGATGCAACCCCAATGGTGATAACTTGGTGGTGAAATTCAAGGAAGTGGAGTTGCACATGTTGAGCTTGTGTACTTCGAGGACCAAGCTCAAAAGTGAGATACGTTTCCAATGACAGTTGTACTTCTTCCCTGCTTTCCTTGTCACATCATCACTCCCCAATGAAAACATAAATCCTGGTAGATCTCCTGTTTGAGATGCTACCTGCCTAATCTGCATTCGTGTACCCATATAGCTCCAATAGTACACTTGTGAGACACCTCTGCCTCCTTCGCGCACCGGATTCCCGGTTGCTAGCAACAGTGGAAGTAACTTCCTCTTGGGCGGGGTGAGGTTTCTTACTCGCGGCCTCGCCCTCGAGTATCCAGACACGAGACTAATCTGGTGGTTGTTCCGAAACTGAATGAGTAGTTTTCTAGAAAAAGGTAAAGGGACATTGCAATTGTTAACAAGGTTGCCACATCATGCCCATGAAATGGAAAAACTTCATCAAGCACACGAGACCACCAATAGGATGGTGGGTAGGGATGAAATGACCACATCTGGGTGAGGACCTCTCCAAGCCCCAAAATTCTCCCTTATCTTTGTTGTATGTAAAGAACATCCAGTTTGGACTGTCCATTTGAGTTGTATCAGCTAGTCTACGAGCCCATCGCATGGGCTCAAAAAGCAAGGAAACCATGCACGTGTGTTTACAAGCCTAGATTTAAAATCTGTAAGCTTTGACCAACCCCCCTCAATATAACTTCACATTAATGCTCACTGTAAGGAGTAAAATGTTCACAACATTTATCTTCAAAGGTTGTAAAATCATGGCATATAACACAAAGAAAGCATGTCAAGTTGGTATGAAACTGTCAAGCTCACTAAAAGGAAGGGTGGAGGGCCGAGCTCAATATGGAGAAACTCCTAACCATTACCCCACATACCCAAAAATATATTTCAAAAGCTAAAAGGTAATTCCTTACTTCAACAAACCTACATAATAAGAATCCCAAGACCGTTTGATTACACTGAAAAGCTTAGGTTACAATTGTAGTACACGTGCACTTGACCAAGTCCAACGCTTTTCAGATTCTCTACACAACGATCAAGCATCATCAATTGCATGTGTTCCAAGTGAAGGATGGTTGCACCTGCAGTGGCCTAGACGTTGCTAAGGATACCGGCTATAGTAGGAGAAGGCATTGTAAAATATGTGGCATGCTTACCTGAAACTTACCACCACTCCAGACGGCACGAGGATTTTTATTTCCAAGGGGTTGTATGCCAAGATCATATGTTGTGATTCTTAATGGGTTTTTTGACTGATGATTAAGAGAATGAATCGTCGTGCATAATTGGCTACAAAAAACGATGCAGTCAGCAGCTTGCAAATCCACTATAGCCAGTCCTGCCCATATGGTAGAGATCCACACTTCTTTCTATCAACTACTGAAAATTTGTAATACACAAAATAAACAGTCATCTTGAGAGATTCCACTTCACATCACGTATACAAAAAACATTAGCCTTGACGCTTACATCCACTTCAATAATCGAAGAAATGTGCAGAAAAACCCAACGCTGGCATCTCAAACATATGAAACAAATAGTCAAAACTTCATTCCTAACACACACAAATACATTGCTTGTCTTCACGCCCAAGCAGTGAGTGGGAGTCATCTGAGCAAAAGAAATGTCCATGTCCATGTTGGTAATAGAACAATCATGTGCGATGGCACGCCCGAGTCACATACTCAAAAGCACAAATGTATGCTATAAACATGGACCCAAACTAGCTTCCAGTAGACAAACAAGGCTACCCACTCTAGATTGAATGACTGATAGCCACACCATCTGCATGCTCTTCTGCACCAAGGTTTACTTCTTCATAATCGACTTTGAGTTTAAGTGACCACCACTGATGCAAGCCATGTGCTTTGACAAGCTTTGCAGAACTCTTCTTGACAATGTAAAGGTGTGCACAAGGTATGAGATGGAAGGCTTTGCACTCTCCAAACAAGTATTGCTGGATGGTTCCTCTCAAAGAGAGTGGGGCGGCAAATTGAGCTAGAGTGCCAGCACCGATCTTCTGCATGAAATTACGGCTTGTAAAGTAGCCTATATAGGACGAGCAGACTGGATCCTGGGCATTGACGTAGAGATGGGGAAGCCAGTCTTTGAGAGCAAAAAATGATTGGAAGGCTGTTTGTCTGCTGTTGGGGTCAAGAAGAAGCCCAGAGAGACTGGCTGCAGATGCCATGCGGACAAGACTCAAGGCGAGCTTCCATCGCTGACTCTTGATGCGTTCCAAGGGTGGAGATGGAAAAGGGGGGTTAAAGAGGTGTGTGTCAACAAGAATACCCTCAGAGGCAAGGGCTTGGCCTGTTAGCATGGCCAAAGCAGCTCCCAGAGAGTGTCCAGCTATGCTAACCTTCTCACTACCCACCTGCTCAGTGTGAAGGTTAAAACATGTGAAACTCAAGCTCAGCCTAAACATGTTGACAAACTACCACCAGATAATCAAAAATTTATTAAAACCAAATGCAACATTATCATTATCATGAATATACGAATCAATGCCTTGTCTTCGGACAAATGCAGCACCAGGACACAGTAGCTCTGGGGAAAATGTGGTAGCCTGTACCTGATCAATGGCAGCCCTGATTGATTCTAGGGCAACACCAAAGCGGGCGGTCTTGTGGAGCTGGTGCAAGACAAGATACAAATTGGCAACCATGTCATTCTGCATGGATTCTCCATGGTGTAACATGGTCCCTCTTAAGGCCACGACCATGATGGGGCCTACTTCCTCATTCTCTCCATAGTTCTTCATGATATCTTCTTCAACACCATGTCCTTTTGCTCTCCTACTGAATACAGCCCCTATGATCTGCTCACTCTTTTCTTCCTGTTGTATGAAGTTAGCAGGCTCATATCCAAGCTCATTCCACCATTTGGGTGCCAGGGCATACACCCCTTGCCTCCCTTGCTGCCTGTCCTTCTCCGCCACATAGACTGCTTGCACAAGGGCAGCCATTAAGGCTTGCTTATCGTGTACAGGCAAGCTCCTGGAAAGGGGAGAGGCTTATTGTTACGGAAGCCCATTGATGAAACGATACAGAAGGGTTTAATGTGCTCCACACACACAAACATGCACAAAACCCTCCCCGCACCCACACACAGGGCTTACCTTCTGTTGCAAAGATGCTTTGGGCCAGTGAGATCGAAGACATCTCGATCGTCCACATCGATCTTCATTCTGCGAGTAGTTTTTCTTACCCTGTTTTCCCTTCACATCTGTCTCCTTATGTAGTTCTTTTAAAATAGAAAATTTCGGTTTAATAAAAGCTATGCTAAGATGTTTTTGTGTTATTGTAATTTTATTATCATGTTTATAAAAGGGACTTGGGTTGACCCACCTGCCCAAGTGCATCTAAGGATGGCAAGGGTCCCTATTTCGTAAAAGCATAAAGGTAGTTACACCCACCCAAATGCCTTTAGAATGCCTTCAATGGACCTTTAAAAAAAACAAATTAAAAAGGTATGCATCCATGTTGTCGAGACGAGACTGACAAGACTAGTAGTTAAGGCTTTGAAAGTATGATTGAAAACGGCCAAACTTACCAAGTCTTGCTAGAAATAACCAAGGACAGATAAGTTTTCTAACATCTCCTTTAGGTCTTACTTGGTGTCATTATGAAATTCATTTAAAATAGAAGATTTTAGTTCAATAAAGCTAGCTAAGATGTTTTTGTTTTATTGAAATTTTATTATCATGTTTATAAAAAGGACTTGCATTGATCTGGATGAAGATAATCTAATGAAATGTAGTTTCTAATAGCCAAAATATTCGTGTGATACTATAACCTTCAAAGTTAAGGGATACATGACTGATTCTCTAGAGTCCCTATTACCTAAGGTTAGCTACACCTCCCCAAGTGAATCTAAGGATGGCAAAGGTCCCTATTTCATAAGGTAGTTGCACCCACCCAAATGCCTTTAAGAATGCCTTCAATGGACCTCAAAAAATAATAACGAAAATCACTAAAAGGTATGCATCCCGCGTTGCAACTTAGAGGACTAGCACTAATTAAATGCCCATGTCTCATTGGCTAGTCTTTCAGGCTTCGAAAGTATGATTGAAAATAGCCAAACTCACCAAGTCTTGTCATAACTACCGAAGGAGAGATAAGTTTTAGATTAGAGTTGAAGGAAAATCACCTAAGTCATCCTACTATTGTATGACTTTATCACAGTCCTTCTTGCCTCTTTAATCTTTGCATCTTTATCTTCCTTGGGTAGGGTAGACGGTATCATCTTACATGCAAACTCAAAATTAGAGTTCCACTTGCTCTAAATGAATGAAAAAAGAGCTCTACTTTCTATCAAGTTATGATTTAAATTAACCAAAGTAGCAAGATAGATGTCAAAGAAGCTCCTTATCGCATAAACCATGCGCCCAAGAATTGATTGAATTAGGGGATACCAAACCCTCTTAGTCCCACTAGCCTCTTGTGCTCTCACTTTCTCAATTGACTTTCGTTCAACATCTATAAAGTTTGTCGTAAAGGAGAACTCATCACATGCACATAAAGTGGATTGCGAATAGTCTTCACAATAGCCTCCTCATTCATTTTGAAAAAACATAATAACACAAGATCGTAAAATTAAAAACAATAACACATTATGAAGCAAGCATAGGCCTCATGACATGGCCTCATGACATTTATGAAAAAAAAACATACATCCCAAAATTTCATAAGAAGGTACACAAATAGTTTTTTTAATATTTCTTACAAGTTGAATCTTTGCAAGGCCGCCAATAACTCAAGCTCATCATTTGGAGATGGTGTGATAAACTGGCCCTAGATTTTGCAATGCTTATCCTTGCTGTTTTGAAATCACTCTGCTATGATTCCCATCTAACTACAAATCGATGATTCCCCTCCAAAATAAAGAATATTTTTCTTAAGAGAATAGACCATTTCTCTATCTTCTTAACACAACTTCAAACTCTCATCAACCTTTTGCAAATGTCTATCCCTTTTGGCAAGCTTACTAACAAAATGAATTTTCCCTTTGCATTAAAATATGCCTCATTCACATGTCTCCTTAAGCCCAGTAAGATTATGTCTGAGATCCCTTACCCTTGGATCTGAAAGGCCTCTACATAAAGGTACTATTGGAGAGAGGATCCCTAAATTCATTGTGATCTTGTCAAGAAACTCAAACCCTTATCTAGAAACCGCTTGTGGAATAACCTCCTCATTGTTATCCACCTTCTCCTTATCTTCTTCATGCTGACCAACATCCTTAGGATCTTGTTGGCTTGGGTTATTCTCTAGATTATTCACAAACTCCATAGTCTCACTCTCGTGGGCACTCTAAGAGTCATTAGACTCTTCCTGGTCAAGCCTAGGATCAATAGAAGAGCTTCCTTTGATGGTCTTCTTGCCCGTTTTACCAAAAGGCACATTGCTTTCCTCTTTTTAGAAGAGTCATCCTATAAGACAAAAAACCACAAATGTATAAGAATTTATGTTACAAACTATAGGAGCTTAAATTGGATAGCTGTTAAAAGGAAACCCTACCCTAACGTGTTGTGGGAAGTTTCCTGTCTGCCGAGCTCAAGCTAGGCTCAAGAGCTCCACTGTAGTAGCTGCTCGTCACACCGCCATCCTCTCGCACTCATCGTCACACCGAGCAGTTACTCTAATCCAACAGGTGGTGCAACCTCTCTAGTGAAGATCGTGTGGAATCTCCATAGAAGATGATCGTGTTGGTAGCCTAATCACTCAAGCAAGAGGGAGAGAAGAAGCAAGAGGGAAGCATGAGAGAACAAGTGATTAGCACTAATCACTCACAAACCCTTACCCTAACCACCACACATGCTAGATTAAAGTTGCAAGAGAGAGGGAGAGACAGAACACTCCACTTCTATTGCACAAATGGGAGAATGAGTTACAAACAAGAGAAATTGGCTTTTATAGTTCCAATCCTTTGTACACTAGGCCGCCGCCTGGGAGTAGGTGAACCGGGGTACCCAAAATATAGTTACAAGGTTTTTCTCTATGGTTTGGCCAACTGACTAAGATTCTCTTGTCTATCCTTCAAATCTCAATATTTGGGAGCGTCTTTAGGGGGTTTCCCTCATCAAATAATGAGATTTATAATATAGTTCCGGCGCCCATTACATAAGTGTGTGGACATAGTTGTCGGAGGAATGTGTTAACCAATATGTGGTTAACATACTCCCTTTCCTAAATGCCATCGCGTCCTTTCCTTTTTTAAGACGTGAGCTGCACCTATGATTAAGTAGTTTCATGTATTCTGCCAAGGTGTACACTTGCTCATGGTACTTGCGAAAGGTCTAGATCAAGAAAGAATACATCTTGTAAGAGCTTGGCATATGTAAAATTAAAGTGAGTATATTACTCAAGAATGTTCATATATTTGAATGGGGGTACAATATATCCACCTCTCTCTCTCTCTCTCTCTCCTCCCTAATCTCTCTCTAATCTCTCTCTCATCTTCATGTGTGCCTGTGTAAAGAGGCATTAAGTTCAATGCATATGCAGTTTGTTTAGTGAAAAATATTGTTGCATAAGTTAAATCTAGCAGCTTTGATCAAATTAGAAGAGAAGAAGTATCGACAACGACATTAATGCACGCCTCAGCAAAAGCTGCTAGGAGAGGACCAAGCACATGTATCTGCAGCAATCTGCAATACCGTAGATAGTAGATGTATAATTCCCATGGAAATGAGACTCTAATCAAGCCTTCTAGACAAGAATCTGGCTTTTGCTACAGCCTGCTTGTCTTTGGCATTTAACAGTTGAATACATTCTTGCATACAAGATTCTTCCTCTGCATTAAGCTGTCTGGTACTACCCAAAGTCCTTAAGATTATCAATTTCTTTTGTGCAGTCTTTGTAACATGTCTCTTTTGTTTTGATAGAAATTTACCACATATTAATCTAATTGAGGATTGCATATACATAACAAAGAGGTCCCATTGTTCAGCAAGAGCAAGAGACAAAGCATATGAAGAGACAGGTGCAATGTTTCCAAGCACATAACTCTGAAATAGGGTGTTTTCCAGCAACAACAGGTTATTAACCATAAGAGGTCTTTTAGAGGAAAAGCTAGACATTGCATTTCTCTAGTTATAGAGTGATAATATAAGTGGAAAGTGGTTAGATAAGTGCACATCAAGATCAATAGTAATGTCACAGGATGGGGGAAGCCAAGATACTTGTGCTACATAAATTCTATCTAACCTTGACCAACATCTATTGTGGAAAAGGGATTGGTAGGTAAACTCAGATTTTTCAAGGTGATTAGAGGCCCACAAATCCATAAGAGAAAGGTGATTAGATACAAATTCCCAAAGATATTTTTCATGAGTAGGCATTAAACCAGATCCAGTGGAGGAGTCAGATAAATTATATGTCACCATATTAAAGTCACCACAAACCAAACCTTGAAATGGTGTAATGGTGTTAAGCCACTAACATAGTTTGCCTCTAGGAACAGAGCTGTTAAAACCAGATACATTGCTAATGACTATACCTCCCATGTTTGAGGTAGTCTCTACAAATAGGCCCCTACCAAATTTATGCTTGTGTAGAAGCTTAGGAGAGAGTTGATTCTTGACTATAGTGAGGGTACCTGAATATTGACCTATGATTCCACCATAGAATAGTGTAATGCTTGTAATGCTTAATCAACTGAGGCAAAAGATTACCTTAGACCTTTTTTGGAGAGTGGTATTTTATTGGTTACTAGGGTGAAACCATTTGCATATCTTCCCCTTTTCATTAAGCCTAGTAGGGGGAATAGTGTAATGCTTGTAATGCTTAATCAACTGAGGCAAAAGATTACCTTAGACCTTTTTCGGAGAGTGGTATTTTATTGGTTACTAGGGTGAAACCATTTGCATATCTTCCCCTTTTCATTAAGCCTAGTAGGGGGAATATGAGTAGAAGTTTTTGAATTAGGATTTGGATTTTTAGAAGAATGCATAGCTAGGGGCCTTGCTCCTCCAAAAGGGTGAATATTCCCAGTAGTACTTTGTGATAACCCTAAGTTAGTAAACAACTGAATTGGTTAGTTTAGGTCTACTAAATATTTTCTCTGTGTAGGAACCAAATTCTTACTCCCAGGGTAGCTAGGAAACATAGGGCATTGAGCATCTGATAGAGTGGGACATGTTTTAGTGAAGTGCCCTAGGTTTCCACAGTGATAACATGCCCCACTAAGGGATCCCTATTTCAAGTAAATAACAATTCTACTAATACCAATATGAGTCTCTAAAGTAGTTTATGGGAAAGTTTCCTTAGTTTTCCATATAATGTAGACTCTATTTCTATTTGGAGCATTAATGGAATGTTAAAAAAGGTTTTTTCCCAAAGATCCAGCAATAATCCTTATCGGATTTTGAGTGATCGTCATCATCGTCTTCGTTGTTCTCTTTACTTCCTTCCATCGCTTCAAGCTCATAATCGGGATCCTCCTCTTCCTCTTCCCCTTCATCCTACATACATGCCATCAAGCGCAAAGGTAAGCAAGGGCAAAAAAATACAATTAGATGTAGAAAAGAGAAGGGTTTAGGCTCACTTACCTTATCTTCGTGAGTCCCCAAAACGGACTCATCCAAGTGTATGCCTCGCGTATGTATCCACGCCTATAATTACGGGATGGGGAGTCCTGTATCTTGATATTTTCTCTCCTATTAGAGAGCAAAATCTTGTTTGGTCTATTCATCCACTCCTCGGAGAAGCAAAGACCCGCATGTGAACAAGGAACTCCAACTTAAGCACATCAATGACGTATTGTTTTGATAACTTATGTTGTGCTTTCCACTTTTTGAAGGAGTTCATGAACTTCAAGTTTGCAAGTACATGTATGCAGTTCATGACTTGCTTCCCTCATGCATCCATCATGAGGGTACCATCAACATCCACATTGTATGGTAGGGTACGTGGATTGAACAGTGGAATGGGTCTCCTGGGGGCTATCTCATAATGTGTAGATGAAGAGACCCCCTGCTGGGGAGACGCATTAGGAGACCTAGTGCTACTTTTTCCAAAGCAGAAGTAGCATTCTCCCCCCCACTAGTACATCTACTAGACCCCCCAGACTCCCTACTATGTCATCGTCGTGTGGTGAGGGAGAGGGAGTGGGTCTAGTCAAGGAAGTTCGCATAGGCTCATTACAACCATATCATGATGGGCCTGCATCACTCAGCCCCATGTCACTCGGCCCTAAGCCTATCAAAGGTGTGGTCTACCCTTAGTGGCCAAGCGGGGTGGATTACCCCCATGGCATCGACTGGCACAATTGTAAGCACGCCTGCATACAAGATTAAAAAATAAGACTAATAGAACGTTAAAAGGTTAACTTTGTGTATGTGAAAAGGTTTGATGGAACCATACTTGTGTTTGGGTAAACGGAGACTAAGCTTGGTGCCTATATCATTCGTTTATAATAGATAGCACATTTTCCTTATTTGGGTCTTGTGATGGGTCGATCGACATTGCCTATACATACATGCATGAGGCAACAAAACACGATTTCTCTAACAAAAGCCTTACTAAGATCTTAGACAAAAAGGTAACAAGTGATATTAAAACATTGTTGACACCTCCTACAATACTGCTTCGACAAGCAGGGTGGACAGTGCACCTTTTGGATGAAAACTTCTGAGGACTTTCCACATGCTCCCCACTATTAAAGCCAAAGGCAGCTCCTCTTTTACAAGAGAAGGATAGTGAGAAGATCAAGGGCTCCCTCCACTATAACCACCTACTCGTGGACTACTCCTAACTTGACATAAACAACATTCTAGATGGCCTACAATAATGCCCCATATCTCTATATATAGAATTAAACCCTAAAAGACAATATTAGATAATTTGGGAAAAATCTCATACTTTGGGAATTACCTTTTCAACATAGTTTTGGCCATATCTTAAGCATATTAACTCCAAATTTGTCGGACATTATAGATTTAGATCCTACTCTTCAAGATCTTTCCAATGATATGTCACATGATGGGGTTTTGACAAAAGCTTGGTGGATAGGTTCACCATGATCCCATTTTTCAAATGGGAATGGGATTTTTCCCAAATTATCTAATATGGTGTTCTAAACCACTCGGCACCGAAGGGTGCCAATAATCATGAGGTTGAATGAATAAAATAGCTTACCTCGACAATGTCAAGATAACCAAGAGAAAACAACAACACAAGCTTAGACAAAAAAGGAAACATGTGATATTAGAACATTGTTTAGACCTCCTACAATATTGTTTAGACCTCCTACAATATTGCTTAAACAAGTAGGGTGGACAATGCCTCTTTCAGATGATAGCTTCTAAGGACTTTCCACACGCTCTCCACTATTAAAGAAAAAGGCAACTTCTCTTTTACAAGAGAAGGATAGTGAGAAGATCGAGGGCTCCCCCTCCACTATAACCACCTATGCGCGGATAACCACTCCTAACTTGGTATAAAAAACATTCTAGATGACCTACATAGGGTATGCATACCCTAAGCATATCCCTTATGCATAGCCGATGTAGGCGCATAGGATATGCATAGGCTATGCATAAGTCTATTGCATAAGGGCTTATGCAATAGACTTATGCATAGGCTATGCATAAGTCTATTGCATAAGGGCTTATGAAATCTTGGGAGAAACCAAGAAAGAGGAACTAACCTTGGAGAGGAAGAGATAATTGATGGAATAGCCATGAAAGAAGAGGTGTGGTGGGAGGAATAGACAGGTTGCAGGCATAGCTTATGCATATGCAGGCTATTGGAAGGGGTAAGAACTTGACTCCTGTTTGACATCTATTAAGGAAACCCTACTCTAACCATGTCGAGGTAAGTTTCCTTTATGCGGAGCTTGAGCATGGCTCAAGAGTTCCACCGTGGCCGCTCGTCACCACCGTCCTCCCGCACTCATTATATCACGCCGAGGTGGTTGCTCTAATAATCCAACATGTGATGCAAGCTCTCTCGTCAAGATCATGTGGGATCTTCGTGGAAGAGGATTATGTTGGTTATACGAGAGAGAGAGAGAGAGAGAGAGAGAGAGAGAGAGAGAGAGAGGAAGCAAGAGGGAACAAGTGATTAGCACATCACTTCCAAACCCTAACCCTAAGCACACCACACATGCTAGATTAGAGTTGCAAGAGAGAGGGAGAGAGAGAACACCCCACTTCTATTACACAAATGGGAGAATGAGTTACAAACAAGAGAAATTGGCTTTTATAGTTCCAAGCGTTTTCCAACTAGGTCGCCGCCCGGGAGTAAGCGACCTGGGTCACCCAAAACATAGTTACAAGGCTTTTCTCTATGGTTTGGCCAACTGACCAAGATCCTCTTATCTGTTCTTTGAGGCTCAATACTTGGGAGCGTATTTAGGGCATTTCCCTCATCAAATGACAGGATTTGCAATATAGCACGGGAGTCCATTACATAAGTTTACGGACATAGTTGTCATAGGAATGTGTTAACCAATATGTGGTTAACATAATCCCCTTCCCAAAATCAATTGTGTCCTCATGATCAGTGAGGGGTTGTTGAGGCACGTAGGGAAGTGTCTCAATGGGTTGGTTCTCCTATCCTTCCGGAAATGAGAGGGGGTCGGGAAGTTAGTGAATTATTGACAATTAAGTACCCAACTAGTTTTATTGGCTCTTATGGATCTTGCTTTTTTGTATGTGCCCAATAGTACTCATTATTTTGTTTTTGTTTTTGTTTAATCGCCTTTGCGGTGGCGAGACATTCTTATTAGAGGATTCAAAGTACTTGAATGAGTAGACTAGCATGTAATACTTAATGATCAATATCCCAGTGGTAGGTGGTATGATTAAAGAAGAGTTAGTACGTAATTGGTGAGGGGGGAATTCCGGAGGGACAAGGAGGCAACACACATGGAGACTGCTTGCACTCCAAGAAGTTGTATATCGATGGCGATGTTCATGAAGCTCTAGCATCTTTTTCAAGACACCGTGGTAGGTATATTGGCTTCCGCGTATGTTGAGTCATCAAGTTGCGGTGTTCTCTCTTTTTCTTTTTATGCTTTGTCTTCTTGTGTCATTGGAGCTCTGGGATCCTATGTTGATAGGAGTGGTAGTCTATGTCAAGTATCCATATAGGTGTTAAGCCGAAGAAGACGTTTTGGTATTAGACATGAAGTGCATTTATTCAGGTGCCGTAGGGGTGATTTAAGAAGATCCAGGCGATGGGTCATACCATGGACCAGCCACCTTGGTCTCCCCATCTATAGATGTACCTGGATGGCTATTGGATGATGAAGCTCTATACGGTGTGTGCGCACAGGACAGAGCCAGGTGAGATTTGCAGGTGTTGTGCATGGGCGAGGATAAAAGGGGTGCTCGTGGTCCTAATCACCTAGAGAATCTCTCTTCTTCTTCTTTTTTTAGTTTGACAGGTGTTTATTAGCTAGTACCCGTAAAGAGAGTTTTGTCTTGATGAGTGGCCCATGTGGCTAGAGTTGTGAGCTTACCTTTGAGTTTATCTTTGAGTGGTTGGATTAGCTCAGCCATGTTTAGCACTGCCCCTTGGTTAAGTAAAGAAGTCGAGGGGTGGGGTGGAGCTTTGTGGACGAGGCTCCGTGGGTTGAAAGGGTTGGGCGAATTGAGCTTTGGAGTGCCCATTGGTTGGGTGTGGGAAATTCCGGAGGATTTTGTCGAGGAGGAGGGAACTTGCTTGCTCGTTGGTTGCCCAACTATCTTTGTCAATTGGACAGGTATTGGCATGGTGGGTGTGGGTTAGGCAATCTGTTGAGGGGTATGTCTTGGGAGCCAAATGATGGAATTTCCATCATGGAAGCCTTGGGCTTCTAAGAGACATTTGGGGATCCAATGTTGCCAAGTGATGAAGGTCCGTGGTTGGGGAGGCTTCTGGATTTTGTTTCAACGATGTTTTGAGCTATGAGGTGGTTATTGACGCGAAGAAGAGGCTTTGATTATGTCTTGGGGAGCCACAAGTGTGTGTTGCCGTCATGGAAGCCTTGTGCTTGGAGCACATTGGAAGGCACCCAGTGTTGTTGGCTTCGTTGTGCTTGTGGTTGCCGAACTTGTGGTTCCATGACCTTTTGTCATGGCTTCTTGGGGAGTTGTGGTGGATGAGCACAAGCAACAAACACCATATTAGAGAATTTGGAAAATTCCCAATTCCTGTTTTGCAAGATTATAAAAAGAGGACCATGGTGAATCTTTTTAAGCTTTTGTCAAAACGCCCTCATGTGACATATCATTTTGGAAAGAGCTTAAAGAGTAGGTTCTAAATGCACATTCTATGATAACTTTCAAGTTTGTATGCTTAAGATACACCAAAAAAGAGATTAAAAAGAAAATTTCCAAAGTCTTGGGATTTTTCCAAATTCTCCAATATGGTACTAACATGCTTGGGTAGCCAGAGGTGAGTGTTGCCTTCATAGTAGCCTTGTATTCATAATAACAGGTGGTTGGGGACTAGCCAACGTTGAAACTTTGTCTTAGGGTTGGTGTGTGTTAGATTAGTTGGCTTTTTGCGCTTGGGTTTTAGAGATGGTCGTCTGGGAATCCATAGTTCTGTGTAGCCATTGTAGAATCCCTGAACAACTAGAAGATTCTTGGGCACCCACCATTGATTGTCATGATAAAGATATGAGGTCGGGGTGCCTCGAGAGTGGGTGGTCAGAATGTAGAGTTGAGGGGAAATGTCAACGAGATGAGGCTTGATTATCATTGGTGGATGGTGTCAGTGGATCGACTGGCTTACATGAGGCATGGGGTGGGGGAATAGGGGAGACTGCTTGTGATGAGGAGGGGGCATGAGGGGGAAGGGAAATCGAGGGTGAGGGTGTGTGGATGATTTCTTTTTGGGGACACAAGAATACAGTGGCCTTTTACCGTTGATTTCCAAGGTGGTCATTTCTTCATGCCAATTAATTTGGCAGTGAGTGGCATCAATCCACTCTTTTCCAATGATAATATGACCGTGGAGTGCACGTGCATCTATGACATGAAATCTGCACTCCAAGTGGTTATTTCCAATAGAAATTTTAGGAATGAAATACCGGACACTCATGAGACACATTTCATGTGAGATTTGAATGTAAGTGTCTTCTTTTGTTAGTGTGGGTTTTCCAAGAGCTTTCCACTCCTCCAAGAATATGAGATTGGTGCGGACCATAGGATATATGTGGGCTTGCCAACATTGTCGACCATTCTTGGTCGGGAGTCCAATCCATATTCTTGGTGGGTTCAGTTTTGGTGGTAGTTAAGGGGCAGTGGAAGACTTACCAGTTATTGTGGGGGCTGAGGGAATACCATTTGTGGAAGCAGTTGGTGGGGGCAGAGGATTAGGGTCGATTCACTCCTCATCCAAGAGGATCATTATTACCTTGCCCTAGAGCATTTTAGACCCACCTTCCTCCGAGGATGTATGCTTCTGTTGTCTCACCTATGGGAACCACATAGAACTTACAAGCTAATGGGTTAGATACAGTATGTAGAGTTTGTGTAAAAGACCCAAGGCTTTGTATGCATTATCCCCACCAGGAAATTGAACTTTAGTATATGGGTAGTTTTTTAAGAGACGGTTGCCTAGAGAGACCCATGTTTTCCATGGCAAAAGATTATGTCTAGCTATGAGAGGCATCAAGGCATGTTTTCTTTGCATGTTTCTACCAAAGGGTAAATCTATCTAGACCCGAAGGGTGGTTGTTTTAGGTTGTGGAGCTACACTTACACTCAGGGTGTTAAGCGAGGACTTTAGCAAATGTTGGAGCAAGCAAAAAAAACCAAATGCCAATAAGGAGGCTACAGTTGCTCTACAAACTGCCAAAATTTGGACTTTAGTAAAGTGCACTCCAGTAGCATCTGAGAGATGATTTTGAAAATCCCAATGGTGAAAGTGTAAATCATGAGACCATATACATGCTTATGCGGAAGGGTTGGTGCTGCCCTCTTTTTTGGGAAGGACCTCTGGAAACAACCCCCCTCGGGCCATGCTATCACACAACCCTAGAGCCTTTCTATGTCATGTCGTGACCCTACCCCCATCGCCGTGAGGTAAGGCCCCCCTCCTAGGCCATGCTGTGCTATGGCCTCGCCCCACTAGGAGTGGTACGGTGACCCCCCGGCAAGCTGTGTAGCGGGGCGACGCCCACCCGCCTCTCGGACCGTGCTGTGCCATGACGCAACCGTGCCCTTGCCAGTTCACCTTGGGATAGCACCCCTCTCTGCTCAGATCATCAGGAGGGCATCCCTCTCTTACTATCTTCACCACCATCAACACAACTTGGGATGGCATCCCTCTCTGCTCCTCACCACCCCTCATGTATTGCACCCTTGTCACCAAAGCTTGCACCACTCGGGATAGCAACCCTCTCTGCTCTTCATAACCATTCAAGTATTACAACACCCTTGTCACCATAGTTCCAGCCTGATAGAAGCCATGCGGTGATCCGCCTACCAAGCCGTGGAGCACCATGACCCCACTCCCCAAGAGCTGTGTGGTGAGCCCACTCCCCCTTTGGTTTACAAATCGTAAGCACTTTTTGTAGAGAGAAGGGGTGATGCATACATATTTTCCTTTTTCTTGAAAAGAGTGTTTCTGAAGCATCTATGGCTTCGGTGAAGTTGGCTGCATTCATTTCCCATAGCAGTTTTCTTCTAGGTGGCCAAATTTACCACAATGATTACATACAAGTTTAGGCTTGTCCCTACTACGACACTCATTGATAACATGACCAAGTTTTCCACAATGAAAACACCTTGGTAACTTTGTGCGTGAGGTAGTGGCTTTGTTGTTCTTGAATCTTCCTCCTTTGGTGAAGAGTACAGTCTCTCCTCAGTGTGAAGTGGGTGGCTTGTGTTTTGCTTCATACTCTAACAAAGAAGACTCTACTTATGATAGAGTTTTATCCACATTTTGAAGTGTTTAAACAATGGTGTCATATGGCTTTTTATCCACACTATTAAGCAATACAGCAATAGCTTCATCTTCATCAATTTTCTTCTTAATTGCATGGAGGAGTTGTTTTACCGCCTTGAATTTGTTGGTATGAGGCCATGCTTTTATTGTTTGCTTTGTAAAATTGAATCAGCAAGTTAATTTAGGAGTGCTTTGATTTGGTGCCGAAGATCTTGTTCAGCTCCTCCCATGCCGCCTTTAGTTCTTTGATGCCTGTAATGTGATGAATCACTTCATCTCGTAAAGATTTTGAGCGATTATACCCAAGGCCTTGTGATTGTTTTGAGGATTCGTTGATGTAGAGGTTGCTTCTTCTTCACTGTCAATGATCTCCCTTTGCAGTTTGTGTTCCATCCAACCCCAAAGGTCATTCCATAAGTTTGGACTACCTTTTAACAAGGTTCCTATGGGCATGTGAATTTGGGAGGAAAGGAAGGCACAGAGGATGGACTGGTCATGTTGATGAGTAGCGGGGCCTTGATCATAGAGTGGACCAACAATAAAATATGGAATTTTAATTTGGTCCTTATTTGACAGGTGTGGAGGTCAAGAGGTGGTTGCAATAGGAGGATAAAATACCTCATTAAATTTGGTGTGCGTCTGTCGGAGTCTGTGTCACTATTCGCATAGAGTTGTTCAATGTGAACGTGGGATCTGGGCTTGGCCATCGGTGGAACATGCATGGAGGATGAGGAGGCACATGAGGGGAAAAATCGTCATTTGTCAACATCATTTTGCTGAACGGAATCTTCCTCGACCTGAAGCAATTCACGGGGACCTTGCCTCACCTGTGTGGAAGTTCAGGTTGAATGGGGAATGGCGCACACTCAAGTACGAGGTCAAAAGTTACAAAAATGGCTGACGATTCAAGTTGAGCCTGGTATTGCTCCACCAGTGTTTGGGCCTACTGCAAACATTGCTTCTCAAGGATGGCATTGAGATATTTGGCTAGCTAGCTTTCCCATTTGGTGAGTTTTTGCTAGGCTGCATGGAGGAGTGGTAGTTTGGCACGATCATTGCTCTCAGAGGAGGAGGATGTGGTCTTTGTTGAGCCTGTGCGGATGTTGACCCGATCGTCTCTCCGGTGGCCAACCTGCTTAGAGAGTTTTTTCTTTTGGGATGTGGCCTTCTTTAGCTTGGCTTGCAACTGTGTGATGACATTCAATGGGATAGTAGATATCTTCCCATATTGAACGCTCAACATGTTGAGGCATGGTATGCCTTCGACTGTGGAATGAGAAACTGATTGCAAAGGGCGATCCTTATAGGTAATGGTTAATTTCATAGTCACATGACATTGTGGTTGCATTAGCATCCATTTCTTTTGAGGGCATTCTGCCAATATATGGGGTTCATGGCAGAGGAAACACATAAGAGGTGGTTTCTTGCAGGGGCACATATAGTGTGCACAAGTGGTTTCGGGTCCATATGAGGCACCGAAAAAGCGAGATGAGGTGTTAGGGGTTCCTTAGGGATGGCGGAGTGCATGGACTTTGAAGGTTTAGCAATGGACCTGGTTGGAATCTTTCCATAAGCAAAACGGTGTGCCTGAAGAGGTAATGGTTGGGATGGAAAGATTGGTAGTGGAGAGGGTCGTGGTGGCGCTTTATGTGAGTAGTTGGTTTGGGGTGTGCCACCAGTAAGGTTTGGGGCCCACGAGGAGAGGAAGGTAATGTTTCATACGAGCTGTGGGTTGTTATTGGCACGGTGGCCAATTGTGTCATGTTGTCATAAGAAAGATTATATATTTGCAGGCTTGATCAAAGGTGGAGGGGTCCTTGACCAACAGGTGCGCGTGAAGTCTTGGATTGTGCAAGCCCAAGAGGAAACGGTCCATTAATTTCTTATCTCTCAACTTTTTCCTCTCTTTGCAATGCGAATCAAAGTACTTGATGTGAGCGATGTAGGCACGGAACATTTGAATGGCGGGGCAAAATTTGTCCAAATTGTGGTGCTAGTAGATATCCACAAGACCTAGTGGGCACAACCATCCCAACCAAGATATTAAGGCACTTTCTAATTATCCCAAGGATCAAACACATGTTTAAGTCTAAGTCCATAAGCCACTTTATGACATGGTTTCTTGTGCATTCCTATAAATTCTAAGGCATGGAAGCATATCAAGGAGCTTTGGCTTGAATTTAGACTGGATCATCACCACCTTCGCCTAGGTATTGCAATGAAGAGTGTGAACCCATTTGGCTTACGATCCACCACATGGAGTAGATGGCACATAGTACTTGTCAACTATAGCCTCCCCCCATGGTTAATAATATAAAAGATATGTTTTTTATTAGCTCTAATCGTTCCAGGAATGTGCAAAGTGAAAAACATGGATATGTTTCTAACATGTCCAAGCGGCAAGAAAATGCATGGCTTCCAAGGCAATAGGGAGTGCTCAGGTATAAATTTTAAATAACTCTTCCTTGGATATTAAACAAACTAACACTCTCATAACAACTTTACTGAGAATTCTAATGAGTTGTATCATTTATAATCAACAACTTTGATAATCAAATGGCTTCGATGGGGAAAATTACCAATGCTAGCCAATTAACTACCTTGAAAATCCTTGGCATCACACTAAAGCCATGGAATGGACACTAATGCATCAACCAGTCAGCATGATAGAAAAGCCAACCTAAAATTATATTCTATGAGAGCGAAGCTACTCAGATACAAGAAACAGTGTACCTCAGAGGCAAGATACAGTGCACATGGATAAAGAAATGATCCAGATTTATTACATGTATAGATTTATCATGCCAAAATGGCCCATTTTTAACATTTATGCTAGGATGCAAAGGATCATTCATCCATAATGTAACATATCTATCATCACGTTTGAAGATATCACCTATTAGTCCCTTTTAGAACACCATCATTAAAATGGCATCTAACTAGTGATATTGATGTCCTTTTTTTTTTTCCAAACTAGTGATTTTGAGAGTCACTTTTGGACACGCGGCATATTTCTCACTCAATAATTTTAAACGTCCTTTCATTAATGCCCATGTGTAACAAGCTTTCATCTTGGCTTACTTATTTATGGAAGGCCTTCCAAAAATGGCTTAGTAACTTCATACTAGTATTAATACAAGGATGAAGCTAGTCAAAGGAATTTCAATGCTCCACACACTAGTGTCTCTTTAATTTTGGATTCTTTCTCTTATCCTTATTTAAAAAAATATATCTGAGACTTTCATTAAATCCATTTATATACCAATTAATTTTCACCTGTATGCTATTGGAATATATATTTTACCCTTGAGATGGTGATAAAAGGATGTATTCTTCTTGCATAGTCTGAATGCTTAATTAAGGAACCAATTAATGGAGTTTAGTGAATCAACACCATCTCACATTAACACATACATTTTAATTTTTTTTTTAATTTTGGGAGAAGCTTTGATGCATAGGAAATCTACACAAATATGTAGCGTGCACAATGTGATCAATCTATGTGATTTTATTTGTGTCATGGATTTGACCCATAAAATTTAATGAGAATCTTGAGTTAACTATGAGAAGGTGAGGGGAAACTCTTACAAATTCTTTCCAATTGCCTGTGATATTTTTGGATATTAAAAAGAAGGGATGAAGATTATATTATAAATTCTTTCCAATTGCCCATGATATAATTAATTTTCATGTGTACTTTATTGGAATATATATTTTACCCTTGAGATGGGGATAAAAGGATGTATTCTTCTTGCATAGTCTGAATGGTTAATTAAGGAACCAATTAATGGAGTTGAGTGATTCAACACCATCTCACATTAACACATACATTTTAATTTTATTGTCTGAATTATGGAAGAAGCTTTGATGCATAGGAAATCTACACAAATATGTGGTGTACACAAGGTGAATTTGTTTAGGGCTACAAATAGAGGAACCTTCACCCAAAATCCTTGCCCTCTACTTTGCCATTCTAACCTAGAGCAAGGGGGGCATCCTTACAAATGACTAGACTAGGGGCACCCTTGGCTCATATATCATTGTAGTACCTATGGGAAATTTTGTATGACCCCCCACCTACTAGACTCATGTTACTCCTCCCAAATCAGAAAACGAAGGGTGCCAACAAGAAAGAAAGTATAATGTGGTTAGGAAAAGAATATGTTTGAGAACTAAGAATATGTTGGGAAAGAAAGAATATGTGGTTGTGCTACATGCTTACCCAACATCTGAATTTGATCTGTAGTTTGTCCAAAATCCTTTGCCATCGTTGATGCATAGAGACCTCGAACCCCATTGGAACGCCTAGGAGTCTGAAGATTTGTCCCTCATTCAGAAGTTTGCATCCTTGATCAAAAAGCCACTGTGGTGAATCTGCCAGCATGGTTCTAATTCCTATTTTAGAGTGGTTTATGATTGAACCTGAGGTACTAATTGATCCGGAGTCATTGTGAATAAGACCGTTGGTATCATATGCAAACTGTTGAAGGGATGCCTGTCCTTTGTTGTTTGGGAGCTGGATTCCCCTTAGCAGGCCTTTCTCCATGGCATTTTGAACTAATCAACCTAGAGCATGACTAACAATTGCAAAAAGCAGCGGAGCTAGCGGGCACCCTTGCCTTATGGAGTGGGTTAGTTTAAAGGGTTCAGTGAGATTCCCATTAACCATTACTCTTGCCTTTGCATTTCCAAACAGTACTTGCACGATATTTATGAAGTTGGGGCCCAGTCCTCTGTCTTTAAGGGATTGCAAGATAAAATCCCATTCAAGCCTATCAAAATAAACTCTTAGGTTACAATTGTGGAACTCATGCGCACTTGAAACACTTTTCAGATTGTCGATCCAGCAGCATCATCGTCATCATCAATTGCATGTGCAAAAAAATCCAATGCTGGCATCTCAAACATATGAAACACATGATAGCCAAAACTTCATTCGTAACCCACATTGCTTGCCTTCACGCCCAAGCAGTGAGTGGAAGGAGTCATCTGAAGCAAAAGTAATGCTCATGTCCATGTCCGTAATAGAACAATCATGTGGGTAATAGAAGGTTAGCTATGCTAACCTTTTCACTACCCACCTGCTCAGTATGAAGGTTAAAACATGTGAAACTCAAGCTCAACCTAAACATGTTGACCTGCCCAGAATGACAAAAACTACCACCAGATAATCGACAATTTATTAAAATCATATGCAACATTATCATTATTGCGCATATACCAATCAATGCCTTGTTTTCGGACCATTGCAGCACTAGGACATGGTAGCTCCGGGGAAAATGTTGTGATAGCCTGTACCTCATCAATGGCAGCCCTGATTGATTCTAGGGCAACAGCAAAGCGGGCTGTCTTGTGGAGCTCGTGCAAGACAAGATACCATTGTATTGGCAACCATGTCATTCTGCATGGATTCTCCATGGTGTAAGATGGTCCCTCTGAAGGCCGGGCCTACTTCCTACTTCTCTCTATAGTTCTTCATGATATCTTCTTCAACACCATGGCCTTTTGCTCTGCTTCTGAACACAGCCCCTATGATCTTCTCACTCTGTTCTTTCTCTTGTATCAAGCTTACAAGCTCATTCCAGCATTGCGCCTAATACTGTGCTACCAAATCCATGGCTAATCTTGACTCTTCTTCTCTTTCCTTTTGTATGGCCATTAAATTGCTCTAAGGCGGCGCAGATGCCTTGCCATAGCTGCAGCAGAACCATATTAAAACTGATATATATTCCTGCAGACAATATCTACATGGCTGTCCTCAGATTGCACACACGGCCATTTTTTCTTCACACACAGACACACAATGAGTACGGGTCTGCATGACTCATGGCAGCGAACAACAAGCATAAGCATGTGATGAAAGGCAGCGCCGACAGGCGGCGGCGCCATCAGCGCAGTGGTAAGAATTGTTGGCTCTTAAGCTAGAGGTACTGGATTCGATTCCTACGTCTGACACCGTCTGCAGGTTTTAATAATTTTAACATATGCTATGTTACGCAGGCTTTACATTTTCATTCATTTGCAATTGTGGAGAGCGTACACGTTTAGAACGCTACGCAGTTTTATATATTATTTATAAAGCTACGCATCTCACAATATGTCCGCATTATAATCTCCTCAACCCTAAACCCGTCACCTTGGGTGTTCCCAAGGATGATCACTATCAATCCAATCTTGATGATACTAACATACTCTTGCCGACTATACATAACTACAATGGATACCAAAATAACATCTGTATATGCATACCAAAGTACTTTGTTAGAGCCTTCTTGAATCTACTAAAAAAATTAGCCTCATCATAGAAATGTTTGAAATAACATCTCTACATGCATACCAAAGTACTTTGTTAGCCTTCTTGAATCTACTCAAAAAATTAGGCTCATCATAGAAATATACTGTTGCCTTTAACTTCTTGGCATGGAAGGACATTGTGCTGCTTCAAATACTCTTTGTGTAGTCTCGACATGTCCTTCCTCTACCCTGCTCTTTCTCCTCTAAGATTTTCCTTCTAGTACCACTAGAGAGGCGAAAACCATAGTTGTAAACATTTTCACCACCATTGTCCTATGCTCCTCCAAATAGTGTATTATGACGAAATTCTCCCACCTACTCAAGCCAAGCTCTGTTAAAGCCTTGTTGCCTCTCCTTGTTCTCCCCAGATAAGAACCCAGGAGTAAAATGAGGATAGAAAGCCAAGGAACTAAGTGGCCATGCTTGTGGGGAGGCAGCCTAGCTCCTTGTAAATCTTGAACCGATTGAAATAAAGCTCTCAAAACAACTAATTGGCAGGATGATCCATGAGAATTACCATATATAGTTGTGGGCCCGCCCTGCACCCACAGTGGCTTGAGAGATTGTTAGGAAAGGATCGCTAGGGTCATGTCTTGGATAACACTAGGTCCATGACCCGATTGGCCATTAGATGTAGCTTCTGTAACTTTGTCGAATATAATTGACTTGGACGTTTGTATTTAAATCATCTACCTTAACCTTTAAAAGTCAAATTATAATATTAATATTAATCTCTTCTTTTTAATACCCAAAAATATCATGGTCAACTCGAAAGACCTTATAATATTAATCTTAATCCCTTCTTTTTAATATCGAAAAATATCATGGGCAAGTGAAAATAATTTGTAAGAGTTTCCTCTCACTTTGTCTCACTTAACTCAAGATTCTCCTTACATTTCATGTGTCAAATCCATGACACAAATAAAACCACACAAATTCACCATGTGTACTTAGCATTTTCGTACAGATTTCCTATGCACCAAAGCTTCTCACGTAATTCAAAAAAGAGAATTAAAATGTATGTGTTAATGTGAGACGGTGTTGAACCAATTAAAATGTATGTGCTAATTTGTTCCTTAGTTAACCATTCATACTATGCAAGAAGAATACATCCATACTATGCAAGAAGAATACATGCTTTTATTCCCATGTCAAGGGAAAAATATATATTCCAATAGACTACACATGCAAATTAATTGGTATATTGATGGATTTAATGCAAGTCCAAAGATAATTATATTTTAAATGATGAAAAGAGAAAGAATCCAAAATTAAAGAGACACTTACTTGATTAGAAGCATTTCTTTGAGTTAATAAGATGATTAGAGGATTGCCCATGATCAAGAAAACTTTAATTCCACATGCTATAGAGTATTAGAGTTTTGATGCTATAGAGCTTGTATTCTTGTAAATAAAGGGCCTAGAAGACTTTTTCTTTGTGATTTGAAAAGTAATTAAGGTATAAATTAAGATTTACATGCACATGGTTATGTGTTAATTTTAATTTGAGCTTGGACGCTTAGTGCATTGTATAGATTAAGTTTTACATGCACATAGTCATGAAACTTAATTTTAGCTTGGAGGTTAGATAGACATTACTATTGCATTAAAACAATTATGTTCCATATATATAAAATAGATAGCTAGAGTAGAATGGGGTTAGAGATAAGATTAGATAGCTAGATTATAATGGGATTAGATAGACATTACTATTGCATTAAAACAATTAAATGGCACATAAATTAAATAGCTAGATTAAAATGGGGATAGACAGAGGCCCATCATTTATACCTAAACAAATTTGTGACACTAGCATCGCTCTAACCATATATTGATTGGAGGTTAAGGATAGAAAGGCACACATTTAGCTTTGAAACTAGAGTGAATCACGATGCATAGGAAACTTCCTGTAATGGAAGTTGGGACAAACAATGTGCAGGGTCCTACATTGAGTGAGATAGAGACACCATCAATAAGCCTTACTGATCTCAAATATGTGGTGACGCGTGACTACACGATGGAACAAGATTCGACTCTGCTAATATTGTTCCTCAAGGTTACACACGATTCTAAGA
Source organism: Cibotium barometz (assembly GCF_041138505.1). Taxonomy (NCBI): domain Eukaryota; kingdom Viridiplantae; phylum Streptophyta; class Polypodiopsida; order Cyatheales; family Cibotiaceae; genus Cibotium; species Cibotium barometz. The sequence goes on from NC_141060.1 coordinate 50,699,453, forward strand.
ATCTACTAGCACGAGCTTCACATTCCTCTAAACCCTGGAGAGGTATCCACTCAAGATGTTGTTAACACAATCCTAGAGTATTCGGTACTTTACAACTCATAATGGCACCGCCTATGAACTCCCTATGACTAACCAAACAACATTGCTCGTTAGTTTTATGCTCTTGGTCATAGCCATGGCAACCACGGGTGTAGTAGTCATTACAACAATGGCTCGAAGCCTAGTTAACATATCCTCATCATCTTTTAGGGCTACAAATATAGGAACCTTCACCCAAAATATGTGCCCTCTACTTTGCCATTGTAACCTAGAGCAACGGGGGCATCCTTACAAATGACTAGAGCAGGGGTGCCCTTGGCTCATATGTCATTGTAGTACCTATGTGAATTTCTGTATGACCCCCTACCTACTAGACTCAATTTACTCCTCTAGGACTCATGCCATTATGCCCACAAGTATTGTACTTTGTACCATATGCTACCCCTTATGTACCAATGCTTCCAGTAGCAACAACCCTCCCAATTCATCCAGTAGTCTTTACACAAGCATTGGGGAGAGCAGTGAATGAAAGTATAAGGCTAGTCATGAGAGATAACAAAAAAAGTAGCTCTAGAAAGGCTACACAAATCATGAAGCTCACGCATAAGTTTAATAGAGAGGCCAATCCTAAAAGACATCTGGAGATCTTTGATAAAGTTTGTCATGAGGCGGTAGGTTAGAGGGATGATCTTGCAAAGACCAATGGCTGGTGATTGGTATGGGACCCTGAGAGTTAAAAAAAGTTTAAACTTTATCGATCTTCGTGATGGTTATTCCTAAAGAAATTCGTGGATGAGGATTTTTTCTACTCCCATCGTCATTGTGTCAGTGAAGTCTTGGGTAATTTTTTGTCAACAGTTCTAGATGGTGTTGTGTGTTTTGTATGAACCCTAAATTAGTTTTCGCTAGGTTGAAGATCTCTAACAGATCCATCAAAGGGGCTGAAGTTTGGTTCCAAGACATGGTTGAGAAAAAAAATTCATTGTGTGTGTGATCCATGTAGTCATGTATTGTTTCCTTGGGATTTTGTTCCAACTAGAACATTTGGATGACGGGGCTCCATTTGGGCCCATAGGGAGCAAATCCGAGAATGAAGGACTCCCTCACTACGTTGAAAGTGATTTTGTGCTAAGGGTCCAAGGATTGGAACCATTGCAGAGCCTTGCCTTCAAGGTTGAGTCCAAGGAGATGGACTTTGGTTGCATCTTCGAATATTTCAAATGCTTGAAAAATTTGGTTAAAGACCTCCATATGGAATATGGGGTCTCCAACTCCATGGAATTTTGGTAGAAGTTTGAAAACTTTTATCCACATAGGTTTTGTATGTGATGTTTATGGATGCAAGTGTTGTGACACTCCCCTTCCTAGAGCTTGTGCTATGGTTGGAATGTCAAGTTGTGGCGTAAGGGGAGGTTGTGCAAGGGTGGGGGGTGGGAATAGATTCATGGTGAATAGAGAAGAAGGTACATGAGTGTTCTCGAGGCATCTATCCTTGCCGGGGTGCATGTATGGAGAGGGACCACTAGACGAGGGCTCTTCAAAAATCGTTTCGCCCTCACGACCAAACGTGTGTGGCGTTGCAACCACATCTGAATGTGTAATGGGGACCTGGGTGTGCCAACGATGAATGGAATGGGAGCATTGGGGGCATGCAACCATGACCTAAAGGTATCCCCACGATGTGTGGAGAAGCTTAGAAAAGATTCAAAGATGTACACACAAGCTTGAAATATGAGTTTTAGCTCACTTTTGCCTTGTGTGTGAACGCACTCTTAAGGTAGTGAGTTCGGGAGATGGACCAAAAGCACCTCTAAACTTTTAGAAAATTTTGACGTTTTTTGTGAAAAAAAAGTTTTTTTTGGTACGGTCATACGCTCACAAGCGAACACCCATGGCTTTAGTGTGGAATGACTATTTGAATATTTTTTTTGGGGTATTCCGTATGCTCACAAGCGAACACACGTGGATTTAGTGTGGAATGGTTGTTCGATTTTTTTTGGGTACAACGGTATGCTCACAAAAGCAAACACCCATGGCTTTAATTTGGAACGGCTGCAGCAAGTGTGAAATGACCATTCGAATCTTTTTATTAAAAGTTTTTTTTTGGGTATGTCATACACTCACAAGCAAATGCCTATGGCTTTAGTGTGGGATGGCCACAAGTGTGGGATGGCCGCAAGTGTGGAATGGTTGTTCAATTTTTTTTGGATTTTTTTTTGGGTACGACAGTACTCTCACAGTAGCGAACACCCCTGGTTTTAGTGTGGAATGGCTGTTCAAAAAAAAATTTGAAAAAAAAAGTTTTTTTTAGTACGGCTATTTGCTTGCAACCATGGCTTTAGGATGGAACAGCCATGGCAAATGTGAAACAACCGTGGCAAGTTGGAATTTGAATTTGAATTTCGAATTGGAGGGAAGTGAGTGGGAGACAACTAAGACCCTCTCATTAATGCTAGGTAGGTGGGAAAGAACTAAAGTTAGAGACTACCTTTAAATTAGTGGATTTCAACTAATTTAGACGTACTCTAGATTAACGAAAGATTAATTTTCTTAATCCCAATGTTGATCACACCTCAACCCTCTTCTTTGCCCTCAAATTACTCCTAATTAGTGAGGAGTTTAAGCATGGGGATTTGATAGGTGGAATAGCAAAATTTATGCTAATCCAATCGAAAATAATTTAACTAATTAGGCCACTAATTAATCCACTCCAAAGAGGAAAAATTAGACAAAAGAGACCAAATTAGTGCCAATTCTTGCTAATTAGGGCCTAATGAACAAAGCATAGATTTGAGTCAAGGCAAGTGTTTAGAAACTAATGCCACTCCAATTAGTCTAATTACAAGCAATTAGGCTAACTTTTTAGTTTTTTGCTCTCTTTAAGTTCACTTATCATACTAACCAGTACGTTAGTGATAATTAGTGAAAATTAAGGGATAGTTTATGGTTTTATTTTAGTTTTTTTGTTTGACCAGTGCTCTATCTAGTAATGCTAGCCTACCTATGCAAAGGAATTAAGCAAAAAATAAATCAAAATAAAGCTAGCCTACCTATGCAAAGGAATTAAGCAAAAATAAATCAAAATAAAGCTAAAAATTAACAAAAAGAGTCGAGGTTTAAGCAAAACCCCTCTTGGTTAGGCTCTCTAATCACCCAAATCACAAGTTTCATTACTCAAACAAGTGATAATCCTACTCTAAACACAAAGCTATAAATGAATCTTAACAAAAACATTAAAACAACCAAACAAAACATCAAAATATTAAAAAAAATCAAAAAACTATATGCGAAAGAGCCTACCTGGCAGCACTGGGCTATGGGGGCTCCGTTGGATTCGAATCAAAGATGGTGTAGACAAGTAGCGGATGGCGCTTCCTAGAAGCGGTGCCAAAAATGTTAAGGAAACCCTACACTAACCATGTTGTGGGAAGTTGCCTATCCGCCAAGCTTGATTATGGCTCTCACGAGCTCCACCATAGCCGCTTGTCACCGCCGTTCTCCCTACTCATTTATCACAACAAGGCAGTTACTCTAATCCAACGGGTGATGCAAGATTTCTCACGAAGATCATGTGGAATCTCCGCAGAAGTCGATTGCATTGGTAAGCCTACTCACTCAAGAGAGAGAGAGAGAGAGAGAGAGAGAGAGAGAGAGAGAGAGAGAGAGATAGGAAGCAAGAGGGAACAAGTGATTAGCACTAATCACTCCCAAACCGTAACCTATAAGCACAACACACATGCTAGATTAGAGTTACAAGAGAGAGGGAGAGAGAGAGAACGCTCCACTTCTTTTGCACAAATGGGAGAATGAGTTACAAAAAAGAGAAATTGGCTTTTATAGTTCCAAGCCTTTTCCCACTAGGTCGCCCGGGAGTAAGTGACCCAGGCACCCAAACGTAGTTACAAGGCTTTCCTCTATGGTTTGGCAAACTGACCAAGATCCTCTTGTCTATTCTTTGAAGCTCAATACTTGGGAGCGTCTTTAGGGTGTTTCCCTCATCAAATGATGGGATCTATAATATAGCACGGGCATCCATTACATAAGTGTGAGAACATAGCTATCATAGGAATGTGTTAACCAATATCTGGTTAACAGTAGCAGCGTTTTAGGAGGGAGTCTCAATTTCAGATCGCGACGAGCAGCGCTGCTAATTTCACTAATGGGTAGTGGATTTTTTCTACTGTCATTGTTGTTGTGGCAATGAAGTTGGGTAATTTTTTATCTACAGTTCTAGATGGTGTTGTGTGTTTTGTATGAACCCTAAATAAGTTTTGGCTAGGTTGAAGACCTCTGATAGCTGAAAGTTGGTTCCAAGGCATGGTTGAGAGAAAAAATTCATTGTGTGTGTAATCGAAGCAAGGGCCAATATATACAATAACATCATATAACAATTGAGCATGTCCGGACATATGGGCTTCATGAGGCATTGGCACGACCAAGTGCAAATGATAACATGGAGGAGAAACATAGGAGAGTGCTAGGTTACATGCCACACCATTCAGTCACATTGGGTAGAGTGAGGAAGGTGGAAAGGCTTCATATGGAAAGCATAGCTGAGACTCATCTTCGCCAACCAATGAATGATGTGCCTCCACCATTGCCACATGGAGAGGAAGAGAATATCATCATGGAAGACATAGTGAATGACTTCTTTGGACAAGAGGTCATAGATGATAGTGAGCAAGCTCCCCTTTGTATATGAGGGATGTTCATACTGCACACTATGAGAAAACTTGGAGTTATTAAACTTGCAAACAACTTATGCATGAAGTGATGCAAGTGTCACCAATCTTCTTTGGTACAATTGCCTCATTCTATTCTCTCAAATATAAAATGTTTCATGTTCTATATACTCTCATTGTTGCTAATAATTTGATGTATGATTTCTTATGTTATGTTGTAGTCTTCTCAAGAATATTCTACCCCCTCAAAATGTATTGCCAAACTCATGAGATGGATGTCTTAAAATTCTCTCTACGCTAGGTATGGATTACACAAAAATACATGCATGTCCCAATTATTGCATGCTATTTAGAGGGGTTAATAAAGATGCAACACAATGTCTACAATGTAGGGAGATCCACTATAGGGATAATTTGCAAGGAGATAAAGTTCCCCGAAAGGTTTTGAGACACTTCTTTATCATTCCTCGCATCCAACACATGTTTGAATGTAAGGGGATTGCAGAATGCATGACATGGCATGTTACTCATCCTTCAACCGATGGCATAATGAAGATCATTAGCCTCATCATAGAAATATACTGTTGCCTTTAACTTCTTGGCATGGAAGGACATTGTGCTGCTTCAAATACTCTTTGTGTAGTCTCGACATGTCCTTCCTTTACCCTGCTCTTTCTCCTCTAAGATTTTCCTTCTAGTACCACTAGAGAGGCGAAAACCATAGTTGTAAACATTTTCACCACCATTGTCCTATGCTCCTCCAAATAGTGTATTATGGCGAAATTCTCCCACCTACTCAAGCCAAGCTCTCTTAAAGCCTTGTTGCCTCTCCTTGTTCTCCCCAGATAAGAACCTAGGAGTAAAATGACGATAGAAAGCCAAGGAACTAAGTGGCCATGCTTGTGGGGCAACCTAGCTCCTTGTAAATCTTGAACCGATTGAAATAAAGCTCTCAACTAATTGGCAGGATGATCCATGAGAATTACCATATATAGTTGTGGACCCGCCCTACACCCACAGTGGCTTGAGAGATTGTTGGAAAAGGATCGCTAGGGTCATGTCTTGGATAACACTAGGTCCATGACCCGATTGGCCATTAGATGTAGCTTCTGTAGCTTTGTCGAATATAATTGACTTGGACGTTTGTATTTAAATCATCTAACTTAACCTTAAAAAATCAAATTATAATATTAATATTAATCTCTTCTTTTTAATACCCAAAAATATCATGGTCAATTGGAAAGACCTTATAATATTAATCTTAATCCCTTCTTTTTAATATCAAAAAATATCATGGGCAAGTGAAAATAATTTGTAAGAGTTTCCTCTCACCTTGTCTTAGTTAACTCAAGATTCTCCTTACATTTCATGTGTCAAATCCATGACACAAATAAAACCACACAAACTCACCATGCGTACTTAGCATTTTTGTGCAGATTTCCTATGCACCAAAGCTTCTCATGTAATTCAAAAAAGAGAATTAAAATGTATGTGTTAATGTGAGATGGTGTTGAACCAATAAAAATGTATGTGTTAATCTGTTCCTTAGTTAACCATTCAGACTATGCAAGAAGAATACATCCATACTATGCTAGAAGAATACATGCTTTTATCCCCATCTCAAGGGAAAAATATATATTCCAATAGACTACACATGCAAATTAATTGGTATATTGATGTATTTAATGAAAGTCCAAAGATAATTATATGTTAAAGGATGAAAAGAGAAAGAATCCAAAATTAAAGAGACACTTACTTGATTAGAAGCATTTCTTCGAGTTAATAAGATGATTAGAGGATTGCCCATGATCAAGAAAACTTTAATTCCACATACTATGGAGTATTAGAGTTTTGATGCTATAGAGCTTGTATTCTTGTAAATAAAGGGGCTAGAAGACTTTTTCTTTGTGATTTGAAAAGTAATTAAGGTATAAATTAAGATTTACATGCACATGGTTATGTGTCAATTTTAATTTGAGCTTGGATGCTTATTGTTTGAGAGAAAATAAGAACAAAGCATTGTATAGATTAAGTTTTACATGCACATAGTCATGAAACTTAATTTTAGCTTGGAGGTTATATAGACATTACTATTGCATTAAAACAATTATGTTCCATATATATAAAATAGATAGCTAGAGTAGAATGGGGTTAGATATAAGATTAGATAGCTAGATTATAATGGGGTTAGATAGACATTACTATTGCATTAAAACAATAGAGGCCCATCATTTATACCTAAACAAATTTGTGACACTAGCATCACTCTAGCCATATATTGATTGGAGGTTAAGGATAGAAAGGCACACATTTAGCTTTGAAACTAGAGTGAATCACGATGGTTAGGAAACTTCCTGTAATGGAAGTTAGGACAAACAATGTGCGGGGTCCTACATTGAGTGAGATAGAGACACCATCAATAAGCCTTACTGATCTCAAATATGTGGTGACGCGTGACTACACGATGGAACAAGATTCGACTCTGCTGATATTGTTCCTCAAGGTTACACACGATTCTAAAAATCTACTAGCACGAGCTTCACATTCCTAAACCCTAGAGGTATCCACTCAAGATGTTGTTAACACAATCCTAAAGTATTAGGTACTTTACAACTCATAATGGCACTGCCTATGAACTCCCTATGACTAACCAAACAACATTGCTCGTTAGTTTTATGTTCTTGGTCGTCATAGCCATGGCAACCACGGGTGTAGTAGTCGTTACAACAATGGCTAGAAGCCTAGTTAACATATCCATATCATCTTTTAGGGCTACAAACATAGGAACCTTCACCCAAAATATGTGCCCTCTACTTTGCCATTGTAACCTAGAGCAATGGGGGCATCCTTACAAATGACTAGAGCAGGGATGCCCTTGGCTCATATGTCATTTTAGTACCTATGGGAATTTCGGTATGACCCCCTACTTACTAGACTCAATTTACTCCTCTACGACTCATGCCATTATGCCCATAAGTATTGTACTTTGTACCATATGCTACCCTTATGTACCAATGCTTCCAATAGCAACAACCCTCCCAATTCATCCATTAGTCTTTGCACAAGCATTGGGGAGAGCAGTGAATGAAAGTATAAGGCTAGTCATGAGAGATAACAAAAAAAGTAGCTCTAGAAAGGCTACACAAATCATGAAGCTCACGCATAAGTTTACTGGAGAGGGCGATCCTAGACATCTGGAGATCTTTGAGTTGTGTTTATGGTGAAGATAATAAGAGAGGGATGCCCTTTTGATGTTCTGACCAAGGTGAACTGGCAGGGGCGGGGTTGTGGCATGCCACATCACAGTCCGGGAGGCGGGTGGGCTCACCCCATAGCTCGTACGGAGTGGCGTCACCCCTGTACACAACTTGCCGGGGGGTCAGCGTACTACTCCTTGTGGGGCGAGGTCATGGCATGGCATGGCCTAGCAGAGGGACCTTACCTCACGGCGGTGGGGGCGGGGTCATGACACGACATGGCAAGGATCTAGGGTTGTGTGATAGCACGGCCCGCGAGGGGGGTGGTTTGCAGAGGTCCTTCTGCCCAAAAAAGGGTGTAGCACTAGGACTTCCTAGGAGATTATGGCTAGTTGGGATGTGAATGCCAGGTATATAAATTGAACTTAAGCGTACGAGACTATTTGCGGAGGTAGACATGATGTAGGTCCTAGTCAGCAATGTCTACAGTAGGCCCAAAAACTGGTGGAGAATTATCAGGCTCAACTTGAACCATCAACCATTTTCGTGACCTTTGACCTCGTACCTGAGTGCATGCCATCCCCGATTGAACCTGAACTTCCACACCAAGTCATGCAAGGTCCCCCATGAATTGCTCCAGGCCAAGGAAGATTCCGTTCACCAAAATGATGATTTTTTCCCTCATGCGCCTCCTTATCCTCCATGCATGTTCCAGCGATGGCCAAGCCCAAATCCCACATTCACATTGAACAACTCTATGCGAACGACACAAAGTCCGACAGAAACTCAGGAGGTCCGCACACCAAATTTGATGAGGTATTTTATCCTCCTACTACAACTACCTCTCGACCAACACTCCTGTCAAATAAGGACCAAATTGAAATTCCATATTTTATTGTTGGATCAAGACCCCACCCCTCAAGAAGCCCCTACTCATCAACATGAACCTATCTAGTCTTTCTGCCTTCCTTTCCTCCCAAATTCACATACGCATAGGAACCTTGTTAAAAGGTAGTCTAAGCTTATGGAATGACCTTCAGGATTGGATGGAACACAAACTGCAAGCTTATGTGGAGGAGGAATCTCCCTCAGATTCCTCGGATGAATCTGATCCCCATTATCCAGACTTACTCCATCACCACCACCCACAACCCAAAGGTGCACCAACAATTCACATCAATGCATTGGGATAATACTTTGTAGGTGATGACACAAATGCAGCATTGCCATTTCCTATAGCAACAGACATGTGGTCAAAGGCATCCTGGATGGAGGTGTTGGTGTAAGCATCCTCACACAAACATGTTGGGAAAACTAGGGCCAATCATACCTTTGTTCCACCAAATTGGTGATCAAGCTTGCGGATAGGAACTCTACAAAACCCATGGGCCTAGTGCATGACCAAAGTCTATGACATGACATTCCACCTCGCATTTGTGTTCATGGACTTTCATAATGCCCCTTATGATGCCATCTTAGGTAGAGGAGGAGGATGTGGTCTTTGTTGAGCCTGTGCGGATGCTGACCCGATCGTCTTTGTGGGCAACATGCTTAGAGACTTGTTTCTTTTGGGATGTGGCCTTCTTTAGCTTGGCCTACAAGCGTGTGAGGACATTCAATGATAGTAGATATCTTCCAATATTGAATGCTCAACACGTTGAGGGATGGTATGCCTTCGATTGTGGAATGAGAAACTGATTGCAAAGGGAAATCCTTATAGTAATGGTCAATTTCATAGTCATGACATTGTGGTTGCATTAGCATCCATTTCTTTTGAGGGCATTCTGCCATTATGGGGTTCATGGCCGAGGAAACACATAAGAGATGGTTTCCTTTAGGGGCATCTATAGTGTGCACAAGTGGTTTCGGGTCAATGTAAAAACTATATGCGAAAGAGCCTACGTGGCGCCGGGCTATGGGGGCTCCGTTGGATTCGAATCAAAGATCGTGTAGACAAGTAGCGGATGGCGCTTCCTAGAAGCGGTGCCAAAAATGTTAAGGAAACCCTACACTAACCATGTCGTGGGAAGTTGCCTATCCGCTGAGCCTGAGCATGGTCACGAGCTCCATGGTAGCCGCTTGTCAACGGCATTCTCCCTACTCGTTGTCACACCAAGGCATTTACTCTAATCCAACGGGTGATGCAAGATTTCTCACGACTGAAGATAATGGGATCTCCGCAGAAGTGGATTGCATTGGTCAGCCTAATCACTCAAGAGAGAGAGAGAGAGATAGGAAGCAAGAGGGAACAAGTGATTAGCACTAATCACTTCCAAACCCTAACCTATAAGCACACCACACATGCTAGATTAGAGTTACAAGAGAGAGGGAGAGAGAGAACACTTCACTTCTATTGCACAAATGGGGAAATGAGTTACAAACAAAAGAAATTGGCTTTTATAGTTCAGGGCCTTTTTCCACTAGGCCGCCCGGGAGTAGGTGACCCGGGCACCCAAAACATAGTTACAAGGCTTTTCTCTACGGTTTGGCGAACTGACCAAGATCCTCTTGTCTATTCTCTGAAGCTCAATACTTTGGAGCGTCTTTACTTTAGGGAATTTCCATCATCAAATGATGGGATTTACAATATAGCACGGGTGTCCATTACATAAGTGTACGAACATAGCTGTCATAGGAATGTGTTAAACCAATAGGTGGTTAACAACAGCGACGTTTTAGGAGAAGTCTCAGTTTCTAGATCGCCACTAAGCAGCACTGCTAATTTCACCAATGGGCAGTGGATTTTTTCTACTTTCATCATCGTTGTTGGCAATGAAGTCTTGGGTAATTTTTTATCAGCAGTTCTAGATGGTGTTGTGTGTTTTGTATGAACCCTAAATAAGTTTTGGCTAGGTTGAAGATCTCTGATAGTGATCAAAAGTTGGTTCCAAGACATGGTTCAGAAAAACAATTCATTGTGTGTGTGATCGAAGCAAGGGCCAATATATACAATAACATCGTATAACAATTGAGCATATCCGGACATATGGGCTTCATGAGGCATTGGCACGACCAAGTGCAGATGATAACATGGAGGAGAAACATAGGAGAGTGCTAGGTTACATATGCCACACCATTCACTGACATCGGGTAGAGTGACGAAGGTGGAAAGGCTTCATATGGAAAGCATAGCTGAGACTCATCTTCACCAACCAATGAATGATGTGCCTCCACCTCCCCATTGCCACATGGGGAGGAAGAGAATATCATCATGGAAGACATAGTGAATGACTTCTTTGGATGAGAGGTCATAGATGATAGTGAGCAAGCTCTAATGTTACAAGAGGAGGAAACCTTGAGTAGAGAGGCAAGCGCCCCTTTGTATATGAGGGATGTTCATATTGCACACTATGAGAAAACTTGGAGCTATTAAATTTGCAAACAACTTATGCATGGAGTGATGCAAGTGTCACCAGTCTTCTTTGGTACAACCGCCTCATTCTATTCTCTCAAATATAAAATGTTTCATGTTCTATATACTCTCGTTGCTAATAATTTGACGTGTGATTTCTTATGTTATGTTGTAGTCTTCTCAAGAATATTCTGCCCCCTCAAAATCTATTGCCAAACTCATGAGATGGATGTCTTAAAATTCTCTCTATGCTAGGTATGGATTACACAAAAATACACGCATGTCCCAATTATTGCATGCTATTTAGAGGGGTTAATAAAGATGCAACACAATGCCTACAATGTAGGGAGATCCACTATAGGGATAATTTTCAAGGAGATAAATTTCTCGGAAAGGTTTTGAGACACTTCCTTATCATTCCTCGCATCCAACACATGTTTTAAGGGGATTACAGAATGCATGACATGTAAGGGGATTCCAGAATGCATGACATGGCATGTTACACATGTTTAAATGTAAGGGGATTGTAGAATGCATGACATGGCATGCTACTCATCGCTCCGATGGCATAATGAGGATCGTAGATGATTCACCGACATGGCAACATGTGGAGAATCAATGGCCAGAGTTTAAAGATGAGCCCCGTCACTAACGTCTTGGCTTGGGCATGGATGGTGTTAACCCATTTGGCTTCATGTCCACCTCATGGTCTACTTGGCCTATTATATTGGTGAATTAAAACCTCCTTCCTTGGGTGGCAATCAAGAAATGTCATATTATGCTTGTTGTCCTTCTACCAGGTAAGTATAAGGTGGCAAACATGGATCTGTACCTCGAGCCTTTGATTGAGAACATTGAGACACTATGGCGAGGTATCAAAGTACATGACATTTCAAGGCCAATAAATAGGCGTGAGGGAGAGTTGAAAGGAGTTTTGCTTTGGACGATGCATGACTATCTTGGGTTCTCGGAGTGCTCAAGTACCTACTTGAATTGGATAACTTCGAGGTTTAATCTTTAAACTTTAAGTTTATATCTCTACCTCTCAATCATCTCAATTTTAAAATAGATTTGACAACCTTTGGACATCATGCATGTTTGATTTGTGGACCATCACTTGTTTCAAAAAGACCCTCTACACTTAAGAAGATTGTGTATGACAAACATCATCAATTTCTCCCTCCTTCACATCCCTAGTATGTTTTGCATGAGGTCTCACCACTTGTGATGAGAGGTACAGATTGGTTTGAGGCATGGAAAAGAACCCCTAATCCACCACCTGATGGGATGTCTAGACGCTTAATCTTCTTTTGACTTCCATATTGGTGTGACATGAAGATCAATAATCTCTTAGATCTCATGCATATCTTCAAGAATGTGGATAAATATTTGGGACCATTTAACTGGTAAAAGAATACAAAGGGTACAAAACATTGGCTGCCTTCAAAGTGCATGACCAATTAAAGGTGAGAGTGACAACATGGTCCTACCAAAGGCACGATGGGTATTAACCAAGAAGGAGCACAATAAGGTGAAATGTGTGATTGCCTCTTTGCGTACACCAACAAGAGTAATGCATTCATTGAAGGGTGCCTTCACAAAGACCAAAAAGAAAGGAGAGGTACAATTATATGGTCTCAAGACACATGATTGGCACAAGATATTATAGGTATATAAATATTTGGTTATTCTTTTTCTCTTTATGGTACATAATTTGTAGGCTCATATACTAACTTCCATTTTTTTCTATGCATAGTTTATTCTTCCAAATGCTATAGTTGGGTGTGGAGACAAGAAGGTGAGAGACGATATTTACAAAATGGGAAGATTGGTGAGGTATGAATCTTCTCTTCAATTCACTAGCTAAGTTATCTTGAAGAATTGGTATCCTCATGCACTCACAAAGTATGTATTGGTAAATAGTACACCATGATGTCTATGTATGTAGGTACATATCCTTAAAGTAGATATGAATCTTCTCTTCAATTCACTAGCTAAGTTATCTTGAAGAATTGGTATCCTCATGCACTCACAAAGTATGTATTGGTAAATAGTACACCATGATGTCTATGTATGTAGGTACATATCCTTAAAGTAGATAGATCCTACATCCATTGAGATGGCTCGTCTCATGTATATACCTTGTTGAATGCACTATACTAAATGTCATGCTTTTGTTTAATGTTAGTACAAAATATATAATGCAATATGGTCATAGGGAAAGCACTTTTGCACGGAGCCTGTGGATTCTAAAAGAAACACATTTGATTGTGGTGTGATGGAAACTTTTGAGCAAGAAAGTCGAGCTAGTAGAATCATACCAATGTCATAGAGGACAATCTTGAGCATTATAAATTATTCTATTCTTGAGGTTGGATTTAGAGCATTTAGTCTATTCATCTTGATGTCAAATGGTTCAAGGTGGTATATGGGTGGTTGCAAGATGAGGTTATCTAGTTTCATGTAGTGGGCACCCTTGGCTTTAGCCAGAAAATAGGCATTTTGTCAAGAAGAATAGCCAATCTCTCCTAGTTAGCCAAGGAGTTTCACCTGAAGGTCTTCTAATGAAACATGATATGCAAAGTTGGGCACCTAAAACTATAATCTGATTGAATATCCAATAATTGCAAATCCCCTTTTCTTTGGGAACCAAAATTGTATACAAGCCCTGTCAGAGGTTTAGACAAGTACAATGAATGTGAGTAAATTGCCTATAACTTTTACATTATTGCTCATATGATGTTCCCACTTTGCATATCACAAACACAAATAACATAGAGCTGAACTTGATTTATCGAGTAATTTTTGATGTGTTCTACTATTTTCTATATTATTTAGAATGTATTAGAATTGTTAAAAAACATACTATTTTGTCCTCCCACCACATCTACCATTAAAAATACTCAAATTGTATGGATCTAGTGATGATTAGATTGGGAAAGATTAGTATAATGTGGGTATAAGGTAAAATTACAAATCTAACGATTGGATTTTTGTAGATTTACTTTGGAAAATTTGATATGACTGTTAGAGGTCCATTAAATAAATTGTAATTTAATTCTAGAAAATCAAATATTGAATATTTTAATCTAAAAACTCTAGGGATCAATATGCTTGTTGCCATGGATTTATTAAAAAAAAATTGGCTTAATTTAAGTATGGGAAGGTCCATTTTCCATCCTCCCAAGTGAAAATTTCCATATTGTGTCCACTCTCCCCTTTTCAAGTCTAAAACCAACCCTAGTTAGGTTTGGAAATCTAGGCTTGGTAAACTTCAAAGCTTAGATATCATTCCATGTGTGAGGCTTGTGTAGGCACAAATCTTATATATGCATGCCACTTTATGTCCACATCAGCTTCGAGCGGATCCACATAAGCAGCTTGCCACCTTAACTTGCCACCTCCACCCTCCATGTCAACATGGTCAACCTAGTTGACTCCCCACCTCATCATCCTAGTCATCATTAATGCCACATCTTCTTGCCACCTGTGCATGCCACCTCGCACTTAGTGACATGGCATGCCACATCATGGAATTGCCACATCAACCATAATAGTGCCACATGTCAAGAGAATGCCATGTGTCATGCATGCATGTGACACATGGCACCTCCTTCCCACCTCTTTTTTTCAAAAACATATTTTTGAAAAAGTTAATTTAGTAATTTAGAGAAATAGAAAATAGAATTTTAAATATTAAAATATATATAACTTATTAAATAAAAGAATTTAAAATCACTAATTTTAAAGGATTATATTTTGAAATTAGATCAATAATATTATTTTTAAAGTTCATGGTATTCAATTTAAAAAAATAAATTTTTAAGTTTAATATTTCTTGAAAATATTTTGTGTAGAATAAATCGTTGAATAAAATTTTAAAAAAATACATTATAAAAAAATACAATTATATAATTAAAAATAAAAGATATATTTATATATCTAGTAATGATAAATATTTAGACTTGTTAATAAATATTATTAATAATATTGATTTTTAAGTGGATAATAGTTTATCTTTAATTATCTTTATGTTTATCTTAATTATCCAATCAATCTTAGATAGGAAATCCAATGAGATTTGAAGTGGATAACTATTTTTCCTATATAATCACACATCTCTAGTACTATCCCACACTTATCTCTAGTACTATCCCATCATTGAGCCTTCATAATTTTTTCTCTCTTAGCTTCCTTGAGAATGGGTTTTCAAAGTCGTAGGAGTCGGAAACGTGATAGCGATTTGCCCAACATGGCCAACCTGCAGGGCGCTTTCCGACATTGGAGGTCGAAGAGAGAGGAGAGCTGGCATGGCGGTGCTACAAAGTGTTCGTCATTCCTATATAGTTAACAAGAAGAGGAACTCTACGGACGCTTTGGCTGCTCGACGGGCTATTGTGGCAGCCATAAGCAGCTCCCAAATGAAGGGTAAGGTGAGTTCCACATCTCGCATCCTTTCCATAGAACCACATGCACTTAGAGTTGGGTCTTTTAGATGACAAAGTTCAGATGCCAATGAGGTTGGTGCTTTGTGGGACGATTGGTGGTCATGTAGCTAGGCATGATCACCTCCTAGATGAAACCACTAGAGCCTTGATAGAAAGCTTTTGGGAGGAGAATTGCCATGCCTCGCCAGTTTTCAAGAAAGCTTTGCGTGTAAGAGAGTGACAAGAGGAGTGTTCATTGAGCATGGTGCTTGCTTTCTTGAAATGACCCAAACTGAGTTGTATTCTCAGTTTGTGGCTTCGTATCTAGAGCTTAAAATTGGGCAAAGGTCATTTGAGGGGTGTAAGCCTTGGTTTGTGAGGTACTCACGTCAGCGTGACACATGTTGTTGTCGCTACCATGTTGAGTTCAAACTTTTTTATGATGTGTTCCGTTCTCTTAGTGGGCATAGAGAGTTCCCTCATAGTCCTCGTGATTTCATCGACTCTCTTTGGTGTGCAGGCACGGAGGATGCCCAGTTCCATAGGATGCCTTGTGTGGAGAGCAATTGCACATCATGTGGTTCACATGCACATCTACAGATGGTAGATCTTGATGCAAGTGACCAAGAGATAGTGCCATGGCAACGTTATGAGTATGTGACACACTAGCTCCAGAGTGGTGTGTCATTATTTGAGAGAGTATCATTTCTGTATCAGTGATGATCGTTTATATGATGCACATTTTGTGGAACACTATTTTTGCTCAAGATTGTGGGATCATACGTGGCCAGCAATGGGTTTGGTCGGATGGTTGTGGCGCACAGTTCAAGTCATCCACGACAATTCTATTAGCTCTACAAGTAGTACTTATGGTTCTCTTATATTCGCAATTAAACTAAATTCACTAGAACATCTTAAAGAAAACAATAACTAAGACTTTGTTTTATGGATTTATAGGTGGCATGTGCAGTCTAGTATCCCAGTGATTTGGTCATTCTTTGAGACTTGTCATGGGAAGGGAGAGCATGATGGTGCGGGTGCGTGTGTGAAACGTGCCCTGAGGCGTCATCAGCTTACGGCAGGATGCTGAGCGGTTCAGAGATGTGGGCCACGTAGTCGAGTGGTGCTCCCAACATTTATGTGGGAGTGCAGCATCATCATATCCCAAACGTGATGCTCGGATTGTGATTGTGATAGTACCTGGCACCTTGGGCTTACATTCCATCAGGAGCACGTGCATGCCGGCCCCCACGATTTACACATGACGGTTTGCATGCTTCTGTGGAGCATGTATGGATGGCGATTGGTCACATTGTGCCTCGAGAGGATGGGCAGATGCATGGATACAGACATTCGTCTCCCTCGAGCATCCTTCACATCCAATGTTGTCTCATGAGCACACAAGTCCTGCGTTCAGTCAGTTATGATGACCTGAGAGATTTGCTACAGGAGGGTGATGTATTTGTTGTTATTGCCGGTGAGGGAAATAGCGAGGGAGATTAGACTACTATCTGATGAGTTGCACTAGGCCAAAGTCCTTCCTTGACCAGGATACAGTGGATGATCATGGGTTTTCTTTTGACGCCCATAGCATGATTGTGGCAGGCTGGTTCTACCAACAGATTTGACATCATCGGTTAGTTCCAGCAGTGGAAGTGGGAGTTAGAGGCATTTCAGTTCTCTCATCTAGTGGTTGCTATACCAGGCTCACTCTTGATCGAGTACAGAGCCGAAAACACAGTTCTCACCCTCGTTTTCGGCTTCAAGTGGATGACCATGAGAGCATTCTAGAGCAGTTGAGAGCTATAAGAGAGGGTGCTACTGACTAGATCTCTATCTTGATAGTGACTAAACTAGCTGGGTTAGCTCACTTACATTGTACTTAGAGTTTTTGGGAGTGACTAATCTCAGAATAGCTGGGGTAGCTCATTTTCAAAATACCTTGATCTTTGAGTTAGTGGCTAATCATTATGAGTTTTTTCATTATTGAGGATCATTGCATTTTAGTTGATGTTCATGGTTTTCTGATTTTTTAACACTTTGGCTATCATATCGTTTGTTGAAAATCACCATCACCATATTGTTTGTTGAAAATCACCAAACTTTGTAAGTACTGGGCGCTAATTATTAACCCGAACATGCTTCAATCATGACCAAGCTTTGCAAGCATGTGGGGGTGCCCCCCCCCACATGCTTGAAAAGTTTGGTCCCCATTGGAGCATGTTTGGGTACAATGGTATGGGGAAGGTCCAGATTTTCCATGGCCTCTAAAGCACCAAGAGACTTGAAAAATCCGCACTGGGCACACTAATTACTAACCCGAACATGCTCCGATCATGACCAAATCTTGCAAGCATGTGGAAGGGGCCCACCCCCAGATGCTTTTGCAAAGTTTGGTCCCCATCGGAGCATGTTTGGGTACAATGGTATGAGGAAAGCCCAGATTTTCCATGGCCTCTTAAGCACCAAGAGACTTGAAAAATCCACACTGGGCGCTAATTACTAATCCAAACATACTCCAATTGTGACCAAACTTTGTAAGTATGTGGGGGTGGGTTCCCACCATATTCTTGCAAAGTTTGGTCCCCATCAGAGTATGTTTATGTACGATGGTATGGGGAAGGCCCGGATTTTCCATGGCCTCTTAAGCACCAAGAGACTTGAAAAATCCGCATTGGGCGCTAATTACCAATCCAAACATGCTCTGATTGTGACCAAACTTTGCAAGCATGTGGGGGTGGGCCCCTCTCGCACATGCTTGCAAAGTTTGGTTCCCATTGGAGCATGTTTGGGTACGATGGTATGGGGAAGGCCCGGATTTTCCATGGCCTCTTAAGCACCAAGAGACTTGAAAAATCCACACTGGGCACTAATTACCAATTCAAACATACTCTGATTGTGACTAAACTTTGCAAGAATGTGGGAGGGTCCACTCCCACATGCTTGAAAAGTTTGGTCCCCATCGGAGCATGTTTGGGTATGATGGTATGGGGAAGGCCCAGATTTTCCATGGCTCTTAAGCACCAAGAGACTTGAAAAATCCACATTGGGTACTAATTTTCAATCCAAACATGCTCCGATTGTGAGCAAACTTTGAAGCATGTGGGGGTGGGCCCCTCCCACATGCTTGCAAAGTTTGGTTTCCATCTGAGCATGTTTGGGTACGATGGTATGGGGAAGGCCCGGATTTTCCATGGCCTCTTAAGCACCAAAAGACTTGAGAAATCTGCACTAGGCGCTAAATAATAACCCCATGACCAAACTTTGAAAACATGTGGGAGGGTCCCACCCCCACATGCTTGTAAAGTCTGGTCCCCATCAGAGCATGTTTGGGTATGATGGTATGGGAAAGGCCTGGATTTTCCATGGCCTCTTAAGCACCAAGAGACTTGAAAAATCTACACTAGGCGCTAATTACCAATCCAAACATGCTTCGATTGTGACCAAACTTTGCAAACATGTGAGGGTGGGCCCCTCCCACATTCTTGCAAAGTTTGGTTTCCATTGGAGCATATCTTGGTATGATGGTATGGGGGGAAGGCCCGGATTTTCCATGGCCTCCAAGAGACTTGAAAAATCGGCCGTGGGCGCTAATTACCAATTCAAACATGCTACGATTGTTTTGCAAGCATGTGGGGGTGGTTCCCCCCCACATGCTTGCAAAGTTTGGTCCCCATCGGAGCATGTTTGGGTATGATGGTATGGGGAAGGCCCGGATTTTCCATGGCCTCTTAAGCACCAAGAGACTTGAAAAATCCACACTAGGCACTAATCACCAATTCAAACATGCTCCGATTGTGACCAAATTTTGCAAGAATGTGGGGGTGGGTCTCCCCCACATGCTTGAAAAGTTTGGTCCCCATCAGAGCATGTTAGGGTAGGAGGGTATGGGGAAGGCCCGGATTTTCCATGGCCTCTTAAGCACCAAGAGACTTGAAGAATCCACACTGGGCGCTAATTACCAATTCAAACATGCTCTGATTGTGACCAAACTTTGCAAGCATGTGCGAGTGGGTCCCCCCCACATGCTTGCAAAGTTTGGTTCCTATCAGAGCATGTTTGGGTACGATGGTATCATTCATCTAACTCAATCCAAGAAAAATCAAATTATAATATTAATCTTAATCTCTTCTTTTTAATACCCAAAAATATCATGGGTAACTGAAAAGAACTTATAATATTAATATTAATCCCTTCTTTTTAATATCCAAAAATATCATGGAAAATTGGAAAGAATTTGTATGCTCCGATTGTGACCAAACTTTGCAAGCATGTGCGGGTAGGTCCCCCACATGCTTGCAAAGTTTGGTCCCTATCGGAGCATTAGGAACTCAATGGAGTCTTTTTGGGCCCTTTAATTTGCCATTGCCTAATGGAGGTGATTAAGAAATAGACAAATAGGGAGATTACATGTGGACTGAAACCAATGGTTTGTAAGAGCCTAGAAGGTAGTGGTCAACAAACTTAGAATAATAGGCTAAATAGGCTCTTTTTAAATTTTCAAAATCAACTAAAACTCAAAAATAGGATAGCTGCAGCCTGCAGCCATCATTAAGTAAGGTCTCTAAAGTGATAGAGGCCCAAAAACGAGTTCCCATGCATTCAATGCATATTCCCCTTCACTTTCCACTATCCCTCTCTCCCACGTTCCCTCCAAAACGCTCTCTCTTCCCTCTTTCTCATAGCAGGGCGTTTTTCACTCTCTAGACTACTTCTTTTAGCTATCTACCTCTTGATCTACCTCTCTCTTCACTCAGAAACCTAGATCTATAGCTATGGAAGCTTGATCTGCAACCTCCTCTTAGAAGCTATGGAAGTTTGATCCTCACTTACATTTCCTTCCTTCATCCTTCTTCCTTGTCCAACCTCCTTTTACAGAGTGTAACAGCAGAGCTTAGCTATGGAAGCTTGATCTGCAACCTCCTCTCAGGAAGCTATGGAAGTTTGATCCTCACTTACATTTCCTTACTTCATCCTTCCTCCTTGTCCAACCTCCTTTTACAGAGTGTAACAGCAGAGCTTAGCTATGGAAGCTTGATCTGCAACCTCCTCTCAGAAGCTATGGAAGTTTGATCCTCACTTACATTTCCTTACTTCATCCTTCTACCTTGTCCAACCTCCTTTTACAGAGTGTAACAGTGGGGCCAAGCTATGGAAGCTTGAGTTGCAAATGCTTTGGCTCTCATAATCTTACTCATTGTCTCCTCTCACCCCCTCCAATATCTCTTTCAAAGTGCAGTAATAGCACAGCCAAGCCCTTGGAA
The DNA here is from genome assembly GCF_041138505.1 of Cibotium barometz. Lineage (NCBI taxonomy): Eukaryota > Viridiplantae > Streptophyta > Polypodiopsida > Cyatheales > Cibotiaceae > Cibotium > Cibotium barometz. Next base: position 50,720,414 of record NC_141060.1, read on the forward strand.
CTTGCTCTACAACTCCTTCTCTTTGTACATCTCCCTAGTCTAAGTTTTTTTCTCACCATTCTATTTTCCTTTGCCATCAAGGTTTATAATCTCTCTAATATATACATCTGATGTCTTCTTCTAGAGCTCGAAGGCCTCCGATCAGTATTCAATCTCTCTCTTGTAGCAGTGGTCAAGATGAGGATGGGCACTGGAACATCAAACAGTACGAGAAGTGGAATTGGATTACGATGCAGCCTAGTACAAGAGGAACCCACAAGGTGTCAAAGCGATACGTTGATATACAAAGTCACCATTGGAAAGGGCGGATATTGGAGCTCAAACAAGATCGTGATGGAAAAAAGCTAGCCAAGGTCCAACATGTTTACAAGGCAACAGAGCTAAAACTAGCAGACCATGACCAACGTCAACGATTTCCTGCAAATTGTAAGTTATTTCACCACTTTATATTCTTGTTTTTAAATCAATTGTGTGCTAATAATGGTATACTGAGCACTGCTTTAATTGTTCTTGGGTTCCTGTGCGTAGATATTTTTCCCTCAAACTATAGTGAGTGGGAGCCTATGGAGGCAATTTCAGGAACCTTTGAAGCATACCATGTGGAGCTTGGTAGTTTAATCTTTGGAGGGTGTCCAACTGCACAACTTCTTGCACGAAACATCTTCTTCTATGAGGATACATATGTGGTTCCCACGACAGCAAATGGTACTGGAAAATTAGTTCCAAAACCTACGCCAACTCTCACATCTATTGAATGGCCAATTCCAGACAATGCTTCAGTGGCCATGGCTTGTTTGCAGATCGAAAGCAAGGTGCAAAATGCTATGAAGTGTACATATGGATCTCACAAAGCAACCATAACCTGCTTCACACCTCTTTGTGTACCTGTTCCGTACAAGTGACACACATCGTACCCCAACTTTATGGATTGCAAAGGGGGAGAGAGCTTTGACTAGTTTCTTATCACCTGCATGGGATAAAAAAGTTGTTCAACACAATGGAGACACCATCAGATGCGGAGTAATAGTTGAGAAGGCTGTGATGCGCTAACATATTGCCAAGCAACAGTTGTCCATTGCGTTTCCTTACAGGCGATGGAAGCTTACAAATGGAGAATGGGAGGCGTTAGACTCCGACACAACCTCTACAAATGGAGAATGGGAGAATGGGTGTGCTACATATATCCATGCAAGGTGGGGATATAGAAGATGTTACTGTGAATGATGACTGGTCCCTTGCCAACTTACGTGACTACTTAGTTCTTCGTGAGTGGTGATTTTGCTTTGATAATCAATGGTAGAGTAGTGCGCAAAAGGCAGGAACGATCTTTTCTTTGTAGAGAAATTACTTTCCCTGGCTGTGTAGCTATCAGATAACCACTGGATATGTAATCTTGAATTGAAGTAAATACAATTTCAATTTTTTTGCCTCACTGTCTTATTAAGGTTTTTCAATTGTCTTGTGCAAGTTTTATTTTTTTGTGATAGTGTAAGGTTGGTCACACAAGCATCTGTGGCTTGAGCCACTAGTAAATTGGAAATGACCTTGCGATGGAAGGATACGTTCTTGCTTTCGCATACCATTTTTTTAAAATTTTTTGGTACTTACAAATTTTAAAAAATTTTAAAAATTTTATAACAAGGTCGCCCATTTATAAACGATACTTTACTCATTTTCATCAATTGACAATTATCGTTCTCTCCTAACACTTGCTCTCAATTTCGCACACCTTTCTGTATCACACACTCTCTATTTCTTCCAATCACTCATAGTCATGGCACCTCTACTTGACGCACTTATTGCACAGCTAGGAAATCTTGAGTTACTTCATAGGGTTGATGAGATCGTCCCTATGTTTGAGGGAGCAATTGATGTGCATGCAACAATGCATCTACACACGGATGCTTTTACAGATGTCATTCAGTATATGGATGAACACATCAGCACGTACTCCATCATGTTTGAGGCTGATGAGGGCCTATGGGTTCCAGTTGACCTCATCAAGTACATATTCAGGGAAGACAAGAATTTTAGATTTTGCCTATCCAGGTTTTTAAAATCCCTCACAGAAAAGGACTACAGAAATGAGGAGGAAGACTTACTCTTGGATCTACAAATGGGCAACATCGGCACTTCTTTCCTGAGCTGGGACATGGTTTTGGTCCTTCTGTTACAAGAGGGTGTGGCGAAAGAAAGTGGCAAGGAAAAAGAAAAGGGCAAAGTAAAGCTAATGGAGCAGGTCCAAGAGGCCCATGCTGAGGAAGAGAATGTTATAGAACAATGGGAGGCCTCAATGGCATTGGTGGCTCTACAAGAGAATGTCCCCGAGGAGGTTCCGGACCTAGTTCTAGAGGGCGATGAAGTACTTGAGGAGGTCCCAGACCTTGTTATCATGTCTTTGCATCCAATCATTATTGATGGGAAAGAGTTTTTGTTTTTGGATGACATTGCCAAGACACTCGGGTTTCGCGAGGATGAGGCACTTTCTATTATTACCATGAATGCTGGGGGTCAAGACAAAGGAAAAGTGAAAATCTCTTTTGAAGATGACAACCTCACAAAAGCGCTTGCATACGATATTGGTAGCAGTACCTTGGAAGTTGTAGTGGCCAAAGCGCTCGTTGAAATAAAGCAAGATGTGCAATTCTATGAGAGCGTAGCTGCCTTTGAACCACACATGCCCTTGGTTGCTGGCGATGCTCAAGACCAAGGAAGCATAAACTTGACAAATGAGCAACTAGTTGCAAGTGACGATGCAACTGAGGTATGTCCTAACTTCTTAGTTGTAAAGCAAATTATTTTTAGTTGTATCATTTCACGCTTCCTAACTTCTATATTGACATGTTGACAGACTGCTTTTGAAGTGGACAAGTTTGCTATGCGCGTAGGAGGAACGCGGCCAAAGTCAGAGGGTCGAGATGCATCTCTTTGGCACTACATACCTGCCCTTAGAGGCGACATAGTGCGGGTTTTTCATTTAGACTATGCAGAGATCGCCTATGCCGAGCTCCTAAAATGTAAAGCACTTAGTGCAGTCTTATCGGAGAACCCCTTAGCCTCGAACATAAATAAATGTATTTTGGTAGCTAGGGAAGCTGCCTTGTATTGCTTTACGGGCAACAATCCCGGCTCAGTTTTAGGCCATTGTGCCCTTTCTCAGGCTCAAGGAATCAATGAGCCGAGTGATATATTCCAAAGCTTAGGCCAGAAACTAGCCTCTAGAACTCTCTCTCCTGAGCTCTTCCAAGAGCTTATTAAAAAGATGTAATGCAAACTTCTCTTCCAAGTTTAATAAAAAATTTTTGTTGTGCATTGTAAGTTGTGATTTTTCCTAGCGTACTTGTGATATACCATTTCAAGCCTCACAATTTTAAGATTTTGTTCATGTGTTCATAGAAAATATTGCATTTTAAATGAGATCGTGATTAAAAAAAGTAATCGAGATTGGGTTAGAGCGGTATGAAAAAATATTGTATTTATAGATGTATACACACTCACATATATGTATATATATATGTACATATATGTATATATATACATATATATATATGTGTGTGTGTGTGTGTGTGTGTACCTATATATATATATATAAGATTCTGGGGCTATTGAAAGATATATATATATATATAAGTTATATAGGAGAGATATATATATATAAGACATAAGATATTATAAGATTTTAAGGCTATTATAAGATATATATAAATATATATAATATCTTATATAAATATATAAGATTTTGGGGCTGTTAGGGCACCTAAAGGGTCTTATGAGCCTCACCAGACCAAAGATATCAAAAAAAAATAAAAAAAATACCATGTGCGCTACGGCGCGTAAATCGACATTTTGACCTGGTCAAACTAGCGATTTAACGCGCCGTAGCACACATGGCATTTTTATTTATTTATTTTTATTTTTTTGGCCTTGAGGCTCATAAGGCACTCTATAAGGGTCTCTAGGTGACTTTATAGGATCTACCAAGTTTTTGTATATATAAATATTCATATATATGTGTGTGTGTGTGTGTACATATATATATATATATGTGTGTGTATATGTATATATATTTGTATATGTATATATATATGTGTGTATATATGTTTGTGTGTGTATATATATATATGTGTGTGTGTGTGTGTGTGTTTGTGTGTGTTTTTTCCTGTGTGTATAGTGCTTTTATATTTTTTAAATGAAATGTTCATTGGCACTGAGCATACAAAAAAAAATGGACTCAACAAAGAATGTAACACAACTCACAAAGCTTTCATTAATGTGTGAAAATGCTACAAAGAAATTTGGGAACATTACAAAATTTTGTAGGGAGAATTACAAAGTGGGTTAGCCTATTGAAGGCTACGCTCTAAACGTAGACGTAGGGCTAGGGACATATCTACAGGCTTCAAAGTAACTCTCTTGGCATGTACCATAGCCAGCACTGAGTCTTCAAAAACAGAAACTACAATATCTTCAGGAGCTTCTTGAAGAGCTTCAAGAGCTGTGCTCTGTATGCGGTCAACCCTGTCAGAATATTTTTCCATTGTTTCTCTCACCAATCGAGAGAATGGTGCCTTGGGGATGAGAAGATCTATGCTTTTCTGATATTTCCTAATCTCTCGTAGCGCGACTGTCCCTGGCCTCCATTTTCTCTTCTTCTTTGTAACTGGTGGAGGCGGTGGTGGTCTTTGATTCTCCCACGGTGGTCGTTCAGACCTGAACTTCTTTTTCTTTTGTGCACGCTCTTCCTCTTCTTGTTGGTCCCGAAACTTGCCCTCCATTCTTTTACCACACTTCTTGACTGGACGTCTGGATGTTGTGGCTGCATGTGGCTATGCTTGGCTTGCTCTCCTTGCGTCCTCTTTGGGCTGCTGTCTCTTTTGCATTTCTGTCTCCCAAGCTGCCCTCACAAGAGCAAACTCTTTGTCAATGGTATCTTTCGTGATGCCATAGGACAAGAGCTCGACCTCCCTGTTCTGTAAGATAACCTCTAGCTATTCTAGGGTGTCAGCCTCAATAACAATCTCTGGTAGTTGCCCTTGACCTTCCTCGGCTTCTTTTCGACGCCGCTCTTCTTTTGCTTCTCTACTAGGCTCTGCTTCTTCAGCTTCCTTCCTACGTTGCGCTTCTTCGGCCACCTTCCTGCGCTCTTCTTCAGCTTCCTTCATGCGTTGCACTTCTTTGGCCTCCTTCCTGCGCTCTTCTTCTCTCATCTCCTTTGCCTCTTGCTCTGTTACGATAGGTAGACTTGTCCTTTTTGCTGTAGCAGGTAGTGGGCTGAGTTGATCAAAAAACCGTAAGTCTTGCTCCTGTTCTTCTGGCATGGCCTAGGTATATACGAGTGCAAGAGATAGTGGGAGGGCAAGAGAGAGTAGAGCACAAAGAAGAAATTGAAATGTGGTGGCTATAAATGAAAAATGACTTAAATATGTCTATAAATATAATTTTTTAAAACTTTAGAAAATTTAAAAACACAAAAAGATTATAATCAGAGAGTTTAAGCCCATGAGGAACCACACCGACGCTTGCTTGCTACCCACTGCCGTAGTCTCTCCCTAGCATTTGATCTGTTGTATCCTTCAGTTCTTCTTACATTAACAGTTTTCATTATTTGACGCCTAAGAGACAAATTACCACGACTTTTTTGCCTTTTTTTGCCAACCAGAACGCGATAGAACCAGTTGAACATGTCATGGAGTGCATTACTCTTGACTTTGCCACCACCATGGCGAGTGCCCTTAAAATACACGGCCTTTGCTTGGTTATGTGATTTCTCCATGCCTTGATTGCTCCAAAGTGCTAAAGAGCCATATCTATCGAGAAAGTATGGCCCATGTGCATACAATATATGCTGCATAGAAAATTACAAAAAGTCAACAAACAATATGAAGAACATACTACAAGGACACAAGAAATACAACATTACCAAGTAGTGAGTAATGTGTGTTTCTCCCCATGCCTCGACCATTTCTTCTGTAAATCTACAAGTGGCTTGTTTAAGTGCCTCAATACCATGGTCATCCAGGTGAGGTCGCTCTAGAAGATCGACCATTTTATTACACACCTCCCATACATGTGCACGTTTTAGGCCAAGACTGGCATCATTTCCTCGATATGTTGTGACATCACATATCTTCTTCCAAATTTCAAAGTCAGTGTGGCTATGAGAACCCAAGTGGTTTGATAGCAAGTGTCTTGCCTTTGATCCACCCATGCAAATTTTATTAGGGTTGTCTTGTGTAGGGTTTGATTTTCTGTCCTTTGTCAAGACCACTGCTCCAGCATGTAATCCCATAGAGGAAAGTACACCCTCTAGTGCACGTATTGACTCTTCTCGTCGATCTTCGGGCTCCATGTTCCAGACCTAGTTTATGTGGAGCATCAATAGCTTATCCAAAATCCTGAGTCTTGCATGTAATGTGCACACATGCACTTGACATAGTGGAATTTCCAAGATTGGGTTCCAAGCATTGTCCTCCTGGTCACGACTAGGTGGCTTGCTCTGGTCACAACTTAATATGCCATTATGTCATACCTTTGATCCTTTCCTCTGTTCAGCATAAAAAACGATTGCTTTTTTTTGCACCCACCTGTTTTTGACTTTTGCCTTTGCTAGTTTGTTTCCCTTTTACTCTTGAGTCTACTGCTGTCTTGGAATGACAACAGTAAACACATGAGAATATAGTATTCGCACCTGTTTTACAACCCAACATACACTTTAAGGTTTTTAGATCGCCACCCAAGTGCCATTCAATGTTAAAGCAGCCTATTCCGGGAACATCAAGCTTCTGACCATTGACCTGACAAGAGACAACATGTTGAATGCTAGACCGTTCAAAATACCACCTCAAGGTATCATGGTTCTCTTTTGGGAGGACCCATGCTGCTTGCCACCAGATGTTCTTCTCTGATTGAATGCCGTAGTAGTCTTGCTTATGCCCTTGACCCCTATTGTTGCTGTCTTCAGTTGCAACTCTTGGGTCTCTAAAGGCTTTCCTCTAAGTGCTCGGCTCATCAAGGTTAAACTAACACGCTCCAGTCTTTGACCTTTAACCACTTGACATTCATCAGCTTCAAGACAAACACGGCATTTCCACCTGTCTCTTCAAGTGTGAGGCCATAGTACTGAATCATTGCTTTTTGTAGCACTTCCATGTCAATGTAGACATTGTTATATGCATTGTATTCAAAGGGTTTGATTGTTGGCATTGGCATAATATCCTCCACCCACTTATACCCACCCTCGAACATGGATGCAATATCACCATTAGCACACTTCTTTGCCATCTGTAAGCTATAAAGTGTTGGAAGCAAGGATTGCATAACTCCCTTTGCTCGCAACCCTAAAGTGATTGACCTGTACATTGCTCTGTAACCTTTATGGCTAATACCTGCTGAGTCACATATATCAAGCATCTCTTTGGGTGTGACAATTTCTTTGATTTCCTTCAAGAAATGTTGACGAAGGGTCTCCCGCAGCTTATCATTACCAGAACCTGTTATCATTTCCATGATATCCTTCTCCTGAAGGACATGCTGAAGAAGGGAGGCATTAACATTGTCCTCAGCGTTGTTACATCCTAGTATAGCTGTTGCACAAGCCCTACAATCGCAAGAGTCACCCATGAGAGATGCTTTATTCATTAATTGCTTCTCAAAGCTGCTATAATTCCTACAAAAAATTTTACCTGGTTGTTTGTTTACGCCTCTTGCATGCGCCTGTTGTCTTAGAAAGCAACCCAACAGCTTTACGTTTTCTTTGCCTTGCGTGATATCCAATGGGAAGGTGAGTGAAATGGTGAACACGACGCCGAAGATTACGAGTGGAGTGTTGAAGACGAACATAATTATCGGTAAATTGATTTATTGTGCGCACACGATCCACTAGATTATTCTTCTGCACCTCAAGCTCCTCTGAGAGCTCTTTAATCCTTTGCATCAAACTATTGATCTGCTTAGTCGATGCCGCTTGAAGCTGGTCGAAGGCAAATTGTGTTTGCGTCTTTTCAGCTGCCTCATCTAGCCACAACATGTGTAATCTCCTACAATAGCCAAGAAGCCCATTGAAACCATCACCAACAAACTTAAGAAAACTTGTAATGCTTTTGAATGGTGGAGGGGCACCAGATATTGGATCTGGTGGATAAAGATTTCCATCAATCCAAAGATCAATGGCCTTTGCTCCTTGCATTCGAAGCTGATCGTATGAAATATTGGGTGCAACATGCCTACTGCATAGGGTTGCGTATTCTGTCTCCAAATCAACCTGAAGGCAGATCTTAGAAGGCTTATTGGTGATGTCTTGTAGTGCCATCTACAAGAAAGTAGGCTTGTAAGCTTGGGTTGAATAGGACTGGAAGGAGCAGGATATGGTATCAAAAAATAATGGGAAGAATGGAGATGAGGGTTGCTTCTCTAGAGCTGCATTGTGGATAGAGAAAGAAGCCAGAAAGGGAGCCAAAGAAACATAGAGAGGGTTGGCAATGGTGAGACGAAAATGCAAAGGAGACAATGCATCATGGGAAGCTTCTTTAGTGCAAGCTATGGCTGCTAAGCAATATAGAGAGAGAATACATCATGAAAAGGTTCTTCTGTGCAAGTCATGGCTACTACTGTGGGTTTGGAGAGAGAACCAAGTATTGTAGAAAGAATGCTCCTGGTAAGCTTCTTCCTTGCAAGCCATGGCTACTACTGTGGGTTTGGAGAGAAAAGGCTCATTTAGGAGTACAGACCTGCTAGCTATGGAGAGAGGACCAAGTACTGTAGAGAGAATGCTCATGGTAAGCTTCTTCCCTGCAAGCCATGGCTACTACTGTGGGTTTGGAGAGAGAAGGCTCATTTAGGAGTACAGATCTGCTAGCTATGGCTTTTGGAGTAGAGAAAGACGCTTTTTTCCATGGAGAAGGAGTGCATGGCATTTTAGAGAGAAGATTTAGAGAGAGAAAGAGATCTGGTGTACACACAAAAAAAGGGGGGAAGAAAGTGACGAATTTTTGGAATGTTTGGAGTTCGAAAAGGTTGCTGCAGGCTATGATAACTGACTGACAGCCCATTACAAAGCTTTAAAGTCACCTAGGTGGCCAGATCTAGGAATATCTCCTTTTTTTTATTTTTTTTTCGTTTTTGTGAAAAATCAAATATATGCTTTTAGGACTAGGCCTCTAGGCTTGGTCAAAGATGGATTAGCATTTTAAGCATTTCACTAAACGTCCAAATTAAAGGGCCCAAGAAGACTCCATTGAGTTCCTAATGCATGTTTGGGCACGATGGTATCATTCATCTAACTCAATCCAAGAAAAATCAAATTATAATATTAATCTTAATCTCTTCTTTTTAATACCCAAAAATATCATGGGCAACTGGAAAGAACTTATAATATTAATATTAATCCCTTCTTTTTAATATCCAAAAATATCACGAGGAATTGAAAAGAATTTGTAAGAGTTTCCTCTCACCTTGTTAACTCAAGATTATCATTAAATTTCATGTGTCTAATCCATGACATAAATAAAACCACACAAATTCACCGTGTACATCGCATTTTTGTATAGATTTCCTATGCACCAAAGCTTCTCACATCATTCAAAAACTAAAACTAAAATGTATGTGTTAAACCACAAGACCCATCAACACTTCTTTGCACAGCACTCTCTCTCCTGATGGCAACATACACAAAATGACCAGCCACCAGTAGCGTCCATGGCTGCGCCAACGACACCAGAAAGAACCTGGCCACTCTCTCTCTTCAGAGGGCACCCCACCAGCAACCCTCAACTCTCTCTTTAGAGGGCGCCCCACCAGCAACCCTCAACTCTCTCTACAGCCCATCACTTCTGTGTGTGTCGCCAGCACTCTCTGAAACGGCTACACCTCTTGCCTTCGCTTGTGTCAGTCACCACCAACACCTCTCTCTCTTCAGATGGTCCTTCACGTTGGCACCATCTGCCACCAAGCTTCTTACCAGACAGCTCCTATGGCTGCCCAAACAAAACCCAGGCGGCCCCTCTGGTCTTCGCCTGCACCCATCCCTTCTACTCTCTGCTGCCTTCCAAAACCCCACTCTTCCTCTCTCTCTCTGTGCTTCCAACTCACAAAACCAACCGTCGCATCAACTTCACTGCCTCCTCAATCAGCTTCCGAAGCTATCCTTCGCATCCCAAAAGGCCGTCTCACAGCCAGCCTCCTCTCCTCGTACCGCCAACCCGACCTATCAGCTTCTCCCTCGTCTATTTCACGTGCCCGCCAGCCTATAGCAACCTGTCACTCACGGCCGCTCCCCTGCTCTTTAATCCGTCGCCAGCAGCCACTCTTCGCTGCAGTGTCAGTCACTCACCGCCATCTTCACCTAGCCCAAGCAAAGGTAGCCCCTGCGCATCTAGCTGCGCCCTCAGTTGTGCCAACACCTACAGTCCAGCCTCTCGCCTGCGCACCCAGAGGTCCCCCTCTTTTCACTAAGGTGGCTACTACTCAGCGTCCTTTGCTTCAGCTCCTCTGGCGGGCCAAAGACCCACTGGCTCCTTCGGCTATTTAATCCATCCTTCTCGAAGAACCGCCAGCTTGCCAGTTGTCACAGCCAGCATCTCTCCACCTTGGATGTATTCTGGAAGAACCCACGACCACGTGGTATCCTTGCTTTTTTTTAATTCTTTGATTCTCATGTGCCATCTCCTTCCTTCTTTTCATACACATGGCCACCCTCAACTTCTCATTGCACACGATCTACAAGGCAACGTTGGCCCCATGCTTCCACCAACTTCTTTCAAATGCAACCTGCTAGTGCCCATTGTACTTGGGACACGCACACAAAGAAGCGACTGAGTGATTGATGTCATCTCCAGCGGATGACACTCCGGATAAACCTGTAACAAGCCTACAGCAAAATCATCCACCCTATACATCTGCCAATGCATTCAAAGGCCAAGTCTTCACACATGCCATGCATCCATATGTACACAAGCCCAAAACACCTCTCAGAAAAACGCGTGACATACTTTGCCAACCCCCCATCTGCTAGAGCATTCATGCTCAGCAGAGCAAAAGACAAATCCCAATAGCTATCCACCAGGATCAAAAGGAAACATCTGTAAGTCACCATCCCATTTCCCAATATCTATGAAACATAATGGCTGCATCACTACATACCAAACATCAACCATATGAGCCACAAAACCATTTTCGTCCACTTCATCCACAACAAACTTCCTTGTCTTCAAAACCTGTGGCATTGCAACATCTAGCATCCAATTCATCAATACCAGTGAAGGCCAGGTTCCAACATTTTGACCTTTATGCACACAAAAATCCAGATCCTTCCCAACAGCAGTGTCCACAAACACTTCCAGCTCTTGTAATTCAGGCATCTCTTCACAACCATACAGCTCAACTGGTTCAGAACCCTTGTCATCCATGCACTTTGCTTTTAGCATTTCAGCAACACGCAAAGAAGCCTTTGTTACACCTGACCTGCAGGGATATTACTCGCTACAATGGTGGAGAACCACACTGAATCCAGATGCAAAACATGTGCATGTTTTTTGGATTTATTATGTAGCTGCAATTCCTCTTTACATATGTTCCATGCTTTCCACATTGCTAGGATTAGGGGACTGCCATGCGGCTTTATTTTGACCATGCTGAAGAAAACCGTCAGCTCTGGGATTTTTTCCCATTTGGGGAAGTCTGCAATACTGTATTTATCTACATTTCTTTTGAGCAAGATAGCGTAGTCTTCATGGGGCAACAAGAAACTTCTGATCCATTTAGTTGCCGTTCGATCCGCAAAATCCACAATATTGGGAATTCCGAGACCTCCATGATATTTGGGTTTGGTGCGTACCTTCGAGGCTACTTTAGGGAGTTTCATCTCCTCGGCATTACTTGACCACAGAAAATTCCTCCACATTTTTTCTAATTTTTTTAAATCAGAAAACGAAGGGTGCCAACAAGAAAGAAAGTATAATGTGGTTAGGAAAAGAATATGTTTGAGAACTAAGAATATGTTGGGAAAGAAAGAATATGTGGTTGTGCTACATGCTTACCCAACATCTGAATTTGATCTGTAGTTTGTCCAAAATCCTTTGCCATCGTTGATGCATAGAGATCTCGAACCCCATTGGAACGCCTAGGAGTCTGAAGATTTGTCCCTCATTCAGAAGTTTGCATCCTTGATCAAAAAGCCACTGTGGTGAATCTGCCAGCATGGTTCTAATGCCTATTTTAGAGTGGTTTATGATTGAACCTGAGGTACTAATTGATCCGGAGTCATTGTGAATAAGACCGTTGGTATCATATGCAAACTGTTGAAGGGATGCCTGTCCTTTGTTGTTTGGGAGCTGGATTCCCCTTAGCAGGCCTTTCTCCATGGCATTTTGAACTAATCAACCTAGAGCATGACTAACAATTGCAAAAAGCAGCGGAGCTAGCGGGCACCCTTGCCTTATGGAGTGGGTTAGTTTAAAGGGTTCAGTGAGATTCCCATTAACCATTACTCTTGCCTTTGCATTTCCAAACAGTACTTGCACGATATTTATGAAGTTGGGGCCCAGTCCTCTGTCTTTAAGGGATTGCAAGATAAAATCCCATTCAAGCCTATCAAAATAAACTCTTAGGTTACAATTGTGGAACTCATGCGCACTTGAAACACTTTTCAGATTGTCGATCCAGCAGCATCATCGTCATCATCAATTGCATGTGCAAAAAAATCCAATGCTGGCATCTCAAACATATGAAACACATGATAGCCAAAACTTCATTCGTAACCCACATTGCTTGCCTTCACGCCCAAGCAGTGAGTGGAAGGAGTCATCTGAAGCAAAAGTAATGCTCATGTCCATGTCCGTAATAGAACAATCATGTGGGTAATAGAAGGTTAGCTATGCTAACCTTTTCACTACCCACCTGCTCAGTATGAAGGTTAAAACATGTGAAACTCAAGCTCAACCTAAACATGTTGACCTGCCCAGAATGACAAAAACTACCACCAGATAATCGACAATTTATTAAAATCATATGCAACATTATCATTATTGCGCATATACCAATCAATGCCTTGTTTTCGGACCATTGCAGCACTAGGACATGGTAGCTCCGGGGAAAATGTTGTGATAGCCTGTACCTCATCAATGGCAGCCCTGATTGATTCTAGGGCAACAGCAAAGCGGGCTGTCTTGTGGAGCTCGTGCAAGACAAGATACCATTGTATTGGCAACCATGTCATTCTGCATGGATTCTCCATGGTGTAAGATGGTCCCTCTGAAGGCCGGGCCTACTTCCTACTTCTCTCTATAGTTCTTCATGATATCTTCTTCAACACCATGGCCTTTTGCTCTGCTTCTGAACACAGCCCCTATGATCTTCTCACTCTGTTCTTTCTCTTGTATCAAGCTTACAAGCTCATTCCAGCATTGCGCCTAATACTGTGCTACCAAATCCATGGCTAATCTTGACTCTTCTTCTCTTTCCTTTTGTATGGCCATTAAATTGCTCTAAGGCGGCGCAGATGCCTTGCCATAGCTGCAGCAGAACCATATTAAAACTGATATATATTCCTGCAGACAATATCTACATGGCTGTCCTCAGATTGCACACACGGCCATTTTTTCTTCACACACAGACACACAATGAGTACGGGTCTGCATGACTCATGGCAGCGAACAACAAGCATAAGCATGTGATGAAAGGCAGCGCCGACAGGCGGCGGCGCCATCAGCGCAGTGGTAAGAATTGTTGGCTCTTAAGCTAGAGGTACTGGATTCGATTCCTACGTCTGACACCGTCTGCAGGTTTTAATAATTTTAACATATGCTATGTTACGCAGGCTTTACATTTTCATTCATTTGCAATTGTGGAGAGCGTACACGTTTAGAACGCTACGCAGTTTTATATATTATTTATAAAGCTACGCATCTCACAATATGTCCGCATTATAATCTCCTCAACCCTAAACCCGTCACCTTGGGTGTTCCCAAGGATGATCACTATCAATCCAATCTTGATGATACTAACATACTCTTGCCGACTATACATAACTACAATGGATACCAAAATAACATCTGTATATGCATACCAAAGTACTTTGTTAGAGCCTTCTTGAATCTACTAAAAAAATTAGCCTCATCATAGAAATGTTTGAAATAACATCTCTACATGCATACCAAAGTACTTTGTTAGCCTTCTTGAATCTACTCAAAAAATTAGGCTCATCATAGAAATATACTGTTGCCTTTAACTTCTTGGCATGGAAGGACATTGTGCTGCTTCAAATACTCTTTGTGTAGTCTCGACATGTCCTTCCTCTACCCTGCTCTTTCTCCTCTAAGATTTTCCTTCTAGTACCACTAGAGAGGCGAAAACCATAGTTGTAAACATTTTCACCACCATTGTCCTATGCTCCTCCAAATAGTGTATTATGACGAAATTCTCCCACCTACTCAAGCCAAGCTCTGTTAAAGCCTTGTTGCCTCTCCTTGTTCTCCCCAGATAAGAACCCAGGAGTAAAATGAGGATAGAAAGCCAAGGAACTAAGTGGCCATGCTTGTGGGGAGGCAGCCTAGCTCCTTGTAAATCTTGAACCGATTGAAATAAAGCTCTCAAAACAACTAATTGGCAGGATGATCCATGAGAATTACCATATATAGTTGTGGGCCCGCCCTGCACCCACAGTGGCTTGAGAGATTGTTAGGAAAGGATCGCTAGGGTCATGTCTTGGATAACACTAGGTCCATGACCCGATTGGCCATTAGATGTAGCTTCTGTAACTTTGTCGAATATAATTGACTTGGACGTTTGTATTTAAATCATCTACCTTAACCTTTAAAAGTCAAATTATAATATTAATATTAATCTCTTCTTTTTAATACCCAAAAATATCATGGTCAACTCGAAAGACCTTATAATATTAATCTTAATCCCTTCTTTTTAATATCGAAAAATATCATGGGCAAGTGAAAATAATTTGTAAGAGTTTCCTCTCACTTTGTCTCACTTAACTCAAGATTCTCCTTACATTTCATGTGTCAAATCCATGACACAAATAAAACCACACAAATTCACCATGTGTACTTAGCATTTTCGTACAGATTTCCTATGCACCAAAGCTTCTCACATAATTCAAAAAAGAGAATTAAAATGTATGTGTTAATGTGAGATGGTGTTGAACCAATTAAAATGTATGTGTGAATTGGTTCCTTAGTTCACCATTTAGACTATGCAAGAAGAATACATCCATACTATGTAGGAAGAATACATCCTTTTATCCCCATCTCAAGGTAAAAATATATATTCCAATAGACCACATGCAAATTAATTGGTATATTGATGGATTTAATGAAAGTCCAAAGATAATTATATTTTAAATAATGAAAAAGAGAAAGAATCCAAAATTAACGAGACACTTACTTGATTAGAAGCATATCTTTAAGTTAATAAGATGATTAGAGGATTGCCCATGATCAAGAGAACTTTAATTCCACATACTAGGGAGCATGAGAGTTAATAAGATGATTAGAGGATTGCCCATGATCAAGAGAACTTTAATTCCACATACTAGGGAGCATGAGAGTTTTGATGCTATAGAGCTTGTATTCTTGTAAATAAAGGGCCTAGAAGACTTTTTCTTCGATGGAATAAGATTTGACTCTGCTGATATTGTTCCTCAAGGTTACACATGATTCTAAGAATCTACTAGCACAAGCTTCACATTCCTAAACCCTAGAGAGGTATCCACTCAAGATGTTGTTGACACAATCCTAGAGTATTAGGTACTTTACAACTCGTAATGGCACCGCCTATGAACTCCCTATGACTAACCAAACAACATTGCTCGTTAGTTTTATGCTCTTGGTCATAGCCATGGCAACCACGGTTGTAGTAGTCGTTACAACAATGGCTGGAAGCCTAGTTAACATATCCATATCATCTTTTAGGGATACAAACATAGGAATCTTCACCCAAAATATGCGCCCTCTACTTTGCCATTGTAACCTAGAGCAATCGGGGCATCCTTACAAATGACTAGAGCAGGGGTGCCCTTGGCTCATATGTCATTTTAGTACCTATGGGAATTTTCGTATGACCCCCTACCTATTAGACTCAATTTACTCCTCTAGGAATCATGCCATTATGCCCACAAGTATTGTCCTTTGTACCATATGCTACCCCTTATGTACCAATGCTTCTAGCAGCAACAACCCTCCTAATTCATCCAGTAGTCTTTGGATAAGAATTGGGAAGAGTAGTGAATGAAAGTATAAGGCTAGTCATGAGAGAAAACAAAAAAAAGTAGCTCTAGGAAGGCTACACAAATCATGAAGCTCACGCATAAGTTTAATGGAGAGGGCGATCCTAAAAGACATCTGGAGATCTTTGATAAAGTTTGTGAGGCCTTAGGTTAGAGGGATAATCTTGCAAAGACCAATGCCTTTAGCCTTACATTAGATGGCAAGGATGGCAAGGCTGGTGATTGGTATGGGACCCTCAGAGTTTAAAAAATGTCTAAACTTTATCAATCTTTGTGATGGTTATTCTTAAAGAAATTCGTGGATGAGGGAGCTTTGTGGAATGTGGCTTTATAGCTTCAAAAAGCTGAGAGAGAAGAAGATGAGTCAGTGAGAGATATTTTATTAGCCATCTCATGCATTTGAACTCTGAGTGTGCTCTACATGAGTGCTTCTCCAACAATTAACTGCTTGATTGGTTCATCCACCACATAACACCATATTAGATAATTTGGGAAAAATCCCATTCCCATTTGAAAAATGGGAGCATGGTGAACTTGTCCCCAAAAGTTTGTCAAAACCCCCTCATGTGACATATCATCGGAAAGATCTTGAAGAGTAGAATCTAAACCTATGATCTCCGACAAATTTGGAGTTAGTATGTTTAAGATATGTCCAAAACTATATGGAGTGATTGATTCCCAAAATGTGAGATTTTTCCCAAATTACCTAATATCGACTTACAGGTTTAAACATGATGATATCCATATGGTTTGGTCATTAGTGGTATCACCACCTGGGAGGATGTCAAAGCTAATGCTATTGAACTTGAGGATAACCTCATGTGATAAGGGGATCAGAGCTTTAGATTCTAAGTCTACTACATGAAGAGAGCTTTTGATATCCATATGGTTTGGTCATTAGTGGTATCACCACCTGGGAGGATGTCAAAGCTAATGCTATTGAACTTGAGGATAACCTCATGTGATAAGGGGATCAGAGCTTTAGATTCTAAGTCTACTACATGAAGAGAGCAACCAATGGTGGTAGCACTTCGACTACGAAACTGGTAGATAAAAGAAATACCTTAGCATAAATGACGGACTCACTTCTTGAAAGCTCTCCAAGAGGAAATTAAGATTATCAAAGCTCGAGACAATCTACACATGTACCTCTTCATTGGTGTTTCATGTATTATGAGGGATATACCACCAGTGAATGTCCAATCTTAAAAGCTCGTTACAATGGTAACTATGGCTTTGCATTAGGAGACCTTTAGACATCTTTTGGGCCTTGTAAGGACTCCTAATTTTTAGGTATTAAGGCTAATTTTATGCTTTCTCAAGGAGACAAGGTCAATCAAAAGGGCTACTTGGAGCCTATAATTTGAGCTTTATAGCCCATCACTCCCCTAGAAAATAGGGTCTAATGTTGTCATTCTCTCTCCTCTTCTCTTTCTAGCAAATGTGTAACTAAGGGGGGCCAAAAATGGATTTTTCTTCCCATTTTGCAAGTTTTATACTTTGAAACTAACCCTAGACCCATATATATGTAAAACATTCAATTTTAAACCTTTATTTCCCCCTAAAACCCACTCTGTCTCATCAATGAATGCCTCCACCTTTTTCTCCTTCATTTAATGCCTCCACTTCCCCACCAAATCAAACATCTCTTGTCACTGTCCATATCATCAATCTCGCAATCTACTCTTAACTCTCCCTTTCTCTCTCTACTGTCTGTGAGCTAATGGCATGCAAACACTCTCTCTCTCTCTCTCTCTCTCTCTCTCTCTCTCTCTCTCTCCCCCCTATGGCTATATCCTTCCTCTCTCTAATATCCACTCCTTGGAAGGTTATGGCATGCACTCACTCCCTGTAATCCCAACTCCTATTCCTCTCTCTCTCTCTCTCTCTCTCTCTCTCTCTCTCTCTCTACTGTGATCTTAGGGCCTCCCTCTTCTTTTCCACTATCAACTCCTTCTAAGCATGGCATTGTGTGAAATCACTACATTGAACTGACGCAAGGTGGATTTTCATGTGTGCATGTTGGAAGAGTATGCACGTTTGGGCAAGGTTCATCTCACAGAACATGGGAGGTATGTACGTAGACAAGGGGGTCACACATATGGATCTATGGGTTGTTGGGCACCTATACCCTCTCTACGATCAAGGAATGTGAAGCCCGTAATAGTAGATTCTTAGAATCTGGTGTAACCTTGAGGATGTTAAAATACATGGATCTAGGGCGGCTCATAGAAGCAATGTTTGTTGCTAAACACGTCTTTCCAAAAACTTTAAAGAACTTAAGACTTTTTGACAAACTATTTGACAAACTAAATGAAAGCACTGGTGACAAACGGATTGACAACTAAATTGACAAGTAGATTGACAAAACTGCATCTTGCATTCAGAAATCCGCCCATAAATACACAGAAAATCTACCTAGAAAACATCTTCATCTTTGTCTTCCTTTCTTCTAACTACCAAGAACTACTTCCCATATAAAGACTCCCATGACTTCTAACTTCCAACCAAATCCCAAAAGACACTCTTCATTACATCCGATTATGACAAACTTAAAGACAAAAAGTAGTCAAAAAGAGCATCTAATTTTTAGCCTTAAACACTTGGCACAGCTCGGTGGCTTGAGCCAAAGGCTGACTTCAGATCCACAATCCCTTGATCTGGATTATTTTTCACTTTATCCTTCTCAGTACTTGCATCTTGAACTCTCACTTCGACTTCCAACTTCTTTGTCTTCTCAGCTTCTGGCTCTGCCTCTAGAGGAACAACAGTATTCACCTGAAGCTCATCCTGCTTGTCTGCCTTTACTTTAACTCTTGATCCTTCCCCCTCAAACTCCAACTGCACCACATTGACATTTCGCTCCGCTTCCAACTGCTGCTGCAAATCTGCCAACAGTCCGCTTCAGCTCCTCATTTTCATTTCGAACATGCTTATCACCGGCAGCTTCGAACCACATTCTGAATTTGTCGATGGGCTCCCCCAAATGTTCTTCAAACATGCGGCTGGCATGACTCCATAATTTTTGAGTATATTGCTGCACCTCTTTCTTCAACTCTTCCAAATCTGCCTCAGCCACCAGCACTCCTGTAAAACAGATTGCCCCTCCAAGACTGCTTTCTCCATACTGATCAACGGAGTCAGTCTGTTTATTAGAAAATTATTATCTGACATAAGCTCCACAATCCGGTCTTCAAAGGACTTGAACTGCACATTAATGGCCATTTTTAAAGCCATCTGCCCAACTACCAAATTCCATAGCTGCTTGCAACACTTCCTCCATCTTCCCTTGCATCTGCTCATTTAATTTTGACAATTCTTGCTCAAGCTGAGCCTTTTCTTTTCCTGCTTCATCCAACTGATCCTTAAGAAACTGGATCTGCCTTTCTAATACTCCCAACTGCTCTGAATTCACTTTCTGACCCTCCAAAGACACAAGCATTGCCTCTTGATTATTGATAAATCTTCCTAACTCTGCCAGGCTATTGATAGCCTCATTTACAGTAAATACCCCCAGCAAATTAACACTAGCCCAACTCTGTGACATCAGAGGCTTAGACACAGATTGAAATGGCTTCTGTTCTCCCAGCTTTTGCGGAATGAAAGTGAAAGTCTTGGCCTTTGGCCCTACATGAGGCACACTTGGCAAAGAAGAAAACAATGCAGACTTACTTGCTCCCCCTTGGGCTACCGCATCACTACACTCCGGAGTCACCCAAGTTATGCGATTTGCTAGCTTTTGAACCCGATGGAGATCCATACTCCAGCTTCCGCTTCTTTGCCTCCTTCGACAGCGTTATCACCGGTCCTACAGGTACGTGCAACACATGACTGAAAATACCCCCCAAATATGGGACAAGCTTTGTCAGGGATGGTGATCTCCTCTTATTTTTGAACTCTGCAATCTGCAGTCTCTCAAAAAGAAATGAGGCCCAGTCAATGTGAACCCCGTGCTCTGCATTCCATAACGGTGCAAACGCCTCTTTGGACATGTATGTTTTCTTTGCCAGCAAACAGATTTTATCCAAGTACCAAAACAGATGCTTGCTTCTCACTTTTTCTGCATTCCTCACCATATAATAACCCCTGGTGCCCTGTGGGGCGGGCCAAACTCCCCTTTCATGATAGACTCCGTAATCTTCTTCAGCTTTGCACCCTGTTGATTTGGCAACTTAAACACCTCAGCCACTAATTGCAGCGTTACCTCTTTATCATCAGTGATGTAGCCCCTGTTTTCCCTCAAATGCTGCATCTGCTGCTCTGCATAAGGATTTTGCTGCCACGCAGACCAAGGTAGCTGTGCATACTCAAACAATCCAATCCGCTTTAGCCAAACCTTTGTTTCATCTGCATGCAAATCGATACCTTCATCTGACTCCGTGTCGCGACCTTTGACAAAATATCTGACATCCACATTGTCTATCCAAAAACTTCTTTCCCACACCCATTCCGATTCCGCTTCGGCCTGCCATCAAATTCCCCTGGAAACCTGGTTGCCAACTTACTTTCCTCCTCACTAATTCTACTCCAATTCCTAATTCAACTCCCACATGCCTCACAGCAAAGTCCTCAGCCTTATTAATCATCCATCTTGGAATTTCAAGAATCTTGCCATAAAACTTCTTTAGGCGGAATCCATTTACTCGCTTAGGGATAGGAGTTCCAAACACATCTATCAATCTAAAAGTCCCTTGCCCCAATTCTTGCACAATCTGATATGGACCAAAATACCTAAGCTTCAACTTTCCCGGGTGTGGCCCTATTTTGAATTGTACATCATCACCCAATCACCTTTCCCGGGTGTGGCCCTATTTTGAATTGTACATCATCACCCAATCACCTTTCTGAAAAATTTTGAATTTGACCTGTCTTGTCATCCATGCTTGCCTTTTGTTTTGACTTACTTCCGCCACATATGCACTGTAAATTCTATCTTCTTCCAACTTTAACAATTCCTGCTGCCTATGCATCACTGAATCTCCAGGGCTCAATCTATGCTGCTGAACTGCAAGCCTCAAACTAGATATCACATATTCCATAGGGACAACTGCCTCAATCCCATAAACTAGCTTAAAAGGTGTCATGCCTGTTGCCACTTTGTATGCAGTCCTGAATGACCACAATGCTGAATCCAATTTCTCATCCCAATCTGCCCTGTTTTCAGAAACAATCTTCTTCAAAATCCTCACTAGCACCTTATTTGTGCTTTCCGCCTGCCCATTAGCTTGCGGATGATACGGGGTAGATTTCTTATGCAGAATCATGTGCTTGGATGTCAACTCCTTAATGACTGAATTTAGAAAATGGACACCTTGATCAAACACCAAATCTATCGGACACCCAAATCTGGTCATCATTTTGTACAGGAACCTAGCCACACTGGCTGCCTTGTTATCCTTCAAAGCCACTGCTTCCACCCATTTGGTGGCATAATCTGTTGCAACCAGGATGTACCTTGCTCCTATTCTTATGGATTTCGGCTTAATCGGCCCAACAAAATCAAGACCCCATTTTTGAAATGGTTCAAGGGGTAATATCGGATGATCCTGCATCCGATCCATGAATGTTGGTTGGCCCATCTTCTGGCATTGCACACATTCTCTTGCAAATGAATAAGCATCCCTCAGCAATAATGGCCACCAGAGTCCAGCTTGCATAATCTTCCTACTAGTAATTTCTTCCGAAAAATGACCTCCAGCTACACCAAAATGTGCTTCTTGTAAAACTGCCTTCTGTTCTTCATCTGGCACACATCGCCGAATGATCTGATTTGCTCCTCTTCTATATAAAGATCTGGCAATTATCAAAAATGGTCTGCTCCTTAGAACAAACTTCTTCCTCTGATCAGCTGTCATGTTGGAAGGTAATACCCCATCGGTCAAAAAGTGAACCATTTGGTCATACCAGTTGTCATATGCTTGACCTTGAACCTCAAACAATTTTGCATCTGGCAATTCATCCGACACCCCTGATGTATCCGAGACATTTTCTAGCCTGCTCAAATAATCCGTCGCTGCATGCTGATTTCCAGGAGTATGCACTACAGTGTAATCAAATTCCTGCAAAACAAAAGCATCCATCTTGCAAGCTTTCCTTCCAGCTTTGGTTTATTGACCAAAAATAACAGAGCTTGATGATCCACATGAAAAACAACTTTGTTTCCCAACAAATAATGCCTGAATTTTTCCAATGCAAAAATCATTCCCCTAGCTTCCCTCTCTATGACAGTGTAATTCCTTTCGGCTGGATTTATACACTGGTCTAAACCATCCTGGAACCTTCTCCTGCATCAAAACAATTCCGACTGCCATATCCAACGCATCCACATAAATATGGAAAGGCAACTCCCAATTTGGTGGTTGAAGGATAGGTGAAACTACCAACATTTTCTTGATAATCTGAAAGGCTTTTTCCTGTGCTTCACCCCACACAAAACTCACATCCTTTTTGGTCAAATGACTCAAAGGTGCATACACATCAACCAAATATCTCAAATAACGGCTATGCCATTTAGTTTGACCAAGAAACCGCATAACTGCCTTCAAATTATTCGGTGCTATTGCCCTCTGAATTGCACTAATCTTGTCAGCATCAATTGACATCCCCTCCTTGGATATGATGTGACCCAGTAGCTTTTCTTTTTGAACTGCAATAGCATATTTGTGCGGGTTTAAAGCCATTCTAAACATCCTGCACCTCTCCAAACATTTCCTTAGATGCTCCAAATGTTTAATCTTCTCCCCAAAAACTGAAAAATCATCCATGAAAATCCGCATAAATTCTGTCAAATATGGTTCAAAAGTTTTAAAAGCTGCTTTTGAAATGAAGGTAGCCCATTCTTCAACCCAAAGCTCATCACTGTATAAGCAAATGCTCCCCATTCAGTAATAAAAGCTGTCTTCTCAATGTCCTCTTCTGCCATTGGAATTTGATTATAGCCAGAAAATCCATCAAGAAAGCTATACATCTCATGTCCTGCAACATCATCCAAAACTGAATCAATGAATGGTAATGGAAATGGATATGCAATAGTTGCTGCATTCAACTTTCTGTAATCCACACAAACACGGATTTTCCCTTACTTCTTTGGCACCACCACAATTGGGGACAACCACTCTGCTTTATCCACTGGGATGATAAATCCAACATTGAGAAGTTTATCCAACTCTTCCTTCACCTGTTTGGCGTAATTTGGATTCATTCGGTACCTTTTCTGAATCACAGGCACCGCATCCTCCTTTAAATTTATCTGATGCCTATACACCTGGGGATCCATACCCTTCAAATCAGAATAATCCCAAGCAAACACATCCATGAATTCCTGCAACAACACCTTTAAATTGGCCTTAAAATCATCATCCAGGTTGACACTCACTTTGACAACCTTCGGATTCTCCACAGATCCCAAATTTAAATCCTGCAAATCATCCTCCTTCACTCTGGAAACCTTCTCCATCAATTTATCATACAAGAACTCTGCTCTAATTATTGCCTCCTTAGGCGCGATCTCTGCAGCATCATCAACTTCTTCCACCTTGTCACCATCATCAGTTTTTTCGTCCTTTATCTTCGGAATCTGCTTGGAAATACTGTCAACTGTTTGACAAAACGCGTCCTCCTAAATCGGAGAATCAACATATCAAGAATCCGTTCCACATCCACTTCAAAAACACAAACCACTGTTGGATTGGCTGCCAAAAAATTATCTTCCTCGTCATCCTCAACTTCTTCTGCCAAACTAATTGGTTGTGCCATCATTGGCTTCACTACCCTTGACAGCTCCTGCTTAGACCCCATTGGTATTGTAATCACTTTCTTACCCTTCTTTAATGTGACCACATTCTTCTCTCAATCCTGCTTGAGCTTTGCTGTTCTAAACCACGGCCTTCCTAACAGCATTGAATATGCATTTGCATCATCCTTCATCCGCAAAACAACAAAATTTACTGGAAACTACAAACCTTGTATGATAAGAGATTGTTTTCTCAGCATCCCAATAGGTTGAACCCGACTTTGATCTACCATGCGTACCTAAAATGGTGCTGGCTCAAGTTGAACATTCTTCATCTTCAAAAATTCCAATTCTGACAAAATATTGACTCCAGATCTGCCATCCAAAAAAACTGTTGAAAATCTCCGATCATCAAAATCCAGTTGAACTGTGGGAACAGTGAAATCCACATCTTCAGGACTAATCTGATGACTGCCCACACTTTGAGTCAACACAACCCAGATTCCAGACACTTTCGACTTCCCCATAGCCGAATAAACTCGATCCCTAAACATCGAAACCAATGAAAGCAACTGATCCAATGTAAAACTGATAGGACTATTCAACAACTCTTGAAACAATGCTTCTGACTTATCCTCCTTATGCTCCTCCTTATCCAAGGATTTCTTCTTTCTCTGCTGCATTTCCTCTTTCTGTTGAATATCCAAAATTCCTTCAGTTACTTCTTCACAAACATCCTTCTGTTCCTCCCAATCCAATGGAGACTTTAGCTTTGCTTTGGAACGTGTAACTGCCATAACTTCTGAATCTCGTACAACACACTCCGAACAATCACATGTTATCCCACATTCCGCCATTACTCCACTTCCTCTTGCTTCCAAATGAACATCCACATTCACCATATTACTCTGTGGAGGTTTATTCAGGTGGCGCAGGTAAGTGAGGTAGTTGTTGAGAAGGTCTTGGTTGATTCCACCCCTGCGGAGTCCAGTTCTGCTGATTCCAGCCTTGCTGATTCCAATTCGGTGGCGGCTGCCAATTTTGCTGTTGTGACCATCCCTGTTGTTGATTCCAATTCCTTCCCCATGATGGCCGAAAATTTTGCCATCCACCAAATCTTGATCTTCCTCCTTGATTAAAATTTCCTCTAAATGGTGGTCTCCCTGATGGTCTCCAATTTGGATAAGGTTGCTGCGGCCTCTGCCATCCTTGATTTCCAAATGATCTCTGTTCATCCGAAGTTTTCGGAAAAATACCATGAGACTGTGTCATATTTTCCTGCATCTTTTGTTGTATTCTCTTAGGAATTACCCCCCTAAAGCTAGGATTATACCAGCAATCCGTGGTTTTGTGACCATCTTTGACACAAATATCACAGTGCTCTATCTTCTTTTCTGACTCCTTTTGAAATCCCATCTCTTTCAACTTCTTTTCCATAGCCTTCTCAACTGACACCTCCTTAGTCTTTTCCTTTGACTTCTTACTTAACTTCCCCTTTTGTTTCTTCTTCTTATGCTCCTCATCCTCTGACTCTGAATCACTACTGGAATCATCATCTCTACCTGAACTTGAATCCGTATCCGAATCCGACTCCGAATCCTCATCCGTACTGTCATCACTTGACTTCTTCCTCTTTTTCTCCTTCTTCTTCTTCTTCCTCTTTGAATGCCTTTTTCCAGAGCTCAAACCTAATAACCCAAACCTTTTCTCTGCTCGAGTTGCAGTATTAATGAGTTCATTCATTCCTCCCACAACATCAACACCAGCTACTGCATTCCGCAACTCCTTTCTAAGGCCTTTAACATAATATGCTGCCAGCATCTCATCAGTGGGCCTCTCTTGAGAAGTGAGCCTTCTCACATACCGATTGAACCTTTGTGTGTAATCTTCCACAAACATCCTCTTTTGCTTTACTTCTTTAAGTTTTGTCAACACATCATTGGCGGTCTTTTCCACCCGAAATCGATTCAAAAATGCAATCCTCAATGCATCATAATCTACAAAATGTCCTGGCACAAAATTGCTAATCCATTGTACAGCTTTCCCCTCAAATGTTGCCTCAAACTGGCGCATCTTGGCTTGTGCATCATATACTCCGACAAATCTTCTAGCCTGCCATCGAGTATCAAATTGAGCTACGTGACAATCAGGGTCTTCTTTTGACTTTCCTGAAAAGCTTCCAAATTTGACGCGCAAATCTGCTCTAGCCATTGCTGCCATGTTAAAAGGTTGATTTGGGAGTACCTGCCTGTTGGTTCTCCTATTCGGTAATGGATTGAATTGCAACCGTCTTCGAGGCAATAATGCCTGTTGTATTACTGCTGTTGCTAATACATGTGGAAATCCTCCTACTAATCCTCGAGTTGCTGCCCCTGACTTAACCACTGCATTCTCTGAATCCTCATCAGAACTATCTGTTGACATTCCACTATCATCTCCTTCCTGCGACCATCGTTGATGTTGGTCATCTCCCCGATGCTGCAAACCCAAACTCCTTGCTCTTGACCTTGTAAAATAGAAATGAGATGATTCCCCTGAATCCTCCAGAGCGAACTCAAACCCCCGCCACTATAGATGCATGAATGAAAAAAATCTAACCATTGCCTACACAAATCTCTTCATCTTCCAGCACTCACCATTAACAGAAGAATGTAAGCCCGCGCATGAAATTCATCACAAACACCGTGATCGCCAAGTGTTTTTTGCTAAACACGTCTTTCCAAAAACTTTAAAGAACTTAAGACTTTCTGACAAACTATTTGACAAACTAAATGACAGCACTGGTGACAAACTAAATGACAAACTGATTGACAACTAAATTGACAAGTAGATTGACAAAACTGCATCTTGCATTCAGAAATCCGCCCATAAATACACAGAAAATCTGCCTAGAAAATATCTTCATCTTCGTCTTCCTTCCTTCTAACTACCAAGAACTACTTCCCATATAAATACTCCCACGAACTATTTGACAAACTAAATGACAAACTGATTGACAACTAAATTGACAAGTAGATTGACAAAACTGCATCTTGCATTCAGAAATCCGCCCATAAATACACAGAAAATCTGCCTAGAAAATATCTTCTTCTTCGTCTTCCTTCCTTCTAACTACCAAGAACTACTTCCCATATAAATACTCCCACGAATTCTAACTTCCAACCAGATCCCAAAAGACACTCTTCATTACATCCGATTATGACAAACTTAAAGACAAAAAGTAGTCAAAAAGAGCATCTAATTTTTAGCCTTAAACAAGCAAATGAGTATAGGCATGATTAATGTAACTAATAAGATGATTAAGAAAATACGCAAGGTATTAACAACACAATGATAAAGCTCAAACACAACTACTCAATCTTATTCAATTAGATTGATCTAGGGTGGCTCATAGAAGCAAATGAGTATAGGCATGATTAATGTAACTAATAAGATGATTCAGAAAATACGCAAGGTATTAACAACACAATGATAAATCTCAAACACAACTACTCAATCTTATTCAACTAGATTGATCCAAATACATCATTATATAGGTCTCATGGAGCTCCATCCTACAAGATATGCCGTTCCTTGTTGAGAATTGAGGTGCCAAAGTGCACTAGTAGTAGACAAGAGGTATGGAGTGAGAAATCCCATATGGCAAGTAGACATTTATCCCATATGCAAGGCAAGTCCCATGAGATTTGTACCTCTACCCTATAAAAGGGGTCATTTCTTAAGCAACGAATCATCTGATGCACTTTGCACATCACAAGTCTCTCTATGAGTCCAAGCTAATCTATCTTGGAACCTAATTGATTTGCATCTATTGCACATACATATCATCATGTGTATCATTAGACACCATCCACCTTAGGTCATTTTAATCATGTACAATTAGTAGTGTGGGATTAGCATCATTGCCATCGAGAGCGTGGGTCTCCCTAAATCTCAACATGGTATCAGAGCCTCCCCATAGCTCTCCTACTTATGTTCCCTCTTCTCATTAGTCTTCCCACAGCTCAATTAGCACTAATCATATCACTAATCACATCTTATCCATTTCTCCCACTTGTGGCCCAAATTTGACATGATCTTTTCTCTCAATCCTTCGCACCATTGCCTAAACCCTCTTAGCCACACATTTCTCAACCTATTGCTAACCTACACATCCAAGGGTTTGGCCAATTTTATCCTCTACCTCCTGATTTTCGTGTTGCAAACTGGCAGGCTGCTATCCACATTTTTTAATTCATTATTTCTCTCTACTCACAATTGGGCTAATTCCTCTTAGGTTAATTTTAGCAATGTTGGAGCAAGCAAAAAAAACCAAATCCCAATAAGGAGGCTACGGTTGTTGCAAACTACCGAAATTTGCACTTTAGTAAAGTGCACCCCAGTAGCATCTAAGAGATGATTTTGGAAATCCCAACGGTGAAAGTGTAGATCATGAGACCACATACATGCTTATGAGGAAGGGTCTTTGGGAGATCATTGACAGTGAAGAAGAAGCAACCTCTACATCAACGAATCCTCAAAACAATCATAAGACATTGGGTATAATCGCTCAAAATCTTGGCGATGAAGTGATTCATCACATTACAGGCATCAAAGAACTAAAGGCGGCATGGGAGGAGCTGAACAAGATCTTCGGCACCAAATCAAATCACTCCAAAATCAGCTTGCTCATGCAATTTTGCAAAGCAAACAATAAAAGCATGGCCTCACACCAACAAATTCAAGGCGGTAACACAACAACTCCATGCAATTAAGAAGAAAATTGATGAAGATGAAGCTATTGCTGTATTGCTTAATAGTGTGGATAAAGAACCATATGACACCATTGTTTCAACACTTCTAAATGTGGATAAAACTCTATCATAAGTAGAGTCTTCTTTGTTAGAGTATGAAACAAAACACAAGCCACCCAGTTCACTGTACTCTTCACCAAAGGAGGAAGATTCAAGAACAACAAAGCCACTACCTCAGGCACAAAGTTACCAAGGTGTTTTCATTGTGTAAAACTTGGTCATGTTATCACAATGAGTATCATAACAGGGACAAGCCTAAACTTGTATGTAATCATTGTGGTAAAATTGGCCACCTAGAAGAAAAGTGCTATGGGGAAAAGAATCCAGCCAACTTCACCAAAGCCATAGATGCTTCAGAAACACTCTTTTAAAGAAAAAGGAAAACATGTATGCTTCACCCCTTCTCTCTACAAAAAGTGCTTAAGATTTTGTAAACTAGCCTCCTCTGAGACCGATAATGTACTCATACTGAGAAATGGCCAAAGTAGCCTGTCACCCCTGCCTGTGATTTGCCATGTCGGCATCAAGGGGGGTTAGTGCCAAAGTAGCACATTTGTATCTTGGGTCAAAGCATCCCTAGCACATAGAGGGAGTTAGGAAGAGTGAAAGCTTATTTGTATGACTCGCATCTAACCACTTGAAGTAGCCCAAAGATTTGGCACCAAGGGGGGGTGTTGAGAATTGTGGTGCTAAAGTGCACTAGACAAGAGGTATGGAGTGAGAAATGCACTATGGCAAGTAGACATTTATCCCATATGCCAGGGAAGTCCCATGAGATTTGTACCTCCACCCTATAAAAGGGGTCATTTTTCAAGCAATGAATCATCTCATGCACTTTGCACATCTCAAGTCTCTCTATGAGTCCAAGCTAATCTATCTTGGAACCTAATTGATTTGAGTCTATTGCACATACACATCATTATGTGTATAATTAAACACCATCCACCTTAGGTCATTTTAATCATGTATAATTAGTAGGTGATTAGTGTGGGATTATCATCATTGCCATGGAGACCTTGGGTCTCCCAAAATCCCAAAATCCATGTGTCCATTATAAATGCTCTCACTACATATGTGTAACCTTGTCCTTTTCCATGTGTCGCCTTTTGAACCGTTGACTTCACCTTTTACAAGTGACCATACAAATTAACCTTTGACATTAGACCCTTCATTTATTCCTTTTTGTAATGTGAAAATACTTCTACGTCATGCCACATTATGACTTCGGGGTTGTGTAACGGCACTAGCTCATGAGACGGGAGTGGGGTCGCAATAGCACGACATGATCCGAGAGCGAGAGTGGGCTCACCACATAGCTCTAGGAAGTGGGGTCATGGTGCTGCATGGCTTGGCAGGCGAATCACCGCATGGCTTCTATCGTATGGCTAGAACTATGGTGACAAGGGTGCTGTAATACCTGAATGGTGATGAAATGCAGAGAGGGTTGCTATCCCGACGAGTGGTGCAAGCTCTGGTGTGACAAGGGTGCTGCAATACAACATGAGGGGTGGTGAGGAGCAGAGAGGGATGCCATCTCGAGTTGTGTTTATGGGTGAAGATTATAAGAGAGGGATGCCCTTTTGATGATCTGAGCAGAGAGGGGTGCTATCCCAAGGTGTACTGGCGGGAGGTCATGGCATGGCATGGCCTTGTACAGGGGGACCTTACCTCATGGCGACGGGGGTGGGGGTCACACAACATGACATGGCAAGGATCTAGGGTTGTGTGATAGCACGGCCCGAGGGGGGTTGTTTGCAAAGGTCCTTCCTAAAAAAGGGTGCAGCACTAGGACTTCATAGGAGATTATGGCTAGCTGTGGGAGACATCAAGGCATGTTTTCTTTGCATGTTTCTACCAAAGGGGAAATCTATCGAGACCCGAAGGGTGGTTGTTTTAGGTTGTTGAGCTACACTTACACTCAGGGCGTTAAGTGAGGCAATGGCTTTGTAGGGTTCATGAATGGTTTGGCCATTTGGAAGAACAATTGTGTGCCAAGTTTGCGATTTGGGAGGGTGTCAAGTGTAGCGAGGAGTTTAAGCCAATCGTGGTTGACTTTTCCACTATTGACAAAGGCGGCTGTCGATGGCACCCGCACATCATAAACGGCTTGATGAGCCTCCCAAACCAAGATATTATTGATCATGGTGGTGGCACATAGTCTTTCGCAAAGGGAGATTTGGCCATGGGATGTGAGTGCCAGGTATATAAATTAACCTTAAGCGTACGAGATAGGTATATAAATTAACCTTAAGCGTACGAGACTGTTTGCGTACGAGATAGGTATATAAATTAACCTTAAGCGTACGAGACTATTTGCGGAGGTAGACATGATGTAGGTCCCAGTCATGGATTAGTTAGGTTTGTCTCACGAAGGGTCAACCTAAGATGGCATCATAAGTGGCATTATGAAAGTCTATGACCACACAAATGCGAGGTGGAATGTCATGTCACAAACTTTGGTCATGCACTAGGCCCATGGGTTTTGCAGAGTTCCTATCCACAAGCTTGATCACCAATTTGGTGGAATAAAGGTATGATTGGCCCTAGTTTTCCCAACATGTCTGTGTGAGGATGCTTACACCAACACCTATATCCAGGATGCCTTTGACCACATGTATGTTATAGGAAATGGAAATGCTGCATTTGTGTCATCACCTGCAAAGTATTGTCCCAATGCATTGACGTGAATTGTTGGTGCACCTTTGGGTTATGGGTGGTGGTGATGGAGTAAGTCTGGATAATGGGGATCAGATTCATCCTAGGAATTTGAGGGCTATTCCTCCTCCACATAAGCCTACAGTTTGTGTTCCATCCAATCCCGAAGGTCATTCCATAAGTTTAGACTACCTTTTAAACAAGGTTCCTATGAGCATGTGAATTTGGGAGAGGAAAGGAAGGCAGAGAGGCTAGATAGGTCGTGTTGATGAGTAGGGGCTTGGGTTTTTGTTACAATTAGAACATTTGGATGGTGGGGCTCCATTTGGGCCCGTAGGGTGTAAATCCGAGAATGAAGGACTCCCTCACTACGTTGAAAGCGATTTTGTGCTGAGGGTCCAAGGATTGGAACCATTGCACAACCTTGCTTCAAGGGTGAGTCCAAGGAGATGGACTTTGGTTGCATCGTTGAATATTTCAAATGCTTGACAGATTTGGTTAAAGACCTCGATAAGGGATGTGGGGTCTCCAACTCTTTGGAATTTTGGCAGAAGTTTGAAATTTTTTGCCCACATAGGTTTTGTATGTGATGTTTATGGGTGCAAGTGTTGTGACACTCCCCTTCCTAGAGCTTGTGCTAAGGTTGCAATGTCAAGTTGTGGCATAAGGGGAGGTTGTGCAAGGGTGGGGGGTGAGAATAGATTCGTGGGGGTGAATAGAGAAGAAGGTACATGAGTGTGCTCAAGGCATCTATCCTTGCCAAGGTGCATGTATGGAGGGGGCCCACTAGATGAGGACTCTTCAAAAATCGTTTCGCCCTCATGCGGCTATACATGTGTGGCGTTGCAACCACATGTGAATGTACAATGGGGACCGGAGTGCCGATGAATGGAATGGGGGCATTGGGGGCATGCAACCATGACCTGAAGGTGTCCACAGTGTGTGGGAGAAGCTTAGAAAAGCTTCAATGATGCATGCGCGAGCCCAAAATAGGAGTTTTAGCTTACTTTTGCCTTGGGTGGTGTGAACGTACCCTTAAGGTAAAAATGGTTTTTTGCTAGTGAGTTCAGGAGATAGACCAAAAGCACCTCTAAACTTTTAGAACATTTTGATTTTTTTTTAAGTTTTTTTTGGTACGGTCATACGCGTATAATTGAACACCCATGGCTTTAGTGTGGAACGACTGCTCAAGTTTTATTTCTCTTTTTGGGTACGTCCGTATGCTCACAAGCGAACACCCGTGGATTTAGTGTTGTGGAATGGTTGTTCGATTTTTATTAAGAAAATTTTTTGGTATATAGCCCTATGCTCACAAGCAAACGCCAATGGCTTTAATTTGGAACGGTTGCGGCAAGTGTGAAATGACCATTTGAATCTTTTTATTAAAAGTTTTTTTTTGGGTAGGTCATACGCTCACAAGCAAACGCCCGTGGCTTTAGTGTGGAACGGTCGATAAGTGTGGAATGGTTCTTTGAATTTTGAAAAAAAGAAATTAAAAAAAGTTTTTTTTGGGTATGACTATATGCTCATTTGCGACGAACACCCCTGGTTCTAGTGTGGAATGGCCATTCAATTTTTTTCTTTTTTTTTTGAAAAAAAAAAGTTTTTTTTTTAGTACGGCCATATGCTTACAAGTGAATGCCTGTGGCTTTAGGATGGAACAACCATGGTAAATGTGAAAGAGTCGAGGCAAGTTGGAATTTGAATTTGAATTTCAAATTGGAGGGAAGTGAGTGGGAGACAACTACGACCCTCTCATTAATGCTAGGTAGGTGGGAAAGGGCTAAAGTTAGAGACTACCTCTAAATTAGTGAATTTCAACTAATTTAGAGGTACTTTAGCTTACCGAAAGATTAGTTTTCTTGATCTAAATGTTAATCACTCCTTAACCCTCTTCTTTGCCTTCAAATTACTCCTAATTGTTGAGGAGTTTAAGCATGGGGATTTGATAGGAGGATTAGAAAAAATTATGCTAATCCAAAGGTGTGATTATCTGAAAATAGTTTAACTAATTAGGTCACTAATTAATCCACTCAAAAGAGAAAAAACTAGACAAACTAGACAAAATTAGTACCAATTCTTACTAATTAGGGCATAATTAGACTGAACAAAGCATAGATTTGAGTCAAGGCAAGTATTTAGAACACTAATTCCACTCCAATTAGTCTAATTGCAAGCAATTAGGCTCACTTTTTGAGTTTTTTTCTCTCTTTAAGTTCACTTATCTAATTAGCAAGAATTAAGAGATAGTTTTTGTTTTTTTTTGTTTTTTTTAATTATTATTAGTGTTCAATCTAGTAATGCTAGCCTACCTATGCAAAGGAATTAAGCCAAAAAAAAAAGCTAAAAATTAACAACAAAAAAGAGTCCAAGTTTAAACAAAACCCCTCTTGATTAGGCTCTCTAATCACCCAAATCACAAGTTTCTTTACTCAAATAAGTGATAATCCTACTTTAAAACACAAAGTTATCCATGAATCTCAACAAAAACATTAAAATAACCAAACAAAACATCAAAATATAAAAAAAATTAAAAACTATATGTGAAAGAGCCTACCTGGCAACGGGCTATGGGGGCTCCATTGGATTCGAATCAAAGATGGCATAGACAAGTAGCGGATGGCGCTTCCCGGAAGAAGTGCCAAAAATGTTAAGGAAACCCTACACTAACTGTGTCATGGGAAGTTGCCTATTTGCCAAGCTTGAGCATGGCTCACGAGCTCCACCGAGCTGCTTGTCACCGCCGTTCTCCCATACTCGTCACACCAAGGCAGTTACTCTACTCCAACGGATGATGCAAGATTTCTCACGGAGATCATGTGGGATCTCCGTAGAAGTGGATTGTGTGGTCACCCTAATCACTCAAGAGAGAGATAGAGAGATAGAGAGATATGAAGCAAGAGGGAACAAGTGATTTAGCACTAATCACTCCCAAACCCTAATCGTGCACACCACACATGCTAGATTAGAGTTACAAGAGAGAGGGGGAGAGAGAATGCTCCACTTCTATTGCACAAATGGGAGAATGAGTTACAAACAAGAGAATTTGGCTTTTATAGTTCCAAGCCTTTTCTCACCAGGCCGCCAAGTGACCCGAGGCACCCCAAACATAGGTACAAGGCTTTTCTCTATGCTATAAGGCGTTGCAACCACATGTGAATGTGCAATGGGGGACCGGGGTGTTGATGAATGGAATGGGAGCATTGGGGGCATGCAACCATGACCTAAAGGTATCCACGATGTGCGGAGAAGCTTAGAAAAGCTTCAATGATGCGCGCACGAGCCTGAATAGGAGTTTTAGCTCAGTTTTTGCCTTGTGTGTGAACTCACCCTTAAGGTAAAAATTGGTCTTTTGAGGTGTTTCATGCATGTAAAAATGACCCTAGTAAGTTCGAGAGATGGACCAAGAGCACCTCTAAACTTTTAGAAAATTTTGATGTTTTTGTGATTTTTTTTTTGGTATGGTCATACGCTCACAAGCGAACACCCATGGCTTTAGTGTGGAACGACTGTTTGAAATTT
The DNA here is from genome assembly GCF_041138505.1 of Cibotium barometz. Lineage (NCBI taxonomy): Eukaryota > Viridiplantae > Streptophyta > Polypodiopsida > Cyatheales > Cibotiaceae > Cibotium > Cibotium barometz. The sequence goes on from NC_141060.1 coordinate 50,755,347, forward strand.
TTTTTTTGGGTATCCCGTATGCTCACAAGCGAACACCCATGGATTTAGTGTGGAATGGTTGTTTGATTTTGTTTTTTGGTACAGTCCTATGCTCACAAGCAAACACCCATGGCTTTAATTTGGAACAGCTCCGGCAAGTGTGAAATGACCATTCAAATCTTTTTATTAAAAGTTTTTTTCTGGGTAGGTCATACGCTCACAAGCGAACTCCCGTGGCTTTAGTGTGGAATGGCCACAAGTGGAACAGTTTTTCAAATTTTTTGAAACTTTTTTTTGGGTACGACAATATGCTCACAGCAAACACCCCTAGTTTTAGTGTGGAACGGATGTTCAATTTTTTTTATTTTTTTTTGAAAAAAAAATTTATTACGACCATAAGGCTTGCAAGTGAACGCCCGTGGCTTTAGGATGGAACAGCCATGGCAAATGTGAAACAACCGTGGTGGTGGCAAGTTGAAATTTGAATTTGAATTTCAAATTCGAGGGAAGTGAGTGAAAGTTAAAACTAAGACCCTCTCATTAATGCTAGGTAGGTGGGAAAGGACTAAAGTTAGAGACTACCTCTAAGTTAGAGACAACTAGGTAGGTGGGAAAGGACTGAAGTTAGAGACTACCTCTAAATTAGTGAATTTCAACTAATTTAGACTTACTCTAGATTAACGAAAGATTAGTTTTCTTAATCCCAATCTTGATCACTCCTTAACCCTCTTCTTTGCCCTCAAATTACTCCTAATTTGTGAGGAGTTTAACCATGGGGATTTGATAGGTGGATTAGTAAAATTTATGCTAATCTAAAGGTGTGATTATCTGAAAATAATTTAACTAATTAGGTCACTAATTAATCTACTCAAAAGAGAAAAAAATAAACAAAAGAGACCAAATTAGTGCCAATTCTTACAAATTAGGGCCTAATGAACAAAGCATAAATTTGAGTCAAGGCAAGTGTTTAGAAACTTATGCCACTCCAATTAGTCTAATTACAAGCAATTAGGCTAACTTTTTAGTTTTTTTCTCTCTTTAAGTTCACTTATCATACTAACCAGTACGTTAGTGATAATTAGTGAAAATTAAAGAATAGTTTATGGTTTTTTTTTTTGTTTGATTAGTGTTCTATCTAGTAATGCTAGCCTACCTATGCAAAGGAATTAAGCTAAAAATTAACAAAAAGAGACCAGGTTTAAGCAAAACTCCTCTTGATTAGGCTCTCTAATCACCCAAATCATAAGTTTCTTTACTCAAACAAGTGATAATCCTACTCTAAACACAAAGCTATACATGAATCTTAATAAAAACATTAAAACAAAAAAAAAAAATCAAAAAAACTATATGCGAAAGAGCCTACCTGGCACCGGGCTATGGGGGCTCCGTTGGATTCCAATCAAAGATGGTGTAGACAAGTAGCGGATGGTGCTTCCTAGAAGCAGTGCCAAAAATGTTAAGGAAACCCTGAATCAACCGTGTCGTGGGAAGTTGCCTATCCACTGAGCCTGAGCATGGCTCACGAGCTCCACCATAGCCGCTTGTCATCGTAGCCGCTTGTCACCGCCGTTCTCCCTACTCCTTTTGTCACACCAAGGCAGTTACTCTAATCCAATGCGTGATGCAAGATTTCTCACGAAGATCAATGGGATCTCCACAGAAGTGGATTGCATTGGTCAGCCTAATCACTCAAGAGAGAGACAGACAGATAGGAAGCAAGAGGGAACAAGTGATTAGCACTCACTCCCAAACCCTAACCTATAAGCACACCACACATGCTAGATTAGAGTTACAAGAGAGAGAGGGAGAGAGAGAACGCTCCACTTCTATTGCACAAATGGGAGAATGAGTTGCAAACAAGAGAAATTGGCTTTTATAGTTCAGGGCCTTTTTCCACTAGGCCGCCCGCTGGGAGTAAGTGACCCAGGCACCCAAAACATAGTTATAAGGCTTTTCTCTATGGTTTGGCAAACTGACCAAGATCCTCTTGTCTATTCTTTGAAGCTCAATACTTTGGAGCTTCTTTAGGGCAATTTCCTCATCAAATGATGGGATTTACAATATAGCATGGGCGTCCATTACATAAGTGTACGAACATAGCTGTCATAGGAATGTGTTAACCACACCAATGGAAGGTTAATAGCAGCGGTGTTTTAGGAGAGAGTCTCAGTTCCTAGATCACCCCACCACTAAGCAGCACTGCTAATTTCACTAATGGGCACTGGATTTTTTCTACTCTCATCATCGTTGTTGTGGCAATGAAGTCTTGGGTAATTTTTTATCAACAGTTGTAGATGGTGTTGTGTGTTTTGTATGAACCCTAAATAAGTTTTGGCTAGGTTGAAGATCTCTCACAGTCATCATCAAGGGCTGAAAGTTGGTTCCAAGACATGGTTCAGAAAAACAATTCATTGGGGATGGCCCGGATTTTCCATGGCTTCTAAATTCTTAAGCACCAAGAGACTTGAAAAATCCACACTGGGCACTAATTACCAATCCAAACATGCTCCGATTATGACCAAACTTTGCAAGCATGTGAGAATGGGCCCCTCCCACATCCTTGAAAAGTTTGGCTCCCATCGGAGCATGTTTAGGTATGATGGTATGGGGAAGGCCCGGATTTTCCATGGCCTTGAAAAATCCGCACTAGGCCCTAATTACTAACCCGAACATGCTCCAAACTAAACCTTGCAAGAATGTGGGAGGGGCCCACCCCCACATGCTTGCAAAGTTTGGTCCCCATCTAAGCATGTTTGGGTACGATGGTATGGGGAAGGCCCGGATTTTCCATGGCCTCTTAAGCACCAAGAGACTTGAAAAATCCGCACTGGGCACTAATTACCAATCCAAACATGCTCCGATTGTGACCAAACTTTGCAAGCATGTGGGGGTGGGCCTCTCCCATACGCTTGAAAAGTTTGGATCCCATTGGAGCATGTTTGGGTATGATGGTATGGGGAAGGCCCGGATTTTCCATGGCCTCTGAAGCACCAAGAGACTTGAAAAATAGGCACTGGGTGCTAATTACTAACCCGAACATGCTCCGATCATGACCAAACTTTGCAAGCATGTGGGAGGGGCCCACCCCCACATTCTTGCAAAGTTTGGCCCCATCTGAGCATGTTTGAGTACGATGGTATCAGGAAGGCCCGGATTTTCCATGGCCTCTTAAGCACCAAGAGACTAGAAAAATCCACATTGGGCACTAATTACCAATCCAAACATACTCCGTTTGTGACCAAACTTTGCAAGCATGTGGTAATGGGCCCCTCCCACATGCTTCCAAAGTTTGGTTTCCATCGGAGCATGTTTGTGTACGATGGTATGGGAAAGGCCCGGATTTTCCATGGCCTCTTAAGCACCAAGAGAGTTGAAAAATCCACACTGGGTGCTAATTACCAATTCAATAATTCTCCGATTGTGATCAAAATTTGCAAGCATGTGGGAGGGGCCCACACCCAAATGCTTGAAAAGTTTGGTCCCCATCGGAGCATGCTTGTGTACGATGGTACAGGGAAGGCCTGGATTTTCCATGGCCTCTTAAGCACCAAGAGACTTGAAAAATCTGCATTGGGCACTAATTTTCAATCCAAACATGCTCCAATTGTGACCAAACTTTGCAAGCACGTGGGGGTGGGCCCCTTCCACATGCTTGTAAAGTCTAATTCCCAACCATCAAAGCATATTTGGGTGCGATGGTATGGGAAAGGCCCGGATTGTCCATGGCCTCTTAAGCACCAAGTGACTTGAAAAATCCACACTGGGCGCTAATTACTAACCCAAACATGGTCCAAGCAAGTGGGAAGTGACCATTGCCACATGCTTGCAAAGTTTGGTCCTCACCATCGGAGCATGTTTGCGTTCGATGATATGGGGAAGGCCCGGATTTTCCATGGCCTCTTAAGCACCAAGAGATTTGAAAAATCCACACTGGGCGCTAAATATCAATCCAAACATGCTCCGATTGTGACCAAACTTTGAAAACATTAGAGGTGGGCCCCTCCCACATGCTTGCAAAGTCTGGTTCCCATCAGAGCATGTCTGGGTATGATGGTATGGGGAACGCCCAGATTTTCTGTGGCCTCTTAAGCACCAAGAGACTTGAAAAATCCACACTGGGAGCTAATTACCAATTCAAACATGCTCTGATTGTGACCAAACTTGGCAAGCATGTGGAGGTGGGCCCCCCACATGCTTGCAAAGTTTGGTTCCATTGGAGCATGTTTGGTTATGATGGTATGGGGAAGGCCCGGATTTTCCATGGCCTCTAAAGCACCAAAAAACTTGAAAAATACACACTGGGCGGGCTAATTACAATATCAAACATGCTCCAATTGTGACCAAACCTTGCAAGCATGTGGGGGTGGGTCCCCCCCACATGCTTGCAAAGTTTGCTCCCCACCATCGGAGCATGTTTGGGTACGATGGTATGGGGAAGGCCCGGATTTTCCATGGCCTCAAGCACCAAGAGACTTGAAAAATCCACACTGGCCCCGCTAATTACCACTCCAAACATGATCTGATTATGACCAAACTTTGCAAACATGTGGGGGTGGCCCCCCCCCCCACATTCTTGCAAAGTTTGGTCCCCATCGGAGCATGTTTGGGTACGATGGTATGGGGAACACCCAGATTTTCCATGGCCTCTTAAGCACCAAGAGACTTGAAAAATCCGCACTGGGTGCTAATTACCAATTCAAACATGCTCTGATTGTGACCAAACTTTGCAAGCATGTGGGGGTGGGCCCTCCCACATGCTTGCAAATTTTGGTTCCCATCGGAGCATGTTTGGGTATGATGGTATGGGAAAGGCCCGGATTTTCCATGGCCTCTTAAGCACCAAGAGACTTGAAAAATCCACAGTGAGCGCTAATTACTAACCCAAACAAGCTCCGATCATGACCAAACTTTGCACAAATATGGGAGGGGGCCACCTCCACATGCTTTGCAAAGTTTAGTCCCCATCACCACATGTTTGGGTATGATAATATGGGGATGGCCCCTATTTTCCATGGCTTCTTAAGCACCAAGAGACTTGAGAAATCCGCACTGGGCACTAATTACCATTCCAAATATGCTCCGATTGTGACCAAACTTTGCAAGCATGTGAGAATGGGCCCCTCCCACATGCTTGAGAAGTTTGGCTCCCATCGGAGCATGTTTGGGTATGATGGTATGGGGAAGGCCCGGATTTTCCTTGGCCTCTTAAGCACCAAGAGACTTGAAAAATCCGCACTGGGCGCTAATTACTGGAACATGCTCTGATCATGACCAAACTTTGCAAGCATGTGAGAGGGGCCCACCCCCACATGCTTGCAAAGTTTGGTCCCCATCTAAGCATGTTTGGGTACAATGGTATGGGGAAGGCCCTGATTTTCCATGGCCTCTTAAGCACCAAGAGACTTGAAAAATCTGCACTGGGCACTAATTACCAATCCAAACATGCTCTGATTGTGACCAAACTTTGCAAGCATGTGGGGGTGGGCCTTTCCCACATGCTTTAAAAGTTTGGATCCCATCGGAGCATGTTTGGGTATGATGGTATGGGGAAGGCTCGGATTTTCGATGGCCTCTTAAGCACAAAGAGACTTGAAAAATCCGCACTAGGCGCTAATTACTAACCCGAACATGCTCTGATCATGACCAAACTTTGCAAGCATGTGGGAGGGGCCCACCCCCACATTCTTGCAAAGTTTGGTCCCCATTTGAGCATGTTTGGGTACGATGGTATGGGGAAGGTCCGGATTTTCCATGGCCTCTTAAGCACCAAGAGACTTGAAAAATCCGCATTGGGCACTAATTACCAATCCAAACATACTCCATTTATGACCAAACTTTGCAAGCATGTGGTAATGGGCCCCTCCCACATGCTTCCAAAGTTTGGTTTCCATCGGAGCATGTTTGTGTACGATGGTATGGGGAAGGCCCGGATTTTTCGTGGCCTCTTAATCACCAAGAGACTTGAAAAATCCACACTGGGTGCTAATTATCAATTCAATCACATTCCGATTGTGATCAATCTTTGCAAGCATGTGGGAGGGGCCCACACCCACATGCTTGAAAAGTTTGGTCCCCATCGGAGCATGTTTGTGTACGATGGTAAAGGAAAGATCTGGATTTTTCATGGCCTCTTAAGCACCAAGAGACTTGAAAATTCCGCATTGGGCACTAATTTTCAATCCAAACATGCTCCAATTGTGACCAAACTTTGCAAGCATGTGGGGGTGGGCCCCTTCCACATGCTTGTAAAGTTTAATTCCCAACCATCAGAGCATATTTGGGTGCGATGGTATGGGGAAGGCCCGGATTTTCCATGGCCTCTTAAGCACCAAGTGACTTGAGAAATCCGCACTGGGCGCTAATTATGTCATGAGAATATATTTTAAGTCCTCTTTAAGAATATTATTTTCCCCTCTTGAGTAATTTAGGGATGCCTAGGTTACTCTTGCGTCATGCCGGCTAGGTTAATATCGTGGGTGACACCACCATAAATATTAATACGTGCAGTATATGACGTATGCTTGGGGCCGGCTAGGTTAATATCGTGGGTGACACCACCATAAATATTAATACGTGCAGTATATGACGTATGCTTGGGGCCGTCTATGATTATTTCAGTTAGGTTTGTATGGCAGGGTGATTCCTGGGGTACTTACGCCTGGTAGTCATGAGTTGGTGATGGTTTGTGCCTGTTTAATATTTGTGGGATTAATTTAATTATTAATTAGGCTTATATTTTCAGGTGATGAAGATTATGAGGATTGATGAATAATGTCGAGGAGGATGTTTCTTATGCGCATCATATTTATTTTTACAAGCGTAGCTTGTAACCTTAGTAGTTGATTTTTCCATTTTGATACATTAGAAAAAATACATTTATAATTTTGAATTTATTAAAGCCTAAAGGCTTTACCCTAGCCCCAATTTTTGGGACACTCTATTTTTGTTGTGGAAGAGTGTCGTGCTCTCTAAAAGCACACTTTGTATATTTTTGGGGGCTATGGCCTATTTTTGGTGGAAAAGCTAATAAAAATACTCGTGTGGGGAAGGCCACACACAAGGGAGGGGAAGATTGCATCGAGCATGTTTGTCTTGGAGCTAAGTATTATTATGTTTGCTATGTTTTTGTTCAATTTATTTGATTTGTTGAAACCTGCAAAGCATGTGTTTTCATGGTTGAATTTATGTGTTGAATTTCTCAAGTGTTCCACAAGCTATCCTAGAGAACGATTCCGTTTTCAGTGGTATCAGAGCTTGGACTAGGAGATTTGTGGAAAGGTGGGAAACGTCTTCATCAACACAACTCTCAAGAAAGTTGCAGGCTTTTAACCGATGGGCAAAAGAAGGGTTTGTGGTCTTTAACCAAAAATTTAAATTCTCAAACTAGCTCTACTTCTCAAACCCACTTACCTCTTCCCAAAACCATTCTTCTTCATCAAAAAGTGGTTTTGCTCAAAGCTTCATGAATTTCAGATCTGACCGTACAGATGGATTCTCCATGGCCAAAAACCTCACCTGTCGTGCTCAGAATTAGAAGAGGTTCAAGCTGCAAAAATCCTATAATTAACGGTCTGCATGTTTTGTGAGCAACTAGCTTTGTAAATTAATCAAAAAGAAGCCAAAGCGATGCGCCGATTTGCAGCCTCACGGGTGAAAAAAAACGTAAGAAGAAGAGTTAAGCTACTAATTACTTAAGCCAAATCCTCAACTTAACTCAATTCTACTTTTCCCAAGCCCAATGCATGTCACATCAACTTTTGGAGCTTTCACACTACCTATTTTCCTATTTCAAGGAAAATTACAAAGAATTGTAATTTTCAGATTTTTGGGTGCAGAAAATTGATTTTTCAGGGCTCAAAGAGGCTTAAAAAGGCCAAATAATTTTTGAAAATTTCTAAAAATTCTCAGAAATTATTACAAAGGTTTGGCCAAGTTTTTAGAATTGTTTGAGCAGTGTTCAAGGTGCATAAAATTATTTCTCTAGCATTTCGACTAGTCAAGTCTCTTAAAATCACTCGGAATTGCTCGGGACTTGTGCGAAACGAAGGGAATTCGACCCAACCATTAACCAAAGTCTTTGTTCAGTTTTAACACAAATCAAATTGCGGGAGAATTGAGATAAGTACAATCATTTGCTTTATTTACATACATCAAATAATATCAATTTTACTTATTTACATTGTTTGCATGAGCACTATGGCAAATTTTCCTATTTTACCTTCAATTCAAGAGCAACTCCAATCTCTACAACAACAAATTGTAGAAGAGAGAGAGATGCGAATTGAATGGGAGCAACAGCTCACAAGTCTAAGAGGTAAGCGTGACTCTTTGCCATCTTATGATGACGAAGACGACACCATCCAAAGAGCTGTCAATGCTACACTTCAAGCACAAAATTCACGGAAAGATTCCAAAATCAATCGTAAAGCTTTTTCATTTCAGAATTATGATGGCAAGAAAGATGCTCGAGTCCTTTTGGCATGGCTTAGTCAATTGGATGACTACTTTTCGGGGGAGAAATTTTTCGAGAAGGACAATATCAAATGTGCGGCTAATCACATGGCGGATAGCGTAGCTCTATGGTGGAGCATCATCAAGCAAGGATATGACAAACCGGATTCATGGAAAAGGTTTCAAAGGCTAGTGAAAAAGCATTTCTTACCTTCACAATTTAAATCTAAAGCTAGGCATCAATGGGATACATTGCATCAACTTGAAAAAGAAAGCATGTCTCAGTATGTGGAGAAGTTTTGGAATACATTACTACAGGTATAGGTTGTGGAGAAAGTCAATGAGAAGGACCAAAAGAGGAAATTCATTTCGGGCCTTAAGTCTACAATTAGGGCTGATGTGAATATGTTTAGACCTCATTCACTTTCTACAGCTATATCTTTGGCAACAAATTTCGAATGCAAAAATGGTTTTCTTAGAGAGGCCAAGTCATTTGAGAGTAACCGCTCTAAACCTTCTTCTAAACCTTTTCATGCTTCAAGAAATTTTCATAAGCCAGGGTTTGACAAAGACAAGGAGATGGTCAAAGGCGAATTAAATTCAAAGAAAGTCAATGGTGGCAAGCCCAAAGGTCCTCCAATCAAATGTTTTCGATGTCATAAAGAAGGACATATAGCACCAAATTGCCCAGAACGTGCAAAGAATCCGACACCTACGGCATGAGTCAATATGCTTGAAGGGGACGACAATGAAGATGAATCGCTCAAGCAAGAGGGTAACTCTGACCCCAACTATTCAGAAGCAGAAGGTAAGCCTCAAGCTCATTCGCTACTCAAATAAAAGGAAAAATTAATGAGCATGAAGTTATTGTTTTGCATGACGATGGTAGCACTCATGACTTTATTTTTGAAAAGGAAATTAGAGCTTTAAACATTCAACCTTCACCTACACATTATAGAGTTAAAGCTACATTTACTGGAACCAAGTATAATTGCATGCAAGAGGTGAAAGGTTTAACTTTAAGCATCAATTCTTTAACAGAAAAAGGGATTTCTTAGTTGCACCTTTACAAGGCGTAGATGTAATATTGGGTATGCCTTGGAGACATATGTACAACCCTATAATAGACTATGATACACATAGCATTTGTGTAAGGAAGGACAATGAAAATATTTTCCTCCAATGTCTAGTCAAAGGAGACATGAGCCCTTTATTGAGCCATACTCAAGCAAAGCGAGCTCTTAGGAAAAGGGAGAAGACTTATATGGTTTGGGTTAACTAGCTTAGCGCTGAGTTTAACACATCCAAAAGTCCAAAACTTGATCCTTATATCTCCAAATTCAGGGATTGTTTTATGGAAGATTTACCTCCAGGATTACCTAAGTCTAGGCCTGAAGACCATAGTATTGACTTATTGCCAGGCAACTCTCCACCTTGTAAAGCTCCTTATAGAGTCAACAAGTTAGAGCAAAAAGAAATCCAAAAACAAATCGAGGATTTGTTAGAAAGAGGCCTTATTAGACCTAGTAGTTCACCCTTTGGAGCTCCAGTCCTTCTTGTTAAGAAGAAGAATGGAACTTTCCGAATGTGACTACTGAGCATTGAACAAAATCACTGTCAAGAACAGATACCCTATTCCTAGGGTAGATGACTTACTTGATAAGCTTAGAGTTTCAAAGGTCTTTAGCAAGATTGACTTAAAGTCTGGTTATCATCAAGTACGCATGATTGAGTCAGACATATTCAAGACTGCATTTAGAACCCAGACTGGCCATTATGAGTTTTTGGTTATGCCATTTGGTTTGACCAATGCTCCAGCTACATTCAGTCATATGATGAATCGCATTTTCCTAAAGTTTCAAAGCTTTGTTGTGGTGTTCTTTGATGATATTCTTGTTTTCAGCGAGAATCGTCAAGAGCATGAGCAACACTTGGAGCAAGTGTTTAACCTTTTGAGAGAAAATGAATTGTATGTCAATCCTGAAAAGAGTTCTTTCTTTCAAAAAGAGATTGAATACTTAGGCCATATAGTGTCAACTGAAAGAATCCGTGTGGATCCTAAGAAGATTGAGTGTATAGCCTCTTGGCCTACACCTCGAGACATTCATGACCTTAGATCTTTTCTAGGTCTATGTAGTTACTATAGGAAGTTTGTCAAGAATTTCACTTATATTGCACATCCTTTGACGGAACTTCTCAAGAAAACTACATTTTTCCATTGGACCGAAAGTCAAGATAAATCTTTTCTAGTACTTAAGGATGCATTAACTCATGCACCTGACTTTCAAAGACCATTCTTTGTGGTTGTAACTGATGCTAGTGGCAAAGGTTTTGGTGCTGTGCTTATGCAAGACAACCATCCTATTGCCTATGAAAGTTGAAAGCTAAAACCTGCTGAAACAAATTATAGTATATATGACAAGGAATTAGCAGCAGTTGTGCATGCCTTGAAGATTTGGAAGCATTACCTAATGGGTTCAGAATTTCTTATCAAGACTGATCAACAAAGCATTAGGCATTTGCTTTCGCAACCCCTTATTTCAGATAGGCACATCAAATGGACATCTTTCATACAAAGTTTCCAACCCATGATTCAATACCAACCTGGAAAGGAAAATGTTGTTGCCGATGCTTTAAGTAGAAGACCACATATCAACAACATTTCTGAAAGTGAACCATTTGTACTTATGAAAGAAACTTATGAAGTAGATCTAGATTTTTCTGAGATATGGATCAAATTGCGTGCAAACAATTGGACACCTCAAGGAAATTATTCTTATAATGATGGCTATCTTTTCTTTGAGAAAAGATTATGTGTTACTCAACCCTATAGACAACTTGTCTTGGAAGAGATGCACCAACCACCATTCATGGGACATAGAGGAGTTTCCGCAACACTTCGAGAATTCTTTTGGCCTCATTTGAAAAATGATGTAGCAAAATTTGTAGCTAACTGTAACATTTGTCAAGCAATTAAAAGCTACAAAGGCAAAGCTTTGGGATTACTTATGCCTTTACCCATTCCAAACCGACCATGGGAACTCAGGGGGGTCACTCTATGTAGAATATCCCTATCGCGTGCGTTCAAGGCCCATATTTTAAATCCCTTATCTGTGAATTTTTTAATCCATATAATATCCCCTTTTCTTTATGAATCTGTAAATTTTTTTGAAAAAAATTTAAATCATATCCTTATGTAAATATATTTCTATAAGTTTCATAAATTGAAAATATGCTTCTGTTGAACGCACGTGATATTCACATTTTTTTGTGAGCGACCCCCCCGATCATGGGAACAAGTGTCTATGGACTTCATTACAGGCTTTCCTACTACTTCCAGTCATCATGACATGATTTGGACAATAGTGGACAGGTTTAGTAAGCAAGCCTATTTCATTCCATGTAAAAAGACACTGACTTCTCAGCAAGCTGCGACCATATTTGTCAAGCAAATCTTTGTTCCTCATGGTCTACCCAAAGTGATAGTTTCTGATAGAGATTCCAAATTTTGTAGTCACTTTTGGATTGCTCTTTTCTCAAACTTAGGCACTAAGTTAGATTTTTCTACGGCTTTTCATCCTGAATCAAATGGACAGACTGAAGTCACGAATAGCACTATCTTGGATATGCTTAGAGCCTATGTTTCCCAGCAACCTAGTTCATGAGATAAGTACATACATCTACTCCAATTTGCTTATAATAATACTCCTCATTCTACTACTGGTCGAGCACCATTTGAGATTATCTATGGTAGAGATTTGCCTATTCCGGCTACTAGACTCTCCCATAAGATTGAAGCTGCTGACCAATATACTCGAGACTTTGATCGCATTTTATCTGAAGTGCGTGATTGTATTGCACATGCTTCGATTGTGATTAAACTTTACAAGAATGTGGAAGGGGCCCACACCAACATGCTTGAAAAGTTTGGTCCCCATCGGAGCATGTTTGTGTACGATGGTAAAGTGAAGGCCTGGATTTTCCATGGCCTCTTAAGCACCAAGAGACTTGAAAAATCTGCATTGGGCACTAATTTTCAATCCAATCATGCTCCATTTATGACCAAACTTTGCAAGCATGTGGGGGTGGGCTCCTTCCACATGCTTGTAAAGTTTAATTCCCAACCGTCAGAGCATATTTGGGTGCGATGGTATGGGGAAGGCTCGGATTTTCCATGGCCTCTTTAGCACCAAGTGACTTGAAAAATCCGCACTAGGCGCTAATTACTAACTCAAACATGGTTCAAGCAAGTGGGAGGGGCCCACCGCCACATGCTTGCAAAGTTTGGTCCTCACCATCGGAGCATGTTTGGGTACGATGATATGGGGAAGGCCCGGATTTTTCAAGTCTCTTAAGCACCAAGAGACTTGAAAAATCCACACTGGGTGCTAAATATCAATCCAACCATGCTCCGATTGTGACCAAACTTTGAAAACATGTGGAGGTGGGCCCCTCCCACGTGCTTGCAAAGTTTGGTTCCCATTGAAGCATGTCTGGGTATCATGGTATGGGGAACGCCTAGATTTTCCATGGCCTCTAAAGCACCAAGAGACTTGAAAAATCCACACTGGGCGCTAATTACAATATCAAACATACTCCAATTGTGACCAAACTTAGCAAGCATGTGGGGGTGGGTCCCCCCCACATGCTTGCAAAGTTTGCTCCCCACCATCGGAGTATGTTTGGGTATGATGGTATGGGGAAGGCCCGGATTTTCCATGGCCTCAAGCACCAAGAGACTTGAAAAATCCACACTAGCCGTCGCCGCTAATTACCACTCCAAACATGCTCTGATTGTGACCAATCTTTGCAAACATGTGGGGGTGGGCCCCCCCCACATTCTTGCAAAGTTTGGTCCCCATCGGAGCATGTTTGGATACGATGGTATGGGGAAGGCCCGGATTTTCCATGGCCTCTTAAGCACCAAGAGACTTGAAAAATCCGCACTGGGTGCTAATTACCAATTCAAACATGCACTAATTGTGACCAAACTTTGCAAGCATGTGGTGGTGGGCCCTCCCACATGCTTGCAAATTTTGGTTCCCATCGGAGCATGTTTGGGTACGATGGTATGGGGAAGGCCCATTTTCTCCATGGCCTCTTAAGCACCAAGAGACTTGAAAAATCCGCAGTGATGAGCGCTAATTACTAACCTGAACATGCTCTGATCATGACCAAACTTTGCATGAATATGGGAGGGGGCCACACCCACATGCTTTGCAAAGTTTAGTCCCCATCACCGCATGTTTGGGTACGATAATATGGGGATGGCTCGGATTTTCCATGGCTTCTTAAGCACCAAGAGACTTGAAAAATCCGCACTTGGCACTAATTACCAATCCAAACATGCTCCGATTGTGACCAAACTTTGCAAACATGTGAGAATGGACCCCTCCCACATGCTTGAAAAGTTTGGCTCCCATCGGAGCATGTTTGGGTATGATGGTATGGGGAAGGCCCGGATTTTCCATGGCTCTTAAGCACCAAGAGACTTGAAAAATCCGCACTGGGTGCTAATTACTAACCCGAACATGCTCCGATCATGACCAAACTTTGCAAGCATGTGGGAGGGGCCCACCCCCACATGCTTGCAAAGTTTGGTCCCCATCTGAGCATGTTTGGGTACGATGGTATGGGGAAGGCCTGGATTTTCGATGGCCTCTTTTGCACTAAGAGACTTGAAAAATCCACACTAGGCACTAATTACGAATCCAAACATGCTCCGATTGTGACCAAACTTTGCAAGCATGTGGGGGTGGGCCTTGTTGAGATATCGAGCTCTAGTGAGGCGGTGGACACTGATGACCCGCCTGGGGGATAGGCCCCACACTTACACCAGTGGCATGGTTGGTGAGATCTTGGGTGATATGCAGCCAGTGGGATGACAGGCTGTGTGACAGCCACTCTAGAGACTGGCATAGTTATAGCGCCAGCTCATTTAGTCGGGTTCACACTATAGAGAACCCGTGTATGTATTGGTTGAGTACCTTTCATATTATTGAGTACTCTTATTCTTGTATATGGTGTGTTGAGTGTTGAGTAGAGAAGAAGAAGATTTTCAGCCTCTCACCTTGTGTGTTCTCTATTAGGGTTTTGTGAGTGTGTGTGTGTGCATGCAAGAGCTCAAGCTCTCTTCCCCCCTGCATCTTTTCATGGTATCAGAGCCTGGTTCATGCTAAGGGCTGAGCTGCAAGCAAGAGAACCATAGGAAGCGGTACGAGGGTAAGAGCTTCAACTACTCTTCCCTATTGTGTTGGTGACTACACCCTTGTTGGGAGCTCTACGGGAGGCACCGGCAAACGATCTCCAATTGAGGAGCTTTCTTCGCGAGAGTGAAGCTATAGGGCAACTATACAGTCCTTTGGACTACAATTTCCGGGCCAAAAACGCGTTTCGGGCGCGTCTGGACCTCCGTTTTTCAGAAAGCAGGCGATTTCGAGCACTGCGGGTAAGTCATCGATTCTCTGCAGAACTCTGTTTTTAAGAACTGCAGGAAGACAGATTGACTGTGCAGACACTGTGGGTGCTGCAAAGAGGTCTACAGTTGCCATTGGGTGTATGTATGTGCATTGAAGTCACTGGTTGTGACATTTGAGAGTACTACAGTACCGCTGTGCAGAAAATACAGCAGTTGTGCAGGAAAAACCAGAGTGCAGTTTCTGGTAAAATTGTGTGTTTGGCAAGATGTCTAATGATGGCATAACACACATTGTGGCTGAGAAGCTGGACAAGAATAACTTCCATGCTTGGAGGTTCAGGTTGACGAATTTCCTGATGGGAACAGGTTATTGGGACTACATAGAAGGTGAGCATGAAGAGGCACCGGAGATACCGGATATAAATCCGACTGCTGCAGATGTGAAAGAGTTTAAAGACTGGAACCAAGGAGCCAGGAAGGTTATGTATTGGCTTTCCATTAGTATACAGGACACCATGATTGGGCACATTCAGGATGCCAAGTCCCCCAAGGAGGCGTGGGACACCTTGGTAAAGCTTTATGAAACAAACACCAAGGCACGTAAGATACAGTTGAAGAATGAACTTCATACTGTGGAGAAAAAGAGCATGTCTATGAATGACTATGCGTTGAAGATAAAGGGCATTGTCGAATCCCTTGCATCTATTGGTGTGTCAGTAGATGATGATGACAAGGTGGAAGTCTGTCTACGTGGTCTCGGGCCACAATACAAGGCGTTTAAGACGTCTATTCAGACTCGGGAAAACATTCCCAACTTTACAGATTTGGTGTCTATGCTGATTATCGAAGAGAAGAACTTGGGTGAAGACCAACAGTCTTCACAAAGCAAAAACAGTTCAGAGCAACAGGCCTTCTACATGAGTTCAGGAAGAGGACGAGGTAGAGGAGGCCGTGGACGCGATCAAGGAGGTGGCCGAACAGGTAATCAGAATTATGGCCAGCAGCAGCAGCAACAACAACAGTCCCAGAATCAACAACAACAACAACACGCAGGTGGAAGAGGCAAATTCAGAGGCAGGGGGAGTCAAAGAGGCCATGGAAATTGGCAAAGGCAATATAATGATGCACGTGAATGCTACTATTGTGGTAAGCCAAGACATGTGCAGTCAGAATGTTATAAGAAGCAGGCTGACATGCAAAATGGGAAAGTGCAGCATAACAACTATGCATCCTCAAGCAGAAATAATGAGGATAATGAAAGGTTGTTTGTTATGCAGCATGTCGTGAATGCCATGTCTGAAAATGTTGATGCAGCACAAAAAGATAATGTATGGTATGTGGATTCAGGCGCTTCGAACCACATGACGAGTCATGGAGAGTGGTTCAAGGAGATGAAAAACCCGGAAAGACCAGGTTTTGTGGAAACAGGGGATGACACTGCTCATCCAATTGCCCACATTGGAGATGTGCCATTGTCTATGCAGGATGGCAAAGTGAAGTACCTTGCAGATGTACTTCATGTACCGAACATAACAAAGAATCTGGTTTCAGTTGGCCAAATGATTGA
Source organism: Cibotium barometz (assembly GCF_041138505.1). Lineage (NCBI taxonomy): Eukaryota > Viridiplantae > Streptophyta > Polypodiopsida > Cyatheales > Cibotiaceae > Cibotium > Cibotium barometz. The sequence continues at coordinate 50,771,762 of NC_141060.1, forward strand.
GCAGGGTTTGCAGGTTCGGTTTAACCCTGATGGGTGTTATGTTGAAGATTTCAAAGACAAGTGCAGGTTGGTTGCAAAAGGCAACAGAGTGGGCAGAATGTTTACGTTGGATGTAGACATGCTTGAGATGAGTGCTGCGATGTTTGCAAATGGTTCAGGAGTTGTTGCAGACACAGACATATGGCATAAAAGGATTGGTCGTGTGAATGTGCAGAGATTGAAGTCTATGCAGACAAAAGGAATTGTGACAGGGCTGCCAAAATTTAAAGTGGAAGGTATGCAGAAAATATGTGAAGCATGCCAATTTGGGAAGCAAACAAAGCATGTGTTTCCACGTAACAGATATGTGAGCAGAAATGCATTAGATGTTGTGCATTCAGATGTATGGGGTCCTACGAAGACCGTGTCTATGGGAGGCTGCAGGTACTATGTCACTTTTATTGATGACCACACAAGGAAAGTGTGGGTATATTTCATGAAGGAGAAGAGTGAGGTGTTCACTCACTTTCAGAATTTCAGAGTTTTGGTTGAAAAGCAAACAGGGAAATATGTAAAGTGCCTAAGGTCAGATGGAGGGGGAGAGTACTTCTCCAATGAGTTCTCTGAATATTTGAAGAAGAATGGTATTCGGAGACAGTATACATGCAGATACACTCCACAGCAAAATGGAGTTGCTGAGCGGAAAAACAGGCACATTGCTGAGATTGCGCGAGCATTGATGGAAGAGAAGAATATGCCGCATTGCTATTGGACTGAGGCTGTTTCTACAGCAGTATACATCATGAACAGGACTCCAACTGCAGCCATACATGATGTAACTCCAGAGGAGAGGTTTACTGGCAGAAAACCAGATTTGTCTCATCTGAAAGTCTTTGGATGCATTGCATATGTGCATGTGCCAGATGAGCTGAGAACTAAGCTGGATCCGAAAGCTGAAAAATGTGTGTTTATTGGATACTCCCTTGAGCAAAAGGGGTACAGGTGTTATAACCCTGCTACACGTGAGTTGAGGGTAAGTAGGGATGTTGTCTTTGATGAGATGAGCAGTTGGTATGCTGCTGAAAAAGAAGCTATTGGGGCTGATGTGAGTGGAAGTGTGGTTGCACAGAATGCAGGTCAGCAATCACAGTCTTTGAGTGGACCAGGAGAGTCCTCATCTAGTGGGTCTATTGATAGACCTTGGAGTGGCAGGCTGCGTCATAATACCAGTCCTGCAAATGTGATTACTACATCACGTAAAGGAAAAGAGAAAGTGGTTGAGCCCCTTGGTATGCCTGACATTTCTGCAGGGCATTCTCATGTTGATGGAGAGTCTAGTGGCTCAGATATGAGCCTTGATGAGGAGCTTGGGATCCCAGCTATGAGAACACCTGGTGTAAAGAAGGCTATGGAGGCCATGAATGAAAAGCTGCGAAGATCAGGGAGAGTGAAGAACCCTGTGCAGAGATTTACATATGATGGTTATGTGGCACATCACTATGCATATATGGCAAAAGTTGTGCAGGTTGTAGAGCCCACATGCATTGATGAGGCTGTTGGAAATGTGTGTTGGGAGAAAGCTATGGATGAGCAGATGGATGCACTATATGGAAATGAGACTTGGGATTTAGTGCAATTGCCTGAAGGCAAGAAAGCCATTGGATGCAAGTGGGTGTACAAAGTTAAACATAACAGTGATGGAAGCATAAACAGGTACAAGGCTAGATTGGTAGCCAAAGGATATGCGCAGACATATGGGATTGATTATGAGGAAACTTTCAGTCCAGTTGCCAAGATGGCAACGGTGAGAGTTGTGATAGCAGTGGCTGCGTCAAAGCAATGGTCTTTACATCAGATGGATGTAAAGAATGCATTCTTGCATGGGGATTTGCAAGAAGAGGTGTATATGTTGCAGCCACCTGGTTATGAGGATGTGGGTCACCCCGAGCATGTTTGCAGGTTGAAGAAAGCCTTGTATGGCTTAAAGCAAGCACCAAGAGCATGGTCTGACAAGATTTCTGAATATCTTGTCACTATTGGCTTTCATGTAGCCAATGCAGATTTCTCATTGTATGTGAGACATGGTGATAGAGGAGTTGTGCTTGTTGTCATCTATGTAGATGACTTGATCATTACGGGGGACCATGATGCAGAGATCTTTGATGTAAAGATCTTGCTTAGACAGAAGTTCGAGATGAAGGATCTGGGGGAGCTCAGATATTTCTTGGGCATTGAGGTGATTAGGTCACCACATGGTATTGGATTACTGTAGAGACAGTATGGCTTGGACATGTTATCCAAGTATGGTATGACAGGCTGTAAGCCTATTTCTGTGCCATTGGATCAGAATGGCAAGTTGAGTGCAGTTTCAGGAGAGATCTTGGAGGATCCTACTATGTACAGGAGCATAGTAGGAAGTTTGATCTACATGACGATCACCAGACCAGATTTGAGCTATACTGTTGGGTTGGTGAGTCAGTTTATGCAGGTTCCACGAAAACCGCATTTGGATGCTGTGAGACGCATACTGAGGTATGTGAGGTCTACTTTGCATTGTGGACTATTCTATGAGACTGGGACAGAGATATGTGTACATGGGTACACAGATGCTGATTGGGCTGGTAGTATCTCAGATAGAAGATCTACCAGTGGATTCATGTTTTCTTTGGGGAGTGCTGCTGTGACTTGGAGCAGCAAGAAGCAGCCTACGGTTGCTCTATCGAGTACGGAGGCCGAGTACAGAGGAGCTGCTATGGCAGCATGTGAGGTAGCTTGGTTGAGAAAGCTACTTGCCGATTTGGGTCTATCAGTGGATAGACAAGTTGTCATTTTCTGTGACAACATTAGCAGTATACAGTTGGCCAGGAACCCAGTCTTTCATGCTCGTACGAAGCACATAGAGGTCCACTATCACTTCGTCAGAGAGAAGGTCTTGGCAGGAGACCTTGACCTTGTTTATGTCAGCACAGAGGATCAGGTAGCTGACATCTTCACCAAAGCATTGGGTACAGAGAAGCTCCGCAGATTCAGGGCTTCACTTGGTGTACATGAGATGGAGTTGAGCTCGAGGGGGAGTGTTGAGATATCGAGCTCTAGTGAGGCGGTGGACACTGATGACCCGCCTGGGGGATAGGCCCCACACTTACACCACTGGCATGGTTGGTGAGATCTTGGGTGATATGCAGCCAGTGGGATGACAGGCTGTGTGACAGCCACTCTAGAGACTGGCATAGTTATAGCGCCAGCTCATTTAGTCGGGTTCACACTATAGAGAACCCGTGTATGTATTGGTTGAGTACCTTTCATATTATTGAGTACTCTTATTCTTGTATATGGTGTGTTGAGTGTTGAGTAGAGAAGAAGAAGATTTTCAGCCTCTCACCTTGTGTGTTCTCTATTAGGGTTTTGTGAGTGTGTGTGTGTGCATGCAAGAGCTCAAGCTCTCTTCCCCCCTGCATCTTTTCAGGCCTCTCCCACATGCTTGAAAAGTTTGGATTCCATCGGAGCATGTTTGGGTATGATGGTATGAGGAAGGCCAGGATTTTTCATGGCCTCTTAAGCACCAAGAGACTTGAAAAAACGCACTGGGCACTAATTACTAACCCGAACATGCTCCGATCATGACCAAACTTTGCAAGCATGTGGAAGGGGCCCACCCCCACATTCTTGCAAAGTTTGGTCCCCATCTGAGCATGTTTGGGGTACGATGGTATGGGGATGGCCCGGATTTTCCATGGCTTCTTAAGCACCGAGAGACTTGAAAAATCCCCACTGGGCACTAATTACCAATCCAAACATGCTCCGATGGTGACCAAACTTTGCAAGCATTTAAGAATGGGCCCCTCACACATGCTTGAAAAGTTTGGCTCCCATCGGAGCATGTTTGGGTATGATGGTATGGGGAAGGCCTGAATTTTCCATGGCCTCCTAAGCACCAAGAGACTTGAAAAATCCACACTGGGCACTAATTACTAACCCAAACATGCTCCGATCATGACCAAACTTTGAAAGCATGTGGGAGGGGCCCACCCCCACATGCTTGCAAAGTTTGGTCCCCATGTGAGCATGTTTGGGTACGATGGTATGGGGAAGGCCCGGATTTTCCATGGCTTCTTAAGCACCGAGAGACTTGAAAAATCCCCACTGGGCACTAATTACCAATCCAAACATGCTCCGATTGTGACCAAACTTTGCAAGCATGTAAGAATGGGTCCCTCACACATGCTTGAAAAGTTTGGATCCCATCGGAGCATGTTTGGGTATGATGGTATGAGAAAGGCCCGGATTTTCCATGGCCTCTTAAGCACCAAGAGACTTGAAAAATCCGCACTGGGCACTAATTACTAACCCGAACATGCTCCGATCTTGACCAAACTTTGCAATCATGTGGGAGGGGCCCACCCCCAGATTCTTGCAAAGTTTGGTTCCCATCTGAGCATGTTTGGGTACGATGGTATGGGGAAGGCCCGGATTTTCCATGGCCTCTTAAGCACCAAGAGACTTGAAAAATCCGCACTCGGCGCTAATTACTAACCCAAACATGGTCCAAGAAAGTGGGAGGGGCCCACCGCCACATGCTTGCAAAGTTTGGTCCTTACCATCGGAGCATGTTTGGGTACGATGATATGGGGAAGGCCTGGATTTTCCATGGCCTCTTAAGCACCAAGAGACTTGAGAAATCCACACTGGGTGCTAAATATCAATCCAAACATGCTCCGATTGTGACCAAACTTTGAAAACATGTCGAGGTATACATGCTTGTAGAATTTGGTTCCCATCGGAGTATTTCTGGGTATGATGGTATGCGAAACACCCAGATTTTCTCTGGCCTCTTAAGCACCAAGAGACTTGAAAAATCCGCATTGGGCGCTGATTACCAATTCAAACATGCTCCGATTGTGACCAAACGTGGCAAGCATATGGGGGTCGGCCCCTCCCACATTCTTGCAAAGTTTGGTCCCCATCGGAGCATGTTTGGTTATTATGGTATGAGGAAGGCCCGGACTTTCCATGGCCTCTAAAGCACCAAGAGACTTGAAAAATCCACAGTGGGCACTAATTACAATATCAAACATGCTCCAATTGTGACCAAACTTTGCGAGCATGTGGGGGTGGGTCCTCCCCACATGCTTGCAAAGTTTGGTCCCCACCATCAAAGCATGTTTGGGTACGATGGTATGGGGAAGGCCCGGATTTTCCATGGCCTCAAGCACCAAGAGACTTGAAAAATCCACACTGGCCGCTAATTACCACTCCAAACATGCTCTGATTGTGACCAAACTTTGCAAACATGTAGGGGTGGGCCCTCCCACATGCTTGCAGAGTTTACTTCCCATCGGAGTATGTTTGGGTACGATGGTATGGGGAAGGCCCGGATTTTCCATGGCCTCTTAAGCACCAAGAGACTTGAAAAATCTGCACTGGGGGCTAATTACAAATCCAAACATACTCCGATTTATAAGTAAACTTTGCATGCATGTCGGGGTGGGCTCCCCCCACATGCTTGCAAGGTTTGGTTACCTTCGGAGCTTGTTTGGGTATGATGGTATGGGAAAGGCCCGGATTTTCCATGGCCTCTTAAGCACGAAGAGACTTGAAAAATAATTACCAATTCAAACATGCTCGCACTGTGACAAAACTTTGTAAGCATGTGGGGGTGGGTCACCCCCACATGCTTACAAAGTTTGGTCCCCATCGGAGCATGTTTCGGTACGATGGTATGGGGATGGCCCGGATTGTCCATGGCCTCTTAAGCACAAAAAAGATTTGAAAAATCCGCACTCGGCACTAATTACCAATCCAAACATGTTCCAATTATGAGAAAACTTTGCAAGCATGTGGGGGTGGGCCCCTCCCACATGCTTGCAAAGTTTTGTTCCCATCGGAGCATGTTTGCATATGATGGTATGGGGAAGGCCCGGATTTTCCATGGCTTCTTAAGCACCAAGAGACTTCAAAAATCCGCATTGGGCACTAATTACCAATCCAAACATGCTCCGATTGTGACCAAACTTTACAAGCATGTGGGGGTGGGTCCCTCCAAATGCTTGCAAAGTTTTCTTCCCACCATCGGAGCATGTTTGGGTACGATGGTATGGAGAAGGCCCGGATTTTCCATGGCCTCAACCACCAAGAGACTTGAAAAATCCACACTGGCTGCGAATTACCACTCCAAACATGCTCTGATTGTGACCAAACTTTGCAAACATGTGGGGGTGGGCCCCCCCCACATTCTTGCAAAGTTTGGTCCCCATCGGAGCATGTTTGGGTATGATCGTATGGGGAAGGCCCGGATTTTCCATGGCCTCTTAAGCACCAAGAGACTTGAAAAATCCGCACCAGTTCAAACATGCTCTGATTGTGACCAAACTTTGCAAGCATGTGGGGGTGGGCCCTCCCACATGCTTGTAAATTTTGGTTCCCATCGGAGCATGTTTGGGTACGGTGGTATGGGGTAGGCCCGGATTTTCCATGGCCTCTTAAGCACCAAGAGACTTGAAAAATCCGCAGTGAACGCTAATTACTAACCCGAACATGCTCCGATCATGACCAAACTTTGCACGAATATGGGAGGGGGCCACCCCCACATGATTTCCAAAGTTTAGTCTCCATCACCGCATGTTTGGGTACGATGGTATGGGTAAGGCCCGGATTTTCCATGGTCTCTTCAGCACCAAGAGACTTGAAAAATCCGCATTGGGCACTAATTACCAATCTAAACATGCTCTGATTGTGACCAAACTTTGCAAGCATGTGAGAATGGGCCCCTCCCACATGCTTGGAAAGCTTGGCTCCCATCGGAGCATGTTTAGGTATGATGGTATGGGGAAGGCCCGGATTTTCCATGGCCTCTTAAGCACCAAGAGACTTGAAAAATCTGCACTCGGCACTAATTACTAACCCGAACATGCTCCGATCATGACCAAACTTTGCAAGCATGTGGGAGGGGCCCACCTCCACATGCTTGCAAAGTTTGGTCCCCATCTGAGCATGTTTGGGTACGATGGTATGGGGAAGGCCTGGATTTTCCATGGCCTCTTCAACACCAAGAGACTTGAAAAATCCGCACTGGGCACTAATTACCAATCCAAACATGCTCCGATTGTGACCAAAATTTGCAAGCATGTGGGGGTGGGCCTCTCCCACATGATTGAAAAGTTTGGATCCCATCGGAGCATGTTTGGGTATAATGGTATGGGGAAGGCCCGGATTTTCCATGGCCTCTTAAGCACCAAGAGACTTGAAAAATTCACACTGGGCACTAATTACTAACCCGAACATGCTCCGATCATGACCAAACTTTGCAAGCATGTTGGAGGGCCCCACCCCCACATTCTTGCAAAGTTTGGCCCCCATCTGAGCATGTTTGGGTACGATGGTATGGGGAAGTCCCAGATTTTCCATGGCCTCTTAAGCACCAAGAGACTTGAAAAATCCACATTGGGCACTAATTACCAATCCAAACATACTCCGTTTGTGACCAAACTTTGTAAGCATGTGGTACTGGGCCCCTCCCACATGCTTCCAAAGTTTGGTTTCCATCGGAGTATGTTTGTGTACGATGGTATGGGGAAGGCTTGGATTTTTCGTGGCCTCTTAAGCACCAAGAGACTTGAAAAATCCACACTGGGTGCTAATTACCAATTCAATCATGCTTTGATTGTGATTAAACTTTGCAAGAATGTGAAAGGGGCCCACACCCACATGCTTGAAAAGTTTGGTCCCCATCGGAGCATGTTTGTGTACGATGGTAAAGGGAAGGCCTGGATTTTCCATGGCCTCTTAAGCACCAAGAGACTTGAAAAATCTGCATTGGGCACTAATTTTCAATCCAATCATGCTCCATTCATGACCAAACTTTGCAAGCATGTGGGGGTGGGCTCCTTCCACATGCTTGTAAAGTTTAATTCCCAACCGTCAGAGCATATTTGGGTGCGATGGTATGGGGAAGGCTCGGATTTTCCATGGCCTCTTTAGCACCAAGTGACTTGAAAAATCCGCACTAGGCGCTAATTACTAACTCAAACATGGTTCAAGCAAGTGGGAGGGGCCCACCGCCACATGCTTGCAAAGTTTGGTCCTCACCATCGGAGCATGTTTGGGTACGATGATATGGGGAAGGCCCGGATTTTTCAAGTCTCTTAAGCACCAAGAGACTTGAAAAATCCACACTGGGTGCTAAATATTAATCCAAACATGCTCCGATTGTGACCAAACTTTGAAAACATGTGGAGGTGGGCCCCTCCCACGTGCTTGCAAAGTTTGGTTCCCATTGAAGCATGTCTGGGTATCATGGTATGGGGAACGCCCAGATTTTCCATGGCCTCTAAAGCACCAAGAGACTTGAAAAATCCACACTGGGCGCTAATTACAATATCAAACATGCTCCAATTGTGACCAAACTTAGCAAGCATGTGGGGGTGGGTCCCCCCCACATGCTTGCAAAGTTTGCTCCCCACCATCGGAGCATGTTTGGGTATGATGGTATGGGGAAGGCCCGGATTTTCCATTGCCTCAAGCACCAAGAGACTTGAAAAATCCACACTAGCCGCCGCCGCTAATTACCACTCCAAACATGCTCTGATTGTGACCAACCTTTGCAAACATGTGGAAGTGGGCTCCCCCCCCCACATTCTTGCAAAGTTTGGTCCCCATCGGAGCATGTTTGGATACGATGGTATGGGGAAGGCCCGGATTTTTCATGGCCTCTTAAGCACCAAGAGACTTGAAAAATCCGCACAAGGTGCTAATTACCAATTCAAACATGCACTAATTGTGACCAAACTTTGCAAGCATGTGGTGGTGGGCCCTCCCACATGCTTGCAAATTTTGGTTCCCATCGGAGCATGTTTGGGTACGATGGTATGGGGAAGGCCCAGTTTTTCCATGGCCTCTTAAGCACCAAGAGACTTGAAAAATCCGCAGTGATGAGCGCTAATTACTAACCCGAACATGCTCCGATCATGACCAAACTTTGCACGAATATGGGAGGGAGCCACCCCCACATGCTTTGCAAAGTTTAGTCCCCATCACCGCATGTTTGGGTACGATAATATGGGGATGGCCCGGATTTTCCATGGCTTCTTAAGCACCAAGAGACTTGAAAAATCTGCACTTGGCACTAATTACCAATCCAAACATGCTCCGATTGTGACCAAGCTTTGCAAACATGTGAGAATGGACCCCTCCCACATGCTTGAAAAGTTTGGCTCCCATCGGAGCATGTTTGGGTATGATGGTATGGGGAAGGCCCGGATTTTCCATGGCTCTTAAGCACCAAGAGACTTGAAAAATCCGCACTGGGTGCTAATTGCTAACCCGAACATGCTCTGATCATGACCAAACTTTGCAAGCATGTGGGAGGGGCCCACCCCCACATGCTTGCAAAGTTTGGTCCCCATCTGAGCATGTTTGGGTACGATGGTATGGGGAAGGCCCGGATTTTCGATGGCCTCTTCAGCACCAAGAGACTTGAAAAATCCACACTAGGCACTAATTACGAATCCAAACATGCTCCGATTGTGACCAAACTTTGCAAGCATGTGGGGGTGGGCCTCTCCCACATGCTTGAAAAGTTTGGATTCCATCGGAGCATGTTTGGGTATGATGGTATGAGGAAGGCCAGGATTTTCCATGGCCTCTTAAGCACCAAGAGACTTGAAAAATAAGCACTGGGCACTAATTACTAACCCGAACATGCTCCGATCATGACCAAACTTTGCAAGCATGTGGAAGGGGCCCACCCCCACATTCTTGCAAAGTTTGGTCCCCATCTGAGCATGTTTGGGTACGATGGTATGGGGATGGCCCGGATTTTCCATGGCTTCTTAAGCACCGAGAGACTTGAAAAATCCCCACTGGGCACTAATTACCAATCCAAACATGCTCTGATGGTGACCAAACTTTGCAAGCATGTAAGAATGGGCCCCTCACACATGCTTGAAAAGTTTGGCTCCCATCGTAGCATGTTTGGGTATGATGGTATGGGGAAGGCCTGAATTTTCCATGGCCTCCTAAGCACCAAGAGACTTGAAAAATCCACACTGGGCACTAATTACTAACCCAAACATGCTCCGATCATGACCAAACTTTGCAAGCATGTGGGAGAGGCCCACCCCCACATGCTTGCAAAGTTTGGTCCCCATCTGAGCATGTTTGGGTACGATGGTATGGGGAAGGCCCGGATTTTCCATGGCTTCTTAAGCACCGAGAGACTTGAAAAATCCCCACCGGGCACTAATTACCAATCCAAACATGCTCCGAGTGTAACCAAACTTTGCAAGCATGTAAGAATGGGCCCCTCACACATGCTTGAAAAGTTTGGATCCCATCGGAGCATGTTTGGGTATGATGGTATGAGAAAGGCCCGGATTTTCCATGACCTCTAAAGCACCAAGAGACTTGAAAAATCCGCACTGGGCACTAATTACTAACCCGAACATGCTCCAATCTTGACCAAACTTTGCAAGCATGTGGGAGGGGCCCACCCCCACATTCTTGCAAAGTTTGGTCCCCATCTGAGCATGTTTGGGTACGATGGTATGGGGAAGGCCCGGATTTTCCATGGCCTCTTAAGCACCAAGAGACTTGAAAAATCCGCACTCGGCGCTAATTACTAACCCAAACATGGTCCAAGCAAGTGGGAGGGGCCCACCGCCACATAATTGCAAAGTTTGGTCCTCACCATCGGAGCATGTTTGGGTACGATGATATGGGGAAGGCCTGGATATTCCATGGCCTCTTAAGCACCAAGAGACTTGAGAAATCCACACTGGGTGCTAAATATCAATCCAAACATGCTCCGATTGTGACCAAACTTTGAAAACATGTCGAGGTATACATGCTTGTAGAATTCGGTTCCCATAGTATGTCTGGGTATGATGGTATGCGAAACACCCAGATTTTCTCTGGCCTCTTAAGCACCAAGAGACTTGAAAAATCCGCACTGGGCGCTAATTACCAATTCAAACATGCTTCGATTGTGACCAAACGTGGCAAGCATATGGGGGTGGGCCCCCCACATGCTTGGAAAGTTTGGTCCCCATCGGAGCATGTTTGGTTATTATGGTATGAGGAAGGCCCGGACTTTCCATGGCCTCTAAAGCACCAAGAGACTTGAAAAATCCACAGTGGGCACTAATTACAATATCAAACATGCTCCAATTGTGACCAAACTTTGCAAGCATGTGGGGGTGGGTCCTCCCCACATGCTTGCAAAGTTTGGTCCCCACCATCAAAGCATGTTTGGGTACGATGGTATGGGGAAGGCCCGGATTTTCCATGGCCTCAAGCACCAAGAGACTTGAAAAATCCACACTGGCCGCTAATTACCACTCCAAACATGCTCTGATTGTGACCAAACTTTGCAAACATGTAGGGGTGGGCCCTCCCACATGCTTGCAGAGTTTACTTCCCATCGGAGTATGTTTGGGTACGATGGTATGGGGAAGGCCCGGATTTTCCATGGCCTCTTAAGCACCGAGACGTGAAAAATCTGCACTGGGGGCTAATTACAAATCCAAACATAATTATGAGAAAACTTTGCAAGCATGTGGGGGTGGGCCCCTCCCACATGCTTGCAAAGTTTCGTTCCCATCAGAGCATGTTTGCATATGATGGTATGGGGAAGGCCCGGATTTTCCATGGCTTCTTAAGCACCAAGAGACTTCAAAAATCCGCATTGGGCACTAATTACCAATCCAAACATGCTCCGATTGTGACCAAACTTTGCAAGCGTGTGGGAATGGTTCTCTCCCACATTCTTGCAAAGTTTGGTTCCCATCGGAGCATGTGTTGGGTATGATGGTATGCGGAACACCCAGATTTTCTCTGGCCTCTTAAGCACCAAGAGACTTGAAAAATCCGCACTGGGCGCTAATTACCAATTCAAACATGCTCCGATTGTGACCAAACGTGGCAAGCATATGGGGGTGGGCCCCCCACATGCTTGCAAAGTTTGGTCCCCATCAGAGCATGTTTGGTTATTATGGTATGAGGAAGGCCCGGATTTTCCATGGCCTCTAAAGCACCAAGAGACTTCAAAAATCCACACTGGGTGCTAATTACAATATCAAACATGCTCCAATTGTGACCAAACTTTGCAAGCATGTGGGGGTGGGTCCTCCCCACATGCTTGCAAAGTTTGGTCCCCACCATCGAAGCATGTTTGGGTACGGTGGTATGGGGAAGGCCCGGATTTTCCATGGCCTCAAGCACCAAGAGACTTGAAAAATCCACACTGGCCGCTAATTACCACTCCAAACATGCTCTGATTGTGACCAAACTTTGTAAACATGTAGAGGTGGGCCCCTCCCACATGCTTGCAAAGTTTACTTCCCATCGGAGTATGTTTGGGTACGATGGTATGGGGAAGGCCCGGATTTTCCATGGCCTCTTAAGCACCAAGAGACTTGAAAAATCTGCACTGGGGGCTAGTTACAAATCCAAACATGCTCCGATTTATGAGTAAACTTTGCATGCATGTCGGGGTGGGCTCCCCCCACATGCTTGCAAGGTTTGGTTACTATCGGAGCTTGTTTGGGTAGGATGGTATGGGAATGGTCCGGATTTTCCATAGCCTCTTAAGCACGAAGAGACTTGGAAAATCCACACTCGGCACTAATTACCAATTCCAACATGCTCGCATTGTGACCAAACTTTGTAAGCATGTGGGGGTGGGTCACCCCCACATGCTTGCAAAGTTTGGTCCCCATCGGAGCATGTTTGGGTACGATGGTATGGGGATGGCCCGGATTTTCCATGGCCTCTTAAGCACAAAGAGACTTGAAAAATCAGCACTCGGCACTAATTTTACCAATCCAAACATGCTCCAATTATGAGAAGACTTTGCAAGAATGTGGGGGTTGGCCCCTCCTACATGCTTGCAAAGTTTCTTTCCCATCGGAGCATGTTTGCATACGATGGTATGGGGAAGGCCCGGATTTTCCATGGCTTCTTAAGCACCAAGAGACTTCAAAAATTCGTATTGGGCACTAATTATCAATCCAAACATGCTCCGATTATGACCAAACTTTGCAAGCGTGTGGGAATGGGTACTAATTACCACTCCAAACATGCTCTGATTGTGACCAAACTTTGCAAACATGTGGGGGTGGGCCCCCCCCCACATTCTTGCAAAGTTTGGTCCGCATCGGAGCATGTTTGGGTATTATGGTATGGGGAAGGTCCGGATTTTCCATGGCCTCTTAAATCTGCACTGGGGGTTAATTACAAATCCAAACATGCTCCGATTATGAGTAAACTATGCATGCATGTCGGGGTGGTCTCCCCCCACATGCTTGCAAAGTTTGGTTACTATCAGAGCATGTTTGGGTACGATGGTATGGGGAAGGCCAGGATTTTCCATGGCCTCTTAAGCACCAAGAGACTTGAAAAATCTGCAATGGGCACTAATTACCAATTCAAACATGCTTGCATTGTGACCAAACTTTGCAAGCATGTGGGGGTGAGTCACCCCCACATGCTTGCAAAGTTTGGTCCCCATCGGAGCATGTTTGGGTACGATGGTATGGGGATGGCCCGGATTTTCCATGGCCTCTTAAGCACGAAGAGACTTGAAAAATCAGCACTCGGCACTAATTTTACCAATCCAAACATGCTCCAATTATGAGAAGACTTTGCAAGAATGTGGAGGTTGGCCCCTCCTACATGCTTGCAAAGTTTCTTTCCCATCGGAGCATGTTTGCGTACGATGGTATGGGGAAGGCCCGGATTTTCCATGGCTTCTTAAGCACCAAGAGACTTCAAAAATTCGCATTGGGCACTAATTACTAATCCAAACATGCTTCGATTGTGACCAAACTTTGCAAGCGTGTGGGAATGGGTCTCTCCCACATGCTTGCAAAGTTTGGTTCCCATCGAAGCATGTTTGGGTATGATGGTATGGTTAAGGTCCGGATTTTCGATGGCCTCTTAAGCACCAAAAGACTTGAATAATCCACACTAGGTGCTAATTACCAATTCAAACATGCTCCGATATTGTGACCAAACTTTTCAATCATGTGGGAGGGGCCCACACCCACATGCTTGCAATGTTTGGTCCCTATCGGAGCATGTTTGTATACGATGGTATGGGGAAGGCCCGGATTTTCCATGGCCTCTTACGCACCAAGAGACTTGGAAAATCCGCATTGGGCACTAATTTTCAATCCAAACATGCTCGAATTGTGACCAAACTTTGCAAGCATATGGAGGTGGGCCCCTCCCACATGCTTGCAAAGTTTGTTAAGCATTGGAGCATGTTTGGGTACGATGGTATGGGGAAGGCCCAGATTTTCCATGGCCTCTTAAGCACCAAGAGACTTGAAAAATCCACAATGACTGCTAATTACTACCCCAAACATACTCCGATCATGACCAAACTTTGCAAGCATGTGGGAGCGGCTCACCCCCACATGCTTGCAAAGTTTGGTCCCCATCGGCATGTTTGGGTGTACGATGGTATGGGGAAGGCCCGGACTTTCCATGGCCTCCTAAGCACGAAGAGACTTGAAAAATCGACACTGGGCATTCAAACATGCTCTGATTGTGCCCAAACTTTGCAAACATGTGGGAGTAGGCCCCTCCCACATACTTGTAAAGTTTAGTTCCCATCCCAGTATATTTGGGTGCGATGGTATGGGGAAGGCCCGGATTTTCTATGGCCTCTTTAGCACCAAGTGACTTGAAAAATCCGCACTAGGCGCTAATTACTAACCCAAACATGGTTCAAGCAAGTGGGAGGGGCCCACCGCCACATGCTTGCAAAGTTTGGTCCTCACCATCGGAGCATGTTTAGGTACGATGATATGGGGAAGGCCCGAATTTTTCAAGTCTCTTAAGCACCAAGAGACTTGAAAAATCCACACTAGGTGCTAAATATTAATCCAAACATGCTCCGATTGTGACCAAACTTTGAAAACATGTGGAGGTGGGCCCCTCCCACGTGCTTGCAAAGTTTGGTTCCCATTAAAGCATGTCTGGGTATCATGGTATGGGGAACGCCCAGATTTTCCATGGCCTCTAAAGCACCAAGAGACTTGAAAAATCCACACTGGGCGCTAATTACAATATCAAACATGCTCCAATTGTGACCAAACTTAGCAAGCATGTGGGGGTGGGTCCCCCCCACATGCTTGCAAAGTTTGCTCCCCACCATCGGAGCATGTTTGGGTATGATGGTATGGGGAAGGCCCGGATTTTCCATTGCCTCAAGCACCAAGAGACTTGAAAAATCCACACTAGCCGCCGCCGCTAATTACCACTCCAAACATGCTCTGATTGTGACCAACCTTTGCAAACATGTGGAAGTGGGCTCCCCCCCCCACATTCTTGCAAAGTTTGGTCCCCATCGGAGCATGTTTGGATACGATGGTATGGGGAAGGCCCGGATTTTTCATGGCCTCTTAAGCACCAAGAGACTTGAAAAATCCGCACTGGGTGCTAATTACCAATTCAAACATGCACTAATTGTGACCAAACTTTGCAAGCATGTGGTGGTGGGCCCTCCCACATGCTTGCAAATTTTGGTTCCCATCGGAGCATGTTTGGGTACGATGGTATGGGAAAGGCCCAGTTTTTCCATGGCCTCTTAAGCACCAAGAGACTTGAAAAATCCGCAGTGATGAGCGCTAATTACTAACCCGAACATGCTCCGATCATGACCAAACTTTGCACGAATATGGGAGGGAGCCACCCCCACATGCTTTGCAAAGTTTAGTCCCCATCACCGCATGTTTGGGTACGATAATATGGGGATGGCCCGGATTTTCCATGGCTTCTAAAGCACCAAGAGACTTGAAAAATCCGCACTTGGCACTAATTACCAATCCAAACATGCTCCGATTGTGACCAAACTTTGCAAACATGTGAGAATGGACCCCTCCCACATGCTTGAAAAGTTTGGCTCCCATCGGAGCATGTTTGGGTATGATGGTATGGGGAAGGCCCGGATTTTCCATGGCTCTTAAGCACCAAGAGACTTGAAAAATCCGCACTGGGTGCTAATTGCTAACCCGAACATGCTCCGATCATGACCAAACTTTGCAAGCATGTGGGAGGGGCCCACCCCCACATGCTTGCAAAGTTTGGTCCCCATCTGAGCATGTTTGGGTACGATGGTATGGGGAAGGCCCGGATTTTCGATGGCCTCTTCAGCACCAAGAGACTTGAAAAATCCACACTAGGCACTAATTATGAATCCAAACATGCTCCGATTGTGACCAAACTTTACAAGCATGTGGGGGTGGGCCTCTCCCACATGCTTGAAAAGTTTGGATTCCATCGGAGCATGTTTGGGTATGATGGTATGAGGAAGGCCAGGATTTTCCATGGCCTCTTAAGCACCAAGAGACTTGAAAAATAAGCACTGGGCACTAATTACTAACCCGAACATGCTCCGATCATGACCAAACTTTGCAAGCATGTGGAAGGGGCCCACCCCCACATTCTTGCAAAGTTTGGTCCCCATCTGAGCATGTTTGGGTACGATGGTATGGGGATGGCCCGGATTTTCCATGGCTTCTTAAGCACCGAGAGACTTGAAAAATCCCCACTGGGCACTAATTACCAATCCAAACATGCTCCGATGGTGACCAAACTTTGCAAGCATGTAAGAATGGGCCCCTCACACATGCTTGAAAAGTTTGGCTCCCATCGGAGCATGTTTGGGTATGATGGTATGGGGAAGGCCTGAATTTTCCATGGCCTCCTAAGCACCAAGAGACTTGAAAAATCCACACTGGGCACTAATTACTAACCCAAACATGCTCCGATCATGACCAAACTTTGCAAGCATGTGGGAGAGGCCCACCCCCACATGCTTGCAAAGTTTGGTCCCCATCTGAGCATGTTTGGGTACGATGGTATGGGGAAGGCCCGGATTTTCCATGGCTTCTTAAGCACCGAGAGACTTGAAAAATCCCCACTGGGCACTAATTACAAATCCAAACATGCTCCGATTGTAACCAAACTTTGCAAGCATGTAAGAATGGGCCCCTCACACATGCTTGAAAAGTTTTGATCCCATCGGAGCATGTTTGGGTATGATGGTATGAGAAAGGCCCGGATTTTCCATGGCCTCTTAAGCACCAAGAGACTTGAAAAATCCGCACTGGGCACTAATTACTAACCCGAACATGCTCCGATCTTGACCAAACTTTGCAAGCATGTGGGAGGGGCCCACCCCCACATTCTTGCAAAGTTTGGTCCCCATCTGAGCATGTTTGGGTACGATGGTATGGGGAAGGCCCGGATTTTCCATGGCCTCTTAAGCACCAAGAGACTTGAAAAATCCGCACTCGGCGCTAATTACTAACCCAAACATGGTCCAAGCAAGTGGGAGGGGCCCACCGCCACATAATTGCAAAGTTTGGTCCTCACCATCGGAGCATGTTTGGGTACGATGATATGGGGAAGGCCTGGATTTTCCATGGCCTCTTAAGCACCAAGAGACTTGAGAAATCCACACTGGGTGCTAAATATCAATCCAAACATGCTCCGATTGTGACCAAACTTTGAAAACATGTCGAGGTATACATGCTTGTAGAATTTGGTTCCCATCGGAGTATATCTGGGTATGATGGTATGCGAAACACCCAGATTTTCTCTGGCCTCTTAAGCACCAAGAGACTTGAAAAATCCGCACTGATCGCATTACCAATTCAAACATGCTTCGATTGTGACCAAACGTGGCAAGCATATGGGGGTGGGCCCCCCACATGCTTGGAAAGTTTGGTCCCCATCGGAGCATGTTTGGTTATTATGGTATGAGAAAGGCCCGGACTTTCCATGGCCTCTAAAGCACCAAGAGACTTGAAAAATCCACAGTGGGCACTAATTACAATATCAAACATGCTCCAATTGTGACCAAACTTTGCAAGCATGTGGGGGTGGGTCCTCCCCACATGCTTGCAAAGTTTGGTCCCCACCATCAAAGCATGTTTGGGTACGATGGTATGGGGAAGGCCCGGATTTTCCATGGCCTCAAGCACCAAGAGACTTGAAAAATCCACACTGGCCGCTAATTACCACTCCAAACATGCTCTGATTGTGACCAAACTTTGCAAACATGTAGGGGTGGGCCCTCCCACATGCTTGCAGAGTTTACTTCCCATCGGAGTATGTTTGGGTACGATGGTATGGGGAAGGCCCGGATTTTCCATGGCCTCTTAAGCACCGAGACGTGAAAAATCTGCACTGGGGGCTAATTACAAATCCAAACATAATTATGAGAAAACTTTGCAAGCATGTGGGGGTGGGCCCCTCCCACATGCTTGCAAAGTTTCGTTCCCATCAGAGCATGTTTGCATATGATGGTATGGGGAAGGCCCGGATTTTCCATGGCTTCTTAAGCACCAAGAGACTTCAAAAATCCGCATTGGGCACTAATTACCAATCCAAACATGCTACGATTGTGACCAAACTTTGCAAGCGTGTGGGAATGGGTCTCTCCCACATTCTTGCAAAGTTTGGTTCCCATCGGAGCATGTGTTGGGTATGATGGTATGCGGAACACCCAGATTTTCTCTGGCCTCTTAAGCACCAAGAGACTTGAAAAATCCGCACTGGGCGCTAATTACCAATTCAAACATGCTCCGATTGTGACCAAACGTGGCAAGCATATGGGGGTGGGCCCCCCACATGCTTGCAAAGTTTGGTCCCCATCAGAGCATGTTTGGTTATTATGGTATGAGGAAGGCCCGGATTTTCCATGGCCTCTAAAGCACCAAGAGACTTCAAAAATCCACACTGGGTGCTAATTACAATATC
Source organism: Cibotium barometz (assembly GCF_041138505.1). Taxonomy (NCBI): domain Eukaryota; kingdom Viridiplantae; phylum Streptophyta; class Polypodiopsida; order Cyatheales; family Cibotiaceae; genus Cibotium; species Cibotium barometz. The sequence goes on from NC_141060.1 coordinate 50,790,509, forward strand.
AAACATGCTCCAATTGTGACCAAACTTTGCAAGCATGTGGGGGTGGGTCCTCCCCACATGCTTGCAAAGTTTGGTCCCCACCATCGAAGCATGTTTGGGTACGGTGGTATGGGGAAGGCCCGGATTTTCCATGGCCTCAAGCACCAAGAGACTTGAAAAATCCACACTGGCCACTAATTACCACTCCAAACATGCTGTGATTGTGACCAAACTTTGTAAACATGTAGAGGTGGGCCCCTCCCACATGCTTGCAAAGTTTACTTCCCATCGGAGTATGTTTGGGTACGATGGTATGGGGAAGGCCCGGATTTTCCATGGCCTCTTAAGCACCAAGAGACTTGAAGAATCTGCACTAGGGGCTAGTTACAAATCCAAACATGCTCCGATTTATGAGTAAACTTTGCATGCATGTCGGGGTGGGCTCCCCCCACATGCTTGCAAGGTTTGGTTACTATCGGAGCTTGTTTGGGTAGGATGGTATGGGAATGGTCCGGATTTTCCATGGCCTCTTAAGCACGAAGAGACTTGGAAAATCCACACTCGGCACTAATTACCAATTCCAACATGCTCGCATTGTGACCAAACTTTGTAAGCATGTGGGGGTGGGTCACCCCCACATGCTTGCAAAGTTTGGTCCCCATCGGAGCATGTTTGGGTACGATGGTATGGGGATGGCCCGGATTTTCCATGGCCTCTTAAGCACGAAGAGACTTGAAAAATCAGCACTCGGCACTAATTTTACCAATCCAAACATGCTCCAATTATGAGAAGACTTTGCAAGAATGTGGGGGTTGGCCCCTCCTACATGCTTGCAAAGTTTCTTTCCCATCGGAGCATGTTTGCATACGATGGTATGGGGAAGGCCCGGATTTTCCATGGCTTCTTAAGCACCAAGAGACTTCAAAAATTCGTATTGGGCACTAATTATCAATCCAAACATGCTCCGATTATGACCAAACTTTGCAAGCGTGTGGGAATGGGTACTAATTACCACTCCAAACATGCTCTGATTGTGACCAAACTTTGCAAACATGTGGGGGTGGGCCCCCCCCCACATTCTTGCAAAGTTTGGTCCGCATCGGAGCATGTTTGGGTATTATGGTATGGGGAAGGTCCGGATTTTCCATGGCCTCTTAAATCTGCACTGGGGGTTAATTACAAATCCAAACATGCTCCGATTATGAGTAAACTATGCATGCATGTCGGGGTGGTCTCCCCCCACATGCTTGCAAAGTTTGGTTACTATCAGAGCATGTTTGGGTACGATGGTATGGGGAAGGCCAGGATTTTCCATGGCCTCTTAAGCACCAAGAGACTTGAAAAATCTGCAATGGGCACTAATTACCAATTCAAACATGCTTGCATTGTGACCAAACTTTGCAAGCATGTGGGGGTGAGTCACCCCCACATGCTTGCAAAGTTTGGTCCCCATCGGAGCATGTTTGGGTACGATGGTATGGGGATGGCCCGGATTTTCCATGGCCTCTTAAGCACGAAGAGACTTGAAAAATCAGCACTCGGCACTAATTTTACCAATCCAAACATGCTCCAATTATGAGAAGACTTTGCAAGAATGTGGAGGTTGGCCCCTCCTACATGCTTGCAAAGTTTCTTTCCCATCGGAGCATGTTTGCGTACGATGGTATGGGGAAGGCCCGGATTTTCCATGGCTTCTTAAGCACCAAGAGACTTGAAACACTAATTACTAATCCAAACATGCTTCGATTGTGACCAAACTTTGCAAGCGTGTGGGAATGGGTCTCTCCCACATGCTTGCAAAGTTTGGTTCCCATCGAAGCATGTTTGGGTATGATGGTATGGTTAAGGTCCGGATTTTCCATGGCCTCTTAAGCACCAAAAGACTTGAATAATCCACACTAGGTGCTAATTACCAATTCAAACATGCTCCGATATTGTGACCAAACTTTTCAATCATGTGGGAGGAGCCCACACCCACATGCTTGCAATGTTTGGTCCCTATCGGAGCATGTTTGTATACGATGGTATGGGGAAGGCCCGGATTTTCCATGGCCTCTTACGCACCAAGAGACTTGGAAAATCCGCATTGGGCACTAATTTTCAATCCAAACATGCTCGAATTGTGACTAAACTTTGCAAGCATGTGGAGGTGGGCCCCTCCCACATGCTTGCAAAGTTTGTTAAGCATTGGAGCATGTTTGGGTACGATGGTATGGGGAAGGCCCAGATTTTCCATGGCCTCTTAAGCACCAAGAGACTTGAAAAATCCACAATGGCTGCTAATTACTACCCCAAACATGCTCCGATCATGACCAAACTTTGCAAGCATGTGGGAGCGGCTCACCCCCACATGCTTGCAAAGTTTGGTCCCCATCGGCATGTTTGGGTGTACGATGGTATGGGGAAGGCCCGGACTTTCCATGGCCTCCTAAGCACGAAGAGACTTGAAAAATCGACACTGGGCATTCAAACATGCTCTGATTGTGCCCAAACTTTGCAAACATATGGGAGTAGGCCCCTCTCACATACTTGTAAAGTTTAGTTCCCATCCCAGTATGTTTGGGTACGATGGTATGGGGAAGGCCCAGATTTTCCATGGCCTCTTAAGCACCAAGAGACTTGAAAAATCCGCACTGGGGCGCTAATTACAAATCCAAACATGCTCCGATTATGAGTAAACTTTGCATGCATGTCGGGATGGGCTCCCTCCACATGCTTGCAAAGTTTGGACCCCATCGGAGCATGTTTAGGTACGATGGTATGGGGAAGGCCCGGATTTTCCACGGCGTCTTAAGCACGAAGAGACTTGAAAAATCCGCACAGGGTGCTAATTACCATATCATCGTACCCAAACATGCTCTGATGGTGAGGAACAAACTTTGCAAGCATGTGGCGGTGGGCCCCTCCCACTTGCTTGGACCATGTTTGGGTTAGTAATTATCACCCAGTGCGGATTTTTCAAGTCACTTGGTACTAAAGAGGCCATGGAAAATCCGGGCCTTCCCCATACTATCGCACCCAAATATGTTCTGATGGTTGGGAATTAAACTTTACAAGCATGTGGAAGGGGCCCACCCCCACATGCTTGGAAAGTTTGGTCACAATTGGAGCATGTTTGAATTGAAAATTAGTGCCCAATGCAAATTTTTCAAGTCTCTTGGTGCTTAAGAGACAATGGAAAATCCAGGCCTTCCCTTTACCATCGTACACAAACATGCTCCGATGGGGACCAAACTTTTCAAGCATGTGGGTGTGGGCCCCTCCCACATGCTTGCAAAGTTTGATCACAATCGGAGCATGATTGAATTGGTAATTAGCACCCAGTGTGGATTTTTCAAGTCTCTTGGTGCTTAAGAGGCCACGGAAAATCCGGGCCTTCCCCATACCATCGTACACAAATACGCTCTGATGAAAACCAAACTTTGGAAGCATGTGGGACCGAGTCCATTACCACATGCTTGCAAAGTTTGGTCACAAACGGAGTATGTTACGGAGTATGTTTGGATTGGTAATTAGTGTCCAGTGCGGATTTTTCAAGTCTCTTGGTGGTTAAGAGGCCATGGAAAATCCGGGCCTTCCCCATACCACCGTACCCAAACATGCTTAGATGGGGACCAAACTTTGCAATAATGTGGGGGTGGGCCCCTCCCACATGCTTGCAAAGTTTAGTCATGATCGGAGCATGTTCGGGCTAGTAATTAGCACCCAGTGTGGATTTTTCAAGTCTCTTGGTGGTTAAGAGGCCATGGAAAATACGGGCCTTCCCCATACCATTATACCCAAACATGCTCCGATGGGATCCAAACTTTTCAAGCATGTGGGAGGGGCCCATTCTCACATGCTTGCAAAGTTTGGTCATAATCGGAGCATGTTTGGATTGGTAATTAGTGCCCCGTGCGGATTTTTCAAGTCTCTTGGTGCTTAAGAAGCCATGGAAAATCCGGGCCTTCCCAATACCATCGTACGCAAACATGCTCCGATGGAAACAAAACTTTGCAAGCATGTGGGAGGGGCCCACCCCCACATTCTTGCAAAGTTTTCTCATAATTGGAGCATGTTTGGATTGGTAATTAGTGTCGAGTGCGGATTTTTCAGGTCTCTTCGTGCTTAAGAGGCCATGGAAAATCCGGGCCATCCCCATACCATCGTACCCAAACATGCTCCGATGGGGACCAAACTTTGCAAGCATGTGGGGGTTAGCCACCCCCACATGCTTGCAAAGTTTGGTCACAATTAGAGCATTTTTGAATTCTATAAAATTTAAACCATCATCGTCCGTGAAGGATCAATTGCTTCAAGATTCATAGAGTCCAACCTAGTTATTTTTTGAATATTGATAGTGGATTATCATCAAGCTTGGCTCGCTTTCATGAATTGAAAACATGTGGAGGTGGGCCCCTCCCAGATGCTTTCAAAGTTTGGTTCCCATCGGAGCATGTCTGGGTATGATAGTATTAGGAAGGCCCGGATTTTCCATGGCCTCTAAAGCACCAAGAGACTTGAAAAATCCACACTGGGCGCTAATTACAATATCAAACATGCTCCAATTGTGACCAAACTTTGCAAGCATGTGGGGGTGGGCCCCTTCCACATGCTTGTAAATTTTAATTCCCAACCATCAGAGCATATTTGGGTGCGATGGTATGGGGAAGGCCCGGATTTTCCATGGCCTCTTTAGCACCAAGTGACTTGAAAAATCCGCACTGGGCGCTAATCCAAACATGGTCAAAGCAAGTGGGAGGGACCCACCGCCACATGCTTGTGAAGTTTGGTCCTCACCATCGGAGCATGTTTGGGTACGATGATATAGGGAAGGCCCGGATTTTCCATGGCCTCTTAAGCACCAAGAGACTTGAAAAACCCACACTGGGCGCTAAATATCAATCCAAACATGCTCCGATTGTGACCAAACTTTGAAAACATGTGGAGGTGGGCCCCTCCCACATGCTTGCAAAGTTTGGTTCCCATCGGAGCATGTCTGGGTATGATGGTATGGGGAAAGCCCAGATTTTCTGTGGCCTCTTAAGCACCAAGAGACTTAAAAAATCCACACTGGGCGCCAATTCAAACATGCTCCGATTGTGTTCAAAATTTGGCAAGCATGTGGGGGTGGGCACCCCACATGCTTGCAAAGAATGGTCTCCACATCGGAACATGTTTGGTTATGATGATATGGGAAAGGCCCGGATTTTCCATGGCCTCTAAAGCACCAAGAGACTTGAAAAATCCACAGTGGGCGCTAATTACAATATCAAACATGCTCCAATTGTGACCAACCTTTGCAAGCATGTGGGGGTGGGTCCCCCTCACATGCTTGCAAAGTTTGGTCCCCACCATTGGAGCATGTTTGGGTACGATGGTATGGGGAGGCCCGGATTTTCCATGGCCTCAAGCACCAAGAGACTTGAAAAATCCACACTGGCCGCTAATTACCACTCCAAACCTACTCTGATTGTGACCAAACTTTGCAAACATGTGGGGGTGGGCCCCTCCTACACGATTGCAAAGTTTACTTCCCATCGGAGTATGTTTGGTACGATGGTATCGGGAAGGCCCGGATTTTCCATGGCCTCTTAAGCACCAAGAGACTTGAAAAATCTGCACTGGGGGCTAATTACAAATCCAAACATGCTCCGATGATGAGTAAACTTTGCATGCATGTCGGGGTGGGCTCCCCCCACATGCGTGCAAAGTTTGGTTACCATCGGAGCATGTTTGGGTACGATGGTATGGGGAAGGCCAGGATTTTCCATGGCCTCTTAAGCACGAAGAGACTTGAAAAATCCACGCTAGGCACTAATTACCAAATTCAAACATGCTTGCATTGTGACCAAACTTTGCAAGCATGTGGGGGTGGGTCACCCCCACATGCTTGCAAAGTTTGGTCCCCATCGGAGCATGTTTGGGTACGATGGTATGGGGATGGCCCGGATTTTCCATGGCCTCAAGCACGAAGAGACTTGAAAAATCCGCACTCGGCACTAATTACCAATCCAAACATGCTCCAATTATGAGAAAACTTTGCAAGAATGTGGGGGTGGGCCCCTCCCTCATGCTTGCAAAGTTTCGTTTCCATCGAAGCATGTTTGCGTACGATGGTATTGGGAAGGCCCGGATTTTTCATGGCTTCTTTAGCACCAAGAGACTTGAAAAATCCGCACGGGGCACTAATTACCAATCCAAACATGCTCCGATTGTGACCAAACTTTGCAACCATGTGAGAATGGGCCCCTTCCACATGCTTGAAAAGTTTGGATCCCATCAAAGCATGTTTGGGTATGATGGTATGGGGAAGGCCCGTATTTTCCATGGCCTCTTAAGTACCAAGAGACTTGAAAAATCTGCACTGGGCACTAATTTACTAACCCGAACATGCTCCGATCATGACCAAACTTTGCAAGCATGTGGAGGGGCCCACCCACACATTCTTGCAAAGTTTGGTCCCCATCGGAGCATGTTTGGGTGTACGATGGTATGGGGAAGGCCCATATTTTCCATGGCCTCCTAAGCACGAAGAGACTTGAAAAATCCACACTGGGGGCGCTAATTACAAAACCAAACATACTCCGATTATGAGTATACTTTGCATGCATGTGATGGTGGGATCCCCCCACGTGCGTGCAAAGTTTGGTCCCCATCGGAGCATGTTTGGGTACGATGGTATGGGGAAGGCCCGGATTTTCTATGGCCTCTTAAGCACTAAGAGACTTGAAAAATCCGCACGGGACACTAATTACCAATCCAAACATGCTCCGATTGTGACCAAACTTTGCAAGCATGTGAGAATGGGCCCCTCCCACATGCTTGAAAAGTTTGGCTCCCATCGGAGCATGTTTGGGTATGATGGTATGGGGAAGGCCCGGATTTTCGATGGCCTCTTAAGCACCAAGAGACTTGAAAAATCCGCACTGGGCGCTACTTATAATCCGAACATGCTCCGATCATGACGAAACTTTGCAAGCATGTGGGAGGGGCCCACCCCCACATGCTTGCAAAGTTTGGTCCCCATCTGAGCATGTTTGGGTACGATGGTATAGGGAAGGCCCGGATTTTCCATGGCCTCTTCAGCACCAAGAGACTTGAAAAATCCACACTGGGCACTAATTACCAATCCAAACATGCTCTGATAGTGACCAAACTTTGCAAGCATGTGGGGGTGAGCCTCTCCCACATGCTTGAAAAGTTTGGATCCCATCGGAGCATGTTTGGGTATGATGGTATGGGGAAGGCCCGGGTTTTCCATGGCCTCTTAAGCACCAAGAGACTTGAGAAATCCGCACTGGGCGCTAATTACTAACCCGAAAATGCTCGGATCATGACCAAACTTTGCAAGCATGTGGGAGGGGCCCACCTCCACATTCTTGCAAAGTTTGGTCACACCATCTGAGCATGTTTGGGTACGATGGTATGGGGAAGGCCCGGATTTTCCATGGCCTCTTAAGCACCAAGAGACTTGAAAAATCCGCATTGGGCACTAATTACCAATCCAAACATACTCCATTTGTGACCAAAATTTGCAAGCATGTGGTAATGGGGCCGGTCCCACATGCTTTCAAAGTTTGGTTTCCATCGGAGCGTGTTTGTGTACGATGGTATGGGGAAGGCCCGGATTTTTCGTGGCCTCTTAAGCACCAAGAGACTTGAAAAATCCACACTGGGTGCTAATTACCAATTCAATCATGCTCCAATTGTGATCAAACTTTGCAAGCATGTGGGAGGGGTCCACACCCACATACTTGAAAAGTTTGGCCCCCATCGGAGCATGTTTGTGTACGATGGTAAAGGGAAGGCCTGGATTTTCCATGGCCTCTTAAGCACCAAGAGACTTGAAAAATTCACATTGAGCACTAATTTTCAATCCAAACATGCTCCAATTATGACCAAACTTTGCAAGCATGTGGGGGTGGGCCCCTTCCATATGCTTGCAAAGTTTAATTCCCAACCGTCAGAGCCTATTTGGGTGCGATGGTATGGGGAAGGCCCGGATTTTCCATGGCCTCTGAAAAATCTGCACTGGGCGCTAATTACTAACCCAAACATGGTCCAGGCAACAAGTGGGAGGGGCCCACCGCCACATGCTTGTAAAGTTTGGTCCTCACCATCGGAGCATGTTTGGGTACGATGATATGGGGAAGGCCCGGATTTTCCATGGCCTCTTAAGTACCAAGAGACTTGAAAAATCCACACTGGACACTAAATATCAATCTAAACATGCTCCGATTGTGACCAAACTTTGAAAACATGTGGAGGTGGGCCCCTCCCACATGCTTGCAAAGTTTGGTTCCCATCGGAGCATGTCTGGGTATGATGGTATGGAGAACGCCCAGATTTTTTGTGGCCTCTTAAGCACCAAGAGACTTGAAAAATCCGCACTGGGTGCTAATTACCAATTCAAACATGCTCCGATTGTGACCAAACTTGGCAAGCATGTGGGGTTGGGCCCCCCACATGCTTGCAAAATTTGGTCCCCATCAGAGCATGTTTGGTTATGATGGTATGGGGAAGGCCCAGATTTTCCATGGCCTCTAAAGCACCAAGAGACTTGAAAAATCCACACTGGGCGCTAATTACAATATCAAACATGCTCCAATTGTGAACAAACTTTGCAAGCATCGGAGCATGCTTGGGTACGATGGTATGGGGAAGGCCCGGATTTTCCATGGCCTCAACCACCAAGAGACTTGAAGAATCCAAACTTGTGGGGGTGGGCCCCTCCCACATGATTGCAAAGTTTACTTTCCATCGGAGTATGTTTGGGTACGATGGTATCGAGAAGGCCCGGATTTTCCATGGCCTCTTAAGCACCAAGAGACTTGAAAAATCTCCACTGGGAGCTAATTACAAATCAAAACATGCTCCGATTATGAGTAAACTTTGCATGCATGTCGGGGTGGGCTCCCCCCGACATGCATGAATGTGGGCTCCCCCCACATTCTTGCAATGTTTAGTTACCATCGGAGCATGTTTGGGTACGATGGTATGGGGAAGGTCCGAATTTTCCATGGCCTCTTAAGCACGAAGAGACTTGAAAAATCTGCACTCAGCACTAATTACCAATTCAAAGTTGCTCGCATTGTGACCAAACTTTGCAAGCATGTGGGGGTGGGTCACCCCCACATTCTTGCAAAGTTTGGTCCCCATCCGAGTATGTTTGGGTACGATGGTATGGGGATGGCCCGGATTTTCCATGGCCTCTTAAGTACGAAGAGACTTGAAAAATCCGCACTCGGCACTAATTACCAATCCAAACATGCTCCAATTATGAGAAGACTTTGCAAGCATGTGGGGGTGGGCCCCTCCCACATGCTTGCAAAGTTTCGTTCCCATCGGAGCATGTTTGCGTACGATGGTATGGGGAAGGTCCGGATTTTCGATGGCCTCTTAAGCACCAAAAGACTTGAATAATCCACACTAGGTGCTAATTACCAATTCAAACATGCTCCGATATTGTGATCAAACTTTTGAATCACGTGGGAGGGGCCCACACCCACCATCTTGCAATGTTTGGTCCCCATCGGAGCATGTTTATGTATGATGGTATGGGGAAGACCCGGATTTTCCATGGCCTCTTATGCACCAAGAGACTTGAAAAATCCGCATTGGGCACTAATTTTCAATCCAAACATGCTCGAATTGTGACCAAACTTTACAAGCATGTGGAGGTGGGCCCCTCCCACATGCTTGCAAAGTTTGTTAACCATCGGAGCATGTTTGGGTACGATGGTATGGGGAAGGCCCAATTTTCCATGGCGTCTTAAGCACCCAGAGACTTGAAAAATCCACAATGGCTGCTAATTACTAACCCAAACATGCTCCGATCATGACCAAACTTTGCAAGCATGTTGGAGGGGTCCACCCCCACATGCTTGCAAAGTTTGGTCCCCATCGGAGCATGTTTGGGTGTACGATGGTATGGGGAAGGCCCAGATTTTCCATGGCTCCTAAGCACGAAGAGACTTGAAAAATCCACATTGGGTGCGCTAATTATCAATCCAAACATGCTCTGATTGTGCCCAAACCTTGCAAACATTTGGGGTGGGCCCCTCCCACATGCTGGCAAAGTTTAGTTCCCATCGGAGTATGTTTGGGTACGATGGTATGGGAAAGCCCAGATTTTCCATGGCCTCTTAAGCACCAAGAGACTTGAAAAATCCGCACTGGGCGCTAATTACAAATCCAAACATCCGATTATGAGTAAACTTTACATGCATGTCCCCCCACATGCTTGCAAGGTTTGGTCCCCATCGGAGCATGTTTGGGTACGATGGTATGGGAAAGGCCCGGATTTTCCATGGCCTCTTAAGCACCAAGAGACTTGAAAAATCCGCATTGGGTGCTAATTACCAATTCAAACATGCTCTGATTGTGACTAAACTTTGCAAGCATGTGAGGGTGGGCCCTCCCACATGCTTGCAATTTTTTGTTCCCATCGGAGCATGTTTGGGTACGATGGTATGGGGAAGGCCCGTTTTTTCCATGGCCTCTTAAGCACCAAGAGACTTGAAAAATCCGCAGTGAGCGCTAATTACTAACCCAAACATGCTCCGAATCATGAGACCAAACTTTGCACGAATATGGGAGGGGGCCACCTCCACATGCTTTGCAAAGTTTAGTCCCCATCACCGCATGTTTGGGTACGATAATATGGGGATGGCCCGTATTTTCCATGGCTTCTTAAGCACCAAGAGACTTGAAAAATCCGCACTGGGCACTAATTACCAATCCAAACATGCTCCGATTGTGACCAAACTTTGCAAGCATGTGAGAACGGGCCCCTCCCACATGCTTGAGAAGTTTGGCTCCCATCGGAGCATGTTTGGGTATGATGGTATGGGGAAGGCCCAGATTTTCCATGGCCTCTTAAGCACCAAGAGACTTGAAAAATCCACACTGGGCGCTAATTACAAATCCAAACATGCTCCGATTATGAGTAAACTTTGCATGCATGTTGCGGTGGACTCCCCTAACATGCTTGCAAAGTTTGGTCCCCATCGGAGCATGTTTAGGTACGATGATATGGGGAAGGCCCGGATTTTCCATGGCCTCTTAAGCACGAAGAGACTTGAAAAATCCACACTGGGTGCTAATTACCAATTCAAACATGCTCTGATTGTGACCAAACTTTGCAAGCATGTTTGGGTACGATGGTATGGGGATGGCCCGGATTTTCCATGGCCTCTTAAGCACGAAGAGACTTGAAAAATCGGCACTCGGCACTAATTACCAATCCAAACATGCTCCAATTATGAGAAAACTTTGCAAGCATATGGGGGTGGGCCCCTCCCACATGCTTGCAAAGTTTTGTTCCCATTGGAGCATGTTTGCGTACGATGGTATGGGGAAGGCCCGGATTTTCCATGGCTTCTTAAGCACCAAGAGACTTGAAAAATCAGCATTGGGCACTAATTACCAATCCAAACATGCTCCGATTGTGACCAAACTTTGCAAGCGTGTGGGAATAGGTCTCTCCCACATGCTTGCAAAGTTTGGCTCCCATCAGAGCATGTTTGGGTATGATGGTATGGGGAAGGTCCGGATTTTCCATGGCCTCTTGAGCACCAAGAGACTTGAATAATCCACACTAGGTGCTAATTACCAATTTAAACATGCTCCAATATTGTTACCAAACTTTTCAATCATGTGGGAGGAACCCACACCCACATGCTCGCAATGTTTGGTCCCCATCGGAGCATGTTTGTGTACGATGGTATGGGGAAGTCTCGGATTTTCCATGGCCTCCTAAGCACTAAGAGACTTTAAAAAACCACACTGGGCCCTAATTATCAATCCAAACATGCTCTGATTGTGCCCAAACTTTGCAAACATGTGGGGGTGGGCCCCTCCCACATGCTTGCAAAGTTTAGTTCCCATCGGAGTATGTTCGAGTACGATGGTATGGGGAAGGCCCAGATTTTCCATGGCCTCTTAAGCACCAAGAGACTTGAAAAATCCGCACTGGGCGCTAATTACAAAACCAAACATGCTCCGATTATGAGTAAACTTTGCATGCATGTGGGGGTGGGCTCCCCCCACATGCTTGCAAAGTTTGGTCCCCATCGGAGCATGTTTGGGTACGATGGTTTGGGGAAGGCCCGGATTTTCCATGGCCTCTTAAGCACCAAGAGACTTGAAAAATCTGCACTCGGCACTAATTACCAATCCAAACATGCTCCGATTGTGACCAAACTTTGCAAGCATGTGAGAATGGGTCCCTCCCACATGCTTGAAAATTTTGGCTCCCATCGGAGCATGTTTGGGTATGATGGTATGGGGAAGGCCCGGATTTTCCATGGCCTCTTAAGCACCAAGAGACATGAAAAGTTTGCACTGGGCGCTAATTACAAATCCAAACATGCTCCGATTATGAGTAAACTTTGCATGCATGTTGCGGTGGACTCCCCTCACATGCTTGCAAAGTTTGGTCCCCATCGGAGCATGTTTAGGTACGATGGTATGGAGAAGGCCCGGATTTTCCATGGCCTCTTAAGCACGAAGAGACTTGAAAAATCCACACTGGTTGGGTGCTAATTACCAATTCAAACATGCTCTGATTATGACCAAACTTTGCAAACATGTTTGGGTACGATGGTATGGGGATGGCCCGGATTTTCCATGGCCTCTTAAGCACGAAGAGACTTGAAAAATCGGCACTCGGCACTAATTACCAATCCAAACATGCTCCAATTTTGAGAAAACTTTGCAAGCATATGGGGGTGGGCCCCTCCCACATGCTTGCAAAGTTTTGTTCCCATTGGAGCATGTTTGCGTACGATGGTATGGGGAAGGCCCGGATTTTCCATGGCTTCTTAAGCACCAAGAGACTTGAAAAATCCGCATTGGGCACTAATTACGAATCCAAACATGCTCCAATTGTGACCAAACTTTGCAAGCGTGTGGGAATAGGTCTCTCCCACATGCTTGCAAAGTCTGGTTCCCATCGGAGCATGTTTGGGTATGATGGTATGGGGAAGGTCCGGATTTTCCATGGCCTCTTGAGCACCAAGAGACTTGAATAATCCACACTAGGTGCTAATTACCAATTCAAACATGCTCCGATATTGTGAGCAAACATTTCAATCATGTGGGAGGAACCCACACCCACATGCTTGCAATGTTTGGTCCCCATCGGAGCATGTTTGTGTACGATGGTATGGGGAAGTCTCGGATTTTCCATGGCCTCCGAAGCACGAAGAGACTTGAAAAAACCACACTGGGCGCTAATTATCAATCCAAACATGCTTTGATTATGCCCAAACTTTGCAAACATGTGGGGGTGGGCCCCTCCTACATGATAGCAAAGTTTAGTTCCCATCGGAGTATGTTTGGGTACGATGGTATGGGGAAGGCCCAGATTTTCCATGGCCTCTTAAGCACCAAGAGACTTGAAAAATCCGCACAGTTGGGCGCTAATTACAAAACCAAACATGCTTCGATTATGAGTAAACTTTGCATGCATGTGGGGTGGGCTCCCCCCACATGCTTGCAAAGTTTGGTCCCCATCGGAGCATGTTTGGGTACGATGGTATAGGGAAGGCCCGGATTTTCCATGGCCTCTTAAGCACCAAGAGACTTGAAAAATCCGCACTGGGCACTAATTACCAATCCAGACATGCTCCGATTGTGACCAAACTTTGCAAGCATGTGAGAATGGGCCCCTCCCACATGCTTGAAAAGTTTGGCTCCCATCGGAGCATGTTTGGGTATGATGGTATGGGGAAGGCCCGGATTTTCCATGGCCTCTTAAGCACCAAGAGAGTTGAAAAATCCGCACTGGGCGCTAATTACAAATCCAAACATGCTCCGATTATGAGTAAACTTTGCATGCATGTTGCGGTGGACTCCCCTCACATGCTTGCAAAGTTTGGTCCCCATCGGAGCATGTTTAGGTACATGGTATGGGGAAGGCCCGGATTTTCCATGGCCTCTTAAGCACGAAGAGACTTGAAAAATCCATACTAGGTGCTAATTACCAAATCAAACATGCTCTTATTGTGACCAAACTTTGCAAGCATGTTTGGGTACGATGGTATGGGGATGGCCCGGATTTTCCATGGCCTCTTAAGCACGAAGAGACTTGAAAAGTCCGCACTCGACACTAATTACCAATCCAAACATGCTCCAATTATGAGAAAGCTTTGCAAGCATATGGGGGTGGGCCCCTCCCACATGCTTGCAAATTTTTGTTCCCATTGGAGCATGTTTGCATACGATGGTATGGGGAAGGCCCGGATTTTCCATGGCTTCTTAAGCACCAACAGACTTGAAAAATCCGCATTGGGCACTAATTACCAATACAAACATGCTCCGATTGTGACCAAACTTTGCAAGCGTGTGGGAATAGGTCTCTCCCACATGCTTGCAAAGTTTGGTTCCCATCGGAGCATGTTTGGGTATGATGGTATGGGGAAGGTCTGGATTTTCCATGGCCTCTTAAGCACCAAGAGACTTGAATAATCCACACTAGGTGCTAATTACCAATTCAAACATGTTCCGATATTGTGACCAAAATTTTCAATCATGTGGGAGGAACCCACACCCACATGCTTGCAATGTTTGGTCCCCATCGGAGCATGTTTGTGTACGATGGTATGGGGAAGTCTCGGATTTTCCATGGCCTCCTAAGCACGAAGAGACTTGAAAAAACCACACTGGGCGCTAATTATCAATCTAAACATGCTCTGATTGCGCCCAAACTTTGCAAACATGTGGGCGTGGGCCCCTCCCACATGAATGCAAAGTTTAGTTCCCATCGGAGTATGTTTGGGTACGATGGTATGGGAAAGGCCCAGATTTTCCATGGCCTCTTAAGCACCAAGAGACTTGAAAAATCCGTACTAGGCGCTAATTACGAAACCAAACATGCATGTGGGGGTGGGCTCCCCCCACATGCTTGCAAAGTTTGGTCCCCATCGGAGCATGTTTCGGTGTACGATGGTATGGGGAAGGCCCGGATCTTCCATGGCCTCCTAAGCACGAAGAGACTTGAAAAATCTGCACTGCGCACTAATTACCAATCCAAACATGCTCCGATTGTGACCAAACTTTGCAAGCATGTGAGAATGGGCCCCTCCCAAATGCTTGAAAAGTTTGGCTCCCATCGGAGCATGTTTGGGTATGATGGTATGGGGAAGGCCCGGATTTTCCATGGCCTCTTAAGCACAAAGAGACTTGAAAAATCCGCACTGGGCGCTAATTACTAACCCGAACATGCTCCGATCATGACCAAACTTTGCAAGGCTGTGGGAGAGGCCCACCCCCACATGCTTGCAAGGTTTGGTCCCCATCTGAGCATGTTTGGGTACGATGGTATGGGGAAGGCCCGGATTTTCCATGGCCTCTTCAGCACCAAGAGACTTGGAAAGTCCGCATTGGGTACTAATTACCAATCCAAACATGCTCCGATTGTGACCAAACATTGCAAGCATGTGGGGGTGGACCTCTCCCACATGCTTGAAAAGTTTGAATCCCATCGGAGCATGTTTGGGTATGAAGGTATGGGGAAGGCCCGGATTTTCCATGGCCTCTTAAGCACCAAGAGACTTGAAAAATCCGCACTGGGCGCTAATTACTAACTCAAACATGCTCAGATCATGACCAAACTTTGCAAGCATGTGGGAGGGGCCCATCCCCACATTCTTGCAAAGTCTGGTCCCCATCTGAGCATGTTTGGGTACGATGGTATGGGGAAGGCTGGGATTTTCCATGGCCTCTTAAGCACCAAGAGACTTGAAAAATCCGCATTGGGCACTAATTACCAATCCAAACATACTCCGTTTGTGACCAAACTTTGCAAGCATGTGGTAATGGGCCCTGTCCCACATGCTTTCAAAGTTTGGTTTCCATCGGAGCATGTTTGTGTACGATGGTATGGGGAAGGCCCGGATTTTCCGTGGCCCCTTAAGCACCAAGAGACTTGAAAAATGTGATGGTGGGCTCCCTCCACATGCTTGCAAAGTTTGGTCCCCATCGGAGCATGTTTGGGTACGATGGTATGGGGAAGGCCCGGATTTTCCATGGCCTCTTAAGCACTAAGAGACCTGAAAAATCCGCACGGGACACTAATTACCAATCCCAACATGCTCCAATTGTGACCAAACTTTGCAAGCATGTGAGAATGGGCCCCTCCCACATGCTTGAAAAGTTTGGCTCCCATCGGAGCATGTTTGGGTATGATGGTATGGGGAAGGCCCAGATTTTCGATGGCCTCTTAAGCACCAAGAGACTTAAAAAATCCGCACTGAAATCCGCACTGGGCGCTAATTATAATCCAAACATGATCCGATCATGAAGAAACTTTGCAAGCATGTGGGAGGGGCCCACCCCCACATGCTTGCAAAGTTTGTTCCCCATCTGAGCATGTTTGTGTACGATGGTATGGGGAAGGCCCGGATTTCCCATGGCCTCTTCAGCACCAAGAGACTTGAAAAATCCGCACTGGACACTAATTACCAATCCAAACATGCTCTGATTGTGACCAAACTTTGCAAGCATGTGGGGGTGAGCCTCTCCCACATGCTTAAAAAGTTTGGATCCCATCGGAGCATGTTTGGGTATGATGGTATGGGGAAGACCCGGGTTTTCCATGGCCTCTTAAGCACCAAGAGACTTGAGAAATCCGCACTGGGCGCTAACTACTAACCCGAAAATGCTCCGATCATGACCAAACTTTGCAAGCATGTGGGAGGGGCCCACCTCCACATTCTTGCAAAGTTTGGTCAGCATTTGAGCATGTTTGGGTAAGATGGTATGGGGAAGGCCCGGATTTTCCATGGCCTCTTAAGCACCAAGAGACTTGAAAAATCCACATTGGGCACTAATTACCAATCCAAACATACTCCGTTTTGTGACCAAACTTTGCAAGCATGTGGTAATGGGGCCGGTCCCACATGCTTTCAAAGTTTGGTTTCCATCGGAGCATGTTTGTGTACGATGGTATGGGGAAGGCCCGGATTTTTCGTGGCCTCTTAAGCACCAAGAGACTTGAAAAATCCACACTGGGTGCTAATTACCAATTCAATCATGCTCCAATTGTGATCAAACTTTGCAAGCATGTGGGAGGGGTCCACACCCACATACTTGAAAAGTTTGGTCCCCATCGGAGCATGTTTGTGTACGATGGTAAAGGGAAGGCCTGGATTTTCCATGGCCTCTTAAGCACCAAGAGACTTGAAAAATTCGCATTGAGCACTAATTTTCAATCCAAACATGCTCCAATTATGACCAAACTTTGCAAGCATGTGGGGGTGGGCCCCTTCCATATGCTTGTAAAGTTTAATTCCCAACCGTCAGAGCCTATTTGGGTGCGATGGTATGGGGAAGGCCCGGATTTTCCATGGCCTCTTTAGCACCAAGTGACTTGAAAAATCTGCACTGGGCGCTAATTACTAACCCAAACATGGTCCAGGCAAGTGGGAGGGGCCCACCGCCACATGCTTGTAAAGTTTGGTCCTCACCATCGGAGCATGTTTGGGTACGGTGATATGGGGAAGGCCCGCATTTTCCATGGCCTCTTAAGTACCAAGAGACTTGAAAAATCCACACTGGGCACTAAATATCAATCCAAACATGCTCCGATTGTGACCAAACTTTGAAAACATGTGGAGGTGGGCCCCTCCCACAAGCTTGCAAAGTTTGGTTCCCATCGGAGCATGTCTGGGTATGATGGTATGGGGAACGCCCAGATTTTCTGTGGCCTCTTAAGCACCAAGAGACTTGAAAAATCCACACTGGGTGCTAATTACCAATTCAAACATGCTCCGATTGTGACCAAACTTGGCAAGCATGTGGGGTTGGGCCCCCCACATGCTTGCAAAGTTTGGTCCCCATCAGAGCATGTTTGGTTATGATGGTATGGGGAAGGCCCGGATTTTCCATGGCCTCTAAAGCACCAAGAGACTTGAAAAATCCACACTGGGCGCTAATTACAATATCAAACATGCTCCAATTGTGAACAAACTTTGCAAGCATGTGGGGGTGGGTCCTCCCCACATGCTTGCAAAGTTTGGTCCCCACCATCGGAGCATGCTTGGGTACGATGGTATGGGGAAGGCCCGGATTTTCCATGGCCTCAACCACCAAGAGACTTGAAAAATCCAAACTGGCCGCTAATTACCACTCCAAACATGCTCTGATTGTGACCAAACTTTGCAAACATGTGGGGGTGGGCCCCTCCTACATGATTGCAAAGTTTACTTTCCATCGGAGTATGTTTGGGTATGATGGTATCGAGAAGGCCCGGATTTTCCATGGCCTCTTAAGCACCAAGAGACTTGAAAAATCTGCACTGGGGGCTAATTACAAATCCAAACATGCTCCGATTATGAGTAAACTTTGCATGCATGTCAGGGTGGGCTCCCCCCACATTCTTGCAATTTTTGGTTACCATCGGAGCATGTTTGGGTACGATGGTATGGGGAAGGCCCGAATTTTCCATGGCCTCTTAAGCATGAAGAGACTTGAAAAATCTGCACTAAGCACTAATTACCAATTCAAAGTTTCTCGCATTGTGACCAAACTTTGAAAGCATGTGGGGGGGGTCACCCCCACATGCTTGCAAAGTTTGGTCCCCATCCGAGCATGTTTGGGTACGATGGTATGGGGATGGCCCGGATTTTCCATGGCCTCTTAAGCACGAAGAGACTTGAAAAATCCGCACTCGGCACTAATTACCAATCCAAACATGCTCCAATTATGAGAAGACTTTGCAAGCATGTGGGAGTGGGCGCCTCCAACATTCTTGCAAAGTTTCGTTCCCATCGGAGCATGTTTGGGTACGATGGTATGGGGAAGGCCCAATTTTCCATGGCGTCTTAAGCACCCAGAGACTTGAAAAATCCACAATGGCTGCTAATTACTAACCCAAACATGCTCCGATCATGACCAAACTTTGCAAGCATGTTGGAGGGGTCCACCCCCACATGCTTGCAAAGTTTGGTCCCCATCGGAGCATGTTTGGGTGTACGATGGTATCGGGAAGGCCCAGATTTTCCATGGCTCCTAAGCACGAAGAGAGTTGAAAGCTCCACACTGGGCGCGCTAATTATCAATCCAAACATGCTCTGATTGTGCCCAAACCTTGCAAACATTTGGGGGTGGGCCCCTCCCCCACATGCTTGCAAAGTTTAGTTCCCATCGGAGTATGTTTGGGTACGATGGTATGGGAAAGGCCCAGATTTTCCATGGCCTCTTAAGCACCAAGAGACGTAAAAAATCAGCACTGGGCGCCAATTACAAATCCAAACATCCGATTATGAGTAAACTTTACATGCATGTCCCCCCACATGCTTGCAAGGTTTGGTCCCCATCGGAGCATGTTTGGGTACGATGGTATGGAAAAGGCCCGGATTTTCCATGGCCTCTTAAGCACCAAGAGACTTGAAAAATCCGCATTGGGTGCTAATTACCAATTCAAACATGCTCTGATTGTGACCAAACTTTGCAAGCATGTGAGGGTGGGCCCTCCCACATGCTTGCAATTTTTTGTTTCCATCGGAGCATGTTTGGGTACGATGGTATGGGGAAGGCCCGTTTTTTCCATGGCCTCTTAAGCACCAAGAGACTTGAAAAATCCGCAGTGAGCGCTCATTACTAACTCAAACATGCTCCGATCATGACCAAAATTTGCACGAATATGGGAGGGGGCCACCTCCACATGCTTTGCAAAGTTTAGTCCCCATCACCGCATGTTTGGGTACGATAATATGGGGATGGCCCGGATTTTCCATGGCTTCTTAAGCACCAAGAGACTTGAAAAATCCGCACTGGGCACTAATTTCCAATCCAAACATGCTCCGATTGTGACCAAACTTTGCAAGCATGTGAAAATGGGCCCCTCCCACATGCTTGAAAAGTTTGGCTCCCATCGGAGCATGTTTGGGTATGATGGTATGGGGAAGGCCTAGATTTTCCATGGCCTCTTAAGCACCAAGAGACTTGAAAAATCCGCACTGGGCGCTAATTACTAACCCGAACATGCTCCGATGATGACCAAACTTTGCAAGCATGTGGGAGGGCCCACCTCCATATGCTTGCAAAGTTTGGTTCCCATCTGAGCATGTTTGGGTACGATGGTGTGGGGAAGGCCCGGATTTTCCATGGCCTCTTCAGCACCAAGAGACTTGAAAAATCCGCACTGGGCACTAATTACGAATCCAAACATGCTTCGATTGTGACCAAACTTTGCAAGAATTTAGGGGTGGGCCTCTCCCACATGCTTGAAAAGTTTGGATCCCATCGGAGCATGTTTGGGTATGATGGTATGGGGAAGGCCCGGATTTTCCATGGCCTCTTAAGCACCAAGAGACTTGAGAAATCCGCTTTGGGCTTACTAACCCGAACATGCTCCGATCATGACCAAACTTTGCAATCATGTGGGAGGGGCCCACCCCCACATTCTTGCAAAGTTTGGTCCCCATCTGAGCATGTTTGGGTACGATGGTATGGGGAAGGCCCGGATTTTCCATGGCCTCTTAAGTAAGCACCAAGAGACTTGAAAAATCCGGATTGGGCACTAATAACAATCGAAACATACTCCGTTTGTGACCAAACTTTGCAAGCATGTGGTAATGGGCCCGGTCCCACATGCTTCCAAAATTTGGTTTCCATTTGGGCGTGTTTGTGTACGATGGTATGTGGAAGGCCCGAAGTTTCCGTGGCCTCTTAAGCACCAAGAGACTTGAAAAATCCACACTGGGGGTGCTAATTACCAATTCAATCATGCTTCGATTGTGATCAAACTTTGCAAGCATGTGGAAGGGGCCCACACCCACATGCTTGAAAAGTTTGGTCCCCATCGGAGCATATTTGTGTACGATGGTAAAGGGAAGGCCTGGATTTTCCATGGCCTCTTTAGCACCAAGAGACTTGAAAAATCCGCATTGGGCACTAATTTTCAATTAAAACATTCTCCAATTGTGACCAAACTTTGCAAGCATGTGGGGGTGGGCCCCTTCCACATGCTTGCAAATTTTAATTCCCAACCATCAGAGCATATTTGGGTGCGATGGTATGGGGAAGGCCCGGATTTTCCGTGGCCTCTTTAGCACCAAGTGACTTGAAAAATCCGCACTGGGCGCTAATTACTAACCCAAACATGGTCAAAGCAAGTGGGAGGGGCCCACCGCCACATGCTTGCGAAGTTTGGCCCTTACCATCGGTGGGTACGATGATATGGGGAAGGCCCGGATTTTCCATGGCCTCTTAAGCACCAAGAGACTTGAAAAATCCACACTGGGCGCTAAATATCAATCCAAACATGCTCTGATTGTGACCCAACTTTGAAAACATGTGGAGGTGGGCCCCTCCCACATGCTTGCAAAGTTTGGTTCCCATCGGAGCATGTCTGTCTGAGTATGATGGTATGGGGAACGCCCAGATTTTCTGTGGCCTCTTAAGCACCAAGAGACTTGAAAAATCCGCACTGAGCGCTAATTACCAATTCAAACATGCTCCGATTGTGACAAAACTTGGCAAGCATGTAGGGGTGGGCCCTGCACATGCTTGCAAAGTTTGGTCCCCATCGGAGCATGTTTGGTTCTGATGGTATGGGGAAGGCCCGGATTTTCCATGGCCTCTAAAGCACCAAGAGACTTGAAAAATCCACACTGGGCGCTATTTACAATATCAAACATGCTCCAATTGTGACCAAACTTTGAAAGAATGTGGGGGTGGGTCCCCGCCACATGCTTGCAAAGTTTGGTCCCCACCATCGAAGCATGTTTGGGTACAGTGGTATGGGGAAGGCCTGGATTTTCCATGGCCTCAAGCACCAAGAGACTTGAAAAATCCACACTGGCCGCTAATTACCACTCCAAACATGATCTGATTGTGACGAAACTTTGCAAACATGTGGGGGTGGGCCCCTCCCACATGTTTGCAAAGTTTACTTCCCATCAGAGTATGTTTGGGTACAATGGTATCGGGAAGGCCCGGATTTTCCATGGCCTCTTAAGCACCAAGAGACTTGAAAAATCTGCGCACTGTGGGGGCTAATTACAAATCCAAACATGCTCCGATTATGAGTAGACTTTGCATGCATGTCGAGGTAGGCTCCCCCTACATGCTTGCAAAGTTTGGTTACCATGGGAGCATGTTTGGGTACGATGGTATGGGGAAGGCACGGATTTTCCATGGCCTCTTAAGCACGAAGAAACTTGAAAAATCCGCACTGGGCACTAATTAGGGCACTAATTACCAATTCAAACATTGCATTATGACCAAACTTTGCAAGCATGTGGGGGTGGGTCACCCCCACATGCTTGCAAAGTTTGGTCCCCATCGGAGCATGTTTGGGTACGATGGTATGGGGATGGCCCGGATTTTCCATGGGCTCTTAAGCACGAAGAGACTTGAAAAATCCGCACTCGGCACGAATTACGAGAGAACATTGCAAGCATGTGGAGATGGGCCCCTCCCACATGCTTGCAAAGTTTCGTTCCCATCGGAGCATGTTGACGTACGATGGTATGGGGAAGGCCTGGATTTTCCATGGCTTCTTAAGCACCAAAAGACTTCAAAAATCCGCATTGGGCACTAATTACAAATCTAAACATGCTCCGATTGTGACCAAACTTTGCAAGCATGTGGGAATGGGTCTCTCCTACATGCTTGCAAAGTTTCCCATCGGAGCATGTTTGGGTATGATGGTATGGTTAAGGTCCGGATTTTCCATGGCCTCTTAATAAGCACCAAAAGACTTGAATAATCCACACTAGGTGCTAATTACCAATGTAAACATGCTCCGATATTGTGACCAAACTTTTCAATCATGTGGGAGGGGCCCACACCCACATGCTTGTAATGTTTGGTCCCCATCGGAGCATGTTTGTGTACGATGGTATGGGAAAGGCCCGGATTTTCCATGGCCTCTTACGCACCAAGAGACTTGAAAAATCCGCATTGGGCACTAATTTTCAATCCAAACATGCTCGAATTGTGACCAAACTTTGCAAGCATGTGGAGGTGGGCCCCTCCCACATGCTTGCAAAGTTTGTTAACCATCGGAGTATGTTTAGGTACGATGGTATGGGGAAGGCCCAGATTTTCCATGGCCTCTTAAGCACCAAGAGACTTGAAAAATCCCCAATGGCTGCTAATTACTAACCCAAACATGCTCCGATCATGACCAAACTTTGCAAGCCTGTGGAATGGTTCCACCCCCACATGCTTGCAAAGTTTGGTCCCCATTGGAGCATGTTTCGGTGTACGATGGTATGGGGAAGGCCCGGATCTTCCATGGCCTCCTAAGCACGAAGAGACTTGAAAAATCTGCACTGCGCACTAATTACCAATCTAAACATGCTCCGATTGTGACCAAACTTTGCAAGCATGTGAGAATGGGCCCCTCCCAAATGCTTGAAAAGTTTGGCTCCCATCGGAGCATGTTTGGGTATGATGGTATGGGGAAGGCCCGGATTTTCCATGGCCTCTTAAGCACAAAGAGACTTGAAAAATCCGCACTGGGCGCTACTTACAAATCCAAACATGCTCCGATTATGAGTAAACTTTGCATGCATGTTGCGGTGGACTCCCCTCACATGCTTGCAAAGTTTGGTCCCCATCAGAGCATGTTTAGGTACGATGGTATGGAGAAGGCCCGGATTTTCCATGGCCTCTTAAACACGAAGAGACTTGAAAAATCCACACTGGGTGCTAATTACCAATTCAAACATGCTCTGATTGTGACCAAACTTTGCAAGCATGTTTGGATACGATGGTATGGGGATGGCCCGGATTTTCCATGGCCTCTTAAGCACGAAGAGACTTGAAAAATCCGCACTCGGCACTAATTACCAATCTAAACATGCTCCAATTATGAGAAAACTTTGCAAGCATATGGGGGTGGGCCCCTCCCACATGCTTGCAAAGTTTTGTTCCCATTGGAGCATGTTTGCGTACGATGGTATGGGGAAGGCCCGGATTTTCCATGGCTTCTTAAGCACCAAGAGACTTGAAAAATCCGCATTGGGCACTAATTACCAATCCAAACATGCTCCGATTGTGACCAAACTTTGCAAACGTGTGGGAATAGGTCTCTCCCACATGCTTGCAAAGTTTGGTTCCCATCGGAGCATGTTTGGGTATGATGGTATGGGGAAGGTCTGGATTTTCCATGGCCTCTTAAGCACCAAGAGACTTGAATAATCCACACTAGGTGCTAATTACCAATTCAAACATGTTCCGATATTGTGACCAAAATTTTCAATCATGTGGGAGGAACCCACACCCACATGCTTGCAATGTTTGGTCCCCATCGGAGCATGTTTGTGTACGATGGTATGGGGAAGTCTCGGATTTTCCATGGCCTCCTAAGCACGAAGAGACTTGAAAAAACCACACTGGGCGCTAATTATCAATCCAAACATGCTCTGATTGTGCCCAAACATTACAAACATGTGGGGGTGGGCCCCTCCCACATGATAGCAAAGTTTAGTTCCCATCGGAGTATGTTTGGGTATGATGCTATGGGGAAGGCCCAGATTTTCCATGGCCTCTTAAGCACGAAGAGACTTGAAAAATCCCCAATGGCTGCTAATTACTAACCCAAACATGCTCCGATCATGACCAAACTTTGCAAGCATGTGGAAGGGTTCCACCCCCACATGCTTGCAAAGTTTGGTCCCCATTGGAGCATGTTTGGGTGTACGATGGTATGGGGAAGGCCTGGATCTTCCATGGCCTCCTAAGCACGAAGAGGCTTGAAAAATCCGCACTGGGCACTAATTACCAATCCAAACATGCTCCGATTGTGACCAAACTTTGCAAGCATGTGAGAATGGGCCCCTCCCACATGCTTGAAAAGTTTGGCTCCCATCGGAGCATGTTTGGGTATGATGGTATGGGGAAGGCCCGGATTTTCCATGGCCTCTTAAGCACCAAAGAGACTTGAAAAATCCGCACTGGGCACTAATTACAAATCCAAACATGCTCCGATTATGAGTAAACTTTGCATGCATGTTGCGGTGGACTCCCCTCACATGCTTGCAAAGTTTGGTTCCCATCGGAGCATGTTTAGGTACGATGGTATGGGGAAGGCCCGGATTTTCCATGGCCTCTTAAACACGAAGAGACTTGAAAAATCGACACTGGGTGCTAATTACCAATTCAAACATGCTCTGATTATGACCAAACTTTGCAAGCATGTTTGGGTACGATGGTATGGGGATGGCCCGGATTTTCCATGGCCTCTTAAGCACGAAGAGACTTGAAAAATCCGCACTCGGCACTAATTTTACCAATCCAAACATGCTCCAATTATGAGAAAACTTTGCAAGCATATGGGGGTGGGCCCCTCCCACATGCTTGCAAAGTTTTGTTCCCATTGGAGCATGTTTGCGTACGATGGTATGGGGAAGGCCCGGATTTTCCATGGCTTCTTAAGCACCAAGAGACTTGAAAAATCCGCATTGGGCACTAATTACCAATCCAAACATGCTCCGATTGTGACCAAACTTTGCAAGCGTGTGGGAATAGGTCTCTCCCACATGCTTACAAAGTTTGGTTCCCATCGGAGCATTTTTGGGTATGATGGTATGGGGAAGGTCCGGATTTTCCATGGCCTCTTAAGCACCAAGAGACTTGAATAATCCACACTAGGTGCTAATTACCAATTCAAACATGCTCCGATATTGTGACCAAACTTTTTACTCATGTGGGAGGAACCCACACCCACATGCTTGCAATGTTTGGTCCCCATCGGAGCATGTTTGTGTACGATGGTATGGGGAAGACTCGAATTTTCCATGGCCTCCTAAGCACGAAGAGACTTGAAAAAACCACACTGGGCACTAATTATCAATCCAAACATGCTCTGATTGTGCCCAAACCTTGCAAACATGTGGGGGTGGGCCCCTCCCACATGATAGCAAAGTTTAGTTCCCATCAAAGTATGTTTGGATACGATGGTATGGGGAAGGCCCAGATTTTCCATGGCCTCTTAAGCACCAAGAGACTTGAAAAATCTGCACTGGGCGCTAATTACAAAACCAAACATGCTCCGATCATGAGTAAACTTTGCATGCATGTGGGGGTGGGCTCCCCCCACATGCTTGCAAAGTTTGGTCCCCATCGGAGCATGTCTGGGTACGATGGTATGGGAAAGGCCCGGATTTTCCATGGCCTCTTAAGCACCAAGAGACTTGAAAAATCCGCACTGGGCACTAATTACCAATCCAAACATGCTCCGATTGTGACCAAACTTTGCAAGCATGTGAGAATGGGTCCCTCCCACATGCTTGAAAAGTTTGGCTCCCATCGGAGCATGTTTGGGTATGATGGTATGGGGAAGGCCCGGATTTTCCATGGCCTCTTACGCACCAAGAGATTTGAAGAATCCGCACTTTGCTTGCAAGGTTTGGTCCCCATCTGAGCATGTTTGGGTACGATGGTATGGGAAAGGCCCGGATTTTCCAGGGGCTCTTCAGCACCAAGAGACTTGAAAAGTCCGCATTGGGCACTAATTACCAATCCAAACATGCTCCGATTGTGACCAAACATTGCAAGCATGTGGGGGTGGACCTCTCCCACATGCTTGAAAACTTTGGATCCCATCGGAGCATGTTTGGGTATAATGGTATGGGGAAGGCCCGGATTTTCCATGGCCTCTTAAGCACCAAGAGACTTGAAAAATCCGCACTGGGCGCGAACATGCTCAGATCATGACCAAACTTTGCAAGCATGTGGGAGGGACCCATTCCCACATTCTTGCAAAGTTTGGTCCCCATCTGAGCATGTTTGGGTACGATGGTATGGGGAAGCCTCGGATTTTCCATGGCCTCTTAAGCACCAAGAGACTTGAAAAATCCGCATTGGGCACTAATTACCAATCAAAACATACTCCGTTTATGACCAAACTTTGCAAGCATGTGGTAATGGGCCCTGTCCCACATGCTTTCAAAGTTTGGTTTCCATTGGAGTGTGTTTGTGTACGATGGTATGCGGAAGGCCCGGATCTTTCGTGGCCTCTTAAGCACCAAGAGGCTTGAAAAATCCACACTGGGTGCTAATTACCAATTCAATCATGCTCTGATTGTGATCAAACTTTGCAAGAATGTGGAAGGGGCCCACGCCCACATGCTAGAAAAGTTTGGTCCCCATCGGAGCATGTTTGTGTACGATGGTAAAGGGAAGGCCGGGATTTTCCATGGCCTCTTAAGCACCAAGAGACTTGAAAAATCCGCATTGGGCACTAATTTTTAATTCAAACATGGTCCAATTGTGACCAAACTTTGCAAGCATGTGGGGGTGGGACTCTTCCACATGCTTGTAAAGTTTAATTCCCAACCATCAGAGCATATTTGGGTGAGATGGTATGGCGAAGGCCCGGATTTTCCATGGCCTCTTTAGCACCAAGTGACTTGAAAAATCTGCACTGGGCGCTAATTACTAACCCAAACATGGTCCAAGCAAGTTGGAGGGGACCATCGCCACATGCTTGCAAAGTTTGGTCCTCTCACCATCGGAGCAAGTTTGGGTACGATGATATGGGGAAGGCCCGGATTTTCCATGGCCTCTTAAGCACCAAGAGACTTGAAAAATCCACACTAGGCGCTAAATATCAATCCAAACGCCCTCCGATTGTGACCAAACTTTCAAAACATGTGGAGGTGGGCCCCTCCCACATGCTTGCAAAGTTTGGTTCCCATCGGAGCATGTCTGGGTATGATGGTATGGGGAACGCCCAGATTTTCTGTGGCCTCTTAAGCACCAAGAGACTTGAAAAATCCGCACTGGGTGTTAATTACCAATTCAAACATGCTCCGATTGTGACCAAACTTGGCAAGCATGTGGGGGTGGGCCCCCCACATGCTTGCAAAGTTTGGTCCCCATCGGAGCATGTTTGGTTATGATGGTATGGGGAAGGCCCGGATTTTCCATGGCCTCTAAAGCACCAAGAGACTTGAAAAATCCACACTGGGCGCTAATTACAATATCAAACATGCTCCAATTGTGACCAAACTTTGCAAGCATGTGGGGGTGGGTCCCCCCCCACATGTTTGCAAAGTTTGGTCCCCACCATCGGAGCATATTTGGGTACGATGGTATGGGGAGGGCCCGGATTTTCCATGGCCTCAAGCACCAAGAGACTTGAAAAATCCACACTGGCCGCTAATTACCACTCCAAACATGCTCTGATTGTGACCAAACTTTGTAAACATGTGGGGGTGGGCCCCTCCCACATGATTGCAAAGTTTACTTTCCATTGGAGTATGTTTGGGTACGATGGTATCGGGAAGGCCCGGATTTTCCATGGCCTCTTAAGCACCAAGAGACTTGAAAAATCCACAATGGGCACTAAAAATCAATCCAAACATGCTCCGATTGTGACGAAACTTTGAAAACATGTGGAGGTGGGCCCCTCCCACATGCTTGCAAAGTTTGGTTCCCATCGGAACATGTCTGGGCATGATGGTATGGGGAACGCCTAGATTTTCTGTGGCCTCTTAAGCACCAAGAAACTTGAAAAATCCGCACTGGGAGCTAATTACCAATTCAAACATGCTCCGATTGTGACCAAACTTGGCAAGCATGTGGGGGTGGGCCCCCCACATTCTTGCAAAGTTTGGTCCCCATGAGAGCATGTTCGTTATGATAGTATGGGGAAGGCCCGGATTTTCCATGGCCTCTAAAGCACCAAGAGACTTGAAAAATCCAGACTGGGCGCTAATTACAATATCAAACATGCTCCAATTGTGACCAAACTTTGCAAGCATGTGGGGGTGGGTCCCCCCCACATGCTTGCAAAGTTTGGTCCCCACCATCGGAGCATGTTTAGGTATGATGGTATGGGGAAGGCCTGGATTTTCCATGGCCTCAAGCACCAAGAGACTTGAAAAATATACACTGGCATTACCACTCCAAAAATACTCTGATTGTGACCAAACTTTGCAAACATGTGGGGGTGGGCCCCTCCCACATGATTGCAAAGTTTACTTCCCATCGGAGTATGTTTGGGTACGATGGTATCGGGAAGGCCCGGATTTTCCATGGCCTCTTAAGCACCAAGAGACTTGAAGAATCCACACTGGGCGCTAAATATCAATCCAAACATGCTCCGATTGTGGCCAAACTTTGAAAACATGTGGAGGTGGGCCCCTCCCACATGCTTGCAAAGTTTCATTCCCATCGGAGCATGTCTGGGTATGATGGTATGGGCAATGCCCAGATTTTCTGTGGCTTCTTAAGCACCAAGAGACTTGAAGAATCCGCACTGGGCGCTAATTACCAATTGAAACATGCTCCGATTGTGACCAAAATTGGCAAGCATGTGGGGGTGGGCCCCCCACATGCTTCCAAAGTTTGGTCCCCAACGGAGCATGTTTGGTTATGGGGAAGGCCCGGACTTTCCATGGCCTCTAAAGCACCAAGAGACTTGAAAAATCCACACTGGGCGCTAATTACAATATCAAACATGCTCCGATTGTGACCAAACTTTGCAAGCATGTGGGGGTAAGTCCCCCCCACATGCTTGCAAAGTTTGGTCCCCACCATCGGAGCATGTTTGGGTACGATGGTATGGGGAAGACCCGGATTTTCCATGGCCTCAAGCACCAAGAGACTTGAAAAATCCACACTGGCCGCCGCTAATTACAACTCCAAACATGCTCTGATTGTGACCAAACTTTGCACAACGTGTGGGGGTGGGCTCCTCCCACATGATTGGAAAGTTTACTTCCCATCGGAGTATGTTTGGGTACGATGGTATCGGGAAGGCCCAGATTTTCCATGGCCTCTTAAGCACCAAGAGACTTGAAAAATCTGCAATGGGGGCTAATTACAAATCCAAACATGCTCCGATTATGAGTAAACTTTGCATGCATGTCGGGATGGGCTCCCCCCACATGCTTACAAAGTTTGATTACCATCGGATCATGTTTGGGTACGATGGTATGGGGAAGGCCCGGATTTTCCATGGCCTCTTAAGCACGAAGAGACTTGAAAAATCCGCATTGGGCACTAATTACCAATTCAAACATGCTCGCATTGTGACAAAACTTTGCAAGCATGTGGGGATGGGTCACCCCCACATGCTTGCAAGGCTTGGTCCCCATGCGAGCATGTTTGGGTACGATGGTATGGGGATGGCCCGAATTTTCCATGGCCTCTTAAGCACGAAGAGACTTGAAAAATCCGCACTCGGCACTAATTACCAATCCAAACATGCTCCAATTATGAGAAAACTTTGCAAACGTGTGGAGTTGGGCCCCTCCCACGTGCTTGCAAAGTTTCCTTCCCATCGGAGCATGTTTGCGTAGGATGGTATGGGGAAGGCCCGGATTTTCCATGGCTTCTTAAGCACCAAGAGACTTCAAAAATCCACATTGGACACTAATTACCAATTCAATCATGCTCCGATTGTGATCAAACTTTGCAAGCATGTGGGAGGGGTCCACACCCACATACTTGAAAAGTTTGGTCCCCATCGGAGCATGTTTGTGTACGATGGTAAAGGGAAGGCCTGGATTTTCCATGGCCTCTTAAGCACCAAGAGACTTGAAAAATTCGCATTGAGCACTAATTTTCAATCCAAACATGCTCCAATTATGACCAAACTTTGCAAGCGTGTGGGGGTGGGCCCCTTCCATATGCTTGCAAAGTTTAATTCCCAACCGTCAGAGCCTATTTGGGTGCGATGGTATGGGGAAGGCCCGGATTTTCCATGGCCTCTTTAGCACCAAGTGACTTGAAAAATCTGCACTGGGCGCTAATTACTAACCCAAACATGGTCCAGGCAAGTGGGAGGGGCCCACCGCCACATGCTTATAAAGTTTGGTCCTCACCATCGGAGCATGTTTAGGTACGATGATATGGGGAAGGCCCGGATTTTCCATGGCCTCTTAAGTACCAAGAGACTTGAAAAATCCACACTGGACACTAAATATCAATCTAAACATGCTCCGATTGTGACCAAACTTTGAAAACATGTGGAGGTGGGCCCCTCCCACATGCTTGCAAAGTTTGGTTCCCATCGGAGCATGTCTGGGTATGATGGTATGGGGAACGCCCAGATTTTCTGTGGCCTCTTAAGCACCAAGAGACTTGAAAAATCCGCACTGGGTGCTAATTACCAATTCAAACATGCTCCGATTGTGACCAAACTTGGCAAGCATGTGGGGTTGGGCCCCCCACATGCTTGCAAAATTTGGTCCCCATCAGAGCATGTTTGGTTATGATGGTATGGGAAAGGCCCAGATTTTCCATGGCCTCTAAAGCACCAAGAGACTTGAAAAATCCACACTGGGCGCTAATTACAATATCAAACATGCTCCAATTGTGAACAAACTTTGCAAGCATCGGAGCATTCTTGGGTACGATGGTATGGGGAAGGCCCGGATTTTCCATGGCCTCAACCACCAAGAGACTTGAAAAATCCAAACATGTGGGGGTGGGCCCCTCCCACATGATTGCAAAGTTTACTTTCCATCGGAGTATGTTTGGGTACGATGGTATCGAGAAGGCCCGGATTTTCCATGGCCTCTTAAGCACCAAGAGACTTGAAAAATCTCCACTGGGGGCTAATTACAAATCCAAACATGCTCCGATTATGAGTAAACTTTGCATGCATGTCGGGGTGGGCTCCCCCCGACATGCATGAATGTGGGCTCCCCCCACATTCTTGCAATGTTTGGTTACCATCGGAGCATGTTTGGGTACGATGGTATGGGGAAGGTCTGAATTTTCCATGGCCTCTTAAGCACGAAGAGACTTGAAAAATCTGCACTCGGCACTAATTACCAATTCAAAGTTGCTCGCATTGTGACCAAACTTTGCAAGCATGTGGGGGTGGGTCACCCCCACATTCTTGCAAAGTTTGGTCCCCATCCGAGTATGTTTGGGTACGATGGTATGGGGATGGCCCGGATTTTCCATGGCCTCTTAAGTACGAAGAGACTTGAAAAGTCCGCACTCGGCACTAATTACCAATCCAAACATGCTCCAATTATGAGAAGACTTTGCAAGCATGTGGGGGTGGGCCCCTCCCACATGCTTGCAAAGTTTCGTTCCCATCGGAGCATGTTTGCGTACGATGGTATGGGGAAGGTCCGGATTTTCGATGGCCTCTTAAGCACCAAAAGACTTGAATAATCCACACTAGGTGCTAATTACCAATTCAAACATGCTCCGATATTGTGATCAAACTTTTGAATCACGTGGGAGGGGCCCACACCCACATGCTTGCAATGTTTGGTCCCCATCGGAGCATGTTTATGTATGATGGTATGGGGAAGACCCGGATTTTCCATGGCCTCTTACGCACCAAGAGACTTGAAAAATCCGCATTGGGCACTAATTTTCAATCCAAACATGCTCGAATTGTGACCAAACTTTACAAGCATGTGGAGGTGGGCCCCTCCCATATGCTTGCAAAGTTTGTTAACCAACGGAGCATGTTTGGGTACGATGGTATGGGGAAGGCCCAATTTTCCATGGCGTCTTAAGCACCCAGAGACTTGAAAAATCCACAATGGCTGCTAATTACTAACCCAAACATGCTCCGATCATGACCAAACTTTGCAAGCATGTTGGAGGGGTCCACCCCCACATGCTTGCAAAGTTTGGTCCCCATCGGAGCATGTTTGGATGTACGATGGTATGGGGAAGGCCCAGATTTTCCATGGCTCCTAAGCACGAAGAGACTTGAAAAATCCACATTGGGTGCGCTAATTATCAATCCAAACATGCTCTGATTGTGCCCAAACCTTGCAAACATTTGGGGTGGGCCCCTCCCACATGCTTGCAAAGTTTAGTTCCCATCGGAGTATGTTTGGGTACGATGGTATGGGAAAGGCCCAGATTTTCCATGGCCTCTTAAGCACCAAGAGACTTGAAAAATCCGCACTGGGCGCTAATTACAAATCCAAACATCCGATTATGAGTAAACTTTACATGCATGTCCCCCCACATGCTTGCAAGGTTTGGTCCCCATCGGAGCATGTTTGGGTACGATGGTATGGGAAAGGCCCGGATTTTCCATGGCCTCTTAAGCACCAAGAGACTTGAAAAATCCGCATTGGGTGCTAATTACCAATTCAAACATGCTCTGATTGTGACTAAACTTTGCAAGCATGTGAGGGTGG
The DNA here is from genome assembly GCF_041138505.1 of Cibotium barometz. Taxonomy (NCBI): domain Eukaryota; kingdom Viridiplantae; phylum Streptophyta; class Polypodiopsida; order Cyatheales; family Cibotiaceae; genus Cibotium; species Cibotium barometz. Next base: position 50,823,562 of record NC_141060.1, read on the forward strand.
GCCCTCCCACATGCTTGCAATTTTTTGTTCCCATCGGAGCATGTTTGGGTACGATGGTATGGGGAAGGCCCATTTTTTCCATGGCCTCTTAAGCACCAAGAGACTTGAAAAATCCGCAGTGAGCGCTAATTACTAACCCAAACATGCTCCGATCATGAGACCAAACTTTGCACGAATATGGGAGGGGGCCACCTCCACATGCTTTGCAAAGTTTAGTCCTCATCACCGCATGTTTGGGTACGATAATATGGGGATGGCCCGTATTTTCCATGGCTTCTTAAGCACCAAGAGACTTGAAAAATCCGCACTGGGCACTAATTACCAATCCAAACATGCTCCGATTGTGACCAAACTTTGCAAGCATGTGAGAATGGGCCCCTCCCACATGCTTGAGAAGTTTGGCTCCCATCGGAGCATGTTTGGGTATGATGGTATGGGGAAGGCTTGGATTTTCCATGGCCTCTTAAGCACCAAGAGACTTGAAAAATCCGCACTGGGCGCTAATTACAAATCCAAACATGCTCCGATTATGAGTAAACTTTGCATGCATGTTGCGGTGGACTCCCCTAACATGCTTGCAAAGTTTGGTCCCCATCGGAGCATGTTTAGGTACGATGATATGGGGAAGGCCCGGATTTTCCATGGCCTCTTAAGCACGAAGAGACTTGAAAAATCCACACTGGGTGCTAATTACCAATTCAAACATGCTCCGATTGTGACCAAACTTTGCAAGCATGTTTGGGTACGATGGTATGGGGATGGCCCGGATTTTCCATGGCCTCTTAAGCACGAAGAGACTTGAAAAATCGGCACTCGGCACTAATTACCAATCCAAACATGCTCCAATTATGAGAAAACTTTGCAAGCATATGGGGGTGGGCCCCTCCCACATGCTTGCAAAGTTTTGTTCCCATTGGAGCATGTTTGCGTACGATGGTATGGGGAAGGCCCGGATTTTCCATCCTTTGCGGAAGACTATGTGCCACCAACAGGATCAATAATCTCTTAGTTTATGAGGCTTGTCATCAAGCCATTGATGATGCGTGGGTGCCATCGACGGCCGCTTTTGTCAATAGTGGCAAAGTCAACCACGATTGGCTTAAACTCATTGCTACACTTGACACCCTCCCAAATCGCAAACTTGGCACGTTCTTCCAAATGGCCAAACCATTCATGAACCCTACAAGGCCATTGCCTCGCTTAACACCTTGAGTGTAAGTGTAGCTCCACAACCTAAAACAACCACCCTTCGGGTCCGGAAAGATTTGCCCTTTGGTAGAAACATGCAAAGAACACAATAATGGTCCATCAGATCGAAAATTCCATCTGAACATTCCTCCATGGAAGTTTTAGTTATGTAGGTTTTTAATTTGTCATCCCTTAACTAGATCCACTAGGTCAAGTGTTAATAGTAGCAATCTATCTCAGCACAATCCACTAATCTCGTAGTGATTTATTGAAGTCATTATCGTCATTCAAGTTACGAACATCATCACAGGGACTCGTCCCATCCTTCATTTAGGGTTTACTCAGCTTATTACATTTCAACCAAAATTCAGAAATCATCATTTTTCAATCAGAATCCAAAATCAACTCATCAGTTCTCATCCAGAATTCTAAAATCATATCAACCAGCATTCGAATTCATCATTTGGATAGCATTTTTACTTATAATTTCAAGCTCTTAGATTTACTCATATATACTTCCAGTAAAGAGCTGTAGCTATACCCTCGGTATATACGGGTAGTCACGGTCCTTGGAATTATAAGGTAAATACCATCATGACTAGGCCTTAAGCAAGTCTGGGATTTCCATATAATTGTGGTACTTCATCTGGAGACCCACTTTCAATTTTATGAATCTTCATTATGAATATCAATTTGTATGAATTTTATCACACAATTATAACTTTTTATTGTTACTTCACAAATTTATGACATTTTTGGCTTTTCAGTTGATCCACTTTAGCCAATTCGCTCTGATACCAACAGCTGAAAGATCATTGCTCCCTCCGCGCAACGAATTCGGGGGTGCTAGCAGTGGAAGTAGCACTTCTTGCGCGGGATAGGATCCTTCACTCGGGGCCTCGCCCACACAAATATCCGGTTAAGAGACTAATCCCTTGGTTCTTCAAAAACCAAACCCGAAAAAACTTCCCCCTATCGGAAAGCACGGGCGATTCCACCAGGATAATTGTACTCTAACATAGTCAGGGTCATTACTTACCAAATTGATCCGACCGAACGTGAGTGTTACTTGGTCAGATCAAGGAAGAAACTTGCACTTGATCATAGAAACCAACTCTTTTTCCCCATCGAGAGGCACAACTGTTGATTCTTTTTCTACAGAACAATTACTATCCGGGATTTTACTTCATCTATCGTACTATAATAGAATTGAGTATTATTTTACGGATCCATCAGTCCAGCCTAACCCCATCCAGTCCCATGGGTTAGCCAACCGCCCAACCACTGTAGTGATGGGATCCAATTAGGAATTTGGTTAGGTTTTGTCCCGCGTACTAGGGAAAAGAGTTCCCAGGTCCCCTAGCCAGATATTCATGCAAATTTAATGCCAGTCATACCACTTACACACACACCCAATATGAAATTGCCTTTTTCATACATTCAGCTATCTTTAAAACAATCATTTAATGAAACCATAGTGTCACCGATCATAATCCTCAAAATCTCCGGTTGAATCCTTATTTCCAATCATTCTTCATCGGTGTATCTATGGCATCATTCGCAACCAGAACGCTCACCACCTGTCCACTCAGAGACCTTTTCGATAGTTCCTAGCTCATAGTAATCGGCAATATATTCTCTTATAAAAATCAAGATGGAATATCCATTAAAGATCAACAATAAGATCAACCAAATGATCCATATAAAAGAGCCATGGACTCATTCGTTGATGAGGACCAGCAAGGTCAATCAACCAGATCCATGCCTGGTTTCAGAAAACCACTCTTACTCCTTGTTCTAATATCTTCCACGATGCACGTGTGGGTATCTTCAGCGACCCAGAGCTTGAGCACCGTATGGTCAGCACCCTCTAGGATCCTTCGCAGGTGACCTGGCGCTTCACTCATAGGCCGCTTCCGTGGTCCCTCATCCACCGTACTGGAAGCTCACCATTTAAATCAAACCGAGGCTGGTCAAGACCTCGGCCGACCTTGCTATGCGAGACGTCCTGCATTGACTCTCTATCAGCTGTTGCAACTTTATCAACTAGGTCTCCATGACCTCATTCACAAGACGGTCAAAATGCTTCCCCAGCATTTTTGACATAAAACAGTCATTTAAAAACAGGTCATAAATACAGTTCCTATAATGAACTCTCGTCTTTCACATTGTTTCACATCCGTCCACATTACTTAATCCATATCCAATTCACATGTATACCCATTCTCATCCAATTACATCATTTTCCATCTCATCACATCTTTCCTTATTTATTCTCATCACATGTCATCCACTCACATCAACCCATATTCACATCCCATCACACCTCATTCATTTCACATCTATCTCAATTTACATCACATCTCATTCATTCACATCCCGATTCACATCTCATTCATTCACTCACATCGATATCACATCCTTTCACATACACATCCACATCCATTCTTCCACATACACATCCGCATTCATTCTTCGACATACACATCCACATCCATTCTTCCACATACACATCTTATCACATCCTATTTTCATCTTATCACATCCTATCACATCTCCTACACATCTTATCACATCCATTCACATTCTATCACATTCCATACACCTCTTATCATATCCATTCACATTCTATTTTCATCTTATCACATCCTATTTTCATCTTATCACATCTTATCACATCCTATTTTCATCTTATCATATCTTATCACATCCTATTTTCATCTTATCACATCCTATCACATCTTATACACATCTTATCGCATCCTATTTTCACCTTATCTCATCCATTCACATGCTATTCCCATTTAATAGCTTTTTTGAGGTTGATCTCCATAATGGGACCTTTTCTAAATTTCTGCCAATTGCTTGGCCTAATTAAAGATTCTTTTTCTCGACGACTATATTCTCAATTTCTCAAATGAATTAAATTCAATATTTCTCTTTTGAATAAAAGGATTCATGGGATCTACAAAAATCAATTCTATCCATATTTTCACTTTTGATAAATAATCATAAATTGAATTATACTAGAAATTCCTCTTCTTTTGATTTAATTTCCTAGATCTCAAAACCATGGGAATTCCTCTTTTTGCATTTAATTAAATGCATTCCAATGTCATGGGTATTCCTCTTTTATCATCAAATATTTTTCATAAAGTAATTTCATCTAAAATAAATTACCCATTAATTCAATATGCTAGGAATTTCTCTTTTTCCATCTGAATGGTGGAATTCCAAATGTCATAGGAATTCCTGTTTTAACATTTAAATATTTCTCATAGATAAAATAAATTTATCTAAATTTTTTCTTTGATTGGATCGATGAAATACATTGATTCAAAAGTTTCAGAGCACATGCATTGCATGCACACCCAATGAAGAGATGGGCAATTGTTTTTTGGCTCCTTTTTACATCTTGGGCATTGTTCTTCCCCATATCCAAATCTATTTGCATGGGCATTTGTCCACAGTGTTTTATGCATGATCAACCACATCAAACAAGATTTCTTTGGTGGGATAATGGGTGACTAGATTTTTGAGATCTTGAATCCCCATTGTTTCCTATCCCATATCAGGTTCCATCTATTATTGAGTTTGCAATGTAATGGAGGATCTTGAGAGGGGAGAGAGGGAATAGGTAGCAGGTTTTGTTTTTATTTCTAGGAGAAAGCCTTATAAGACATCGGGCCTTTGAGTTGGAGAAAAACAATCCTCTCATTAGGCCATAAAAGCATTATGTCTTTAATTAAAAACAAATCCATTGTAGAGAGTCTGAATATTGTACATAGATCTCGATCTGATTTCCATCTCGATCTGAATATTGTACATAGATCTCGATCTGATTTCCATCTGCCCTCTGTACTACACCACAGGTCACCTCAGGTTCGTATTCCCTTTCTGTGAAGTTTGTATGCATGTTTAAAATGATCTGCAGGGATATTACTCGCTACAATGTACCACACCGAATCCAGATGCAAAACATGTGCATGTTTTTTGGATTTATTATGTAGCTGCAATTCCTCTTTACATATGTTCCATGCTTTCCACATTGCTTGGATTAGGGGGCTGCCCTGCGGTTTTATTTTGAACATGCTGAAGAAAACTGTTAGCTCTGGGAGTTTTTTCCATTTGGGGAAGTCTGCAATACTGTATTTATCTACATTTCTTTTGAGTAAGATGGCCTAGTCTTCATGGGGCAATAGGAAACTTCTGATGATCCATTTAGTTGCCATTCGATCTGCAAAATCCACAATATTGGAAATTCCGAGACCTCCATGATTTTTGGGTTTGGTGCGTACGTTCGAGGCTACTTTAGGGAGTTTCATCTCCTCGGCATTGCTTGACCACAGAAAATTCCTACGCATTTTTTCTAATTGTTTTAAATCAGAAATCGATGGGTGCCAACAAGAAAAAAAGTATAATGTGGTTAGGACAAGAATATGTTTGAGAACTATATGTTGGGAAAGAAAGAACATGTGGTTGTGCTACATGCTTACCCAACATCTGAATTTGATCTATAGTTTATCCAAAATCCTTTGCCATCGTTGATGCATAGAGACCTCGAACCCCATTGGAATGCCTAAGAGTCTGAAGATTTGTCCCTCATTCAGAAGTTTGCATCCTTGATCAAAAAGCCATTGTGGTTAATCTGCCAGCATGGTTCTAATTCCTATTTTAGAGTGGTTTATGATTGAACCTGCGGTACTAATTGATCCGGAGTCATTGTTGTGAATAAGACCCTTGGTATCATCTGCAAACTGCTGAAGGGATGCCCGTCCTTTGTTGTTTGGGAACTGGATTCCCCTTAGAAGGCCTTTCTCCATGGCATTTTGAACTAATCAACCTAGAGCATGAATAACAATTGCAAAAAGTAGCGGAGCTAGCGGGCACCCTTGCCTTATGGAGTGGGTTGGTTTAAAGGGTTCAGTGAGATTCCCATTAACCATTACTCTTGCCTTTGCATTTCCAAACAGTACTTGCACGATATTTATGAAGTTGGGGCCCAGTCCTCTGTCTTTAAGGGATTGCAAGATAAAATCCCATTCAAGCCTATCAAAATAAACTCTTAGGTCACAATTGTAGAACTCATGCGCACTTGAAACACTTTTCAGATTGTCGATCAAGCATCATCATCATCATCATCAATTGCATGTGCCAATGCTGGGATCTCAAACATATGAAACACATGATAGCCAAAACTTCATTCGTAACACACATTGCTTGCCTTCACGCCCAAGCAGTGAGTGGAAGGAGTCATCTGAAGCAAAAGTAATGCTCATGTCCATGGTGTGGGTAATAGAACAATCATGTGGGTAATAGAAGGTTAGCTATGCTAACCTTCTCACTACCCACCTGCGCAGTGTGAAGGTTAAAACATGTGAAACTCAAGCTCGACCTAAACAGGTTGACCTGCCCAGAATGACAAAAACTACCACGACATAATCGACAATTTATTAAAATCATATGCAACATTATCATTATTGCGCATATACCAATCAATGGCAGGTTTTCGGACCATTGCAGCACTAGGACATGGTAGCTCTGGGGAAAATGTTGTGATTGCCTGTACCTCATCAATGGCAGCCCTGATTGATTCTAGGGCAACAGCAAAGCGGGCTGTCTTGTGGAGCTCGTGCAAGAAAAGATACCATGGTTTTGGCAACCATGTCATGGATTCTCCATGGTGTAAGATGGTCCCTCTGAAGGCCGGCGGGCCTACTTCCTACTTCTCTCCATAGTTCTTCTCATGATATCTTCTTCACCACCATGGCCTTTTGCTCTGCTTCTGAACACAGCCCCTATGATCTTCTCACTCTGTTCTTTCTCTTGTATCAAGCTTACAAGCTCATTCCAGCATTGCGCCTAATAGTACTGTGCTACCAAATCCATGGCTAGTCTTGACTCTTCTTCTCTTTCCTTACGTATGGCCATTAAATTGCTCTAAGGCGGCGCAGATGCCTTGCCATAGCTGCAGCAGAACCATATTAAAACTGATATATATTCCTGCAGACAATATCTACATGGCTGTCCTCAGATTGCACACGCCCATTTTTTCTTCACACACAGACACACAATGAGTACGGGTCTGCATGACTCATGGCAGCGAACAGCAAGCATAAGCATGTGATGAAAGGCAGCGCCGACAGGCGGCGGCGCCATCAGCGCAGTGGTAAGAATTGTTGGCTCTTAAGCTAGAGGTACTGGATTCGATTCCTACGTCTGACACCGTCTGTGTGCTCTGCAGGTTTTAATAATTTTAACATATGCTATGTTACGCAGGCTTTACATTTTCATTCATTTGCAATTGTGGAGAGCGTACACGTTTAGAACGCTACGCAGTTTTATATATTATTTATAAAGCTACGCATCTCACAATATGTCCGCATTATAATCTCCTCAACCCTAAACCCGTCACCTTGGGTGTTCCGACATCTACTCCAACTATCAATCCAATCAGACCATGCCAGAAGAATACATCCATACTATGCAAGAAGAATACATGCTTTTACCCCATCTCAAGGGAAAAATATATATATTCCAATAGACTACACATGCAAACTAATTGGTATATTGATAGATTTAATGAAAGTCCAAAGATAATTATATTTTAAATAATGAAAAAGAGAAAGAATCCAAAATTAAAGAGACACTTACTTGATTAGAAGCATTTCTTCGAGTTAATAAGATGATAAGAGGATTGCCCATGATCACGAAAACCTTAATTCCACATACTACGGAGCATGAGAGTTTTGATGCTATAGAGCTTGCATTCTTGTAAATAAAGGGCCTAGAAGACTTTTTCTTTATGATTTGAAAAGTAATTAATTTATAAATTAAGATTTACATGCACATGGTTGTGTGTCAATTTTAATTTGAGCTTGGACGCTTAGTGTTTGAGAGAAAATAAGAACAAAGGGTTGTACTATAGATTAAGTTTTACATGCGCATACTCATGAAACTTACCTTCGGCTTGGAGGCTAGATAGACATTAGTATTGCATTGAAACAATTATGTTCCATATATATAAAATAGATAGCTAGAGTAGAATGGGGTTAGAGATAAGATTAGATAGCTAGGTTATAATGGGGTTAGATAGACATTACTATTGCATTTACACCTGAACAAATTTGTGACGCTAGCATCGCTCTAACCATATATTGATTGGAGGTTACGGAAAGAAAGGCACACATTTAGCTTTGAAACTAGAGTGAATCACGATGCATAGGAAACTTCCTGTAATGGAAGTTGGGACAAACAATGTACGGGGTCCTACATTGAGTCACATAGAGACACCATCAATAAGCCTTAACTGATCTCAAATATGTGGTGATGCCTGACTACACGATGGAACAAGATTGGACTCTACTCATATTGTTCCTCAAGGTTACACATGATTCTAAGAATCTACTAGCACGAGCTTCACATTCCTAAACCCTAGAGAGGTATCCACTCAAGATGTTAACACAATCCTAGAGTATTAGGTACTTTACAACTCATAATGGCACCGCCTATGAACTCCCTATGACTAACCAAACAACATTGCTCGTTAGTTTTATGCTCTTGGTCATAGCCATGGCAGCCACGGTTGTAGTAGTCGTTACAACAATGGTTCGAAGCCTAGTTAACATATCCATATCATCTTTTAGGGCTACAAACATAGGGACCTTAACCCAAAATATGCGCCCTCTACGTTGTAACCTAGAGCAAGGGGGGCATCCTTACAAATGACTAGAGCAGGGGTGCCCTTGGCTCATATGTCATTGTAGTACCTATGGGAATTTTCGTATGACCCCCTACCTACTAGACTCAATTCACTCCTCTAGGACTCATGCCATTTTGCCCACAAGTATTGTCCTTTGTACCATATGCTACCCCTTATGTAGTACCAATGCTTCCAACAGCAAACAATCCTCCCAATTCCTCCAGTAGTCTTTGCACAAGCATTAGGGAGAGCAGTGAATGAAAGTATAAGGCTAGTCATGAGAGATAACAAAAGAAGTAGCTCTAGAAAGGCTACACAAATCATTAGGCTCACACATAAGTTTAATGGAGAGGGCGATCCTAAAAGACATCTAGAGATCTTTGATAAAGTTTGTGAGGCCGTAGGTTAGAGGGATGATCTTGCCTTTAGCCTTACATTAGATGGCAAGGGTGGTGATTGGTATGGGACCCTAAGAGTTAAAAAATGTTTAAACTTTATCGATCTTCGTGATGGTTATTCCTAAAGAAATTCGTGGATGAGGATTTTTTCTACTCCCGTCGTCATTGTGTGGCAGTGAAGTCTTGGGTAATTTTTTGTCAACAATTCTAGATGGTGTTTTGTATGAACCCTAAATTAGTTTTGAAGATCTCTAACAGAGTGATCCATCAAGGGCTGAAAGTTGGTTCCAAGACATGGTTGAGAAAAAAAATTCATCGTGTGTGTGATCGATGTAGTCACGTATTGTTTCCTTGGGATTTTGTTCCAATTAGAACATTTAGATGACGGGGCTTCATTTGGGCCCGTAGGGTGCAAATCCGAGAATGAAGGACTCCCTCACTACGTTGAACGAGATTTTGTACCGAGGGTCCAAGGATTGGAACCATTGCAAAGCCTTGCATTCAAACCAAGGAGATGGACTTTGGTTGCATCTTCGAATATTTCAAATGCTTGACAAATTTGGTTAAAGACCTCGATATGGAATATGGGGTCTCCAACTCCATGGAATTTTGGTAGAATTTTGAAAATTTTTACCGACATAGGTTTTGTATGTGATGTTTATGGATGCAAGTGTTGTGACACTCCCCTTCCTAGAGCTTGTGCTAAGGTTGGAATGTCAAGTTGTGGCATAAGGGGAGGTTGTGCAAGGGTGGGGGGTGGGAATAGATTCGTGGTGAATAGAGAAGAAGGTGCATGAGTGTTCTCGAGGCATCTATCCTTGCCGGGGTGCATGTATGGAGGGGGCCCACTAGATGAGGGCTTTTCAAAAATCGTTTCGCCCTCACGACCAACTTTGATTTACAATTCAAATCCAACTTTAGATCTAACTGATTCTGGGGTTCTTTAGATTGGTCTGCTCTCCACAGAATCATGGGATAAAGATCCCTTATATATATAGAACTCATTATCAGATAATAATTTATTCAGAATATATCATTCATATTCTTAACACAATAATGGTCCATCAGATCGAAAATTCCATCTGAACATTCCTCCATGGAAGTTTTAGTTATGTAGGTTTTTAATTTGTTATCCCTTAACTAGATCCACTAGGTCAAGTGTTAATAATAGCAATCTGTCAGCACAATCCACTAATCTTGTAGTGATTTACTGAAGTCATTATCGTCATTCAAGTTATGAACATCATCACAGGGACTCGTCCCATCCTTCATTGAGGCTTTACTCAACTTATTATATTTCAACCAAAATTCAGAAATCATCCTTTTTCAATCAGAATCCAAAATCAACTCATCAGTTCTCATCCAGAATTCTAAAATCATATCAACCAGCATTCGAATTCATCATTTGGATAGCATTTTTACTTATAATTTCAAGGTCTTAGATTTTCTCATATATACTTCCAGTAAAGAGCTGTAGCTATACCCTCGGTATATACGGGTAGTCACGGTCCTTGGAGTTATAAGGTAAATACCATCATGACTAGGCCTTAAGCAAGTTAGGGATTTCCATACAATTGTGGTACTTCATCTGAAGACCCACTTTCAATTTTATGAATCTTCATTCTGAATATCAATTTGTATGAATTTTATTACACAATTATAACTTTTTATTGTTACTTCACAAATTTATGACATTTTTGGCTTTTCAGTTGATCCACTTTAGCCAATGCGCTCTGATATCAATAGCTGAAAGATCATTTCTCCCTCCGCGCAACGAATTCGGGGGTGGTAGCAGTGGAAGTAGCACTTCTTGCGCGGGACAAGATTCTTTACTCGGGGCCTCGCCCACACAAATATCCGGTCAAGAGACTAATCCCTTGATTCTTCAAAAACCAAACCCGAAAAAACTTCCCTCTACCAGAGAGCATGGGCGATTCCACCAAGATAATTGTACTCTAACGTAGTCAGGGTCATTACTTACCAAACTGACCCGACCGAACGTGAGTGTCACTTGGCCAGATCAAGGAAGAAACTTGCACTTGGATCATAGAAACCAACCCTTTTTCCCCATCGAGAGGCACATCCGTTGATTCTTTTTCTATAGAACAATTACTATCCGGGATTTTACTTCATCTATCGTACTATAACAGAATTGAGTATTATTTTATGGATCCATCAGTCCAGCCTAACCCCATCCAGTCCCATGGGTTAGCCAACTGCCCAACCACTGTAGTGATGGGATCCAATTAGGAATTTGGTTAGGTTTTGTCCCGTGTACTAGGGGAAAGAGTTCCCAGGTCCCCTAGCCAGATATTCATGCAAATTTAATGCCAGTCATACCACTTACACGCACACCCAATATGAAATTGCCTCATACATTCAGCTATCTTTAAAACAATCATTTAATGAAACCATAGTGTCACCGATCATAATCCTCAAAATCTCCGGTTGAATCCTTATTTCTAATCATTCTTCATCGGTGTATCTATGGCATCATTCGCAACCAGAACGCTCACCACCTGTCCACTCAAAGACCTTTTCGATAGTTCCTAGCTCATAGAGTAACCGGTAATATATTCTCTTATAAAAATCAAGATGGAAAATCCATTAAAGATCAGCAATAAGGTCAACCAACAGATCCATATAAAAGAGCCATGGACTCATCCGCCGTTGATGAGGACCAGCAAGGTCAATCAACCAGATCCATGCCTGGTTTTAGAAAACCACTCTTACTCCTTGTTCCAATATCTTCCACGATGCATGTGTGGGTATCTTCAGCGACCCAGAGCTTGAGCATCGTATGGTCAGCACCCTCTAGGATCCTTCGCAGGTGACCTAGCGCTTCACTCATAGGCCGTTTCCCCGTGGTCCCTCATCCACCGTACTGGAAGCTCACCATTTAAATCAAACCGAGGCTGGTCAAGACCTCGACCGACCTTGCTATGCGAGACGTCCTGCGTTGACTCTCTATCAGCTGTTGCAACTTTATCAACTAGGTCTCCATGACCTCATTCACAAGACGGTCAGAATGCTTCCCCAGCATTTTTGACATAAAACAGTCATTTAAAAACAGGTCATAAATACAGTTCCTATAATGAACTCTCGTCTTTCACATTGTTTCACATCCGTCCACATTACTTAATCCATATCCAATTCACATGTATACCCATTCTCATCCAATTACATCATTTTTCATCTCATCACATCTTTCCTTATTTATTCTCATCACATGTCATCCACTCACATCAACCCATATTCACATCCCATCACACCTCATTCATTTCACATCTATCTCAATTTACATCACATCTCGATTCACATCTCATTCATTCACTCACATTGATATCACATCCTTTCACATACACATCCACATCCATTCTTCCACATACACATCCCCATTCATTCTTCGACATACACATCCACATCCATTCTTCCACATACACATCTTATCACATCCTATTTTCATCTTATCACATCCCCTACACATCTTATCACATCCATTCACATTCTATCACATTCCATACACCTCTTATCACATCCATTCACATTCTATCACATCTTATAAACATCTTATCGCATCCTATTTTTACCTTATCTCATCCATTCACATGCTATTCCCATTTAATAGCTTTTTCGAGGTTGATCCCGATAATGGGACTTTTTTTAAATTTCTACCAATTGCTTGACCTAATTAAAGATTCTTTTTCTCGACGACTATATTCTCAATTTCTCAAATGAATTATATTCAATATTTCTCTTTTGAATAAAAGGATTCATGGGATCTACAAAAATCAATTCTACCCATATTTTCACTTTTGATAAATAATCATAAATTGAATTATACTAGAAATTCCTCTTCTTCTCATTTAATTTCTTAGATCTCAAAACCATGGGAATTCCTCTTTTTGCATTTAATTAATTGCATTCCAATGTCATGGGTATTCCTCTTTTATCATCAAATATTTTACATAAGGTAATTTCATCTAAAATAAATTACCCATTAATTCAATATGCTAGGAATTTCTCTTTTTCCATCTGAATGGTGGAATTCCAAATGTCATATGAATTCCTGTTTTAACATTTAAATATTTCTCATAGATAAAATAAATTTATCTAAATTTCATCTTTGATTGGATCGATGAAATACATTGATTCAAAAGTCTTAGAGCACATGCATTGCATGCACACCCAATGAAGAGATGGGCAATTATTTTTGGCTCCTTTTCACATCTTGGGCATTGTCCTTCCCCATATCCAAATCTATTTGCATGGGCATTTGTCCACAGTGTTTTATGCATGATCAACCACATCAAACAAGATTTCTTTGGTGGGATAATGGGTGACTAGATTTTTGAGATCTTGAATCCCCATTGTTTCCTATCCCATATCAGGTTCCATCTATTATTGAGTTTGCAATGTAATGGAGGATCTTGAGAGGGGAGAGAGGGAATAGGTAGCAGGTTTTGTTTGGATTTCTAGGAGAAAGCCTTATAAGACATTGGGCCTTTGAGTTGGAGAAAAACAATCCTCTCATTAGGCCATAAAAGCATTATGTCTTTAATTAAAAACAAATCCATTGCAGAGAGTCTGAAGACTATACATAGATCTCGATTTGATTTCCATCTGCCCTCCGTACTGCACCACAGGTCACCTTAGGTTCGTATCCCCTTTTTGTGAAGTTTGTATGCATGTTTAAATTGACCTGCAGGGATATTAGTCGCTACAATGGTGGAGAACCACACTCAATCCAGATGCACAACATGTGCATGTTTTCTGGATTTATTATATAGCTGCAATTCCTCTTTACATATGTTCCATGCTTTCCACATTGCTAGGATTAGGGGGCTGCCATGCGGTTTTATTTTGACCACGCTGAAGAAAATCGTCAGCTCTGGGAGTTTTTTCCATTTGGAGAAGTCTGCAATACTGTATTTATCTACATTTCTTTTGGGCAAGATGGCCTAGTCTTCATGGGGCAATAGGAAACTTCTGATGATCCATTTAGTTGCCATTCGATCTACAAAATCCACAATATTGGGAATTCCGAGACCTCCATGATTTTTGGGTTTGGTGCGTACCTTCGAGGCTACTTTAGGGAGTTTCATCTCCTCGGCATTGCTTGACCACAGAAAATTCCTACACATTTTTTCTAATTGTTTTAAATCAGAAATCGATGGGTGCCAACAAGAAAAAAAGTATAATGTGGTTAGGAAAAGAATATGTTTGAGAACTAAGAATATGTTGGGAAAGAAAGAACATGTGGTTGTGCTACATGCTTACCCAACATCTGAATTTGATCTGTAGTTTATCCAAAATCCTTTGCCATCGTTGATGCATAGAGACCTCGAACCCCATTGGAATGCCTAAGAGTCTGAAGATTTGTCCCTCATTCAGAAGTTTGCATCCTTGATCAAAAAGCCATTGTGGTTAATCTGCCAGCATGGTTCTAATTCCTATTTTAGAGTGGTTTATGATTGAACCTGAGGTACTAATTGATCCGGAGTCATTGTTGTGAATAAGACCCTTGGTATCATCTGCAAACTGCTGAAGGGATGCCCGTCCTTTGTTGTTTGGGAACTGGATTCCCCTTAGAAGGCCTTTCTCCATGGCATTTTGAACTAATCAACCTAGAGCATGAATAACAATTGCAAAAAGTAGCGGAGCTAGCGGGCACCCTTGCCTTATGGAGTGGCTTATTGTAAAGGGTTCAGTGAGATTCCCATTAACCATTACTCTTGCCTTTGCATTTCCAAACAATACTTGCACGATATTTATGAAGTTGGGGCCCAGTCCTCTGTCTTTAAGGGATTGCAAGATAAAATCCCATTCAAGCCTATCAAAATAAACTCTTAGGTCACAATTGTAGAACTCATGCGCACTTGAAACACTTTTCAGATTGTCGATCCAGCATCATCATCATCAATTGCATTTGTCGATCAAGCATCATCATCATCATCATCAATTGCATGTGCCAATGCTGGGATCTCAAACATATGAAACACATGATAGCCAAAACTTCATTCGTAACACACATTGCTTGCCTTCACGCCCAAGCAGTGAGTGGAAGGAGTCATCTGAAGCAAAAGTAATGCTCATGTCCATGGTGTGGGTAATAGAACAATCATGTGGGTAATAGAAGGTTAGCTATGCTAACCTTCTCATTACCCACCGGCGCAGTGTGAAGGTTAAAACATGTGAAACCCAAGCTCGACCTAAACAGGTTGACCTGCCCAGAATGAGAAAAACTAACAAGGTATTAACAACACAAATCTATCTTGGAACCTAATTGATTTGCGTCTATTGCACATACAGATCATCATGTGTATAATTAGATTCCATCCACCTTAGGTCATTTTAATCATGTGCAATTAGTAGGTGATTAGTGTGAGATTAGCATCATTGCCATGGAGAGCTTGGGTCTTCCAAAATCTCAACATGGTATCAGAGCCTCCCCATAGCTCTCCTACCTATCTTCCCTCTTCTCATTAGTCTTCCCACAGCTCAATTAGCACTAATCATATCACTAATCACATCTTATCCATTTCTCCCACTTGTGGCCCAAATTTGACATGCTCTATTCTCTCAATCCTTTGCACCATTGCCTAAACCCTCTTAGCCACACATTTCTTAACCTATTGCTAACCTACACATCCAAGGGTTTGGCCAATTTATCCTCTACCTCCTGATTTTCGTGTTGCAAAAACCGATGGGCTGCTATCCACATTTTTTAATTCATTCTTTCTCTCTACTCACAATTGGGCTAATTCCTCTTAGGTTAAATTTAGCAATGTTGGAGCAAGCAAAAAAAACCAAATGCCAATAAGAAGGCAACAGTTGTTGCAAACTACTGAAAATTGGACTTTAGTAAAGTGCACCCCAATAGCATCTGAGAGATGATTTTGGAAATCCCAACTGCGAAAGTGTGGATCCATGAGACCACATACATGCTTATGCGGAAGGGTCTTTGGGAGATCATTGACAGTGAAGAAGAATCAACCTCTACATCAACAAATCCTCAAAACAATCACAAGGCATTGGGTATAATCACTCAAAATCTTGGTGATGAAGTGATTCATCACATTATAGGCATCAAAGAACCAAAGGCGGCAGGGAAAGAGCTGAACAAGGTCTTCGGCACCAAATCAAAGCACTCCAAAATCAACTTGCTCATGCAATTTTACAAAGCAAACAATAAAAGCATGGCCTCACACCAGCAAATTCAAGGCGGTAACACAACAACTCCATGCAATTAAAAAGAAAATTGATGAAGATGAAGCTATCGCTGTATTGGTTAATAGTGTGGATAAAGAGCCATATGACACCATTGTTTCAACACTTCAAAATGTGGATAAAACTCTATCATAAGTAGAGTCTTCTTTGTTAGAGTATGAAACAAAACACAAGCCACCCCCTCAGAGGAGAGACTGTACTCTTCACCACGAGGAAGATTCAAGAACAACAAAGCCACTACCTCAGGCACAAAGTTACCAAGGTGTTTTCATTGTGGAAAACTTGGTCATGTTATCAATGAGTGTCATAACAGGGACAAGCCTAAACTTGTATGTAATCATTGTGGTAAAATTGGCCACCTAGAAGAAAAGTGCTATGGGGAAAAGAATCCAGCCAACTTCACCGAAGCCATAGATGCTTCAGAAACACTCTTTTAAAGAAAAAGGAAAACATGTTTGCTTCACCCCTTCTCTCTACAAAAAGTGCTTAACACTAGTTTGGTACCAAAAAAGGACACTTAAGTGTCCTTTTTTGGACGATGTAAATAAAATGCTACTTGCGCTAGGAAAGACATATTCAAAATCCCTCTTGAGGAGTTTGAATATGTAACCTAGTGTGTCTTTTAAAAATGTAACCTTGCAATTTGGATGCTGGCACGATAAGGAATTACACCCATAAATAGGACTTGCAACTTGCGCTAGGAAAGACATATTCAAAATCCCTCTTGAGGAGTTTGAATATGTAACCTAGTGTGTCTTTAAAAAATGTAACCTTGCAATTTGGATGCTGGCACGATAAGGAATTACACCCATAAATAGGACTTGCATGAGACTGCAACTCAGGTTTGAGAAAACCGCCTTATAAGCTTAGAGAAAAAAATCACTAAGCCCCGTGAAAACTTCCAAGTAATTATTTCATATTTGTGTCAAAGATTTTGCCAAGTTTCACATGAAATAAAATTCAATTGAGAGTGTCTAAAATAGTAGGAGTTTTAGCTTACTTTTGCCTTTGGTGTGAATGCACCCTTAAGGTAAAAATGGTTTTTTGAGGTGTTTCATGCATGTAAAAATGACCCTAGTTAGTTCGGGAGATATACCAAAAGCATCTCTAAACTTTTAGAAAATTTTGATTTTTTTTAAAAAAAAGTTTTTTTTGCTACGGTCATACGCTTATAAGTGAATAGCCATAGCTTTAGTGTGGAACGGCTGTTTGAGTTTTATTTATTTTTGGGTACGTCCGTATGCTCACAAGCGAACACCCATGGATTTAGTGTGGAATGGTTGTTTGATTTTTTTTATTTTTTATTTTGGTATATAGCCGTATGCTCACAAGCAAACACCAATGGCTTTAATTTGGAACGGTTGCAGGCGGCAAGTGTGAAACGACCATTCAAATCTTTTTATTAAAAGTTTTTTTTTTGGTAGGTCATACGCTCACAAGCAAACGCCCATGGCTTTAGTGTGGAACGGTCGGTAAGTGGGGAACGGTTCTTTGAATTTTGAAAAAAAGAAATTTTAAAAAACAGTTTTTTTTGGGTACGACCGTATGCTCACAGCAACCACCCCTAGATTTAGTGTGGAATGACCATTCAATTTTTTTTCTATTTTTTTTAAAGTTATTTTTTGAGTATGGCCATGTGCTTACAAGTGAACGCCTGTGGCTTTAGGATGGAACAACCATGGCAAATGTGAAAGAGCGGTGGCAAGTTGGAATTTGAATTTGAATTTCAAATTGGAGGGAAGTGAGTGGGAGACAACTAAGACCCTCTCATTAATGCTAGGTAGGTGGGAAAGGGCTAAAGTTAGAGACTACCTCTAAATTAGTGGATTTCAACTAATTTAGAGGTACTTTAGCTTACCGAAAGATTAGTTTTCTTAATCCAAATGTTAATCACTCCTTAACCCTCTTCTTTGCCCTCAAAATAGTTTAAGCATGGGGATTTGATAGGTGGATTAGAAAAATTTATGCTAATCCAAAGGTGTGATTATCTTAAAAAAATTAACTAATTAGGTCACTAATTAATCCACTCAAAAGAGAAAAAAAACTTGACAAAAGAGACCAAATTAGTACCAATTCTTACTAATTAAGGCATAATTGGACTGAACAAAGCATAGACTTGAGTCAAGGCAAGTGTTTAGAACACTAATGGCACTCCAATTAGTCTAATTACAAGCAATTAGGCTCACTTTTTTAGTTTTTTGCTCTCTTTAAGTTCACTTATCATACTAACCAGTACGTTAGTGACAATTAGTGAAAATTAAGAGATAGTTTATGGTTTTTTTTTTGTTTTTTTGTTTGACTAGTGTTCTATCTATAGTAATGCTAGCCTACCTATGCAAAGGAATTAAGCAAAAAAAAAAGAGCTAAAAATTAACAAAAAGAGTCCAGGTTTAAACAAAACTCCTCTTTATTAGGCTCTTTAATCACCCAAATCACAAGTTTATTTACTCAAACAAGTGATAATCCTACTTTAAACACAAAGCTATACATGAATCTTAACCAAAACATTAAAATAACCAAACAAAACATCAAAATACCAAAAAAAAACTATATTCGAAAGAGCCTACCTAGCATCGGGCTATGGGGGCTCCGTTGGATTCGAATCAAAGATGGCGTACACAAGTAGCGGATAACACTTCCCAGAGGAAGTGCCAAAAATGTTAAGGAAACCCTACACTAACTGTGTCATGGGAAGTTGCCTATTCGCCGAGCTTGAGCATGGCTCACGAGCTCCACCGTAGCCGCTTGTCACTGCCATTCTCCCATACTCGTTGTCACACCAAGGTGGTTACTCTACTCTAACGGGTGATGCAAGATTTCTCACAAAAATCACGTGGGATCTCCGTAGAAGTGGATTGCGTTGGTCACCCTAATCACTCAAGAGAGAGACAGAGAGATATGAAGCAAGAGGGAACAAGTGATTAGGACTAATCACTTCCAAACCCTAACCGTGCACACCACACATGCTAGATTAGAGTTACAAGAGAGAGGGAGAGAGAGAACGCTCGACTTCTATTGCACAAATGGGAGAATGAGTTACAAACAAGAGAAATCAACTTTTATAGTTCCAAGCCTTTTCCCACTAGGCTGCCTGGGAGTAAGTGACCCAAGGCACCCAAAACATAGTTACAAGGCTTTTCTCTATGATTTGGTCAACTTACCAAGATCCTCTTGTCTACTCTTTGACGCTCAATACTTGGGAGCATTCCTAGGGTGTTTCCCTCATCAAATGATGGGATTTACAATATAGCACAGGCGTCCATTACATAAGTGTGCAGACATAGCTGTCTTAGAAATATGTTAACCAGGAGAGAGTCTCAATTTCTAGATCACCAGTCAATAGCAGTGCTACTAATTTTGCTAATGGGCAGCAGACTTTTTCTACTCCCGTCATGTCGTTGTGTGGCAGTGAAATCTTGGGTAATTTTTTGTCAACAGTTCTAAATGGTGTTGTGTGTTTTGTATGAACCCTAAATTAGTTTTGGCTAGGTTGAAGATCTCTGACAGTGATCATCAAGGGGTTAAAGTTGGTTCCAAGACATGGTTGAGAAAAAAAATTTACTGTGTGTGTGATCGATGTAGTCACGTATTGTTTCCTTGGGTTTTTGTTCCAATTAGAACATTTGGATGACGGGGCTCCATTTGGGCCCATAGGGTGCAAATCCGAGAATGAAGGACTCCCTTACTTAGGGTGCAAATCCGAGAATGAAGGACTCCCTTACTACGTTGAAAGCAATTTTGTGCCGAGGGTCCAAGGATTGGAACCATTGCATAGCCTTGCCTTCAAGGCTGAGTACAAGGAGATGGACTTTTGTTGCATCGTCATATATTTCAAATGCTTGACAAATTTGGTTTAAGACCTCGATATGCAATATGGGGTCTCCAATTCCATGGAATTTTGGTAGAAGTTGAAAATTTTGACCCACATAGGTTTTGTATATGACGTTTATGGATGCAAGTGTTGTGACACTCCCCTTCCTAGAGCTTGTGCTAAGGTTGGAATGTCAAGTTGTGGCATAAGGGGAGGTTGTGCAAGGGTGGGGGGTGGGAATAGATTCATGTGGTAGATAGAGAAGAAGGTACATGAGTGTGTTGGAGGCATCTGTCCTTGTAAGGGTGCATGTATGGAGGGGGACCACTAGACGAGGGCTCTTCAAAAATCGTTTTGCCCTCATGGCCAAACGTGTATGTGGCATTGCAACCACATGTGAATGTGCAATGGGGACTGAGGTGCCGATGAATGGAATGGGAGCATCGGGGGCATGCAATCATGACCTAAAGGTATCCACGGTGTATGGAGAAGCTTAGAAAAGCTTCAATGTGATGCGTGCGCGAGCCTAAAATAGGAGTTTTAGCTCACTTTTACCTTGTGTGTGAACGTACCCTTAAAGTAAAAATTGGTCTTTTGGGGTGTTTCATGAATGTAAAAATGACCCTAGTGAGTTCAGGAGATGGACCAAAAGCACCTCTAAACTTTTAGAAAATTTTGATGTTTTTGTGATTTTTTTTTTGGTACAGTCATATGCTCACAAGCGAACACCCATGGCTTTAGTGTGGAACGACTGTTTGAATTCTTTTTTTTTTGGGTGGAATGGTTATTCGACTTTTTTTTTGGTGGAGCCATATGCTCACAAGCAAACGCCCATGGCTTTAATTTGGAACACCTGCGGCAAGTGTGAAATGACCATTCGAATCTTTTTATTAAAAGTTTTTTTTTCTGGGTAGGTCATACGCTCACAAGCGAACGCCCATGGCTTTATTGTGGAATGGCCGCAAGCGTGGATCAGTTTTTCAAATTTTTTGGATATTTTATTTTTGGTACGACAGTATGCTCACAGCGAACACCCCTGGTTTTAGTGTGGAACGCCTGTTCAAAAATTTATTTATTTTTTTGAAAAAAAAGTTTTTTTTTAGTACGGCCATATGCTTGAACCCCTGTGGCTTTAGGATGGAGCAGCCATGGCAAATGTGAAACAGTCGTGGCAAGTTGAAATTTGAATTTGAATTTCAAATTAGAGGGAAGTGAGTGGGAGACAACTAAGACCCTCTCATTAATGCTAGGTAGGTGGGAAAGGACTAAAGTTAGAGACTACCTCTAAATTAGTGGATTTTAACTAATTTAGACGTACTCTAGATTAATGAAAGATTAGTTTTTTTAATCCCAATGTTAATCACTCCTTAACAAGGCTCTTCTTTGCCCTCAATTACTCCTAATTGTTGGTGAGGAGTTTAAGCATGGGGACTTGATAGGTGGATTAGTAAAATTTATGCTAATCCAAAGGTGTGATTATCCAAAAATAATTTAACTAATTAGGTCACTAATTAATCCACTCAGAATTAAAAAAATTAGGTCACTAATTAATCCACTCATTAAAAAAATTAGACAAAAGAGACCAAATTAGTGCCAATTCTTGCTAATTAGGGCCTAATGAACAAAGCATAAATTTGAGTCAAGGTAAGTGTTTAGAAACTAATGCCACTCCAATTAGTCTAATTACAAGCAATTAAGCTAACTTTTTTAGTTTTTTGCTCTCTTTAAGTTCACTTATCATACTAACCAGTACATTAGTGATAATTAGTGAAAATTAAGGGATAGTTTGTGGTTTTTTTGTAGTTTTTTTGTTTGATTAGTGTTCTATCTAGTAATGCTAGCCTACCTATGCAAAGGAATTAAGCAAATAATAAATAAAATTAAGCTAAAAATTAACACAAAGAATCTAGGTTTAAGCAAAACTCCTCTTGATTAGGCTCTCTAATCACCCAAATCACAAGTTTCTTTACTGAAACAAGTGATAATCCTACTCTAAACACAAAGCTATAAATAAATCTTAACAAAAATATTCAAACAACCAAACAAAACATTAAAATGTTAAAAAAAATAAAAACTATATGCGAAAGAGTGGACTATGGGGGCTCCGTTGGATTCGAATCAAAGATGGTGTAGACAAGTAGCGGATGGCGCTTCCTCGAAGCGGTGCCAACAATGTTAACCGTGTCGTGGGAAGTTTCCTATCCGCCGAGCATGGCTCACGAGCTCCACGGTAGCCGCTTGTCACCACCGTTCTCCCTACTCGTTTTGTCACACCAAGGCAGTTACTCTAATCCAACTGGTGATGCAAGATTTCTCACAAAGATCAGTGGGATCTCCGCAGAAGTGGATTGCATTTGTCAGCCTAATCACTCAAGAGAGAGACAGAGAGATAGGAAGCAAGAGGGAACAAGTGATTAGCACTAATCACTCCCAAACCCTAACCTATAAGCACACCACGTATGCTAGATTAGAGTTCCAAGAGAGAGGGAGAGAGAGAACGCTCCACTTCTATTGCACAAATGGGAGAATGAGTTACAAACAAGAGAAATTGGCTTTTATAGTTCAGGGCCTTTTCCCACTAGGCCACCCGGGAGTAAGTGACCCAAGCACCCAAAACATAGTTACAAGGTTTTTCTCTTTGGTTTGGCAAACCGACCAAGATCCTCTTGTCTATTCTTTGAAGCTCAATACTTCGGAGCATGTTTAGGGCATTTCCCTCATCAAATGATGGGATTTACAATATAGCACGGGCGTCCATTACTACATAAGTGTACGAACATAGCTGTCATAGGAATGTGTTAACGAATAGTTGGTTAACAGCAGCAGCATTTTAGGAGAGAGTCTCAGTTTCTATATTGCCACTAATGAGCACTGCTAATTTCACTAATGGGCAATGGATTTTTTCTACTGTCATCGTCGTTGTTGTGGCAATGAAGTCTTGGGTAGTTTTTTATCACAATAGTTCTAAATGGTGTTGTGTGTTTTGTATGAACCCTAAATAAGTTTTGGCTAGGTTTAATATCTCTAACAGTGATCATCAAGGGCTAAAAGTTGGTTCCAAGACATGGTTCAGAAAAACAATTCATTGTGCATGTGATTGAAGCAAGGGCCAATATATACAATAACATCGTATAACAATTGAGCATATCCGGACATATGGGCTTCATGAGGCATTGGCACGACCGAGTGCAGATGATAACATGGAGAAGAAACATAGGAGAGTGCTAGGTTACATGCCACACCATTCAGTGACATCGGGTAGAGTGAGGAAGGTGGAAAGGCTTCATATGGAAAGCATAGCTGAGACTCATCTTCGCCAACCAATGAATGATGTGCCTCCACCATTGGTACATGGGGAGGAAGAGAATATCATCATGGAAGACATAGTGAATGACTTATTTGGACGAGAGGTCATAGATGATAGTGAGCAAGCTCCAATGTTACAAGAGGACGAAACCTTGAGTAGAGAGGCAAGCACCCCTTTGTATATGAGGGATGTTCATACTGCACACTATGAGAAAACTTGGAGCTATTAAATTTGCAAACAACTTATGCATGGAGTGATGCAAGTGTCACCAGTCTTCTTTGGTACAACCGCCTCATTCTATTCTCTCAAATATAAAATGTTTCATGTTCTATATACTCTCTGCTAATAATTTGACGTATGATTTCTTATGTTATGTTATGTAGTATTCTTCTCAAGAATATTCTGCCCCCTCAAAATCTATTGCCAAACTCATGAGATGGATGTCTTAAAATTCTCTCTATGCTAGGTATGGATTACATAAAAATACACGCATGTCCCAATTATTGCATGCTATTTAGAGGGGTTAATAACGATGCAACACAATGTCTACAATGTAGGGAGATCCACTATAGGGATAATTTGCAAGGAGATAAAGTTCCCCGAAAGGTTTTGAGACACTTCCTTATCATTCCTTGCATCCAACACGTTTAAATGTAAGGGGATTGCAAAATGCATGACATGGCATGTTACTCATCACTCAACCGATGGCATAATGATTGTATAGCTGATTCACCGACATGCCAACATGTGGAGAATCAATGGCCAGAGTTTAAAGATAAACCCCGTCACTTACGCCTTGGCTTGGGCATGGATGGTGTTAACCCATTTGGCTTCATGTCCACCTCATGGTCTACTTGGCCTATTATATTGGTGTATTAAAACCTCCTTCCTTGGGTGGCAATCAAGAAATGTCATATTACGCTTGCTATCCTTCTACCAGGCAAGTATAAGGTGGCAAACATGGATCTGTACCTCGAGCCTTTGATTGAGTACATTGAGACACTATGGCGAGGTATCAAAGTACATGTCCTTTCAAGGCCAATAAATAGACGTGAGGGAGAGTTGAAAGGAGTTTTGCTTTCGACAATGCGTTTATATCTCTACCTCTCAATCATCTCAATTTTAAAATAGTTTTGGCAACCTTTCGACATCATACATGTTAGATTTGTGGACCATCACTTGTTTCAAAAAGACCCTCTACACTTAAGAAGGTGGTGTATGACAAACATCATCAATTTCTCCCTCCTTCACATCCCTAGTATGTTCCGCATGAGGGGTCTCACCACTTGTGATGAGAGGTACACATTGGTTTGAGGCATGGAAAAGAACCCCTAATCCACCACACCCGCCGATGGGATGTCTAGAGACTCAATCTTCTTTTGACTTCCATATTGGTGTGACATGAAGATCAATAATCTCTTAGATCCCATGCATATCTTCAAGAATGTAGACAAATATTTGGGACCATTTAACTGGTAAAAGAATACAAAGGGTACAAAACATTGGCTGCCTTCAAAGTGCATGTTGACCAATTGAAGGTGAGAGTGACAACACGGTCCTACCAAAGGCACCATGGGTATTAACCAAGAAGGAGCACAATAAGGTGAAAAGTGTGATTGCCTCTTTTCGTAAACCAACGAGAGTAATGCATTCATTGAAGGGTGCCTTCACAAATACCAAAAAGGAAGGAGAGGTACAATTATATGGCCTCAAGACACATGATTGGCACAAGATATTATAGGTATATAAATATTCGATTATTCTTTTTCTTTTTATGGTGCATAATTTGTAGGCTCATATACTAACTTCCATGTTTTTTCTATGCATAGTTTATTCTTCCAAATGCTATAGTTGGGTGTGGAGACAAGAAGGTGAGGGACGATATTTACAAAATGGGAAGATTCGTGAGGTATGAATCTTCTCTTCAATTCACTAGCTAAGTTATCTTGAAGAATTGGTATCCTCATGCGCTCACAAATTATGTATTGGTAAATAGTACACCATGATGTCTATGTATGTAGGTACATATCCTTAAAGTAGGTAGATCCTACATCCATTGAGATGGCTCGTCTCATGTATATACCTTGTTTAATGCACTATACTAAATGTCATGCTTTTGTCTAATGTTAGTACAAACTATATAATGCAATATGGTCATAGGGAGAGCACTTTTGCACGGAGCATGTGGATTCTAAAAGAAACACATTTGATTTGTGGTGTGATGGAAACTTTTGAGCAAGAGAGTCGAGCTAGTAGATATCATACCAATGTCATAGAGGACAATCTTGAGCATTATAAAATTATTCAAGATATTCTTGAGGTTGGATTTAGAGCATTTAGTCTATTCATCTTTGATGTCAAATGGTTCAAGGTGGTATATAGGTGGTTGTAAGCTGAGATTATCTAGTTTCATGTAGTGGGCGCCCTTGGCTTTAGCTAGAAAACATGCATTTTTTCAAGAAGAATAGCCAATCTCTCCTAGTTAGCCACCTAGTTAGCCAAGGAGTTTCACTTCAAGGTCTTCTAATGAAACATCATATGCAAAGTTGGGCACCTAAAACTATAATCTGATCGAATATCCAATATTTGCAAATCCCCTTTTCTTTGAGAATCAAAATTGTATATACAGGCCCTGTCAGAGGTTTAGACAAGTACAGTGAATGTGAGTAAATTGCCTATAACTTTTACATTATTGCTCATATGATGTTTCCACTTTGCATATCACAAATACAAATAACATAGAGCTTAACTTGATTTATCGAGTAATTTTTTATGTGTTCTACTATTTTCTATATTATTTAAAAGGTATTAGAATTGTTACAAAACATACTATTTTGTCCTCCCACCGCATCTACCATTTAAAATGCTCAAATTGTATGGATCTAGTGATGATTAGACTGGGAAAGATTAGTATAATGTGGGTATAAGGTAAAATTACAAATCTAACGGTTGGATTTTTGTAGATTTACTTTGGAAAATTTATTATGACTGTTAGAGGCCCATTAAATCAATTATAATTTAATTCAAGAAAATTAAATATTGAATCTTTCAATCTAAAAACTCTAGGGATCAATATGCTTGTTGCCATGAATTTATTAAAAAAATTAGCTTAATTTGAGTATGGGAAGGTCCATTTTCAATCCTCCCAACTGAAAATTCCCATATTGTGTCCACTCTCCCCTTTTCAAGTCTAAAACTAATCCTAGTTAGGTTTGGAAATCTAGGCTTGGTAAACGTCAAAGCTTAGATATCATTCCATGTGTGAGGCTTAGGTAGGCACAAATCTTATAGATGCATGCCACTTTATGTCCACATCAGCTTTGAGAGGATCCACATAAGCAGCTTGCCACCTCACCTTGCCACCTCCATCCTCCATGTCAACATGGTCAACCTAGTTGACTCCCCACCTCATCATCCTAGTCATCATTAATGCCACATCTTCTTGCCACCTGTGCATGCCACCTTGCACTTGGTGACATGGCATGCCACATCAATCATAATAGTGCCACATGTCAAGAGAATGCCACGTGTCATGCACGCATGTGACACGTGGCACCTCCTTCCCACCTCCCCTTTTAAAAAAATATATATTTTTGAAAAAGTTAATTTAGTAATTTAGAGAAATAGAATATAGAATTTTAAATAATAAAATATATATAACTTATTAAATAAAAGAATTTGATATCACTAATTTTAAAGGATTATATTTTGGAATTAGATCAATAATATTATTTTTAAAGTTCATGTTATTCAATTTAATAAAATAAATTTTTAAGTTTAATATTTCTTGAAAATATTTTGTGTAGAATAAACCTTTGAATAAAATTTAAAAAAAATACATTATTAAAAAAATATAATTATATAATTATAAAATAAAAGATATATTTAAAGATATATTTATATATCTAGTAATGATAAATATTTAGATTTGTTAATAAATATTATTAATAATATTAATTTTTAAGTGGATAATAGTTTATCTTTAATTATCTTTATGTTTATCTTAATTATCCAATCAATCTTAGATAGGAAATCCAATGAGATTTGAATTGGTTAACCTATTTTTCCTATATAATCACACATCTCTAGTACTATCCCACACTTATCTCTAGTACGATCCCATCATTGAGCCTTCATAATTTTTTCTCTCTTAGTTTCCTTGAGAATGGGTTCTCAAAGTCATAGGAGTCGGAAACGTGATAGGACTAGACGTCCCCCCGTCCACCAAGTTCAAGAGGAGGAGAGGAAAAGGGTAGCTCATGAGAGAAAGAGAGAGTGGAGAGCATGTCAACGAGCAACACCTTCCTTCCGTTGGCGATGAACCAAGCCTTGCTCCTCCTATTCCAATTCCTCTCCCTCTGTCCGCTTCCCCCACTACCTGTTAGTTTAGATAATCCACATGAACCCGCTCTTCCTATAGCACCACACGCACTTAGAGTTGGGTCTATTAGACGACAAAGTTTAGATGCCAATGAGATTGGTGCTTTTTGGGCGAGTAGTGGTCGTATAGCTAGGCATGATCGCCTACTAGATGAAACCACTAGAGCCTTGATAGAAAGTTTTTGGGAGGAGAATTATCATACCAAACCAGTTTTCAAGAAAGCTTTGCGTGTAAGAGAGTGACAAGAGGAGTGTTCATTGAGCACGGTGCTTACTTTCTTGAAATGACCCAAACTAAGTTGTATTCTCAGTTTTTGGCTTCGTATCCAGAGCTTAAAATTGGTCAAAGGTCATTTGAGTGGTGTAAGCCTTGGTTTGTGAGGTACTCACGTCAGCGTGACACATGTTGTTGTCGCTACCATGTTGAGTTCAAACTTTTTTATGATGTGTTCCATTCTCTTAGTGGGCATAGAGAGTTGCCTCGTAGTCCTCGTGATTTCATCCACTCTCTTTGGTGTGCATGCACGGAGGATGACCAGTTCCATAGGATGCCTTATGTGGAGAGCAATTGCACATCATGTGGTTCACTTGCACATCTACAGATGGTAGATCTTGATGCAAGTGACCAAGAGATAGTGCCATGGCAACATTATAAGGATGTGACACACCAGCTCCAGGGTGGTGGATAGTCCAGGAAGTTGCAGCTCGTGGACAAACATACACCACGTTGTCACTTCACAGCCACATTTAGGGAGCAGATCTACCCCTATATATGGCGTAGTCATTGTGCCAAGTGGCAGGATTGTCAGTTCCGATCATGCCTGGCAGAGTTTCCTATTGGTGTGGTCGTCTTTGTGATTGATTTCACAGAGAACTACACCTTCACACCTTTTCAATAGATACAATCTGAGTATTACTTCTCAGATCAAGTAATGGTTATATTTCATAATATTTGTTTCGTGTTTGAGCTATATTACTTATTTGATTTTTTGTGTCCTAATCATATGTATTGCTTACCTCACCAGGTTGCTATTATGGTTGACATTAGCTATCGATATGCAGAGGCTCATGTAGATGGGATAGCGAGTATCCCCCCGAGACCCGTGTCATTATTCGAGAGTATCATTTCTATATCAGTGATGATCGTTCACACATAATGCACATTTTGTGCAACACTGTTTTTGTCTCCATGATGATGTTTTACGAGATTGTGGGTCATACGTGGCGAGCGATGGGTTTGGTCGGATGGTTGTGGCGCCCAGTTCAAGTCATCACGACAATTCTATTGGCTCTACAGGTAGTACTTATGGTTCTCTTATATTCGCAACAATTAAACTAAATTCACTAGAACATCTTAAAGAAAACAATAACTAAGACTTTGTTTTATGGATTTATAGGTGGCATGTGTAGTCTAGTATCCCAGTGATTTGGTCATTCTTTGAGACTGGTCACGGGAAGGGAGAGCATGATGGTGTGGGCGCGTGTGTGAAACATGCCCTAAGGCATCATCAGCTGCAGCGGCAGGATGCTGAGCGGTTTAGAGATGCGGGCCAGGTAGTCGAGTGGTGCTCCCAACATTTGTGTGGGAGTGCAGCATCATCATATCCCAAACGTGATGCTTGGATTGTCAGGAGATTTTTTTGGCATGTGGATGGTGGCATGATTGATCGTAGAGTCTCCCATGATTGTGACACAGTACCTGGCACCTTGGACTTACATTCCATTAGGAGCACTCCATCAGGAGCACGTGCATGGCGCCCCCCACGATTTACACAGTACCTGGCACCTTGGGCTTACATTCCATCAGGAGCATGTGCATGGCGCCCCCCACGATTTACACACAACGGTTTGCATGCTTCTGTGGAGCATGTATGGATGGGGATTGGTCACATTGTGCCTCGAGAGGATGGGCAGATGCATGGATACAGACATTCCTCTCCCCCGAGCATCCTTCACATTAGCGTTGTCTGATGAGCACACAGGTCTTGCGTTCATGGTCAGTTATGATGACCTGAGAGATTTGCTACAGGACGGTGATGTAGTTGTTGTTATTACGAGTGAGGGAAATAGCGAGGGAGTAGACTACTATCTGATGAGTTGCACTAGGCCAAAGTGCATCCTTGACCAGGATACAGTGGATGATCATGGGTTTTGTTTTGACGCCCATAGCATGATTGTGGCAGGCCGGTTCTACCAGCAGATTCTTCACCAGGGGAGTCTTGAGTTCTAGCAGTGGAAGTGGGAGTTAGAGGCATTTCAGTCGTCTCATCTAGTGGTTGCTACCAAGCTCACCCTTGATCGAGTACAGAGCCGAAAACACAGTTCTCACCCTCGTTTTCGGCTTCATGTGGATGACCATGAGAGCATTCTAGAGGAGCTAGAGAGGATGCTGCTGAGAGTAGATCTCTATCTTGAGTAGATCTCTATCTTGATAGTGACTAAACTCAAACTAGCTGGGTTAGCTCACTTACATTGTACTTAGATTTTTTGAGAGTGACTAATCTCATAATGGCTGGGGTAGCTCATTTTCAAAATACCTTGATCTTTTGAGTTAGTGGTTGAACCCATAGTGGCTGTGTTAGCTCACATTCTAAATGTACTTAGTTGATGTTTATATCATTATGAGTTTTCTCATTATTGAGGATCATTGCATTTTAGTTGATGTTCATGGTTTTCTGATTTTTTAACACTTTGGCTATCATATCGTTTGTTTAAAATCACCATCACCATATTGTTTGTTGAAAATCACCAAACTTTGCAAGCACTGGGCGCTATATACTAACTCGAGCATGCTCTGATCACATGACCAAACTTTGCAAGCATGTGGGGGTGCCCTCCCCCCCCACATGCTTGAAAATTTTGGTCCCCATTGAAGCATGTTTATGTACGATGGTATGGGGAAGGCCCGGATTCTCCATGGCCTCTAAAGCACCAAGAGACTTGAAAAATCCGCACTGGGCTAATTACTAACCCGAACATGCTCCAATCATGACCGAAGTTTGCAAGCATGTGGGAGGGGCCCACCCCCACATTCTTGCAAAGCTTGGTTCCCATCCGAGCATGTTTGGGTACAAAGGTATGGGGAAGGCCTGGATTTTCCATGGCCTCTTAAGCACCGAGACTTAAAAAATCCGCGCTGGTGCTAAGTACTAATCCAAACATGCTCCGATTGTGACCAAACTTTGCAAGCATGTGGGGGTGGTTTTCCCCTACATTCTTGCAAAGTTTGGTCCCCATCGGAGCATGTTTGGGTACGATGGTATGGGGAAGGCCCGGATTTTCCATGGCCTCTTAAGCACCAAGAGACTTAAAAAATCTGCACTAGGCGCTATAATTACCAATTCAAACATGCTCCGATTGTGACTAAACTTTGCAAGCACATGGGTGTGGGCCCCTCCCACATGCTTGCAATGTTTGGTTCCCATCGAAGCATGTTTGGGTACGATGGTATGGGGAAGGCCCGGATTTTCCATGGCCTCCTAAGCACCAAGAGACTTGAAAAATCTGCACTAGGCCCTAATTACTAACCCGAACATGCTCCGATCATGACCAAACTTTGCAATAATGTTGGAGGGGCCCACTCCCACATGCTTGCAAAGTTTGGTCCCCATCGGAGCATGTTTGTGTACGATAGTATAAGATGGCCCGGATTTTCCACAGCCTCTTAAGCACCAAGAGACTTGAAAAATCCGCATTGGGCACTAATTACCAATCCAAACATGCTCCAATTCTGACCAAACTTTGCAAGCATGTGGGACTAGGCCACTCCCATATGCTTACAAAGTTCGGTTCCCATCGGAGCATGTTTGGGTAGTACGATGGTATGGGGAAGGCCCGGATTTTCAATGGCCTCTTAAGCACCAAAAGACTTGAAAAATCCACACTGGGCATTTATTATTAACCTAAACATGCTCCGATCATGACCATTTTTTACAAGCATGTGGGAGGGGCCCACATCCACATGCTTGCAAAGTTTGGTCCCCATCGGAGCATGTTTGGGTACAATGGTATGGGGAAGGCCCGGATTTTCCATGGCCTCTTAAGCACCAAGAGACTTGAAAAATCCACATTGGACATTAATTACAAAGCCAAACATACTTTGATTGTGATCAAACTTTGCAAGAATGTGGCGGTGGGCCCCTCCCATGTGCTTGCAAAGTTTGGTTTCCATCGGACCATGTTTGGGTACGATGGTATGGGGAAGGCCCAGATTTTCCATGGCCTCAAGAGCACCAAAAGACTTGAAAAATCCACAGTGGTGGGCGATAATTACCAATTCAAACATGCTCCGGTTGTGACCAAACTTTGCAAGCATGTGGGAGTATCCCACTCCCACATTCTTGCAAAGTTTGGTCCCCATCAGAGCATGTTTGGGTACAATGGTATGGGGAAGGGCTGGATTTTCCATGGCCTCTTAAGTACCAAGAGACTTGAAAAATCTGCATTGAGCACTAATTTTGAATCCAAACATGCTCCGATTGTGACCACACTTTGCAAGAATGTGGGAGTGGGCCCCTCCCACATGCTTTCAAAGTTTGGTTCCCATCGAAGCATGTTTGGGTACGATGGTATGGGGAAGGCCCCGATTTCCCATGGCCTTGTAAGCACCAAGAGACTTGAAAAATCCGCACTAAGCACAAATAACTAACTCGACCATGCTCCGATCATGACCAAAATTTGCAAGCATGTAGGAGGAGCCCACATGCTTGCAAAATTTGCAAGCATGTGGGAGGAGCCCACCCCCACATGCTTGCAAAGTTTGGTTCCCATCGGAGCATGTTTGGGTATGATGGTATGGGGAAGGCCCGGATTTTCTATGGCCTCCTAAGCACCAAGAGACTTGAGAAATCCACACTAGGAACTAATTACCAATCCAAACATGCTCCGATTCTAACCAAACTTTTCAAGCATGTGGGGGTGGACCCCTTCCACATGCTTGCAAAGTTTGCTTCCCATTGGAGCATGTTTGGGTACGATGATATGGGGAAGGCCCGGATTTTTCATGGCCTCTAAAGCACCAAGAGACTTGAAAACCCTGCACTGGGCCCTATTTACTAACCCGAACATGTTCCGTTCATGACCAATTTTTGCAAGCATGTGGAAGGGGCCCACATCAACATGCTTGGATTGTTTGGTCCCACCCATCAGAGCATGTTTGGGTACGATGGTATGGGGAAAGCCCGGATTTTCCATGGCCTCAAGAGCACCAAGAGACTTGAAAAATCCACATTGGGCACTCATTATTACAAATCAAAGCATGCTTCGATTGTGACCAGACTTTACAAGCATGTGGGGGTGGGCCCCTCCCACATGCTTCCAAAGTTTAGGGTGGGCCCCTCCCAAATGCTTGCAAAGTTTGGTTCCCATCGAAGCATGTTTGGGTACGATGGTATGGGGCAGGCCCGCACCAAGAGACTTGAAAACTCCACACTGGGTGCTAATTACCAATTCAAACTTTGCAAGCATGTGGGAAGGGCCCACTCCCACATGCTTGCAAAGTTTGGTCCCCATCGGAGCATGTTTGGGTACGATGGTATGGGGAAGGCCAGGACTTTCCATGGCCGCGTAAGCACCAAGAGACTTGAAAAATCCGCATTGGGCACTAATTTTCAATGCAAACATGCTCTGATTGTGACCAAACTTTGCAAGCATCGGACTATGTTTGGGTACGATGGTATGGGGAAGGCCATGATTTTCCATGGCCTCGTAAGCACCAAGATGTTGAGATATCGAGCTCGTCTAGTGAGGCGGTGGCCACTGATGACCCGCCTGGGGGATAGGCCCCACACTTACATTACTGGCATGGTTGGTGAGATCATGGGAGATATGCGGCCAGTGGGATGATAGGCTGTGTGACAGCTATTCTAGAGACTGGCATAGTTATAGCGCCAGCTCATTTAGTCGGGTTCACACTATAGAGAACCCGTGTATGTATTGGTTGAGTACCTTTCATATTGTGTGTACTCTTATCTTGTATATGGTGTGTTGAGTGTTGAGTGAAGAAGAAGAAGATTTTAGCCTCTCACCTTGTGTGTTCTCTATTAGGGTTTTGTGAGTGTGTGTGTGTGTGCTTGCGAGAGCTCAAGCTCTCTTCCCCCCTGCATCTTTTCATGGTATCAGAGCCTGGTTCGTGCTAAGGGCTGAGCTGCAAGCAAGAGAACCACAGGAAGCGGTACGAGGGTAAGAGCTTCAACTACTCTTCCCTATTGTGGTTGTGACTACACCCTTGTCGGGAGCTCTACGGGAGGCACCGGCAAACCGTCTCTGATTGAGGAGCTTTCTTCGCGGGAGTAAAGCTATAGGGCAACTATAGAATCTCGGGCGCGTCTGGACCTCCGTTTTTCAAAAAGCAGGCGATTTCGAGCACTGCGGGTAAGTCATCGATTCTCTGCAGAACTCTGTTTTAAGAACTGCATGAAGACATATTGACTGTGCAGACACTGTGGGTGCTGCAAAGAGGTCTACAGTTGCCATTGGGTGTATGTATGCACATTGAAGTCACTGGTTGTGACATTTGAGAGTACTACATTATCGCTGCAGAAAATACAGCATTTGTGCAGGAAAAACCAGAGTGCAGTTTCTGGTAAAATTGTGTGTTTGGCAAGATGTCTAATGATGGCATAACACAGATTGTGGCTGAGAAGCTGGATAAGAATAACTTCCATGCTTGGAGGTCCAGGTTGACGAATTTTCTGATGGGAAAAGGCTATTGGGACTACATAGAAGGTGAGCATGAAGAGGCACCGGAGATACCGGATATAAATCCGACTGCTGCAGATGTGAAAGAGTTTAAAGACTGGAACCAAGGAGCCAGGAAGGTTATGTATTGGCTCTCCATTAGTATACAGGACGCCATGATTGGGCACATGCAGGATGCCAAGTCCCCCAAGGAGGCGTGGGACACCTTGGTAAAGCTCTATAAAACAAATACTAAGGCACGTAAGATACAGTTGAAGAATGAACTTCATACTATGGAAAAAAAGAGCATGTCTGTGAATGACTATGCGCTGAAGATAAAGGGTATTGTGGAATCCCTTGCATCTATCGGTGTGTCAGTAGATGATGATGATAAGGTGGAAGTCTGTCTACGTGGTCTCAGGCCACAATACAAGGCGTTCAAGAAATCCATTCAGAGTCGAGAAAACATTCCCAACTTTACAGATTTGGTGTCTATGCTAATTATCGAAGAGAAGAGCTTGGGTAAAGACCAACAGTCTTCACAAAGCAAAAATAGTTTAGAGCAACAGGCCTTCTACACGAGTTTAGGAAGAGGACGAGGTAGAGGAGGCCGTGGACGCGGTCAAGGAGGTGGTTGAACAGGTAATCAAAATTATGGTCAGCAGCAGTAGCAACAACAACAGTCCCAGAATCAACAACAACAACAACAACACGCAGGTGGAAGAGGCAAATTCAGAGGCAGGGGGAGTTAAAGAGGCCGTGGAAATTGGCAAAGGCAATATAATGATGCACGTGAATACTATTATTGTGGTAAGCCTGGACATGTGCAGGCAGAATGTTATAAGAAGCAGGTTGACATGCAAAATGGGAAAGTGCAGCAAAACAGCTATGCATCCTCAAGCAGAAAGAATGAGGATAATGAAAGGTTGTTTGTTATGCAGCATGTCGTGAATGCCATGTCTGAAAATGTTGATGCAGCACAAAAAGATAATGTATGGTATGTGGATTCAGGCGCTTCGAACCACATGACGAGTCATGGGGAGTGGTTCAAGGAGATGAAAAACCCGGAAAGACCAGGTTTTGTGGAAACAGGGGATGACACTGCTCATCCAATTGCCCATGTTGGAGATGTGCCATTGTCTATGCAGGATGGCAAAGTGAAGTACCTTGCAGATGTACTTCATGTACCGAACATAACAAAGAATCTGGTTTCAGTTGGCCAGATGATTGAGCAGGGTTTGCAGGTTCGGTTTAACCCTGATGGTTGTTATGTTGAAGACTTTAAAGACAAGTGCAGGTTGGTTGCAAAAGGTAACAGAGTGGGCAGAATGTTTACATTGAATGTAGACATGCCTGAAATGAGTGCTGCGATGTTTGCAAATGGTTTAGGAATTGTTGCAGACACAGACATTTGGCATAAAAGGATTGGACATGTAAATGTGCAGAGATTGAAGTCTATACAGACAAAAGGAATTGTGACAGGGCTACCAAAATTTAAAGTGGAAGGTATGCAAAAAATATGTGAAGCATGCCAATTTGGGAAGCAAACAAAGCATGTGTTTCCACGTAACAGATATGTGAGCAGAAATGCACTAGATGTTGTGCATTCAGATATATGGGGTCCTACGAAGACCATATCTATGGGAGGCTGCAGGTATTATGTGACTTTCATTGATGACCACACAAGGAAAGTGTGGGTATATTTCATGAAGGAGAAGAGTGAGGTGTTCACTCACTTTCAGAATTTCAGAGTTTTAGTTGAAAAGCAAACAGGGAAATATGTAAAGTGTCTAAGGTCAGATGGAGGGGGAGAGTACTTCTCCAATGAGTTCTCTAAATTTTTGAAGAAGAATGGTATTCGGAGACAGTTTACATGCAGATACACTCCGCAGCAAAATGGAGTTGCTGAGCGAAAAAACAGGCACATTGCTGAGATTGCGCGAGCATTGATGGAAGAGAAGAATATGCCGCATTGCTATTGGGCTGAGGCTATTTCTACAGTAGTATACATCATGAACAAGACTCCAATTGCAGCCATACATGATGTAACTCCAGAGGAGAGGTTTACTGGCAGAAAACCAGATTTGTCTCATCTGAAAGTTTTTGGATGCATTGCATATGTGCATGTGCCAGATGAGCTGAGAACTAAGCTGGATCCGAAAGCTGAAAAATGTGTGTTTATTGGATATTCCCTTGAGCAAAAGGGATACAGGTGTTATAACCCTTCTACACGTGAGTTGAGGGTAAGCAGGGATGTTGTCTTTGATGAGATGAGCAGCTAGTATGCTGCTGAAAAAGAAGCTGTTGGGGCTGATGTGAGTGGAAGTGTGGTTGTATAGAATGCAGGTCAGCAATCACAGTCTTTGAGTGGACCAGGAGAGTCCTCATCTAGTGGGTCTATTGATAGACCATGGAGTGGCAGGTTGCGTCATAATACCAGTCCTACAAATGTGATTAGTACATCACGTAAAGGAAAAGAGAAAGTGGTTGAGCCCCTTGGTATGCCTGACATTTCTGCAGGGCATTCTCATGTTGATGGAGAGTCTAGTGGCTCAGATATGAGCCTTGATGAGGAGCTTGGGATCCTAGCTATGAGAACACCTGGTGTAAAGAAGGCTATGGAAGCCATGAATGAAAAGCTGCGAAGATCTGGTAGAGTGAAGAACCCTGTGCAGAGGTTTACTTATGATGGTTATGTGGCACATCACTATGCATATATGGCAAAGGTTGTGCAGGTTGTTGAGCCCACATGCATTGATGAGGCTGTTGGAAATGTGTGTTGGGAGAAAGCTATGGACGAGGAGATGGATGCACTATATGGAAATGAGACTTGGGATTTAGTGCAATTGCCTGAAGGCAAGAAAGCCATTGGATGCAAGTGGGTGTACAAAGTTAAACATAACAGTGATGGAAGCATAAACAGGTACAAGGCTAGATTGGTAGCCAAAGGATATGCGCAGACATATGGGATTGATTATGAGGAAACTTTCAGCCCAGTTGCCAAGATGGCAACGGTGAGAGTTGTGATAGCAGTGGCTGCGTCAAAGCAATGGTCTTTACATCAGATGGATGTAAAGAATGCATTCTTTCATGGGGATTTGCAAGAAGAGGTGTATATGTTGCAGCCACCTGGTTATGAGGATGTGGGTCACCCCGAGCATGTTTGCAGGTTGAAGAAAGCCTTGTATGGCTTAAAGCAAGCACCAAGAGCATGGTCTGACAAGATTTCTGAATATCTTGTCACTATTGGCTTTCATGTAGCCAATGCAGATTTCTCGCTGTATGTGAGACATGGTGATAGAGGAGTTGTGCTTGTTGTCATCTATGTAGATGACTTAATCATTACGGGGGACCATGATGCAGAGATCTTTGATGTAAAGATCTTGCTAAGACAGAAGTTTGAGATGAAGGATCTGGGGGAGCTCAGATATTTCTTGGGCATTGAGGTGATTACGTCACCACATGGTATTGGATTACTGCAGAGACAGTATGGCTTGGACATGTTGTCCAAGTATAGTATGACAGGCTGTAAGCCTATTTTCGTGCCATTAGATCAGAATGGCAAGTTGAGTGCAGATTCAGGAGAGATCTTGGACAATCCTACTATGCACAGGCGCATAGTAGGAAGTTTAATCTACATGACGATCACCAGACCAGATTTGAGCTATGCTGTTGGGTTGGTGAGTCAGTTTATGCAGGTTCCACGAAAACCGCATTTGGATGCAGTGAGACGCATACTGAGGTATGTGAAGTCTACTTTGCATTGTGGACTATTCTATGAGACTGGGACAGAGATATGTGTACATGGGTACACAAATGCTGATTGGGCTGGTAGTATCTCAGACAGAAGATCTACCAGTGGCTTCATGTTTTCTTTGGGGAGTGCTCTTGTGACTTGGACCAGCAAGAAGCAGCCTACGGTTGCTCTATCGAGTATAGAGGCCGAGTACAGAGGAGCTGCTATGGCAGCATGTGAGGTAGCTTGGTTGAGAAAGCTACTTGCAGATTTGGGTCTATCAGTGGATAGACAAGTTGTCATTTTCTATGACAACATTAGCAGTATACAGTTGGCCAGGAACCCAGTCTTTCATGCTCATACGAAGCACATAGAGGTCCACTACCACTTCGTCAGAGAGAAGGTCTTGGCAGGAGATCTTGACCTTGTTTATGTTAGCACAGAGGATCAGGTAGCTGACATCTTCACCAAAGAATTGGGTACAGAGAAGCTCTGCAGATTCAGGGCTTCGCTTGGTGTACATGAGATGGAGTTGAGCTCGAGGGGGAGTGTTGAGATATTGAGCTCGTCTAGTGAGGCGGTGGCCACTGATGACCCGCCTGGGGGATAGGCCCCACACTTACACCACTGGCATGGTTGGTGAGATCATGGGAGATATGCGGCTAGTGGGATGACAGGCTGTGTGACAGCCATTCTAGAGACTGGCATAGTTATAGCGCCAGCTCATTTAGTCGGGTTCACACTATAGAGAACCCGTGTATGTATTGGTTGAGTACCTTTCATATTGTGTGTACTCTTATCTTGTATATGGTGTGTTGAGTGTTGAGTGAAGAAGAAGAATATTTCAGCCTCTCACCTTGTGTGTTCTCTATTAGGGTTTTGTGAGTGTGTGTGTGTGCTTGCAAGAGCTCAAGCTCTCTTCCCCCCTGCATCTTTTCACAAGAGACTTGAAAAATCTGCACTGGGCGCAAATTACTAACCCGACCACCCGATCATGACCAAACTTTGCAAGCATGTGAGAGGGGCCCACCCCCACATGCTTGCAAAGTTTGGTCCCCATCGGAGCATGTTTGGGTACGATGGTATGGGGAAGGCCCGGATTTTCCATGGTCTCAAGAGCACCAAGAGACTTGAAAAATCCACACTCGTGGGCAGTAATTACCAATTCAAACA
The DNA here is from genome assembly GCF_041138505.1 of Cibotium barometz. NCBI lineage: Eukaryota > Viridiplantae > Streptophyta > Polypodiopsida > Cyatheales > Cibotiaceae > Cibotium > Cibotium barometz. Next base: position 50,863,165 of record NC_141060.1, read on the forward strand.
TGCTCCGGTTGTGACCAAACTTTGCAAGCATGTGGGAGGGGCCCACTCCCACATGCTTGCAAAGTTTGGTCCCCATCGGAGCATGTTTGGGTACAATGGTATGGGGAAGGCCCGGATTTTCCATGGCCTCTTAAGCACCAAGAGACTTGAAAAATCTGCATTGAGCACTAATTTTCAATCCAAACATGCTCCGATTGTGACCACACTTTGCAAGCATGTGGGGGTGGGCCCCTCCCACATGCTTTCAAAGTTTGGCTCCCATCGAAGCACGTTTGGGTACGATGGTATGGGGAAGGCCCCGATTTTCCATGGCATTGTAAGCACCAAGAGACTTGAAAAATCTGCACTGGGCGCGAATAAGTAACCCGGCCACGCTCCGATCATGACCAAAATTTGCAAGCATGTGGGAGGGGCCCACCCCCACATGCTTGCAAAGTTTGTTTCCCATCGAAGCATGTTTGGGTATGATGGTATGGGGAAGGCCCGGATTTTCCATGGCCTCCTAAGCACCAAGAGACTTGAGAAATCCACACTAGGGGCTAATTACCAATTCAAACATACTCCGATTCTGACCAAACTTTGCAAGCATGTGGGGGTGGGCCCGTTCCACATGCTTGCAAAGTTTACTTACCATTGGAGCATGTTTGGGTACGATGATATGGGGAAGGCCCGGATTTTCCATGGCCTCTTAAGCACCAAGAGACTTGAAAACTCTGCACTGGGCGCTAATTACTAACCCGAACATGCTCCGATCATGACCAACTTTTGCAAGCATGTGGGAGGGGCGCACATCCACATGTTTGGAAAGTTTGGTCCCACCCATCAGAGCATATTTGGGTACGATGGTATGGGGAAGGCCCGGATTTTCCATGGCCTCTTAAGCACCAAGAGACTTGAAAAATCCACATTGGGCACTCATTACAAATCGAAACATGCTCCGATTGTGACCAAACTTTACAAGCATGTGGGGGTGGGCCCCTCCCACATGCTTGCAAAGTTTGGGGTGGGCCCCTTCCACATGCTTGCAAAGTTTGGGGTGGGCCCCTTCCACATGCTTGCAAAGTTTGGTTCCCATCGAAGCATGTTTGGGTACGATGGTATGGGGAAGGCCCGGATTTTCCATGGCCTCAAGAGCACCAAGAGACTTGAAAAATCCACACTGGGCGCTAATTACCAATTCAAACTTGCTCCGGTTGTGACCAAACTTTGCAAGCATGTGGGAAGGGCCCACTCCCACATGCTTGCAAAGTTTGGTCCCCATCGGAGCATGTTTGGGTACGATGGTATGGGGAAGGCCAGGACTTTCCATGGCCGCTTAAGCACCAAGAGACTTGAAAAATCCGCATTGGGCACTAATTTTCAATCCAAACATGCTCCGATTATGACCAAACTTTGCAAGCATCGGACCATGTTTGGGTACGATGGTATGGGGAAGGCCCTGATTTTCCATGGCCTCGTAAACACCAAGAGACTTGAAAAATTCGCTTTGGGCGCAAATTACTAACCCGACCACCCGATCATGACCAAACTTTGCAAGCATGTGAGAGGGGCTCACCCCCACATGCTTGCAAAGTTTGGTTCCCATCGAAGCATGTTTGGGTACGATGGTATGGGGAAGGCCCAAATTTTCCATGGTCTCAAGAGCACCAAGAGACTTGAAAAATCCACACTCGTGGGCGATAATTACCAATTCAAACATGCTCCGGTTGTGACCAAACTTTGCAAGAATGTGGGAGGGGCCCACTCCTACATTCTTGCAAAGTTTGGTCCCCATCGGAGCATGGGTACAATGGTATGGGGAAGGCCCGGATTTTCCATGGCCTCTTAAGCACCAAGAGACTTGAAAAATCTGCATTGAGCACTAATTTTCAATCCAAACATGCTCCGATTGTGACCACACTTTGCAAGCATGTGGGAGTGGGCCCCTCCCACATGCTTTCAAATTTTGGTTTCCATCGAAGCATGTTTGCGTATGATGGTATGGGGAAGGAACCCCCGATTTTCCATGGCCTTGTAAGCACCAAGAGACTTAAAAAATACTCACTGGGCGCGAATAAATAAGCCGGCCACGCTCCGATCATGACCAAACTTTGCAAGCATGTGGGAGGGGCCCACCCCCACATGCTTGCAAAGTTTGTTTCCCATCGAAGCATGTTTGGGTATGATGGTATGGGGAAGGCCCGGATTTTCCATGGCCTCCTAAGCACCAAGAGACTCGAGAAATCCACACTAGGGGCTAATTACCAAGCCAAACATACTCCGATTCTAACCAAACTTTGCAAGCATGTGGGGGTGGGCCCCTTCCACATGCTTGCAAAGTCTGGTTTCCATTGGAGAATGTTTGGGTATGATGATATGGGGAACGCTCGGACTTTCCATGGCCTCTTAAGCACCAAGAGACTTGAAAACTCTGCACTGGGCGCTAATTACTAACCCGAACATGCTCCAATCATGACCAATTTTTGCAAGCATGTGGGAGAGGCCCACATCCACATGTTTGGAAAGTTTGGTCCCACCCATCAAAGCATATTTGGATACGATGGTATGGGGAAGGCCCGGATTTTCCATGGCCTCTTAAGCACCAAGAGACTTGAAAAATCCACATTGGGCACTCATCACAAATCAAAACATGCTCCGATTGTGACCAAACTTTACAAGCATGTGGGGGTGGGCCCCTCCCACATGCTTGCAAAGTTTGGTTCCCATCAAAGCATGTTTGGGTACGATGGTATGGGGAAGGCCCGGATTATCCATGGCCTCAAGAGCACCAAGAGACTTGAAAAATCCACACTGGGCCCTAATTACAATTTCAAACTTGCTTGTGACCAAACTTTGCAAGCATGTGGGAAGGGCCCACTCCCACATGCTTGCAAAGTTTGGTCCCCATCGGAGCATGTTTGGGTATGATGGTATAGGGAAGGCCAGGACTTTCCATGGCCGCTTAAGCACCAAGAGACTTGAAAAATCCGCATTGGGCACTAATTTTCAATCCAAACATGCTCCGATTGTGACCAAACTTTGCAAGCATCAGACCATGTTTGGGTACGATGGTATGGTGAAGGCCCCGATTTTCCATGGCCTCGTAAGCACCAAGAGACTTGAAAAATCCGCACTAGGGGCAAATTACTAACGCGACCACCCGATCATGACCAAACTTTGCAAGCATGTGGGAGGGGCGCACCCCCACATGCTTGCAAAGTTTGGTCCCCATCGGAGCATGTTTGGGTACGATGGTATGGGGAAGGCCCGGATTTTCCATGGTCTCAAGAGCACCAAGAGACTTGAAAAATCCACACTCGTGGGCGGTAATTACCAATTCAAACATGCTCTGGTTGTGACCAAACTTTGCAAGCATGTGCAAGGGGCCCACTCCCACATGCTTGCAAAGTTTGGTCCCCATCGGAGCATGTTTGGGTACAATGGTATGGGGAAGGCCGGGATTTTCCATAGCCTCTTAAGCACCAAGAGACTTGAAAAATCTGCATTGAGCACTAATTCTCAATCCAAACATGCTCCGATTGTGACCACACTTTGCAAGCATGTGGGGGTGGGCCCCTCCCACATGCTTTCAAAGTTTGGTTCCCATCAAAGCATGTTTGGGTACAATGGTATGAGGAAGGCCCTGATTTTCCATGGCCTTGTAAGCACCAAGAGACTTGAAAAATCCACACTGGGCGTGAATAAGTACCCCGACCACGCTCCGATCATGACCAAACTTTGCAAGCATGTGGGAGGGGCCCACTCCCACATGCTTGCAAAGTTTGGTTCCCATCGAAGCATGTTTGGGTATGATGGTATGGGGAAGGCCCGGATTTTCCATGGCCTCCTAAGCACCAAGAGACTTGAGAAATCCACACTAGGGGCTAATTACCAATCCAAACATGCTCCGATTCTGACCAAACTTTGCAAGCATGTGGGGTTGGTCCCCTTCCACATGCTTGCAAAGTTTGCTTCCCATTGGAGCATGTTTGGGTACGATGATATAGGGAAGGCCCGGATTTTCCACGACCTCTTAAGCACCAAGAGACTTGAAAACTCTACACTAGGCTCTAATTACTAACCTGAACATGCTCCGATCATGACCAATTTTTGCAAGCATGTGGGAGGGGCCCACATCCACATGTTTGGAAACTTTGGTCCCACCCATCAGAGCATATTTGGGTACGATGGTATGGGGAAGGCCCGGATTTTCCATGGCCTCTTAAGCACCAAGAGACTCATTGGGCACTCATTACAAATCGAAACATGCTCCGATTGTGACCAAACTTTACAAGCATGTGGGGGTGGGTCCCTCCCACATGCTTGCAAAGTTTGGGGTGGGCCCCTCCCAAATGCTTGCAAAGTTTGCTTCCCATCGAAGCATGTTTGGGTACGATGGTATGGGGAACGCCCGAATTTTCCATGGCCTCAAGAGCACCAAGAGACTTGAAAAATCCACACTGGGCGCTAATTACCAGTTTAAACTTGCTCCGGTTGTGACCAAACTTTGCAAGCATGTGGGAAGGGCCCACTCCCACATGCTTGCAAAGTTTGGTGCCCATCGGAGCATGTTTGGGTACGATGGTATGGGGAAGGCCAGGACTTTCCATTGGCCGCTTAAGCACCAAGAAACTTGAAAACTCCGCATTGGGCACTAGTTTTCAATCCAAACATGCTCCGATTGTGACCAAACTTTGCAAGCATCGGACCATTTTTGGGTACGATGGTATGGTAAGGGCCCCGATTTTTCCAAGAGACTTAAAAAATCCACACTGGGCGCAAATTACTAACCCGACCACCCAATCATGACCAGACTTTGCAAGCATGTGGGAGGGGCCCACCCCCACATACTTGCAAAGTTTGGTCCCCATCGGCGGAGGATGTTTGGGTACGATGGTATGGGGAAGGCCCGGAGTTTCCATGGCCTCAAGAGCACCAAGAGACTTGAAAAATCCACACCCGTGGGCGGTAATTACCAATTCAAACATGCTCCGGTTGTGACCAAACTTTGCAAGCATGTGGGAGGGGCCCACTCCCACATGCTTGCAAAGTTTGGTCTTCATCGGAGCATGTTGGGGTACAATGGTATGGGGAAGGCCCAGATTTTCTATGGCCTCTTAAGCACCAAGAGACTTGAAAAATCTGCATTGAGCACTAATTTTCAATCCAAACATGCTCCGATTGTGACCACACGTTGCAAGCATGTGGGGGTGGGCCCCTCCCACATGCTTTCAAAGCTTGGTTCCCATCGAAGCATGTTTGGGTACGATGGTATGGGGAAGGCCCCGATTTTCCATGGCCTCGTAAGCACCAAGAGACTTAAAAAATCCGCACTGGGCGCAAATTACTAACCCGACCACCGGATCATGACCAAACTTTGCAAGCATGTGAGAGGAGCCCACCCCCACATGCTTGCAAAGTTTGGTCCCCATCGGAGCATGTTTGGGTACGATGGTATGGGGAAGGCCTAGATTTTCCATGGCCTCAAGAGCACCAAGAGACTTGAAAAATCCACACTCGTGGGCAGTAATTACCAATTCAAACATGCTCCGGTTGTGACCAAACTTTGCAAGCATGTGGGAGGGACCCACTCCCACATGCTTGCAAAGTTTGGTCCCCATCGGAGCATGTTGGGGTACAATGGTATGGGGAAGGGCCGGATTTTCCATGGCCTCTTAAGCACCAAGAGACTTGAAAAATCTGCTATGAGCACTAATTTGCAATCCAAACATGCTCCGATTGTGACCACACGTTGCAAGCATGTGGGGGTGGGCCCCTCCCACATGCTTTCAAAGTTTGGTTCCCATCGAAGCATGTTTGGGTACGATGGTATGGGGAGGGCCCCAATTTTCCATGGCCTTGTAAGCACCAAGAGACTTGAAGAATCCACATTGGGCGCGAATAAGTAACCGGACCACGCTCCGATCATGACCTGACTTTGCAAGCATGTGGGATGGACCCACCCCCACATGCTTGCAAAGTGTGGTTCCCATTGGAGCATGTTTGGGTACGATAGTATGGGGAAGGCCCGGATTTTCCATGGCCACCTAAGCACCAAGAGACATGACAAATCCACACTGGGCGCTAATCCAAATATGCTCCGATTCTGACCAAACTTTGCAAGCATGTGGGGGTGGGCCTCTTCCACGTGCTTGCAAAGTTTGGTTCCCATCGGAGCATGTTTGGGTACGATGATATGGGGAAGGCCTGGATTTTCCATGGCCTCTTAAGCACCAAGAGACTTGAAAAATCTGCAGCTCATAAAGAAGACCATAATGTGCAGTGGTCTTTACATATCGCATAATGCGTCTCACTGCATCCAAATGAGGTTTTCTGGGGCTAATTACTATCCCGAACATGCTCCGATCATGACCAATTTTTACAAGCATGTGAGAGGGGCCCACATCCACATGCTTGGAAAGTTTGGTCCCCATCAGAGCATGTTTGGGTACAATGGCATGGAGAAGGCCAGGATTTTCCATGGCCTCTTAAGCACCAAAAGACTTGAAAAATCCACATTGGGCACTCATTACAAATCGAAGCATGCTCCGATTGTGACCAAACTTTACAAGCATGTGGGGGTGGGCCCCTCCCACATGCTTGCAAAGTTTGGTTCCCATCGAAGCATGTTTGGGTACGATGGTATGGGGATGGCCCGGATTATCCATGGCCTCAAGAGCACCAAGAGACTTGAAAAATCCACACTAGCCGCTAATTACCAATTCAAACATGCTCCGGTTGTGACCAAACTTTGCAAGCATGTGGGAGGGACCCACTCCCACATGCTTGCAAAGTTTGGTCCCCATAATCGGAGCATGTTTGGGTACGATGGTATGGGGAAGGCCACGATTTTCCATGGCCGCTTAAGCACCAAGAGACTTGAAAAATCCGCATTGGGCACTAATTTTCAATCCAAACATGCTCCAATTGTGACCAAACTTTGCAAGCATCAGACCATGTTTGGGTACGATGGCATGGGGAAGGCCTCGATTTTCCATGGCCTCGTAATCACAAAGTTTGGTTCCCATCGAAGCATGTGTGGGTACGATGGTTTGGGGAAGGCCTCGATTTTCCATGGCCTCGTAGCACCAAGAGACTTGAAAAATCCACACTGGGCGCGAATAACTAACCCGACCACGCTCCGATCATGACCAAACTTTGCAAGCATGTGGGAGGGGCCCACCCCCACATGCTTGCAAAGTCTGGTTCCCATCGGCGAATGTATGGATACGATGGTGTGGGGAAGGCCCGGATTTTCCAATGCCTCCTAAGCACCAAGAGACTTGACAAATCCACAATGGGCGCTAACTACCTATCCAAACATGCTCCGATTCTGACCAAAATTTGCAAGCATGTGGGGGTGGGCCCCTTCCACATGCTTGCAAAGGTTGGTTCCCATCGAAGCATGTTTGGGTACGATGATATGGGGAAGACCCGGATTTTCCATGGCCTCTTAAGCACCAAGAGACTTGAAAAATCTACACTGGGCGCTAATTACTAACCCGAACATGCTCCGATCATGACCAATTTTTGTAAGCATGTGGGAGGGACCCACATCCACATGCTTGGAAAGTTTGGTCCCCAACGGAGCATGTTTGGGTACGATGGTATGGGGAAGGCCCGGATTTTCCATGGCTTCTTAAGCACCAAGAGACTTGAAAAATCTACATTGGGCACTCATTACAAATCGAAACATGCTCCGATTGTGACCAAACTTTACAAGCATGTGGGGGTGGGCCCCTCCCATATGCTTGCAAAGTTTGGGGTGGGCCCCTCCCACATGCTTGCAAAGTTTGGTTCCCATCGAAGCATGTTTAGGTACGATGGTATGGGGAAGGCCCGGATTTTCCATGGCCTCAAGAGCACCAAGAAACTTGAAAAATCCACACTGGGCACTAATTACCAATTCAAACATGCTCTGATTGTGACCAAAATTTGCAAGCATGAGGGATGGGCCCACTCCCACATGCTTGCAAAGTTTGGTCCCCATCAGAGCATGTTTGGGTATGATGGTATGGGGAAGGCCAGGACTTTCCATGGCCGCTTAAGCACCAAGAGACTTGAAAAGTCCGCATTGGGCACTAATTTTCAATCCAAACATGCTCCAATTGTGACCAAACTTTGCAAGCATTAGACCATGTTGGGGTACGATGGTATGGGGAAGGCCCCGATTTTCCATGGCCTCGTAAGCACCAAGAGACTTGAAAAATCGGCACTGGGCGCGAATTACTAACCCGACCACCCGATCATGACCAAACTTTGCAAGCATGTGGGAGGGGCCCAGCCCCACATGCTTGCAAAGTTTGGTTCCCATCCGAGCATGTTTGGGTACGATGGTATGGGGAAGGCCTGGATTGTCCATGGCCTCCTAAGCACCAAGAGACTTGAAAAATCCACAGTGGGAGCTAATTACCAATTCTGACCAAACTTTACAAGCATGTGGGGGTGGCCCCTCCCACATGCTTGCAAAGTTTGATTCCCATCAGAACATGTTTGGGTACGATGGTATGGGGAAGACCTAGATTTTCCATAGCCTCTTAAGCACCAAGAGACTTGAAAAATCCACATTGGGCCTTCATTACAAATCGAAACATGCTCCGATTGTGACCAAACTTTACAAGCATGTGGGGGTGGGCCCCTCCCACATGCTTGCAAAGTTTGGTTCCCATGGAAGCATGTTTGGGTACGATGGTATGGGGAAGGCCCGGATTTTCCATGGCCTCGAGCACCAAGAGACTTGAAAAATCCACACTGGGCGCTAATTACCAATTCAAACATATTCCGGTTGTGACCAAACTTTGCAAGCATGTGGGAGGGACCCACTCCCACATGCTTGCAAAGTTTGGTCCCCATCGGAGCATGTTTGGATACGATGGTAACTTTCCATGGCTGCTTAAGCACCAAGAGACTTGAAAAATATGCATTGGGCACTAATTTCAATCCAAACATGCTCCAATTGTGACCAAACTTTGCAAGTATCAGACCATGTTTGGGTACGATGGTATGGGGAAGGCCCCAAATTTCCATGGCCTCGTAAGCACCAGGAGACTTGAAAAATCCGCACTGGGCATTACCCGCCCGATCATGACCAAACTTTGTAAGCATGTGGGAGGGGCCCACCCTCACATGCTTGCAAACTTTGGTCCCCATCGGAGCATGTTTGGGTACGATGGTATGGGGAAGGCCTGGATTTTCCATGGCCTCCTAAGCACCAAGAGACTTGAAAAATCCACACTGGGCGCTAATTACCAATCCAAACATGCTCCGATTCTGACCAAACTTTGCAAGCATTTCGGGGTGGGCCCCTCCCACATGCTTGCAAAGTTTGATTCCCATCGGGGGAGTATGTTTGGATACGATGGTATGGGGAAGACCCGGATTTTCCATGGCCTTTTAAGCACCAAGAGACTTGAAAAATCTGCACTGGGCGCTAATTACTAACCCGAACATGCTCCGATCATGACCGATTTTTGCAACCATGTGGGAGGAGCCAATATCCACATGCTTGCAAAGTTTGGTCCCCATCGGAGAATGTTTGGGTACGATGGTATAGGGAAAGCCCGGATTTTCCATGGCCTCTTGAGCACCGAGACTTGAAAAATCCACATTGGGCACTAATTACAAATCAAAACATGCTCGGATTGTGATCAAACTTTGCAAGCATGTGGGGATGGGCCTCTCCCACATGCATGCAAAGTTTGGTTCCCATCGTTTGGGTACGATGATATGGGGAAGGCCTGGATTTTCCATGGCCTCAAGAGCACCAAGAAACTTGAAAAATCCACACTGGGCGCTTATTACCAATTCAAACATGCTCCGATTGTGACCCGGATTTTCCATGGTCTCAAGAGCACCAAGAGACTTGAAAAATCCACACTCGTGGGTAGTAATTACCAATTCAAACATGCTCCAGTTGTGACCAAATTTTGCAACAATGTGGGAGGGGCCCACTCCCACATGTTTGCAAAGTTTGGTCCCCATCGGAGCATGTTTGGTACAATGCTATGGGGAAGGCCCGGATTTTCCATGGCCTCTTAAGCACCAAGAGACTTGAAAAATCTGCATTGAGCACTAATTTTCAATCTAAACATGCTCCGATTGTGACCACACTTTGCAAGCATGTGGGGGTGGGCCCCTCCCACATGCTTTCAAAGTTTGGTTCCCATCGAAGCATGTTTGGGTACGATGGTATGGGAAAGGCCCCGATTTTCCATGGCATTGTAAGCACCAAGAGACTTGAAAAATCTGCACTGGGCGCGAATAAGTAACCCGGCCACGCTCTGATCATGACCAAACTTTGCAAGCATGTGGGAGGGGCCCACCCCACATGCTTGCAAAGTTTGTTTCCCATTGAAGCATGTTTGGGTATGATGGTATGGGGAAGGCCCGGATTTTCCATGGCCTCCTAAGCACCAAGAAACTTGAGAAATCCACACTAGTGGCTAATTATAAATCCAAACATGCTCCGATTGTGACCAAACTTTGCAAGAATGTGGGGGTGGGCCCTTTCCACATGCTTGCAAAGTTTGCTTCCCATTGGAGCATGTTTGGGTACGATGATATGGGGAAGGCCGGATTTTCCATGGCCTCTTAAGCACCAAAAGACTTGAAAACTCTGCACTGGGCACTAATTACTAACCCGAACATGCTCCAATCATGACCAATTTTTAAAAGCATGTGGGAGGGGCCCACATCCACATGTTTGGAAAGTTTGGTCCCACCCATCAGAGCATATTTGGGTACGATGGTATGGGGAAGGCCCGGATTTTCCATGGCCTTTTAAGCACCAAGAGACTTGAAAAATCCACATTGGGCACTCATTATAAATCGAAACATGCTCCGATTGTGACCAAACTTTACAAGCATGTGGGGGTGGGCCTCTCCCACATGCTTGCAAAGTTTGGGGTGGGCCCCTCCCACATGCTTGCAAAGTTTGGCTCCCACATGCCTGCAAAGTTTGGGGTGGGCCCCTCCCACATGCTTGCAAAGTTTGGTTCGCATCAAAGCATGTTTGGGTACGATGGTATGGGGAAGGCCCGGATTTTCCATGGCCTCAAGAGCACCAAGAGACTTGAAAAATCCACACTGGGCGCTAATTACCAATTCAAACTTTCTCTGGTTGTGACCAAACTTTGCAAGCATGTGGGAAGGGCCCACTCCCACATGCTTGCAAAGTTTGGTCCCCTTCGGATCATGTTTGTGTACGATGGTATGGGGAAGGCCAGGACTTTCCATGGCCGCTTAAGCACCAAGAGACTTGAAAAATCCACATTGGGCACTCATTACAAATCAAAACATGCTCTGATTGTGACCAAACTTTACAAGCATGTGGGGGTGGGCCCCTCCCACATGCTTGCAAAGTTTGGGGTGGGCCCCTCCCAAATGCTTGTAAAGTTTGCTTCCCATCGAAGCATGTTTGGGTACGATGGTATGGGGAAGGCCCGGATTTTCCATGGCCTCAAGAGCACCAAGAGACTTGAAAAATCCACACTGGGCGCTAATTACCAATTCAAACTTTCTCTGGTTGTGACCAAACTTTGCAAGCATGTGGGAAGGGCCCACTCCCACATGCTTGCAAAGTTTGGTCCCCTTCGGATCATGTTTGTGTACGATGGTATGGGGAAGGCCAGGACTTTCCATGGCCGCTTAAGCACCAAGAGACTTGAAAAATCCGCATTGGGCACTAATTTTCAATCCAAACATGCTCTGATTGTGACCAAACTTTGCAAGCATCGGACCATGTTTGGGTATGATGGTATGGTGAAGGCCCCAATTTTCCATGGCCAAATAAGCACTTGAAAAATCCGCACTGGGGGCAAATTACTAACGCGACCACCCGATAGAGACCAAACTTTGCAAGCATGTGGGAGGGGCCCACCCCCACATGCTTGCAAAGTTTGGTCCCCATCGGAGCATGTTTGGGTACGATGGTATGGGGAAGGCCCGGATTTTCCATGGTCTCAAGAGCACCAAGAGACTTAAAAAATCCACACTCGTGGGCGGTAATTACCAGTTCAAACATGCTCCGGTTGTGACCAAACTTTGCAAGCATGTGCAAGGGGCCCACTCCCACATGCTTGCAAAGTTTGGTCCCGGAGCATGTTTGGGTACAATGGTATGGGGAAGGCCCGGATTTTCCATGGCCTCTTAAGCACCAAGAGACTTGAAAAATCTGCATTGAGCACTAATTTTCAATCCAAACATGCTCCGATTGTGACCACACTTTGCAAGCATGTGGGGGTGGGCCCCTCCAACATGCTTTCAAAGTTTGGTTCCCATCAAAGCATGTTTAGGTACGATGGTATGGGGAAGGCCCTGATTTTCCATGGCCTTGTAAGCACCAAGAGACTTGAAAAATCCGCACTGGGCGTGAATAAGTAACCCGACCATGCTCTGATCATGACCAAACTTTGCAAGCATGTGGGAGGAGCCCACTCCCACATGCTTGCAAAGTTTGGTTCCCATCGAAGCATGTTTGGGTATGATGGTATGGGGAAGGCCCGGATTTTCCATGGCCTCCTAAGCACCAAGAGACTTGAGAAATCCACACTAGGGGTAATTACCAATCCAAACATGCTCCAACTCTGACCAAACTTTGCAAGCATGTGGGGGTGGGCCCCTTCCACATGCTTGCAAAGTTTGCTTCCCATTGGAGCATGTTTGGGTACGATGATATGGGGAAGGCCCGGATTTTCCATGGCCTCTTAAGCACCAAGAGACTTGAAAACTCTACACTAGGCGCTAATTACTAACCCGAACATGCTCCGATCATGACCAATTTTTGCAAGCATGTGGGAGGGGCCCACATCCACATGTTTGGAAAGTTTGGTCCCACCCATCAAAGCATATTTGGGTACGATGGTATGGGGAAGGCTCGGATTTTCCATGGCCTCTTAAGCACCAAGAGACTTGAAAAATCCACATTGGGCACTCATTACAAATCAAAACATGCTCTGATTGTGACCAAACTTTACAAGCATGTGGGGGTGGGCCCCTCCCACATGCTTGCAAAGTTTGGGGTGGGCCCCTCCCAAATGCTTGTAAAGTTTGCTTCCCATCGAAGCATGTTTGGGTACGATGGTATGGGGAAGGCCCGGATTTTCCATGGCCTCAAGAGCACCAAGAGACTTGAAAAATCCACACTGGGCGCTAATTACCAATTTAAACTTGCTCCAGTTGTGACCAAACTTTGCAAGCATGTGGGAAGGACATGCTTGCAAAGTTTGGTGCCCATCGGAGCATGTTTGGGTACGATGGTATGGGGAAGGCCAGGACTTTCCATGGCTGCTTAAGCACCAAGAGACTTGAAAACTCCGCATTGGGCACTAGTTTTCAATCCAAACATGCTCCGATTGTGACCAAACTTTGCAAGCATCGGACCATGTTTGGGTACGATGGTATGGTAAGGGCCCCGATTTTCCCAAGAGACTTAAAAAATCCACACTGGGCGTAAATTACTAACCCGACCACCCAATCATGACTAAACTTTGCAAGCATGTGGGAGGGGTCCACCCCCACATACTTGCAAAGTTTGGTCCCCATCGGAGAATGTTTGGGTACGATGGTATGGGAAAGGCCCGGATTTTCCATGGCCTCAAGAGCACCAAGAGACTTGAAAAATCCACACTCGTGGGCGGTAATTACCAATTCAAACATGCTCCGATTGTGACCAAACTTTGCAAGCATGTGGGAGGGGCCCACTCCCACATGCTTGCAAAGTTTGGTCCCCATCGGAGCATGTTGGGGTACAATGGTATGGGGAAGGGCCGGATTTTCTATGGCCTCTTAAGCACCAAGAGACTTGAAAAATCTGCATTGAGCACTAATTTTCAATCCAAACAAGCTCCGATTGTGACCACACGTTGCAAGCATGTGGGGGTGGGCCCCTCCCACATGCTTTCAAAGCTTGGTTCCCATCGAAGCATGTTTGGGTACGATGGTATGGGGAAGGCCCCAATTTTCCATGGCCTCGTAAGCACGAAGAGACTTAAAAAATCCGCACTGCGCGCAAATTACTAACCCGACCACCGGATCATGACCAAACTTTGCAAGCATGTGAGAGGGGCCCACTCCCACATGCTTGCAAAGTTTGGTCCCCATCGGAGCATGTTTGGGTACGATGGTATGGGGAAGGCCCGGATTTTCCATGGCCTCAAGAGCACCAAGAGACTTGAAAAATCCACACTCGTGGGCGGTAATTACCAATTCAAACATGCTCCGGTTGTGACCAAACTTTGCAAGCATGTGGGAGGGGCCCACTCCTACATGCTTGCAAAGTTTGGTCCCCATCGGAGCATGTTGGGGTACAATGGTATGGGGAAGGGCCGGATTTTCCATGGCCTCTTAAGCACCAAGAGACTTGAAAAATCTGCTATGAGCACTAGTTTGCAATCCAAACATGCTCCGATTATGACCACACGTTGCAAGCATGTGGGGGTGGGCCCCTCCCACATGCTTTCAAAGTTTGGTTCCCATCGAAGCATGTTTGGGTACGATGGTATGGGGAAGGCCCCAATTTTCCATGGCCTTGTAAGCACCAAGAGACTTGAAAAATCCACACTAGGCGCGAATAAGTAACACGACCATGCTCCGATCATGACCAAACTTTGCAAGCATGTGGGAGGGACCCACCCCCACATGCTTGCAAAGTGTGGTTCCCATAGGAGCATGTTTGGGTACGATAGTATGGGGAAGGCCCGGATTTTCCATGGCCTCCTAAGCACCAAGAGACATGACAAATCCACACTGGGCGCTAATTACCAATCCAAACATGCTCCGATTCTGACCAAACTTTGCAAGCATGTGGGGATGGGCCTCTTCCACCTGCTTGCAAAGTTTGGTTCCCATCGGAGCATGTTTGGGTACGATGATATGGGGAAGGCCTGGATTTTCCATGCCCTCTTAAGCACCAAGAGACTTGAAAAATCTGCAGTGGATGCTCATAAAGAAGACCATAATGTGCAGTGGTCTTTACATATCATAAAGATGCTCATAAAGAAGACCATAATGTGCAGTGGTCTTTACATATCGCATAATGTGTCTCACTGCATCCAAATGAGGTTTTCTAGGGCTAATTAACCCGAACATGCTCCGATCATGACCAATTTTTACAAGCATGTGGGAGGGGCCCACATCCACATGCTTGGAAAGTTTGGTCCCCATCAGAGCATGTTTGGGTACGATGGTATGGGGAAGGCCCGGATTTTCCATGGCCTCTTAAGCACCAAGAGACTTGAAAAATCCACATTGGGCACTCATTACAAATCGAAACATGCTCTGATTGTGACCAAACTTTACAAGCATGTGGGGGTGGGCCCCTCCCACATGCTTGCAAAGTTTGGTTCCCATCGAAGCATGTTTGGGTACGATGGTATGGGGATGGCCCGGATTATCCATGGCCTCAAGAGCACCAAGAGACTTGAAAAATCCACACTAGCCGCTAATTACCAATTCAAACATGCTCCGGTTGTGACCAAACTTTGCAAGCATGTGGGAGGGACCCACTCCCACATGCTTGCAAAGTTTGGTCCCCATCGGAGTATGTTTGGGTACGATGGTATGGGGAAGGCCCGGATTTTCCATGGCCGCTTAAGCACCAAGAGACTTGAAAAATCCGCATTGGGCACTAATTTTCAATCCAAACATGCTCCAATTGTGACCAAACTTTGCAAGCATCAGACCATGTTTGGGTATGATGGTATAGGGAAGGCCCCGATTTTCCATGGCCTCGTAAGCACCAAGAGACTTGAAAAATTTGCACTGGGCGCGAATTACTAACCCGATCACCCGATCATGACCAAACTTTGCAAGCATGTGGGAGGGGCCCACCCCACATGCTTGCAAAGTTTGATCCTTATCAAAGCATGTTTGGGTACGATGGTATGGGGAAGGCCCGGATTTTCCATGGCCTCAAGAACACCAAGAGACTTGAAAAATCCACACTTGTGGGCGGTAATTACCAATTCAAACATGCTCCGGTTGAGACCAAACTTTGCAAGCATGTGGGAGGGGCCCACTCCCACATGCTTGCAAAGTTTGGTCCCCATCGGAGCATGTTTGGGTACAATGGTATAGGGTAGGCTCGGATTTTCTATGGCCTCTTAAGCACCAAGAGATTTGAAAAATCTGCATTGAGCACTAATTTTCAATCCAAACATGCTCCGATTGTGTCCACACTTTGCAAGCATGTGGGGGTTGGCCCCTCCCACATGCTTTCAAAGTTTGGTTCCCATCAAAGCATGTGTGGGTACGATGGTATGGGGAAGGCCTCGATTTTCCATGGCCTCGTAGCACCAAGAGACTTGAAAAATCCACACTGGGCGCGAATAACTAACCCGACCACGCTCCAATCATGACCAAACTTTGCAAGCATGTGGGAGGGGCCCACCCCCACATGCTTGCAAAGTTTGGTTCCCATCCGCGAATGTTTGGGTACGATGGTGTGGGGAAGGCCCGGATTTTCCAATGCCTCCTAAGCACCAAGAGACTTGACAAATCCACACTGGGCGCTAATTACCTATCCAAACATGCTCCGATTGTGACCAAACTTTGCAAGCATGTGGGGGTGGGCCCCTTCCACATTCTTGCAAAGGTTGGTTCCCATCGAAGCATGTTTGGGTACGATGATATGGGAAAGACCTGGATTTTCCATGGCCTCTTAAGGACCAAGAGACTTGAAAAATCTGCACTGGGCGCTAATTACTAACCCGAACATGCTCCGATCATGACCAATTTTTGCAAGAATGTGGGAGGGGCCCACATCCACATGCTTGGAAAGTTTGGTCCCCATCGGAGCATGTTTGGGTACGATGGTATGGAGAAGGCTCGGATTTTCCATGGCCTCTTAAGCACCAAGAGACTTGAAAAATCCACATTGGGCACTCATTACAAATCGAAACATGCTCCGATTGTGATCAAACTTTACAAGCATGTGGGGGTGGGCCCCTACCATATGCTTGCAAAGTTTGGGATGGGCCCCTCCCACATGCTTGAAAAGTTTGGTTCCCATCGAAGCATGTTTGGGTACGATGGTATGCGGAAGGCCCGGATTTTCCATGGCCTCAAGAGCACCGAGAAACTTGAAAAATCCACACTGGGCACTAATTACCAATTCAAACATGCTCCGATTGTGACCAAAATTTGCAAGCATGAGGGATGGGCCCACTCCCACATGCTTGCAAAGTTTGGTCCCCATCGGAGCATGTTTGGGTATGATGGTATGGGGAAGGCCAGGACTTTCCATGGCCGCTTAAGCACCAAGAGACTTGAAAAGTCCGCATTGGGCACTAATTTTCAATCCAAACATGCTCCAATTGTGACCAGACTTTGCAAGCATTAGACCATGTTTGGGTACGATGGTATGGGGAAGGCCCCGATTTTCCATGGCCTCGTAAGCACCAAGAGACTTGAAAAATCCGCACTGGGCGCAAATTACTAACCCGACCACCGATCATGACCAAACTTTGCAAGCATGTGGGAGGGGCTCACCCCCACATGCTTGCAAAGTTTGGTCCCCATCGGAGCATGTTTGGGTACGATGGTATGGGGAAGGCCTGGATTGTCCAGGGCCTCCTAAGCACCAAGAGACTTGAAAAATCCACAGTGGGCGCTAATTACCAATTCAAACATGCTCCGATTCTGACCAAACTTTACAAGCATGTGGGGGTGGGCCCCTCCCACATGCTTGCAAAGTTTGATTACCATTGGAGCATGTTTGGGTACGATGGTATGGGGAAGACCTAGATTTTCCATAGCCTCTTAAGCACCAAGAGACTTGAAAAATCCACATTGGGCACTCATTACAAATCGAAACATGCTCCGATTGTGACCAAACTTTACAAGCATGTGGGGGTGGGCCCCTGCCACATGCTTGCAAAGTTTGGTTCCCATCGAAGCATGTTTGGGTACGATGGTATGGGGAAGGCCCGGATTTTCCATGGCCTCGAGCACCAAGAGACTTGAAAAATCCACATTGGGTGCTATATACCAATTCAAACATATTTCGGTTGTGACCAAACTTTGCAAGCATGTGGGAGGGGCCCACTCCCACATGCTTGCAAAGTTTGGTCCCCATCGGAGCATGTTTGGGTACGATGGTAACTTTCCATGGCTGCTTAAGCACCAAGAGACTTGAAAAATACGCATTGGGCACTAATTTCAATCCGAACATGCTCCAATTGTGACCAAACTTTGCAAGTATTAGACCATGTTTGGGTACGATGGTATGGGGAAGGCCCCGACTTTCCATGGCCTCGTAAGCACCAGGAGACTTGAAAAATCCGCACTGGGCACGAATTACGTACCCGACCACCCGATCATGACCAAACTTTGCAAGCATGTGGGAGGGGCCCACCCTTATATGCTTGAAAAGTTTGGTTCCTATTGGAGCATGTTTGGGTACGATGGTATGGGGAAGGCCTGGATTTTCCATGGCCTCCTAAGCACCAAGAGACTTGAAAAATCCACACTGGGTGCTAATTACCAATCCAAACATGCTCCGATTCTGACCAAACTTTGCAAGCATTTTGGGGTGGGCCCCTCCCACATGCTTGCAAAGTTTGATTCCCATCGGAGCATGTTTGGATATGATGGTATGGGGAAGACCCGAAATTTCCATGGCCTTTTAAGCACCAAGAGACTTGAAAAATCCGCACTGGGCGCTAATTACTAACCCAAACATGCTCCGATCATGACCAATTTTTGCAACCATGTGGGAGGAGCCAATATCCACATGCTTGCAAAGTTTGGTCCCCATCTGTTTGGGTACGATGGTATAGGGAAAGCCCGGATTTTTCATGGCCTCTTGAGCACCAAGAGACTTGAAAAATCCACATTGGGCACTAATTACAAATCAAAACATGCTCGGATTGTGATCAAACTTTGCAAGCATGTGGGGGTGGGCCCCTCCCACATGCATGCAAAGTTTGGTTCCCATCGGAGCATGTTTGGGTATGATGCTATGGGGAAGGCCCGGATTTTCCATGGCCTCAAGAGCACCAAGAAACTTGAAAAATCCACACTGGGCGCTAATTACGAATTCAAACATGCTCCGATTGTGACCAAACTTTGCAAGCATGTGGGAGTGGGCCCTGATTTTCCACGGCCTCTTAAGCACCAAGAGACTTGAAAACTCTACACTAGGCTCTAATTACTAACCTGAACATGCTCCGATCATGACCAATTTTTGCAAGCATGTGGGAGGGGCCCACATCCACATGTTTGGAAAGTTTGGTCCCACCCATCAGAGCATATTTGGGTACGATGGTATGGGGAAGGCCCGGATTTTCCATGGCCTCTTAAGCACCAAGAGACTCATTGGGCACTCATTACAAATCGAAACATGCTCCGATTGTGACCAAACTTTACAAGCATGTGGGGGTGGGTCCCTCCCACATGCTTGCAAAGTTTGGGGTGGGCCCCTCCCAAATGCTTGCAAAGTTTGCTTCCCATCGAAGCATGTTTGGGTACGATGGTATGGGGAACGCCCGAATTTTCCATGGCCTCAAGAGCACCAAGAGACTTGAAAAATCCACACTGGGCGCTAATTACCAGTTTAAACTTGCTCCGGTTGTGACCAAACTTTGCAAGCATGTGGGAAGGGCCCACTCCCACATGCTTGCAAAGTTTGGTGCCCATCGGAGCATGTTTGGGTACGATGGTATGGGGAAGGCCAGGACTTTCCATTGGCCGCTTAAGCACCAAGAAACTTGAAAACTCCGCATTGGGCACTAGTTTTCAATCCAAACATGCTCCGATTGTGACCAAACTTTGCAAGCATCGGACCATTTTTGGGTACGATGGTATGGTAAGGGCCCCGATTTTCCCAAGAGACTTAAAAAATCCACACTGGGCGCAAATTACTAACCCGACCACCCAATCATGACCAGACTTTGCAAGCATGTGGGAGGGGCCCACCCCCACATACTTGCAAAGTTTGGTCCCCATCGGCGGAGGATGTTTGGGTACGATGGTATGGGGAAGGCCCGGAGTTTCCATGGCCTCAAGAGCACCAAGAGACTTGAAAAATCCACACCCGTGGGCGGTAATTACCAATTCAAACATGCTCCGGTTGTGACCAAACTTTGCAAGCATGTGGGAGGGGCCCACTCCCACATGCTTGCAAAGTTTGGTCTTCATCGGAGCATGTTGGGGTACAATGGTATGGGGAAGGCCCAGATTTTCTATGGCCTCTTAAGCACCAAGAGACTTGAAAAATCTGCATTGAGCACTAATTTTCAATCCAAACATGCTCCGATTGTGACCACACGTTGCAAGCATGTGGGGGTGGGCCCCTCCCACATGCTTTCAAAGCTTGGTTCCCATCGAAGCATGTTTGGGTACGATGGTATGGGGAAGGCCCCGATTTTCCATGGCCTCGTAAGCACCAAGAGACTTAAAAAATCCGCACTGGGCGCAAATTACTAACCCGACCACCGGATCATGACCAAACTTTGCAAGCATGTGAGAGGAGCCCACCCCCACATGCTTGCAAAGTTTGGTCCCCATCGGAGCATGTTTGGGTACGATGGTATGGGGAAGGCCTAGATTTTCCATGGCCTCAAGAGCACCAAGAGACTTGAAAAATCCACACTCGTGGGCAGTAATTACCAATTCAAACATGCTCCGGTTGTGACCAAACTTTGCAAGCATGTGGGAGGGACCCACTCCCACATGCTTGCAAAGTTTGGTCCCCATCGGAGCATGTTGGGGTACAATGGTATGGGGAAGGGCCGGATTTTCCATGGCCTCTTAAGCACCAAGAGACTTGAAAAATCTGCTATGAGCACTAATTTGCAATCCAAACATGCTCCGATTGTGACCACACGTTGCAAGCATGTGGGGGTGGGCCCCTCCCACATGCTTTCAAAGTTTGGTTCCCATCGAAGCATGTTTGGGTACGATGGTATGGGGAGGACCCCAATTTTCCATGGCCTTGTAAGTACCAAGAGACTTGAAGAATCCACATTGGGCGCGAATAAGTAACCGGACCACGCTCCGATCATGACCTGACTTTG
This sequence comes from Cibotium barometz, assembly GCF_041138505.1. Classification (NCBI taxonomy): domain Eukaryota; kingdom Viridiplantae; phylum Streptophyta; class Polypodiopsida; order Cyatheales; family Cibotiaceae; genus Cibotium; species Cibotium barometz. Next base: position 50,884,158 of record NC_141060.1, read on the forward strand.
CAAGCATGTGGGAGGGACCCACCCCCACATGCTTGCAAAGTGTGGTTCCCATTGGAGCATGTTTGGGTACGATAGTATGGGGAAGGCCCGGATTTTCCATGGCCACCTAAGCACCAAGAGACATGACAAATCCACACTGGGCGCTAATCCAAATATGCTCCGATTCTGACCAAACTTTGCAAGCATGTGGGGGTGGGCCTCTTCCACGTGCTTGCAAAGTTTGGTTCCCATCGGAGCATGTTTGGGTACGATGATATGGGGAAGGCCTGGATTTTCCATGGCCTCTTAAGCACCAAGAGACTTGAAAAATCTGCAGCTCATAAAGAAGACCATAATGTGCAGTGGTCTTTACATATCGCATAATGCGTCTCACTGCATCCAAATGAGGTTTTCTGAGGCTAATTACTATCCCGAACATGCTCCGATCATGACCAATTTTTACAAGCATGTGGGAGGGGCCCACATCCACATGCTTGGAAAGTTTGGTCCCCATCAGAGCATGTTTGGGTACAATGGCATGGAGAAGGCCAGGATTTTCCATGGCCTCTTAAGCACCAAAAGACTTGAAAAATCCACATTGGGCACTCATTACAAATCGAAGCATGCTCCGATTGTGACCAAACTTTACAAGCATGTGGGGGTGGGCCCCTCCCACATGCTTGCAAAGTTTGGTTCCCATCGAAGCATGTTTGGGTACGATGGTATGGGGATGGCCCGGATTATCCATGGCCTCAAGAGCACCAAGAGACTTGAAAAATCCACACTAGCCGCTAATTACCAATTCAAACATGCTCCGGTTGTGACCAAACTTTGCAAGCATGTGGGAGGGACCCACTCCCACATGCTTGCAAAGTTTGGTCCCCATAATCGGAGCATGTTTGGGTACGATGGTATGGGAAAGGCCACGATTTTCCATGGCCGCTTAAGCACCAAGAGACTTGAAAAATCCGCATTGGGCACTAATTTTCAATCCAAACATGCTCCAATTGTGACCAAACTTTGCAAGCATCAGACCATGTTTGGGTACGATGGCATGGGGAAGGCCATGATTTTCCATGGCCTCGTAATCACAAAGTTTGGTTCCCATCGAAGCATGTGTGGGTACGATGGTTTGGGCAAGGCCTCGATTTTCCATGGCCTCGTAGCACCAAGAGACTTGAAAAATCCACACTGGGCGCGAATAACTAACCCGACCACGCTCCGATCATGACCAAACTTTGCAAGCATGTGGGAGGGGCCCACCCCCACATGCTTGCAAAGTCTGGTTCCCATCGGCGAATGTATGGATACGATGGTGTGGGGAAGGCCCGGATTTTCCAATGCCTCCTAAGCACCAAGAGACTTGACAAATCCACAATGGGCGCTAACTACCTATCCAAACATGCTCCGATTCTGACCAAAATTTGCAAGCATGTGGGGGTGGGCCCCTTCCACATGCTTGCAAAGGTTGGTTCCCATCGAAGCATGTTTGGGTACGATGATATGGGGAAGACCCGGATTTTCCATGGCCTCTTAAGCACCAAGAGACTTGAAAAATCTGCACTGGGCGCTAATTACTAACCCGAACATGCTCCGATCATGACCAATTTTTGTAAGCATGTGGGAGGGACCCACATCCACATGCTTGGAAAGTTTGGTCCCCAACGGAGCATGTTTGGGTACGATGGTATGGGGAAGGCCCGGATTTTCCATGGCTTCTTAAGCACCAAGAGACTTGAAAAATCTACATTGGGCACTCATTACAAATTGAAACATGCTCCGATTGTGACCAAACTTTACAAGCATGTGGGGGTGGGCCCCTCCCATATGCTTGCAAAGTTTGGGGTGGGCCCCTCCCACATGCTTGCAAAGTTTGGTTCCCATCGAAGCATGTTTAGGTACGATGGTATGGGGAAGGCCCGGATTTTCCATGGCCTCAAGAGCACCAAGAAACTTGAAAAATCCACACTGGGCACTAATTACCAATTCAAACATGCTCTGATTGTGACCAAAATTTGCAAGCATGAGGGATGGGCCCACTCCCACATGCTTGCAAAGTTTGGTCCCCATCAGAGCATGTTTGGGTATGATGGTATGGGGAAGGCCAGGACTTTCCATGGCCGCTTAAGCACCAAGAGACTTGAAAAGTCCGCATTGGGCACTAATTTTCAATCCAAACATGCTCCAATTGTGACCAAACTTTGCAAGCATTAGACCATGTTGGGGTACGATGGTATGGGGAAGGCCCCGATTTTCCATGGCCTCGTAAGCACCAAGAGACTTGAAAAATCGGCACTGGGCGCGAATTACTAACCCGACCACCCGATCATGACCAAACTTTGCAAGCATGTGGGAGGGGCCCAGCCCCACATGCTTGCAAAGTTTGGTTCCCATCCGAGCATGTTTGGGTACGATGGTATGGGGAAGGCCTGGATTGTCCATGGCCTCCTAAGCACCAAGAGACTTGAAAAATCCACAGTGGGCGCTAATTACCAATTCTGACCAAACTTTACAAGCATGTGGGGGTGGCCCCTCCCACATGCTTGCAAAGTTTGATTCCCATCAGAACATGTTTGGGTACGATGGTATGGGGAAGACCTAGATTTTCCATAGCCTCTTAAGCACCAAGAGACTTGAAAAATCCACATTGGGCCTTCATTACAAATCGAAACATGCTCCGATTGTGACCAAACTTTACAAGCATGTGGGGGTGGGCCCCTCCCACATGCTTGCAAAGTTTGGTTCCCATGGAAGCATGTTTGGGTACGATGGTATGGGGAAGGCCCGGATTTTCCATGGCCTCGAGCACCAAGAGACTTGAAAAATCCACACTGGGCGCTAATTACCAATTCAAACATATTCCGGTTGTGACCAAACTTTGCAAGCATGTGGGAGGGACCCACTCCCACATGCTTGCAAAGTTTGGTCCCCATCGGAGCATGTTTGGATACGATGGTAACTTTCCATGGCTGCTTAAGCACCAAGAGACTTGAAAAATATGCATTGGGCACTAATTTCAATCCAAACATACTCCAATTGTGACCAAACTTTGCAAGTATCAGACCATGTTTGGGTACGATGGTATGGGGAAGGCCCCGATTTTCCATGGCCTCGTAAGCACCAGGAGACTTGAAAAATCCGCACTGGGCATTACCCGCCCGATCATGACCAAACTTTGTAAGCATGTGGGAGGGGCCCACCCTCACATGCTTGCAAACTTTGGTCCCCATCGGAGCATGTTTGGGTACGATGGTATGGGGAAGGCCTGGATTTTCCATGGCCTCCTAAGCACCAAGAGACTTGAAAAATCCACACTGGGCGCTAATTACCAATCCAAACATGCTCCGATTCTGACCAAACTTTGCAAGCATTTCGGGGTGGGCCCCTCCCACATGCTTGCAAAGTTTGATTCCCATCGGCGGGGGAGTATGTTTGGATACGATGGTATGGGGAAGACCCGGATTTTCCATGGCCTTTTAAGCACCAAGAGACTTGAAAAATCTGCACTGGGCGCTAATTACTAACCCGAACATGCTCCGATCATGACCGATTTTTGCAACCATGTGGGAGGAGCCAATATCCACATGCTTGCAAAGTTTGGTCCCCATCGGAGAATGTTTGGGGACGATGGTATAGGGAAAGCCCGGATTTTCCATGGCCTCTTGAGCACCGAGACTTGAAAAATCCACATTGGGCACTAATTACAAATCAAAACATGCTCGGATTGTGATCAAACTTTGCAAGCATGTGGGGATGGGCCTCTCCCACATGCATGCAAAGTTTGGTTCCCATCGTTTGGGTACGATGATATGGGGAAGGCCTGGATTTTCCATGGCCTCAAGAGCACCAAGAAACTTGAAAAATCCACACTGGGCGCTTATTACCAATTCAAACATGCTCCGATTGTGACCCGGATTTTCCATGGTCTCAAGAGCACCAAGAGACTTGAAAAATCCACACTCGTGGGTAGTAATTACCAATTCAAACATGCTCTGGTTGTGACCAAATTTTGCAAGCATGTGGGAGGGGCCCACTCCCACATGTTTGCAAAGTTTGGTCCCCATCGGAGCATGTTTGGTACAATGCTATGGGGAAGGCCCGGATTTTCCATGGCCTCTTAAGCACCAAGAGACTTGAAAAATCTGCATTGAGCACTAATTTTCAATCTAAACATGCTCCGATTGTGACCACACTTTGCAAGCATGTGGGGGTGGGCCCCTCCCACATGCTTTCAAAGTTTGGTTCCCATCGAAGCATGTTTGGGTACGATGGTATGGGAAAGGCCCCGATTTTCCATGGCATTGTAAGCACCAAGAGACTTGAAAAATCTGCACTGGGCGCGAATAAGTAACCCGGCCACGCTCTGATCATGACCAAACTTTGCAAGCATGTGGGAGGGGCCCACCCCACATGCTTGCAAAGTTTGTTTCCCATTGAAGCATGTTTGGGTATGATGGTATGGGGAAGGCCCGGATTTTCCATGGCCTCCTAAGCACCAAGAAACTTGAGAAATCCACACTAGTGGCTAATTATAAATCCAAACATGCTCCGATTGTGACCAAACTTTGCAAGAATGTGGGGGTGGGCCCTTTCCACATGCTTGCAAAGTTTGCTTCCCATTGGAGCATGTTTGGGTACGATGATATGGGGAAGGCCGGATTTTCCATGGCCTCTTAAGCACCAAAAGACTTGAAAACTCTGCACTGGGCACTAATTACTAACCCGAACATGCTCCAATCATGACCAATTTTTAAAAGCATGTGGGAGGGGCCCACATCCACATGTTTGGAAAGTTTGGTCCCACCCATCAGAGCATATTTGGGTACGATGGTATGGGGAAGGCCCGGATTTTCCATGGCCTTTTAAGCACCAAGAGACTTGAAAAATCCACATTGGGCACTCATTATAAATCGAAACATGCTCCGATTGTGACCAAACTTTACAAGCATGTGGGGGTGGGCCTCTCCCACATGCTTGCAAAGTTTGGGGTGGGCCCCTCCCACATGCTTGCAAAGTTTGGCTCCCACATGCCTGCAAAGTTTGGGGTGGGCCCCTCCCACATGCTTGCAAAGTTTGGTTCGCATCAAAGCATGTTTGGGTACGATGGTATGGGGAAGGCCCGGATTTTCCATGGCCTCAAGAGCACCAAGAGACTTGAAAAATCCACACTGGGCGCTAATTACCAATTCAAACTTTCTCTGGTTGTGACCAAACTTTGCAAGCATGTGGGAAGGGCCCACTCCCACATGCTTGCAAAGTTTGGTCCCCTTCGGATCATGTTTGTGTACGATGGTATGGGGAAGGCCAGGACTTTCCATGGCCGCTTAAGCACCAAGAGACTTGAAAAATCCACATTGGGCACTCATTACAAATCAAAACATGCTCTGATTGTGACCAAACTTTACAAGCATGTGGGGGTGGGCCCCTCCCACATGCTTGCAAAGTTTGGGGTGGGCCCCTCCCAAATGCTTGTAAAGTTTGCTTCCCATCGAAGCATGTTTGGGTACGATGGTATGGGGAAGGCCCGGATTTTCCATGGCCTCAAGAGCACCAAGAGACTTGAAAAATCCACACTGGGCGCTAATTACCAATTCAAACTTTCTCTGGTTGTGACCAAACTTTGCAAGCATGTGGGAAGGGCCCACTCCCACATGCTTGCAAAGTTTGGTCCCCTTCGGATCATGTTTGTGTACGATGGTATGGGGAAGGCCAGGACTTTCCATGGCCGCTTAAGCACCAAGAGACTTGAAAAATCCGCATTGGGCACTAATTTTCAATCCAAACATGCTCTGATTGTGACCAAACTTTGCAAGCATCGGACCATGTTTGGGTATGATGGTATGGTGAAGGCCCCAATTTTCCATGGCCAAATAAGCACTTGAAAAATCCGCACTGGGGGCAAATTACTAACGCGACCACCCGATAGAGACCAAACTTTGCAAGCATGTGGGAGGGGCCCACCCCCACATGCTTGCAAAGTTTGGTCCCCATCGGAGCATGTTTGGGTACGATGGTATGGGGAAGGCCCGGATTTTCCATGGTCTCAAGAGCACCAAGAGACTTAAAAAATCCACACTCGTGGGCGGTAATTACCAGTTCAAACATGCTCCGGTTGTGACCAAACTTTGCAAGCATGTGCAAGGGGCCCACTCCCACATGCTTGCAAAGTTTGGTCCCGGAGCATGTTTGGGTACAATGGTATGGGGAAGGCCCGGATTTTCCATGGCCTCTTAAGCACCAAGAGACTTGAAAAATCTGCATTGAGCACTAATTTTCAATCCAAACATGCTCCGATTGTGACCACACTTTGCAAGCATGTGGGGGTGGGCCCCTCCAACATGCTTTCAAAGTTTGGTTCCCATCAAAGCATGTTTAGGTACGATGGTATGGGGAAGGCCCTGATTTTCCATGGCCTTGTAAGCACCAAGAGACTTGAAAAATCCGCACTGGGCGTGAATAAGTAACCCGACCATGCTCTGATCATGACCAAACTTTGCAAGCATGTGGGAGGAGCCCACTCCCACATGCTTGCAAAGTTTGGTTCCCATCGAAGCATGTTTGGGTATGATGGTATGGGGAAGGCCCGGATTTTCCATGGCCTCCTAAGCACCAAGAGACTTGAGAAATCCACACTAGGGGTAATTACCAATCCAAACATGCTCCAACTCTGACCAAACTTTGCAAGCATGTGGGGGTGGGCCCCTTCCACATGCTTGCAAAGTTTGCTTCCCATTGGAGCATGTTTGGGTACGATGATATGGGGAAGGCCCGGATTTTCCATGGCCTCTTAAGCACCAAGAGACTTGAAAACTCTACACTAGGCGCTAATTACTAACCCGAACATGCTCCGATCATGACCAATTTTTGCAAGCATGTGGGAGGGGCCCACATCCACATGTTTGGAAAGTTTGGTCCCACCCATCAAAGCATATTTGGGTACGATGGTATGGGGAAGGCTCGGATTTTCCATGGCCTCTTAAGCACCAAGAGACTTGAAAAATCCACATTGGGCACTCATTACAAATCAAAACATGCTCTGATTGTGACCAAACTTTACAAGCATGTGGGGGTGGGCCCCTCCCACATGCTTGCAAAGTTTGGGGTGGGCCCCTCCCAAATGCTTGTAAAGTTTGCTTCCCATCGAAGCATGTTTGGGTACGATGGTATGGGGAAGGCCCGGATTTTCCATGGCCTCAAGAGCACCAAGAGACTTGAAAAATCCACACTGGGCGCTAATTACCAATTTAAACTTGCTCCAGTTGTGACCAAACTTTGCAAGCATGTGGGAAGGACATGCTTGCAAAGTTTGGTGCCCATCGGAGCATGTTTGGGTACGATGGTATGGGGAAGGCCAGGACTTTCCATGGCTGCTTAAGCACCAAGAGACTTGAAAACTCCGCATTGGGCACTAGTTTTCAATCCAAACATGCTCCGATTGTGACCAAACTTTGCAAGCATCGGACCATGTTTGGGTACGATGGTATGGTAAGGGCCCCGATTTTCCCAAGAGACTTAAAAAATCCACACTGGGCGTAAATTACTAACCCGACCACCCAATCATGACTAAACTTTGCAAGCATGTGGGAGGGGTCCACCCCCACATACTTTCAAAGTTTGGTCCCCATCGGAGAATGTTTGGGTACGATGGTATGGGAAAGGCCCGGATTTTCCATGGCCTCAAGAGCACCAAGAGACTTGAAAAATCCACACTCGTGGGCGGTAATTACCAATTCAAACATGCTCCGATTGTGACCAAACTTTGCAAGCATGTGGGAGGGGCCCACTCCCACATGCTTGCAAAGTTTGGTCCCCATCGGAGCATGTTGGGGTACAATGGTATGGGGAAGGGCCGGATTTTCTATGGCCTCTTAAGCACCAAGAGACTTGAAAAATCTGCATTGAGCACTAATTTTCAATCCAAACAAGCTCCGATTGTGACCACACGTTGCAAGCATGTGGGGGTGGGCCCCTCCCACATGCTTTCAAAGCTTGGTTCCCATCGAAGCATGTTTGGGTACGATGGTATGGGGAAGGCCCCAATTTTCCATGGCCTCGTAAGCACGAAGAGACTTAAAAAATCCGCACTGCGCGCAAATTACTAACCCGACCACCGGATCATGACCAAACTTTGCAAGCATGTGAGAGGGGCCCACTCCCACATGCTTGCAAAGTTTGGTCCCCATCGGAGCATGTTTGGGTACGATGGTATGGGGAAGGCCCGGATTTTCCATGGCCTCAAGAGCACCAAGAGACTTGAAAAATCCACACTCGTGGGCGGTAATTACCAATTCAAACATGCTCCGGTTGTGACCAAACTTTGCAAGCATGTGGGAGGGGCCCACTCCTACATGCTTGCAAAGTTTGGTCCCCATCGGAGCATGTTGGGGTACAATGGTATGGGGAAGGGCCGGATTTTCCATGGCCTCTTAAGCACCAAGAGACTTGAAAAATCTGCTATGAGCACTAGTTTGCAATCCAAACATGCTCCGATTATGACCACACGTTGCAAGCATGTGGGGGTGGGCCCCTCCCACATGCTTTCAAAGTTTGGTTCCCATCGAAGCATGTTTGGGTACGATGGTATGGGGAAGGCCCCAATTTTCCATGGCCTTGTAAGCACCAAGAGACTTGAAAAATCCACACTAGGCGCGAATAAGTAACACGACCATGCTCCGATCATGACCAAACTTTGCAAGCATGTGGGAGGGACCCACTCCCACATGCTTGCAAAGTGTGGTTCCCATAGGAGCATGTTTGGGTACGATAGTATGGGGAAGGCCCGGATTTTCCATGGCCTCCTAAGCACCAAGAGACATGACAAATCCACACTGGGCGCTAATTACCAATCCAAACATGCTCCGATTCTGACCAAACTTTGCAAGCATGTGGGGATGGGCCTCTTCCACCTGCTTGCAAAGTTTGGTTCCCATCGGAGCATGTTTGGGTACGATGATATGGGGAAGGCCTGGATTTTCCATGGCCTCTTAAGCACCAAGAGACTTGAAAAATCTGCAGTGGATGCTCATAAAGAAGACCATAATGTGCAGTGGTCTTTACATATCATAAAGATGCTCATAAAGAAGACCATAATGTGCAGTGGTCTTTACATATCGCATAATGTGTCTCACTGCATCCAAATGAGGTTTTCTAGGGCTAATTAACCCGAACATGCTCCGATCATGACCAATTTTTACAAGCATGTGGGAGGGGCCCACATCCACATGCTTGGAAAGTTTGGTCCCCATCAGAGCATGTTTGGGTATGATGGTATGGGGAAGGCCCGGATTTTCCATGGCCTCTTAAGCACCAAGAGACTTGAAAAATCCACATTGGGCACTCATTACAAATCGAAACATGCTCTGATTGTGACCAAACTTTACAAGCATGTGGGGGTGGGCCCCTCCCACATGCTTGCAAAGTTTGGTTCCCATCGAAGCATGTTTGGGTACGATGGTATGGGGATGGCCCGGATTATCCATGGCCTCAAGAGCACCAAGAGACTTGAAAAATCCACACTAGCCGCTAATTACCAATTCAAACATGCTCCGGTTGTGACCAAACTTTGCAAGCATGTGGGAGGGACCCACTCCCACATGCTTGCAAAGTTTGGTCCCCATCGGAGTATGTTTGGGTACGATGGTATGGGGAAGGCCCGGATTTTCCATGGCCGCTTAAGCACCAAGAGACTTGAAAAATCCGCATTGGGCACTAATTTTCAATCCAAACATGCTCCAATTGTGACCAAACTTTGCAAGCATCAGACCATGTTTGGGTATGATGGTATAGGGAAGGCCCCGATTTTCCATGGCCTCGTAAGCACCAAGAGACTTGAAAAATTTGCACTGGGCGCGAATTACTAACCCGATCACCCGATCATGACCAAACTTTGCAAGCATGTGGGAGGGGCCCACCCCACATGCTTGCAAAGTTTGATCCTTATCAAAGCATGTTTGGGTACGATGGTATGGGGAAGGCCCGGATTTTCCATGGCCTCAAGAACACCAAGAGACTTGAAAAATCCACACTTGTGGGCGGTAATTACCAATTCAAACATGCTCCGGTTGAGACCAAACTTTGCAAGCATGTGGGAGGGGCCCACTCCCACATGCTTGCAAAGTTTGGTCCCCATCGGAGCATGTTTGGGTACAATGGTATAGGGTAGGCTCGGATTTTCTATGGCCTCTTAAGCACCAAGAGATTTGAAAAATCTGCATTGAGCACTAATTTTCAATCCAAACATGCTCCGATTGTGTCCACACTTTGCAAGCATGTGGGGGTTGGCCCCTCCCACATGCTTTCAAAGTTTGGTTCCCATCAAAGCATGTGTGGGTACGATGGTATGGGGAAGGCCTCGATTTTCCATGGCCTCGTAGCACCAAGAGACTTGAAAAATCCACACTGGGCGCGAATAACTAACCCGACCACGCTCCAATCATGACCAAACTTTGCAAGCATGTGGGAGGGGCCCACCCCCACATGCTTGCAAAGTTTGGTTCCCATCCGCGAATGTTTGGGTACGATGGTGTGGGGAAGGCCCGGATTTTCCAATGCCTCCTAAGCACCAAGAGACTTGACAAATCCACACTGGGCGCTAATTACCTATCCAAACATGCTCCGATTGTGACCAAACTTTGCAAGCATGTGGGGGTGGGCCCCTTCCACATTCTTGCAAAGGTTGGTTCCCATCGAAGCATGTTTGGGTACGATGATATGGGAAAGACCTGGATTTTCCATGGCCTCTTAAGGACCAAGAGACTTGAAAAATCTGCACTGGGCGCTAATTACTAACCCGAACATGCTCCGATCATGACCAATTTTTGCAAGAATGTGGGAGGGGCCCACATCCACATGCTTGGAAAGTTTGGTCCCCATCGGAGCATGTTTGGGTACGATGGTATGGAGAAGGCTCGGATTTTCCATGGCCTCTTAAGCACCAAGAGACTTGAAAAATCCACATTGGGCACTCATTACAAATCGAAACATGCTCCGATTGTGATCAAACTTTACAAGCATGTGGGGGTGGGCCCCTACCATATGCTTGCAAAGTTTGGGATGGGCCCCTCCCACATGCTTGAAAAGTTTGGTTCCCATCGAAGCATGTTTGGGTACGATGGTATGCGGAAGGCCCGGATTTTCCATGGCCTCAAGAGCACCGAGAAACTTGAAAAATCCACACTGGGCACTAATTACCAATTCAAACATGCTCCGATTGTGACCAAAATTTGCAAGCATGAGGGATGGGCCCACTCCCACATGCTTGCAAAGTTTGGTCCCCATCGGAGCATGTTTGGGTATGATGGTATGGGGAAGGCCAGGACTTTCCATGGCCGCTTAAGCACCAAGAGACTTGAAAAGTCCGCATTGGGCACTAATTTTCAATCCAAACATGCTCCAATTGTGACCAGACTTTGCAAGCATTAGACCATGTTTGGGTACGATGGTATGGGGAAGGCCCCGATTTTCCATGGCCTCGTAAGCACCAAGAGACTTGAAAAATCCGCACTGGGCGCAAATTACTAACCCGACCACCGATCATGACCAAACTTTGCAAGCATGTGGGAGGGGCTCACCCCCACATGCTTGCAAAGTTTGGTCCCCATCGGAGCATGTTTGGGTACGATGGTATGGGGAAGGCCTGGATTGTCCAGGGCCTCCTAAGCACCAAGAGACTTGAAAAATCCACAGTGGGCGCTAATTACCAATTCAAACATGCTCCGATTCTGACCAAACTTTACAAGCATGTGGGGGTGGGCCCCTCCCACATGCTTGCAAAGTTTGATTACCATTGGAGCATGTTTGGGTACGATGGTATGGGGAAGACCTAGATTTTTCATAGCCTCTTAAGCACCAAGAGACTTGAAAAATCCACATTGGGCACTCATTACAAATCGAAACATGCTCCGATTGTGACCAAACTTTACAAGCATGTGGGGGTGGGCCCCTGCCACATGCTTGCAAAGTTTGGTTCCCATCGAAGCATGTTTGGGTACGATGGTATGGGGAAGGCCCGGATTTTCCATGGCCTCGAGCACCAAGAGACTTGAAAAATCCACATTGGGTGCTATATACCAATTCAAACATATTTCGGTTGTGACCAAACTTTGCAAGCATGTGGGAGGGGCCCACTCCCACATGCTTGCAAAGTTTGGTCCCCATCGGAGCATGTTTGGATACGATGGTAACTTTCCATGGCTGCTTAAGCACCAAGAGACTTGAAAAATACGCATTGGGCACTAATTTCAATCCGAACATGCTCCAATTGTGACCAAACTTTGCAAGTATTAGACCATGTTTGGGTACGATGGTATGGGGAAGGCCCCGACTTTCCATGGCCTCGTAAGCACCAGGAGACTTGAAAAATCCGCACTGGGCACGAATTACGTACCCGACCACCCGATCATGACCAAACTTTGCAAGCATGTGGGAGGGGCCCACCCTTATATGCTTGAAAAGTTTGGTTCCTATTGGAGCATGTTTGGGTACGATGGTATGGGGAAGGCCTGGATTTTCCATGGCCTCCTAAGCACCAAGAGACTTGAAAAATCCACACTGGGCGCTAATTACCAATCCAAACATGCTCCGATTCTGACCAAACTTTGCAAGCATTTTGGGGTGGGCCCCTCCCACATGCTTGCAAAGTTTGATTCCCATCGGAGCATGTTTGGATATGATGGTATGGGGAAGACCCGAAATTTCCATGGCCTTTTAAGCACCAAGAGACTTGAAAAATCCGCACTGGGCGCTAATTACTAACCCAAACATGCTCCGATCATGACCAATTTTTGCAACCATGTGGGAGGAGCCAATATCCACATGCTTGCAAAGTTTGGTCCCCATCTGTTTGGGTACGATGGTATAGGGAAAGCCCGGATTTTTCATGGCCTCTTGAGCACCAAGAGACTTGAAAAATCCACATTGGGCACTAATTACAAATCAAAACATGCTCGGATTGTGATCAAACTTTGCAAGCATGTGGGGGTGGGCCCCTCCCACATGCATGCAAAGTTTGGTTCCCATCGGAGCATGTTTGGGTATGATGCTATGGGGAAGGCCCGGATTTTCCATGGCCTCAAGAGCACCAAGAAACTTGAAAAATCCACACTGGGCGCTAATTACGAATTCAAACATGCTCCGATTGTGACCAAACTTTGCAAGCATGTGGGAGTGGGCCCTGATTTTCCACGGCCTCTTAAGCACCAAGAGACTTGAAAACTCTACACTAGGCTCTAATTACTAACCTGAACATGCTCCGATCATGACCAATTTTTGCAAGCATGTGGGAGGGGCCCACATCCACATGTTTGGAAAGTTTGGTCCCACCCATCAGAGCATATTTGGGTATGATGGTATGGGGAAGGCTCGGATTTTCCATGGCCTCTTAAGCACCAAGAGACTCATTGGGCACTCATTACAAATCGAAACATGCTCCGATTGTGACCAAACTTTACAAGCATGTGGGGGTGGGTCCCTCCCACATGCTTGCAAAGTTTGGGGTGGGCCCCTCCCAAATGCTTGCAAAGTTTGCTTCCCATCGAAGCATGTTTGGGTACGATGGTATGGGGAACGCCCGAATTTTCCATGGCCTCAAGAGCACCAAGAGACTTGAAAAATCCACACTGGGCGCTAATTACCAGTTTAAACTTGCTCCGGTTGTGACCAAACTTTGCAAGCATGTGGGAAGGGCCCACTCCCACATGCTTGCAAAGTTTGGTGCCCATCGGAGCATGTTTGGGTACGATGGTATGGGGAAGGCCAGGACTTTCCATTGGCCGCTTAAGCACCAAGAAACTTGAAAACTCCGCATTGGGCACTAGTTTTCAATCCAAACATGCTCCGATTGTGACCAAACTTTGCAAGCATCGGACCATTTTTGGGTACGATGGTATGGTAAGGGCCCCGATTTTCCCAAGAGACTTAAAAAATCCACACTGGGCGCAAATTACTAACCCGACCACCCAATCATGACCAGACTTTGCAAGCATGTGGGAGGGGCCCACCCCCACATACTTGCAAAGTTTGGTCCCCATCGGCGGAGGATGTTTGGGTACGATGGTATGGGGAAGGCCCGGAGTTTCCATGGCCTCAAGAGCACCAAGAGACTTGAAAAATCCACACCCGTGGGCGGTAATTACCAATTCAAACATGCTCCGGTTGTGACCAAACTTTGCAAGCATGTGGGAGGGGCCCACTCCCACATGCTTGCAAAGTTTGGTCTTCATCGGAGCATGTTGGGGTACAATGGTATGGGGAAGGCCCAGATTTTCTATGGCCTCTTAAGCACCAAGAGACTTGAAAAATCTGCATTGAGCACTAATTTTCAATCCAAACATGCTCCGATTGTGACCACACGTTGCAAGCATGTGGGGGTGGGCCCCTCCCACATGCTTTCAAAGCTTGGTTCCCATCGAAGCATGTTTGGGTACGATGGTATGGGGAAGGCCCCGATTTTCCATGGCCTCGTAAGCACCAAGAGACTTAAAAAATCCGCACTGGGCGCAAATTACTAACCCGACCACCGGATCATGACCAAACTTTGCAAGCATGTGAGAGGAGCCCACCCCCACATGCTTGCAAAGTTTGGTCCCCATCGGAGCATGTTTGGGTACGATGGTATGGGGAAGGCCTAGATTTTCCATGGCCTCAAGAGCACCAAGAGACTTGAAAAATCCACACTCGTGGGCAGTAATTACCAATTCAAACATGCTCCGGTTGTGACCAAACTTTGCAAGCATGTGGGAGGGACCCACTCCCACATGCTTGCAAAGTTTGGTCCCCATCGGAGCATGTTGGGGTACAATGGTATGGGGAAGGGCCGGATTTTCCATGGCCTCTTAAGCACCAAGAGACTTGAAAAATCTGCTATGAGCACTAATTTGCAATCCAAACATGCTCCGATTGTGACCACACGTTGCAAGCATGTGGGGGTGGGCCCCTCCCACATGCTTTCAAAGTTTGGTTCCCATCGAAGCATGTTTGGGTACGATGGTATGGGGAGGACCCCAATTTTCCATGGCCTTGTAAGTACCAAGAGACTTGAAGAATCCACATTGGGCGCGAATAAGTAACCGGACCACGCTCCGATCATGACCTGACTTTGCAAGCATGTGGGAGGGACCCACCCCCACATGCTTGCAAAGTGTGGTTCCCATTGGAGCATGTTTGGGTACGATAGTATGGGGAAGGCCCGGATTTTCCATGGCCACCTAAGCACCAAGAGACATGACAAATCCACACTGGGCGCTAATCCAAATATGCTCCGATTCTGACCAAACTTTGCAAGCATGTGGGGGTGGGCCTCTTCCACGTGCTTGCAAAGTTTGGTTCCCATCGGAGCATGTTTGGGTACGATGATATGGGGAAGGCCTGGATTTTCCATGGCCTCTTAAGCACCAAGAGACTTGAAAAATCTGCAGCTCATAAAGAAGACCATAATGTGCAGTGGTCTTTACATATCGCATAATGCGTCTCACTGCATCCAAATGAGGTTTTCTGAGGCTAATTACTATCCCGAACATGCTCCGATCATGACCAATTTTTACAAGCATGTGGGAGGGGCCCACATCCACATGCTTGGAAAGTTTGGTCCCCATCAGAGCATGTTTGGGTACAATGGCATGGAGAAGGCCAGGATTTTCCATGGCCTCTTAAGCACCAAAAGACTTGAAAAATCCACATTGGGCACTCATTACAAATCGAAGCATGCTCCGATTGTGACCAAACTTTACAAGCATGTGGGGGTGGGCCCCTCCCACATGCTTGCAAAGTTTGGTTCCCATCGAAGCATGTTTGGGTACGATGGTATGGGGATGGCCCGGATTATCCATGGCCTCAAGAGCACCAAGAGACTTGAAAAATCCACACTAGCCGCTAATTACCAATTCAAACATGCTCCGGTTGTGACCAAACTTTGCAAGCATGTGGGAGGGACCCACTCCCACATGCTTGCAAAGTTTGGTCCCCATAATCGGAGCATGTTTGGGTACGATGGTATGGGAAAGGCCACGATTTTCCATGGCCGCTTAAGCACCAAGAGACTTGAAAAATCCGCATTGGGCACTAATTTTCAATCCAAACATGCTCCAATTGTGACCAAACTTTGCAAGCATCAGACCATGTTTGGGTACGATGGCATGGGGAAGGCCATGATTTTCCATGGCCTCGTAATCACAAAGTTTGGTTCCCATCGAAGCATGTGTGGGTACGATGGTTTGGGCAAGGCCTCGATTTTCCATGGCCTCGTAGCACCAAGAGACTTGAAAAATCCACACTGGGCGCGAATAACTAACCCGACCACGCTCCGATCATGACCAAACTTTGCAAGCATGTGGGAGGGGCCCACCCCCACATGCTTGCAAAGTCTGGTTCCCATCGGCGAATGTATGGATACGATGGTGTGGGGAAGGCCCGGATTTTCCAATGCCTCCTAAGCACCAAGAGACTTGACAAATCCACAATGGGCGCTAACTACCTATCCAAACATGCTCCGATTCTGACCAAAATTTGCAAGCATGTGGGGGTGGGCCCCTTCCACATGCTTGCAAAGGTTGGTTCCCATCGAAGCATGTTTGGGTACGATGATATGGGGAAGACCCGGATTTTCCATGGCCTCTTAAGCACCAAGAGACTTGAAAAATCTGCACTGGGCGCTAATTACTAACCCGAACATGCTCCGATCATGACCAATTTTTGTAAGCATGTGGGAGGGACCCACATCCACATGCTTGGAAAGTTTGGTCCCCAACGGAGCATGTTTGGGTACGATGGTATGGGGAAGGCCCGGATTTTCCATGGCTTCTTAAGCACCAAGAGACTTGAAAAATCTACATTGGGCACTCATTACAAATTGAAACATGCTCCGATTGTGACCAAACTTTACAAGCATGTGGGGGTGGGCCCCTCCCATATGCTTGCAAAGTTTGGGGTGGGCCCCTCCCACATGCTTGCAAAGTTTGGTTCCCATCGAAGCATGTTTAGGTACGATGGTATGGGGAAGGCCCGGATTTTCCATGGCCTCAAGAGCACCAAGAAACTTGAAAAATCCACACTGGGCACTAATTACCAATTCAAACATGCTCTGATTGTGACCAAAATTTGCAAGCATGAGGGATGGGCCCACTCCCACATGCTTGCAAAGTTTGGTCCCCATCAGAGCATGTTTGGGTATGATGGTATGGGGAAGGCCAGGACTTTCCATGGCCGCTTAAGCACCAAGAGACTTGAAAAGTCCGCATTGGGCACTAATTTTCAATCCAAACATGCTCCAATTGTGACCAAACTTTGCAAGCATTAGACCATGTTGGGGTACGATGGTATGGGGAAGGCCCCGATTTTCCATGGCCTCGTAAGCACCAAGAGACTTGAAAAATCGGCACTGGGCGCGAATTACTAACCCGACCACCCGATCATGACCAAACTTTGCAAGCATGTGGGAGGGGCCCAGCCCCACATGCTTGCAAAGTTTGGTTCCCATCCGAGCATGTTTGGGTACGATGGTATGGGGAAGGCCTGGATTGTCCATGGCCTCCTAAGCACCAAGAGACTTGAAAAATCCACAGTGGGCGCTAATTACCAATTCTGACCAAACTTTACAAGCATGTGGGGGTGGCCCCTCCCACATGCTTGCAAAGTTTGATTCCCATCAGAACATGTTTGGGTACGATGGTATGGGGAAGACCTAGATTTTCCATAGCCTCTTAAGCACCAAGAGACTTGAAAAATCCACATTGGGCCTTCATTACAAATCGAAACATGCTCCGATTGTGACCAAACTTTACAAGCATGTGGGGGTGGGCCCCTCCCACATGCTTGCAAAGTTTGGTTCCCATGGAAGCATGTTTGGGTACGATGGTATGGGGAAGGCCCGGATTTTCCATGGCCTCGAGCACCAAGAGACTTGAAAAATCCACACTGGGCGCTAATTACCAATTCAAACATATTCCGGTTGTGACCAAACTTTGCAAGCATGTGGGAGGGACCCACTCCCACATGCTTGCAAAGTTTGGTCCCCATCGGAGCATGTTTGGATACGATGGTAACTTTCCATGGCTGCTTAAGCACCAAGAGACTTGAAAAATATGCATTGGGCACTAATTTCAATCCAAACATACTCCAATTGTGACCAAACTTTGCAAGTATCAGACCATGTTTGGGTACGATGGTATGGGGAAGGCCCCGATTTTCCATGGCCTCGTAAGCACCAGGAGACTTGAAAAATCCGCACTGGGCATTACCCGCCCGATCATGACCAAACTTTGTAAGCATGTGGGAGGGGCCCACCCTCACATGCTTGCAAACTTTGGTCCCCATCGGAGCATGTTTGGGTACGATGGTATGGGGAAGGCCTGGATTTTCCATGGCCTCCTAAGCACCAAGAGACTTGAAAAATCCACACTGGGCGCTAATTACCAATCCAAACATGCTCCGATTCTGACCAAACTTTGCAAGCATTTCGGGGTGGGCCCCTCCCACATGCTTGCAAAGTTTGATTCCCATCGGCGGGGGAGTATGTTTGGATACGATGGTATGGGGAAGACCCGGATTTTCCATGGCCTTTTAAGCACCAAGAGACTTGAAAAATCTGCACTGGGCGCTAATTACTAACCCGAACATGCTCCGATCATGACCGATTTTTGCAACCATGTGGGAGGAGCCAATATCCACATGCTTGCAAAGTTTGGTCCCCATCGGAGAATGTTTGGGGACGATGGTATAGGGAAAGCCCGGATTTTCCATGGCCTCTTGAGCACCGAGACTTGAAAAATCCACATTGGGCACTAATTACAAATCAAAACATGCTCGGATTGTGATCAAACTTTGCAAGCATGTGGGGATGGGCCTCTCCCACATGCATGCAAAGTTTGGTTCCCATCGTTTGGGTACGATGATATGGGGAAGGCCTGGATTTTCCATGGCCTCAAGAGCACCAAGAAACTTGAAAAATCCACACTGGGCGCTTATTACCAATTCAAACATGCTCCGATTGTGACCCGGATTTTCCATGGTCTCAAGAGCACCAAGAGACTTGAAAAATCCACACTCGTGGGTAGTAATTACCAATTCAAACATGCTCTGGTTGTGACCAAATTTTGCAAGCATGTGGGAGGGGCCCACTCCCACATGTTTGCAAAGTTTGGTCCCCATCGGAGCATGTTTGGTACAATGCTATGGGGAAGGCCCGGATTTTCCATGGCCTCTTAAGCACCAAGAGACTTGAAAAATCTGCATTGAGCACTAATTTTCAATCTAAACATGCTCCGATTGTGACCACACTTTGCAAGCATGTGGGGGTGGGCCCCTCCCACATGCTTTCAAAGTTTGGTTCCCATCGAAGCATGTTTGGGTACGATGGTATGGGAAAGGCCCCGATTTTCCATGGCATTGTAAGCACCAAGAGACTTGAAAAATCTGCACTGGGCGCGAATAAGTAACCCGGCCACGCTCTGATCATGACCAAACTTTGCAAGCATGTGGGAGGGGCCCACCCCACATGCTTGCAAAGTTTGTTTCCCATTGAAGCATGTTTGGGTATGATGGTATGGGGAAGGCCCGGATTTTCCATGGCCTTCTAAGCACCAAGAAACTTGAGAAATCCACACTAGTGGCTAATTATAAATCCAAACATGCTCCGATTGTGACCAAACTTTGCAAGAATGTGGGGGTGGGCCCTTTCCACATGCTTGCAAAGTTTGCTTCCCATTGGAGCATGTTTGGGTACGATGATATGGGGAAGGCCGGATTTTCCATGGCCTCTTAAGCACCAAAAGACTTGAAAACTCTGCACTGGGCACTAATTACTAACCCGAACATGCTCCAATCATGACCAATTTTTAAAAGCATGTGGGAGGGGCCCACATCCACATGTTTGGAAAGTTTGGTCCCACCCATCAGAGCATATTTGGGTACGATGGTATGGGGAAGGCCCGGATTTTCCATGGCCTTTTAAGCACCAAGAGACTTGAAAAATCCACATTGGGCACTCATTATAAATCGAAACATGCTCCGATTGTGACCAAACTTTACAAGCATGTGGGGGTGGGCCTCTCCCACATGCTTGCAAAGTTTGGGGTGGGCCCCTCCCACATGCTTGCAAAGTTTGGCTCCCACATGCCTGCAAAGTTTGGGGTGGGCCCCTCCCACATGCTTGCAAAGTTTGGTTCCCATCAAAGCATGTTTGGGTACGATGGTATGGGGAAGGCCCGGATTTCCATGGCCTCAAGAGCACCAAGAGACTTGAAAAATCCACACTGGGCGCTAATTACCAATTCAAACTTTCTCTGGTTGTGACCAAACTTTGCAAGCATGTGGGAAGGGCCCACTCCCACATGCTTGCAAAGTTTGGTCCCCTTCGGATCATGTTTGTGTACGATGGTATGGGGAAGGCCAGGACTTTCCATGGCCGCTTAAGCACCAAGAGACCTGAAAAATCCGCATTGGGCACTAATTTTCAATCCAAACATGCTCTGATTGTGACCAAACTTTGCAAGCATCGGACCATGTTTGGGTATGATGGTATGGTGAAGGCCCCAATTTTCCATGGCCAAATAAGCACTTGAAAAATCCGCACTGGGGGCAAATTACTAACGCGACCACCCGATAGAGACCAAACTTTGCAAGCATGTGGGAGGGGCCCACCCCCACATGCTTGCAAAGTTTGGTCCCCATCGGAGCATGTTTGGGTACGATGGTATGGGGAAGGCCCGGATTTTCCATGGTCTCAAGAGCACCAAGAGACTTAAAAAATCCACACTCGTGGGCGGTAATTACCAGTTCAAACATGCTCCGGTTGTGACCAAACTTTGCAAGCATGTGCAAGGGGCCCACTCCCACATGCTTGCAAAGTTTGGTCCCAGAGCATGTTTGGGTACAATGGTATGGGGAAGGCCCGGATTTTCCATGGCCTCTTAAGCACCAAGAGACTTGAAAAATCTGCATTGAGCACTAATTTTCAATCCAAACATGCTCCGATTGTGACCACACTTTGCAAGCATGTGGGGGTGGGCCCCTCCAACATGCTTTCAAAGTTTGGTTCCCATCAAAGCATGTTTAGGTACGATGGTATGGGGAAGGCCCTGATTTTCCATGGCCTTGTAAGCACCAAGAGACTTGAAAAATCCGCACTGGGCGTGAATAAGTAACCCGACCACGCTCTGATCATGACCAAACTTTGCAAGCATGTGGGAGGAGCCCACTCCCACATGCTTGCAAAGTTTGGTTCCCATCGAAGCATGTTTGGGTATGATGGTATGGGGAAGGCCCGGATTTTCCATGGCCTCCTAAGCACCAAGAGACTTGAGAAATCCACACTAGGGGTAATTACCAATCCAAACATGCTCCAATTCTGACCAAACTTTGCAAGCATGTGGGGGTGGGCCCCTTCCACATGCTTGCAAAGTTTGCTTCCCATTGGAGCATGTTTGGGTACGATGATATGGGGAAGGCCCGGATTTTCCATGGCCTCTTAAGCACCAAGAGACTTGAAAACTCTACACTAGGCGCTAATTACTAACCCGAACATGCTCCGATCATGACCAATTTTTGCAAGCATGTGGGAGGGGCCCACATCCACATGTTTGGAAAGTTTGGTCCCACCCATCAAAGCATATTTGGGTACGATGGTATGGGGAAGGCTCGGATTTTCCATGGCCTCTTAAGCACCAAGAGACTTGAAAAATCCACATTGGGCACTCATTACAAATCAAAACATGCTCTGATTGTGACCAAACTTTACAAGCATGTGGGGGTGGGCCCCTCCCACATGCTTGCAAAGTTTGGGGTGGGCCCCTCCCAAATGCTTGTAAAGTTTGCTTCCCATCGAAGCATGTTTGGGTACGATGGTATGGGGAAGGCCCGGATTTTCCATGGCCTCAAGAGCACCAAGAGACTTGAAAAATCCACACTGGGCGCTAATTACCAATTTAAACTTGCTCCGGTTGTGACCAAACTTTGCAAGCATGTGGGAAGGACATGCTTGCAAAGTTTGGTGCCCATCGGAGCATGTTTGGGTACGATGGTATGGGGAAGGCCAGGACTTTCCATGGCCGCTTAAGCACCAAGAGACTTGAAAACTCCGCATTGGGCACTAGTTTTCAATCCAAACATGCTCCGATTGTGACCAAACTTTGCAAGCATCGGACCATGTTTGGGTACGATGGTATGGTAAGGGCCCCGATTTTCCCAAGAGACTTAAAAAATCCACACTGGGCGTAAATTACTAACCCGACCACCCAATCATGACTAAACTTTGCAAGCATGTGGGAGGGGTCCACCCCCATATACTTGCAAAGTTTGGTCCCCATCGGAGAATGTTTGGGTACGATGGTATGGGGAAGGCCCGGATTTTCCATGGCCTCAAGAGCACCAAGAGACTTGAAAAATCCACACTCGTGGGCGGTAATTACCAATTCAAACATGCTCCGATTGTGACCAAACTTTGCAAGCATGTGGGAGGGGCCCACTCCCACATGCTTGCAAAGTTTGGTCCCCATCGGAGCATGTTGGGGTACAATGGTATGGGGAAGGGCCGGATTTTCTATGGCCTCTTAAGCACCAAGAGACTTGAAAAATCTGCATTGAGCACTAATTTTCAATCCAAACAAGCTCCGATTGTGACCACACGTTGCAAGCATGTGGGGGTGGGCCCCTCCCACATGCTTTCAAAGCTTGGTTCCCATCGAAGAATGTTTGGGTACGATGGTATGGGGAAGGCCCCAATTTTCCATGGCCTCGTAAGCACGAAGAGACTTAAAAAATCCGCACTGCGCGCAAATTACTAACCCGACCACCGGATCATGACCAAACTTTGCAAGCATGTGAGAGGGGCCCACTCCCACATGCTTGCAAAGTTTGGTCCCCATCGGAGCATGTTTGGGTACGATGGTATGGGGAAGGCCCGGATTTTCCATGGCCTCAAGAGCACCAAGAGACTTGAAAAATCTACACTCGTGGGCGGTAATTACCAATTCAAACATGCTCCGGTTGTGACCAAACTTTGCAAGCATGTGGGAGGGGCCCACTCCTACATGCTTGCAAAGTTTGGTCCCCATCGGAGCATGTTGGGGTACAATGGTATGGGGAAGGGCCGGATTTTCCATGGCCTCTTAAGCACCAAGAGACTTGAAAAATCTGCTATGAGCACTAGTTTGCAATCCAAACATGCTCCGATTATGACCACACGTTGCAAGCATGTGGGGGTGGGCCCCTCCCACATGCTTTCAAAGTTTGGTTCCCATCGAAGCATGTTTGGGTACGATGGTATGGGGAAGGCCCCAATTTTCCATGGCCTTGTAAGCACCAAGGGCCTTGAAATATCCACACTAGGCGCGAATAAGTAACACGACCATGCTCCGATCATGACCAAACTTTGCAAGCATGTGGGAGGGACCCACCCCCACATGCTTGCAAAGTGTGGTTCCCATAGGAGCATGTTTGGGTACGATAGTATGGGGAAGGCCCGGATTTTCCATGGCCTCCTAAGCACCAAGAGACATGACAAATCCACACTGGGCGCTAATTACCAATCCAAACATGCTCCGATTCTGACCAAACTTTGCAAGCATGTGGGGATGGGCCTCTTCCACCTGCTTGCAAAGTTTGGTTCCCATCGGAGCATGTTTGGGTACGATGATATGGGGAAGGCCTGGATTTTCCATGGCCTCTTAAGCACCAAGAGACTTGAAAAATCTGCAGTGGATGCTCATAAAGAAGACCATAATGTGCAGTGGTCTTTACATATCATAAAGATGCTCATAAAGAAGACCATAATGTGCAGTGGTCTTTACATATCGCATAATGTGTCTCACTGCATCCAAATGAGGTTTTCTAGGGCTAATTAACCCGAACATGCTCCGATCATGACCAATTTTTACAAGCATGTGGGAGGGGCCCACATCCACATGCTTGGAAAGTTTGGTCCCCATCAGAGCATGTTTGGGTACGATGGTATGGGGAAGGCCCGGATTTTCCATGGCCTCTTAAGCACCAAGAGACTTGAAAAATCCACATTGGGCACTCATTACAAATCGAAACATGCTCCGATTGTGACCAAACTTTACAAGCATGTGGGGGTGGGCCCCTCCCACATGCTTGCAAAGTTTGGTTCCCATCGAAGCATGTTTGGGTACGATGGTATGGGGATGGCCCGGATTATCCATGGCCTCAAGAGCACCAAGAGACTTGAAAAATCCACACTAGCCGCTAATTACCAATTCAAACATGCTCCGGTTGTGACCAAACTTTGCAAGCATGTGGGAGGGACCCACTCCCACATGCTTGCAAAGTTTGGTCCCCATCGGAGTATGTTTGGGTACGATGGTATGGGGAAGGCCCGGATTTTCCATGGCCGCTTAAGCACCAAGAGACTTGAAAAATCCGCATTGGGCACTAATTTTCAATCCAAACATGCTCCAATTGTGACCAAACTTTGCAAGCATCAGACCATGTTTGGGTATGATGGTATAGGGAAGGCCCCGATTTTCCATGGCCTCGTAAGCACCAAGAGACTTGAAAAATTTGCACTGGGCGCGAATTACTAACCCGATCACCCGATCATGACCAAACTTTGCAAGCATGTGGGAGGGGCCCACCCCACATGCTTGCAAAGTTTGATCCTTATCAAAGCATGTTTGGGTACGATGGTATGGGGAAGGCCCGGATTTTCCATGGCCTCAAGAACACCAAGAGACTTGAAAAATCCACACTTGTGGGCGGTAATTACCAATTCAAACATGCTCCGGTTGAGACCAAACTTTGCAAGCATGTGGGAGGGGCCCACTCCCACATGCTTGCAAAGTTTGGTCCCCATCGGAGCATGTTTGGGTACAATGGTATAGGGTAGGCTCGGATTTTCTATGGCCTCTTAAGCACCAAGAGATTTGAAAAATCTGCATTCAGCACTAATTTTCAATCCAAACATGCTCCGATTGTGTCCACACTTTGCAAGCATGTGGGGGTTGGCCCCTCCCACATGCTTTCAAAGTTTGGTTCCCATCAAAGCATGTGTGGGTACGATGGTATGGGGAAGGCCTCGATTTTCCATGGCCTCGTAGCACCAAGAGACTTGAAAAATCCACACTGGGCGCGAATAACTAACCCGACCACGCTCCAATCATGACCAAACTTTGCAAGCATGTGGGAGGGGCCCACCCCCACATGCTTGCAAAGTTTGGTTCCCATCCGCGAATGTTTGGGTACGATGGTGTGGGGAAGGCCCGGATTTTCCAATGCCTCCTAAGCACCAAGAGACTTGACAAATCCACACTGGGCGCTAATTACCTATCCAAACATGCTCCGATTGTGACCAAACTTTGCAAGCATGTGGGGGTGGGCCCCTTCCACATTCTTGCAAAGGTTGGTTCCCATCGAAGCATGTTTGGGTACGATGATATGGGAAAGACCTGGATTTTCCATGGCCTCTTAAGGACCAAGAGACTTGAAAAATCTGCACTGGGCGCTAATTACTAACCCGAACATGCTCCGATCATGACCAATTTTTGCAAGAATGTGGGAGGGGCCCACATCCACATGCTTGGAAAGTTTGGTCCCCATCGGAGCATGTTTGGGTACGATGGTATGGAGAAGGCTCGGATTTTCCATGGCCTCTTAAGCACCAAGAGACTTGAAAAATCCACATTGGGCACTCATTACAAATCGAAACATGCTCCGATTGTGATCAAACTTTACAAGCATGTGGGGGTGGGCCCCTACCATATGCTTGCAAAGTTTGGGATGGGCCCCTCCCACATGCTTGAAAAGTTTGGTTCCCATCGAAGCATGTTTGGGTACGATGGTATGCGGAAGGCCCGGATTTTCCATGGCCTCAAGAGCACCGAGAAACTTGAAAAATCCACACTGGGCACTAATTACCAATTCAAACATGCTCCGATTGTGACCAAAATTTGCAAGCATGAGGGATGGGCCCACTCCCACATGCTTGCAAAGTTTGGTCCCCATCGGAGCATGTTTGGGTATGATGGTATGGGGAAGGCCAGGACTTTCCATGGCCGCTTAAGCACCAAGAGACTTGAAAAGTCCGCATTGGGCACTAATTTTCAATCCAAACATGCTCCAATTGTGACCAGACTTTGCAAGCATTAGACCATGTTTGGGTACGATGGTATGGGGAAGGCCCCGATTTTCCATGGCCTCGTAAGCACCAAGAGACTTGAAAAATCCGCACTGGGCGCAAATTACTAACCCGACCACCGATCATGACCAAACTTTGCAAGCATGTGGGAGGGGCTCACCCCCACATGCTTGCAAAGTTTGGTCCCCATCGGAGCATGTTTGGGTACGATGGTATGGGGAAGGCCTGGATTGTCCAGGGCCTCCTAAGCACCAAGAGACTTGAAAAATCCACAGTGGGCGCTAATTACCAATTCAAACATGCTCCGATTCTGACCAAACTTTACAAGCATGTGGGGGTGGGCCCCTCCCACATGCTTGCAAAGTTTGATTACCATTGGAGCATGTTTGGGTACGATGGTATGGGAAAGACCTAGATTTTCCATAGCCTCTTAAGCACCAAGAGACTTGAAAAATCCACATTGGGCACTCATTACAAATCGAAACATGCTCCGATTGTGACCAAACTTTACAAGCATGTGGGGGTGGGCCCCTCCCACATGCTTGCAAAGTTTGGTTCCCATCGAAGCATGTTTGGGTACGATGGTATGGGGAAGGCCCGGATTTTCCATGGCCTCGAGCACCAAGAGACTTGAAAAATCCACATTGGGTGCTATATACCAATTCAAACATATTTCGGTTGTGACCAAACTTTGCAAGCATGTGGGAGGGGCCCACTCCCACATGCTTGCAAAGTTTGGTCCCCATCGGAGCATGTTTGGGTACGATGGTAACTTTCCATGGCTGCTTAAGCACCAAGAGACTTGAAAAATACGCATTGGGCACTAATTTCAATCCGAACATGCTCCAATTGTGACCAAACTTTGCAAGTATTAGACCATGTTTGGGTACGATGGTATGGGGAAGGCCTCGACTTTCCATGGCCTCGTAAGCACCAGGAGACTTGAAAAATCCGCACTGGGCACGAATTACTTACCCGACCACCCGATCATGACCAAACTTTGCAAGCATGTGGGAGGGGCCCACCCTTACATGCTTGGAAAGTTTGGTTCCTATTGGAGCATGTTTGGGTACGATGGTATGGGGAAGGCCTGGATTTTCCATGGCCTCCTAAGCACCAAGAGACTTGAAAAATCCACACTGGGCGCTAATTACCAATCCAAACATGCTCCGATTCTGACCAAACTTTGCAAGCATTTTGGGGTGGGCCCCTCCCACATGCTTGCAAAGTTTGATTCCCATCGGAGCATGTTTGGATATGATGGTATGGGGAAGACCCGAAATTTCCATGGCCTTTTAAGCACCAAGAGACTTGAAAAATCCGCACTGGGCGCTAATTACTAACCCAAACATGCTCCGATCATGACCAATTTTTGCAACCATGTGGGAGGAGCCAATATCCACATGCTTGCAAAGTTTGGTCCCCATCGGAGAATGTTTGGGTACGATGGTATAGGGAAAGCCCGGATTTTTCATGGCCTCTTGAGCACCAAGAGACTTGAAAAATCCACATTGGGCACTAATTACAAATCAAAACATGCTCGGATTGTGATCAAACTTTGCAAGCATGTGGGGGTGGGCCCCTCCCACATGCATGCAAAGTTTGGTTCCCATCGGAGCATGTTTGGGTATGATGCTATGGGGAAGGCCCGGATTTTCCATGGCCTCAAGAGCACCAAGAAACTTGAAAAATCCACACTGGGCGCTAATTACGAATTCAAACATGCTCCGATTGTGACCAAACTTTGCAAGCATGTGGGAGGGGCCCACTCCCACATGCTTGCAAAGTTTGGCCCCCATGGGAGTATGTTTGGGTACGATGGTATGGGGAAGGCCCGGATTTTCCATGGCCTCTTAAGCACCAAGAGACTTGAATAATCCGCATTGGGAACTAATTTTCAATATAAACATGCTCTAATTGTGACCAAACTTTGCAAGAATGTGGGGGTGCGTTCCTCCCACATGCTTGCAAAGTTTGATTTCCATCGGAGCATGTTTGGGTACGATGGTATGGGGAAGGCCCGGATTTTCCAAGGCCTCTTAAGCACCAAGACACTTGAAAAATCCGCACTGGGTGCTAATTACTAACCCAACCATGCTCCAATCATGATTAATTTTATAAGCATGTGGGAGGGGCCCACATCCACATGCTTGCAAAGTTTCGTCCCCATCGGAGCATGTTTTGGTATGATGGTATGGGGAAGGCCCGGATTTTCCATGGCCTCCTAAGCACCAAGAGACTTGAAAAATCCACACTAGGCGCTAATTACCAATGCAAACATGCTCTCATTGTGACCAAACTTTGCAAACATGTGGGGGTGGGCCCCTCCCAAATGCTTGTGAAGTTTGGCTCCCATTGGAGCATGTCTGGGTACGATGGTATTGGGAAGGCCTGGATTTTCCACGGCCTCTTAAGCACCAAGAGACTTGAAAAATTGGCAATGGACGGGCGCTAATTACCAATTCAAATATGCTCCGATTGTTACCAAACTTTGCAAGCATGTGGGAGTGGGCCCCTCCCACATGCTTGTTGCAAAGTTGGGTCCCCATCGGGGCATGTTTGGGTATGATGGTATGGGGAAGGCCCGGATTTTCCATGGCCTCTTAAGCACCAAGAGACGTGAAAAATCCACACTAGGCACTAATTACCAGTCGAAACATGCTCTGAATGTGACCAAACTTTGCAAGCATGTGGGGGTGGGTCCCCCCCACATGCTTGTAAAGTTTGCTCCCCATCGGAGCATGTTTGGGTACGATGGTATGGGGAAGGCCCGGATTTTCCAAGGCCTCTTAAGCACCAAGAGACTTGAAAAATCCACACTAGCCACTAATTACCAATCCAAACATGCTCTGATTGTGACCAAACTTTGCAAACATGTGGGGGTGGGCCCGTACCACATGCTTGCAAAGTTTGCTTTCCATCAGTCTGAGCATGTTTGGGTAAGATGGTATGGGGAAGGCCCGGATTTTCAATGGCCTCCTAAGCACCATGAGACTTGAAAAATCCACACTAGGCGCTAATTACAAGTCCAAACATGCTCTAATTATGACCAAACTTTGCATGCATGTGGGGGTGGGCTCCTCCCATATGCTTGCAAAGTTTGGTTCCCATTGGAGCATGTTTGGGTATGATGGTATGGGGAAGGCCCGGATTTTCCATGGCCTCTTAAGCACCAAGAGTCTTAAAAAATCCGCACTGGGTTCTAATTACCAATTCAAACATGCTGCGATTGTGACAAAACTTTGCAAGCATGTGGGGGTGGGTCCCCCCCACATGCTCACAAAGTTTGGTCCCCATTGGAGCATGTTTGGGTTTGACCATATTGAGAAGGCCCGAATTTTCCATGGCCTCTTAAGCACCAAGAGACTTGAAAAATCTACACTAGGCGCTAATTACTAATCCAAGAATGCTCCAATTGTGACCAAACTTTGCAAGCATGTGCGTCCTCCCCACATGCTTGCAAAGTTTGGTCCCTATCGAAGCATGTTTGGGTACGATGGTATGATTCATCTAACTCAATCAAATAAAAGTCAAATTATAATATTAATCTTAATCTCTTCTTTTTAATACCCAAAAATATCATGGGCAACTGGAAAGAACTTATAATATTAATTTTAATCCCTTCTTTTTAATATCCAAAAATATCACGGGGAATTGGAAAGAGTTTGTAAGAGTTTCCTCTCACCTTGTTAACTCAAGGCTCTCATTGAATTTTATGTGTCTAATCCATGACATAAATAAAACCACACAAATTCACCATGTGTACATCACATTTTTATACAATTTTCCTATGCATCAAAGCTTCTCACATAATTCAAAAACTAAAACTAAAATGTATGTGTTAATGTGAGACAGAGTTGAATCACTAAACTCCATTAATTGGTTCCTTAGTTAACCATTCATACTATGCAAGAAGAATACATCCAGACTATGCAAGAATAATACATCCGTTTATCCCCATCTTAAGGGAAATATATATATTCCAATAGAGTACACATTCAAATTAAATAGCATATTAATGGATTTAGTAAAAGTCCCAAGATAATTATTTTTAAAATAATGAAAAGAGAAAGAATCCAAAATTAAAGAGACACTTACTTGGATTAGAAGCATTTCTTTGCGTTAATAAGATGATTAGAGGATTTTCCACGATTAAGAAAACCCTAATTCCACATACTATAGAGTATGAAAGTCTTGATGCTTTAGAGCTTGTTTTCTTGTAAATAAAGGGCCTAGAAGACCTTTGCTTCCTGATTTAAAAAGTAATTTAGGTATAAATTAAGATTTACATGCACATGGTTATGTGTGATTTTTAATTTGAGCTTGGAGGCTTAGTGTTCTCAGAGAAAATAAAGGGTTGTATAGATTAGGTTTAACATGCACATAGTCATGAAACTTAATTTTAGCTTGGAGTTTAGATAGACATTACTATTGCATTAAAACAATTATGTGGCATAATAATGGATTTAGTAAAAGTCCCAAGATAATTATTTTTTAAATAATGAAAAGAGAAAGAATCCAAAATTAAAGAGACACTTACTTGGATTAGAAGCATCTCTTTGAGTTAATAAGATGATTAGAGGATTGCCCATGATTAAGAAAACCCTAATTCCACATACTATAGAGTATGAGAGTCTTGATGCTTTAGAGCTTGTTTTCTTGTAAATAAAGGGCCTAGAAGACCTTTGCTTCGTGATTTAAAAAGTAGTTTAGGTATAAATTAAGATTTACATGCACATGATTATGTGTGAATTTTAATTTGAGCTTGGAGGCTTAGTGTTCTCAGAGAAAATAAAGGGTTGTATAGATTAAGTTTGACATGCACATAGTCATGAAACTTAATTTTAGCTTGGAGGTTAGATAGACATTACTATTGCATTAAAACAATTATATGGCCTAATAATGGATTTAGTAAAAGTCCCAAGATAATTATTTTTTAAATAATGAAAAGAGAAAGAATCCAAAATTAAAGAGACACTTACTTGGATTAGAAGCATTTCTGTTAATAAGATGATTAGAGGATTGCCCACGATTAAGAAAACCCTAATTCCACATACTGGCTTTAGAGCTTGTTTTCTTGTAAATAAAGGGCCTAGAAGACGTTTGCTTCGTGATTTAAAAAGTAATTTAGGTATAAATTAAGATTTACATGCACATGGTTATGTGTGAATTTTAATTTGAGCTTGGAGGCTTAGTGTTCTCAGAGCAAATAAAGGGTTGTATAGATTAAGTTTAACATGCACATAGTCATGAAACTTAATTTTAGCTTGGAGGTTAGATAGACATTAGTATTGCATTAAAACAATCATGTGGCATATATTGATCAGATAGGTAGATTAGAATGCGATTAGATAGCTAGATTAGAATGCAATTAGATAGCTAGATTAGATATAAAGTTAGATAGACATTACTATTGCATTTAAATAATTAAAGATGAGATAGCTAGATTAAAATGGGGATAGATAGAGGCCCGCCATTTATACCTAAACAATTTTGTGACACTAGCATCGCTCTAACGAGATATTAATTGGAGGTTAAGAAAAGAAAGGCACACATTTAGCTTTGAAACTTGAGTGAATCACCATGCCTAATAAACTTCTTGTGACACAAGCAATGTGTGGGGTCCTACGTTGAGTGAGATAGACACATCATCAATAAGCCTTACTGATCTAAAATATGTGGTGACACATGGCTACACGATGGAACAAGATTTAACTGTTGCTATTGTTCCTCAAGGTTACGCACGATTCTAAGAATCTAGTAGCATGGGCTTCACATTCCTAGACCATAGAGAGGTATCCACTCAAGATGCTGTTAACACAATCCCAGAGTATTGGGTACTTTACCTGCCACCTATGACCTCCATATGACTAACCACACAACATTGCTCGTTAGTTTTATGCCCTTGGTCATAACTATGGCAACCATGATTGTAGTAGTCCCTAGAACAATGGCTCAAAGCCTAGCTAACACATCCATATCATCTGCTAGGGCTACAAATAGAGGAACCTTCACCCGAAATCATCGCCTCTACTTTGCCATTGTAACCGAGAGCAAGGGGGGCATTCTTACAAATGACTAGACCAGGGGCACCCTTGGCTCATATGCCATTGTAGTACCTATGGGAATTTTTGTATGACCCCCCACCTACTAGACTCATGTTACTCCTCCTAGGACTCATGCCATTATGCTCACTATTGCCATGTTGTACCAATACTTTGAGCAGTAGCCCTTCCAACTCATTCAGTAGCCTTTGCATAAGCATTGGGGAGAGAAGTGATCGAAAGTATAAGGCTAGTCATGAGAGATAACAAACAAAGTAGCCCTAGAAAGGCTACACAAATCATGAAGGTCACACATAAGTTCAATGGAGAGGGCAATCTTAAAAGACATCTCGAGATCTTTGATAAAGTTTGTGTGGCCTTAGGGGAGAGGGATGATCTTGCAAAGACCAATGCCTTTAGATGTACGAGATCTTTGATAAAGTTTGTGTGGCCTTAGGGGAGAGGGATGATCTTGCAAAGACCAATGCCTTTAGATGTACATTACATGGAAAGGCTGATTATTGGTATCCAAACTTGAGAGTTAAAGAATGTTTAAACTTTATCGATTTTTGATGGTTATTCCTAGAGCAATTTGTGGACAAGGAAGCTTTGTGGAGTGTGGCTTCACAATTACACAAAGTTGAGAGAGAAGAAGATGAGTCAATGAGAGAGATTTTATTAGTCATCTCAAGCATTTGAACTCTCATTGTGCTCTACATGATTGCTTCTCCAATAATCAACTACTTGATCGATTCATCCACCACAGGTTTAAACATGAAGATATCTATATGGTTGGTCATTAGAGGTATCACCACCTAGGAGGACGTCATAGCTAATGTTGTCCAACTTGAGGATAACGTGATGTGATAAGATGTCAGCGCTTTAGATTCTAAGCTTGTTACATCAAGAGAGAAACGAATGGTTGTAGCACTTCTCAAAAGCTATCCAAGAGGAAATTAAGATTATCAAAACTCGAGAAAATCTACACATGTACCTAGGGAGAAAGAGGAAATTAAGATTATTGAAGCTCCATACAATCTACACATGTACCTAGGGAGAGAACTTCATTGGTTGTAATCAAGGATGTACCACCAACGAATGTCCAATCTTAAAACCTTGTTACAATGGTAACCTTGGCTATTGTGAGCACATGGTCACGAAGGCCGAGATTCTCGGACACACCTACATGGTAATGCTAACACAACGAGATCATAGGTAGCCTTTTCGGCAGTGTCACAAACACTAGCCCTTAGTCCTCTAACAAATCAAGCAATGGTTGAGTATCCACGTAATAGATCCTATCAAAGGGCATGCACAATACACCCAATGTGCCATTACCTCCACTAGCCTACGACCGCAACCACCTCCAACAAGGAGGACACATCTTAATCGAGTAAGCTTCAAGGGGCCTCCTAATTATCGAGAATATGCGGTGGATATCAAACCCATTCCACACTTCTTTGAGGACCCCATGGAGCTTCATTAGGAATATTATGTAGTGGATGGGAGAGGGGGAGTTGAGCCAATTTACCAACTTGCCACTATGGGAAGGGGCTAGGGCATCAACACAAGAGGAAGGAGAATGCCTCTTCAATGTTCCAACTTTCAAGGTCCCCATCAAGTTTCAGAATGTCTTACAAATATTCCTCAACTCAATGAAGCTATGCCCTCAAATATGCCTTCGGCTACCTGTAATTGTTGTGGCATAGATCATTGGATTGGATTAAAGACTACCCCAACAAGTCTATGGTGATAAATCCACATATATGACCCATCATCACAACCTTAAACATGGTTGGAAGGAGATTTTCAAGGCCAATGAAAGGAAGGGTGGAGGGTAGAGCTCAATATGCAAAAACTCCTAATCATAACCCTACATAGCCAGAAATAAATTTCAAAAGCTAAGAGGTAATTCCTTAATTTGACAAACCTAAATAATAGGAATCCCAACACCATTACAGTGAAAAGCTTAGGTTACAAATTTTTTTTTAAAAGTGCAACTATATTTAAGGACAAAAAGAAAATTTCAAAAAAAAAAGACTTTTTAAGAACCATAACTTATATCAAAATGTGAGTTTCATGTGATCATATTTCTCACTTCCGTGAGATGCACAATGTAATTCTGTAGTTCCGAGTCCTTGAAAAGCAAGTTGATTTTCTTAGAGATGGCTTGATTGTCTTCTTCCAAGTGTTCCTTGTGGATTTCATTGATCCTATCTTGAAATTCGTGTTGAGCCCTATTCATTTGAATGAGCTATTCCATGGCATTCTTTGTGTATTGATTGAGCTTTGACTGCTTGCATGTTGGCTTTGTGAAGAGTTTTCATCTGCAAGTTTAGACCAGCCCTCAGACCCAGCATCAAATTGAGAAATTATGATTAAAAGCACATTTATTTTTATTTATCCAGACAGTCCACAAGTACTTATAGCACGGATAATGTTCCATAATTCTGCATAGCATTTAATTTGTTGACCTAGAAGGTTTTCTATCCCACTTAAGTCCCAAGATTGGATCGACGAAATACATTGATTTAAAAGTTTTAGAGCACATGCATTGCATGCACACCCGATGAAGAGATGGGCAATTGTTTTTGGCTCCTTTTTGCATCTTGGGCATTGTCCATCCCCATATCCAAATCTATTTGCATGGGCATTTGTCCACAGTGCTTTATGCATGATCAACCACATCAAACAAGATTTCTTTGAAGGGATAATGGGTGACTAGACTTTTGAGAACTTGAATCCCCATTGTTTCCTATCCCATATCAGGTTCCATCTATTGTTGAGTTTGCAATGTAATGGAGGATCTTGAGAGGGGAGAGAGG
Source organism: Cibotium barometz (assembly GCF_041138505.1). NCBI lineage: Eukaryota > Viridiplantae > Streptophyta > Polypodiopsida > Cyatheales > Cibotiaceae > Cibotium > Cibotium barometz. The sequence continues at coordinate 50,919,086 of NC_141060.1, forward strand.
GAATAGGTAGTAGGTTGTGTTTGGATTTCCAGGAGAAAGCCTTATAAGACATCGGGCCTTTGAGTTGGAGAAAAACAATCCTCTCATTAGGCCATAAAAGCATTATGTCTTTAATTAAAAACAAATCCATTGTAGAGAGTCTGAATATTGTACATAGATCTCGATCTGATTTCCATCTCGATCTGAATATTGTACATAGATCTCGATCTGATTTCCATCTGCCCTCTGTACTACACCACAGGTCACCTCAGGTTCGTATTCCCTTTCTGTGAAGTTTGTATGCATGTTTAAAATGATCTGCAGGGATATTACTCGCTACAATGTACCACACCGAATCCAGATGCAAAACATGTGCATGTTTTTTGGATTTATTATGTAGCTGCAATTCCTCTTTACATATGTTCCATGCTTTCCACATTGCTTGGATTAGGGGGCTGCCCTGCGGTTTTATTTTGAACATGCTGAAGAAAACCGTCAGCTCTGGGAGTTTTTTCCATTTGGGGAAGTCTGCAATACTGTATTTATCTACATTTCTTTTGAGTAAGATGGCCTAGTCTTCATGGGGCAATAGGAAACTTCTGATGATCCATTTAGTTGCCATTCGATCTGCAAAATCCACAATATTGGGAATTCCGAGACCTCCATGATTTTTGGGTTTGGTGCGTACCTTCGAGGCTACTTTAGGGAGTTTCATCTCCTCGGCATTGCTTGACCACAGAAAATTCCTACACATTTTTTCTAATTGTTTTAAATCAGAAATCGATGGGTGCCAACAAGAAAAAAAGTATAATGTGGTTAGGAAAAGAATATGTTTGAGAACTAAGAATATGTTGGGAAAGAAAGAACACGTGGTTGTGCTACATGCTTACCCAACATCTGAATTTGATCTGTAGTTTATCCAAAATCCTTTGCCATCGTTGATGCATAGAGACCTCGAACCCCATTGGAATGCCTAAGAGTCCGAAGATTTGTCCCTCGTTCAGAAGTTTGCATCCTTGATCAAAATGCCATTGTGGTTAATCTGCCAGAAATGGTTCTAATTCCTATTTTAGAGTGGTTTATGATTGAACCTGAGGTACTAATTGATCCGGAGTCATTGTTGTGATGAATAAGACCCTTGGTATCATCTGCAAACTGCTGAAGGGATGCCCGTCCTTTGTTGTTTGGGAACTGGATTCCCCTTAGAAGGCCTTTCTCCATGGCATTTTGAACTAATCAACCTAGAGCATGAATAACAATTGCAAAAAGTAGCGGAGCTAGCGGGCACCCTTGCCTTATGGAGTGGGTTGGTTTAAAGGGTTCAGTGAGATTCCCATTAACCATTACTCTTGCCTTTGCATTTCCAAACAGTACTTGCACGATATTTATGAAGTTGGGGCCCAGTCCTCTGTCTTTAAGGGATTGCAAGATAAAATCCCATTCAAGCCTATCAAAATAAACTCTTAGGTCACAATTGTAGAACTCATGCGCACTTGAAACACTTTTCAGATTGTCGATCAAGCATCATCATCATCATCATCAATTGCATGTGCCAATGCTGGGATCTCAAACATATGAAACACATGATAGCCAAAACTTCATTCGTAACACACATTGCTTGCCTTCACGCCCAAGCAGTGAGTGGAAGGAGTCATCTGAAGCAAAAGTAATGCTCATGTCCATGGTGTGGGTAATAGAACAATCATGTGGGTAATAGAAGGTTAGCTATGCTAACCTTCTCACTACCCACCTGCGCAGTGTGAAGGTTAAAACATGTGAAACTCAAGCTCGACCTAAACAGGTTGACCTGCCCAGAATGACAAAAACTACCACGACATAATCGACAATTTATTAAAATCATATGCAACATTATCATTATTGCGCATATACCAATCAATGGCAGGTTTTCGGACCATTGCAGCACTAGGACATGGTAGCTCTGGGGAAAATGTTGTGATTGCCTGTACCTCATCAATGGCAGCCCTGATTGATTCTAGGGCAACAGCAAAGCGGGCTGTCTTGTGGAGCTCGTGCAAGAAAAGATACCATGGTTTTGGCAACCATGTCATGGATTCTCCATGGTGTAAGATGGTCCCTCTGAAGGCCGGCGGGCCTACTTCCTACTTCTCTCCATAGTTCTTCTCATGATATCTTCTTCACCACCATGGCCTTTTGCTCTGCTTCTGAACACAGCCCCTATGATCTTCTCACTCTGTTCTTTCTCTTGTATCAAGCTTACAAGCTCATTCCAGCATTGCGCCTAATAGTACTGTGCTACCAAATCCATGGCTAGTCTTGACTCTTCTTCTCTTTCCTTACGTATGGCCATTAAATTGCTCTAAGGCGGCGCAGATGCCTTGCCATAGCTGCAGCAGAACCATATTAAAACTGATATATATTCCTGCAGACAATATCTACATGGCTGTCCTCAGATTGCACACGCCCATTTTTTCTTCACACACAGACACACAATGAGTACGGGTCTGCATGACTCATGGCAGCGAACAGCAAGCATAAGCATGTGATGAAAGGCAGCGCCGACAGGCGGCGGCGCCATCAGCGCAGTGGTAAGAATTGTTGGCTCTTAAGCTAGAGGTACTGGATTCGATTCCTACGTCTGACACCGTCTGTGTGCTCTGCAGGTTTTAATAATTTTAACATATGCTATGTTACGCAGGCTTTACATTTTCATTCATTTGCAATTGTGGAGAGCGTACACGTTTAGAACGCTACGCAGTTTTATATATTATTTATAAAGCTACGCATCTCACAATATGTCCGCATTATAATCTCCTCAACCCTAAACCCGTCACCTTGGGTGTTCCGACATCTACTCCAACTATCAATCCAATCAGACCATGCCAGAAGAATACATCCATACTATGCAAGAAGAATACATGCTTTTACCCCATCTCAAGGGAAAAATATATATATTCCAATAGACTACACATGCAAACTAATTGGTATATTGATAGATTTAATGAAAGTCCAAAGATAATTATATTTTAAATAATGAAAAAGAGAAAGAATCCAAAATTAAAGAGACACTTACTTGATTAGAAGCATTTCTTCGAGTTAATAAGATGATAAGAGGATTGCCCATGATCACGAAAACCTTAATTCCACATACTACGGAGCATGAGAGTTTTGATGCTATAGAGCTTGCATTCTTGTAAATAAAGGGCCTAGAAGACTTTTTCTTTATGATTTGAAAAGTAATTAATTTATAAATTAAGATTTACATGCACATGGTTGTGTGTCAATTTTAATTTGAGCTTGGACGCTTAGTGTTTGAGAGAAAATAAGAACAAAGGGTTGTACTATAGATTAAGTTTTACATGCGCATACTCATGAAACTTACCTTCGGCTTGGAGGCTAGATAGACATTAGTATTGCATTGAAACAATTATGTTCCATATATATAAAATAGATAGCTAGAGTAGAATGGGGTTAGAGATAAGATTAGATAGCTAGGTTATAATGGGGTTAGATAGACATTACTATTGCATTTACACCTGAACAAATTTGTGACACTAGCATTGCTCTAACCATATATTGATTGGAGGTTACGGAAAGAAAGGCACACATTTAGCTTTGAAACTAGAGTGAATCACGATGCATAGGAAACTTCCTATAATGCATAGCTAGAGTAGAATGGGGTTAGAGATAAGATTAGATAGCTAGATTATAATGGGGTTAGATAGACATTACTATTGCATTAAAACAATTAAATGGCACATAAATTAGATAGCTAGATTAAAATGGGGATAGATAGAGGCCCGTCATTTATACCTGAACAAATTTGTGACACTAGCATCGCTCTAACCATATATTGATTGGAGGTTGAGGATAGAAAGGCACACATTTAGCTTTGAAACTAGAGTGAATCACGATGCATAGGAAACTTCCTGTAATGGAAGTTGGGACAAACAATGTACGGGGTCCTACATTGAGTCACATAGAGACACCATCAATAAGCCTTAACTGATCTCAAATATGTGGTGATGCCTGACTACACGATGGAACAAGATTGGACTCTGCTCATATTGTTCCTCAAGGTTACACGTGATTCTAAGAATCTACTAGCACGAGCTTCACATTCCTAAACCCTAGAGAGGTATCCACTCAAGATGTTAACACAATCCTAGAGTATTAGGTACTTTACAACTCATAATGGCACTGCCTATGAACTCCCTATGACTAACCAAACAACATTGCTCGTTAGTTTTATGCTCTTGGTCATAGCCATGGCAACCACGGTTGTAGTAGTCGTTACAACAATGGCTCGAAGCCTAGTTAACATATCCATATCATCTTTTAGGGCTACAAACATAGGGACCTTAACCCAAAATATGCGCCCTCTACGTTGTAACCTAGAGCAAGGGGGGCATCCTTACAAATGACTAGAGCAGGGGTGCCCTTGGCTCATATGTCATTGTAGTACCTATGGGAATTTTCGTATGACCCCCTACCTACTAGACTCAATTCACTCCTCTAGGACTCATGCCATTTTGCCCACAAGTATTGTCCTTTGTACCATATGCTACCCCTTATGTAGTACCAATGCTTCCAACAGCAAACAATCCTCCCAATTCCTCCAGTAGTCTTTGCACAAGCATTAGGGAGAGCAGTGAATGAAAGTATAAGGCTAGTCATGAGAGATAACAAAAGAAGTAGCTCTAGAAAGGCTACACAAATCATGAAGCTCACACATAAGTTTAATGGAGAGGGTGATCCTAAAAGACATCTGGAGATCTTTGATAAAGTTTGTGAGGCCGTAGGTTAGAGGGATGATCTTGCCTTTAGATGGCAAGGGTGGTCATTGGTATGGGACCCTGAGAGTTAAAAAATGTTTAAACTTTATCGATCTTCGTGATGGTTATTCCTAAAGAAATTCGTGGATGAGGATTTTTTCTACTCCCGTCGTCGCAGTGAAGTCTTGGGTAATTTTTTGTCAACAATTCTAGATGGTGTTTTGTATGAACCCTAAATTAGTTTTGAAGATCTCTAACAGAGTGATCCATCAAGGGCTGAAAGTTGGTTCCAAGACATGGTTGAGAAAAAAAATTCATCGTGTGTGTGATCGATGTAGTCACGTATTGTTTCCTTGGGATTTTGTTCCAATTAGAACATTTAGATGACGGGGCTCCATTTGGGCCCGTAGGGTGCAAATCCGAGAATGAAGGACTCCCTCACTACGTTGAAAGAGATTTTGTGCCGAGGGTCCAAGGATTGGAACCATTGCAAAGCCTTGCATTCAAGGCTGAGTCCAAGGAGATGGACTTTGGTTGCATCTTCGAATATTTCAAATGCTTGACAAATTTGGTTAAAGACCTCGATATGGAAAATGGGGTCTCCAACTCCATGGAATTTTGGTAGAATTTTGAAAATTTTTACCCACATAGGTTTTGTATGTGATGTTTATGGATGCAAGTGTTGTGACACTCCCCTTCCTAGAGCTTGTGCTAAGGTTGGAATGTCAAGTTGTGGCGTAAGGGGAGGTTGTGCAAGGGTGGGGGGTGGGAATAGATTCGTGGTGAATAGAGAAGAAGGTACATGAGTGTTCTCGAGGCATCTATCCTTGCCGGGGTGCATGTATGGAGGGGGCCCACTAGATGAGGGCTCTTCAAAAATCGTTTCGCCCTCACGACCAACTTTGATTTACAATTCAAATCCAACTTTAGATCTAATTGATTCTGGGGTTCTTTAGATTGGTCTGCTCTCCATAGAATCATGGGATAAAGATCCCTTATATATATAGAACTCATGGGATAAAGATCCCTTATATATATAGAACTCATTATCAGATAATAATTTATTCAGAATATATCATTCATATTCTTAACACAATAATGGTCCATTAGATCGAAAATTCCATCTGAACATTCCTCCATGGAAGTTTTAGTTATGTAGGTTTTTAATTTGTCATCCCTTAACTAGATCCACTAGGTCAAGTGTTAATAGTAGCAATCTGTCAGCACAATCCACTAATCTCGTAGTGATTTACTGAAGTCATTATCGTCATTCAAGTTATGAACATCATCACAAGGACTCGTCCCATCCTTCATTGAGGCTTTACTCAGCTTATTACATTTCAACCAAAATTCAGAAATCATCCTTTTTCAATCAGAATCCAAAATCAACTCATCAGTTCTCATCCAGAATTCTAAAATCATATCAACCAGCATTCGAATTCATCATTTGGATAGCAATATTACTTATAATTTCAAGGTCTTAGATTTACTCATATATACTTCCAGTAAAGAGCTGTAGCTATACCCTCGATATATACGGGTAGTCACGATCCTTGGAATTATAAGGTAAATACCATCATGACTAGGCCTTAAGCAAGTCAGGGATTTCCATACAATTGTGGTACTTCATCTGAAGACCCACTTTCAATTTTATGAATCTTCATTCTGAATATCAATTTGTGTGAATTTTATTACACAATTATAACTTTTTATTGTTACTTCACAAATTTATGACATTTTTGGCTTTTCAGTTGATCCACTTTAGCCAATTCGCTCTGATACCAACAGCTGAAAGATCATTGCTCCCTCTGCGCAACGAATTCGGGGGTGCTAGCAGTGGAAGTAGCACTTCTTGCGCGGGTCAGGATTCTTCACTCGGGGCCTCGCCCACACGGATATCTGGTCAAGAGACTAATCCCTTGGTTCTTCAAAAACCAAACCCGAAAAAACTTCCCTCTACCGGAGAGCATGGGCGATTCCACCAGGATAATTATACTCTAACGTAGTCAGGGTCATTACTTACCAAACTGACCCGACCGAACGTGAGTGTCACTTGGCCAGATCAAGGAAGAAACTTGCACTTAGATCATAGAAACCAACGCTTTTTCCCCATCGAGAGGCACATCCGTTGATTCTTTTTCTATAGAACAATTACTATCCGAGATTTTACTTCATATATCGTACTATAACAGAATTGAGTATTATTTTATGGATCCATCAGTCCAGCCTAACCCCATCCAGTCCCATGGGTTAGCCAACTGCCCAACCACTGTAGTGATGGGATCCAATTAGGAATTTGGTTAGGTTTTGTCCCGCGTACTAGGGGAAAGAGTTCCCAGGTCCCCTAGCCAGATATTCATGCAAATTTAATGCCAGTCATACCACTTACACACACACCCAATATGAAATTGCCTTTTTCATACATTCAGCTATCTTTAAAACAATCATTTAATGAAACCATAGTGTCACCGATCATAATCCTCAAAATCTCCGGTTGAATCCTTATTTCCAATCATTCTTCATCGGTGTATCTATGGCATCATTCGCAACCAGAACGCTCACCACCTGTCCACTCAGAGACCTTTTCGATAGTTCCTAGCTCATAGTAACCGGTAATATATTCTCTTATAAAAATCAAGATGGAATATCCATTAAAGATCAGCAATAAGATCAACCAACAGATCCATATAAAAGAGCCATGGACTCATCCGTGTTGATGAGGACCAGCAAGGTCAATCAACCAGATCCATGCCTGGTTTCAGAAAACCACTCTTACTCCTTGTTCCAATATCTTCCACGATGCACGTGTGGGTATCTTCAGCGACCCAGAGCTTGAGCACCGTATGGTCAGCACCCTCTAGGATCCTTCGCAGGTGACCTAGCGCTTCACTCATAGGCCGCTTCCGCGGTCCCTCATCCACCGTACTGGAAGCTCACCATTTAAATCAAACCGAGGCTGGTCAAGACCTTGGCCGACCTTGCTATGCGAGACGTCCTGCATTGACTCTCTATCAGCTGTTGCAACTTTATCAACTAGGTCTCCATGACCTCATTCACAAGACGGTCAAAATGCTTCCCCAGCATTTTTGACATAAAACAGTCATTTAAAAACAGGTCATAAATACAGTTCCTATAATGAACTCTCATCTTTCACATTGTTCCACATCCGTCCACATTACTTAATCCATATCCAATTCACATGTATACCCATTCTCATCCAATTACATCATTTTCCATCTCATCACATCTTTCCTCATTTATTCTCATCACATGTCATCCACTCACATCAACCCATATTCACATTCCATCACACCTCATTCATTTCACATCTATCTCAATTTACATCACATCTCATTCATTCACATCCCGATTCACATCTCATTCATTCACTCACATCGATATCACATCCTTTCACATACACATCCACATCCATTCTTTCACATAAACATCCGCATTCATTCTTCGACATACACATCCACATCCATTCTTCCACATACACATCTTATCACATCCTATTTTCATCTTATCACATCCCCTACACATCTTATCACATCCATTCACATTCTATCACATTCCATACACCTCATATCACATCCATTCACATTCTATCACATCTTATAAACATCTTATCGCATCCTATTTTCACCTTATCTCATCCATTCACATGCTATTCCCATTTAATAGCTTTTTCGAGGTTGATCCCGATAATGGGACTTTTTCTAAATTTCTGCCAATTGCTTGACCTAATTAAAGATTCTTTTTCTCGACGACTATATTCTCAATTTCTCAAATGAATTATATTCAATATTTCTCTTTTGAATAAAAGGATTCATGGGATCTACAAAAATCAATTCTACCCATATTTTCACTTTTGATAAATAATCATAAATTGAATTATACTAGAAATTCCTCGTCTTCTCATTTAATTTCTTAGATCTCAAAACCATGGGAATTCCTCTTTTTGCATTTAATTAATTGCATTCCAATGTCATGGGTATTCCTCTTTTATCATCAAATATTTTACATAAGGTAATTTCATCTAAAATAAATTACCCATTAATTCAATATGCTAGGAATTTCTCCTTTTCCATCTGAATGGTGGAATTCCAAATGTCATATGAATTCCTGTTTTAACATTTAAATATTTCTCATAGATAAAATAAATTTATCTAAATTTCATCTTTGATTAGATCGATGAAATACATTGATTCAAAAGTTTTAGAGCACATGCATTGCATGCACACCCAATGAAGAGATGGGCAATTGTTTTTGGCTCCTTTTTACATCTTGGGCATTGTCCTTCCCCATATCCAAATCTATTTGCATGGGCATTTGTCCACAGTGTTTTATGCATGATCAACCACATCAAACAAGATTTCTTTAATGGGTGACTAGATTTTTGAGATCTTGAATCCCCATTGTTTCCTATCCCATATCAGGTTCCATCTATTATTGAGTTTGCAATGTAATGGAGGATCTTGAGAGGGGAGAGAGGGAATAGGTAGCAGGTTTTGTTTGGATTTCTAGGAGAAAGCCTTATAAGACATTGGGCCTTTGAGTTGGAGAAAAACCATCCTCTCATTAGGCCATAAAAGCATTATGTCTTTAATTAAAAACAAATCCATTGCAGAGAGTCTGAAGACTATACATAGATCTCGATCTGATTTCCATCTGCCCTCCGTACTGCACCACAGGTCACCTTAGGTTCGTATCCCCTTTTTGTGAAGTTTGTATGCATGTTTAAATTGACCTGCAGGGATATTAGTCGCTACAATGGTAAAGAACCACACTCAATCTAGATGCACAACATGTGCATGTTTTCTGGATTTATTATATAGCTGCAATTCCTCTTTACATATGTTCCATGCTTTCCACATTGCTAGGATTAGGGGGCTGCCATGCGGTTTTATTTTGACCATGCTGAAGAAAACCGTCAGCTCTGGGAGTTTTTTCCATTTGGAGAAGTCTGCAATACTGTATTTATCTACATTTCTTTTGGGCAAGATGGCCTAGTCTTCATGGGGCAATAGGAAACTTCTGATGATCCATTTAGTTGCCATTCAATCTGCAAAATCCACAATATTGGAAATTCCGAGACCTCCATGATTTTTGGGTTTGGTGCGTACCTTCGAGGCTACTTTAGGGAGTTTCATCTCCTCGGCATTGCTTGACCACAGAAAATTCCTACACATTTTTTCTAATTGTTTTAAATCAGAAATCGATGGGTGCCAACAAGAAAAAAAGTATAATGTGGCTAGGAAAAGAATATGTTTGAGAACTAAGAATATGTTGGGAAAGAAAGAACATGTGGTTGTGCTACATGCTTACCCAACATCTGAATTTGATCTGTAGTTTATCCAAAATCCTTTGCCATCGTTGATGCATAGAGACCTCGAAGCCCATTGGAATGCCTAAGAGTCTGAAGACTTGTCCCTCATTCAGAAGTTTGCATCCTTGATCAAAAAGCCATTGTGGTTAATCTGCCAACATGGTTCTAATTCCTATTTTAGAGTGGTTTATGATTGAACCTGAGGTACTAATAGACTACACATGCAAACTAATTGGTATATTGATAGATTTAATGAAAGTCCAAAGATAATTATATTTTAAATAATGAAAAAGAGAAAGAATCCAAAATTAAAGAGACACTTACTTGATTAGAAGCATTTCTTCGAGTTAATAAGATGATAAGAGGATTGCCCATGATCACGAAAACCTTAATTCCACATACTACGGAGCATGAGAGTTTTGATGCTATAGAGCTTGCATTCTTGTAAATAAAGGGCCTAGAAGACTTTTTCTTTATGATTTGAAAAGTAATTAAGGTATAAATTAAGATTTACATGCACATGGTTATGTGTCAATTTTAATTTGAGCTTGGACGCTTAGTGTTTGAGAGAAAATAAGAACAAAGGGTTGTACTATAGATTAAGTTTTACATGCACATAGTCATGAAACTTAACTTTGGCTTGGAGGTTAGATAGACATTAGTATTGCATTGAAAAAATTATGTTCCATATATATAAAATAGATAGCTAGAGTAGAATGGGGTTAGAGATAAGATTAGATAGCTAGGTTGTAATGGGGTTAGATAGACATTACTATTACATTTACACCTGAACAAATATGTGACACTAGCATTGCTCTAACCATATATTGATTGGAGGTTAAGGAAAGAAAGGCACACATTTAGCTTTGAAACTAGAGTGAATCACGATGCATAGTAAACTTCCTATAATGCATAGCTAGAGTAGAATGGGGTTAGAGATAAGATTAGATAGCTAGATTATAATGGGGTTAGATAGACATTACTATTGCATTACAACAATTAAATGGCACATAAATTAGATAGCTAGATTAAAATGGGGATAGATAGAGGCCCGTCATTTATACCTGAACAAATTTGTGACACTAGCATCGCTCTAACCATATATTGATTGGAGGTTGAGGATAGAAAGGCACACATTTAGCTTTGAAACTAGAGTGAATCACGATGCATAGGAAACTTCCTGTAATGGAAGTTGGGACAAACAATGTACGGGGTCCTACATTGAGTCACATAGAGACACCATCAATAAGCCTTATTTGATCTCAAATATGTGGTGATGCCTGACTACACGATGGAACAAGATTGGACTCTGCTCATATTGTTCCTCAAGGTTACACATGATTCTAAGAATCTACTAGCACGAGCTTCACATTCCTAAACACTAGAGAGGTATCCACTCAAGATGTTAACACAATCCTAGAGTATTAGGTACTTTACAACTCATAATGGCACCGCCTATGAACTCCCTATGACTAACCAAACAACATTGCTCGTTAGTTTTATGCTCTTGGTCAAAGCCATGGCAACCACGGTTGTAGTAGTGGTTACAACAATGGTTCGAAGCCTAGTTAACATATCCATATCATCTTTTAGGGCTACAAACATAGGGACCTTAACCCAAAATATGCGCCCTCAACATTGTAACCTAGAGCAACGGGGGCATCCTTACAAATGACTAGAGCAGGGGTGCCCTTGGCTCATATGTCATTGTAGTACCTATGGGAATTTTCGTATGACCCCCTACCTACTAGACTCAATTCACTCCTCTAGGACTCATGCCATTTTGCCCACAAGTATTGTCCTTTGTACCATACGCTACCCCTTATGTAGTACCAATGCTTCCAACAGCAAACAATCCTCCCAATTCCTCCAGTAATTTTTGCACAAGCATTAGGGAGAGTAGTGAATGAAAGTATAAGGCTAGTCATGAGAGATAACAAAAGAAGTAGCTCTAGAAAGGCTACACAAATCATTAGGCTCACACATAAGTTTAATGGAGAGGGCGATCCTAAAAGACATCTGGAGATCTTTGATAAAGTTTGTGAGGCCGTAGTTTAGAGGGATGATCTTGCCTTTAGTCTTACATTAGATGGCAAGGGTGGTGATTGGTATGGGACCCTAAGAGTTAAAAAATGTTTAAACTTTATCGATCTTCGTGATGGTTATTCCTAAAGAAATTCATGGATGAGGATTTTTTCTACTCCCGTCGTCATTGTGTGGCATGGGTAATTTTTTGTCAACAATTCTAGATGGTGTTTTGTATGAACCCTAAATTAGTTTTGAAGATCTCTAACAGAGTGATCCATCAAGGGCTGAAAGTTGGTTCCAAGACATGGTTGAGAAAAAAAATTCATCGTGTGTGTGATCGATGTAGTCACGTATTGTTTCCTTGGGATTTTGTTCCAATTAGAACATTTAGATGACGGGGCTCCATTTGGGCCCGTAGGGTGCAAATCTGAGAATGAAGGACTCCCTCACTACGTTGAAAGAGATTTTGTGCCGAGGGTCCAAGGATTGGAACCATTGCAAAGCCTTGCATTCAAGGCTGAGTCCAAGGAGATGGACTTTGGTTGCATCTTCGAATATTTCAAATGCTTGACAAATTTGGTTAAAGACCTCGATATGGAAAATGGGGTCTCCAACTCCATGGAATTTTGGTAGAATTTTGAAAATTTTTACCCACATAGGTTTTGTATGTGATGTTTATGGATGCAAGTGTTGTGACACTCCCCTTCCTAGAGCTTGTGCTAAGGTTGGAATGTCAAGTTGTGGCGTAAGGGGAGGTTGTGCAAGGGTGGGGGGTGGGAATAGATTCGTGGTGAATAGAGAAGAAGGTACATGAGTGTTCTCGAGGCATCTATCCTTGCCGGGGTGCATGTATGGAGGGGGCCCACTAGATGAGGGCTCTTCAAAAATCGTTTCGCCCTCACGACCAACTTTGATTTACAATTCAAATCCAACTTTAGATCTAACTGATTCCATGGCCTTGTAAGCACCAAGAGACTTGAAAAATCCACACTGGGCGCGAATAAGTAACCCGACCATGCTCCGATCATGACCAAACTTTGCAAGCATGTGGGAGGGACCCACCCCCACATGCTTGCAAAGTGTGGTTCCCATAGGAGCATGTTTGGGTACGATAGTATGGGGAAGGCCTGGATTTTCCATGGCCTCCTAAGCACCAAGAGACATGACAAATCCACACTGGGCACTAATTACCAATCCAAACATGCTCCGATTCTGACCAAACTTTGCAAGCATGTGGGGGTGGGCCTCTTCCACCTGCTTGCAAAGTTTGGTTCCCATCGGAGCATGTTTGGGTACGATGATATGGGGAAGGCCTGGATTTTCCATGGCCTCTTAAGCACCAAGAGACTTTAAAAATCTACAGTGGATGCTCATAAAGAAGACCATAATGTGCAGTGGTCTTTATATATCACATAATGTGTCTCACTGCATCCAAATGAGGTTTTCTAGGGCTAATTAACCCGAACATGCTCCGATCATGACCAATTTTTACAAGCATGTGGGAGGGGCTCACATCCACATGCTTGGAAAGTTTGGTCCCCATCAGAGCATGTTTGGGCACGATGGTATGGGGAAGGCCCGGATTTTCCATGGCCTCTTAAGCACCAAGAGACTTGAAAAATCCACATTGGGCACTCATTACAAATCGAAACATGCTTCGATTGTGACCAAACTTTACAAGCATGTGGGGGTGGGCCCCTCCCACATGCTTGCAAAGTTTTGAGTGGGCCCCTCCCACATACTTGCAAAGTTTGGTTCCCATCGAAGCATGGTATGGGGAAGGCCCGGATTTTCCAAGGCCTCTTAAGCACCAAGACACTTGAAAAATCCGCACTGGGTGCTAATTACTAACCCAACCATGCTGCAATCATGATTAATTTTATAAGCATGTGGGAGGGGCCCACATCCACATGCTTGCAAAGTTTCGTCCCCATCGGAGCATGTTTCGGTATGATGGTATGGGGAAGGCCCGGATTTTCCATGGCCTCCTAAGCACCAAGAGACTTGAAAAATCCACACTAGGCGCTAATTACCAATGCAAACATGCTCTCATTGTGACCAAACTTTGCAAACATGTGGGGGTGGGCCCCTCCCACATGCTTGCGAAGTTTGGCTCCCATTGGAGCATGTCTGGGTACGATGGTATTGGGAAGGCCTGGATTTTCCACGGCCTCTTAAGCACCAAGAGACTTGAAAAATTGGCAATGGGCGGGCGCTAATTACCAATTCAAATACCAAACTTTGCAAGCATGTGGGGGTGGGCCCCTCCCACATGCTTGTTGCAAAGTTGGGTCCCCATCGGGGCATGTTTGGGTATGATGGTATGGGGAAGGCCCGGATTTTCCATGGCCTCTTAAGCACCAAGAGACGTGAAAAATCCACACTGGGCACTAATTACCAGTCGAAACATGCTCTGAATGTGACCAAACTTTGCAAGCATGTGGGGGTGGGTCCCCCCCACATGCTTGTAAAGTTTGCTCCCCATCGGAGCATGTTTGGGTACGATGGTATGGGGAAGGCCCGGATTTTCCAAGGCCTCTTAAGCACCAAGAGACTTGAAAAATCCACACTAGCCACTAATTACCAATCCAAACATGCTCTGATTCTGACCAAACTTTGCAAACATGTGGGGGTGGGCCCGTACCACATGCTTGCAAAGTTTGGTTTCCATCAGTCTGAGCATGTTTGGGTAAGATGGTATGGGGAAGGCCCGGATTTTCAATGGCCTCCTAAGCACCATGAGTCTTGAAAAATCCACACTAGGCGCTAATTACAAGTCCAAACATGCTCTAATTATGACCAAACTTTGCATGCATGTGGGGGTGGGCTCCTCCCACATGCTTGCAAAGTTTGGTTCCCATTGGAGCATGTTTGGGTATGATGGTATGGGGAAGTTCCGGATTTTCCATGGCCTCTTAAGCACCAAGAGACTTAAAAAATCCGCACTGGGTTCTAATTACCAATTCAAACATGCTGCGATTGTGACAAAACTTTGCAAGCATGTGGGGGTGGGTCCCCCCCACATGCTCACAAAGTTTGGTCCCCATTGGAGCATGTTTGGGTTTGACCATATTGAGAAGGCCCGAATTTTCCATGGCCTCTTAAGCACCAAGAGACTTGAAAAATCCACACTAGGCGCTAATTACTAATCCAAGCATGCTCCAATTGTGACCAAACTTTGCAAGCATGTGCGGGTGGGTCCTCCCCACATGCTTGCAAAGTTTGGTCCCTATCGATGCATGTTTGGGTACGATGGTATGATTCATCTAACTCAATCAAATAAAAGTCAAATTATAATATTAATCTTAATCTCTTCTTTTTAATACCCAAAAATATCATGGGCAACTGGAAAGAACTTATAATATTAATTTTAATCCCTTCTTTTTAATATCCAAAAATATCACGGGGAATTGGAAAGAGTTTGTAAGAGTTTCCTCTCACCTTGTTAACTCAAGGCTCTCATTGAATTTTATGTGTCTAATCCATGACATAAATAAAACCACACAAATTCACCATGTGTACATCACATTTTTATACAATTTTCCTATGCATCAAAGCTTCTCACATAATTCAAAAACTAAAACTAAAATGTATGTGTTAATGTGAGACAGAGTTGAATCACTAAACTCCATTAATTGGTTCCTTAGTTAACCATTCATACTATGCAAGAAGAATACATCCAGACTATGCAAGAATAATACATCCGCCGTTTATCCCCATCTTAAGGGAAATATATATATTCCAATAGAGTACACATTCAAATTAAATGGCATATTAATGGATTTAGTAAAAGTCCCAAGATAATTATTTTTAAAATAATGAAAAGAGAAAGAATCCAAAATTAAAGAGACACTTACTTGGATTAGAAGCATTTCTTTGCGTTAATAAGATGATTAGAGGATTTTCCACGATTAAGAAAACCCTAATTCCACATACTATAGAGTATGAAAGTCTTGATGCTTTAGAGCTTGTTTTCTTGTAAATAAAGGGCCTAGAAGACCTTTGCTTCCTGATTTAAAAAGTAATTTAGGTATAAATTAAGATTTACATGCACATGGTTATGTGTGATTTTTAATTTGAGCTTGGAGGCTTAGTGTTCTCAGAGAAAATAAAGGGTTGTATAGATTAGGTTTAACATGCACATAGTCATGAAACTTAATTTTAGCTTGGAGGTTAGATAGACATTACTATTGCATTAAAACAATTATGTGGCATAATAATGGATTTAGTAAAAGTCCCAAGATAATTATTTTTAAATAATGAAAAGAGAAAGAATCCAAAATTAAAGAGACACTTACTTGGATTAGAAGCATCTCTTTGAGTTAATAAGATGATTAGAGGATTGCCCACGATTAAGAAAACCCTAATTCCACATACTATAGAGTATGAGAGTCTTGATGCTTTAGAGCTTGTTTTCTTGTAAATAAAGGGCCTAGAAGACCTTTGCTTCGTGATTTAAAAAGTAGTTTAGGTATAAATTAAGATTTACATGCACATGGTTATGTGTGAATTTTAATTTGAGCTTGGAGGCTTAGTGTTCTCAGAGAAAATAAAGGGTTGTATAGATTAAGTTTGACATGCACATAGTCATGAAACTTAATTTTAGCTTGGAGGTTAGATAGACATTACTATTGCATTAAAACAATTATATGGCCTAATAATGGATTTAGTAAAAGTCCCAAGATAATTATTTTTTAAATAATGAAAAGAGAAAGAATCCAAAATTAAAGAGACACTTACTTGGATTAGAAGCATTTCTGTTAATAAGATGATTAGAGGATTGCCCACGATTAAGAAAACCCTAATTCCACATACTGGCTTTAGAGCTTGTTTTCTTGTAAATAAAGGGCCTAGAAGACGTTTGCTTCGTGATTTAAAAAGTAATTTAGGTATAAATTAAGATTTACATGCACATGGTTATGTGTGAATTTTAATTTGAGCTTGGAGGCTTAGTGTTCTCAGAGCAAATAAAGGGTTGTATAGATTAAGTTTAACATGCACATAGTCATGAAACTTAATTTTAGCTTGGAGGTTAGATAGACATTAGTATTGCATTAAAACAATCATGTGGCATATATTGATCAGATAGGTAGATTAGAATGCGATTAGATAGCTAGATTAGAATGCAATTAGATAGCTAGATTAGATATAAAGTTAGATAGACATTACTATTGCATTTAAATAATTAAAGATGAGATAGCTAGATTAAAATGGGGATAGATAGAGGCCCGCCATTTATACCTAAACAATTTTGTGACACTAGCATCGCTCTAACGAGATATTAATTGGAGGTTAAGAAAAGAAAGGCACACATTTAGCTTTGAAACTTGAGTGAATCACCATGCCTAATAAACTTCTTGTGACACAAGCAATGTGTGGGGTCCTACGTTGAGTGAGATAGACACATCATCAATAAGCCTTACTGATCTAAAATATGTGGTGACACATGGCTACACGATGGAACAAGATTTAACTGTTGCTATTGTTCCTCAAGGTTACGCACGATTCTAAGAATCTAGTAGCATGGGCTTCACATTCCTAGACCATAGAGAGGTATCCACTCAAGATGCTGTTAACACAATCCCAGAGTATTGGGTACTTTACCTGCCACCTATGACCTCCATATGACTAACCACACAACATTGCTCGTTAGTTTTATGCCCTTGGTCATAACTATGGCAACCATGATTGTAGTAGTCCCTAGAACAATGGCTCAAAGCCTAGCTAACACATCCATATCATCTGCTAGGGCTACAAATAGAGGAACCTTCACCCGAAATCATCGCCTCTACTTTGCCATTGTAACCGAGAGCAAGGGGGGCATTCTTACAAATGACTAGACCAGGGGCACCCTTGGCTCATATGCCATTGTAGTACCTATGGGAATTTTTGTATGACCCCCCACCTACTAGACTCATGTTACTCCTCCTAGGACTCATGCCATTATGCTCACTATTGCCATGTTGTACCAATACTTTGAGCAGTAGCCCTTCCAACTCATTCAGTAGCCTTTGCATAAGCATTGGGGAGAGAAGTGATCGAAAGTATAAGGCTAGTCATGAGAGATAACAAACAAAGTAGCCCTAGAAAGGCTACACAAATCATGAAGGTCACACATAAGTTCAATGGAGAGGGCAATCTTAAAAGACATCTCGAGATCTTTGATAAAGTTTGTGTGGCCTTAGGGGAGAGGGATGATCTTGCAAAGACCAATGCCTTTAGATGTACGAGATCTTTGATAAAGTTTGTGTGGCCTTAGGGGAGAGGGATGATCTTGCAAAGACCAATGCCTTTAGATGTACATTACATGGAAAGGCTGATTATTGGTATCCAAACTTGAGAGTTAAAGAATGTTTAAACTTTATCGATTTTTGATGGTTATTCCTAGAGCAATTTGTGGACAAGGAAGCTTTGTGGAGTGTGGCTTCACAATTACACAAAGTTGAGAGAGAAGAAGATGAGTCAATGAGAGAGATTTTATTAGTCATCTCAAGCATTTGAACTCTCATTGTGCTCTACATGATTGCTTCTCCAATAATCAACTACTTGATCGATTCATCCACCACAGGTTTAAACATGAAGATATCTATATGGTTGGTCATTAGAGGTATCACCACCTAGGAGGACGTCATAGCTAATGTTGTCCAACTTGAGGATAACGTGATGTGATAAGATGTCAGCGCTTTAGATTCTAAGCTTGTTACATCAAGAGAGAAACGAATGGTTGTAGCACTTCTCAAAAGCTATCCAAGAGGAAATTAAGATTATCAAAACTCGAGAAAATCTACACATGTACCTAGGGAGAAAGAGGAAATTAAGATTATTGAAGCTCCATACAATCTACACATGTACCTAGGGAGAGAACTTCATTGGTTGTAATCAAGGATGTACCACCAACTAATGTCCAATCTTAAAACCTTGTTACAATGGTAACCTTGGCTATTGTGAGCACATGGTCACGAAGGCCGAGATTCTCGGACACACCTACATGGTAATGCTAACACAACGAGATCATAGGTAGCCTTTTCGGCAGTGTCACAAACACTAGCCCTTAGTCCTCTAACAAATCAAGCAATGGTTGAGTATCCACGTAATAAATCCTTTGCAAGCACGTGGGGGTGGGCCCCTCCCACATGCTTTCAAAGTTTGGTTCCCATCGAAGCATGTTTGGGTACGATGGTATAGGGAAGGCCCCGATTTTTCATGGCCTGCTGGTAAGCACCACAAGAGACTTGAGAAATCCACACTGGGGGCTAATTAGCAATCCAAACATGCTCTGATTCTGACAAAACTTTGCAAGCATGTGGGGGTGGGTCCCTTCCACATACTTGCAAAGTTTGGTTCCCATTGGAGCATGGTTGGGTACGATGATATGGGGAAGGCCCGAATTTTCATGGCCTCTTAAGCACCAAGAGACTTGAAGACTCTGCACTGGGCGCTAATTACTAACCCGAACATGCTACGATCATGACCAATTTTTGTAAGGATGTGAGAGATGCCCACATCCACAAGCTTGGAAAGTTTGGTCCCACCCATCAGAGCATGTTTGGGTACGATGATATGGGGAAGGCCCGGATTTTCCATGGCCTCTTAAGCACCAAGAGACTTGAAAAATCCACGTTGGGCACTAATTACAAATCCAAACATACTCCGATTGTGATCAAACTTTGCAAGAATGTGGCGGTGGGCCCCTCTCATGTGATTGCAAAGTTTGGTTTCCATCGGACCATGTTTGGGTACGATGGTATGGGGAAGGCCCGGATTTTCCATGGACTCAAGAGCACCAAGAGACTTAAAAAATCCACACTCGTGGGCCGTAATTACCAATTCAAACATGCTCTGGTTGTGACCAAACTTTACAAGCATGTGGGAGGGGCCCACTCCCACATGCTTGCAAAGTTTGGTCCCCATCGGAGCATGTTTGGGTACAATGGTATAAGGAAGGCCCGGATTTTCCATGGCCTCTTAAGCACCAAGAGACTTGAGAAATCTGCATTGAGCACTAATTTTCAATCCAAACATGCTCCGATTGTGACCACACTTTGCAAGCATGTGGCAATGGGCCCCTCCCACATGCTTTCAAAGTTTGGTTCCCATCGAAGCATGTTTGGGTACGATGGTATGGGGAAGGCCCCGATTTTCCATGGCCTTGTAAGCACCAAGAGACTTGAGAAATCCATACTGGGGGCTAATTAGCAATCCAAACATGCTCCGATTTTGACCAAACTTTGCAAGCATGTGGGGGTGGGCCCCTTCCACATACTTGCAAAGTTTGGTTCCCATTGGAGCATGGTTGGGTACGATGATATGGGGAAGGCCCGGATTTTCCATGGCCTCTTAAGCACCAAGAGACTTGAAAACTCTGCAAGCACTGGGCGCTAATTACTAACCCGAACATGCTCCGATCATGACCAATTTTTGCAAGCATGTGGGAGGGGCCCACATCCACAAGCTTGGAAAGTTTGGTCCCACCCATCAGAGCATGTTTGGGTACGATGGTATGGGGAAGGCCCGGATTTTCCATGGCCTCTTAAGCACCAAGAGACTTGAAAAATCCACGTTGGGCACTAATTACAAATCCAAACATACTCCGATTGTGATCAAACTTTGCAAGAATGTGGCGGTGGGTCCCTCCCATGTGATTGCAAAGTTTGGTTTCCATGGGACCATGTTTGGGTACGATGGTATGGGGAAGACCCGGATTTTCCATGGCCTCAAGAGCACCAAAAGACTTGAAAAATCCACACTGGTGGGGCGATAATTACCAATTCAAACATGCTCTGGTTGTAACCAAACTTTACAAGCATGTGGGAGGGGCCCATTCCCACATGCTTACAAAGTTTGGTCCCCATCGCAGCATGTTTGGGTACAATGGTATGGGGAAGGCCTCGATTTTCCATGGCCTCTTAAACACCAAGAGACTTGAAAAATTTGCATTGAGCACTAATTTTGAATCCAAACATGCTCCGATTGTGACCACACTTTGCAAGAATGTGGGGGTGGGCCCCTCCCACATGCTTGCAAAGTTTGGTTTCCATCGAATCATGTTTGGGTACGATGGTATGGGGAAGGCCCCGATTTTCCATGGCCTCGTAAGCACCAAGAGACTTGAAAAATCCGCACTGGGCGCGAATAACTAACTTGACCACGCTCGGATCATGACCAAACTTTGCAAGCATGAGGGAGGAGCCCACCCCCACATGCTTGCAAAGTTTGGTTCCCATCGGAGAATGTTTGGGTATGATGGTATGGGGAAGGCCCGGGTTTTCCATGGCCTCCTAAGCACCAAGAGACTTGAGAAATCCACACTGGGGGCTAATTACCAATCCAAACATGCTCCGATTCTGACCAAACTTTGCAAGCATGTGGGGGTGGGTCCCTTCCTCATGCTTGCAAAGTTTGGTTCCCATTGGAGCATGTTTGGGTGTACGATGATATGGGGAAGGCCCGGATTTTCCATGGCCTCTTAAGCACCAAGAGACTTGAAAACTCTGCACTGGGCGCTAATTACTAACCCGAACATGTTTCGATCATGACCAATTTTTACAATCATGTGGGAGGGACCCACATCCACATGCTTGGAAAGTTTGGTCCCACCCATCAGAGCATGTTTGGGTACGATGTTTGGGTACATTGGGCACTCATTATTACAAATCGAAGCATGCTCCGATTGTGAACAAACTTTACAAGCATGTGGGGGTGGGCCCCTCCCACATGCTTCCAAAGTTCGGGGTGGGCCCCTCCCAAATACTTGCAAAGTTTACTTCCCATCGAAGCATGTTTGGGTACGATGCTATGGAGAAGGCCTGGATTTTCCATGGCCTCAAGAGCACCAAGAGACTTGAAAAATCCACACTGGGCGCTAATTACCAATTCAAACTTGCTCCGGTTGTGACCAAACTTTGCAGGCATGTGGGAGGGGCCCACTCCCACATGCTTGCAAAGTTTGGTCCGCATCGGAGCATGTTTGGGTACGATGGTATAGGGAAGGCCAGGACTTTCCATGGCCGCTTAAGCACCAAGAGACTTGAAAAATCTGTATTGGGCACTAATTCTCAATCCAAACATGCTCCGATTGTGACCAAACTTTGCAAGCATCGGACCATGTTTGAGTACGATGGTATGGGGAAGGCCTGGATTTTCCATGGCCTCAAGAGCACCAAGAGACTTGAAAAATCCACACGCGTGGGCGGTAATTACCAATTCAAACATGCTCGGGTTGTGACCAAACTTTGCAAGCATGTGGGAGGGGCCCACTCCCACATTCTTGCAAAGTTTGGTCCCCATCGGAGCATGTTTGGGTACAATGGTATGGGGAAGGCCCGGATTTTCCATGGCCTCTTAAGCACCAAGAGACTTGAAAAATCTGCATTGAGCACTAATTTTCAATCCAAAGATGCTCCAATTGTGACCACACTTTGCAAGCATGTGGGGGTGGTCCCAAGCCACATGCTTTCAAAGTTTGGTTCCCATCGAAGCATGTTTGGGTACGATGGTATGGGGAAGGCCCCGATTTTCCATGGCCTTGTAAACACCAAGAGACTTGAAAAATCCGCACTGGGCGCGAATAAGTAACCCGACCACGCTCCGATCATGACCAAACTTTGCAAGCATGTGGGAGGGGCCCACCCCCACATGCTTGCAAAGTTTAGTTCCCATCGAAGCATGTTTGGGTATGATGATATGGGGAAGGCCCGGATTTTCCATGGACTCCTAAGCACCGAGAGACTTGAGAAATCCACACTAGGGGCTAATTACCAATCCAAACATGCTCTGATTCTGACCAAACTTTGCAAGCATGTGGGGGTGGGCCCCTTCCACATGCTTGCAAGGTTTGGTTCCCATTGGAGCATGTTTGGGTACGATGATATGGGGAAGGCCCGGATATTCCATGGCCTCTTAAGCACCAAGAGACTTGAAAACTCTGCACTGGGCGCTAACCCGAACATGCTCCGATCATTACCAATTTTTGCAAGCATGTGGGCGGGGCCCACATCCACATGTTTGGAAAGTTTGGTCCCACCCATCGGAGCCTATTTGGGTACGATGGTATGGGGAAGGCCCGGATTTTCCATGGCCTCTTAAGCACCAAGAGACTTGAAAAATCCACATTGGGCACTCATTATACAAATCGAAACATGCTCCGATTGTGACCAAACTTTACAAGCATGTGGGGGCGGGCCCCTCCCACATGCTTGCAAAGTTTGGGGTGGGCCCCTCCCAAATGCTTGCAAAGTTTGCTTCCCATCGAAGCATGTTTGGGTACGATGGTATGGGGAAGGCCCGGATTTTCCATGGCCTCAAGAGCACCAAGAGACTCGAAAAATCCACACTGGGCGCCAATTACCAATTCAAACTTGCTCCGGTTATGACCAAACTTTGCAAGCATGTGGGAAGGGCCCACTCCCACATGCTTGCAAAGTTTGGTCCCCATTGGAGCATGTTTGGGTACGATCGTATGGGGAAGGCCAGGACTTTTCATGGCCGCTTAAGTAGCAAGAGACTTGAAAAATCCGCATTGGGCACTAATTTTGAATCCAAACACGCTCCGATTGTGACCAAACTTTGCAAGCATCCGACCATGTTTCGGTACGATGGTATAGTGAAGGCGCCGATTTTCCATGGCCTCGTAAGCACCAAGAGACTTGAAAAATCTGCACTGGGGGCAAATTACTAACCCGACCACCTGATCATGACCAAACTTTGCAAGCATGTGGGAGGGGCCCACCCCCACATCCTTGAAAAGTTTGGTCCCCATCGGAGCATGTTTGGGTACGATGGTATGGGGAAGGCCCGGATTTTCCATGGACTCAAGAGCACCAAGAGACTTGAAAAATCCACACTCGTGGGCCGTAATTACCAATTCAAACATGCTCCAGTTGTGACCAAACTTTGCAAGCATGTGGGAGGGGCCCACTCCCACATGCTTGGAAAGTTTGGTCCCCATTGGAGCATGTTTGGGTATAATGGTATGGGGAAGGCCCGGATTTTCCATGGCCTCTTAAGCACCAAGAGACTTGAGAAATCTGCATTGAGCACTAATTTTCAATCCAAACATGCTCCGATTGTGACCACACTTTGCAAGCATGTGGGGGTGGGCCCCTCCCACATGCTTTCAAAGTTTGGTTCCCATCGAAGCATGTTTGGGTACGATGGTATAGGGAAGGCCCCGATTTTTCATGGCCTGGTAAGCACCAAGAGACTTGAGAAATCCACACTGGGGGCTAATTAGCAATCCAAACATGCTCCGATTTTGACCAAACTTTGCAAGCATGTGGGGGTGGGTCCCTTCCACATACTTGCAAAGTTTGGTTCCCATTGGAGCATGGTTGGGTACGATGATATGGGGAAGGCCCGGATTTTCCATGGCCCCTTAAGCACCAAGAGACTTGAAAACTCTGCACTGGGCGCTAATTACTAACCCGAACATGCTCCGATCATGACCAATTTTTGCAAGCATGTGGGAGGGGGCCACATCCACAAGCATGGAAAGTTTGGTCCCACCCATCAGAGCATGTTTGGGTACGATGGTATGGGGAAGGCCCAGATTTTCCATGGCCTCTTAAGCACCAAGAGACTTGAAAAATCCACGTTGGGCACTAATTACAAATCCAAACATACTCCAATTGTGATCAAACTTTGCAAGAATGTGGCGGTGGGCCCCTCCCATGTGATTGCAAAGTTTGGTTTCCATCGGACCATGTTTGGGTACGATGGTATGGGGAAGACCCGGATTTTCCATGGCCTCAAGAGCACCAAAAGACTTGAAAAATCCACACTGGTGGGGCGATAATTACCAATTCAAACATGCTCTGGTTGTGACCAAACTTTACAAGCATGTGGGAGGGGCCCACTCCCACATGCTTGCAAAGGTTAGTCCCCATCGAAGCATGTTTGGGTACAATGGTATGGGGAAGGCCCGGATTTTCCATGGCCTCTTAAGCACCAAGAGACTTGAGAAATCTACATTGAGCACTAATTTTCAATCCAAACATGCGCCGATTGTGACCACACTTTGCAAGCATGTGGGTGTGGGCCCCTCCCACATGCTTTCAAAGTTTGGTTCCCATCGAAGCATGTTTGGGTACGATGGTATGGGGAAGGCCCCGATTTTCCATGGCCTTGTAAGCACCAAGAGACTTGAGAAATCCACACTGGGGGCTAATTAGCAATCCAAACATGCTCCGATTCTGACCAAACTTTGCAAGGATGTGGGGGTGGGCCCCTTCCACATACTTGCAAAGTTTGGTTCCCATTGGAGCATGGTTGGGTACGATGATATGGGGAAGGCCCGGATTTTCCATGGCCTCTTAAGCACCAAGAGACTTGAAAACTCTGCACTGGGCGCTAATTACTAACCCGAACATGCTCCGATCATGACCAATTTTTGCAAGCATGTGGGAGGGGCCCACATCCACAAGCTTGGAAAGTTTGGTCCCACCCATCAGAGCATGTTTGGGTACGATGGTATGGGGAAGGCCCGGATTTTCCATGGCCTCTTAAGCACCAAGAGACTTGAAAAATCCACGTTGGGCACTAATTACAAATCCAAACATACTCCGATTGTGATCAAACTTTGCAAGAATGTGGCGGTGGGCCCCTCCCATGTGATTGCAAAGTTTTGTATCCATCGGACCATGTTTGGGTACGATGGTATGGGGAAGACCCGGATTTTCCATGGCCTCAAGAGCACCAAAAGACTTGAAAAATCCACACTGGTGGGGCGATAATTACCAATTCAAACATGCTCTGGTTGTGACCAAACTTTACAAGCATGTGGGAGGGGCCCACTCCCACATGCTTACAAAGTTTGGTCCCCATCAAAGCATGTTTGGGTACAATGGTATGGGGAAGGCCTCGATTTTCCATGGCCTCTTAAACACCAAGAGACTTAATAAATTTGCATTGAGCACTAATTTTGAATCCAAACATGCTCTAATTGTGACCACACTTTGCAAGAATGTGGGGGTGGGTCCCTCCCACATGCTTGCAAAGTTTGGGTACGATGGTATGGGGAAGGCCCCGATTTTCCATGGCCTCGTAAGCACCAAGAGACTTGAAAAATCCGCACTGGGCGCGAATAACTAACTTGACCACGCTCCGATCATGACCAAACTTTGCAAGCATGAGGGAGGAGCCCACCCCCACATCCTTGCAAAGTTTTGTTCCCATCGGAGCATGTTTGGGTATGATGGTATGGGGAAGGCCCGGGTTTTCCATGGCCTCCTAAGCACCAAGAGACTTGAGAAATCCACACTGGGGGCTAATTACCAATCCAAACATGCTCCGATTCTGACCAAACTTTGCAAGCATGTGGGGGTGGGTCCCTTCCACATGCTTGCAAAGTTTGGTTCCCATTGGAGCATGTTTGGGTACGATGATATGGGGAAGGCCCGGATTTTCCATGGCCTCTTAAGCACCAAGAGACTTGAAAACTCTACGCTGGGCGCTAATTACTAACCCGAACATGTTTCGATCATGACCAATTTTTACAATCATGTCGGAGGGGCCCACATCCACATGCTTGGAAAGTTTGGTCCCACCCATCAGAGCATGTTTGGGTACGATGGTATGGGGAAGGCCCGGATTTTCCATGGCCTCTTAAGCACCAAGAGACTTGAAAAATCCACATTGGGCACTCATTATTACAAATCGAAGCATGCTCCGATTGTGACCAAACTTTACAAGCATGTGGGCGTGGGCCCCTCCCACATGCTTCCAAAGTTCGGGGTGGGCCCCTCCCAAATACTTGCAAAGTTTACTTCCCATCGAAGCATGTTTGGGTACGATGGTATGGAGAAGGCCTGGATTTTCCATGGCCTCAAGAGCACCAAGAGACTTGAAAAATCCACACTGGGCGCTAATTACCAATTCAAACTTGCTCCCCGGTTGTGACCAAACTTTGCAGGCATGTGGGAGGGGCCCACTCCCACATGCTTGCAAAGTTTGGTCCGCATCGGAGCATGTTTGGGTATGATGGTATAGGGAAGGCCAGGACTTTCCATGGCCGCTTAAGCACCAAGAGACTTGAAAAATCCGTATTGGGCACTAATTCTCAATCCAAACATGCTCCGATTATGACCAAACTTTGCAAGCATCGGACCATGTTTGGGTACGATGGTATGGGGAAGGCCTGGATTTTCCATGGCCTCAAGAGCACCAAGAGACTTGAAAAATCCACACGCGTGGGCGGTAATTACCAATTCAAACATGCTCGGGTTGTGACCAAACTTTGCAAGCTTGTGGGAGGGGCCCACTCCCACATTCTTGCAAAGTTTGGTCCCCATCGGAGCATGTTTGGGTACAATGGTATGGGGAAGGCCCGGATTTTCCATGGCCTCTTAAGCACCAAGAGACTTGAAAAATCTGCATTGAGCACTAATTTTCAATCCAAAGATGCTCCAATTGTGACCACACTTTGCAAGCATGTGGGGGTGGTCCCCTCCCACATGCTTTCAAAGTTTGGTTCCCATCGAAGCATATTTGGGTACGATGGTATGGCGAAGGCCCCGATTTTCCATGGCCTTGTAAGCACCAAGAGACTTGAAAAATCCGCACTGGGCGCGAATAAGTAACCCGACCACGCTCCGATCATGACCAAACTTTGCAAGCATGTGGGAGGGGCCCACCCCCACATGCTTGCAAAGTTTGGTTCCCATCGAAGCGTGTTTGGGTATGATGATATGGGGAAGGCCCGGATTTTCCATGGACTCCTAAGCACCAAGAGACTTGAGAAATCCACACTAGGGGCTAATTACCAATCCAAACATGCTCCGATTCTGACCAAACTTTGCAAGCATGTGGGGGTGGGCCCCTTCCACATGCTTGCAAAGTTTGGTTCCCATTGGAGCATGTTTGGGTACGATGATATGGGGAAGGCCCGGATTTTCCATGGCCTCTTAAGCACCAAGAGACTTGAAAACTCTGCACTGGGCGCTAACCCGAACATGCTCCGATCATTACCAATTTTTGCAAACATGTGGGAGGGGACCACATCCACATGTTTGGAAAGTTTGGTCCCACCCATCGGAGCCTATTTGGGTACGATGGTATGGGGAAGGCCCGGATTTTCCATGGCCTCTTAAGCACCAAGAGACTTGAAAAATCCACATTGGGCACTCATTATACAAATCGAAACATGCTCCGATTGTGACCAAACTTTACAAGCATGTGGGGGCGGGCCCCTCCCACATGCTTGCAAAGTTTGCTTCCCATCGAAGCATGTTTGGGTACGATGGTATGGGGAAGGCCCGGATTTTCCATGGCCTCAAGAGCACCAAGAGACTCGAAAAATCCACACTGGGCGCTAATTACCAATTCAAACTTGCTCCGGTTATGACCAAACTTTGCAAGCATGTGGGAAGGGCCCACTCCCACATGCTTGCAAAGTTTGGTCCCCATTGGAGCATGTTTGGGTACGATCGTATGGGGAAGGCCAGGACTTTTCATGGCCGCTTAAGTAGCAAGAGACTTGAAAAATCCGCATTGGGCACTAATTTTGAATCCAAACACGCTCCGATTGTGACCAAACTTTGCAAGCATCCGACCATGTTTCGGTACGATGGTATAGTGAAGGCGCCGATTTTCCATGGCCTCGTAAGCACCAAGAGACTTGAAAAATCTGCACTGGGGGCAAATTACTAACCCGACCACCTGATCATGACCAAACTTTGCAAGCATGTGGGAGGGGCCCACCCCCACATCCTTGAAAAGTTTGGTCCCCATCGGAGCATGTTTGGGTACGATGGTATGGGGAAGGCCCGGATTTTCCATGGACTCAAGAGCACCAAGAGACTTGAAAAATCCACACTCGTGGGCCGTAATTACCAATTCAAACATGCTCCAGTTGTGACCAAACTTTGCAAGCATGTGGGAGGGGCCCACTCCCACATGCTTGGAAAGTTTGGTCCCCATTGGAGCATGTTTGGGTACAATGGTATGGGGAAGGCCCAGATTTTCCATGGCCTCTTAAGCACCAAGAGACTTGAGAAATCTGCATTGAGCACTAATTTTCAATCCAAACATGCTCTGATTGTGACCACACTTTGCAAGCACGTGGGGGTGGGCCCCTCCCACATGCTTTCAAAGTTTGGTTCCCATCGAAGCATGTTTGGGTACGATGGTATAGGGAAGGCCCCGATTTTTCATGGCCTGGTAAGCACCAAGAGACTTGAGAAATCCACACTGGGGGCTAATTAGCAATCCAAACATGCTCCGATTCTGACCAAACTTTGCAAGCATGTGGGGGTGGGTCCCTTCCACATACTTGCAAAGTTTGGTTCCCATTGGAGCATGGTTGGGTACGATGATATGGGGAAGGCCCGGATTTTCCATGGCCTCTTAAGCACCAAGAGACTTGAAAACTCTGCACTGGGCGCTAATTACTAACCCGAACATGCTCCGATCATGACCAATTTTTGCAAGCATGTGGGAGGGTCCCACATCCACAAGCATGGAAAGTTTGGTCCCACCCATCAGAGCATGTTTGGGTACGATGGTATGGGGAAGGCCCAGATTTTCCATGGCCTCTTAAGCACCAAGAGACTTGAAAAATCCACGTTGGGCACTAATTACAAATCCAAACATACTCCGATTGTGATCAAACTTTGCAAGAATGTGGCGGTGGGCCCCTCCCATGTGATTGCAAAGTTTGGTTTCCATCGGACCATGTTTGGGTACGATGGTATGGGGAAGACCCGGATTTTCCATGGCCTCAAGAGCACCAAAAGACTTGAAAAATCCACACTGGTGGGGCGATAATTACCAATTCAAACATGCTCTGGTTGTGACCAAACTTTACAAGCATGTGGGAGGGGCCCACTCCCACATGCTTGCAAAGTTTAGTCCCCATCGGAGCATGTTTGGGTACAATGGTATGGGGAAGGCCCGGATTTTCCATGGCCTCTTAAGCACCAAGAGACTTGAGAAATCTGCATTGAGCACTAATTTTCAATCCAAACATGCGCCGATTGTGACCACACTTTGCAAGCATGTGGGGGTGGGCCCCTCCCACATGCTTTCAAAGTTTGGTTCCCATCGAAGCATGTTTGGGTACGATGGTATGGGGAAGGCCCCGATTTTCCATGGCCTTGTAAGCACCAAGAGACTTGAGAAATCCACACTGGGGGCTAGCAATCCAAACATGCTCCGATTCTGACCAAACTTTGCAAGGATGTGGGGGTGGGCCCCTTCCACATACTTGCAAAGTTTGGTTCCCATTGGAGCATGGTTGGGTACGATGATATGGGAAAGGCCCGGATTTTCCATGGCCTCTTAAGCACCAAGAGACTTGAAAACTCTGCACTGGGCGCTAATTACTAACCCGAACATGCTCCGATCATGACCAATTTTTGCAAGCATGTGGGAGGGGCCCACATCCACAAGCTTGGAAAGTTTGGTCCCACCCATCAGAGCATGTTTGGGTACGATGGTATGGGGAAGGCCCGGATTTTCCATGGCCTCTTAAGCACCAAGAGACTTGAAAACTCCACGTTGGGCACTAATTACAAATCCAAACATACTCCGATTGTGATCAAACTTTGCAAGAATGTGGCGGTGGGCCCCTCCCATGTGATTGCAAAGTTTGGTTTCCATCGGACCATGTTTGGGTACGATGGTATGGGGAAGACCCGGATTTTCCATGGCCTCAAGAGCACCAAAAGACTTGAAAAATCCACACTGGTGGAGCGATAATTACCAATTCAAACATGCTCTGGTTGTGACCAAACTTTACAAGCATGTGGGAGGGGCCCACTCCCACATGCTTACAAAGTTTGGTCCCCATCGGAGCATGTTTGGGTACAATGGTATGGGGAAGGCCTCGATTTTCCATGGCCTCTTAAACACCAAGAGACTTGAAAAATTTGCATTGAGCACTAATTTTGAATCCAAACATGCTCTAATTGTGACCACACTTTGCAAGAATGTGGGGGTGGGTCCCTCCCACATGCTTGCAAAGTTTGGGTACGATGGTATGGGGAAGGCCCCGATTTTCCATGGCCTCGTAAGCACCAAGAGACTTGAAAAATCCGCACTGGGCGCGAATAACTAACTTGACCACGCTCCGATCATGACCAAACTTTGCAAGCATGAGGGAGGAGCCCACCCCCACATGCTTGCAAAGTTTGGTTCCCATCGGAGCATGTTTGGGTATGATGGTATGGGGAAGGCCCGGGTTTTCCATGGCCTCCTAAGCACCAAGAGACTTGAGAAATCCACACTGGGGGCTAATTATCAATCCAAACATGCTCCGATTCTGACCAAACTTTGCAAGCATGTGGGGGTGGGTCCCTTCCACATGCTTGCAAAGTTTGGTTCCCATTGGAGCATGTTTGGGTACGATGATATGGGGAAGGCCCGGATTTTCCATGGCCTCTTAAGCACCAAGAGACTTGAAAACTCTACGCTGGGCGCTAATTACTAACCCGAACATGTTTCGATCATGACCAATTTTTACAATCATGTGGGAGGGGCCCACATCCACATGCTTGGAAAGTTTGGTCCCACCCATCAGAGCATGTTTGGGTACGATGGTATGGGGAAGGCCCGGATTTTCCATGGCCTCTTAAGCACCAAGAGACTTGAAAAATCCACATTGGGCACTCATTATTACAAATCGAAGCATGCTCCGATTGTGACCAAACTTTACAAGCATGTGGGCGTGGGCCCCTCCCACATGCTTCCAAAGTTCGGGGTGGGCCCCTCCCAAATACTTGCAAAGTTTACTTCCCATCGAAGCATGTTTGGGTACGATGGTATGGAGAAGGCCTGGATTTTCCATGGCCTCAAGAGCACCAAGAGACTTGAAAAATCCACACTCGGCGCAAACTTGCTCCGGTTGTGACCAAACTTTGCAGGCATGTGGGAGGGGCCCACTCCCACATGCTTGCAAAGTTTGGTCCGCTTCGGAGCATGTTTGGGTATGATGGTATAGGGAAGGCCAGGACTTTCCATGGCCGCTTAAGCACCAAGAGACTTGAAAAATCCGTATTGGGCACTAATTCTCAATGCAAACATGCTCCGATTATGACCAAACTTTACAAGCATCGGACCATGTTTGGGTACGATGGTATGGGGAAGGCCTGGATTTTCCATGGCCTCAAGAGCACCAAGAGACTTGAAAAATCCACACGCATGGGCGGTAATTACCAATTCAAACATGCTCCGGTTGTGACCAAACTTTGCAAGCATGTGGGAGGGGCCCACTCCCACATTCTTGCAAAGTTTGGTCCCCATCGGAGCATGTTTGGGTACAATGGTATGGGGAAGGCCCGGATTTTCCATGGCCTCTTAAGCACCAAGAGACTTGAAAAATCTGCATTGAGCACTAATTTTCAATCCAAAGATGCTCCAATTGTGACCACACTTTGCAAGCATGTGGGGGTGGTCCCCTCCCACATGCTTTCAAAGTTTGGTTCCCATCGAAGCATCTTTGGGTACGATGGTATGGGGAAGGCCCCGATTTTCCATGGCCTTGTAAGCACCAAGAGACTTGAAAAATCCGCACTGGGCGCGAATAAGTAACCCGACCATGCTCCGATCATGACCAAACTTTGCAAGCATGTGGGAGGGGCCCACCCCCACATGCTTGCAAAGTTTGGTTCCCATCGAAGCATGTTTGGGTATGATGATATGGGGAAGGCCCGGATTTTCCATGGACTCCTAAGCACCAAGAGACTTGAGAAATCCACACTAGGGGCTAATTACCAATCCAAACATGCTCCGATTCTGACCAAACTTTGCAAGCATGTGGGGGTGGGCCCCTTCCACATGCTTGCAAAGTTTGGTTCCCATTGGAGCATGTTTGGGTACGATGATATGGGGAAGGCCTGGATTTTCCATGGCCTCTTAAGCACCAAGAGACTTGAAAACTCTGCACTGGGCGCTAACCCGAACATGCTCCGATCATTACCAATTTTTGCAAACATGTGGGAGGGGACCATATCCACATGTTTGGAAAGTTTGGTCCCACCCATCGGAGCCTATTTGGGTACGATGGTATGGGGAAGGCCCGGATTTTCCATGGCCTCTTAAGCACCAAGAGACTTGAAAAATCCACATTGGGCACTCATTATACAAATCGAAACATGCTCCGATTGTGACCAAACTTTACAAGCATGTGGGGGCGGGCCCCTCCCACATGCTTGCAAAGTTTGGGGTGGGCCCCTCCCAAATGCTTGCAAAGTTTGCTTCCCATCGAAGCATGTTTGGGTACGATGGTATGGGGAAGGCCCGGATTTTCCATGGCCTCAAGAGCACCAAGAGACTCGAAAAATCCACACTGGGCGCTAATTACCAATTCAAACTTGCTTCGGTTGTGACCAAACTTTGCAAGCATGTGGGAAGGGCCCACTCCCACATGCTTGCAAAGTTTGGTCCCCATCGGAGCATGTTTGGGTACGATCGTATGGGGAAGGCCAGGACTTTTCATGGCCGCTTAAGCAGCAGGAGACTTGAAAAATCCGCATTGGGCACTAATTTTCAATCCAAACATGCTCTGATTTTGACCAAACTTTGCAAGCATCCGACCATGTTTCGGTACGATGGTATAGTGAAGGCCCCGATTTTCCATGGCCTCGTAAGCACCAAGAGACTTGAAAAATCCGCATTGGGGGCAAATTACTAACCCAACCACCCGATCATGACCAAACGTTGCAAGCATGTGGGAGGGGCCCACCCCCACATCCTTGAAAAGTTTGGTCCCCATCGGAGCATGTTGGGGTACGATGGTATGGGGAAGGCCTGGATTTTCCATGGACTCAAGAGCACCAAGAGACTTAAAAAATCCACACTCGTGGGCCGTAATTACCAATTCAAACATGCTCCAGTTGTGACCAAACTTTACAAGCATGTGCGAGGGGCCCACTCCCACATGCTTGCAAAGTTTGGTCCCCATTGGAGCATGTTTGGGTACAATGGTATGGGGAAGGCCCGGATTTTCCATGGCCTCTTAAGTACCAAGAGACTTGAGAAATCTGAATTGAGCACTAATTTTCAATCCAAACATGCTCCGATTGTGACCACACTTTGCAAGCATGTGGGGGTGGGCCCCTCCCACATGCTTTCAAAGTTTGGTTCCCATCGAAGCATGTTTGGGTATGATGGTATAGGGAAGGCCCCGATTTTTCATGGCCTGGTAAGCACCAAGAGACTTGAGAAATGCACACTAGGGGGGATAATTAGCAATCCAAACATGCTTCGATTCTGACCAAACTTTGCAAGAATGTGGGGGTGGGTCCCTTCCACATACTTACAAAGTTTGGTTCCCATTGGAGCATGGTTGGGTACGATGATATGGGGAAGGCCCGGATTTTCCATGGCCTCTTAAGCACCAAGAGACTTGAAAACTCTGCACTGGGCGCTAATTACTAACCCGAACATGCTCCGATCATGACCAATTTTTGCAAGCATGTGAGAGGGGCCCACATCCACAAGCTTGAAAAGTTTGGTCCCACCCATCAGAGCATGTTTGGGTACGATGGTATGGGGAAGGCCCGGATTTTCCATGGCCTCTTAAGCACCAAGAGACTTGAAAAATCCACGTTGGGCACTAATTACAAATCCAAACATACTCCGATTGTGATCAAACTTTGCAAGAATGTGGCGGTGGGCCCCTCCCATGTGATTGCAAAGTTTGGTTTCCATCGGACCATGTTTGGGTACGATGGTATGGGGAAGACCCGGATTTTCCATGGACTCAAGACCACCAAAAGACTTGAAAAATCCACACTGTGGGGCGATAATTACCAATTCAAACATGCTCTGGTTGTGACCAAACTTTACAAGCATGTGGGAGGGGCCCACTCCCATATGCTTGCAAAGTTTAATCTCCATCGGAGCATGTTTGGGTACAATGGTATGGGGAAGGCCCGGATTTTCCATGGCCTCTTAAGCACCAAGAGACTTGAGAAATCTGCATTGAGCACTAAGTTTCAATCCAACATGCTCCGATTGTGACCACACTTTGCAAGCATGTGGGTGTGGGCCCCTCCCACATGCTTTCAAAGTTTGGTTCCCATCGAAGCATGTTTGGGTACGATGGTATGGGGAAGGCCCCGATTTTCCATGGCCTTGTAAGCACCAAGAGACTTGAGAAATCCACACTGGGGGCTAATTAGCAATCCAAACATGCTCCGATTCTGACCAAACTTTGCAAGCATGTGGGGGTGGGTCCCTTCCACATACTTGCAAAGTTTGGTTCCCATTGGAGTATGGTTGGGTACGATGATATGGGGAAGGCCCGGATTTTCCATGGCCTCTTAAGCACCAAGAGACTTGAAAACTCTGCACTGGGTGCTAATTACTAACCCGAACATGCTCCGATCATGACCAATTTTTGCAAGCATGTGGGAGGGGCCCACATCCACAAGCTTGGAAAGTTTGGTGCCACCCATCAGAGCATGTTTGGGTACGATGGTATGGGGAAGGCCCGGATTTTCCATGGCCTCTTAAGCACCAAGAGACTTGAAAAATCCACGTTGGGCACTAATTACAAATCCAAACATACTCCGATTGTGATCAAACTTTGCAAGAATGTGGCGGTGGGCCCCTCCCATGTGATTGCAAAGTGTGGTTTCCATCGGACCATGTTTGGGTACGATGGTATGGGGAAGACCCGGATTTTCCATGGCCTCAAGAGCACCAAAAGACTTGAAAAATCCACACTGGTGGGGCGATAATTACCAATTCAAACATGCTCTGGTTGTGACCAAACTTTACAAGCATGTGGGAGGGGCCCACTCCCACATGCTTACAAAGTTTGGTCCCCATCGGAGCATGTTTGGGTACAATGGTATGGGGAAGGCCTCGATTTTCCATGGCCTCTTAAACACCAAGAGACTTGAAAAATTTGCATTGAGCACTAATTTTGAATCCAAACATGCTCCGATTGTGACCACACTTTGCAAGAATGTAGGGGTGGGCCCCTCCCACATGCTTGCAAAGTTTGGTTTCCATCGAAGCATGTTTGGGTACGATGGTATGGGGAAGGCCCCGATTTTCCATGGCCTCTTAAGCACCAAGAGACTTGAAAACTCTGCGCTGGGCGCTAATTACTAACCCGAACATGTTTCGATCATGACCATTTTTTACAATCATGTGGGAGGGGCCCACATCCACATGATTGGAAAGTTTGGTCCCACCCATCAGAGCATGTTTGGGTACGATGGTATGGGGAAGGCCCGGATTTTCCATGGCCTCTTAAGCACCAAGAGACTTGAAAAATCCACATTGGGCACTCATTATTACAAATCGAAGCATGCTCCGATTGTGACCAAACTTTACAAGCATGTGGGGGTGGGCCCCTCCCACATGCTTCTAAAGTTCGGGGTGGGCCCCTCCCAAATACTTGCAAAGTTTACTTCCCATCGAAGCATGTTTGGGTACGATGGTATGGAGAAGGCCTGGAATTTCCATGGCCTCAAGAGTACCAAGAGACTTGAAAAATCCACACTCGGCGCTAATTACCAATTCAAACTTGCTCCGGTTGTGACCAAACTTTGCAGGCATGTGGGAGGGGCCCACTCCCACATGCTTGCAAAGTTTGGTCCGCATCGGAGCATGTTTGGGTACGATGGTATAGGGAAGGCCAGGACTTTCCATGGCCGCTTAAGCACCAAGAGACTTGAAAAATCCGTATTGGGCACTAATTCTCAATCCAGACATGCTCCGATTGTGACCAAACTTTGCAAGCATCGGACCATGTTTGGGTACGATGGTATGGGGAAGGCCTGGATTTTCCATGGCCTCAAGAGCACCAAGAGACTTGAAAAATCCACAAGCGTGGGCGGTCATTACCAATTCAAACATGCTCCGGTTGTGACCAAACGTTGCAAGCATGTGGGAGGGGCCCACTCCCACATTCTTGCAAAGTTTGGTCCCCATCGGAGCATGTTTGGGTACAATGGTATGGGGAAGGCCCGGATTTTCCATGGCCTCTTAAGCACCAAGAGACTTGAAAAATCTGCATTGAGCACTAATTTTCAATCCAAAGATGCTCCAATTGTGACCACACTTTGCAAGCATGTGGGGGTGGTCCCCTCCCACATGCTTTCAAAGTTTGGTTCCCATCGAAGCATGTTTGGGTACGATGGTATGGGGAAGGCCCCGATTTTCCATGGCCTTGTAAGCACCAAGAGACTTGAAAAATCTGCACTGGGCGCGAATAAGTAACCCGACCACGCTCCGATCATGACCAAACTTTGCAAGCATGTGGGAGGGGCCCACCCCCACATGCTTGCAAAGTTTGGTTCCCATCGAAGCATGTTTGGGTATGATGATATGGGGAAGGCCCGGACTTTCCATGGACTCCTAAGCACCAAGAGACTTGAGAAATCCACACTAGGGGCTAATTACCAATCCAAACATGCTCCGATTCTGACCAAACTTTGCAAGCATGTGGGGGTGGGCCCCTTCCACATGCTTGCAAAGTTTGGTTCCCATTGGAGCATGTTTGGGTACGATGGTATGGGGAGGGCCCGGATTTTCCATGGCCTCTTAAGCACCAAGAGACTTGAAAACTCTGCACTGGGCGCTAACCCGAACATGCTCCGATCATTACCAATTTTTGCAAGCATGTGGGAGGGGCCCACATCCATATGTTTGGAAAGTTTGGTCCCATCCATCGGAGCATATTTGGGTACGATGGTATGGGGAAGGCCCGGATTTTCCATGGCCTCTTAAGCACCAAGCGACTTGAAAAATCCACATTGGTCACTCATTATACAAATCGAAACATGCTCCGATTGTGACCAAACTTTACAAGCATGTGGGGGTGGGCCCCTCCCACATGCTTGCAAAGTTTGGGGTGGGCCCCTCCCAAATGCTTGCAAAGTTTGCTTCCCATCGAAGCATGTTTGGGTACGATGGTATGGGGAAGGCCCGGATTTTCCATGGCCTCAAGAGCACCAAGAGACTCGAAAAATCCACACTGGGCGCTAATTACCAATTCAAACTTGTTCCGGTTATGACTAAACTTTGCAAGCATGTGGGAAGGGCCCACTCCCACATGCTTGCAAAGTTTGGTCCCCATTTTGGGTATGATCGTATGGGGAAGGCCAGGACTTTTCATGGCCGCTTAAGCAGCAAGAGACTTGAAAAATCCGCATTGGGCACTAATTTTCAATCCAAACATGCTCCGATTGTGACCAAACTTTGCAAGCATCCGACCATGTTTCGGTACGATGGTATAGTGAAGGCCCCGATTTTCCATGGCCTCGTAAGCACCAAGAGACTTGAAAAATCCGCACTGGGGGCAAATTACTAACCCGACCACCCGATCATGACAAAACTTTGCAAGCAAGTGGGAGGGGCCCACCCCCACATCCTTGAAAAGTTTGGTCCCCATCGGAGCATGTTTGGGTACGATGGTATGGGAAAGGCCCGGATTTTCCATGGACTCAACAGCACCAAGAGACTTGAAAAATCCACACTCGTGGGCCGTAATTACCAATTCAAACATGCTCCAGTTGTGACCAAACTTTGCAAGCATGTTTGAAGGGCCCACTCCCACATGCTTGCAAAGTTTGGTCCCCATTGGAGCATGTTTGGGTACAATGGTATGGGGAAGGCCCGGATTTTCCATGGCCTCTTAAGCACCAAGAGACTTGAGAAATCTGCATTGAGTACTAATTTTCAATCCAAACATGCTCCGATTGTGACCACACTTTGCAAGCACGTGGGGGTGGGCCCCTCCCACCTGCTTTCAAAGTTTGGTTCCCATCGAAGCATGTTTGGGTACGATGGTATAGGGAAGGCCCTGATTTTTCATGGCCTACTGGTAAGCACCACAAGAGACTTGAGAAATCCACACTGGTGGGAGCTAATTAGCAATCCAAACATGCTCTGATTCTGACCAAACTTTGCAAGCATGTGGGGGTGGGTCCCTTCCACATACTTGCAAAGTTTGGTTCCCATTGGAGCATGGTTGGGTACGATGATATGGGGAAGGCCCGAATTTTCATGGCCTCTTAAGCACCAAGAGACTTGAAAACTCTGCACTGGGCGCTAATTACTAACCCGAACATGCTACGATCATGACCAATTTTTGCAAGGATGTGAGAGATGCCCACATCCACAAGCTTGGAAAGTTTGGTCCCACCCATCAGAGCATGTTTGGGTACAATGGTATGGGGAAGGCCCGGATTTTCCATGGCCTCTTAAGCACCAAGAGACTTGAGAAATCCACGTTGGGCACTAATTACAAATCCAAACATACTCCGATTGTGATCAAACTTTGCAAGAATGTGGCGGTGGGTCCCTCCCATGTGATTGCAAAGTTTGGTTTCCATCGGACCATGTTTGGGTACGATGGTATGGGGAAGACCCGGATTTTCCATGGCCTCCAGAGCACCAAAAAACTTGAAAAATCCACACTGGTGGGGCGATAATTACCAATTTCAACATGCTCTGGTTGTGACCAAACTCCGATTGTGACCAAACTTTGCAAGCATCCGACCATGTTTCGGTACGATGGTATAGTGAAGGCCCCGATTTTCCATGGCCTCGTAAGCACCAAGAGACTTGAAAAATCTGCACTGGGGGCAAATTACTAACCTGACCACCCGATCATGACCAAACTTTGCAAGCATGTGGGAGGGGCCCACCCCCACATCCTTGAAAAGTTTGGTCCCCATCGGAGCATGTTTGGGTACGATGGTATGGGGAAGGCCCGGATTTTCCATGGACTCAAGAGCACCAAGAGACTTGAAAAATCCACACTCGTGGGCCCAAATTACCAATTCAAACATGCTCCAGTTGTGACCAAACTTTGCAAGCATGTGCGAGGGGCCCACTCCCACATGCTTGCAAAGTTTGGTCCCCATTGGAGCATGTTTGGGTACAATGGTATGGGGAAGGCCCGGATTTTCCATGGCCTCTTAAGCACCAAGAGACTTGAGAAATCTGCATTGAGCACTAATTTTCAATCCAAACATGCTCTGATTGTGACCACACTTTGCAAGCACGTGGGGGTGGGCCCCTCCCACATGCTTTCAAAGTTTGGTTCCCATCGAAGCATGTTTGGGTACGATGGTATAGGGAAGGCCCCGATTTTTCATGGCCTGGTAAGCACCAAGAGACTTGAGAAATCCACACTGGGGGCTAATTAGCAATCCAAACATGCTCCGATTCTGACCAAACTTTGCAAGCATGTGGGGGTGGGTCCCTTCCACATAGTTGCAAAGTTTGGTTCCCATTGGAGCATGGTTGGGTACGATGATATGGGAAAGGCCCGGATTTTCCATGGCCTCTTAAGCACCAAGAGACTTGAAAACTCTGCACTGGGCGCTAATTACTAACCCGAACATGCTCCGATCATGACCAATTTTTGCAAGCATGTGGGAGGGGCCCACATTCACAAGCTTGGAAAGTTTGGTCCCACCCATCAGAGCATGGTTGGGTACGATGGTATGGGGAAGGCCCGGATTTTCCATGGCCTCTTAAGCACCAAGAGACTTGAAAAATCCACGTTGGGCACTAATTACAAATCCAAACATACTCCGATTGTGATCAAACTTTGCAAGAATGTGGCGGTGGGCCCCTCCCATGTGATTGTAAAGTTTGGTTTCCATCGGACCATGTTTGGGTACGATGGTATGGGGAAGACCCGGATTTTCCATGGCCTCAAGAGCACCAAAAGACTTGAAAAATCCACACTGGTGGGGCGAAAATTACCAATTCAAACATGCTCTGGTTGTGACCAAACTTTACAAGCATGTGGGAGGGGCCCACTCCCACATGCTTACAAAGTTTGGTCCCCATCGGAGCATGTTTGGGTACAATGGTATGGGGAAGGCCTCGATTTTCCATGGCCTCTTAAACACCAAGAGACTTGAAAAATTTGCATTGAGCACTAATTTTGAATCCAAACATGCTCCGATTGTGACCACACTTTGCAAGAATGTGGGGGTGGGCCCCTCCCACATGCTTTCAAAGTTTGGTTTCCATCGAAGCATGTTTGGGTACGATGGAATGGGGAAGGCCCCGATTTTCCATGACCTCGTAAGCACCAAGAGACTTGAAAAATCCGCACTGGGCGCGAATAACTAACTTGACCACGCTCTGATCATGACCAAACTTTGCAAGCATGAGGGAGGAGCCCACCCCCACATGCTTGCAAAGTTTCGTTCCCATCGGAGCATGTTTGGGTATGATGGTATGGGGAAGGCCCGGGTTTTCCATGGCCTCCTAAGCACCAAGAGACTTGAGAAATCCACACTGGGGGCTAATTACCAATCCAAACATGCTCCGATTCTGACCAAACTTTGCAAGCATGTGGGGGTGGGTCCCTTCCACATGCTTGCAAAGTTTGGTTCCCATTGGAGCATGTTTGGGTGTACGATGATATGGGGAAGGCCCGGATTTTCCATGGCCTCTTAAGCACCAAGAGACTTGAAAACTCTGCGCTGGGCGCTAATTACTAACTCGAACATGTTTCGATCATGACCAATTTTTACAATCATGTGGGAGGGGCCCACATCCACATGCTTGGAAAGTTTGGTCCCACCCATCAGAGCATGTTTGGGTACGATGGTATGGGGAAGGCCCGGATTTTCCATGGCCTCTTAAGCACCAAGAGACTTGAAAAATCCACATTGGGCACTCATTATTACAAATCGAAGCATGCTCCGATTGTGACCAAACTTTACAAGCATGTGGGGGTGGGCCCCTCCCACATGCTTCCAAAGTTCGGGGTGGGCCCCTCCCAAATACTTGCAAAGTTTACTTCCCATCGAAGCATGTTTGGGTACGATGGTATGGAGAAGGCCTGGATTTTCCATGGCTCAAGAGCACCAAGAGACTTGAAAAATCCACACTGGGCGCTAATTACCAATTCAAACTTGCTCCGGTTGTGACCAAACTTTGCAGGCATGTGGGAGGGGCCCACTCCCACATGCTTGCAAAGTTTGGTCCGCATCGGCGGAGCATGTTTGGGTACGATGGTATAGGGAAGGCCAGGACTTTCCATGGCCGCTTAAGCACAAAGAGACTTGAAAAATCCGTATTGGGCACTAATTCTCAATCCAAACATGCTCCGATTGGGACCAAACTTTGCAAGCATCGGACCATGTTTGAGTACGATGGTATGGGGAAGGCCTGGATTTTCCATGTTTGAGTACGATGGTATGGGGAAGGCCTGGATTTTCCATGACCTCAAGAGCACCAAGAGACTTGAAAAATCCACACGCGTGGGTGGTAATTAGCAATTCAAACATGCTTCGGTTGTGGCCAAACTTTGCAAGCATGTGGGAGGGGCCCACTCCCACATTCTTGCAAAGTTTGGTCCCCATCGGAGCATGTTTGGGTACAATGGTATGGGGAAGGCCCGGATTTTCCATGGCCTCTTAAGCACCAAGAGACTTGAAAAATCTGCATTGAGCACTAATTTTCAATCCAAAGATGCTCCAATTGTGACCACACTTTGCAAGCATGTGGGGGTGGTCCCCTCCCACATGCTTCCAAAGTTTGGTTCCCATCGAAGCATGTTTGGGTACGATGGTATGGGGAAGGCCCCGATTTTCCATGGCCTTGTAAGCACCAAGAGACTTGAAAAATCCGCACTGGGCGCGAATAAGTAACCCGACCCAATCCGATCATGACCAAACTCTGCAAGCATGTGGGAGGGGCCCACCCCCACATGCTTGCAAAGTTTGTGCTTCCCATCGAAGCATGTTTGGGTATGATGATATG
Organism: Cibotium barometz; assembly: GCF_041138505.1. NCBI lineage: Eukaryota > Viridiplantae > Streptophyta > Polypodiopsida > Cyatheales > Cibotiaceae > Cibotium > Cibotium barometz. Next base: position 50,961,863 of record NC_141060.1, read on the forward strand.
GGGAAGGCCCGGATTTTCCATGGACTCCTAAGCACCAAGAGACTTGAGAAATCCACACTAGGGGCTAATTACCAATCCAAACATGCTCCGATTCTGACCAAACTTTGCAAGCATGTGGGGGTGGGCCCCTTCCACATGCTTGCAAAGTTTGGTTCCCATTGCAGCATGTTTGGGTACGATGATATGGGGAAGGCCCGGATTTTCCATGGCCTCTTAAGCACCAAGAGACTTGAAAACTCTGCACTGGGCGCTAACCCGAACATGCTCCGATCATTACCAATTTTTGCAAGCATGTGAGAGGGGCCCACATCCACATGTTTGGAAAGTTTGGTCCCACCCATCGGAGCCTATTTGGGTACGATGGTATGGGGAAGGCCCGGATTTTCCATGGCCTCTTAAGCACCAAGAGACTTGAAAAATCCACATTGGGCACTCATTATACAAATCGAAACATGCTCCGATTGTGACCAAACTTTACAAGCATGTGGGGGCGGGCCCCTCCCACATGCTTGCAAAGTTTGGGGTGGGCCCCTCCGAAATGCTTGCAAAGTTTGCTTCCCATCGAAGCATGTTTGAGTACGATGGTATGGGGAAGGCCCGGATTTTCCATGGCCTCAAGAGCACCAAGAGACTCGAAAAATCCACACTGGGCGCTAATTACCAATTCAAACTTGCGGTTATGACCAAACTTTGCAACCATGTGGGAAGGGCCCACTCCCACATGCTTGCAAAGTTTGGTCTCCATTGGAGCATGTTTGGGTACGATCGTATGGGGAGGGCCATGACTTTTCATGGCCGCTTAAGTAGCAAGAGACTTGAAAAATCCGCATTGGGCACTAACCCGACCACCCGATCATGACCAAACTTTGCAAGCATGTGGTAGGGGCCCACCCCCACATCCTTGAAAAGTTTGGTCCCCAGCATGTTTGGGTACGATGGTATGGGGAAGGCCCGGATTTTCCATGGACTCAAGAGCACCAAGAGACTTGAAAAATCCACACTCGTGAGCCGTAATTACCAATTCAAACATGCTCCAGTTGTGACCAAACTTTGCAAGCATGTGCGAGGGGCCCACTCCCACATGCTTGCAAAGTTTGGTCCCCATTGGAGTACGTTTGGGTACAATGGTATGGGGAAGGCCCGGATTTTCCATGGCCTCTTAAGCACCAAGAGACTTGAGAAATCTGCATTGAGCACTAATTTTCAATCCAAACATGCTCCGATTCTGACCACACTTTGCAAGCATGTGGGGGTGGGTCCCTTCCACATACTTGCAAAGTTTGGTTCCCATTGGAGCATGGTTGGGTACGATGATATGGGGAAGGCCCGGATTTTCCATGGCCTCTTAAGCACCAAGAGACTTGAAAACTCTGCACTGGGCGCTAATTACTAACCCGAACATGCTCCGATCATGACCAATTTTTGCAAGCATGTGAGAGGCGCCCACATCCACAAGCACGGAAAGTTCGGTCCCACCCATCAGAGCATGTTTGGGTACGATGGTATGGAAAAGGCCCGGATTTTCCATGGCCTCTTAAGCACCAAGAGACTTGAAAAATCCACGTTGGGCACTAATTACAAATCCAAACATACTCCGATTGTGATCAAACTTTGCAAGAATGTGGCGGTCGGTCCCTCCCATGTGATTGCAAAGTTTGGTTTCCATCGGACCATGTTTGGGTACGATGGTATGGGGAAGACCCGGATTTTTCATGGCCTCAAGAGCACCAAAAGACTTGAAAAATCCACACTGGTGGGGCGATAATTACCAATTCAAACATGCTCTGGTTGTGACCAAACTTTACAAGCATGTGGGAGGGGCCCACTCCCACATGCTTGCAAAGTTTGGTCCCCATCGGAGCATGTTTGGGTACAATGGTATGGGGAAGGCCCGGATTTTCCATGGCCTCTTAAGCACCAAGAGACTTGAGAAATCCGCATTGAGCACTAATTTTCAATCCAAACATGCTCCGATTGTGACCACACTTTGCAAGCATGTGGGGGTGGGCCCCTCCCACATGCTTTCAAAGTTTGGTTCCCATCGAAGCATGTTTGGGTACGATGGTATGGGGAAGGCTCCGATTTTCCATGGCCTTGTAAGCACCAAGAGACTTGAGAAATCCACACTGGGGGCTAATTAGCAATCCAAACATGCTCCGATTCTGACCAAGATTCTGACCAAACTTTGCAAGCATGTGGGGGTGGGCCCCTTCCACATACTTGCAAAGTTTGGTTCCCATTGGAGCATGGTTAGGTACGATGATATGGGGAAGGCCCGGATTTTCCATGGCCTCTTAAGCACCAAGAGACTTGAAAACTCTGCACTGGGCGCTAATTTACGAACCCGAACATGCTCCGATCATGACCAATTTTTGCAAGCATGTGGGAGGGGCCCACATCCACAAGCTTGGAAAGTTTGGTCCCACCCATCAGAGCATGTTTGGGTACGATGGTATGGGGAAGGCCCGGATTTTCCATGGCCTCTTAAGCACCAAGAGACTTGAAAAATCCACGTTGGGCACTAATTACAAATCCAAACATACTTCGATTGTGATCAAACCTTGCAAGAATGTGGCGGTGGGCCCCTCCCATGTGATTGCAAAGTTTGGTTTCCATCGGACCATGTTTGGGTATGATGGTATGGAAAAGACCCGGAATTTCCATGGCCTCAAGAGCACCAAAAGACTTGAAAATTTCACACTGGGCGATAATTACCAATTCAAACATGCTCTGGTTGTGACCAAACTTTACGAGCATGTGGGAGGGGCCCACTCCCACATGCTTACAAAGTTTGGTCCCCATCGGAGCATGTTTGGGTACAATGGTATGGGGAAGGCCTCGATTTTCCATGGCCTCTTAAACACCAAGAGACTTGAAAAATTTGCATTGAGCACTAATTTTGAATCCAAACATGCTCCGATTGTGACCACACTTTGCAAGAATGTGGGGGTGGGCCCCTCCCACATGCTTTCAAAGTTTGGTTTCCATCGAAGCATGTTTGGGTACGATGGAATGGGGAAGGCCCCGATTTTCCATGACCTCGTAAGCACCAAGAGACTTGAAAAATCCGCACTGGGCGCGAATAACTAACTTGACCACGCTCTGATCATGACCAAACTTTGCAAGCATGAGGGAGGAGCCCACCCCCACATGCTTGCAAAGTTTGGTTCCCATCGGAGCATGTTTGGGTATGATGGTATGGGGAAGGCCCGGGTTTTCCATGGCCTCCTAAGCACCAAGAGACTTGAGAAATCCACACTGGGGGCTAATTACCAATCCAAACATGCTCCGATTCTGACCAAACTTTGCAAGCATGTGGGGGTGGGTCCCTTCCACATGCTTCCAAAGTTTGGTTCCCATTGGAGCATGTTTGGGTGTACGATGATGTGGGGAAGGCCCGGATTTTCCATGGCCTCTTAAGCACCAAGAGACTTGAAAACTCTGCGCTGGGCGCTAATTACTAACGCGAACATGTTTCGATCATGACCAATTTTTACAATCATGTGGGAGGGGCCCACATCCACATGCTTGGAAAGTTTGGTCCCACCCATCAGAGCATGTTTGGGTACGATGGTATGGGGAAGGCCCGGATTTTCCATGGCCTCTTAAGCACCAAGAGACTTGAAAAATCCACATTGGGCACTCATTATTACAAATCGAAGCATGCTCCGATTGTGACCAAACTTTACAAGCATGTGGGGGTGGGCCCCTCCCACATGCTTCCAAAGTTCGGGGTGGGCCCCTCCCAAATACTTGCAAAGTTTACTTCCCATCGAAGCATGTTTGGGTACGATGGTATGGAGAAGGCCTGGATTTTCCATGGCCTCAAGAGCACCAAGAGACTTGAAAAATCCACACTGGGCGCTAATTACCAATTCAAACTTGCTCTGGCTGGACCAAACTTTGCAGGCATGTGGGAGGGGCCCACTCCCACATGCTTGCAAAGTTTGGTCCGCATCGGCGGAGCATGTTTGGGTACGATGGTATAGGGAAGGCCAGGACTTTCCATGGCCGCTTAAGCACCAAGAGACTTGAAAAATCCGTATTGGGCACTAATTCTCAATCCAAACATGCTCCGATTGTGACCAAACTTTGCAAGCATCGGACCATGTTTGGGTACGATGGTATGGGGAAGGCCTGGATTTTCCATGGCCTCAAGAGCACCAAGAGACTTGAAAAATCCACACGCGTGGGCGGTAATTACCAATTCAAACATGCTCCGGTTGTGACCAAAATTTGCAAGCATGTGGGAGGGGCCCACTCCCACATTCTTGCAAAGTTTGGTCCCCATCGGAGCATGTTTGGGTACAATGGTATGGGGAAGGCCCGGATTTTCCATGGCCTCTTAAGCACCAAGAGACTTGAAAAATCTGCATTGAGCACTAATTTTCAATCCAAAGATGCTCCAATTGTGACCACACTTTGCAAGCATGTGGGGGTGGTCCCCTCCCACATGCTTTCAAAGTTTGGTTCCCATCGAAGCATATTTGGGTACGATGGTATGGGGAAGGCCCCGATTTTCCATGGCCTTGTAAGCACCAAGAGACTTGAAAAATCCGCACTGGGCGCGAATAAGTAACCCGACCACGCTCCGATCATGACCAAACTTTGCAAGCATGTGGGAGGGACCCACCCCCACATGCTTGCAAAGTTTGGTTCCCATCGAAGCATGTTTGGGTATGATGATATGGGGAAGGCCCGGATTTTCCATGGACTCCTAAGCACCAAGAGACTTGAGAAATCCACACTAGGGGCTAATTACCAATCCAAACATGCTCCGATTCTGACCAAACTTTGCAAGCATGTGGGGGTGGGCCCCTTCCACATGCTTGCAAAGTTTGGTTCCCATTGCAGCATGTTTGGGTACGATGATATGGGGAAGGCCCGGATTTTCCATGCCCTCTTAAGCACCAAGAGACTTGAAAACTCTGCACTGGGCGCTAACCCGAACATGCTCCGATCATTACCAATTTTTGCAAGCATGTGGGAGGGGCCCACATCCACATGTTTGGAAAGTTTGGTCCCACCCATCGGAGCCTATTTGGGTACGATGGTATAGGGAAGGCCCGGATTTTCCATGGCCTCTTAAGCACCAAGAGACTTGAAAAATCCACATTGGGCACTCATTATACAAATCGAAACATGCTCCGATTGTGACCAAACTTTACAAGCATGTGGGGGCGGGCCCCTCCCACATGCTTGCAAAGTTTGGGGTGGGCCCCTCCCAAATGCTTGCAAAGTTTGCTTCCCATCGAAGCATGTTTGGGTACGATGGTATGGGGAAGGCCCGGACTTTCCATGGCCTCAAGAGCACCAAGAGACTCGAAAAATCCACACTGGGCGCTAATTACCAACTCAAACTTGCTCCGGTTATGACCAAACTTTGCAACCATGTGGGAAGGGCCCACTCCCACATGCTTGCAAAGTTTGGTCCCCATTGGAGCATGTTTGGGTACGATCGTATGGCGAAGGCCAGGACTTTTCATGGCCGCTTAAGTAGCAAGAGACTTGAAAAATCCGCATTGGGCACTAACCCGACCACCCGATCATGACCAAACTTTGCAAGCATGTGGGAGGGGCCCACCCCCACATCCTTGAAAAGTTTGGTCCCCATCGGGAGCATGTTTGGGTATGATGGTATGGGGAAGGCCCGGATTTTCCATGGACTCAAGAGCACCAAGAGACTTGAAAAATCCACACTCGTGGGCCGTAATTACCAATTCAAACATGCTCCAGTTGTGACCAAACTTTGCAAGCATGTGCGAGGGGCCCACTCCCACATGCTTGCAAAGTTTGGTCCCAATTGGAGCACGTTTGGGTACAATGGTATGGGGAAGGCCCGGATTTTCCATGGCCTCTTAAGCACCAAGAGACTTGAGAAATCTGCATTGAGCACTAATTTTCAATCCAAACATGCTCCGATTGTGACCACACTTTGCAAGCACGTGGGGGTGGGCCCCTCCGACATTCTTTCAAAGTTTGGTTCCCATCGAAGCATGTTTGGGTACGATGGTATAGGGAAGGCCCCGATTTTTCATGGCCTGGTAAGCACCAAGAGACTTGAGAAATCCACACTGGGGGCTAATAGCAATCCAAACATGGTCCGATTCTGACCACAAATCTGCATTGAGCACTAATTTTCAATCCAAACATGCTCTGATTGTGACCACACTTTGCAATCATGTGGGTGTGGGCCCCTCCCACATGCTTTCAAAGTTTGGTTCCCATCGAAGCATGTTTGGGTACGATGGTATGGGGAAGGCCCCGATTTTCCATGGCCTTGTAAGCACCAAGAGACTTGAGAAATCCACACTGGGGGCTAATTAGCAATCCAAACATGCTCCGATTCTGACCAAGATTCTGCCCAAACTTTGCAAGCATGTGGGGGTGGGCCCCTTCCATATACTTGCAAAGTTTGGTTCCCATTGGAGCATGGTTGGGTACGATGATATGGGGAAGGCTCGGATTTTCCATGGCCTCTTAAGCACCAAGAGACTTGAAAACTCTGCACTGGGCGCTTATTACGAACCCGAACATGCTCCGATCTCATGACCAATTTTGCAAGCACGTGGGCGGGGCCCACATCCACAAGCTTGGAAAGTTTGGTCCCACCCATCAGAGCATGTTTGGGTACGATGGTATGGGGAAGGCCCGGATTTTCCATGGCCTCTTAAGCACCAAGAGACTTGAAAAATCCACGTTGGGCACTAATTACAAATCCAAACATACTCCGATTGTGATCAAACTTTGCAAGAATGTGGCAGTGGGCCCCTCCCATGTGATTGCAAAGTTTGGTTTCCATCGGACCATGTTTGTGTATGATGGTATGGAAAAGACCCGGATTTTCCATGGCCTCAAGAGCACCAAAAGACTTGAAAATTCCACACTGGTGGGGCGATAATTACCAATTCAAACATGCTCTGGTTGTGACCAAACTTTACAAGCATGTGGGAGGGGCCCACTCCCACATGCTTACAAAGTTTGGTCCCCATCGGAGCATGTTTGGGTACAATGGTATGGGGAAGGCCTCGATTTTCCATGGCCTCTTAAACACCAAGAGACTTGAAAAATTTGCATTGAGCACTAATTTTGAATCCAAACATGCTCCGATTGTGACCACACTTTGCAAGAATGTGGGGGTGGGCCCCTCCCACATGCTTGCAAAGTTTGGTTTCCATCGAAGCATGTTTGGGTACGATGGTATGGGGAAGGCCCCGATTTTCCATGGCCTCGTAAGCACCAAGAGACTTGAGAAATCCGCACTGGGCGCGAATAACTAACTTGACCACGCTCTGATCATGACCAAACTTTGCAAGCATGAGGGAGGAGCCCACCCCCACATGCTTGCAAAGTTTGGTTCCCATCGGAGCATGTTTGGGTATGATGGTATGGGGAAGGCCCGGGTTTTCCATGGCCTCCTAAGCACCAAGAGACTTGAGAAATCCACACTGGGGGCTAGTTACCAATCCAAACATGCTCCGATTTAGACCAAACTTTGCAAGCATGTGGGGGTGGGTCCCTTCCACATGCTTGCAAAGTTTGGTTCCCATTGGAGCATGTTTGGGTACGATGATATTGGGAAGGCCCGGATTTTCCATGGCCTCTTAAGCACCAAGAGACTTGAAAAATCTGCATTGAGCACTAATTTTCAATCCAAAGATGCTCGAACATGCTCCGATCATGACCAATTTTGCAAGCATGTGGGAGGGGCCCACATCCACAAGCTTGGAAAGTTTGGTCCCACCCATCAGAGCATGTTTGGGTACGATGGTATGGGGAAGGCCCGGATTTTCCATGGCCTCTTAAGCACCAAGAGAGTTGAAAAATCCACATTGGGCACTCATTATTACAAATCGAAGCATGCTCCGATTGTGACCAAACTTTAAAAGCATGTGGGGGTGGGCCCCTCCCACATGCTTCCAAAGTTCGGGGTGGGCCCCTCCCAAATACTTGCAAAGTTTACTTCCCATCGAAGCATGTTTGGGTACGATGGTATGGAGAAGGCCTGGATTTTCCATGGCCTCAAGAGCACCAAGAGACTTGAAAAATCCACACTGGGCGCTAATTACCAATTCAAACTTGCTCCGGTTGCAAAGTTTGGTCCGCATCGGCGGAGCATGTTTGGGTACGATGGTATAGGGAAGGCCAGGACTTTCCATGGCCGCTTAAGCACCAAGAGACTTGAAAAATCCGTATTGGGCACTAATTCTCAATCCAAACATGCTCCGATTGTGACCAAACTTTGCAAGCATCGGACCATGTTTGGGTACGATGGTATGGGGAAGGCCTGGATTTTCCATGACCTCAAGAGCACCAAGAGACTTGAAAAATCCACACGCGTGGGCGGTAATTACCAATTTAAACATGCTCCGGTTGTGACCAAACTTTGCAAGCATGTGGGAGGGGCCCACTCCCACATTCTTGCAAAGTTTGGTCCCCATCGGAGCATGTTTGGGTACAATGGTATGGGGAAGGCCCGGATTTTCCATGGCCTCTTAAGCACCAAGAGACTTGAAAATTCTGCATTGAGCACTAATTTTCAATCCAAAGATGCTCCAATTGTGACCACACTTTGCAAGCATGTGGGGGTGGTCCCCTCCCACATGCTTTCAAAGTTTGGTTCCCATCGAAGCATGTTTGGGTACGATGGTATGGGGAAGGCCCCGATTTTCCATGTCCTTGTAAGCACCAAGAGACTTGAAAAATCCGCACTGGGCGCGAATAAGTAACCCGACCACGCTCCGATCATGACCAAACTTTGCAAGCATGTGGGAGGGGCCCACCCCCACATGCTTGCAAAGTTTGGTTCCCATCGAAGCATGTTTGGGTATGATGATATGGGGAAGGCCCGGATTTTCCATGGACTCCTAAGCACCAAGAGACTTGAGAAATCCACACTAGGGGCTAATTACTAATCCAAACATGCTCCGATTCTGACCAAACTTTGCAAGCATGTGGGGGTGGGCCCCTTCCACATGCTTGCAAAGTTTGGTTCCCATTGGAGCATGTTTGGGTACGATGATATGGGGAAGGCCCGGATTTTCCATGGCCTCTTAAGCACCAAGAGACTTGAAAACTCTGCACTGGGCGCTAACCCGAACATGCTCTGATCATTACCAATTTTTGCAAGCATGTGGGAGGGGCCCACATCCATATGTTTGAAAAGTTTGGTCCCACCCATCGGAGCATATTTGGGTACGATGGTATGGGGAAGGCCCGGATTTTCCATGGCCTCTTAAGCACCAAGAGACTTGAAAAATCCACATTGGGCACTCATTATACAAATCGAAACATGCTCCGATTGTGACCAAACTTTACAAGCATGTGGGGGTGGGCCCCTCCCACATGCTTGCAAAGTTTGGGGTGGGCCCCTCCCAAATGCTTGCAAAGTTTGCTTCCCATCGAAGCATGTTTGGGTACGATGGTATGGGGAAGGCCCGGATTTTCCATGGCCTCAAGAGCACCAAGAGACTCGAAAAATCCACACTGGGCGCTAATTACCAATTCAAACTTGCTCCGGTTATGACTAAACTTTGCAAGCATGTGGGAAGGGCCCACTCCCACATGCTTGCAAAGTTTGGTCCCCATTTTGGGTACGATCGTATGGGGAAGGCCAGGACTTTTCATGGCCGCTTAAGCAGCAAGAGACTTGAAAAATCCGCATTGGGCACTAATTTTCAATCCAAACATGCTCCGATTGTGACGAAACTTTGCAAGCATCCGACCATGTTTCGGTACGATGGTATAGTGAAGGCCCCGATTTTCCATGGCCTCGTAAGCACCAAAAGACTTGAAAAATCTGCACTGGGGGCAAATTACTAACCCGACCACCCGATCATGACCAAACTTTGCAAGCATGTGGGAGGGGCCCACCCCCACATCCTTGAAAAGTTTGGTCCCCATCGGAGCATGTTTGGGTACGATGGTATGGGGAAGGCCCGGATTTTCCATGGACTCAAGAGCACCAAGAGACTTGAAAAATCCACACTCGTGGGCCGTAATTACCAATTCAAACATGCTCCAGTTGTGACCAAACTTTGCAAGCATGTGCGAGGGGCCCACTCCCACATGCTTACAAAGTTTGGTCCCCATCGGAGCATGTTTGGGTACAATGCTATGGGGAAGGCCTCGATTTTCCATGGCCTCTTAAACACCAAGAGACTTGAAAAATTTGTATTGAGCACTAAATTTCAATCCAAACATGCTCCGATTGTGACCACACTTTGCAAGAATGTGGGGGTGGGCCCCTCCCACATGCTTGCAAAGTTTGGTTCCCATCGAAGCATGTTTGGGTACGATGGTATGGGGAAGGCCCCGATTTTCCATGGCCTTGTAAGCACCAAGAGAATTGAGAAATCCACACTGGGGGCTAATTAGCAATCCAAACATGCTCTGATTCTAACCAAACTTTGCAAGCATGTGGGGGTGGCTCCCTTCCACATACTTGCAAAGTTTGGTTCCCATTGGAGCATGGTTGGGTACGATGATATGGGGAAGGCCCGGATTTTCCATGGCCTCTTAAGCACCAAGAGACTTGAAAACTCTGCACTGGGCGCTAATTACTAACCCGAACATGCTCCGATCATGACCAATTTTTGCAAGCATGTGAGAGGCGCCCACATCCACAAGCTTGGAAAGTTTGGTCCCACCCATCAGAGCATGTTTGGGTACGATGGTATGGGGAAGGCCCGGATTTTCCATGGCCTCTTAAGCACCAAGAGACTTGAAAAATCCACGTTGGGCACTAATTACAAATCCAAACATACTCCGATTGTGATCAAACTTTGCAAGAATGTGGCGGTGGGCCCCTCCCATGTGATTGCAAAGTTTGGTTTCCATCGGACCACGTTTGGGTACGATGGTATGGGGAAGACCCGGATTTTCCATGGCCTCAAGAGCACCAAAAGACTTGAAAAATCCACACTGGTGGGGCGATAATTACCAATTCAAACATGCTCTGGTTGTGACCAAACTTTACAAGCATGTGGGAGGAGCCCACTCCCACATGCTTGCAAAGTTTGGTCCCCATCGGAGCATGTTTGGGTACAATGGTATGGGGAAGGCCCGGATTTTCCATGGCCTCTTAAGCACCAAAAGACTTGAGAAATCTGCATTGAGCACTAATTTTGAATCCAAACATGCTCCGATTGTGACCACACTTTGCAAGCATGTGGGGGTGGGCCCCTCCCACATGCTTTCAAAGTTTGGTTCCCATCGAAGCATGTTTGGGTACGATGGTATGGGGAAGGCCCCGATTTTCCATGGCCTTGTAAGCACCAAGAGACTTGAGAAATCCATACTGGTGGCTAATTAGCAATCCAAACATGCTCCGATTCTGACCAAACTTTGCAAGCATGTGGGGGTGGGCCCCTTCCACATACTTGCAAAGTTTGGTTCCCATTGGAGCATGGTTGGGTACGATGATATGGGGAAGGCCCGGATTTTCCATGGCCTCTTAAGCACCAAGAGACTTGAAAACTCTGCACTAGGCGCTAATTACTAACCCGAACATGCTCCGATCATGACCAATTTTTGCAAGCATGTGGGAGGGGCCCACATCCACAAGCTTGGAAAGTTTGGTCCCACCCATCAGAGCATGTTTGGGTACGATGGTATGGGGAATGCCCGGATTTTCCATGGCATCTTAAGCACCAAGAGACTTGAAAAATCCACGTTGGGCACTAATTACAAATCCAAACATACTCCGATTGCGATCAAACTTTGCAAGAATGTGGCAGTGGGCCCCTCCCATGTGATTGCAAAGTTTGGTTTCCATCGGACCATGTTTGGGTACGATGGTATGGGGAAGACCCGGATTTTCCATGGCCTCAAGAGCACCAAAAGACTTGAAAAATCCACACTGGTGGGGCGATAATTACCAATTCAAACATGCTCTGGTTGTGACCAAACTTTACAAGCATGTGGGAGGGGCCCACTCCCACATGCTTACAAAGTTTGGTCCCCATCAGAGCATGTTTTGGTACAATGGTATGGGGAAGGCCTCGATTTTCCATGGCCTCTTAAACACCAAGAGACTTGAAAAATTTGCATTGAGCACTAATTTTGAATCCAAACATGCTCCGATTGTGACCACACTTTGCAAGAATGTGGGGGTGGGCCCCTCCCACATGCTTGCAAAGTTTGGTTTCCATCGAAGCATGTTTGGGTACGATGGTATGGGGAAGGCCCCGATTTTCCATGGCCTCGTAAGCACCAAGAGACTTGAAAAATCCGCACTGGGCGCGAATAACTAACTTGACCACTCTCCGATCATGACCAAACTTTGCAAGCATGAGGGAGGAGCCCACCCCCACATGCTTGCAAAGTTTCGTTCCCATCGGAGCATGTTTGGGTATGATGGTATGGGGAAGACCCGGGTTTTCCATGGCCTCCTAAGCGCCAAGAGACTTGAGAAATCCACACTGGGGGCTAATTACCAATCCAAAAATGCTCCGATTCTGACCAAACTTTGCAAGCATGTGGGGGTGGGTCCCTTCCACATACTTGCAAAGTTTGGTTCCCATTGGAGCATGGTTGGGTACGATGATATGGGGAAGGCCCGGATTTTCCATAGCCTCTTAAGCACCAAGAGACTTGAAAACTCTGCACTGGGCGCTAATTACTAACCCAAATATGCTCCGATCATGACCAATTTTTGCAAGCATGTGAGAGGGGCCCACATCCACAAGCTAGGAAAGTTTGGTCCCACCCATCAGAGCATGTTTGGGTACGATGGTATGGGGAAGGCCCGGATTTTCCATGGCCTCTTAAGCACCAAGAGACTTGAAAAATCCACGTTGGGCACTAATTACAAATCCAAACATACTCCGATTGTGATCAAACTTTGCAGGAATGTGGCGGTGGGCCCCTCCCATGTGATTGCAAAGTGTGGTTTCCATCGGACCATGTTTGGGTACGATGGTATGGGGAAGACCCGGATTTTCCATGGCCTCAAGCGCACCAAAAGACTTGAAGAATCCACATTGGTGGGGCGATAATTACCAATTCAAACATGCTCTGGTTGTGACCAAACTTTACAAGCATGTGGGAGGTGGCCACTCCCACATGCTCACAAAGTTTGGTCCCCATCGGAGCATGTTTGGGTACAATGGTATGGGGAAGGCCTCGATTTTCCATGGCCTCTTAAACACCAAGAGACTTGAAAAATTTGCATTGAGCACTAATTTTGAATCCAAACATGCTCCGATTGTGACCACACTTTGCAAGAATGTGGGGGTGGGCCCCTCCCACATGCTTGCAAAGTTTCGTTTTCATCGAAGCATGTTTGGGTACGATGGTATGGGGAAGGCCCCGATTTTCCATGGCCTCGTAAGCACCAAGAGACTTGAAAAATCCGCACTGGGCGCGAATAACTAACTTGACCACGCTCCGATCATGACCAAACTTTGCAAGCATGAGGGAGGAGCCCACCCCCACATGCTTGCAAAGTTTGGTTCCCATCGGGAGCATGTTTGGGTATGATGGTGTGGGGAAGGCCCGGGTTTTCCATGGCCTCCTAAGCACCAAGAGACTTGAGAAATCCACACTGGGGGCTAGTTACCAATCCAAACATGCTCCGATTCAGACCAAACTTTGCAAGCATGTGGGGGTGGTCCCTTCCACATGCTTGCAAAGTTTGGTTCCCATTGGAGCATGTTTGGGTACGATGATATGGGGAAGGCCCGGATTTTCCATGGCCTCTTAAGCACCAAGAGACTTGAAAACTCTACGCTGGGCGCTAATTACTAACCCGAACATGTTTCGATCATGACCAATTTTTACAATCATGTGGGAGGGGCCCACATCCACATGCTTGGAAAGTTTGGTCCCACCCATCAGAGCATGTTTGGGTACGATGGTATGGGGAAGGCCCGGATTTTCCATGGCCTCTTAAGCACCAAGAGACTTGAAAAAGCCACATTGGGCACTCATTATTACAAATCGAAGCATGCTCCGATTGTGACCAAACTTTACAAGCATGTGGGGGTGGGCCCCTCCCACATGCTTCCAAAGTTTGGGGTGGGCCCCTCCCAAATACTTGCAAAGTTTACTTCCCATCGAAGCATGTTTGGGTACGATGGTATGGAGAAGGCCTGGAATTTCCATGGCCTCAAGAGCACCAAGAGACTTGAAAAATCTACACTGGGCGCTAATTACCAATTCAAACTTGCTCCGGTTGTGACCAAACTTTGCAGGCATGTGGGAGGGGCCCACTCCCACATGCTTGCAAAGTTTGGTCCGCATCGGAGCATGTTTGGGTACGATGGTATAGGGAAGGCCAGGACTTTCCATGGCCGCTTAAGCACCAAGAGACTTGAAAAATCCGTATTGGGCACTAATTCTCAATCCAAACATGCTTCGATTCTGACCAAACTTTGCAAGCATCGGACCATGTTTGGGTACGATGGTATGGGGAAGGCCTGGATTTTCCATGGCCTCAAGAGCACCAAGAGACTTGAAAAGTCCACACGCGTGGGCGGTAATTACCAATTCAAACATGCTCCGGTTGTGACCAAACTTTGCAAGCATGTGGGAGGGGCCCACTCCCACATTCTTGCAAAGTTTGGTCCCCATCGGAGCATGTTTGGGTACAATGGTATGGGGAAGGCCCGGATTTTCCATGGCCTCTTAAGCACCAAGAGACTTGAAAATTCTGCATTGAGCACTAATTTTCAATCCAAAGATGCTCCAATTGTGACCACACTTTGCAAGCATGTGGGGGTGGTCCCCTCCCACATGCTTTCAAAGTTTGGTTCCCATCGAAGCATGTGGGTACGATGGTATGGGGAAGGCCCCGATTTTCCATGGCCTTGTAAGCACCAAGAGACTTAAAAAATCCGCACTGGGCGCGAATAAGTAACCAGACCATGCTCCGATCATGACCAAACTTTGCAAGCATGTGGGAGGGGCCCACCCCCACATGCTTGCAAAGTTTGGTTCCCATCGAAGCATGTTTGGGTATGATGATATGGGGAAGGCCCGGATTTTCCATGGACTCCTAAGCACCAAGAGACTTGAGAAATCCACACTAGGGGCTAATTACCAATCCAAACATGCTCCGATTCTGACCAAACTTTGCAAGCATGTGCGGGTGGGCCCCTTCCACATGCTTGCAAAGTTTGGTTCCCATTGGAGCATGTTTGGGTACGATGATATGGGGAAGGCCCGGATTTTCCATGGCCTCTTAAGCACCAAGAGACTTGAAAACTCTGCACTGGGCGCTAACCCGAACATGCTCCGATCATTACCAATTTTTGCAAGCATGTGGGAGGGGGCCACATCCACATGTTTGGAAATTTTGGTCCTACCTATCGGAGCATATTTGGGTACGATGGTATGGGGAAGGCCCGGATTTTCCATGGCCTCTTAAGCACCAAGAGACTTGAAAAATCCACATTGGGCACTCATTATGCAAATCGAAACATGCTCCGATTATGACCAAACTTTACAAGCATGTGGGGGCGGGCCCCTCCCACATGCTTGCAAAGTTTGGGGTGGGCCCCTCCCAAATGCTTGCAAAGTTTTCTTCCCATCGAAGCATGTTTGGGTACGATGGTATGGGGAAGGCCCGGATTTTCCATGGCCTCAAGAGCACCAAGAGACTCGAAAAATCCACACTGGGCGCTAATTACCAATTCAAACTTGCTCCGGTTATGACTAAACTTTGCAAGCATGTGGGAAGGGCCCACTCCCACATGCTTGCAAAGTTTGGTCCCCATTTTGGGTACGATCGTATGGGGAAGGCCAGGACTTTTCATGGCCGCTTAAGCAGCAAGAGACTTGAAAAATCCGCATTGGGCACTAATTTTCAATCCAAACATGCTCCGATTGTGACCAAACTTTGCAAGCATCCGACCATGTTTCGGTACGATGGTATAGTGAAGGCCCCGATTTTCCATGGCCTCGTAAGCACCAAAAGACTTGAAAAATCTGCACTGGGGGCAAATTACTAACCCGACCACCCGATCATGACCAAACTTTGCAAGCATGTGGGAGGGGCCCACCCCCAGGTCCTTGAAAAGTTTGGTCCCCATCGGAGCATGTTTGGGTACGATGGTATGGGTAAGGCCCGGATTTTCCATGGACTCAAGAGCACCAAGAGACTTGAAAAATCCACACTCGTGGGCCGTAATTACCAATTCAAACATGCTCCAGTTGTGACCAAACTTTGCAAGCATGTGCGAGGGGCCCACTCCCACATGTTTACAAAGTTTGGTCCCCATCGGAGCATGTTTGGGTACAATGGTATGGGGAAGGCCTCGATTTTCCATGGCCTCTTAAACACCAAGAGACTTGAAAAATTTGTATTGAGCACTAATTTTCAATCCAAACATGCTCCAATTGTGACCACACTTTGCAAGAATGTGGGGGTGGGCCCCTCCCACATGCTTGCAAAGTTTGGTTCCCATCGAAGCATGTTTGGGTACGATGGTATGGGGAAGGCCCCGATTTTCCATGGCCTTGTAAGCACCAAGAGAATTGAGAAATCCACACTGGGGGCTAATTAGCAATCCAAACATGCTCTGATTCTAACCAAACTTTGCAAGCATGTGGGGGTGGCTCCCTTCCACATACTTGCAAAGTTTGGTTCCCATTGGAGCATGGTTGGGTACGATGATATGGGGAAGGCCCGGATTTTCCATGGCCTCTTAAGCACCAAGAGACTTGAAAACTCTGCACTGGGCGCTAATTACTAACCCGAACATGCTCCGATCATGACCAATTTTTGCAAGCATGTGAGAGGCGCCCACATCCACAAGCTTGGAAAGTTTGGTCCCACCCATCAGAGCATGTTTGGGTACGATGGTATGGAGAAGGCCCGGATTTTCCATGGCCTCTTAAGCACCAAGAGACTTGAAAAATCCAAGTTGGGCACTAATTACAAATCCAAACATACTCCGATTGTGATCAAACTTTGCAAGAATGTGGCGGTGGGCCCCTCCCATGTGATTGCAAAGTTTGGTTTCCATTGGACCACGTTTGGGTACGATGGTATGGGGAAGACCCGGATTTTCCATGGCCTCAAGAGCACCAAAAGACTTGAAAAATCCACACTGGTGGGGCGATAATTACCAATTCAAACATGCTCTGGTTGTGACCAAACTTTACAAGCATGTGGGAGGAGCCCACTCCCACATGCTTACAAAGTTTGGTCCCCATCGGAGCATGTTTGGGTACAATGGTATGGGGAAGGCCCGGATTTTCCATGGCCTCTTAAGCACCAAAAGACTTGAGAAATCTGCATTGAGCACTAATTTTGAATCCAAACATGCTCCGATTGTGACCACACTTTGCAAGCATGTGGGGGTGGGCCCCTCCCACATGCTTTCAAAGTTTGGTTCCCATCGAAGCATGTTTGGGTACGATGGTATGGGGAAGGCCCCGATTTTCCATGGCCTTGTAAGCACCAAGAGACTTGAGAAATCCATACTGGTGGCTAATTAGCAATCCAAACATGCTCCGATTCTGACCAAACTTTGCAAGCATGTGGGGGTGGGCCCCTTCCACATACTTGCAAAGTTTGGTTCCCATTGGAGCATGGTTGGGTACGATGATATGGGGAAGGCCCGGATTTTCCATGGCCTCTTAAGCACCAAGAGACTTGAAAACTCTGCACTGGGCGCTAATTACTAACCCGAACATGCTCCGATCATGACCAATTTTTGCAAGCATGTGGGAGGGGCCCACCTCCACAAGCTTGGAAAGTTTGGTCCCACCCATCAGAGCATGTTTGGGTACGATGGTATGGGGAATGCCCGGATTTTCCATGGCATCTTAAGCACCAAGAGACTTGAAAAATCCACGTTGGGCACTAATTACAAATCCAAACATACTCCGATTGCGATCAAACTTTGCAAGAATGTGGCGGTGGGCCCCTCCCATGTGATTGCAAAGTTTGGTTTCCATCGGACCATGTTTGGGTACGATGGTATGGGGAAGACCCGGATTTTCCATGGCCTCAAGAGCACCAAAAGACTTGAAAAATCCACACTGGTGGGGCGATAATTACCAATTCAAACATGCTCTGGTTGTGACCAAACTTTACAAGCATGTGGGAGGGGCCCACTCCCACATGCTTACAAAGTTTGGTCCCCATCGGAGAATGTTTTGGTACAATGGTATGGGGAAGGCCTCGATTTTCCATGGCCTCTTAAACACCAAGAGACTTGAAAAATTTGCATTGAGCACTAATTTTGAATCCAAACATGCTCCGATTGTGACCACACTTTGCAAGAATGTGGGGGTGGGTCCCTCCCACATGCTTGCAAAGTTTGGTTTCCATCGAAGCATGTTTGGGTACGATGGTATGGGGAAGGCCCCGATTTTCCATGGCCTCGTAAGCACCAAGAGACTTGAAAAATCCGCACTGGGCGCGAATAACTAACTTGACCACTCTCTGATCATGACCAAACTTTGCAAGCATGAGGGAGGAGCCCACCCCCACATGCTTGCAAAGTTTCGTTCCCATCGGAGCATGTTTGGGTATGATGGTATGGGGAAGGCCCGGGTTTTCCATGGCCTCCTAAGCGCCAAGAGGCTTGAGAAATCCACACTGGGGGCTAATTACCAATCCAAACATGCTCCGATTCTGACCAAACTTTGCAAGCATGTGGGGGTGGGTCCCTTCCACATACTTGCAAAGTTTGGTTCCCATTGGAGCATGGTTGGGTACGATGATATGGGGAAGGCCCGGATTTTCCATAGCCTCTTAAGCACCAAGAGACTTGAAAACTCTGCACTGGGCGCTAATTACTAACCCAAACATGCTCCGATCATGACCATATTTTGCAAGCATGTGAGAGGGGCCCACATCCACAAGCTAGGAAAGTTTGGTCCCACCCATCAGAGCATGTTTGGGTACGATGGTATGGGGAAGGCCCGGATTTTCCATGGCCTCTTAAGCACCAAGAGACTTGAGAAATCCACGTTGGGCACTAATTACAAATCCAAACATACTCCGATTGTGATCAAACTTTGCAAGAATGTGGCGGTGGGCCCCTCCCATGTGATTGCAAAGTGTGGTTTCCATCGGACCATGTTTGGGTACGATGGTATGGGGAAGACCAGGATTTTCCATGGCCTCAAGCGCACCAAAAGACTTGAAGAATCCACATTGGTGGGGCGATAATTACCAATTCAAACATGCTCTGGTTGTGACCAAACTTTACAAGCATGTGGGAGGGGGCCACTCCCACATGCTCACAAAGTTTGGTCCCCATCGGAGCATGTTTGGGTACAATGGTATGGGGAAGGCCTCGATTTTCCATGGCCTCTTAAACACCAAGAGACTTGAAAAATTTGCATTGAGCACTAATTTTGAATCCAAACATGCTCCGATTGTGACCACACTTTGCAAGAATGTGGGGGTGGGCCCCTCCCACATGCTTGCAAAGTTTCGTTTTCATCGAAGCATGTTTGGGTACGATGGTATGGGGAAGGCCCCGATTTTCCATGGCCTCGTAAGCACCAAGAGACTTGAAAAATCCGCACTGGGCGCGAATAACTAACTTGACCACGCTCCGATCATGACCAAACTTTGCAAGCATGAGGGAGGAGCCCACCCCCACATGCTTGCAAAGTTTGGTTCCCATCGGGAGCATGTTTGGGTATGATGGTGTGGGGAAGGCCCGGGTTTTCCATGGCCTCCTAAGCACCAAGAGACTTGAGAAATCCACACTGGGGGCTAGTTACCAATCCAAACATGCTCCGATTCAGACCAAACTTTGCAAGCATGTGGGGGTGGTCCCTTCCACATGCTTGCAAAGTTTGGTTCCCATTGGAGCATGTTTGGGTACGATGATATGGGGAAGGCCCGGATTTTCCATGGCCTCTTAAGCACCAAGAGACTTGAAAACTTTGCGCTGGGCGCTAATTACTAACCCGAACATGTTTCGATCATGACCAATTTTTACAATCATGTGGGAGGGGCCCACATCCACATGCTTGGAAAGTTTGGTCCCACCCATCAGAGCATGTTTGGGTACGATGGTATGGGGAAGGCCCGGATTTTCCATGGCCTCTTAAGCACCAAGAGACTTGAAAAAGCCACATTGGGCACTCATTATTACAAATCGAAGCATGCTCCGATTGTGACCAAACTTTACAAGCATGTGGGGGTGGGCCCCTCCCACATGCTTCCAAAGTTTGGGGTGGGCCCCTCCCAAATACTTGCAAAGTTTACTTCCCATCGAAGCATGTTTGGGTACGATGGTATGGAGAAGGCCTGGAATTTCCATGGCCTCAAGAGCACCAAGAGACTTGAAAAATCTACACTGGGCGCTAATTACCAATTCAAACTTGCTCCGGTTGTGACCAAACTTTGCAGGCATGTGGGAGGGGCCCACTCCCACATGCTTGCAAAGTTTGGTCCGCATCGGAGCATGTTTGGGTACGATGGTATAGGGAAGGCCAGGACTTTCCATGGCCGCTTAAGCACCAAGAGACTTGAAAAATCCGTATTGGGCACTAATTCTCAATCCAAACATGCTCCGATTCTGACCAAACTTTGCAAGCATCGGACCATGTTTGGGTACGATGGTATGGGGAAGGCCTGGATTTTCCATGGCCTCAAGAGCACCAAGAGACTTGAAAAATCCACACGCGTGGGCGGTAATTACCAATTCAAACATGCTCCGGTTGTGACCAAACTTTGCAAGCATGTGGGAGGGGCCCACTCCCACATTCTTGCAAAGTTTGGTCCCCATCGGAGCATGTTTGGGTACAATGGTATGGGGAAGGCCCGGATTTTCCATGGCCTCTTAAGCACCAAGAGACTTGAAAAATCTGCATTGAGCACTAATTTTCAATCCAAAGATGCTCCAATTGTGACCACACTTTGCAAGCATGTGGGGGTGGTCCCCTCCCACATGCTTTCAAAGTTTGGTTCCCATCGAAGCATGTGGGTACGATGGTATGGGGAAGGCCCCGATTTTCCATGGCCTTGTAAGCACCAAGAGACTTGAAAATCCGCACTGGGCGCGAATAAGTAACCAGACCATGCTCCGATCATGACCAAACTTTGCAAGCATGTGGGAGGGGCCCACCCCCACATGCTTGCAAAGTTTGGTTCCCATCGAAGCATGTTTGGGTATGATGATATGGGGAAGGCCCGGATTTTCCATGGACTCCTAAGCACCAAGAGACTTGAGAAATCCACACTAGGGGCTAATTACCAATCCAAACATGCTCCGATTCTGACCAAACTTTGCAAGCATGTGCGGGTGGGCCCCTTCCACATGCTTGCAAAGTTTGGTTCCCATTGGAGCATGTTTGGGTACGATGGTATGGGGAAGGCCCGGATTTTCCATGGCCTCTTAAGCACCAAGAGACTTGAAAACTCTGCACTGGGCGCTAACCCGAACATGCTCCGATCATTACCAATTTTTGCAAGCATGTGGGAGGGGGCCACATCCACATGTTTGGAAATTTTGGTCCTACCTATCGGAGCATATTTGGGTACGATGGTATGGGGAAGGCCCGGATTTTCCATGGCCTCTTAAGCACCAAGAGACTTGAAAAATCCACATTGGGCACTCATTATGCAAATCGAAACATGCTCCGATTGTGACCAAACTTTACAAGCATGTGGGGGCGGGCCCCTCCCACATGCTTGCAAAGTTTGGGGTGGGCCCCTCCCACATGCTTTCAAAGTTTTCTTCCCATCGAAGCATGTTTGGGTACGATGGTATGGGGAAGGCCCCGATTTTCCATGGCCTTGTAAGCACCAAGAGACTTGAGAAATCCACACTGGTGGGGGCTAATTAGCAATCCAAACATGCTCCGATTCTGACCAAACTTTGCAAGCATGTGGGGGTGGGCCCCTTCCACATACTTGCAAAGTTTGGTTCCCATTGGAGCATGGTTGGGTACGATGATATGGGGAAGGCCCGGATTTTCCATGGCCTCTTAAGCACCAAGAGACTTGAAAACTCTGCACTGGGCGCTAATTACTAACCCGAACATGCTCCGATCATGACCAATTTTTTCAAGCATGTGGGAGGGGCCCACATCCACAAGCTTGGAAAGTTTGGTCCCACCCATCAAAGCATGTTTGGGTACGATGGTATGGGGAAGGCCCGGATTTTCCATGGCCTCTTAAGCACCAAGAGACTTGAAAAATCCACGTTGGGCACTAATTACAAATCCAAACATACTCCGATTGTGATCAAACTTTGCAATAATTTGGAAGTGGGCCCCTCCCATGTGATTGCAAAGTTTGGTTTCCATCGAAGCATGTTTGGGTACGATGGTATGGGGAAGGCCCCGATTTTCCATGGCCTCGTAAGCACCAAGAGACTTGAAAAATCCGCACTGGGCGCGAATAACTAACTTGACCACGCTCTGATCATGACCAAACTTTGCAAGAATGAGGGAGGAGCCCACCCCCACATGCTTGCAAAGTTTGGTTCCCATCGGAGCATGTTTGGGTATGATGGTATGGGGAAGGCCCGGGTTTTCCATGGCCTCCTAAGCACCAAGAGACTTGAGAAATCCACACTGGGGGCTAATTACCAATCCAAACATGCTCCAATTCTGACCAAACTTTGCAAGCATGTGGGGGTGGGTCCCTTCCACATGCTTGCAAAGTTTGATTCCCATTGGAGCATGTTTGGGTACGATGATATGGGGAAGGCCCGGATTTTCCATGGCCTCTTAAGCACCAAGAGACTTGAAAACTCTGCGCTGGGCGCTAATTACTAACCCGAACATGTTTCGATCATGACCAATTTTTACAATCATGTGGGAGGGGCCCATATCCACATGCTTGGAAAGTTTGGTCCCACCCATCAGAGCATGTTTGGGTACGATGGTATGGGGAAGGCCCGGATTTTCCATGGCCTCTTAAGCACCAAGAGACTTGAAAAATCCACATTGGGCACTCATTATTACAAATCGAAGCATGCTCCGATTGTGACCAAACTTTACAAGCATGTGGGGGTGGGCCCCTCCCACATGCTTCCAAAGTTCGGGGTGGGCCCCTCCCAAATACTTGCAAAGTTTACTTCCCATCGAAGCATGTTTGGGTACGATGGTATGGAGAAGGCCTGGATTTTCCATGGCCTCAAGAGCACCAAGAGACTTGAAAAATCCACACTGGGCGCTAATTACCAATTCAAACTTGCTGCGGTTGTGACCAAACTTTGCAGGCATGTGGGAGGGGCCCACTCCCACATGCTTGCAAAGTTTGGTCCGCATCGGAGCGTGTTTGGGTACGATGGTATAGGGAAGGCCAGGACTTTCCATGGCTGCTTAAGCACCAAGAGACTTGAAAAATCCGTATTGGGCACTAATTCTCAATCCAAACATGCTCCGATTGTGACCAAACTTTGCAAGCATCGGACCATGTTTGGGTACGATGGTATAAGGAAGGCCTGGATTTTCCATGGCCTCAAGAGCACCAAGAGACTTGAAAAATCCACACGCGTGGGCGGTAATTACCAATTCAAACATGCTCCGGTTGTGACCAAACTTTGCAAGCATGTGGGAGGGGCCCACTCCCACATTCTTGCAAAGTTTGGTCCCCATCGGAGCATGTTTGGGTACAATGGTATGGGGAAGGCCGGATTTTCCATGGCCTCTTAAGCACCAAGAGACTTGAAAAATCTGCATTGAGCACTAATTTTCAATCCAAAGATGCTCCAATTGTGACCACACTTTGCAAGCATGTGGGGGTGGTCCCCTCCCACATGCTTTCAAAGTTTGGTTCCCATCGAAGCATGTTTGGGTACGATGGTATGGGGAAGGCCCCGATTTTCCATGGCCTTGTAAGCACCAAGAGACTTGAAAAATCCGCACTGGGCGCGAATAAGTAACCCGACCACGCTCCGATCATGACCAAACTTTGCAAGCATGTGGCAGGGGCCCACCTCCACATGCTTGCAAAGTTTGGTTCCCATCGAAGCATGTTTGGGTATGATGATATGGGGAAGGCCCGGATTTTCCATGGACTCCTAAGCACCAAGAGACTTGAGAAATCCACACTAGGGGCTAATTACCAATCCAAACATGCTCCGATTCTGCCAAACTTTGCAAGCATGTGGGGGTGGGCCCCTTCCACATGCTTGCAAAGTTTGGTTCCCATTGGAGCATGTTTGGGTACGATGATATGGGGAAGGCCCGGATTTTCCATGGCCTCTTAAGCACCAAGAGACTTGAAAACTCTGCACTGGGCGCTAACCCGAACATGCTCCAATCATTACCAATTTTTGCAAGCATGTGGGAGGGGCCCACATCCACATGTTTGGAAAGTTTGGTCCCACCCACATCGGAGCATATTTGGGTACGATGGTATGGGGAAGGCCCGGATTTTCCATGGCCTCTTAAGCACCAAGAGACTTGAAAAATCCACATTGGGCACTCATTATACAAATCGAAACATGCTCCGATTGTGACCAAACTTTACAAGCATGTGGGGGCGGGCCCCTCCCACATGCTTGAAAAGCTTGGGGTGGGCCCCTCCCAAATGCTTGCAAAGTCTGCTTCTAATCGAAGCATGTTTGGGTACGATGGTATGGGGAAGACCCGGATTTTCCATGGCCTCAAGAGCACCAAGAGACTCAAAAAATCCACACTGGGCGCTAATTACCAATTCAAACTTGCTCCGGTTATGACCAAACTTTGCAAGCATGTGGGAAGGGCCCACTCCCACATGCTTGCAAAGTTTGGTCCCCATCGGAGCATGTTTGGGTATGATCGTATGGGGAAGGCCAGGACTTTTCACGGCCGCTTAAGTAGCAAGAGACTTGAAAAATCCGCATTGGGCACTAATTTTCAATCCAAACATGCTCCGATTGTGACCAAACTTTGCAAGCATCCGACCATGTTTCGGTACGATGGTATAGTGAAGGCCCCGATTTTCCATGGCCTTGTAAGCACCAAGAGACTTGAAAAATCTACACTGGGGGCAAATTACTAACCCGACCACCCGATCATGACCAAACTTTGTAAGCATGTGGGAGGGGCCCACCCCACATCCTTGAAAAGTTTGGTACCCATCGGAGCATGTTTGGGTACGATGGTATGGGGAAGGCCCGGATTTTCCATGGACTCAAGAGCACCAAGAGACTTGAAAAATCCACACTCGTGGGCCGTAATTACCAATTCAAACATGCTCCAGTTGTGACCAAACTTTGCAAGCATGTGCGAGGGGACCACTCCCACATGCTTGCAAAGTTTGGTCCCCATTGGAGCACCTTTGGGTACAATGGTATGGGGAAGGCCCGGATTTTCCATGGCCTCTTAAGCACCAAGAGACTTGAGAAATCTGCATTGAGCACTAATTTTCAATCCAAACATGCTCCGATTGTGACCACACTTTGCAAGAACGTGGGGGTGGGCCCCTCCCACATGCTTTCAAAGTTTGGTTCCCATCGAAGCATGTTTGGGTACGATGGTATAGGGAAGGCCCCGATTTCTCATGGCCTGGTAAGCACCAAGAGACTTGAGAAATCCACACTGGGGGCTAATTAGCAATCCAAACATGCTCCGATTCTGACCAAACTTTGCAAGCATGTGGGAGTGGGTCCCTTCCACATACTTGCAAAGTTTGGTTCCCATTGGAGCATGGTTGGGTACGATGATATGGGGAAGGCCCGGATTTTCCATGGCCTCTTAAGCACCAAGAGACTTGAAAACTCTGCACTGGGCGCTAATTACTAACCCGAACATGCTCCGATCATGACCAATTTTTGCAAGCATGTGAGAGGGGCCCACATCCACAAGCATGGAAAGTTTGGTCCCACCCATCAGAGCATGTTTGGGTACGATGGTATGGGGAAGGCCCGGATTTTCCATGGCCTCTTAAGCACCAAGAGACTTGAAAAATCCACGTTGGGCACTAATTACAAATCCAAACATACTCCGATTGTGATCAAACTTTGCAAGAATGTGGCGGTGGGCCCCTCCCATGTGATTGCAAAGTTTGGTTTCCATCGGACCATGTTTGGGTACGATGGTATGGGGAAGACCCGGATTTTCCATGGCCTCAAGAGCACCAAAAGACTTGAAAAATCCACACTGGTGGGGCGACAATTACCAATTCAAACATGCTCTGGTTGTGACCAAACTTTACAAGCATGTGGGAGGGGCCCACTCCCACATAATTGCAAAGTTTGGCCCCCATCGGAGCATGTTTGGGTACAATGGTATGGGGAAGGCCCGGATTTTCCATGGCCTCTTAAGCACCAAGAGACTTGAGAAATCTGCATTGAGCACTAATTTTCAATCCAAACATGCTCCGATTGTGACCACACTTTGCAAGCATGTGGGGGTGGGCCCCTCCCACATGCTTTCAAAGTTTGGTTCCCATCGAAGCATGTTTGGGTACGATGGTATGGGGAAGGCCCCGATTTTCCATGGCCTTGTAAGCACCAAGAGACTTGAGAAATCCACACTGGGGGCTAATTAGCAATCCAAACATGCTCCGATTCTGACCAAACTTTGCAAGCATGTGGGGGTGGGCCCCTTCCACATACTTGCAAAGTTTGGTTCCCATTGGAGCATGGTTGGGTACGATGATATGGGGAAGGCCCGGATTTTCCATGGCCTCTTAAGCACCAAGAGACTTGAAAACTCTGCACTGGGTGCTAATTTCTAACCCGAACATGCTCCGATCATGACCAATTTTTGCAAGCATGTGGGAGGGGCCCACATCCACAAGCTTGGAAAGTTTGGTCCCACCCATCAGAGCATGTTTGGGTACGATGGTATGGGGAAGGCCCGGATTTTCCATGGCCTCTTAAGCACCAAGAGACTTGAAAAATCCACGTTGGGCACTAATTACAAATCCAAACATACTCCGACTGTGATCAAACTTTGCAAGAATGTGGGAGTGGGCCCCTCCCATGTGATTGCAAAGTTTGGTCTCCATCGGACCATGTTTGGGTACGATGGTATGGGGAAGACCCGGATTTTCCATGGCCTCAAGAGCACCAAAAGACTTGAAAAATCCACACTGGTGGGGCGATAATTACCAATTCAAACATGCTCTGGTTGTGACCAAACTTTACAAGCATGTGGGAGGGGCCCACTCCCACATGCTTACAAAGTTTGGTCCCCATCGGAGCATGTTTGGGTACAGTGGTATGGGGAAGGCCTCGATTTTCCATGGCCTCTTAAACACGAAGAGACTTGAAAAATTTGCATTGAGCACTAATTTTGAATCCAAACATGCTCCGATTGTGACCACACTTTGCAAGCATGTGGGGGTGGGCCCCTCCCACATGCTTTCAAAGTTTGGTTCCCATCGAAGCATGTTTGGGTACGATGGTATGGGGAAGGCCCCGATTTTCCATGGCCTCGTAAGCACCAAGAGACTTGAAAAATCCGCACTGGGCACGAATAACTAACTTGACCACTCTCCGATCATGACCAAACTTTGCAAGCATGAGGGAGGAGCCCACCCCCACATGCTTGCAAAGTTTCGTTCCCATCGGAGCATGTTTGGGTATGATGGTATGGGGAAGGCCCAGGTTTTCCATGGCCTCCTAAGCACCAAGAGACTTGAGAAATCCACACTGGGGGCTAATTACCAATCCAAACATGCTCCGATTCAGACCAAACTTTGCAAGCATGTGGGGGTGGATCCCTTCCACATGCTTGCAAAGTTTGGTTCCCATTGGAGCATGTTTGGGTACGATGATATGGGGAAGGCCCGGATTTTCCATGGCCTCTTAAGCACCAAGAGACTTGAAAACTCTGCTCTGGGCGCTAATTACTAACCCGAACATGTTTCGATCATGACCAATTTTTACAATCATGTGGGAGGGGCCCACATCCACATGCTTGGAAAGTTTGGTCCCACCCATCAGAGCATGTTTGGGTACGATGGTATGGGGAAGGCCCGGATTTTCCATGGCCTCTTAAGCACCAAGAGACTTGAAAAATCCACATTGGGCACTCATTATTACAAATCGAAGCATGCTCCGATTGTGACCAAACTTTACAAGCATGTGGGGGTGGGCCCCTCCCACATGCTTCCAAAGTTTGGGGTGGGCCCCTCCCAAATACTTGCAAAGTTTACTTCCCATCGAAGCATGTTTGGGTACGATGGTATGAAGAAGGCCTGGATTTTCCATGGCCTCAAGAGCACCAAGAGACTTGAAAAATCCACACTGGGCCCTAATTACCAATTCAAACTTGCTCCGGTTGTGACCAAACTTTGCAGGCATGTGGGAGGGGCCCACTCCCACATGCTTGCAAAGTTTGGTCCGCATCGGAGCATGTTTGGGTACGATGGTATAGGGAAGGCCAGGACTTTCCATGGCTGCTTAAGCACCAAGAGACTTGAAAAATCCGTATTGGGCACTAATTCTCAATCCAAACATGCTCCGATTGTGACCAAACTTTGCAAGCATCGGACCATGTTTGGGTCAATGGTATGGGGAAGGCCTGGATTTTCCATGGCCTCAAGAGCACCAAGAGACTTGAAAAATCCACACGCGTGGGCGGTAATTACCAATTCAAACATGCTCCGGTTGTGACCAAACTTTGCAAGCATGTGGGAGGGGCCCACTCCTACATTCTTGCAAAGTTTGGTCCCCATCGGAGCATGTTTGGGTACAATGGTATGGGGAAGGCCCGGATTTTCCATGGCCTCTTAAGCACCAAGAGACTTGAAAAATCTGCATTGAGCACTAATTTTCAATCCAAAGATGCTCCAATTGTGACCACACTTTGCAAGCATGTGGGGGTGGTCCCCTCCCACATGCTTTCAAAGTTTGGTTCCCATCGAAGCATGTTTGGGTACGATGGTATGGGGAAGGCCCCGATTTTCCATGGCCTTGTAAGCACCAAGAGACTTGAAAAATCCGCACTGGGCGCGAATAAGTAACCCGACCACGCTCCGATCATGACCAAACTTTGCAAGCATGTGGGAGGGGCCCACCCCCACATGCTTGCAAATTTTGGTTCCCATCGAAGCATGTTTGGGTATGATGATATGGGGAAGACCCGGATTTTCCATGGACTCCTAAGCACCAAGAGACTTGAGAAATCCACACTAGGGGCTAATTACCAATCCAAACATGCTCCGATTCTGCCAAAATTAGCAAGCATGTGGGGGTGGGCCCCTTCCACATGCTTGCAAAGTTTGGTTCCCATTGGAGCATGTCTGGGTACGATGATATCGGGAAGGCCCGGATTTTCCATGGCCTCTTAAGCACCAAGAGACTTGAAAACTCTGCACTGGGCGCTAACCCGAACATGCTCCGATCATTACCAATTTTTGCAAGCACGTGGGAGGGGCCCACATCCACATGTTTGGAAAGTTTGGTCCCACCTATCGGAGCATATTTGGGTACGATGGTATGGGGAAGGCCCGGATTTTCCATGGCCTCTTAAGCACCAAGAGACTTGAAAAATCCACATTGGGCACTCATTATACAAATCGAAACATGCTCCGATTGCGACCAAACTTCACAAGCATGTGGGGGCGGGCCCCTCCCACATGCTTGCAAAGTTTGGGGTGGGCCCCTCCCAAATGCTTGCAAAGTTTGCTTCCCATCGAAGCATGTTTGGGTATGATGGTATGGGGAAGGCCCCGATTTTCCATGGCCTTGTAAGCACCAAGAGACTTGAGAAATCCACACTGGGGGCTAGCAATCCAAACATGCTCCGATTCTGACCAAACTTTGCAAGCATGTGGGGGTGGGCCCCTTCCACATACTTGCAAAGTTTGGTTCCCATTGGAGCATGGTTGGGTACGATGATATGGGGAAGGCCCGGATTTTCCATGGCCTCTTAAGCACCAAGAGACTTGAAAACTCTGCACTGGGCACTAATTACTAACCCGAACATGCTCCGATCATGACCAATTTTTGTAAGCATGTGGGAGGGGCCCACATCCACAAGCTTGGAAAGTTTGGTCCCACCCATCAGAGCATGTTTGGGTACGATGGTATGGGGAAGGCCCAGATTTTCCATGGCCTCTTAAGCACCAAGAGACTTGAAAAATCCACGTTGGGCACTAATTACAAATCCAAACATACTCCGATTGTGATCAAACTTTGCAAGAATGTGGCGGTGGGCCCCTCCCATGTGATTGCAAAGTTTGGTTTCCATCGGACCATGTTTGGGTACGATGGTATGGGGAAGACCCGGATTTTCCATGGCCTCAAGAGCACCAAAAGACTTGAAAAATCCACACTGGTGGGGCGATAATTACCAATTCAAACATGCTCTGGTTGTGACCAAACTTTACAAGCATGTGGGAGGGGCCCACTCCCACATGCTTACAAAGTTTGGTCCCCATCGGAGCATGTTTGGGTACAATGGTATGGGGAAGGCCTCGATTTTCCATGGCCTCTTAAACACCAAGAGACTTGAAAAATTTGCATTGAGCACTAATTTTGAATCCAAACATGCTCCGATTGTGACTACACTTTGCAAGAATGTGGGGGTGAGCCCCTCCCACATGCTTGCAAAGTTTGGTTTCCATCGAAGCATGTTTGGGTACGATGGTATGGGGAAGGGCCCGATTTTCCATGGCCTCATAAGCACCAAGAGACTTGAAAAATCCGCACTGGGCGCGAATAGCTAACTTGACCATGCTCCGATCATGACCAAACTTTGCAAGCATGAGGGAGGAGCCCACCCCCACATGCTTGCAAAGTTTGGTTCCCATCGGAGCATGTTTGGGTATGATGGTATGGGGAAGGCCCGGGTTTTCCATGGCCTCCTAAGCACCAAGAGACTTGAGAAATCCACACTGGGGGCTACTTACCAATCCAAACATGCTCCGATTCTGACCAAACTTTGCAAGCATGTGGGGGTGGGTCCCTTCCACATGCTTGCAAAGTTTGGTTCCCATTGGAGCATGTTTGGGTACGATGATATGGGGAAGGCCCGGATTTTCCATGGCCTCTTAAGCACCAAGAGACTTGAAAACTCTGCGCTGGGCGCTAATTACTAACCCGAACATGTTTCGATCATGACCAAATTTTACAATCATGTGGGAGGGGCCCACATCCACATGCTTGGAAAGTTTGGTCCCACCCATCAGAGCATGTTTGGGTACGATGGTATGGGGAAGGCCCGGATTTTCCATGGCCTCTTAAGCACCAAGAGACTTGAAAAATCCACATTGGGCATTCATTATTACAAATCGAAGCATGCTCCGATTGTGACCAAACTTTACAAGCATGTGGGGGTGGGCCCCTCCCACATGCTTCCAAAGTTCGGGGTGGGCCCATCCCAAATACTTGCAAAGTTTACTTCCCATCGAAGCATGTTTGGGTACGATGGTATGGAGAAGGCCTGGATTTTCCATGGCCTCAAGAGCACCAAGAGACTTGAAAAATCTACACTGGGCGCTAATTACCAATTCAAACTTTCTCCGGTTGTGACCAAACTTTGCAGGCATGTGGGAGGGGCCCACTCCCACATGCTTGCAAAGTTTGGTCCGCATCGGAGCATGTTTGGGTACGATGGTATAGGGAAGGCCAGGACTTTCCATGGCCGCTTAAGCACCAAGAGACTTGAAAAATCCGTATTGGGCACTAATTCTCAATCCAAACATGCTCCGATTGTGACCAAACTTTGCAAACATCGGACCATGTTTGGGTACGATGGTATGGGGAAGGCCTGGATTTTCCATGGCCTCAAGAGCACCAAGAGACTTGAAAAATCAACACGCGTGGGCGGTAATTACAAATTCAAACATGCTCCGGTTGTGACCAAACTTTGCAAGCATGTGGGAGGGGCCCACTCCCACATTCTTGCAAAGTTTGGTCCCCATCGGGGAGCATGTTTGGGTACAATGGTATGGGGAAGGCCCGGATTTTCCATGGCCTCTTAAGCACCAAGAGACTTGAAAAATCTGCATTGAGCACTAATTTTCAATCCAAAGATGATCCAAATGTGACCACACTTTGCAAGCATGTGGGGGTGGTCCCCTCCCACATGCTTTCAAAGTTTGGTTCCCATCGAAGCATGTTTGGGTACGATGGTATGGGGAAGGCCCCGATTTTCCATGGCCTTGTAAGCACCAAGAGACTTGAAAAATCCGCACTGGGCGCGAATAAGTAACCCGACCACGCTCCGATCATGACCAAACTTTGCAAGCATGTGGGAGGGGCCCACCCCCACATGCTTGCAAAGTTTGGTTCCCATCGAAGCATGTTTGGGTATGATGATATGGGGAAGGCCCGGATTTTCCATGGACTCCTAAGCACCAAGAGACTTGAGAAATCCACACTAGGGGCTAATTACCAATCCAAACATGCTACGATTCTGACCAAACTTTGCAAGCATGTGGGGGTGGGTCCCTTCCACATACTTGCAAAGTTTGGTTCCCATTGGAGCATGGTTGGGTACGATGATATGGGGAAGGCCCGGATTTTCCATGGCCTCTTAAGCACCAAGAGACTTGAAAACTCTGCACTGGGCGCTAATTACTAACCCGAACATGCTCCGATCATGACCAATTTTGTAAGCATGTGAGAGGGGCCCACATCCACAAGCATGGAAAGTTTGGTCCCACCCATCAAAGCATGTTTGGGTACGATGGTATGGGGAAGGCCCGGATTTTCCATGGCCTCTTAAGCACCAAGAGACTTGAAAAATCCACGTTGGGCACTAATTACAAATCCAAACATACTCCGATTGTGATCAAACTTTGCAAGAATGTGGCGGTGGGCCCCTCCCATGTGATTGCAAAGTTTGGTTTCCATCGGACCATGTTTGGGTACGATGGTATGGGGAAGACCCGGATTTTCCATGGCCTCAAGAGCACCAAAAGACTTGAAAAATCCACACTGGTGGGGCGACAATTACCAATTCAAACATGCTCTGGTTGTGACCAAACTTTACAAGCATGTGGGAGGGGCCCACTCCCACATAATTGCAAAGTTTGGTCCCCATCAGAGCATGTTTGGGTACAATGGTATGGGGAAGGCCCGGACTTTCCATGGCCTCTTAAGCACCAAGAGACTTGAGAAATCTGCATTGAGCACTAATTTTGAATCCAAACATGCTCCGATTGTGACCACACTTTGCAAGGATGTGGGGGTGGGCCCCTGCCACATGCTTTCAAAGTTTGGTTCCCATCGAAGCATGTTTGGGTACGATGGTATGGGGAAGGCCCCGATTTTCCATGGCCTTGTAAGCACCAAGAGACTTGAGAAATCCACACTAGGGGCTAATTAGCAACCCAAACATGCTCCGATTCTGACCAAACTTTGCAAGCATGTGGGGGTGGGCCCCTTCCACATACTTGCAAAGTTTGGTTCCCATTGGAGCATGGTTGGGTACGATGATATGGGGAAGGCCCGGATTTTCCATGGCCTCTTAAGCACCAAGAGACTTGAAAACTCTGCACTGGGCGCTAATTACTAACCCGAACATGCTCCGATCATGACCAATTTTTGCAAGCATGTGGGAGGGGCCCACATCCACAAGCTTGGAAAGTTTGGTCCCACCCATGAGAGCATGTTTGGGTACGATGGTATGGGGAAGGCCCGGATTTTCCATGGCCTCTTAAGCACCAAGAGACTTGAAAAATCCACGTTGGGCACTAATTACAAATCCAAACATACTCCGATTGTGATCAAACTTTGCAAGAATGTGGCAGTGGGCCCCTCCCATGTGATTGCAAAGTTTGGTTTCCATCGGACCATGTTTGGGTACGATGGTATGGGGAAGACCCGGATTTTCCATGGCCTCAAGAGCACCAAAAGACTTGAAAAATCCACACTGGTGGGGCGATAATTACCAATTCAAACATGCTCTGGTTGTGACCAAACTTTACAAGCATGTGGGAGGGCCCCACTCCCACATGCTTACAAAGTTTGGTCCCCATCGGAGCATGTTGAGGTACAATGGTATGGGAAAGGCCTCGATTTTCCATGGCCTCTTAAACACAAAGAGACTTGAAAAATTTGCATTGAGCACTAATTTTGAATCCAAACATGCTCCGATTGTGACCACACTTTGCAAGAATGTGGGGGTGGGCCCCTCCCACATGCTTGCAAAGTTTGGTTTCCATCGAAGCATGTTTGGGTACGATGGTATGGGGAAGGCCCCGATTTTCCATGGCCTCGTAAGCACCAAGAGACTTGAAAAATCCGCACTGGGCGCGAATAACTAACTTGACCACTCTCCGATCATGACCAAACTTTTCAAGCATGAGGGAGGAGCCCACCCCCACATGCTTGCAAAGTTTGGTTCCCATCGGAGCATGTTTGGGTATGATGGTATGGGGAAGGCCCGGGTTTTCCATGGCCTCCTAAGCACCAAGAGACTTGAGAAATCCACACTGGGGGCTAATTACCAATCCAAACATGCTCCGATTCTGACCAAACTTTGCAAGCATGTGGGGGTGGGTCCCTTCCACATGCTTGCAAAGTTTGGTTCCCATTGGAGCATGTTTGGGTACGATGATATGGGGAAGGCCCGGATTTTCCATGGCCTCTTAAGCACCAAGAGACTTGAAAACTCTGCGCTGGGCGCTAATTACTAACCCGAACATGTTTCGATCATGACCAAATTTTACAATCATGTGGGAGGGGCCCACATCCACATGCTTGGAAAGTTTGGTCCCACCCATCAGAGCATGTTTGGGTACGATGGTATGGGGAAGGCCCGGATTTTCCATGGCCTCTTAAGCACCAAGAGACTTGAAAAATCCATATTGGGCACTCATTATTACAAATCGAAGCATGCTCCGATTGTGACCAAACTTTACAAGCATGTGGGGGTGGGCCCCTCCCACATGCTTCCAAAGTTCGGGGTGGGCCCATCCCAAATACTTGCAAAGTTTACTTCCCATCGAAGCATGTTTGGGTACGATGGTATGGAGAAGGCCTGGATTTTCCATGGCCTCAAGAGCACCAAGAGACTTGAAAAATCTACACTGGGCGCTAATTACCAATTCAAACTTGCTCCGGTTGTGACCAAACTTTGCAGGCATGTGGGAGGGGCCCACTCCCACATGCTTGCAAAGTTTGGTCCGCATCGGAGCATGTTTGGGTACGATGGTATAGGGAAGGCCAGGACTTTCCATGGCCGCTTAAGCACCAAGAGACTTGAAAAATCCGTATTGGGCACTAATTCTCAATCCAAACATGCTCCGATTGTGACCAAACTTTGCAAACATCGGACCATGTTTGGGTACGATGGTATGGGGAAGGCCTGGATTTTCCATGGCCTCAAGAGCACCAAGAGACTTGAAAAATCCACACGCGTGGGCGGTAATTACCAATTCAAACATGCTCCGGTTGTGACCAAAATTTGCAAGCATGTGGGAGGGGCCCACTCCCACATTCTTGCAAAGTTTGGTCCCCATCGGAGCATGTTTGGGTACAATGGTATGGGGAAGGCCCGGATTTTCCATGGCCTCTTAAGCACCAAGAGACTTGAAAAATCTGCATTGAGCACTAATTTTCAATCCAAAGATGCTCCAATTGTGACCACACTTTGCAAGCATGTGGGGGTGGTCCCCTCCCACATGCTTTCAAAGTTTGGTTCCCATCGAAGCATATTTGGGTACGATGGTATGGGGAAGGCCCCGATTTTCCATGGCCTTGTAAGCACCAAGAGACTTGAAAAATCCGCACTGGGTGCGAATAAGTAACCCGACCACGCTCCGATCATGACCAAACTTTGCAAGCATGTGGGAGGGGTCCACCCCCACATGCTTGCAAAGTTTGGTTCCCATCGAAGCATGTTTGGGTATGATGATATGGGGAAGGCCCGGATTTTCCATGGACTCCTAAGCACCAAGAGACTTGAGAAATCCACACTAGGGGCTAATTACCAATCCAAACATGCTCCGATTCTGCCAAACTTTGCAAGCATGTGGGGGTGGGCCCCTTCCACATTCTTGCAAAGTTTGGTTCCCATTGGAGCATGTCTGGGTACGATGATATGGGGAAGGCCCGGATTTTCCATGGCCTCTTAAGCACCAAGAGACTTGAAAACTCTGCACTGGGCGCTAACCCGAACATGCTCCGATCATTACCAATTTTTGCAAGCATGTGGGAGGGGCCCACATCCACATGTTTGGAAAGTTTGGTCCCACCTATCGGAGCATGTTTGGGTACGATGGTATGGGGAAGGCCCGGATTTTCCATGGCCTCTTAAGCACCAAGAGACTTGAAAAATCCACATTGGGCACTCATTATACAAATCAAAACATGCTCCGATTGTGACCAAACTTCACAAGCATGTGGGGGCGGGCCCCTCCCACATGCCTGCAAAGTTTGGGGTGGGCCCCTCCCAAATGCTTGCAAAGTTTGCTTCCCATCGAAGCATGTTTGGGTATGATGGTATGGGGAAGGCCCCGATTTTCCATGGCCTTGTAAGCACCAAGAGACTTGAAAAATCCACACTGGGGGCTAGCAATCCAAACATGCTCCGATTCTGACCAAACTTTGCAAGCATGTGGGGGTGTGCCCCTTCCACATACTTGCAAAGTTTTGTTTCCATTGGAGCATGGTTGGGTACGATGATATGGGGAAGGCCCGGATTTTCCATGGCCTCTTAAGCACCAAGAGACTTGAAAACTCTGCACTGGGCGCTAATTACTAACCCGAACATGCTTCGATCATGACCAATTTTTTCAAGCATGTGGGAGGGGCCCACATCCACAAGCTTGGAAAGTTTGGTCCCACCCATCAGAGGATGTTTGGGTACGATGGTATGGGGAAGGCCCGGATTTTCCATGGCCTCTTAAGCACCAAGAGACTTGAAAAATCCACGTTGGGCACTAATTACAAATCCAAACATACTCCGATTGTGATAAAACATTGCAAGAATGTGGCGGTGGGCCCCTCCCATGTGATTGCAAAGTTTGGTTTCCATCGGACCATGTTTGGGTACGATGGTATGGGGAAGACCCGGATTTTCCATGGCCTCAAGAGCACCAAAAGACTTGAAAAATCCACACTGGTGGGGCGATAATTACCAATTCAAACATGCTCTGGTTGTGACCAAACTTTACAAGCATGTGGGAGGGGCCCACTCCCACATGCTTACAAAGTTTGGTCCCCATCGGAGCATGTTTGGGTACAATGGTATGGGGAAGGCCTCGATTTTCCATGGCCTCTTAAACACCAAGAGACTTGAAAATTTTGCATTGAGCACTAATTTTGAATCCAAACATGCTCCGATTGTGACTACACTTTGCAAGAATGTGGGGGTGAGCCCCTCCCACATGCTTGCAAAGTTTGGTTTCCATCGAAGCATGTTTTGGTACGATGGTATGGGGAAGGGCCCGATTTTCCATGGCCTCGTAAGCACCAAGAGACTTGAAAAATCCGCACTGGGCGCGAATAGCTAACTTGACCACTCTCCGATCATGACCAAACTTTGCAAGCATGAGGGAGGAGCCCACCCCCACATGCTTGCAAAGTTTGGTTCCCATCGGAGCATGTTTGGGTATGATGGTATGGGGAAGGCCCGGGTTTTCCATGGCCTCCTAAGCACCAAGAGACTTGAGAAATCCACACTGGGGGCTAATTACCAATCCAAACATGCTCCGATTCTGACCAAACTTTGCAAGCATGTGGGGGTGGGTCCCTTCCACATGCTTGCAAAGTTTGGTTCCCATTGGAGCATGTTTGGGTACGATGATATGGGGAAGGCCCGGATTTTCCATGGCCTCTTAAGCACCAAGAGACTTGAAAACTCTGCGCTGGGCGCTAATTACTAACCCGAACATGTTTCGATCATGACCAAATTTTACAATCATGTGGGAGGGGCCCACATCCACATGCTTGGAAAGTTTGGTCCCACCCATCAGAGCATGTTTGGGTACGATGGTATGGGGAAGGCCCGGATTTTCCATGGCCTCTTAAGCACCAAGAGACTTGAAAAATCCACATTGGGCACTCATTATTACAAATCGAAGCATGCTCCGATTGTGACCAAACTTTACAAGCATGTGGGGGTGGGCCCCTCCCACATGCTTCCAAAGTTCGGGGTGGGCCCATCCCAAATACTTGCAAAGTTTACTTCCCATCGAAGCATGTTTGGGTACGATGGTATGGAGAAGGCCTGGATTTTCCATGGCCTCAAGAGCACCAAGAGACTTGAAAAATCTACACTGGGCGCTAATTACCAATTCAAACTTGCTCCGGTTGTGACCAAACTTTGCAGGCATGTGGGAGGGGCCCACTCCCACATGCTTGCAAAGTTTGGTCCGCATCGGAGCATGTTTGGGTACGATGGTATAGGGAAGGCCAGGACTTTCCATGGCCGCTTAAGCACCAAGAGACTTGAAAAATCCGTATTGGGCACTAATTCTCAATCCAAACATGCTCCGATTGTGACCAAACTTTGCAAACATCGGACCATGTTTGGGTACGATGGTATGGGGAAGGCCTGGATTTTCCATGGCCTCAAGAGCACCAAGAGACTTGAAAAATCAACATGCGTGGGCGGTAATTACCAATTCAAACATGCTCCGGTTGTGACCAAACTTTGCAAGCATGTGGGAGGGGCCCACTCCCACATTCTTGCAAAGTTTGGTCCCCATCGGGGAGCATGTTTGGGTACAATGGTATGGGGAAGGCCCGGATTTTCCATGGCCTCTTAAGCACCAAGAGACTTGAAAAATCTGCATTGAGCACTAATTTTCAATCCAAAGATGCTCCAATTGTGACCACACTTTGCAAGCATGTGGGGGTGGTCCCCTCCCACATGCTTTCAAAGTTTGGTTCCCATCGAAGCATGTTTGGGTACGATGGTATGGGGAAGGCCCCGATTTTCCATGGCCTTGTAAGCACCAAGAGACTTGAAAAATCCGCACTGGGCGCGAATAAGTAACCCGAGCACGCTCCGATCATGACCAAACTTTGCAAGCATGTGGGAGGGGCCCACCCCCACATGCTTGCAAAGTTTGGTTCCCATCGAAGCATGTTTGGGTATGATGATATGGGGAAGGCCCGGATTTTCCATGGACTCCTAAGCACCAAGAGACTTGAGAAATCCACACTAGGGGCTAATTACCAATCCAAACATGCTTCGATTCTGACCAAACTTTGCAAGCATGTGGGGGTGGGTCCCTTCCACATACTTGCAAAGTTTGGTTCCCATTGGAGCATGGTTGGGTACGATGATATGGGGAAGGCCCGGATTTTCCATGGCCCCTTAAGCACCAAGAGACTTGAAAACTCTGCACTGGGCGCTAATTACTAACCCGAACATGCTCCGATCATGACCAATTTTTGCAAGAATGTGGGAGGGGCCTACATCCACAAGCTTGGAAAGTTTGGTCCCACCCATCAGAGCATGTTTGGGTACGATGGTATGGGGAAGGCCCGGATTTGCCATGGCCTCTTAAGCACCAAGAGACTTGAAAAATCCACGTTGGGCACTAATTACAAATCCAAACATACTCCGATTGTGATCAAACTTTGCAAGAATGTGGCACTGGGCCCCTCCCATGTGATTGCAAAGTTTGGTTTCCATCCGACCATGTTTGGGTACGATGGTATGGGGAAGACCCGGATTTTCCATGGCCTCAAGAGCACCAAAAGACTTAAAAAATCCACACTGGTGGGGCGACAATTACCAATTCAAACATGCTCTGGTTGTGACCAAACTTTACAAGCATGTGGGAGGGGCCCACTCCCACATGCTTGCAAAGTTTGGTCCCCATCGGAGCATGTTTGGCTACAATGGTATGGGGAAGGCCCGGATTTTCCATGGCCTCTTAAGCACCAAGAGACTTGAGAAATCTGCATTGAGCACTAATTTTCAATCCAAACATGCTCCGATTGTGACCACACTTTGCAAGCATGTGGGGGTGGGCCCCTCCCACATGCTTTCAAAGTTTGGTTCCCATCGAAGCATGTTTGGGTACGATGGTATGGGGAAGGCCCCGATTTTCCATGGCCTTGTAAGCACCAAGAGACTTGAGAAATCCACACTCGGGGCTAATTATGGGGGCTAATTAGCAATCCAAACATGCTCCGATTCTGACCAAACTTTGCAAGCATGTGGGGGTGGGCCCCTTCCACATACTTGCAAAGTTTGGTTCCCATTGGAGCATGGTTGGGTACGATGATATGGGGAAGGCCCGGATTTTCCATGGCCTCTTAAGCACCAAGAGACTTGAAAACTCTGCACTGGGCGCTAATTACTAACCCGAACATGCTCCGATCATGACCAATTTTTGCAAGCATGTGGGAGGGGCCCACATCCACAAGCTTGGAAAGTTTGGTCCCACCCATGAGAGCATGTTTGGGTACGATGGTATGGGGAAGGCCCGGATTTTCCATGGCCTCTTAAGCACCAAGAGACTTGAAAAATCCACGTTGGGCACTAATTACAAATCCAAACATACTCCGATTGTGATCAAACTTTGCAAGAATGTGGCAGTGGGCCCCTCCCATGTGATTGCAAAGTTTGGTTTCCATCGGACCATGTTTGGGTACGATGGTATGGGGAAGACCCGGATTTTCCATGGCCTCAAGAGCACCAAAAGACTTGAAAAATCCACACTGGTGGGGCGATAATTACCAATTCAAACATGCTCTGGTTGTGACCAAACTTTACAAGCATGTGGGAGGGCCCCACTCCCACATGCTTACAAAGTTTGGTCCCCATCGGAGCATGTTGAGGTACAATGGTATGGGAAAGGCCTCGATTTTCCATGGCCTCTTAAACACAAAGAGACTTGAAAAATTTGCATTGAGCACTAATTTTGAATCCAAACATGCTCCGATTGTGACCACACTTTGCAAGAATGTGGGGGTGGGCCCCTCCCACATGCTTGC
This sequence comes from Cibotium barometz, assembly GCF_041138505.1. Lineage (NCBI taxonomy): Eukaryota > Viridiplantae > Streptophyta > Polypodiopsida > Cyatheales > Cibotiaceae > Cibotium > Cibotium barometz. The sequence goes on from NC_141060.1 coordinate 51,002,581, forward strand.
AAAGTTTGGTTTCCATCGAAGCATGTTTGGGTACGATGGTATGGGGAAGGCCCCGATTTTCCATGGCCTCGTAAGCACCAAGAGACTTGAAAAATCCGCACTGGGCGCGAATAACTAACTTGACCACGCTCCGATCATGACCAAACTTTGCAAGCATGAGGGAGGAGCCCACCCCCACATGCTTGCAAAGTTTCGTTTCCATCGGAGCATGTTTGGGTATGATGGTATGGGGAAGGCCCGGGTTTTCCATGGCCACCTAAGCACCAAGAGACTTGAGAAATCCACACTAGGGGCTAGTTACCAATCCAAACATGCTCCGATTCTGACCAAACTTTGCAAGCATGTGGGGGTGGGTCCCTTCCACATGCTTGCAAAGTTTGGTTCCCATTGGAGCATGTTTGGGTACGATGATATGGGGAAGGCCCGGATTTTCCATGGCCTCTTAAGCACCAAGAGACTTGAAAACTCTGCGCTGGGCGCTAATTACTAACCCGAACATGTTTCGATCATGACCAATTTTTACAATCATGTGGGAGGGGCCCACATCCACATGCTTGGAAAGTTTGGTCCCACCCATCAGAGCATGTTTGGGTACGATGGTATGGGGAAGGCCCGGATTTTCCATGGCCTCTTAAGCACCAAGAGACTTGAAAAATCCACATTGGGCACTCATTATTACAAATCGAAGCATGCTCCGATTGTGACCAAACTTTACAAGCATGTGGGGGTGGGCCCCTCCCACATGCTTCCAAAGTTCGGGGTGGGCCCATCCCAAATACTTGCAAAGTTTACTTCCCATCGAAGCATGTTTGGGTACGATGGTATGGAGAAGGCCTGGATTTTCCATGGCCTCAAGAGCACCAAGAGACTTGAAAAATCCACACTGGGCCCTAATTACCAATTCAAACTTGCTCCGGTTGTGACCAAACTTTGCAGGCATGTGGGAGGGGCCCACTCCCACATGCTTGCAAAGTTTGGTCCGCATCGGAGCATGTTTGGGTACGATGGTATAGGGAAGGCCAGGACTTTCCATGGCCGCTTAAGCACCAAGAGACTTGAAAAATCCGTATTGGGCACTAATTCTCAATCCAAACATGCTCCGATTGTGACCAAACTTTGCAAGCATCGGACCATGTTTGGGTACGATGGTATGGGGAAGGCCTGGATTTTCCATGGCCTCAAGAGCACCAAGAGACTTGAAAAATCCACACGCGTGGGCGGTAATTACCAATTCAAACATGCTCCGGTTGTGACCAAACTTTGCAAGCATGTGGGAGGGGCCCACTCCCACATTCTTGCAAAGTTTGGTCCCCATCGGAGCATGTTTGGGTACAATGGTATGGGGAAGGCCCGGATTTTCCATGGCCTCTTAAGCACCAAGAGACTTGAAAAATCTGCATTGAGCACTAATTTTCAATCCAAAGATGCTCCAATTGTGACCACACTTTGCAAGCATGTGGGGGTGGTCCCCTCCCACATGCTTTCAAAGTTTGGTTCCCATCGAAGCATGTTTGCGTACGATGGTATGGGGAAGGCCCCGATTTTCCATGGCCTTGTAAGCACCAAGAGACTTGAAAAATCCGCACTGGGCGCGAATAAGTAACCCGACCACGCTCCGATCATGACCAAACTTTGCAAGCATGTGGGAGGGGCCCACCCCCACATGCTTGCAAAGTTTGGTTCCCATCGAAGCATGTTTGGGTATGATGATATGGGGAAGGCCCGGATTTTCCATGGACTCCTAAGCACCAAGAGACTTGAGAAATCCACACTAGGGGCTAATTACCAATCCAAACATGCTCCGATTCTGCCAAACTTTGCAAGCATGTGGGGGTGGTCCCCTTCCACATGCTTGCAAAGTTTGGTTCCCATTGGAGCATGTTTGGGTACGATGATATGGGGAAGGCCCGGATTTTCCATGGCCTCTTAAGCACCAAGAGACTTGAAAACTCTGCACTGGGCGCTAACCCGAACATGCTCCGATCATTACCAATTTTTGCAAGCATGTGGGAGGGGCCCACATCCACATGTTTGGAAAGTTTGGTCCCACCTATCGGAGCTTATTTGGGTACGATGGTATGGGGAAGGCCCGGATTTTCCATGGCCTCTTAAGCACCAAGAGACTTGAAAAATCCACATTGGGCACTCATTATTACAAATCGAAACATGCTCCGATTGTGACCAAACTTTACAAGCATGTGGGGGCGGGCCCCTCCCACATGCTTGCAAAGTTTGGGGTGGGCCCCTCCCAAATGCTTGCAAAGTTTGCTTCCCATCGAAGCATGTTTGGGTACGATGGTATGGGGAAGGCCCCGATTTTCCATGGCCTTGTAAGCACCAAGAGACTTGAGAAATCCACACTGTAGCAATCCAAACATGCTCCGATTCTGACCAAACTTTGCAAGCATGTGGGGGTGGGCCCCTTCCACATACTTGCAAAGTTTGGTTCCCATTGGAGCATGGTTGGGTACGATGATATGGGGAAGGCCCGGATTTTCCATGGCCTCTTAAGCACCAAGAGACTTGAAAACTCTGCACTGGGCGCTAATTACTAACCCGAACATGCTCCGATCATGACCAATTTTTGCAAGCATGTGGGAGGGGCCCACATCCACAAGCATGGAAAGTTTGGTCCCACCCATCAGAGCATGTTTGGGTACGATGGTATGGGGAAGGCCCGGATTTTCCATGGCCTCTTAAGCACGAAGAGACTTGAAAAATCCACGTTGGGCACTAATTACAAATCCAAACATACTCCGATTGTGATCAAACTTTGCAAGAATGTGGCGGTGGGCCCCTCCCATGTGATTGCAAAGTTTGGTTTCCATCGGACCATGTTTGGTGGGTACGATGGTATGGGGAAGACCCGGATTTTCCATGGCCTCAAGAGCACCAAAAGACTTGAAAAATCCACACTGGTGGGGCGATAATTACCAATTCAAACATGCTCTGGTTGTGACCAAACTTTACAAGCATGTGGGAGGGGCCCACTCCCACATGCTTACAAAGTTTGGTCCCCATCGGAGCATGTTTGGGTACAATGGTATGGGGAAGGCCTCGATTTTCCATGGCCTCTTAAACACCAAGAGACTTGAAAAATTTGCATTGAGCACTAATTTTGAATCCAAACATGCTCCGATTGTGACCACACTTTGCAAGAATGTGGGGGTGGGCCCCTCCCATATGCTTGCAAAGTTTGGTTTCCATCGAAGCATGTTTGGGTACGATGGTATGGGGAAGGCCCCGATTTTCCATGGTCTCGTAAGCACCAAGAGACTTGAAAAATCCGCACTGGGCGCGAATAACTAACTTGACCACGCTCCGATCATGACCAAACTTTGCAAGCATGAGGGAGGAGCCCACCCCCACATGCTTACAAAGTTTCGTTCCCATCGGAGCATGTTTGGGTATGATGGTATGGGGAAGGCCCGGGTTTTCCATGGCCTCCTAAGCACCAAGAGACTTGAGAAATCCACACTAGGGGCTAATTACCAATCCAAACATGCTCCGATTCTGACCAAACTTTGCAAGCATGTGGGGGTGGGTCCCTTCCACATGCTTGCAAAGTTTGGTTCCCATTGGAGCATGTTTGGGTACGATGATATGGGGAAGGCCCGGATTTTCCATGGCCTCTTAAGCACCAAGAGACTTGAAAACTCTGCGCTGGGCGCTAATTACTAACCCGAACATGTTTCGATCATGACCAATTTTTACAATCATGTGGGAGGGGCCCACATCCACATGCTTGGAAAGTTTGGTCCCACCCATCAGAGCATGTTTGGGTACGATGGTATGGGGAAGGCCCGGATTTTCCATGGCCTCTTAAGCACCAAGAGACTTGAAAAATCCACATTGGGCACTCATTATTACAAATCGAAGCATGCTCCGATTGTGACCAAACTTTACAAGCATGTGGGGGTGGGCCCCTCCCACATGCTTCCAAAGTTCGGGGTGGGCCCCTCCCAAATACTTGCAAAGTTTACTTCCCATCGAAGCATGTTTGGGTACGATGGTATGGAGAAGGTCTGGATTTTCCATGGCCTCAAGAGCACCAAGAGACTTGAAAAATCCACACTGGGCCCTAATTACCAATTCAAACTTGCTCCGGTTGTGACCAAACTTTGCAGGCATGTGGGAGGGGCCCACTCCCACATGCTTGCAAAGTTTGGTCCGCATCGGAGCATGTTTGGGTACGATGGTATAGGGAAGGCCAGGACTTTCCATGGCCGCTTAAGCACCAAGAGACTTGAAAAATCCGTATTGGGCACTAATTCTCAATCCAAACATGCTCCGATTGTGACCAAACTTTGCAAGCATCGGACCATGTTTGGGTACGATGGTATGGGGAAGGCCTGGATTTTCCATGGCCTCAAGAGCACCAAGAGACTTGAAAAATCCACACGCGTGGGCGGTAATTACCAATTCAAACATGCTCCGGTTGTGACCAAACTTTGCAAGCATGTGGGAGGGGCCCACTCCCACATTCTTGCAAAGTTTGGTCCCCATCGGGGAGCATGTTTGGGTACAATGGTATGGGGAAGGCCCCGATTTTCCATGGCCTCTTAAGCACCAAGAGACTTGAAAAATCTGCATTGAGCACTAATTTTCAATCCAAACATGCTCCGATTCTGACCAAACTTTGCAAGCATGTGAGGGTGGGCCCCTTCCACATACTTGCAAAGTTTGGTTCCCATTGGAGCATGGTTGGGTACGATGATATGGGGAAGGCCCGGATTTCCATGGCCTTTTAAGCACCAAGAGACTTGAAAACTCTGCACTGGGCGCTAATTACTAACCCGAACATGCTCCGATCATGACCAATTTTTGCAAGCATGTGGGAGGGACCCACATCCACAAGCTTGGAAAGTTTGGTCCCACCCATCAGAGCATGTTTGGGTACGATGGTATGGGGAAGGCCCGGATTTTCCATGGCCTCTTAAGCACCAAGAGACTTGAAAAATCCACGTTGGGCACTAATTACAAATCCAAACATACTCCGATTGTGATCAAACTTTGCAAGAATGTGGCGGTGGGCCCCTCCCATGTGATTGCAAAGTTTGGTTTCCATCGGACCATGTTTGGTGGGTACGATGGTATGGGGAAGACCCGGATTTTCCATGGCCTCAAGAGCACCAAAAGACTTGAAAAATCCACACTGGTGGGGCGATAATTACCAATTCAAACATGCTCTGGTTGTGACCAAACTTTACAAGCATGTGGGAGGGGCCCACTCCCACATGCTTACAAAGTTTGGTCCCCCCATCGGAGCATGTTTGGGTACAATGGTATGGGGAGGGCGCGGATTTTCCATGGCCTCTTAAACACCAAGAGACTTGAAAAATTTGCATTGAGCACTAATTTTGAATCCAAACATGCTCTGATTGTGACCACACTTTGCAAGAATGTGGGGGTGGGCCCCTCCCACATGCTTGCAAAGTTTGGTTTCCATCGAAGCATGTTTGGGTACGATGGTATGGGGAAGGCCCCGATTTTCCATGGCCTCGTAAGCACCAAGAGACTTGAAAAATCCGCACTGGGCGCGAATAACTAACTTGACCACGCTCCGATCATGACCAAACTTTGCAAGCATGAGGGAGGAGCCCACCCCCACATGCTTGCAAAGTTTGGTTCCCATCGGAGCATGTTTGGGTATGATGGTATGGGGAAGGCCCGGGTTTTCCATGGCCTCCTAAGCACCAAGAGGCTTGAGAAATCCACACTGGGGGCTAATTACCAATCCAAACATGCTCCGATTCTGACCAAACTTTGCAAGCATGTGGGGGTGGGTCCCTTCAACATGCTTGCAAAGTTTGGTTCCCATTGGAGCATGTTTGGGTACGATGATATGGGGAAGGCCCGGATTTTCCATGGCCTCTTAAGCACCAAGAGACTTGAAAACTCTGCGCTGGGCGCTAATTACTAACCCGAACATGTTTCGATCATGATTAATTTTTACAATCATGTGGGAGGGGCCCACATCCACATGCTTGGAAAGTTTGGTCCCACCCATCAGAGCATGTTTGGGTACGATGGTATGGGGAAGGCCCGGATTTTCCATGGCCTCTTAAGCACCAAGAGACTTGAAAAATCCACATTGGGCACTCATTATTACAAATCGAAGCATGCTCCGATTGTGACCAAACTTTACAAGCATGTGGGGGTGGGCCCCTCCCACATGCTTCCAAAGTTCGGGGTGGGCCCATCCCAAATACTTGCAAAGTTACTTCCCATCGAAGCATGTTTGGGTACGATGGTATGGAGAAGGCCTGGATTTTCCATGGCCTCAAGAGCACCAAGAGACTTGAAAAATCTACACTGGGCGCTAATTACCAATTCAAACTTGCTCCGGTTGTGACCAAACTTTGCAGGCATGTGGGAGGGGCCCACTCCCACATGCTTGCAAAGTTTGGTCCGCATCGGAGCATGTTTGGGTACGATGGTATAGGGAAGGCCAGGACTTTCCATGGCCGCTTAAGCACCAAGAGACTTGAAAAATCCGTATTGGGCACTAATTCTCAATCCAAACATGCTCCGATTGTGACCAAACTTTGCAAACATCGGACCATGTTTGGGTACGATGGTATGGGGAAGGCCTGGATTTTCCATGGCCTCAAGAGCACCAAGAGACTTGAAAAATCCACACGCGTGGGCGGTAATTACCAATTCAAACATGCTCCGGTTGTGACCAAACTTTGCAAGCATGTGGGAGGGGCCCACTCCCACATTCTTGCAAAGTTTGGTCCCCATCGGGGAGCATGTTTGGGTACAATGGTATGGGGAAGGCCCGGATTTTCCATGGCCTCTTAAGCACCAAGAGACTTGAAAAATCTGCATTGAGCACTAATTTTCAATCCAAAGATGATCCAAATGTGACCACACTTTGCAAGCATGTGGGGGTGGTCCCCTCCCACATGCTTTCAAAGTTTGGTTCCCATCGAAGCATGTTTGGGTACGATGATATGAGAAAGGCCCCGATTTTCCATGGCCTTGTAAGCACCAAGAGACTTGAAAAATCCGCACTGGGCGCGAATAAGTAACCCGACCACGCTCCGATCATGACCAAACTTTGCAAGCATGTGGAGGGGCCCACCCCCACATGCTTGCAAAGTTTGGTTCCCATCGAAGCATGTTTGGGTATGATGATATGGGGAAGGCCCGGATTTTCCATGGACTCCTAAGCACCAAGAGACTTGAGAAATCCACACTAGGGGCTAATTACCAATCCAAACATGCTCCGATTCTGCCAAACTTTGCAAGCATGTGGGGGTGGGCCCCTTCCACATGCTTGCAAAGTTTGGTTCCCATTGGAGCATGTTTGGGTACGATGATATGGGGAAGGCCCGGATTTTCCATGGCCTCTTAAGCACCAAGAGACTTGAAAACTCTGCACTGGGCGCTAATTACTAACCCGAACATGCTCCGATCATGACCAATTTTGCAAGCATGTGAGAGGGGCCCACATCCACAAGCATGGAAAGTTTGGTCCCACCCATCAGAGCATGTTTGGGTACGATGGTATGGGGAAGGCCCGGATTTTCCATGGCCTCTTAAGCACCAAGAGACTTGAAAAATTCACGTTGGGCACTAATTACAAATCCAAACATACTCCGATTGTGATCAAACTTTGCAAGAATGTGGCGGTGGGCCCCTCCCATGTGATTGCAAAGTTTGGTTTCCATCGGACCATGTTTGGGTACGATGGTATGGGGAAGACCCGGATTTTCCATGGCCTCAAGAGCACCAAAAGACTTGAAAAATCCACACTGGTGGGGCGACAATTACCAATTCAAACATGCTCTGGTTGTGACCAAACTTTACAAGCATGTGGGAGGGGCGCACTCCCACATGCTTGCAAAGTTTGGTCCCCATCGGAGCATGTTTGGGTACAATGGTACGGGGAAGGCCCGGATTTTCCATGGCCTCTTAAGCACCAAGAGACTTGAGAAATCTGCATTGAGCACTAATTTTCAATCCAAACATGCTCCGATTGTGACCACACTTTGCAAGCATGTGGGGGTGGGCCCCTCCCACATGCTTTCAAAGTTTGGTTCCCATCGAAGCATGTTTGGGTACGATGGTATGGGGAAGGCCCCGATTTTCCATGGCCTTGTAAGCACCAAGAGACTTGAGAAATCCACACTGGGGGCTAATTAGCAATCCAAACATGCTCCGATTCTGAACAAACTTTGCAAGCATGTGGGGGTGGGCCCCTTCCACATACTTGCAAAGTTTGGTTCCCATTGGAGCATGGTTGGGTACGATGATATGGGGAAGGCCCGGATTTTCCATGGCCTCTTAAGCACCAAGAGACTTGAAAACTCTGCACTGGGCGCTAATTACTAACCCGAACATGCTCCGATCATGACCAATTTTTGCAAGCATGTGGGAGGGGCCCACATCCACAAGCTTGGAAAGTTTGGTCCCACCCATTAGAGCATGTTTGGGAACGATGGTATGGGGAAGGCCCGGATTTTCCATGACCTCTTAAGCACCAAGAGACTTGAAAAATCCACGTTGGGCACTAATTACAAATCCAAACATACTCCGATTGTGATCAAACATTGCAAGAATGTGGCAGTGGGCCCCTCCCATGTGATTGCAAAGTTTGGTTTCCATCGGACCATGTTTGGGTACGATGGTATGGGGAAGACCCGGATTTTCCATGGCCTCAAGAGCACCAAAAGACTTGAAAAATCCACACTGGTGGGGCGATAATTACCAATTCAAACATGCTCTGGTTGTGACCAAACTTTACAAGCATGTGGGAGGGGCCCACTCCCACATGCTTACAAAGTTTGGTCCCCATCGGAGCATGTTTGGGTACAATGGTATGGGGAAGGCCTCGATTTTCCATGGCCTCTTAAACACCAAGAGACTTGAAAAATTTGCATTGAGCACTAATTTTGAATCCAAACATGCTCCAATTGTGACCACACTTTGCAAGAATGTGGGGGTGGGCCCCTCCCACATGCTTGCAAAGTTTGGTTTCCATCGAAGCATGTTTGGGTACGATGGTATGGGGAAGGCCCCGATTTTCCATGGCCTCGTAAGCACCAAGAGACTTGAAAAATCCGCACTGGGCGCGAATAACTAACTTGACCACGCTCCGATCATGACCAAACTTTGCAAGCATGAGGGAGGAGCCCACCCCCACATGCTTGCAAAGTTTGGTTCCCATCGGAGCATGTTTGGGTATGATGGTATGGGGAAGGCCCGGGTTTTCCATGGCCTCCTAAGCACCAAGAGACTTGAGAAATCCACACTGGGGGCTAATTACCAATCCAAACATGCTCCGATTCTGACCAAACCTTGCAAGCATGTGGGGGTGGGTCCCTTCCACATGCTTGCAAAGTTTGGTTCCCATTGGAGCATGTTTGGGTACGATGATATGGGGAAGGCCCGGATTTTCCATGGCCTCTTAAGCACCAAGAGACTTGAAAACTCTGCGCTGGGCGCTAATTACTAACCCGAACATGTTTCGATCATGACCAAATTTTACAATCATGTGGGAGGGGCCCACATCCACATGCTTGGAAAGTTTGGTCCCACCCATCAGAGCATGTGTGGGTACGATGGTATGGGGAAGGCCCGGATTTTCCATGGCCTCTTAAGCACCAAGAGACTTGAAAAATCCACATTGGGCACTCATTATTACAAATCGAAGCATGCTCCGATTGTGACCAAACTTTACAAGCATGTGGGGGTGGGCCCCTCCCACATGCTTCCAAAGTTCGGGGTGGGCCCATCCCAAATACTTGCAAAGTTTACTTCCCATCGAAGCATGTTTGGGTACGATGGTATGGAGAAGGCCTGGATTTTCCATGGCCTCGAGAGCACCAAGAGACTTGAAAAATCTACACTGGGCGCTAATTACCAATTCAAACTTGCTCCGGTTGTGACCAAACTTTGCACGCATGTGGGAGGGGCCCACTCCCACATGCTTGCAAAGTTTGGTCCGCATCGGAGCATGTTTGGGTACGATGGTATAGGGAAGGCCAGGACTTTCCATGGCCGCTTAAGCACCAAGAGACTTGAAAAATCCGTATTGGGCACTAATTCTCAATCCAAACATGCTCCGATTGTGACCAAACTTTGCAAACATCGGACCATGTTTGGGTACGATGGTATGGGGAAGGCCTGGATTTTCCATGGCCTCAAGAGCACCAAGAGACTTGAAAAATCCACACGCGTGGGCGGTAATTACCAATTCAAACATGCTCCGGTTGTGACCAAACTTTGCAAGCATGTGGGAGGGAGCATGTTTGGGTACAATGGTATGGGGAAGGCCCGGATTTTCCATGGCCTCTTAAGCACCAAGAGACTTGAAAAATCTGCATTGAGCACTAATTTTCAATCCAAAGATGATCCAAATGTGACCACACTTTGCAAGCATGTGGGGGTGGTCCCCTCCCACATGCTTTCAAAGTTTGGTTCCCATCGAAGCATGTTTGGGTACGATGGTATGGGGAAGGCCCCGATTTTCCATGGCCTTGTAAGCACCAAGAGACTTGAAAAATCCGCACTGGGCGCGAATAAGTAACCCGACCACGCTCCGATCATGACCAAACTTTGCAAGCATGTGGGAGGGGCCCACCCCCACATGCTTGCAAAGTTTGGTTCCCATCGAAGCATGTTTGGGTATGATGATATGGGGAAGGCCCGGATTTTCCATGGACTCCTAAGCACCAAGAGACTTGAGAAATCCACACTAGGGGCTAATTACCAATCCAAACATGCTCCGATTCTGACCAAACTTTGCAAGCATGTGGGGGTGGGTCCCTTCCACATACTTGCAAAGTTTGGTTCCCATTGGAGCATGGTTGGGTACGATGATATGGGGAAGGCCCGGATTTTCCATGGCCTCTTAAGCACCAAGAGACTTGAAAACTCTGCTCTGGGCGCTAATTACTAACCCGAACATGCTCCGATCATGACGAATTTTGCAAGCATGTGAGAGGGGCCCACATTTACAAGCATGGAAAGTTTGGTCCCACCCATCAGAGCATGTTTGGGTACGATGGTATGGGGAAGGCCCGGATTTTCCATGGCCTCTTAAGCACCAAGAGACTTGAAAAATCCACGTTGGGCACTAATTACAAATCCAAACATACTCCGATTGTGATCAAACTTTGCAAGAATGTGGCGGTGGGCCCCTCCCATGTGATTGCAAAGTTTGGTTTCCATCGGACCATGTTTGGGTACGATGGTATGGGGAAGACCCGGATTTTCCATGGCCTCAAGAGCACCAAAAGACTTGAAAAATCCACACTGGTGGGGCGACAATTACCAATTCAAACATGCTCTGGTTGTGACCAAACTTTACAAGCATGTGGGAGGGGCCCACTCCCACATGCTTGCAAAGTTTGGTCCCCATCGGAGCATGTTTGGGTACAATGGTATGGGGAAGGCCCGGATTTTCCATGGCCTCTTAAGCACCAAGAGACTTGAGAAATCTGCATTGAGCACTAATTTTCAATCCAAACATGCTCCGATTGTGACCACACTTTGCAAGAATGTGGGGGTGGGCCCCTCCCACATGCTTTCAAAGTTTGGTTCCCATCAAAGCATGTTTGGGTACGATGGTATGGGGAAGGCCCTGATTTTCCATGGCCTTGTAAGCACCAAGAGACTTGAGAAATCCACACTGGGGGCTAATTAGCAATCCAAACATGCTCCGATTCTGAACAAACTTTGCAAGCATGTGGGGGTGGGCCCCTTCCACATACTTGCAAAGTTTGGTTCCCATTGGAGCATGGTTGGGTACGATGATATGGGGAAGGCCCGGATTTTCCATGGCCTCTTAAGCACCAAGAGACTTGGAAACTTTGCACTGGGCGCTAATTACTAACCCGAACATGCTCCGATCATGACCAATTTTTGCAAGCATGTGGGAGGGGCCCACATCCACAAGCTTGGAATGTTTGGTCCCACCCATCAGAGCATGTTTGGGTACGATGGTATGGGGAAGGCCCGGATTTTCCATGGCCTCTTAAGCACCAAGAGACTTGAAAAATCCACGTTGGGCACTAATTACAAATCCAAACATACTTTGATTGTGATCAAACTTTGCAAGAATGTGGCAGTGGGCCCCTCCCATGTGATTGCAAAGTTTGGTTTCCATCGGACCATGTTTGGGTACGATGGTATGGGGAAGACCCGGATTTTCCATGGCCTCAAGAGCACCAAAAGACTTGAAAAATCCACACTGGGTGGGGCGATAACTACCAATTCAAACATGCTCTGGTTGTGACCAAACTTTACAAGCATGTGGGAGGGGCCCACTCCCACATGCTTACAAAGTTTGGTCCCCATCGGAGCATGTTTGGGTACAATGGTATGGGGAAGGCCTCGATTTTCCATGGCCTCTTAAACACCAAGAGACTTGAAAAATTTGCATTGAGCACTAATTTTGAATCCAAACGTGCTCCAATTGTGACCACGCTTTGCAAGAATGTGGGGGTGGGCCTCTCCCACATGCTTGCAAAGTTTGGTTTCCATCGAAGCATGTTTGGGTACGATGGTATGGGGAAGGCCCCGATTTTCCATGGCCTCGTAAGCACCAAGAGACTTGAAAAATCCGCACTGGGCGCGAATAACTAACTTGACCACGCTCCGATCATGACCAAACTTGGTAAGCATGAGGGAGGAGCCCACCCCCACATGCTTGCAAAGTTTGGTTCCCATCGGAGCATGTTTGGGTATGATGGTATGGGGAAGGCCCGGGTTTTCCATGGCCTCCTAAGCACCAAGAGACTTGAGAAATCCACACTGGGGGCTAATTACCAATCCAAACATGCTCCGATTCTGACCAAACTTTGCAAGCATGTGGGGGTGGGTCCCTTCAACATGCTTGCAAAGTTTGGTTCCCATTGGAGCATGTTTGGGTACGATGATATGGGGAAGGCCCGGATTTTCCATGGCCTCTTAAGCACCAAGAGACTTGAAAACTCTGCGCTGGGCGCTAATTACTAACCCGAACATGTTTCGATCATGACCAATTTTTACAATCATGTGGGAGGGGCCCACATCCACATGCTTGGAAAGTTTGGTCCCACCCATCAGAGCATGTGTGGGTACGATGGTATGGGGAAGGCCCGGATTTTCCATGGCCTCTTAAGCACCAAGAGACTTGAAAAATCCACATTGGGCACTCATTATTACAAATCGAAGCATGCTCCGATTGTGACCAAACTTTACAAGCATGTGGGGGTGGGCCCCTCCCACATGCTTCCAAAGTTCGGGGTGGGCCCCTCCCAAATACTTGCAAAGTTTACTTCCCATCGAAGCATGTTTGGGTACGATGGTATGGAGAAGGCCTGGATTTTCCATGGCCTCAAGAGCACCAAGAGACTTGAAAAATCTACACTGGGCGCTAATTACCAATTCAAACTTGCTCCGGTTGTGACCAAACTTTGCAGGCATGTGGGAGGGGCCCACTCCCACATGCTTGCAAAGTTTGGTCCGCATGGGAGCGTGTTTGGGTACGATGGTATAGGGAAGGCCAGGACTTTCCATGGCCGCTTAAGCACCAAGAGACTTGAAAAATCCGTATTGGGCACTAATTCTCAATCCAAACATGCTCCGATTGTGACCAAACTTTGCAAACATCGGACCATGTTTGGGTACGATGGTATGGGGAAGGCCTGGATTTTCCATGGCCTCAAGAGCACCAAGAGACTTGAAAAATCCACACGCGTGGGCGGTAATTAGCAATTCAAACATGCTCCGGTTGTGGCCAAACTTTGCAAGCATGTGGGAGGGGCCCACTCCCACATTCTTGCAAAGTTTGGTCCCCATCGGGGAGCATGTTTGGGTACAATGGTATGGGGAAGGCCCGGATTTTCCATGGCCTCTTAAGCACCAAGAGACTTGAAAAATCTGCATTGAGCACTAATTTTCAATCCAGAGATGATCCAAATGTGACCACACTTTGCAAGCATGTGGGGGTGGTCCCCTCCCACATGCTTTCAAAGTTTGGTTCCCATCGAAGCATGTTTGGGTACGATGATATGGGGAAGGCCCCGATTTTCCATGGCCTTGTAAGCACCAAGAGACTTGAAAAATCCGCACTGGGCGCGAATAAGTAACCCGACCACGCTCCGATCATGACCAAACTTTGCAAGCATGTGGGAGGGGCCCACCCCCACATGCTTGCAAAGTTTGGTTCCCATCGAAGCATGTTTGGGTATGATGATATGGGGAAGGCCCGGATTTTCCATGGACTCCTAAGCACCAAGAGACTTGAGAAATCCACACTAGGGGCTAATTACCAATCCAAACATGCTCCGATTCTGACCAAACTTTGCAAGCATGTGGGGGTGGGTCCCTTCCACATACTTGTAAAGTTTGGTTCCCATTGGAGCATGGTTGGGTACGATTATATGGGGAAGGCCCGGATTTTCCATGGCCTCTTAAGCACCAAGAGACTTGAAAACTCTGCACTGGGCGCTAATTACTAACCCGAACATGCTCCGATCATGACCAATTTTGCAAGCATGTGAGAGGGGCCCACATCCACAAGCATGGAAAGTTTGGTCCCACCCATCAGAGCATGTTTGGGTACGATGGTATGGGGAAGGCCCGGATTTTCCATGGCCTCTTAAGCACCAAGAGACTTGAAAAATCCACGTTGGGCACTAATTACAAATCCAAACATACTCCGATTGTGATCAAACTTTGCAAGAATGTGGCGGTGGGCCCCTCCCATGTGATTGCAAAGTTTGGTTTCCATCGGACCATGTTTGGGTACGATGGTATGGGGAAGACCCGGATTTTCCATGGCCTCAAGAGCACCAAAAGACTTGAAAAATCCACACTGGTGGGGCAACAATTACCAATTCAAACATGCTCTGGTTGTGACCAAACTTTACAAGCATGTGGGAGGGGCCCACTCCCACATGCTTGCAAAGTTTGGTCCCCATCGGAGCATGTTTGGGTACAATGGTATGGGGAAGGCCCGGATTTTCCATGGCCTCTTAAGCACCAAGAGACTTGAGAAATCTGCATTGAGCACTAATTTTCAATCCAAACATGCTCCGATTATGACCACACTTTGCAAGCATGTGGGGGTGGGCCCCTCCCACATGCTTTCAAAGTTTGGTTCCCATCGAAGCATGTTTGGGTACGATGGTATGGGGAAGGCCCCGATTTTCCATGGCCTTGTAAGCACCAAGAGACTTGAGAAATCCACACTGGGGGCTAATTAGCAATCCAAACATGCTCCGATTCTGAACAAACTTTGCAAGCATGTGGGGGTGGGCCCCTTCCACATACTTGCAAAGTTTGGTTCCCATTGGAGCATGGTTGGGTACGATGATATGGGGAAGGCCCGGATTTTCCATGGCCTCTTAAGCACCAAGAGACTTGAAAACTCTGCACTGGGCGCTAATTACTAACCCGAACATGCTCCGATCATGACCAATTTTTGCAAGCATGTGGGAGGGGCCCACATCCACAAGCTTGGAAAGTTTGGTCCCACCCATCAGAGCATGTTTGGGTACGATGGTATGGGGAAGGCCCGGATTTTCCATGGCCTCTTAAGCACCAAGAGACTTGAAAAATCCACGTTGGGCACTAATTACAAATCCAAACATACTCCGATTGTGATCAAACTTTGCAAGAATGTGGCAGTGGGCCCCTCCCATGTCATTGCAAAGTTTGGTTTCCATCGGACCATGTTTGGGTACGATGGTATGGGGAAGACCCGGATTTTCCATGGCCTCAAGAGCACCAAAAGACTTGAAAAATACCAATCCAAACATGCTCTGGTTGTGACCAAACTTTACAAGCATGTGGGAGGGGCCCACTCCCACATGCTTACAAAGTTTAGTCCCCATCGGAGCATGTTTGGGTACAATGGTATGGGGAAGGCCTCGATTTTCCATGGCCTCTTAAACACCAAGAGACTTGAAAATTTTGCATTGAGCACTAATTTTGAATCCAAACATGCTCCAATTGTGACCACACTTTGCAAGAATGTGGGGGTGGGCCCCTCCCACATGCTTGCAAAGTTTGGTTTCCATCGAAGCATGTTTGGGTACGATGGTATGGGGAAGGCCCCGATTTTCCATGGCCTCGTAAGCACCAAGAGACTTGAAAAATCCGCATTGGGCACGAATAACTAACTTGACCACGCTCCGATCATGACCAAACTTTGCAAGGATGAGGGAGGAGCCCACCCCCACATGCTTGCAATGTTTGGTTCCCATCGGAGCATGGTTGGGTATGATGGTATGGGGAAGGCCCGGGTTTGCCATGGCCTCCTAAGCACCAAGAGACTTGAGAAATGCACACTGGGGGCTAATTACCAATCCAAACATGCTCCGATTCTGACCAAACTTTGCAAGCATGTGGGGGTGGGTCCCTTCCACATGCTTGCAAAGTTTGGTTCCCATTGGAGCATGTTTGGGTACGATGATATGGGGAAGGCCCAGATTTTCCATGGCCTCTTAAGCACCAAGAGACTTGAAAACTCTGCGCTGGGCGCTAATTACTAACCCGAACATGTTTCGATCATGACCAATTTTTACAATCATGTGGGAGGGGCCCACATCCACATGCTTGGAAAGTTTGGTCCCACCCATCAGAGCATGTTTGGGTACGATGGTATAGGGAAGGCCCGGATTTTCCATGGCCTCTTAAGCACTAAGAGACTTGAAAAATCCACATTGGGCACTCATTATTACAAATCGAAGCATGCTCCGATTGTGACCAAACTTTACAAGCATGTGGGGGTGGGCCCCTCCCACATGCTTCCAAAGTTCGAGGTGGGCCCCTCCCAAATACTTGCAAAGTTTACTTCCCATCGAAGCATGTTTGGGTACGATGGTATGGAGAAGGCCTGGATTTTCCATGGCCTCAAGAGCACCAAGAGACTTGAAAAATCCACACTGGGCCCTAATTACCAATTCAAACTTGCTCGGGTTGTGACCAAACTTTGCAGGCATGTGGGAGGGGCCCACTCCCACATGCTTGCAAAGTTTGGCCCGCATCGGAGCATGTTTGGGTACGATGGTATAGGGAAGGCCAGGACTTTCCATGGCCGCTTAAGCACCAAGAGACTTGAAAAATCCGTATTGGGAACTAATTCTCAATCCAAACATGCTCCGATTGTGACCAAACTTTGCAACCGTCGGACCATGTTTGGGTACGATGGTATGGGGAAGGCCTGGATTTTCCATGGCCTCAAGAGCACCAAAAGACTTAAAAAATCCGCAAGCGTGGGCGGTAATTACCAATTCAAACATGCTCTGGTTGTGACCAAACTTTGCAAGCATGTGGGAGGGGCCCACTCCCACATTCTTGCAAAGTTTGGTCCCCATCGGAGCATGTTTGGGTACAATGGTATGGGGAAGGCCCGGATTTTCCATGGCCTCTTAAGCACCAAGAGACTTGAAAAATCTGCATTGAGCACTAATTTTCAATCCAAAGATGCTCCAATTGTGACCACACTTTGCAAGCATGTGGGGGTGGTCCCCTCCCACATGCTTTCAAAGTTTGGCATGTTTGGGTACGATGGTATGGGGAAGGCCCCGATTTTCCATGGCCTTGTAAGCACCAAGAGACTTGAAAAATCCGCACTGGGCGCGAATAAGTAACCCGACCACGCTCCGATCATGACCAAACTTTGCAAGCATGTGGAGGGGCCCACCCCCACATGCTTGCAAAGTTTGGTTCCCATCGAAGCATGTTTGGGTATGATGATATGGGGAAGGCCCGGATTTTCCATGGACTCCTAAGCACCAAGAGACTTGAGAAATCCACACTAGGGGCTAATTACCAATCCAAACATGCTCCGATTCTGCCAAACTTTGCAAGCATGTGGGGGTGGGCCCCTTCCACATGCTTGCAAAGTTTGGTTCCCATTGGAGCATGTTTGGGTACGATGATATGGGGAAGGCCCGGATTTTCCATGGCCTCTTAAGCACCAAGAGACTTGAAAACTCTGCACTGGGCGCTAGCCCGAACATGCTCCAATCATTACCAATTTTTGCAAGCATGTGGGAGGGGCCCACATCCACATGTTTGGAAAGTTTGGTCCCACCTATCGGAGCATATTTGGGTACGATGGTATGGGGAAGGCCCGGATTTTCCATGGCCTCTTAAGCACCAAGAGACTTGAAAAATCCACATTGGGCACTCATTATACAAATCGAAACATGCTCCGATTGTGACCAAACTTTACAAGCATGTGGGGGCGGGCCCCTCCCACATGCTTGCAAAGTTTGGGGTGGGCCCCTCCCAAATGCTTGCAAAGTTTGCTTCCCATCGAAGCATGTTTGGGTACGATGGTATGGGGAAGGCCCCGATTTTCCATGGCCTTGTAAGCACCAAGAGACTTGAGAAATCCACACTGGGGGCTAGCAATCCAAACATGCTCCGATTCTGACCAAACTTTGCAAGCATGTGGGGGTGGGCCCCTTCCACATACTTGCAAAGTTTGGTTCCCATTGGAGCATGGTTGGGTACGATGATATGGGGAAGGCCCGGATTTTCCATGGCCTCTTAAGCACCAAGAGACTTGAAAACTCTGCACTGGGCGCTAATTACTAACCCGAACATGCTCCGATCATGACCAATTTTTTCAAGCATGTGGGAGGGGCCCACATCCACAAGCTTGGAAAGTTTGGTCCCACCCATCAGCGCATGTTTGGGTACGATGGTATGGGGAAGGCCCGGATTTTCCATGGCCTCTTAAGCACCAAGAGACTTGAAAAATCCACGTTGGGCACTAATTACAAATCCAAACATACTCCGATTGTGATCAAACTTTGCAAGAATGTGGCGTGGGCCCCTCCCATGTGATTGCAAAGTTTGGTTTCCATCGGACCATGTTTGGGTACGATGGTATGGGGAAGACCCGGATTTTCCATGGCCTCAAGAGCACCAAAAGACTTGAAAAATCCACACTGGTGGGGCGATAATTACCTATTCAAACATGCTCTGGTTGTGACCAAACTTTACAAGCATGTGGGAGGGGCCCACTCCCACATGCTTACAAAGTTTGGTCCCCATCGGAGCATGTTTGGGTACAATGGTATGGGGAAGGCCTCGATTTTCCATGGCCTCTTAAACACCAAGAGACTTGAAAAATTTGCATTGAGCACTAATTTTGAATCCAAACATGCTCCGATTGTGACCACACTTTGCAAGAATGTGAGGGTGGGCCCTCCCACATGCTTGCAAAGTTTGGTTTCCATCGAAGCATGTTTGGGTACGATGGTATGGGGAAGGGCCCGATTTTCCATGGCCTCGTAAGCACCAAGAGACTTGAAAAATCCGCACTGGGCGCGAATAGCTAACTTGACCACGCTCCGATCATGACCAAACTTTGCAAGCATGAGGGAGGAGCCCACCCCCACATGCTTGCAAAGTTTGGTTCCCATCGGAGCATGTTTGGGTATGATGGTATGGGGAAGGCCCGGGTTTTCCATGGCCTCCTAAGCACCAAGAGACTTGAGAAATCCACACTGGGGGCTAATTACCAATCCAAACATGCTCCGATTCTGACCAAACTTTGCAAGCATGTGGGGGTGGGTCCCTTCCACATGCTTGCAAAGTTTGGTTCCCATTGGAGCATGTTTGGGTACGATGATATGGGGAAGGCCCGGATTTTCCATGGCCTCTTAAGCACCAAGAGACTTGAAAACTCTGCGCTGGGCGCTAATTACTAACCCGAACATGTTTCGATCATGACCAAATTTTACAATCATGTGGGAGGGGCCCACATCCACATGCTTGGAAAGTTTGGTCCCACCCATCAGAGCATGTTTGGGTACGATGGTATGGAGAAGGCCCGGATTTTCCATGGCCTCTTAAGCACCAAGAGACTTGAAAAATCCACATTGGGCACTCATTATTACAAATCGAAGCATGCTCCGATTGTGACCAAACTTTACAAGCATGTGGGGGTGGGCCCCTCCCACATGCTTCCAAAGTTCGGGGTGGGCCCATCCCAAATACTTGCAAAGTTTACTTCCCATCGAAGCATGTTTGGGTACGATGGTATGGAGAAGGCCTGGATTTTCCATGGCCTCAAGAGCACCAAGAGACTTGAAAAATCTACACTGGGCGCTAATTACCAATTCAAACTTGCTCCGGTTGTGACCAAACTTTGCAGGCATGTGGGAGGGGCCCACTCCCACATGCTTGCAAAGTTTGGTCCGCATCGGTTGGTCCGCATGGGAGCATGTTTGGGTACGATGGTATAGGGAAGGCCAGGACTTTCCATGGCCGCTTAAGCACCAAGAGACTTGAAAAATCCGTATTGGGCACTAATTCTCAATCCAAACATGCTCCGATTGTGACCAAACTTTGCAAACATCAGACCATGTTTGGGTACGATGGTATGGGGAAGGCCTGGATTTTCCATGGCCTCAAGAGCAACAAGAGACTTGAAAAATCTACACGCGTGGGCGGTAATTACCAATTCAAACATGCTCCGGTTGTGACCAAACTTTGCAAGCATGTGGGAGGGGCCCACTCCCACATTCTTGCAAAGTTTGGTCCCCATCGGAGCATGTTTGGGTACAATGGTATGGGGAAGGCCCGGATTTTCCATGGCCTCTTAAGCACCAAGAGACTTGAAAAATCTGCATTGAGCACTAATTTTCAATCCAAAGATGATCCAAATGTGACCACACTTTGCAAGCATGTGGGGGTGGTCCCCTCCCACATGCTTTCAAAGTTTGGTTCCCATCGAAGCATGTTTGGGTACGATGGTATGGGGAAGGCCCCGATTTTCCATGGCCTTGTAAGCACCAAGAGACTTGAAAAATCCGCACTGGGCGCGAATAAGTAACCCGACCACGCTCCGATCATGACCAAACTTTGCAAGCATGTGGGAGGGGCCCACCCCCACATGCTTGCAAAGTTTGGTTCCCATCGAAGCATGTTTGGGTATGATGATATGGGGAAGGCCCGGATTTTCCATGGACTCCTAAGCACCAAGAGACTTGAGAAATCCACACTAGGGGCTAATTACCAATCCAAACATGCTCCGATCATGACCAATTTTGTAAGCATGTGAGAGGGGCCCACATCCACAAGCATGGAAAGTTTGGTCCCACCCATCAGAGCATGTTTGGGTACGATGGTATGGGGAAGGCCCGGATTTTCCATGGCCTCTTAAGCACCAAGAGACTTGAAAAATCCACGTTGGGCACTAATTACAAATCCAAACATACTCCGATTGTGATCAAACTTTGCAAGAATGTGGCGGTGGGCCTCTCCCATGTGATTGCAAAGTTTGGTTTCCATCGGACCATGTTTGGGTACGATGGTATGGGGAAGACCCGGATTTTCCATGGCCTCAAGAGCACCAAAAGACTTGAAAAATCCACACTGGTGGGGCGACAATTACCAATTCAAACATGCTCTGGTTGTGACCAAACTTTACAAGCATGTGGGAGGGGCCCACTCCCACATAATTGCAAAGTTTGGTCCCCATCAGAGCATGTTTGGGTACAATGGTATGGGGAAGGCCCGGATTTTCCATGGCCTCTTAAGCACCAAGAGACTTGAGAAATCTGCATTGAGCACTAATTTTCAATCCAAACATGCTCCGATTGTGACCACACTTTGCAAGGATGTGGGGGTGGGCCCCTCCCACATGCTTTCAAAGTTTGGTTCCCATCGAAGCATGTTTGGGTACGATGGTATGGGGAAGGCCCCGATTTTCCATGGCCTTGTAAGCACCAAGAGACTTGAGAAATCCACACTAGGGGCTAATTAGCAATCCAAACATGCTCCGATTCTGACCAAACTTTGCAAGCATGTGTGGGTGGGCCCCTTCCACATACTTGCAAAGTTTGGTTCCCATTGGAGCATGGTTGGGTACGATGATATGGGGAAGGCCCGGATTTTCCATGGCCTCTTAAGCACCAAGAGACTTGAAAACTCTGCACTGGGCGCTAATTACTAACCCGAACATGCTCCGATCATGACCAATTTTTGCAAGCATGTGGGAGGGGCCCACATCCACAAGCTTGGAAAGTTTGGTCCCACCCATCAGAGCATGTTTGGGTACGATGGTATGGGGAAGGCCCGGATTTTCCATGGCCTCTTAAGCACCAAGAGACTTGAAAAATCCACGTTGGGCACTAATTACAAATCCAAACATACTCCGATTGTGATCAAACTTTGCAAGAATGTGGCAGTGGGCCCCTCCCATGTGATTGCAAAGTTTGGTTTCCATCGGACCATGTTTGGGTACGATGGTATGGGGAAGACCCGGATTTTCCATGGCCTCAAGAGCACCAAAAGACTTGAAAAATCCACACTGGTGGGGCGATAATTACCAATTCAAACATGCTCTGGTTGTGACCAAACTTTACAAGCATGTGGGAGGGGCCCACTCCCACATGCTTACAAAGTTTGGTCCCCATCGGAGCATGTTCGGGTACAATGGTATGGGGAAGGCCTCGATTTTCCATGGCCACTTAAACATGAAGAGACTTGAAAAATTTGCATTGAGCACTAATTTTGAATCCAAACATGCTCCGATTGTGACCACACTTTGCAAGAATGTGGGGGTGGGCCCCTCCCACATGCTTGCAAAGTTTGGTTTCCATCGAAGCATGTTTGGGTACGATGGTATGGGGAAGGCCCCGATTTTCCATGGCCTCGTAAGCACCAAGAGACTTGAAAAATCCGCACTGGGCGCGAATAACTAACTTGACCACTCTCCGATCATGACCAAACTTTGCAAGCATGAGGGAGGAGCCCACCCCCACATGCTTGCAAAGTTTGGATCCCATCGGAGCATGTTTGGGTATGATGGTATGGGGAAGGCCCGGGTTTTCCATGGCCTCCTAAGCACCAAGAGACTTGAGAAATCCACACTGGGGGCTAATTACCAATCCAAACATGCTCCGATTCTGACCAAACTTTGCAAGCATGTGGGGGTGGGTCCCTTCCACATGCTTGCAAAGTTTGGTTCCCATTGGAGCATGTTTGGGTACGATGATGTGGGGAAGGCCCGGATTTTCCATGGCCTCTTAAGCACCAAGAGACTTGAAAACTCTGCGCTGGGCGCTAATTACTAACCCGAACATGTTTCGATCATGACCAATTTTTACAATCATGTGGGAGGGGCCCACATCCACATGCTTGGAAAGTTTGGTCCCACCCATCAGAGCATGTTTGGGAACGATGGTATGGGGAAGGCCCGGATTTTCCATGGCCTCTTAAGCACCAAGAGACTTGAAAAATCCACATTGGGCACTCATTATTACAAATCGAAGCATGCTCCGATTGTGACCAAACTTTACAAGCATGTGGGGGTAGGCCCCTCCCACATGCTTCCAAAGTTCGGGGTGGGCCCATCCCAAATACTTGCAAAGTTTACTTCCCATCGAAGCATGTTTGGGTACGATGGTATGGAGAAGGCCTGGATTTTCCATGGCCTCAAGAGCACCAAGAGACTTGAAAAATCTACACTGGGTGCTAATTACCAATTCAAACTTGCTCCGGTTGTGACCAAACTTTGCAGGCATGTGGGAGGGGCCCACTCCCACATGCTTGCAAAGTTTGGTCCGCATCGGAGCATGTTTGGGTACGATGGTATAGGGAAGGCCAGGACTTTCCATGGCCGCTTAAGCACCAAGAGACTTGAAAAATCCGTATTGGGCACTAATTCTCAATCCAAACATGCTCCGATTGTGACCAAACTTTGCAAACATCGGACCATGTTTGGGTATGATGGTATGGGGAAGGCCTGGATTTTCCATGGCCTCAAGAGCACCAAGAGACTTGAAAAATCCACACGCGTGGGCGGTAATTACCAATTCAAACATGCTCCGGTTGTGACCAAAATTTGCAAGCATGTGGGAGGGGCCCACTCCCACATTCTTGCAAAGTTTGGTCCCCATCGGAGCATGTTTGGGTACAATGGTATGGGGAAGGCCCGGATTTTCCATGGCCTCTTAAGCACCAAGAGACTTGAAAAATCTGCATTGAGCACTAATTTTCAATCCAAAGATGCTCCAATTGTGACCACACTTTGCAAGCATGTGGGGGTGGTCCCCTCCCACATGCTTTCAAAGTTTGGTTCCCATCGAAGCATGTTTGGGTACGATGGTATGGGGAAGGCCCCGATTTTCCATGGCCTTGTAAGCACCAAGAGACTTGAAAAATCCGCACTGGGCGCGAATAAGTAACCCGACCACGCTCCGATCATGACCAAACTTTGCAAGCATGTGGGAGGGGCCCACCCCCACATGCTTGCAAAGTTTGGTTCCCATCGAAGCATGTTTGGGTATGATGATATGGGGAAGGCCCGGATTTTCCATGGACTCCTAAGCACCAAGAGACTTGAGAAATCCACACTAGGGGCTAATTACCAATCCAAACATGCTCCGATTCTGCCAAACTTTGCAAGCATGTGGGGGTGGGCCCCTTCCACATGCTTGCAAAGTTTGGTTCCCATTGGAGCATGTTTGGGTACGATGATATGGGGAAGGCCCGGATTTTCCATGGCCTCTTAAGCACCAAGAGACTTGAAAACTCTGCACTGGGCGCTAGCCCGAACATGCTCCAATCATTACCAATTTTTGCAAGCATGTGGGAGGGGCCCACATCCACATGTTTGGAAAGTTTGGTCCCACCTATCGGAGCATGTTTGGGTACGATGGTATGGGGAAGGCTCGGATTTTCCATGGCCTCTTAAGCACCAAGAGCCTTGAAAAATCCACATTGGGCACTCATTATACAAACGAAACATGCTCCGATTGTGACCAAACTTCACAAGCATGTGGGGGCGGGCCCCTCCCACATGCCTGCAAAGTTTGGGGTGGGCCCCTCCCAAATGCTTGCATAGTTTGGTTCCCATCGAAGCATGTTTGGGGGGCTAGCAATCCAAACATGCTCCGATTCTGACCAAACTTTGCAAGCATGTGGGGGTGGGCCCCTTCCACATACTTGCAAAGTTTGGTTCCCATTGGAGCATGGTTGGGTACGATGATATGGGGAAGGCCCGGATTTTCCATGGCCTCTTAAGCACCAAGAGACTTGAAAACTCTGCACTGGGCGCTAATTACTAACCCGAACATGCTCCGATCATGACCAATTTTTTCAAGCATGTGGGAGGGGCCCACATTCACAAGCTTGGAAAGTTTGGTCCCACCCATCAGAGCATGTTTGGGTACGATGGTATGGGGAAGGCCCGGATTTTCCATGGCCTCTTAAGCACCAAGAGACTTGAAAAATCCACGTTGGGCACTAATTACAAATCCAAACATACTCCGATTGTGATAAAACATTGCAAGAATGTGGCGGTGGGCCCCTCCCATGTGATTGCAAAGTTTGGTTTCCATCGGACCATGTTTGGGTACGATGGTATGGGGAAGACCCGGATTTTCCATGGCCTCAAGAGCACCAAAAGACTTGAAAAATCCACACTGGTGGGGCGATAATTACCAATTCAAACATGCTCTGGTTGTGACCAAACTTTACAAGCATGTGGGAGGGGCCCACTCCCACATGCTTACAAAGTTTGGTCCCCATCGGAGCATGTTTGGATACAATGGTATGGGGAAGGCCTCGATTTTCCATGGCCTCTTAAACACCAAGAGACTTGAAAAATTTGCATTGAGCACTAATTTTGAATCCAAACATGCTCCGATTGTGACTACACTTTGCAAGAATGTGGGGGTGAGCCCCTCCCACATGCTTGCAAAGTTTGGCCCCGATTTTCCATGGCCTCGTAAGCACCAAGAGACTTGAAAAATCCGCACTCGGCGCGAATAGCTAACTTGACCACTCTCCGATCATGACCAAACTTTGCAAGCATGAGGGAGGAGCCCACCCCCACATGCTTGCAAAGTTTGGTTCCCATCGGAGCATGTTTGGGTATGATGGTATGGGGAAGGCCCGGGTTTTCCATGGCCTCCTAAGCACCAAGAGGCTTGAGAAATCCACACTGGGGGCTAATTACCAATCCAAACATGCTCCGATTCTGACCAAACTTTGCAAGCATGTGGGGGTGGGTCCCTTCCACATGCTTGCAAAGTTTGGTTCCCATTGGAGCATGTTTGGGTACGATGATATGGGGAAGGCCCGGATTTTCCATGGCCTCTTAAGCACCAAGAGACTTGAAAACTCTGCGCTGGGCGCTAATTACTAACCCGAACATGTTTCGATCATGACCAATTTTTACAATCATGTGGGAGGGGCCCACATCCACATGCTTGGAAAGTTTGGTCCCACCCATCAGAGCATGTTTGGGTACGATGGTATGGGGAAGGCCCGGATTTTCCATGGCCTCTTAAGCACCAAGAGACTTGAAAAATCCACATTGGGCACTCATTATTACAAATCGAAGCATGCTCCGATTGTGACCAAACTTTACAAGCATGTGGGGGTGGGCCCCTCCCACATGCTTCCAAAGTTCGGGGTGGGCCCATCCCAAATACTTGCAAAGTTTACTTCCCATCGAAGCATGTTTGGGTACGATGGTATGGAGAAGGCCTGGATTTTCCATGGCCTCAAGAGCACCAAGAGACTTGAAAAATCTACACTGGGCGCTAATTACCAATTCAAACTTGCTCCGGTTGTGACCAAACTTTGCAGGCATGTGGGAGGGGCCCACTCCCACATGCTTGCAAAGTTTGGTCCGCATCGGAGCATGTTTGGGTACGATGGTATAGGGAAGGCCAGGACTTTCCATGGCCGCTTAAGCACCAAGAGACTTGAAAAATCCGTATTGGGCACTAATTCTCAATCCAAACATGCTCCGATTGTGACCAAACTTTGCAAACATCGGACCATGTTTGGGTACGATGGTATGGGGAAGGCCTGGATTTTCCATGGCCTCAAGAGCACCAAGAGACTTGAAAAATCCGCACGCGTGGGCGGTAATTACCAATTCAAACATGCTCCGGTTGTGACCAAACTTTGCAAGCATGTGGGAGGGGCCCACTCCCACATTCTTGCAAAGTTTGGTCCCCATCGGGGAGCATGTTTGGGTACAATGGTATGGGGAAGGCCCGGATTTTCCATGGCCTCTTAAGCACCAACAAGAGACTTGAAAAATCTGCATTGAGCACTAATTTTCAATCCAAAGATGATCCAAATGTGACCACACTTTGCAAGCATGTGGGGGTGGTCCCCTCCCACATGCTTTCAAAGTTTGGTTCCCATCGAAGCATGTTTGGGTACGATGGTATGGGGAAGGCCCCGATTTTCCATGGCCTTGTAAGCACCAAGAGACTTGAAAAATCCGCACTGGGCGCGAATAAGTAACCCGAGCACGCTCCGATCATGACCAAACTTTGCAAGCATGTGGGAGGGGCCCACCCCCACATGCTTGCAAAGTTTGGTTCCCATCGAAGCATGTTTGGGTATGATGATATGGGGAAGGCCCGGATTTTCCATGGACTCCTAAGCACCAAGAGACTTGAGAAATCCACACTAGGGGCTAATTACCAATCCAAACATGCTCCGATTCTGACCAAACTTTGCAAGCATGTGGGGGTGGGTCCCTTCCACATACTTGCAAAGTTTGGTTCCCATTGGAGCATGGTTGGGTACGATGATATGGGGAAGGCCCGGATTTTCCATGGCCTCTTAAGCACCAAGAGACTTGAAAACTCTGCACTGGGCGCTAATTACTAACCCGAACATGCTCCGATCATGACCAATTTTGCAAGCATGTGAGAGGGGCCCACATCCACAAGCATGGAAAGTTTGGTCCCACCCATCAGAGCATGTTTGGGTACGATGGTATGGGGAAGGCCCGGATTTTCCATGGCCTCTTAAGCACCAAGAGACTTGAAAAATCCACGTTGGGCACTAATTACAAATCCAAACATACTCCGATTGTGATCAAACTTTGCAAGAATGTGGCGGTGGGCCCCTCCCATGTGATTGCAAAGTTTGGTTTCCATCGGACCATGTTTGGGTACGATGGTATGGGGAAGACCCGGATTTTCCATGGCCTCAAGAGCACCAAAAGACTTGAAAAATCCACACTGGTGGGGCGACAATTACCAATTCAAACATGCTCTGGTTGTGACCAAACTTTACAAGCATGTGGGAGGGGCCCACTCCCACATGCTTGCAAAGTTTGGTCCCCATCGGAGCATGTTTGGGTACAATGGTATGGGGAAGGCCCGGATTTTCCATGGCCTCTTAAGCACCAAGAGACTTGAGAAATCTGCATTGAGCACTAATTTTCAATCCAAACATGCTCCGATTGTGACCACACTTTGCAAGCATGTGGGGGTGGGCCCCTCCCACATGCTTTCAAAGTTTGGTTCCCATCGAAGCATGTTTGGGTACGATGGTATGGGGAAGGCCCCGATTTTCCATGGCCTTGTAAGCACCAAGAGACTTGAGAAATCCACACTGGGGGCTAATTAGCAATCCAAACATGCTCCGATTCTGACCAAACTTTGCAAGCATGTGGGGGTGGGCCCCTTCCACATAATTGCAAAGTTTGGTTCCCATTGGAGCATGGTTGGGTACGATGATATGGGGAAGGCCCGGATTTTCCATGGCCTCTTAAGCACCAAGAGACTTGAAAACTCTGCACTGGGCGCTAATTACTAACCCGAACATGCTCCGATCATGACCAATTTTTGCAAGCATGTGGGAGGGGCCCACATCCACAAGCTTGGAAAGTTTGGTCCCACCCATCAGAGCATGTTTGGGAACGATGGTATGGGGAAGGCCCGGATTTTCCATGGCCTCTTAAGCACCAAGAGACTTGAAAAATCCACGTTGGGCACTAATTACAAATCCAAACATACTCCGATTGTGATCAAACATTGCAAGAATGTGGCAGTGGGCCCCTCCCATGTGATTGCAACGTTTGGTTTCCATCGGACCATGTTTGGGTACGATGGTATGGGGAAGACCCGGATTTTCCATGGCCTCAAGAGCACCAAAAGACTTGAAAAATCCACACTGGTGGGGCGATAATTACCAATTCAAACATGCTCTGGTTGTGACCAAACTTTACAAGCATGTGGGAGGGGCCCACTCCCACATGCTTACAAAGTTTGGTTCCCATCGGAGCATGTTTGGGTACAATGGTATGGGGAAGGCCTCGATTTTCCATGGCCTCTTAAACACCAAGAGACTTGAAAAATTTGCATTGAGCACTAATTTTGAATCCAAACATGCTCCAATTGTGACCACACTTTGCAAGAATGTGGGGGTGGGCCCCTCCCACATGCTTGCAAAGTTTGGTTTCCATCGAAGCATGTTTGGGTACGATGGTATGGGGAAGGCCCCGATTTTCCATGGCCTCGTAAGCACCAAGAGACTTGAAAAATCCGCACTGGGCGCGAATAACTAACTTGACCATGCTCCGATCATGACCAAACTTTGCAAGCATGAGGGAGGAGCCCACCCCCACATGCTTGCAAAGTTTGGTTCCCATCGGAGCATGTTTGGGTATGATGGTATGGGGAAGGCCCGGGTTTTCCATGGCCTCCTAAGCACCAAGAGACTTGAGAAATCCACACTAGGGGCTAATTACCAATCCAAACATGCTCCGATTCTGACCAAACCTTGCAAGCATGTGGGGGTGGGTCCCTTCCACATGCTTGCAAAGTTTGGTTCCCATTGGAGCATGTTTGGGTACGATGATATGGGGAAGGCCCGGATTTTCCATGGCCTCTTAAGCACCAAGAGACTTGAAAACTCTGCGCTGGGCGCTAATTACTAACCCGAACATGTTTCGATCATGACCAAATTTTACAATCATGTGGGGGGGGCCCACATCCACATGCTTGGAAAGTTTGGTCCCACCCATCAGAGCATGTGTGGGTACGATGGTATGGGGAAGGCCCGGATTTTCCATGGCCTCTTAAGCACCAAGAGACTTGAAAAATCCACATTGGGCACTCATTATTACAAATCGAAGCATGCTCCGATTGTGACCAAACTTTACAAGCATGTGGGGGTGGGCCCCTCCCACATGCTTCCAAAGTTCGGGGTGGGCCCATCCCAAATACTTGCAAAGTTTACTTCCCATCGAAGCATGTTTGGGTACGATGGTATGGAGAAGGCCTGGATTTTCCATGGCCTCAAGAGCACCAAGAGACTTGAAAAATCTACACTGGGCGCTAATTACCAATTCAAACTTGCTCCGGTTGTGACCAAACTTTGCAGGCATGTGGGAGGGGCCCACTCCCACATGCTTGCAAAGTTTGGTCCGCATCGGAGCATGTTTGGGTACGATGGTATAGGGAAGGCCAGGACTTTCCATGGCCGCTTAAGCACCAAGAGACTTGAAAAATCCGTATTGGGCACTAATTCTCAATCCAAACATGCTCCGATTGTGACCAAACTTTGCAAACATCGGACCATGTTTGGGTACGATGGTATGGGGAAGGCCTGGATTTTCCATGGCCTCAAGAGCACCAAGAGACTTGAAAAATCCACACGCGTGGGCGGTAATTACCAATTCAAACATGCTCCGGTTGTGACCAAACTTTACAAGCATGTGGGAGGGGCCCACTCCCACATTCTTGCAAAGTTTGGTCCCCATCGGGGAGCATGTTTGGGTACAATGGTATGGGGAAGGCCCGGATTTTCCATGGCCTCTTAAGCACCAACAAGAGACTTGAAAAATCTGCATTGAGCACTAATTTTCAATCCAAAGATGATCCAAATGTGACCACACTTTGCAAGCATGTGGGGGTGGTCCCCTCCCACATGCTTTCAAAGTTTGGTTCCCATCGCAGCATGTTTGGGTACGATGGTATGGGGAAGGCCCCGATTTTCCATGGCCTTGTAAGCACCAAGAGACTTGAAAAATCCGCACTGGGCGCGAATAAGTAACCCGAGCACGCTCCGATCATGACCAAACTTTGCAAGCATGTGGGAGGGGCCCACCCCCACATGCTTGCAAAGTTTGGTTCCCATCGAAGCATGTTTGGGTATGATGATATGGGGAAGGCCCGGATTTTCCATGGACTCCTAAGCACCAAGAGACTTGAGAAATCCACACTAGGGGCTAATTACCAATCCAAACATGCTCCGATTCTGACCAAACTTTGCAAGCATGTGGGGGTGGGTCCCTTCCACATACTTGCAAAGTTTGGTTCCCATTGGAGCATGGTTGGGTACGATGATATGGGGAAGGCCCGGATTTTCCATGGCCTCTTAAGCACCAAGAGACTTGAAAACTCTGCACTGGGCGCTAATTACTAACCCGAACATGCTCCGATCATGACCAATTTTGCAAGCATGTGAGAGGGGCCCACATCCACAAGCATGGAAAGTTTGGTCCCACCCATCAGAGCATGTTTGGGTACGATGGTATGGGGAAGGCCCGGATTTTCCATGGCCTCTTAAGCACCAAGAGACTTGAAAAATCCACGTTGGGCACTAATTACAAATCCAAACATACTCCGATTGTGATCAAACTTTGCAAGAATGTGGCGGTGGGCCCCTCCCATGTGATTGCAAAGTTTGGTTTCCATCGGACCATGTTTGGGTACGATGGTATGGGGAAGACCCGGATTTTCCATGGCCTCAAGAGCACCAAAAGACTTGAAAAATCCACACTGGTGGGGCGACAATTACCAATTCAAACATGCTCTGGTTGTGACCAAACTTTACAAGCATGTGGGAGGGGCCCACTCCCACATGCTTGCAAAGTTTGGTCCCCATCGGAGCATGTTTGGGTACAATGGTATGGGGAAGGCCCGGATTTTCCATGGCCTCTTAAGCACCAAGAGACTTGAGAAATCTGCATTGAGCACTAATTTTCAATCCAAACATGCTCCGATTGTGACCACACTTTGCAAGCATGTGGGGGTGGGCCCCTCCCACATGCTTTCAAAGTTTGGTTCCCATCGAAGCATGTTTGGGTACGATGGTATGGGGAAGGCCCCGATTTTCCATGGCCTTGTAAGCACCAAGAGACTTGAGAAATCCACACTGGGGGGTAATTAGCAATCCAAACATGCTCCGATTCTGAACAAACTTTGCAAGCATGTGGGGGTGGGCCCCTTCCACATACTTGCAAAGTTTGGTTCCCATTGGAGCATGGTTGGGTACGATGATATGGGGAAGGCCCGGATTTTCCATGGCCTCTTAAGCACCAAGAGACTTGAAAACTCTGCACTGGGCGCTAATTACTAACCCGAACATGCTCCGATCATGACCAATTTTTGCAAGCATGTGGGAGGGGCCCACATCCA
Source organism: Cibotium barometz (assembly GCF_041138505.1). Lineage (NCBI taxonomy): Eukaryota > Viridiplantae > Streptophyta > Polypodiopsida > Cyatheales > Cibotiaceae > Cibotium > Cibotium barometz. The sequence goes on from NC_141060.1 coordinate 51,034,737, forward strand.
CAAGCTTGGAAAGTTTGGTCCCACCCATCAGAGCATGTTTGGGTATGATGGTATGGGGAAGGCCCGGATTTTCCATGGCCTCTTAAGCACCAAGAGACTTGAAAAATCCACGTTGGGCACTAATTACAAATCCAAACATACTCCGATTGTGATCAAACTTTGCAAGAATGTGGCAGTGGGCCCCTCCCATGTGATTGCAAAGTTTGGTTTCCATCGGACCATGTTTGGGTACGATGGTATGGGGAAGACCCGGATTTTCCATGGCCTCAAGAGCACCAAAAGACTTGAAAAATCCACACTGGTGGGGCGATAACTACCAATTCAAACATGCTCTGGTTGTGACCAAACTTTACAAACATGTGGGAGGGGCCCACTCCCACATGCTTACAAAGTTTGGTCCCCATCGGAGCATGTTTGGGTACAATGGTATGGGGAAGGCCTCGATTTTCCATGGCCTCTTAAACACCAAGAGACTTGAAAAATTTGCATTGAGCACTAATTTTGAATCCAAACATGCTCCAACTGTGACCACACTTTGCAAGAATGTGGGGGTGGGCCCCTCCCACATGCTTGCAAAGTTTGGTTTCCATCGAAGCATGTTTGGCTGCGATGGTATGGGGAAGGCCCCGATTTTCCATGGCCTCGTAAGCACCAAGAGACTTGAAAAATCCGCACTGGGCGCGAATAACTAACTTGACCACGCTCCGATCATGACCAAACTTTGCAAGCATGAGGGAGGAGCCCACCCCCACATGCTTGCAAAGTTTGGTTCCCATCGGAGCATGTTTGGGTATGATGGTATGGGGAAGGCCCGGGTTTTCCATGGCCTCCTAAGCACCAAGAGACTTGAGAAATCCACACTGGGGGCTAATTACCAATCCAAACATGCTCCGATTCTGACCAAACTTTGCAAGCATGTGGGGGTGGGTCCCTTCCACATGCTTGCAAAGTTTGGTTCCCATTGGAGCATGTTTGGGTACGATGATATGGGGAAGGCCCGGATTTTCCATGGCCTCTTAAGCACCAAGAGACTTGAAAACTCTGCGCTGGGCGCTAATTACTAACCCGAACATGTTTCGATCATGACCAAATTTTACAATCATGTGGGAGGGGCCCACATCCACATGCTTGGAAAGTTTGGTCCCACCCATCAGAGCATGTGTGGGTACGATGGTATGGGGAAGGCCCGGATTTTCCATGGCCTCTTAAGCACCAAGAGACTTGAAAAATCCACATTGGGCACTCATTATTACAAATCGAAGCATGCTCCGATTGTGACCAAACTTTACAAGCATGTGGGGGCGGGCCCCTCCCACATGCTTCCAAAGTTCGGGGTGGGCCCCTCCCAAATACTTGCAAAGTTTACTTCCCATCGAAGCATGTTTGGGTACGATGGTATGGAGAAGGCCTGGATTTTCCATGGCCTCAAGAGCACCAAGAGACTTGAAAAATCTACACTGGGCGCTAATTACCAATTCAAACTTGCTCCGGTTGTGACCAAACTTTGCAGGCATGTGGGAGGGGCCCACTCCCACATGCTTGCAAAGTTTGGTCCGCATCGGAGCATGTTTGGGTACGATGGTATAGGGAAGGCCAGGACTTTCCATGGCCGCTTAAGCACCAAGAGACTTGAAAAATCCGTATTGGGCACTAATTCTCAATCCAAACATGCTCCGATTGTGACCAAACTTTGCAAACATCGGACCATGTTTGGGTACGATGGTATGGGGAAGGCCTGGATTTTCCATGGCCTCAAGAGCACCAAGAGACTTGAAAAATCCACACGCGTGGGCGGTAATTACCAATTCAAACATGCTCCGGTTGTGACCAAACTTTGCAAGCATGTGGGAGGGGCCCACTCCCACATTCTTGCAAAGTTTGGTCCCCATCGGGGAGCATGTTTGGGTACAATGGTATGGGGAAGGCCCGGATTTTCCATGGTCTCTTAAGCACCAACAAGAGACTTGAAAAATCTGCATTGAGCACTAATTTTCAATCCAAAGATGATCCAAATGTGACCACACTTTGCAAGCATGTGGGGGTGGTCCCCTCCCACATGCTTTCAAAGTTTGGTTCCCATCGAAGCATGTTTGGGTACGATGGTATGGGGAAGGCCCCGATTTTCCATGGCCTTGTAAGCACCAAGAGACTTGAAAAATCCGCACTGGGCGCGAATAAGTAACCCGAGCACGCTCCGATCATGACCAAACTTTGCAAGCATGTGGGAGGGGCCCACCCCCACATGCTTGCAAAGTTTGGTTCCCATCGAAGCATGTTTGGGTATGATGATATGGGGAAGGCCCGGATTTTCCATGGACTCCTAAGCACCAAGAGACTTGAGAAATCCACACTAGGGGCTAATTACCAATCCAAACATGCTCCGATTCTGACCAAACTTTGCAAGCATGTGGGGGTGGGTCCCTTCCACATACTTGCAAAGTTTGGTTCCCATTGGAGCATGGTTGGGTACGATGATATGGGGAAGGCCCGGATTTTCCATGGCCTCTTAAGCACCAAGAGACTTGAAAACTCTGCACTGGGCGCTAATTACTAACCCGAACATGCTCCGATCATGACCAATTTTGCAAGCATGTGAGAGGGGCCCACATCCACAAGCATGGAAAGTTTGGTCCCACCCATCAGAGCATGTTTGGGTACGATGGTATGGGGAAGGCCCGGATTTTCCATGGCCTCTTAAGCACCAAGAGACTTGAAAAATCCACGTTGGGCACTAATTACAAATCCAAACATACTCCGATTGTGATCAAACTTTGCAAGAATGTGGCGGTGGGCCCCTCCCATGTGATTGCAAAGTTTGGTTTCCATCGGACCATGTTTGGGTACGATGGTATGGGGAAGACCCGGATTTTCCATGGCCTCAAGAGCACCAAAAGACTTGAAAAATCCACACTGGTGGGGCGACAATTACCAATTCAAACATGCTCTGGTTGTGACCAAACTTTACAAGCATGTGGGAGGGGCCCACTCCCACATGCTTGCAAAGTTTGGTCCCCATCGGAGCATGTTTGGGTACAATGGTATGGGGAAGGCCCGGATTTTCCATGGCCTCTTAAGCACCAAGAGACTTGAGAAATCTGCATTGAGCACTAATTTTCAATCCAAACATGCTCCGATTGTGACCACACTTTGCAAGCATGTGGGGGTGGGCCCCTCCCACATGCTTTCAAAGTTTGGTTCCCATCGAAGCATGTTTGGGTACGATGGTATGGGGAAGGCCCCGATTTTCCATGGCCTTGTAAGCACCAAGAGACTTGAGAAATCCACACTGGGGGGTAATTAGCAATCCAAACATGCTCCGATTCTGAACAAACTTTGCAAGCATGTGGGGGTGGGCCCCTTCCACATACTTGCAAAGTTTGGTTCCCATTGGAGCATGGTTGGGTACGATGATATGGGGAAGGCCCGGATTTTCCATGGCCTCTTAAGCACCAAGAGACTTGAAAACTCTGCACTGGGCGCTAATTACTAACCCGAACATGCTCCGATCATGACCAATTTTTGCAAGCATGTGGGAGGGGCCCACATCCACAAGCTTGGAAAGTTTGGTCCCACCCATCAGAGCATGTTTGGGTATGATGGTATGGGGAAGGCCCGGATTTTCCATGGCCTCTTAAGCACCAAGAGACTTGAAAAATCCACGTTGGGCACTAATTACAAATCCAAACATACTCCGATTGTGATCAAACTTTGCAAGAATGTGGCAGTGGGCCCCTCCCATGTGATTGCAAAGTTTGGTTTCCATCGGACCATGTTTGGGTACGATGGTATGGGGAAGACCCGGATTTTCCATGGCCTCAAGAGCACCAAAAGACTTGAAAAATCCACACTGGTGGGGCGATAACTACCAATTCAAACATGCTCTGGTTGTGACCAAACTTTACAAACATGTGGGAGGGGCCCACTCCCACATGCTTACAAAGTTTGGTCCCCATCGGAGCATGTTTGGGTACAATGGTATGGGGAAGGCCTCGATTTTCCATGGCCTCTTAAACACCAAGAGACTTGAAAAATTTGCATTGAGCACTAATTTTGAATCCAAACATGCTCCAACTGTGACCACACTTTGCAAGAATGTGGGGGTGGGCCCCTCCCACATGCTTGCAAAGTTTGGTTTCCATCGAAGCATGTTTGGCTGCGATGGTATGGGGAAGGCCCCGATTTTCCATGGCCTCGTAAGCACCAAGAGACTTGAAAAATCCGCACTGGGCGCGAATAACTAACTTGACCACGCTCCGATCATGACCAAACTTTGCAAGCATGAGGGAGGAGCCCACCCCCACATGCTTGCAAAGTTTGGTTCCCATCGGAGCATGTTTGGGTATGATGGTATGGGGAAGGCCCGGGTTTTCCATGGCCTCCTAAGCACCAAGAGACTTGAGAAATCCACACTGGGGGCTAATTACCAATCCAAACATGCTCCGATTCTGACCAAACTTTGCAAGCATGTGGGGGTGGGTCCCTTCCACATGCTTGCAAAGTTTGGTTCCCATTGGAGCATGTTTGGGTACGATGATATGGGGAAGGCCCGGATTTTCCATGGCCTCTTAAGCACCAAGAGACTTGAAAACTCTGCGCTGGGCGCTAATTACTAACCCGAACATGTTTCGATCATGACCAAATTTTACAATCATGTGGGAGGGGCCCACATCCACATGCTTGGAAAGTTTGGTCCCACCCATCAGAGCATGTGTGGGTACGATGGTATGGGGAAGGCCCGGATTTTCCATGGCCTCTTAAGCACCAAGAGACTTGAAAAATCCACATTGGGCACTCATTATTACAAATCGAAGCATGCTCCGATTGTGACCAAACTTTACAAGCATGTGGGGGCGGGCCCCTCCCACATGCTTCCAAAGTTCGGGGTGGGCCCCTCCCAAATACTTGCAAAGTTTACTTCCCATCGAAGCATGTTTGGGTACGATGGTATGGAGAAGGCCTGGATTTTCCATGGCCTCAAGAGCACCAAGAGACTTGAAAAATCTACACTGGGCGCTAATTACCAATTCAAACTTGCTCCGGTTGTGACCAAACTTTGCAGGCATGTGGGAGGGGCCCACTCCCACATGCTTGCAAAGTTTGGTCCGCATCGGAGCATGTTTGGGTACGATGGTATAGGGAAGGCCAGGACTTTCCATGGCCGCTTAAGCACCAAGAGACTTGAAAAATCCGTATTGGGCACTAATTCTCAATCCAAACATGCTCCGATTGTGACCAAACTTTGCAAACATCGGACCATGTTTGGGTACGATGGTATGGGGAAGGCCTGGATTTTCCATGGCCTCAAGAGCACCAAGAGACTTGAAAAATCCACACGCGTGGGCGGTAATTACCAATTCAAACATGCTCCGGTTGTGACCAAACTTTGCAAGCATGTGGGAGGGGCCCACTCCCACATTCTTGCAAAGTTTGGTCCCCATCGGGGAGCATGTTTGGGTACAATGGTATGGGGAAGGCCCGGATTTTCCATGGTCTCTTAAGCACCAACAAGAGACTTGAAAAATCTGCATTGAGCACTAATTTTCAATCCAAAGATGATCCAAATGTGACCACACTTTGCAAGCATGTGGGGGTGGTCCCCTCCCACATGCTTTCAAAGTTTGGTTCCCATCGAAGCATGTTTGGGTACGATGGTATGGGGAAGGCCCCGATTTTCCATGGCCTTGTAAGCACCAAGAGACTTGAAAAATCCGCACTGGGCGCGAATAAGTAACCCGAGCACGCTCCGATCATGACCAAACTTTGCAAGCATGTGGGAGGGGCCCACCCCCACATGCTTGCAAAGTTTGGTTCCCATCGAAGCATGTTTGGGTATGATGATATGGGGAAGGCCCGGATTTTCCATGGACTCCTAAGCACCAAGAGACTTGAGAAATCCACACTAGGGGCTAATTACCAATCCAAACATGCTCCGATTCTGACCAAACTTTGCAAGCATGTGGGGGTGGGTCCCTTCCACATACTTGCAAAGTTTGGTTCCCATTGGAGCATGGTTGGGTACGATGATATGGGGAAGGCCCGGATTTTCCATGGCCTCTTAAGCACCAAGAGACTTGAAAACTCTGCACTGGGCGCTAATTACTAACCCGAACATGCTCCGATCATGACCAATTTTGCAAGCATGTGAGAGGGGCCCACATCCACAAGCATGGAAAGTTTGGTCCCACCCATCAGAGCATGTTTGGGTACGATGGTATGGGGAAGGCCCGGATTTTCCATGGCCTCTTAAGCACCAAGAGACTTGAAAAATCCACGTTGGGCACTAATTACAAATCCAAACATACTCCGATTGTGATCAAACTTTGCAAGAATGTGGCGGTGGGCCCCTCCCATGTGATTGCAAAGTTTGGTTTCCATCGGACCATGTTTGGGTACGATGGTATGGGGAAGACCCGGATTTTCCATGGCCTCAAGAGCACCAAAAGACTTGAAAAATCCACACTGGTGGGGCGACAATTACCAATTCAAACATGCTCTGGTTGTGACCAAACTTTACAAGCATGTGGGAGGGGCCCACTCCCACATGCTTGCAAAGTTTGGTCCCCATCGGAGCATGTTTGGGTATAATGGTATGGGGAAGGCCCGGATTTTCCATGGCCTCTTAAGCACCAAGAGACTTGAGAAATCTGCATTGAGCACTAATTTTCAATCCAAACATGCTCCGATTGTGACCACACTTTGCAAGCATGTGGGGGTGGGCCCCTCCCACATGCTTTCAAAGTTTGGTTCCCATCGAAGCATGTTTGGGTACGATGGTATGGGGAAGGCCCCGATTTTCCATGGCCTTGTAAGCACCAAGAGACTTGAGAAATCCACACTGGGGGCTAATTAGCAATCCAAACATGCTCCGATTCTGAACAAACTTTGCAAGCATGTGGGGGTGGGCCCCTTCCACATACTTGCAAAGTTTGGTTCCCATTGGAGCATGGTTGGGTACGATGATATGGGGAAGGCCCGGATTTTCCATGGCCTCTTAAGCACCAAGAGACTTGAAAACTCTGCACTGGGCGCTAATTACTAACCCGAACATGCTCCGATCATGACCAATTTTTGCAAGCATGTGGGAGGGGCCCACATCCACAAGCTTGGAAAGTTTGGTCCCACCCATCAGAGCATGTTTGGGTATGATGGTATGGGGAAGGCCCGGATTTTCCATGGCCTCTTAAGCACCAAGAGACTTGAAAAATCCACGTTGGGCACTAATTACAAATCCAAACATACTCCGATTGTGATCAAACTTTGCAAGAATGTGGCAGTGGGCCCCTCCCATGTGATTGCAAAGTTTGGTTTCCATCGGACCATGTTTGGGTACGATGGTATGGGGAAGACCCGGATTTTCCATGGCCTCAAGAGCACCAAAAGACTTGAAAAATCCACACTGGTGGGGCGATAACTACCAATTCAAACATGCTCTGGTTGTGACCAAACTTTACAAGCATGTGGGAGGGGCCCACTCCCACATGCTTACAAAGTTTGGTCCCCATCGGAGCATGTTTGGGTACAATGGTATGGGGAAGGCCTCGATTTTCCATGGCCTCTTAAACACCAAGAGACTTGAAAAATTTGCATTGAGCACTAATTTTGAATCCAAACATGCTCCAACTGTGACCACACTTTGCAAGAATGTGGGGGTGGGCCCCTCCCACATGCTTGCAAAGTTTGGTTTCCATCGAAGCATGTTTGGCTGCGATGGTATGGGGAAGGCCCCGATTTTCCATGGCCTCGTAAGCACCAAGAGACTTGAAAAATCCGCACTGGGCGCGAATAACTAACTTGACCACGCTCCGATCATGACCAAACTTTGCAAGCATGAGGGAGGAGCCCACCCCCACATGCTTGCAAAGTTTGGTTCCCATCGGAGCATGTTTGGGTATGATGGTATGGGGAAGGCCCGGGTTTTCCATGGCCTCCTAAGCACCAAGAGACTTGAGAAATCCACACTGGGGGCTAATTACCAATCCAAACATGCTCCGATTCTGACCAAACTTTGCAAGCATGTGGGGGTGGGTCCCTTCCACATGCTTGCAAAGTTTGGTTCCCATTGGAGCATGTTTGGGTACGATGATATGGGGAAGGCCCGGATTTTCCATGGCCTCTTAAGCACCAAGAGACTTGAAAACTCTGCGCTGGGCGCTAATTACTAACCCGAACATGTTTCGATCATGACCAAATTTTACAATCATGTGGGAGGGGCCCACATCCACATGCTTGGAAAGTTTGGTCCCACCCATCAGAGCATGTGTGGGTACGATGGTATGGGGAAGGCCCGGATTTTCCATGGCCTCTTAAGCACCAAGAGACTTGAAAAATCCACATTGGGCACTCATTATTACAAATCGAAGCATGCTCCGATTGTGACCAAACTTTACAAGCATGTGGGGGTGGGCCCCTCCCACATGCTTCCAAAGTTCGGGGTGGGCCCCTCCCAAATACTTGCAAAGTTTACTTCCCATCGAAGCATGTTTGGGTACGATGGTATGGAGAAGGCCTGGATTTTCCATGGCCTCAAGAGCACCAAGAGACTTGAAAAATCTACACTGGGCGCTAATTACCAATTCAAACTTGCTCCGGTTGTGACCAAACTTTGCAGGCATGTGGGAGGGGCCCACTCCCACATGCTTGCAAAGTTTGGTCCGCATCGGAGCATGTTTGGGTACGATGGTATAGGGAAGGCCAGGACTTTCCATGGCCGCTTAAGCACCAAGAGACTTGAAAAATCCGTATTGGGCACTAATTCTCAATCCAAACATGCTCCGATTGTGACCAAACTTTGCAAACATCGGACCATGTTTGGGTACGATGGTATGGGGAAGGCCTGGATTTTCCATGGCCTCAAGAGCACCAAGAGACTTGAAAAATCCACACGCGTGGGCGGTAATTACCAATTCAAACATGCTCCGGTTGTGACCAAACTTTGCAAGCATGTGGGAGGGGCCCACTCCCACATTCTTGCAAAGTTTGGTCCCCATCGGGGAGCATGTTTGGGTACAATGGTATGGGGAAGGCCCGGATTTTCCATGGCCTCTTAAGCACCAACAAGAGACTTGAAAAATCTGCATTGAGCACTAATTTTCAATCCAAAGATGATCCAAATGTGACCACACTTTGCAAGCATGTGGGGGTGGTCCCCTCCCACATGCTTTCAAAGTTTGGTTCCCATCGAAGCATGTTTGGGTACGATGGTATGGGGAAGGCCCCGATTTTCCATGGCCTTGTAAGCACCAAGAGACTTGAAAAATCCGCACTGGGCGCGAATAAGTAACCCGAGCACGCTCCGATCATGACCAAACTTTGCAAGCATGTGGGAGGGGCCCACCCCCACATGCTTGCAAAGTTTGGTTCCCATCGAAGCATGTTTGGGTATGATGATATGGGGAAGGCCCGGATTTTCCATGGACTCCTAAGCACCAAGAGACTTGAGAAATCCACACTAGGGGCTAATTACCAATCCAAACATGCTCCGATTCTGACCAAACTTTGCAAGCATGTGGGGGTGGGTCCCTTCCACATACTTGCAAAGTTTGGTGCCCATTGGAGCATGGTTGGGTACGATGATATGGGGAAGGCCCGGATTTTCCATGGCCTCTTAAGCACCAAGAGACTTGAAAACTCTGCACTGGGCGCTAATTACTAACCCGAACATGCTCCGATCATGACCAATTTTGCAAGCATGTGAGAGGGGCCCACATCCACAAGCATGGAAAGTTTGGTCCCACCCATCAGAGCATGTTTGGGTACGATGGTATGGGGAAGGCCCGGATTTTCCATGGCCTCTTAAGCACCAAGAGACTTGAAAAATCCACGTTGGGCACTAATTACAAATCCAAACATACTCCGATTGTGATCAAACTTTGCAAGAATGTGGCGGTGCGCCCCTCCCATGTGATTGCAAAGTTTGGTTTCCATCGGACCATGTTTGGGTACGATGGTATGGGGAAGACCCGGATTTTCCATGGCCTCAAGAGCACCAAAAGACTTGAAAAATCCACACTGGTGGGGCGACAATTACCAATTCAAACATGCTCTGGTTGTGACCAAACTTTACAAGCATGTGGGAGGGGCCCACTCCCACATGCTTGCAAAGTTTGGTCCCCATCGGAGCATGTTTGGGTACAATGGTATGGGGAAGGCCCGGATTTTCCATGGCCTCTTAAGCACCAAGAGACTTGAGAAATCTGCATTGAGCACTAATTTTCAATCCAAACATGCTCCGATTGTGACCACACTTTGCAAGCATGTGGGGGTGGGCCCCTCCCACATGCTTTCAAAGTTTGGTTCCCATCGAAGCATGTTTGGGTACGATGGTATGGGGAAGGCCCCGATTTTCCATGGCCTTGTAAGCACCAAGAGACTTGAGAAATCCACACTGGGGGCTAATTAGCAATCCAAACATGCTCCGATTCTGAACAAACTTTGCAAGCATGTGGGGGTGGGCCCCTTCCACATACTTGCAAAGTTTGGTTCCCATTGGAGCATGGTTGGGTACGATGATATGGGGAAGGCCCGGATTTTCCATGGCCTCTTAAGCACCAAGAGACTTGAAAACTCTGCACTGGGCGCTAATTACTAACCCGAACATGCTCCGATCATGACCAATTTTTGCAAGCATGTGGGAGGGGCCCACATCCACAAGCTTGGAAAGTTTGGTCCCACCCATCAGAGCATGTTTGGGTATGATGGTATGGGGAAGGCCCGGATTTTCCATGGCCTCTTAAGCACCAAGAGACTTGAAAAATCCACGTTGGGCACTAATTACAAATCCAAACATACTCCGATTGTGATCAAACTTTGCAAGAATGTGGCAGTGGGCCCCTCCCATGTGATTGTAAAGTTTGGTTTCCATCGGACCATGTTTGGGTACGATGGTATGGGGAAGACCCGGATTTTCCATGGCCTCAAGAGCACCAAAAGACTTGAAAAATCCACACTGGTGGGGCGATAACTACCAATTCAAACATGCTCTGGTTGTGACCAAACTTTACAAGCATGTGGGAGGGGCCCACTCCCACATGCTTACAAAGTTTGGTCCCCATCGGAGCATGTTTGGGTACAATGGTATGGGGAAGGCCTCGATTTTCCATGGCCTCTTAAACACCAAGAGACTTGAAAAATTTGCATTGAGCACTAATTTTGAATCCAAACATGCTCCAATTGTGACCACACTTTGCAAGAATGTGGGGGTGGGCCCCTCCCACATGCTTGCAAAGTTTGGTTTCCATCGAAGCATGTTTGGCTGCGATGGTATGGGGAAGGCCCCGATTTTCCATGGCCTCGTAAGCACCAAGAGACTTGAAAAATCCGCACTGGGCGCGAATAACTAACTTGACCACGCTCCGATCATGACCAAACTTTGCAAGCATGAGGGAGGAGCCCACCCCCACATGCTTGCAAAGTTTGGTTCCCATCGGAGCATGTTTGGGTATGATGGTATGGGGAAGGCCCGGGTTTTCCATGGCCTCCTAAGCACCAAGAGACTTGAGAAATCCACACTGGGGGCTAATTACCAATCCAAACATGCTCCGATTCTGACCAAACTTTGCAAGCATGTGGGGGTGGGTCCCTTCCACATGCTTGCAAAGTTTGGTTCCCATTGGAGCATGTTTGGGTACGATGATATGGGGAAGGCCCGGATTTTCCATGGCCTCTTAAGCACCAAGAGACTTGAAAACTCTGCGCTGGGCGCTAATTACTAACCCGAACATGTTTCGATCATGACCAAATTTTACAATCATGTGGGAGGGGCCCACATCCACATGCTTGGAAAGTTTGGTCCCACCCATCAGAGCATGTGTGGGTACGATGGTATGGGGAAGGCCCGGATTTTCCATGGCCTCTTAAGCACCAAGAGACTTGAAAAATCCACATTGGGCACTCATTATTACAAATCGAAGCCTGCTCCGATTGTGACCAAACTTTACAAGCATGTGGGGGTGGGCCCCTCCCACATGCTTCCAAAGTTCGGGGTGGGCCCCTCCCAAATACTTGCAAAGTTTACTTCCCATCGAAGCATGTTTGGGTACGATGGTATGGAGAAGGCCTGGATTTTCCATGGCCTCAAGAGCACCAAGAGACTTGAAAAATCTACACTGGGCGCTAATTACCAATTCAAACTTACTCCGGTTGTGACCAAACTTTGCAGGCATGTGGGAGGGGCCCACTCCCACATGCTTGCAAAGTTTGGTCCGCATCGGAGCATGTTTGGGTACGATGGTATAGGGAAGGCCAGGACTTTCCATGGCCGCTTAAGCACCAAGAGACTTGAAAAATCCGTATTGGGCACTAATTCTCAATCCAAACATGCTCCGATTGTGACCAAACTTTGCAAACATCGGACCATGTTTGGGTACGATGGTATGGGGAAGGCCTGGATTTTCCATGGCCTCAAGAGCACCAAGAGACTTGAAAAATCCGCACGCGTGGGCGGTAATTACCAATTCAAACATGCTCCGGTTGTGACCAAACTTTGCAAGCATGTGGGAGGGGCCCACTCCCACATTCTTGCAAAGTTTGGTCCCCATCGGGGAGCATGTTTGGGTACAATGGTATGGGGATGGCCCGGATTTTCCATGGCCTCTTAAGCACCAACAAGAGACTTGAAAAATCTGCATTGAGCACTAATTTTCAATCCAAAGATGATCCAAATGTGACCACACTTTGCAAGCATGTGGGGGTGGTCCCCTCCCACATGCTTTCAAAGTTTGGTTCCCATCGAAGCATGTTTGGGTACGATGGTATGGGGAAGGCCCCGATTTTCCATGGCCTTGTAAGCACCAAGAGACTTGAAAAATCCGCACTGGGCGCGAATAAGTAACCCGACCACGCTCCGATCATGACCAAACTTTGCAAGCATGTGGGAGGGGCCCACCCCCACATGCTTGCAAAGTTTGGTTCCCATCGAAGCATGTTTGGGTATGATGATATGGGGAAGGCCCGGATTTTCCATGGACTCCTAAGCACCAAGAGACTTGAGAAATCCACACTAGGGGCTAATTACCAATCCAAACATGCTCCGATTCTGACCAAACTTTGCAAGCATGTGGGGGTGGGTCCCTTCCACATACTTGCAAAGTTTGGTTCCCATTGGAGCATGGTTGGGTACGATGATATGGGGAAGGCCCGGATTTTCCATGGCCTCTTAAGCACCAAGAGACTTGAAAACTCTGCACTGGGCGCTAATTACTAACCCGAACATGCTCCGATCATGACCAATTTTGCAAGCATGTGAGAGGGGCCCACATCCACAAGCATGGAAAGTTTGGTCCCACCCATCAGAGCATGTTTGGGTACGATGGTATGGGGAAGGCCCGGATTTTCCATGGCCTCTTAAGCACCAAGAGACTTGAAAAATCCACGTTGGGCACTAATTACAAATCCAAACATACTCCGATTGTGATCAAACTTTGCAAGAATGTGGCGGTGGGCCCCTCCCATGTGATTGCAAAGTTTGGTTTCCATCGGACCATGTTTGGGTACGATGGTATGGGGAAGACCCGGATTTTCCATGGCCTCAAGAGCACCAAAAGACTTGAAAAATCCACACTGGTGGGGCGACAATTACCAATTCAAACATGCTCTGGTTGTGACCAAACTTTACAAGCATGTGGGAGGGGCCCACTCCCACATGCTTGCAAAGTTTGGTCCCCATCGGAGCATGTTTGGGTACAATGGTATGGGGAAGGCCCGGATTTTCCATGGCCTCTTAAGCACCAAGAGACTTGAGAAATCTGCATTGAGCACTAATTTTCAATCCAAACATGCTCCGATTGTGACCACACTTTGCAAGCATGTGGGGGTGGGCCCCTCCCACATGCTTTCAAAGTTTGGTTCCCATCGAAGCATGTTTGGGTACGATGGTATGGGGAAGGCCCCGATTTTCCATGGCCTTGTAAGCACCAAGAGACTTGAGAAATCCACACTGGGGGCTAATTAGCAATCCAAACATGCTCCGATTCTGAACAAACTTTGCAAGCATGTGGGGGTGGGCCCCTTCCACATACTTGCAAAGTTTGGTTCCCATTGGAGCATGGTTGGGTACGATGATATGGGGAAGGCCCGGATTTTCCATGGCCTCTTAAGCACCAAGAGACTTGAAAACTCTGCACTGGGCGCTAATTACTAACCCGAACATGCTCCGATCATGACCAATTTTTGCAAGCATGTGGGAGGGGCCCCCATCCACAAGCTTGGAAAGTTTGGTCCCACCCATCAGAGCATGTTTGGGTATGATGGTATGGGGAAGGCCCGGATTTTCCATGGCCTCTTAAGCACCAAGAGACTTGAAAAATCCACGTTGGGCACTAATTACAAATCCAAACATACTCCGATTGTGATCAAACTTTGCAAGAATGTGGCAGTGGGCCCCTCCCATGTGATTGCAAAGTTTGGTTTCCATCGGACCATGTTTGGGTACGATGGTATGGGGAAGACCCGGATTTTCCATGGCCTCAAGAGCACCAAAAGACTTGAAAAATCCACACTGGTGGGGCGATAACTACCAATTCAAACATGCTCTGGTTGTGACCAAACTTTACAAGCATGTGGGAGGGGCCCACTCCCACATGCTTACAAAGTTTGGTCCCCATCGGAGCATGTTTGGGTACAATGGTATGGGGAAGGCCTCGATTTTCCATGGCCTCTTAAACACCAAGAGACTTGAAAAATTTGCATTGAGCACTAATTTTGAATCCAAACATGCTCCAATTGTGACCACACTTTGCAAGAATGTGGGGGTGGGCCCCTCCCACATGCTTGCAAAGTTTGGTTTCCATCGAAGCATGTTTGGCTGCGATGGTATGGGGAAGGCCCCGATTTTCCATGGCCTCGTAAGCACCAAGAGACTTGAAAAATCCGCACTGGGCACGAATAACTAACTTGACCACGCTCCGATCATGACCAAACTTTGCAAGCATGAGGGAGGAGCCCACCCCCACATGCTTGCAAAGTTTGGTTCCCATCGGAGCATGTTTGGGTATGATGGTATGGGGAAGGCCCGGGTTTTCCATGGCCTCCTAAGCACCAAGAGACTTGAGAAATCCACACTGGGGGGCTAATTACCAATCCAAACCTGCTCCGATTCTGACCAAACTTTGCAAGCATGTGGGGGTGGGTCCCTTCCACATGCTTGCAAAGTTTGGTTCCCATTGGAGCATGTTTGGGTACGATGATATGGGGAAGGCCCGGATTTTCCATGGCCTCTTAAGCACCAAGAGACTTGAAAACTCTGCGCTGGGCGCTAATTACTAACCCGAACATGTTTCGATCATGACCAAATTTTACAATCATGTGGGAGGGGCCCACATCCACATGCTTGGAAAGTTTGGTCCCACCCATCAGAGCATGTGTGGGTACGATGGTATGGGGAAGGCCCGGATTTTCCATGGCCTCTTAAGCACCAAGAGACTTGAAAAATCCACATTGGGCACTCATTATTACAAATCGAAGCCTGCTCCGATTGTGACCAAACTTTACAAGCATGTGGGGGTGGGCCCCTCCCACATGCTTCCAAAGTTCGGGGTGGGCCCCTCCCAAATACTTACAAAGTTTACTTCCCATCGAAGCATGTTTGGGTACGATGGTATGGAGAAGGCCTGGATTTTCCATGGCCTCAAGAGCACCAAGAGACTTGAAAAATCTACACTGGGCGCTAATTACCAATTCAAACTTACTCCGGTTTTGACCAAACTTTGCAGGCATGTGGGAGGGGCCCACTCCCACATGCTTGCAAAGTTTGGTCCGCATCGGAGCATGTTTGGGTACGATGGTATAGGGAAGGCCAGGACTTTCCATGGCCGCTTAAGCACCAAGAGACTTGAAAAATCCGTATTGGGCACTAATTCTCAATCCAAACATGCTCCGATTGTGACCAAACTTTGCAAACATCGGACCATGTTTGGGTACGATGGTATGGGGAAGGCCTGGATTTTCCATGGCCTCAAGAGCACCAAGAGACTTGAAAAATCCGCACGCGTGGGCGGTAATTACCAATTCAAACATGCTCCGGTTGTGACCAAACTTTGCAAGCATGTGGGAGGGGCCCACTCCCACATTCTTGCAAAGTTTGGTCCCCATCGGGGAGCATGTTTGGGTACAATGGTATGGGGATGGCCCGGATTTTCCATGGCCTCTTAAGCACCAACAAGAGACTTGAAAAATCTGCATTGAGCACTAATTTTCAATCCAAAGATGATCCAAATGTGACCACACTTTGCAAGCATGTGGGGGTGGTCCCCTCCCACATGCTTTCAAAGTTTGGTTCCCATCGAAGCATGTTTGGGTACGATGGTATGGGGAAGGCCCCGATTTTCCATGGCCTTGTAAGCACCAAGAGACTTGAAAAATCCGCACTGGGCGCGAATAAGTAACCCGACCACGCTCCGATCATGACCAAACTTTGCAAGCATGTGGGAGGGGCCCACCCCCACATGCTTGCAAAGTTTGGTTCCCATCGAAGCATGTTTGGGTATGATGATATGGGGAAGGCCCGGATTTTCCATGGACTCCTAAGCACCAAGAGACTTGAGAAATCCACACTAGGGGCTAATTACCAATCCAAACATGCTCCGATTCTGACCAAACTTTGCAAGCATGTGGGGGTGGGTCCCTTCCACATACTTGCAAAGTTTGGTTCCCATTGGAGCATGGTTGGGTACGATGATATGGGGAAGGCCCGGATTTTCCATGGCCTCTTAAGCACCAAGAGACTTGAAAACTCTGCACTGGGCGCTAATTACTAACCCGAACATGCTCCGATCATGACCAATTTTGCAAGCATGTGAGAGGGGCCCACATCCACAAGCATGGAAAGTTTGGTCCCACCCATCAGAGCATGTTTGGGTACGATGGTATGGGGAAGGCCCGGATTTTCCATGGCCTCTTAAGCACCAAGAGACTTGAAAAATCCACGTTGGGCACTAATTACAAATCCAAACATACTCCGATTGTGATCAAACTTTGCAAGAATGTGGCGGTGGGCCCCTCCCATGTGATTGCAAAGTTTGGTTTCCATCGGACCATGTTTGGGTACGATGGTATGGGGAAGACCCGGATTTTCCATGGCCTCAAGAGCACCAAAAGACTTGAAAAATCCACACTGGTGGGGCGACAATTACCAATTCAAACATGCTCTGGTTGTGACCAAACTTTACAAGCATGTGGGAGGGGCCCACTCCCACATGCTTGCAAAGTTTGGTCCCCATCGGAGCATGTTTGGGTACAATGGTATGGGGAAGGCCCGGATTTTCCATGGCCTCTTAAGCACCAAGAGACTTGAGAAATCTGCATTGAGCACTAATTTTCAATCCAAACATGCTCCGATTGTGACCACACTTTGCAAGCATGTGGGGGTGGGCCCTTCCCACATGCTTTCAAAGTTTGGTTCCCATCGAAGCATGTTTGGGTACGATGGTATGGGGAAGGCCCCGATTTTCCATGGCCTTGTAAGCACCAAGAGACTTGAGAAATCCACACTGGGGGCTAATTAGCAATCCAAACATGCTCCGATTCTGAACAAACTTTGCAAGCATGTGGGGGTGGGCCCCTTCCACATACTTGCAAAGTTTGGTTCCCATTGGAGCATGGTTGGGTACGATGATATGGGGAAGGCCCGGATTTTCCATGGCCTCTTAAGCACCAAGAGACTTGAAAACTCTGCACTGGGCGCTAATTACTAACCCGAACATGCTCCGATCATGACCAATTTTTGCAAGCATGTGGGAGGGGCCCACATCCACAAGCTTGGAAAGTTTGGTCCCACCCATCAGAGCATGTTTGGGTACGATGGTATGGGGAAGGCCCGGATTTTCCATGGCCTCTTAAGCACCAAGAGACTTGAAAAATCCACGTTGGGCACTAATTACAAATCCAAACATACTCCGATTGTGATCAAACTTTGCAAGAATGTGGCAGTGGGCCCCTCCCATGTGATTGCAAAGTTTGGTTTCCATCGAACGATGGTATGGGGAAGACCCGGATTTTCCATGGCCTCAAGAGCACCAAAAGACTTGAAAAATCCACACTGGTGGGGCGATAATTACCAATTCAAACATGCTCTGGTTGTGACCAAACTTTACAAGCATGTGGGAGGGGCCCACTCCCACATGCTTACAAAGTTTGGTCCCCATCGGAGCATGTTTGGGTACAATGGTATGGGGAAGGCCTCGATTTTCCATGGCCTCTTAAACACCAAGAGACTTGAAAAATTTGCATTGAGCACTAATTTTGAATCCAAACATGCTCCAATTGTGACCACACTTTGCAAGAATGTGGGGGTGGGCCCCTCCCACATGCTTGCAAAGTTTGGTTTCCATCGAAGCATGTTTGGGTACGATGGTATGGGGAAGGCCCCGATTTTCCATGGCCTCGTAAGCACCAAGAGACTTGAAAAATCCGCACTGGGCGCGAATAACTAACTTGACCACGCTCCGATCATGACCAAACTTTGCAAGCATGAGGGAGGAGCCCACCCCCACATGCTTGCAATGTTTGGTTCCCATCGGAGCATGTTTGGGTATGATGGTATGGGGAAGGCCCGGGTTTTCCATGGCCTCCTAAGCACCAAGAGACTTGAGAAATCCACACTGGGGGCTAATTACCAATCCAAACATGCTTCGATTCTGACCAAACTTTGCAAGCATGTGGGGGTGGGTCCCTTCCACATGCTTGCAAAGTTTGGTTCCCATTGGAGCATGTTTGGGTACGATGATATGGGGAAGGCCCGGATTTTCCATGGCCTCTTAAGCACCAAGAGACTTGAAAACTCTGCGCTGGGCGCTAATTACTAACCCGAACATGTTTCGATCATGACCAATTTTTACAATCATGTGGGAGGGGCCCACATCCACATGCTTGGAAAGTTTGGTCCCACCCATCAGAGCATGTTTGGGTACGATGGTATAGGGAAGGCCCGGATTTTCCATGGCCTCTTAAGCACTAAGAGACTTGAAAAATCCACATTGGGCACTCATTATTACAAATCGAAGCCTGCTTCGATTGTGACCAAACTTTACAAGCATGTGGGGGTGGGCCCCTCCCACATGCTTCCAAAGTTCGAGGTGGGCCCCTCCCAAATACTTGCAAAGTTTACTTTCCATCGAAGCATGTTTGGGTACGATGGTATGGAGAAGGGCTGGATTTTCCATGGCCTCAAGAGCACCAAGAGACTTGAAAAATCCACACTAGGTGCTGATTACCAATTCAAACTTGCTCCGGTTGTGACCAAACTTTGCAGGCATGTGGGAGGGGCCCACTCCCACATGCTTGCAAAGTTTGGTCCGCATCGGAGCATGTTTGGGTACGATGGTATAGGGAAGGCCAAGACTTTCCATGGCCGCTTAAGCACCAAGAGACTTGAAAAATCCGTATTGGGCACTAATTCTCAATCCAAACATGCTCCGATTGTGACCAAACTTTGCAAGCATCGGACCATGTTTGGGTACGATGGTATGGGGAAGGCCTGGATTTTCCATGGCCTCAAGAGCACCAAGAGACTTGAAAAATCCGCAAGCGTGGGCGGTAATTACCAATTCAAACATGCTCTGGTTGTGACCAAACTTTGCAAGCATGTGGGAGGGGCCCACTCCCACATTCTTGCAAAGTTTGGTCCCCATCGGAGCATGTTTGGGTACAATCGTATGGGGAAGGCCCGGATTTTCCATGGCCTCTTAAGCACCAAGAGACTTGAAAAATCTGCATTGAGCACTAATTTTCAATCCAAAGATGCTCCAATTGTGACCACACTTTGCAAGCATGTGGGGGTGGTCCCCTCCCACATGCTTTCAAAGTTTGGTTCCCATCGAAGCATGTTTGGGTACGATGGTATGGGGAAGGCCCCGATTTTCCATGGCCTTGTAAGCACCAAGAGACTTGAAAAATCCGCACTGGGCGCGAATAAGTAACCCAACCACGCTCCGATCATGACCAAACTTTGCAAGCATGTGGGAGGGGCCCACCCCCACATGCTTGCAAAGTTTGGTTCCCATCGAAGCATGTTTGGGTATGATGATATGGGGAAGGCCCGGATTTTCCATGGACTCCTAAGCACCAAGAGACTTGAGAAATCCACACTAGGGGCTAATTACCAATCCAAACATGCTCCGATTCTGTCAAACTTTGCAAGCATGTGGGGGTGGGCCCCTTCCACATGCTTGCAAAGTTTGGTTCCCATTGGAGCATGTTTGGGTACGATGATATGGGGAAGGCCCGGATTTTCCATGGCCTCTTAAGCACCAAGAGACTTGAAAACTCTGCACTGGGCGCTAGCCCGAACATGCTCCAATCATTACCAATTTTTGCAAGCATGTGGGAGGGGCCCACATCCACATGTTTGGAAAGTTTGGTCCCACCTATCGGAGCATATTTGGGTACGATGGTATGGGGAAGGCCCGGATTTTCCATGGCCTCTTAAGCACCAAGAGACTTGAAAAATCCACATTGGGCACTCATTATACAAATCGAAACATGCTCCGATTGTGACCAAACTTTACAAGCATGTGGGGGCGGGCCCCTCCCACATGCTTGCAAAGTTTGGGGTGGGCCTCTCCCAAATGCTTGCAAAGTTTGCTTCCCATTGAAGCATGTTTGGGTACGATGGTATGGGGAAGGCCCCGATTTTCCATGGCCTTGTAAGCACCAAGAGACTTGAGAAATCCACACTGGGGGCTAGCAATCCAAACATGGTCCGATTCTGACCAAACTTTGCAAGCATGTGGGGGTGGGCCCCTTCCACATACTTGCAAAGTTTGGTTCCCATTGGAGCATGGTTGGGTACGATGATATGGGGAAGGCCCGGATTTTCCATGGCCTCTTAAGCACCAAGAGACTTGAAAACTCTGCACTGGGCGCTAATTACTAACCCGAACATGCTCCGATCATGACCAATTTTTTCAAGCATGTGGGAGGGGCCCACATCCACAAGCTTGGAAAGTTTGGTCCCACCCATCAGAGCATGTTTGGGTACGATGGTATGGGGAAGGCCTGGATTTTCCATGGCCTCTTAAGCACCAAGAGACTTGAAAAATCCACGTTGGGCACTAATTACAAATCCAAACATACTCCGATTGTGATCAAACTTTGCAAGAATGTGGCGTGGGCCCCTCCCATGTGATTGCAAAGTTTGGTTTCCATCGGACCATGTTTGGGTACGATGGTATGGGGAAGACCCGGATTTTCCATGGCCTCAAGAGCACCAAAAGACTTGAAAAATCCACACTGGTGGGGCAATAATTACCTATTCAAACATGCTCTGGTTGTGACCAAACTTTACAAGCATGTGGGAGGGGCCCACTCCCACATGCTTACAAAGTTTGGTCCCCATCGGAGCATGTTTGGGTACAATGGTATGGGGAAGGCCTCGATTTTCCATGGCCTCTTAAACACCAAGAGACTTGAAAAATTTGCATTGAGCACTAATTTTGAATCCAAACATGCTCCGATTGTGACCACACTTTGCAAGAATGTGAGGGTGGGCCCTCCCACATGCTTGCAAAGTTTGGTTTCCATCGAAGCATGTTTGGGTACGATGGTATGGGAAGGCCCCGATTTTCCATGGCCTCGTAAGCACCAAGAGACTTGAAAAATCCGCACTGGGCGCGAATAACTAACTTGACCACGCTCCGATCATGACCAAACTTTGCAAGCATGAGGGAGGAGCCCACCCCCACATGCTTGCAAAGTTTGGTTCCCATCGGAGCATGTTTTGGTATGATGGTATGGGGAAGGCCCGGGTTTTCCATGGCCTCCTAAGCACCAAGAGACTTGAGAAATCCACACTGGGGGCTAATTACCAATCCAAACATGCTCCGATTCTGACCAAACTTTGCAAGCATGTGGGGGTGGGTCCCTTCCACATGCTTGCAAAGTTTGGTTCCCATTGGAGCATGTTTGGGTACGATGATATGGGGAAGGCCCGGATTTTCCATGGCCTCTTAAGCACCAAGAGACTTGAAAACTCTGCGCTGGGCGCTAATTACTAACCCGAACATGTTTCGATCATGACCAAATTTTACAATCATGTGGGAGGGGCCCACATCCACATGCTTGGAAAGTTTGGTCCCACCCATCAGAGCATGTGTGGGTACGATGGTATGGGGAAGGCCCGGATTTTCCATGGCCTCTTAAGCACCAAGAGACTTGAAAAATCCACATTGGGCACTCATTATTACAAATCGAAGCCTGCTCCGATTGTGACCAAACTTTACAAGCATGTGGGGGTGGGCCCCTCCCACATGCTTCCAAGGTTCGGGGTGGGACCATCCCAAATACTTGCAAAGTTTACTTCCCATCGAAGCATGTTTGGGTACGATGGTATGGAGAAGGCCTGGATTTTCCATGGCCTCAAGAGCACCAAGAGACTTGAAAAATCTACACTGGGCGCTAATTACCAATTCAAACTTGCTCCGGTTGTGACCAAACTTTGCAGGCATGTGGGAGGGGCCCGCTCCCACATGCTTGCAAAGTTTGGTCCGCATCGGAGCATGTTTGGGTACGATGGTATAGGGAAGGCCAGGACTTTCCATGGCCGCTTAAGCACCAAGAGACTTGAAAAATCCGTATTGGGCACTAATTCTCAATCCAAACATGCTCCGATTGTGACCAAACTTTGCAAACATCGGACCATGTTTGGGTACGATGGTATGGGGAAGGCCTGGATTTTCCATGGCCTCAAGAGCAACAAGAGACTTGAAAAATCTACACGCGTGGGCGGTAATTACCAATTCAAACATGCTCCGGTTGTGACCAAACTTTGCAAGCATGTGGGAGGGGCCCACTCCCACATTCTTGCAAAGTTTGGTCCCCATCGGAGCATGTTTGGGTACAATGGTATGGGGAAGGCCCGGATTTTCCATGGCCTCTTAAGCACCAAGAGACTTGAAAAATCTGCATTGAGCACTAATTTTCAATCCAAAGATGATCCAAATGTGACCACACTTTGCAAGCATGTGGGGGTGGTCCCCTCCCACATGCTTTCAAAGTTTGGTTCCCATCGAAGCATGTTTGGGTACGATGGTATGGGGAAGGCCCCGATTTTCCATGGCCTTGTAAGCACCAAGAGACTTGAAAAATCCGCACTGGGCGCAAATAAGTAACCCGACCACGCTCCGATCATGACCAAACTTTGCAAGCATGTGGGAGGGGCCCACCCCCACATTCTTGCAAAGTTTGGTTCCCATCGAAGCATGTTTGGGTATGATGATATGGGGAAGGCCCGGATTTTCCATGGACTCCTAAGCACCAAGAGACTTGAGAAATCCACACTAGGGGCTAATTACCAATCCAAACATGCTCCGATTCTGCCAAACTTTGCAAGCATGTGGGGGTGGGCCCCTTCCACATGCTTGCAAAGTTTGGTTCCCATTGGAGCATGTTTGGGTACGATGATATGGGGAAGGCCCGGATTTTCCATGGCCTCTTAAGCACCAAGAGACTTGAAAACTCTGCACTGGGCGCTAACCCGAACATGCTCCGATCATTACCAATTTTTGCAAGCATGTGGGAGGGGCCCACATCCACATGTTTGGAAAGTTTGGTCCCACCTATCGGAGCATATTTGGGTACGATGGTATGGGGAAGGCCCGGATTTTCCATGGCCTCTTAAGCACCAAGAGACTTGAAAAATCCACATTGGGCACTCATTATACAAATCGAAACATGCTCCGATTGTGACCAAACTTTACAAGCATGTGGGGGCGGGCCCCTCCCACATGCTTGCAAAGTTTGGGGTGGGCCCCTCCCAAATGCTTGCAAAGTTTGCTTCCCATCGAAGCATGTTTGGGTACGATGGTATGGGAAAGGCCCCGATTTTCCATGGCCTTGTAAGCACCAAGAGACTTGAGAAATCCACACTGTAGCAATCCAAACATGCTCCGATTCTGACCAAACTTTGCAAGCATGTGGGGGTGGGCCCCTTCCACATACTTGCAAAGTTTGGTTCCCATTGGAGCATGGTTGGGTACGATGATATGGGGAAGGCCCGGATTTTCCATGGCCTCTTAAGCACCAAGAGACTTGAAAACTCTGCACTGGGCGCTAAGTACTAACCCGAACATGCTCCGATCATGACCAATTTTTGCAAGCATGTGGGAGGGGCCCACATCCACAAGCTTGGAAAGTTTGGTCCCACCCATAAGAGTATGTTTGGGTACGATGGTATGGGGATGGCCCGGATTTTCCATGGCCTCTTAAGCACCAAGAGACTTGAAAAATCCACGTTGGGCACTAATTACAAATCCAAACATACTCCGATTGTGATCAAACTTTGCAAGAATGTGGCGGTGGGCCCCTCCCATGTTATTGCAAAGTGTGGTTTCCATCGGACCATGTTTGGGTACGATGGTATGGGGAAGACCCGGATTTTCCATGGCCTCAAGAGCACCAAAAGACTTGAAAAATCCACACTGGTGGGGCGATAATTACCAATTCAAACATGCTCTGGTTGTGACCAAACTTTACAAGCATGTGGGAGGGGCCCACTCCCACATGCTTACAAAGTTTGGTCCCCATCGGAGCATGTTTGGGTACAATGGTATGGGGAAGGCCTCGATTTTCCATGGCCTCTTAAACACCAAGAGACTTGAAAAATTTGCATTGAGCACTTATTTTGAATCCAAACATGCTCCGATTGTGACCACACTTTGCAAGAATGCGGGTGGGCCCCTCCCACATGCTTGCAAAGTTTGGTTTCCATCGAAGCATGTTTGGGTACGATGGTATGGGGAAGCCCCCGATTTTCCATGGCCTCGTAAGCACCAAGAGACTTGAAAAATCCGCACTGGGCGCGAATAACTAACTTGACCACGCTCCGATCATGACCAAACTTTGCAAGCATGAGGGAGGAGCCCACCCCCACATGCTTGCAAAGTTTGGTTCCCATCGGAGCATGTTTGGGTATGATGGTATGGGGAAGGCCCGGGTTTTCCATGGCCTCCTAAGCACCAAGAGACTTGAGAAATCCACACTGGGGGGCTAATTACCAATCCAAACATGCTCCGATTCTGACCAAACTTTGCAAGCATGTGGGGGTGGGTCCCTTCCACATGCTTGCAAAGTTTGGTTCCCATTGGAGCATGTTTGGGTACGATGATATGGGGAAGGCCCGGATTTTCCATGGCCTCTTAAGCACCAAGAGACTTGAAAACTCTGCGCTGGGCGCTAATTACTAACCCGAACATGTTTCGATCATGACCAATTTTTACAATCATGTGGGAGGGGCCCACATCCACATGCTTGGAAAGTTTGGTCCCACCCATCAGAGCATGTTTGGGTACGATGGTATGGGGAAGGCCCGGATTTTCCATGGCCTCTTAAGCACCAAGAGACTTGAAAAATCCACATTGGGCACTCATTATTACAAATCGAAGCATGCTCCGATTGTGACCAAACTTTACAAGCATATGGGGGTGGGCCCCTCCCACATGCTTCCAAAGTTCGGGGTGGGTCCCTCCCAAATACTTGCAAAGTTTACTTCTCATCGAAGCATGTTTGGGTACGATGGTATGGAGAAGGCCTGGATTTTCCATGGCCTCAAGAGCACCAAGAGACTTGAAAAGTCCACACTGGGCCCTAATTACCAATTCAAACTTGCTCCGGTTGTGACCAAACTTTGCAGGCATGTGGGAGGGGCCCACTCCCACATGCTTGCAAAGTTTGGTCCGCATCGGAGCATGTTTGGGTACGATGGTATAGGGAAGGCCAGGACTTTCCATGGGCCGCTTAAGCACCAAGAGACTTGAAAAATCCGTATTGGGCACTAATTCTCAATCCAAACATGCTCCGATGTGACCAAACTTTGCAAGCATCGGACCATGTTTGGGTACGATGGTATGGGGAAGGCCTGGATTTTCCATGGCCTCAAGAGCACCAAGAGACTTGAAAAATCCACACGCGTGGGCGGTAATTACCAATTCAAACATGCTCCGGTTGTGACCAAACTTTGCAAGCATGTGGGAGGGGCCCACTCCCACATTCTTGCAAAGTTTGGTCCCCATCGGAGCATGTTTGGGTACAATGGTATGGGGAAGGCCCGGATTTTCCATGGCCTCTTAAGCACCAAGAGACTTGAAAAATCTGCATTGAGCACTAATTTTCAATCCAAAGATGCTCCAATTGTGACCACACTTTGCAAGCATGTGGGGGTGGTCCCCTCCCACATGCTTTCAAAGTTTGGTTCCCATCGAAGCATGTTTGGGTACGATGGTATGGGGAAGGCCCCGATTTTCCATGGCCTTGTAAGCACCAAGAGACTTGAAAAATCCGCACTGGGCGTGAATAAGTAACCCGACCACGCTCCGATCATGACCAAACTTTGCAAGCATGTGGGAGGGGCCCACCCCCACATGCTTGCAAAGTTTGGTTCCCATCGAAGCATGTTTGGGTATGATGATATGGGGAAGGCCCGGATTTTCCATGGACTCCTAAGCACCAAGAGACTTGAGAAATCCACACTAGGGGCTAATTACCAATCCAAACATGCTCCGATTCTGACCAAACTTTGCAAGCATGTGGGGGTGGGTCCCTTCCACATGCTTGCAAAGTTTGGTTCCCATTGGAGCATGTTTGGGTACGATGATATGGGGAAGGCCCGAATTTTCCATGGCCTCTTAAGCACCAAGAGACTTGAAAACTATGCACTGGGCGCTAACCCGAACATGCTCCGATCATTACCAATTTTTGCAAGCATGTGGGAGGGGCCCACATCCACATGTTTGGAAAGTTTGGTCCCACCTATCGGAGCATATTTGGGTACGATGGTATGGGGAAGGCCCGGATTTTCCATGGCCTCTTAAGCACCAAGAGACTTGAAAAATCCACATTGGGCACTCATTATACAAATCGAAACATGCTCCGATTGTGACCAAACTTTACAAGCATGTGGGGGCGGGCCCCTCCCACATGCTTGCAAAGTTTAAGGTGGGCCCGTCCCAAATGCTTGCAAAGTTTGCTTCCCATCGAAGCATGTTTGGGTACGATGGTATGGGGAAGGCCCCGATTTTCCATGGCCTTGTAAGCACCAAGAGACTTGAGAAATCCACACTGGGGGCTAGCAATCCAAACATGCTCCGATTCTGACCAAACTTTGCAAGCATGTGGGGGTGGGCCCCTTCCACATCCTTGCAAAGTTTGGTTCCCATTAGAGCATGGTTGGGTACGATGATATGGGGAAGGCCCGGATTTTCCATGGCCTCTTAAGCACCAAGAGACTTGAAAACTCTGCACTGGGCGCTAATTACTAACCCGAACATGCTCCGATCATGACCAATTTTGCAAGCATGTGGGAGGGGCCCACATCCACAAGCTTGGAAAGTTTGGTCCCACCCATCAGAGCATGTTTGGGTACGATGGTATGGGGAAGGCCCGGATTTTCCATGGCCTCTTAAGCACCAAGAGACTTGAAAAATCCACGTTGGGCACTAATTACAAATCCGAACATACTCCGATTGTGATCAAACTTTGCAAGAATGTGGCGGTGGGCCCCTCCCATGTGATTGCAAAGTTTGGTTTCCATCGGACCATGTTTGGGTACGATGGTATGGGGAAGACCCGGATTTTCCATGGCCTCAAGAGCACCAAAAGACTTGAAAAATCGCAAAGT
Organism: Cibotium barometz; assembly: GCF_041138505.1. Taxonomy (NCBI): domain Eukaryota; kingdom Viridiplantae; phylum Streptophyta; class Polypodiopsida; order Cyatheales; family Cibotiaceae; genus Cibotium; species Cibotium barometz. The sequence goes on from NC_141060.1 coordinate 51,062,338, forward strand.
TTGGTCATGATCGAAGCGTGGTCAAGTTAGTTATTCGCGCCCAGTGCGGATTTCTCAAGTCTCTTGGTGCTTACGAGGCCATGGAAAATCGGGGCCTTCCCCATACCATCGTACCCAAACATGCTTCGATGGAAACCAAACTTTGCAAGCATGTGGGAGGGGCCCACCCCCACATTCTTGCAAAGTGTGGTCACAATCGGAGCATGTTTGGATTCAAAATTAGTGCTCAATGCAAATTTTTCAAGTCTCTTGGTGTTTAAGAGGCCATGGAAAATCGAGACCTTCCCCATACCATTGTACCCAAACATGCTCCGATGGGGACCAAACTTTGTAAGCATGTGGGAGTGGGCCCCTCCCACATGCTTGTAAAGTTTGGTCACAACCAGAGCATGTTTGAATTGGTAATTATCGCCCCACCAGTGTGGATTTTTCAAGTCTTTTGGTGCTCTTGAGGCCATGGAAAATCCGGGTCTTCCCCATACCATCGTACCCAAACATGGTCTGATGGAAACCAAACTTTGCAATCACATGGGAGGGGCCCACCGCCACATTCTTGCAAAGTTTGATCACAATCGGAGTATGTTTGGATTTGTAATTAGTGCCCAACGTGGATTTTTCAAGTCTCTTGGTGCTTAAGAGGCCATGGAAAATCCGGGCCTTCCCCATACCATCGTACCCAAACATGCTCTGATGGGTGGGACTAAACTTTCCAAACTTGTGGATGTGGGCCCCTCCCACATGCTTGCAAAAATTGGTCATGATCGGAGCATGTTCGGGTTAGTAATTAGCGCCCAGTGCAGAGTTTTCAAGTCTCTTGGTGCTTAAGAGGCCATGGAAAATCCGGGCCTTCTCCATATCATCGTACCCAACCATGCTCCAATGGGAACCAAACTTTGCAAGTATGTGGAAGGGACCCACCCCCACATGCTTGCAAAGTTTGGTCAGAATCGGAGCATGTTTGGATTGCTACAGTGTGGATTTCTCAAGTCTCTTGGTGCTTACAAGGCCATGGAAAATCGGGGCCTTCCCCATACCATCGTACCCAAACATGCTTCGATGGGAAGCAAACTTTGCAAGCATTTGGGAGGGGCCCACCCCAAACTTTGCAAGCATGTGGGAGGGGCCCGCCCCCACATGCTTGTAAAGTTTGGTCACAATCGGAGCATGTTTCGATTTGTATAATGAGTGCCCAATGTGGATTTTTCAAGTCTCTTGGTGCTTAAGAGGCCATGGAAAATCCGGGCCTTCCCCATACCATCGTACCCAAATATGCTCCGATAGGTGGGACCAAACTTTCCAAACATGTGGATGTGGGCCCCTCCCACATGCTTGCAAAAATTGGTAATGATTGTTCGGGTTAGCGCCCAGTGCAGAGTTTTCAAGTCTCTTGGTGCTTAAGAGGCCATGGAAAATCCGGGCCTTCCCCATATCATCGTACCCAAACATGCTCCAATGGGAACCAAACTTTGCAAGCATGTAGAAGGGGCCCACCCCCACATGCTTGCAAAGTTTGGCAGAATCGGAGCATGTTTGGATTGGTAATTAGCCCCTAGTGTGGATTTCTCAAGTCTCTTGGTGCTTAGGAGTCCATGGAAAATCCGGGCCTTCCCCACATCATCATACCCAAACATGCTTCGATGGGAACCAAACTTTGCAAGCATGTGGGGGTGGGCCCCTCCCACATGCTTGCAAAGTTTGGTCATGATCGGAGTGTGGTCGGGTTACTTATTCGCGCCCAGTGCGGATTTTTCAAGTCTCTTGGTGCTTACAAGGCCATGGAAAATCGGGGCCTTTCCCATACCATCGTACCCAAACATGCTTTGATGGGAACCAAACTTTGAAAGCATGTGGGAGGGGACCACCCCCACATGCTTGCAAAGTGTGGTCACATTTGGATCATCTTTGGATTGAAAATTAGTGCTCAATGCAGATTTTTCAAGTCTCTTGGTGCTTAAGAGGCCATGCAAAATCCGGGCCTTCCCCATACCATTGTACCCAAACATGCTCCGATGGGGACCAAACTTTGCAAGAATGTGGGAGTGGGCCCCTCCCACATGCTTGCAAAGTTTGGTCACAACCGGAGCATGTTTGAATTGGTAATTACCGCCCACGCGTGTGGATTTTTCAAGTCTCTTGGTGCTCTTGAGGCCATGGAAAATCCAGGCCTTCCCCATACCATCGTACCCAAACATGGTCCGATGTTTGCAAAGTTTGGTCACAATCGGAGCATGTTTGGATTGAGAATTAGTGCCCAATACGGATTTTTCAAGTCTCTTGGTGCTTAAGCGGCCATGGAAAGTCCTGGCCTTCCCTATACCATCGTACCCAAACATGCTCCGATGCGGACCAAACTTTGCAAGCATGTGGGAGTGGGCCCCTCCCACATGCCTGCAAAGTTTGGTCACAACCGGAGCAAGTTTGAATTGGTAATTAGCGCCCAGTGTAGATTTTTCAAGTCTCTTGGTGCTCTTGAGGCCATGGAAAATCCAGGCCTTCTCCATACCATCGTACCCAAACATGCTTCGATGGGAAGTAAACTTTGCAAGTATTTGGGATGGGCCCACCCCGAACTTTGGAAGCATGTGGGAGGGGCCCACCCCCACATGCTTGTAAAGTTTGGTCACATTCGGAGCATGCTTCGATTTGTAATAATGAGTGCCCAATGTGGATTTTTCAAGTCTCTTGGTGCTTAAGAGGCCATGGAAAATCCGGACCTTCCCCATACCATCATACCCAAACATGCTCTGATGGGTGGGACCAAACTTTCCAAGCATGTGGATGTGGGCCCCTCCCACATGATTGTAAAAAATTATCATGATCGAAACATGTTCGGGTTAGTAATTAGCGCCCAGCGCAGAGTTTTCAAGTCTCTTGGTGCTTAAGAGGCCATGGAAAATCCGGGCCTTCCCCATATCATCGTACCCAAACATGCTCCAATGGGAACCAAACTTTGCAAGCATGTGGAAGGGACCCACCCCCACATGCTTGCAAAGTTTGGTCAGAATCGGAGCATGTTTGGATTGGTAATTAGCCCCCCAGTGTGGATTTCTCAAGTCTCTTGGTGCTTAGGAGGCCATGGAAAACCCGGGCCTTCCCCATACCATCATACCCAAACATGCTCCGATGGGAACCAAACTTTGCAAGCATGTGGGGGTGGGCTCCTCCCTCATGCTTGCAAAGTTTGGTCATGATCGGAGCGTGGTCAAGTTAGTTATTCGCGCCCAGTGCGGATTTTTCAAGTCTCTTGGTGCTTACGAGGCCATGGAAAATCGGGGCCTTCCCCATACCATCGTACCCAAAATCGGGGCATGTGGGAGGGGCCCACCCCCACATTCTTGCAAAGTGTGGTCACAATCGGAGCATGTTTGGATTCAAAATTAGTGCTCAATGCAAATTTTTCAAGTCTCTTGGTGTTTAAGAGGCCATGGAAAATCGAGGCCTTCCCCATACCATTGTACCCAAACATGCTCCGATGGGGACCAAACTTTGTAAGCATGTGGGAGCGGGCCCCTCCCACATGCTTGTAAAGTTTGGTCACAACCAGAGCATGTTTGAATTGGTAAGCATGAGGAGGAGCCCACCCCCACATGCTTGCAAAGTTTGGTTCCCATCGGAGCATGTTTGGGTATGATGGTATGGGGAAGGCCCGGGTTTTCCATGGCCTCCTAAGCACCAAGAGACTTGAGAAATCCACACTGGGGGCTAATTACCAATCCAAACATGCTCCGATTCTGACCAAACTTTGCAAGCATGTGGGGGTGGGTCCCTTCCACATGCTTGCAAAGTTTGGTTCCCATTGGAGCATGTTTGGGTACGATGATATGGGGAAGGCCCGGATTTTCCATGGCCTCTTAAGCACCAAGAGACTTGAAAACTCTGCGCTGGGCGCTAATTACTAACCCGAACATGTTTCGATCATGACCAATTCTTACAATCATATGGGAGGGGCCCACATCCACATTCTTGGAAAGTTTGGTCCCACCCATCAGAGCATGTTTGGGTACGATGGTATGGGGAAGGCTCGGATTTTCCATGGCCTCTTAAGCACCAAGAGACTTGAAAAATCCACATTGGGCACTCATTATTACAAATCGAAGCATGCTCCGATTGTGACCAAACTTTACAAGCATGTGGGGGTGGGCCCCTCCCACATGCTTCCAAAGTTCGGGGTGGGCCCCTCCCAAATACTTGCAAAGTTTACTTCCCATCGAAGCATGTTTGGGTACGATGGTATGGAGAAGGGCTGGATTTTCCATGGCCTCAAGAGCACCAAGAGACTTGAAAAATCCACACTAGGTGCTGATTACCAATTCAAACTTGCTCCGGTTGTGACCAAACTTTGCAGGCATGTGGGAGGGGCCCACTCCCACATGCTTGCAAAGTTTGGTCCGCATCGGAGCATATCGGAGCATGTTTGGGTACGATGGTATAGGGAAGGCCAGGACTTTCCATGGCCGCTTAAGCACCAAGAGACTTGAAAAATCCGTATTGGGCACTAATTCTCAATCCAAACATGCTCCGATTGTGACCAAACTTTGCAAGCATCGGACCATGTTTGGGTACGATGGTATGGGGAAGGCCTGGATTTTCCATGGCCTCAAGAGCCCCAAGAGACTTGAAAAATCCACACGCGTGGGCGGTAATTACCAATTCAAACATGCTCCGGTTGTGACCAAACTTTGCAAGCATGTGGGAGGGGGCCACTCCCACATTCTTGCAAAGTTTTGCAGAGCATGTTTGGGTACAATGGTATGGTGAAGGCCCGGATTTTCCATGGCCTCTTAAGCACCAAGAGACTTGAAGAATCTGCATTGAGCACTAATTTTCAATCCAAAGATGCCTCAATTGTGACCACACTTTGCAAGCATGTGGGGGTGGTCCCCTCCCACATGCTTTCAAAGTTTGGTTCCCATCGAAGCATGTTTGGGTACGATGGTATGGGGAAGGCCCCGATTTTCCATGGCCTTGTAAGCACCAAGAGACTTGAAAAATCCGCACTGTGGGCGCGAATAAGACACCCGACCACGCTCCGATCATGACCAAACTTTGCAAGCATGTGGGAGGGGCGCACCCCCACATGCTTGCAAAGTTTGGTTCCCATCGAAGCATGTTTGGGTATGATGATATGGGGAAGGCCCCGATTTTCCATGGACTCCTAAGCACCAAGAGACTTGAGAAATCCACACTAGGGGCTAATTACCAATCCAAACATGCTCCGATTCTGCCAAACTTTGCAAGCATGTGGGGGTGGGCCCCTTCCACATGTTTGCAAAGTTTGGTTCCCATTGGAGCATGTTTGGGTACGATGATATGGGGAAGGCCCGGATTTTCCATGGCCTCTTAAGCACCAAGAGACTTGAAAACTCTGCACTGGGCGCTAACCCGAACAATCATTACCAATTTTTGCAAGCATGTGGGAGGGGCCCACATCCACATGTTTGGAAAGTTTGGTCCCACCTATCGAAGCATATTTGGGTACGATGGTATGGGGAAGGCCCGGATTTTCCATGGCCTCTTAAGCACCAAGAGACTTGAAAAATCCACATTGGGCACTCATTATACAAATCGAAACATGCTCCGATTGTGACCAAACTTTACAAGCATGTGGAGGCAGGCCCCTCCCACATGCTTGCAAAGTTTGGGGTGGGCCCCTCCCAAATGCTTGCAAAGTTTGCTTCCCATCGAAGCATGTTTGGGTACGATGGTATGGGGAAGGCCCCGATTTTCCATGGCCTTGTAAGCACCAAGAGACTTGAGAAATCCACACTGGGGGCTAATTAGCAATCCAAACATGCTCCGATTCTGACCAACCTTTGCAAGCATGTGGGGGTGGGCCCCTTCCACATACTTGCAAAGTTTGGTTCCCATTGGAGCATGGTTGGGTACGATGATATGGGGAAGGCCCGGATTTTCCATGGCCTCTTAAGCACCGAGACTTGAAAACTCTGCACTGGGCGCTAATTACTAACCCGAACATGCTCCGATCATGACCAATTTTTGCAAGCATGTGGGAGGGGCCCACATCCACAAGCTTGGAAAGTTTGGTCCCACCCATCAGAGCATGTTTGGGTACGATGGTATGGGGAAGGCCCGGATTTTCCATGGCCTCTTAAGCACCAAGAGACTTGAAAAATCCACGTTGGGCACTAATTACAAATCCAAACATACTCCGATTGTGATCAAACTTTGCAAGAATGTGGCGGTGGGCCCCTCCCATGTGATTGCAAAGTGTGGTTTCCATCGGACCATGTTTGGGTACGATGGTATGGGGAAGACCCGGATTTTCCATGGCCTCAAGAGCACCAAAAGACTTGAAAAATCCACACTGGTGGGGCGATAATTACCAATTCAAACATGCTCTGGTTGTGACCAAACTTTACAAGCATGTGGGAGGGGCCCACTCCCACATGCTTACAAAGTTTGGTCCCCATCGGAGCATGTTTGGGTACAATGGTATGGGGAAGGCCTCGATTTTCCATGGCCTCTTAAACACCAAGAGACTTGAAAAATTTGCATTGAGCACTAATTTTGAATCCAAACATGCTCCGATTGTGACCACACTTTGCAAGAATGTGGGGGTGGGCCCCTCCCACATGCTTGCAAAGTTTGGTTTCCATCGAAGCATGTTTGGGTACGATGGTATGGGGAAGGCCCCGATTTTCCATGGCCTCGTAAGCACCAAGAGACTTGAAAAATCCGCACTGGGCGCGAATAACTAACTTGACCACGCTCCGATCATGACCAAACTTTGCAAGCATGAGGGAGGAGCCCACCCCCACATGCTTGCAAAGTATGGTTCCCATCGGAGCATGTTTGGGTATGATGGTATGGGGAAGGCCCGGGTTTTCCATGGCCTCCTAAGCACCAAGAGACTTGAGAAATCCACACTGGGGGGGCTAATTACCAATCCAAACATGCTCCGATTCTGACCAAACTTTGCAAGCATGTGGGGGTGGGTCCCTTCCACATGCTTGCAAAGTTTGGTTCCCATTGGAGCATGTTTGGGTACGATGATATGGGGAAGGCCCGGATTTTCCATGGCCTCTTAAGCACCAAGAGACTTGAAAACTCTGCGCTGGGCGCTAATTACTAACGCAAACATGTTTCGATCATGACCAATTTTTACAATCATGTGGGAGGGGCCCACATCCACATGCTTGGAAAGTTTGGTCCCACCCATCAGAGCATGTTTGGGTACGATGGTATGGGGAAGGCCCGGATTTTCCATGGCCTCTTAAGCACCAAGAGACTTGAAAAATCCACATTGGGCACTCATTATTACAAATCGAAGCATGCTCCGATTGTGACCAAACTTTACAAGCATATGGGGGTGGGCCCCTCCCACATGCTTCCAAAGTTCAGGGTGGGCCCCTCCCAAATATTTGCAAAGTTTACTTCCCATCGAAGCATGTTTGGGTACGATGGTATGGAGAAGGCCTGGATTTTCCATGGCCTCAAGAGCACCAAGAGACTTGAAAAATCCACACTGGGCCCTAATTACCAATTCAAACTTGCTCCGGTTGTGACCAAACTTTGCAGGCATGTGGGAGGGGCCCACTCCCACATGCTTGCAAAGTTTGGTCCGCATCGGAGCATGTTTGGGTACGATGGTATAGGGAAGGCCAAGACTTTCCATGGGCCGCTTAAGCACCAAGAGACTTGAAAAATCCGTATTGGGCACTAATTCTCAATCCAAACATGCTCCGATTGTGACCAAACTTTGCAAGCATCGGACCATGTTTGGGTACGATGGTATGGGGAAGGCCTGGACTTTCCATGGCCTCAAGAGCACCAAGAGACTTGAAAAATCCACACGCGTGGGTGGTAATTACCAATTCAAACATGCTCCGGTTGTGACCAAACTTTGCAAGCATGTGGGAGGGGCCCACTCCCACATTCTTGCAAAGTTTGGTGCCCATCGGAGCATGTTTGGGTACAATGGTATGGGGAAGGCCCGGATTTTCCATGGCCTCTTAAGCACCAAGAGACTTGAAAAATCTGCATTGAGCACTAATTTTCAATCCAAAGATGCTCCAATTGTGACCACACTTTGCAAGCATGTCGGGGTGGTCCCCTCCCACATGCTTTCAAAGTTTGGTTCCCATCGAAGCATGTTTGGGTACGATGGTATGGGGAAGGCCCCGATTTTCCATGGCCTTGTAAGCACCAAGAGACTTGAAAAATCCGCACTGGGCGAGAATAAGTAACCCGACCACGCTCCGATCATGACCAAACTTTGCAAGCATGTGGGAGGGGCCCACCCCCACATGCTTGCAAAGTTTGGTTCCCATCGAAGCATGTTTGGGTATGATGATACGGGGAAGGCCCGGATTTTCCATGGACTCCTAAGCACCAAGAGACTTGAGAAATCCACACTAGGGGCTAATTACCAATCCAAACATGCTCTGATCCTGCCAAACTTTGCAAGCATGTGGGGGTGGGCCCCTTCCACATGCTTGCAAAGTTTGGTTCCCATTGGAGTATGTTTGGGTACGATGATATGGGGAAGGCCCGGATTTTCCATGGCCTCTTAAGCACCAAGAGACTTGAAAACTATGCACTGGGCGCTAACCCGAACAATCATTACCAATTTTTGCAAGCATGTGGGAGGGGCCCACATCCACATGTTTGGAAAGTTTGGTCCCACCTATTGGAGCATATTTGGGTACGATGGTATGGGGAAGGCCCGGATTTTCCATGGCCTCTTAAGCACCAAGAGACTTGAAAAATCCACATTGGGCACTCATTATACAAATCCAAACATGCTCCGATTGTGACCAAACTTTACAAGCATGTGGGGGCAGGCCCCTCCCACATGCTTGCAAAGTTTGGGGTGGGCCCCTCCCAAATGCTTGCAAAGTTTGCTTCCCATCGAAGCATGTTTGGGTACGATGGTATGGGGAAGGCCCCGATTTTCCATGGCCTTGTAAGCACCAAGAGACTTGAGAAATCCACACTGGGGGCTAATTAGCAATCCAAACATGCTCCGATTCTGACCAAACTTTGCAAGCATGTGGGGGTGGGCCCCTTCCACATACTTGCAAAGTTTGGTTTCCATTGGAGCATGGTTGGGTACGATGATATGGGGAAGGCCCGGATTTTCCATGGCCTCTTAAGCACCGAGACTTGAAAACTCTGCACTCGGCGCTAATTACTAACCCGAACATGCTCCGATCATGACCAATTTTTGCAAGCATGTGGGAGGGGCCCACATCCACAAGCTTGGAAAGTTTGGTCCCACCCATCAGAGCATGTTTGGGTACGATGGTATGGGGAAGGCCCGGATTTTCCATGGCCTCTTAAGCACCAAGAGACTTGAAAAATCCACGTTGGGCACTAATTACAAATCCAAACATACTCCGATTGTGATCAAACTTTGCAAGAATGTGGAGGTGGGCCCCTCCCATGTGATTGCAAAGTTTGGTTTCCATCGGACCATGTTTGGGTACGTTGGTATGGGGAAGACCCGGATTTTCCATGGCCTCAAGAGCACCAAAAGACTTGAAAAATCCACACTGGTGGGGCGATAATTACCAATTCAAACATGCTCTGGTTGTGACCAAACTTTACAAGCATGTGGGAGGGGCCCACTCCCACATGCTTACAAAGTTTGGTCCCCATCGGAGCATGTTTGGGTACAATGGTATGGGGAAGGCCTCGATTTTCCATGGCCTCTTAAACACCAAGAGACTTGAAAAATTTGCATTGAGCACTAATTTTGAATCCAAACATGCTCCGATTGTGACCACACTTTGCAAGAATGTGGGGGTGGGCCCCTCCCACATGCTTGCAAAGTTTGGTTTCCATCGAAGCATGTTTGGGTACGATGGTATGGGGAAGCCCCCGATTTTCCATGGCCTCGTAAGCACCAAAAGACTTGAAAAATTCGCACTGGGCGCGAAAAACTAACTTGACCACGCTTCGATCATGACCAAACTTTGCAAGCATGAGGGAGGAGCCCACCCCCACATGCTTGCAAAGTTTGGTTCCCATCGGAGCATGTTTGGGTATGATGGTATGGGGAAGGCCCGGGTTTTCCATGGCCTCCTAAGCACCAAGAGACTTGAGAAATCCACACTGGGGGCTAATTACCAATCCAAACATGCTCCGATTCTGACCAAACTTTGCAAGCATGTGGGGGTGGGTCCCTTCCACATGCTTGCAAAGTTTGGTTCCCATTGGAGCATGTTTGGGTACGATGATATGGGGAAGGCCCGGATTTTCCATGGCCTCTTAAGCACCAAGAGACTTGAAAACTCTGCGCTGGGTGCTAATTACTAACCCGAACATGTTTCGATCATGACCAATTTTTACAATCATGTGGGAGGAGCCCACATCCACATTCTTGGAAAGTTTGGTCCCACCCATCAGAGCATGTTTGGGTACGATGGTATGGGGAAGGCTCGGATTTTCCATGGCCTCTTAAGCACCAAGAGACTTGAAAAATCCACATTGGGCACTCATTATTACAAATCGAAGCATGCTCCGATTGTGACCAAACTTTACAAGCATGTGGGGGTGGGCCCCTCCCACATGCTTCCACCAAAGTTCGGGGTGGGCCCCTCCCAAATACTTGCAAAGTTTACTTCCCATCGAAGCATGTTTGGGTACGATGGTATGGAGAAGGCCTGGATTTTCCATGGCCTCAAGAGCACCAAGAGACTTGAAAAATCCACACTGGGCGCTAATTACCAATTCAAACTTGCTTCGGTTGTGATCAAACTTTGTAGGCATGTGGGAGTGGCCCACTCCCACCTGCTTGCAAAGTTTGGTCCGCATCAAAGAAGTTTGGGTACGATGGTATAGGGAAGGCCAGGACTTTCCATGGCCGCTTAAGCACCAAGAGACTTGAAAAATTCGTATTGGGCACTAATTCTCAATCCAAACATGCTCCGATTGTGACCAAACTTTGCAAGCATCGGACCATGTTTGGGTACGATGGTATGGGGAAGGCCTGGATTTTCCATGGCCTCAAGAGCACCAAGAGACTTGAAAAATCCACACGCGTGGGCGGTAATTACCAATTCAAACATGCTCCGGTTGTGACCAAACTTTGCAAGCATGTGGGAGGGGCCCACTCCCACATTCTTGCAAAGTTTGGTCCCCATCGGAGCATGTTTGGGTACAATGGTATGGGGAAGGCCCGGATTTTCCATGGCCTCTTAAGCACCAAGAGACTTGAAAAATCTGCATTGAGCACTAATTTTCAATCCAAAGATGCTCCAATTGTGACCACACTTTGCAAGCATGTGGGGGTGGTCCCCTCCCACATGCTTTCAAAGTTTGGTTCCCATCGAAGCATGTTTGGGTACGATGGTATGGGGAAGGCCCCGATTTTCCATGGCCTTGTAAGCACCAAGAGACTTGAAAAATCCGCACTGGGCGCGAATAAGTAACCCGACCACGCTCCGATCATGACCAAACTTTGCAAGCATGTGGGAGGGGCCCACCCCACATGCTTGCAAAGTTTGGTTCCCATCGAAGCATGTTTGGGTATGATGATATGGGGAAGGCCCGGATTTTCCATGGACTCCTAAGCACCAAGAGACTTGAGAAATCCACACTAGGGTGGTTGCAAGATCAGGATGCCCAGTTTTGTCCACTCAGGCACCCTGTAAACAGTAAAAAAACAGGCATTTGTTTATCTTTAGTGGCTAATCTCTCCTAGTAAATGAAGGAATTTTGTTTCAAGTTCTTTTGTTGGAACATCATATTCAAAGTTGAAAATATAGTTGCATAATTTAATTAAGCATTAGATAGTCAAAAGTCCTCATTTTCTTAGGTACAAAGTCAATGTATGCACCCTGTCCCAAATTTGAACTGATTCCATAAAATGCTAATATCTTTTACATATAAACTCATATGAGATTCCTACTTTGTACCTTAGATCTTCACATAATATGGAGCTTAACTTGATTTTTTGAGAAAATTTTAAGATATTTGTATATTTTCTTTAAATATTTCAAGGTCTTTAAAGTGTTATAATATACGCCACTTTTTGTACCCACAATAGCTACCACTTAAAATCCTCAATCTTGTAGATCAAAAGAGTGGGTAGATACTGAGACATGAGTAGAATGTGGTGGTTAGTAAAAATTAGAAATCCAATGGTTGGATTTTTAATGATCTCTTTTTCAAAATTCTTCCAGACTATCAGAAGGCCTGCAAATATTAATAATCTAATTAGTAAAATTACATTTTTGATGTGAATCATATAAAACCTATAGGGACTAGTGTGCTTGTAATGGTGCATCTATGGAAAAATAAATTGGATCACTCTAAGTATGAAAATATTATTTTTTAATCATTTCATCGTATTTTTGATTAATTTTAATTAATTAGACTAATTTATATTAATTTAAGTTATATTGGGTTAATTTAAGGGCAAGCGTATATTCTATTATTTGCTTGATCTCATTTTAAGTACCTTGTCTCCCAAAACTTGCTCTCCAAGCATTGTCCCAGTCCGGATAAAACTGGACACCCTGATCTTGCAACAACCTACTAGGGGCTAATTACCAATCCAAACATGCTCCGATTCTGCCAAACTTTGCAAGCATGTGGGGGTGGGCCCCTTCCACATGCTTGCAAAGTTTGGTTCCCATTGGAGCATGTTTGGGTACGATGATATGGGGAAGGCCCGGATTTTCCATGGCCTCTTAAGCACGAAGAGACTTGAAAACTCTGCACTGGGCGCTAACCCGAACAATCATTACCAATTTTTGCAAGCATGTGGGAGGGACCCACATCCACATGTTTGGAAAGTTTGGTCCCACCTATCGGAGCATATTTGGGTACGATGGTATGGGGAAGGCCCGGATTTTCCATGGCCTCTTAAGCACCAAGAGACTTGAAAAATCCACATTGGGCACTCATTATACAAATCCAAACATGCTCCGATTGTGACCAAACTTTACAAGCATGTGGGGGCAGGCCCCTCCCACATGCTTGCAAAGTTTGGGGTGGGCCCCTCCCAAATGCTTGCAAAGTTTGCTTCCCATCGAAGCATGTTTGGGTACGATGGTATGGGGAAGGCCCCGATTTTCCATGGCCTTGTAAGCACCAAGAGACTTGAGAAATCCACACTGGGGGCTAATTAGCAATCCAAACATGCTCCGATTCTGACCAAACTTTGCAAGCATGTGGGGGTGGGACCCTTCCACATACTTGCAAAGTTTGGTTTCCATTGGAGCATGGTTGGGTACGATGATATGGGGAAGGCCCGGATTTTCCATGGCCTCTTAAGCACCGAGACTTGAAAACTCTGCACTCGGCGCTAATTACTAACCCGAACATGCTCCGATCATGACCAATTTTTGCAAGCATGTGGGAGGGGCCCACATCCACAAGCTTGGAAAGTTTGGTCCCACCCATCAGAGCATGTTTGGGTACGATGGTATGGGGAAGGCCCGGATTTTCCATGGCCTCTTAAGCACCAAGAGATTTGAAAAATCCACGTTGGGCACTAATTACAAATCCAAACATACTCCGATTGTGATCAAACTTTGCAAGAATGTGGAGGTGGGCCCCTCCCATGTGATTGCAAAGTTTGGTTTCCATCGGCGGACCATGTTTGGGTACGATGGTATGGGGAAGACCCGGATTTTCCATGGCCTCAAGAGCACCAAAAGACTTGAAAAGTCCACACTGGTGGGGCGATAATTACCAATTCAAACATGCTCTGGTTGTGACCAAACTTTACAAGCATGTGGGAGGGGCCCACTCCCACATGCTTACAAAGTTTGGTCCCCATCGGAGCATGTTTGGGTACAATGGTATGGGGAAGGTGTCGATTTTCCATGGCCTCTTAAACACCAAGAGACTTGAAAAATTTGCATTGAGCACTAATTTTGAATCCAAACATGCTCCGATTGTGACCACACTTTGCAAGAATGTGGGGGTGGGCCCCTCCCACATGCTTGCAAAGTTTGGTTTCCATCGAAGCATGTTTGGGTACGATGGTATGGGGAAGCCCCCGATTTTCCATGGCCTCGTAAGCACCAAAAGACTTGAAAAATTCGCACTGGGCGCGAAAAACTAACTTGACCACGCTTCGATCATGACCAAACTTTGCAAGCATGAGGGAGGAGCCCACCCCCACATGCTTGCAAAGTTTGGTTCCCATCGGAGCATGTTTGGGTATGATGGTATGGGGAAGGCCCGGGTTTTCCATGGCCTCCTAAGCACCAAGAGACTTGAGAAATCCACACTGGGGGCTAATTACCAATCCAAACATGCTCCGATTCTGACCAAACTTTGCAAGCATGTGGGGGTGGGTCCCTTCCACATGCTTGCAAAGTTTGGTTCCCATTGGAGCATGTTTGGGTACGATGATATGGGGAAGGCCCGGATTTTCCATGGCCTCTTAAGCACCAAGAGACTTGAAAACTCTGCGCTGGGTGCTAATTACTAACCCGAACATGTTTCGATCATGACCAATTTTTACAATCGCGTGGGAGGAGCCCACATCCACATTCTTGGAAAGTTTGGTCCCACCCATCAGAGCATGTTTGGGTACGATGGTATGGGGAAGGCTCGGATTTTCCATGGCCTCTTAAGCACCAAGAGACTTGAAAAATCCACATTGGGCACTCATTATTACAAATCGAAGCATGCTCCGATTGTGACCAAACTTTACAAGCATGTGGGGGTGGGCCCCTCCCACATGCTTCCACCAAAGTTCGGGGTGGGCCCCTCCCAAATACTTGCAAAGTTTACTTCCCATCGAAGCATGTTTGGGTACGATGGTATGGAGAAGGCCTGGATTTTCCATGGCCTCAAGAGCACCAAGAGACTTGAAAAATCCACACTGGGCGCTAATTACCAATTCAAACTTGCTTCGGTTGTGACCAAACTTTGTAGGCATGTGGGAGTGGCCCACTCCCACCTGCTTGCAAAGTTTGGTCCGCATCAAAGAAGTTTGGGTACGATGGTATAGGGAAGGCCAGGACTTTCCATGGCCGCTTAAGCACCAAGAGACTTGAAAAATTCGTATTGGGCACTAATTCTCAATCCAAACATGCTCCGATTGTGACCAAACTTTGCAAGCATCGGACCATGTTTGGGTACGATGGTATGGGGAAGGCCTGGATTTTCCATGGCCTCAAGAGCAACAAGAGACTTGAAAAATCTACACGCGTGGGCGGTAATTACCAATTCAAACATGCTCCGATTGTGACCAAACTTTGCAAGCATGTGGGAGGGGCCCACTCCCACATTCTTGCAAAGTTTGGTCCCCATCAGAGCATGTTTGGGTACAATGGTATGGTGAAGGCCCGGATTTTCCATGGCCTCTTAAGCACCAAGAGACTTGAAAAATCTGCATTGAGCACTAATTTTCAATCCAAAGATGCTCCAATTGTGACCACACTTTGCAAGCATGTGGGGGTGGTCCCCTCCCACATGCTTTCAAAGTTTGGTTCCCATCGAAGCATGTTTGGGTACGATGGTATGGGGAAGGCCCCGATTTTCCATGGCCTTGTAAGCACCAAGAGACTTGAAAAATCCGCACTGGGCGCGAATAAGTAACTCGACCACGCTCCGATCATGACCAAACTTTGCAAGCATGTGGGAGGGGCCCACCCCCACATGCTTGCAAAGTTTGGTTCCCATCGAAGCATGTTTGGGTATGATGATATGGGGAAGGCCCGGATTTTCCATGGACTCCTAAGCACCAAGAGACTTGAGAAATCCACACTAGGGTGGTTGCAAGATCAGGATGCCCAGTTTTGTCCACTCAGGCACCCTGTAAACAGTAAAAAAACAGGCATTTGTTTATCTTTAGTGGCTAATCTCTCCTAGTAAATGAAGGAATTTTGTTTCAAGTTCTTTTGTTGGAACATCATATTCAAAGTTGAAAATATAGTTGCATAATTTAATTAAGCATTAGATAGTCAAAAGTCCTCATTTTCTTAGGTACAAAGTCAATGCATGCACCCTGTCCCAAATTTGAACTGATTCCATAAAATGCTAATATCTTTTACATATAAACTCATATGAGATTCCTACTTTGTACCTTAGATCTTCACATAATATGGAGCTTAACTTGATTTTTTGAGAAAATTTTAAGATATTTGTATATTTTCTTTAAATATTTCAAGGTCTTTAAAGTGTTATAATATACGCCACTTTTTGTACCCACAATAGCTACCACTTAAAATCCTCAATCTTGTAGATCAAAAGAGTGGGTAGATACTGAGACATGAGTAGAATGTGGTGGTTAGTAAAAATTAGAAATCCAATGGTTGGATTTTTAATGATCTCTTTTTCAAAATTCTTCCAGACTATCAGAAGGCCTGCAAATATTAATAATCTAATTAGTAAAATTACATTTTTGATGTGAATCATATAAAACCTATAGGGACTAGTGTGCTTGTAATGGTGCATCTATGGAAAAATAAATTGGATCACTCTAAGTATGAAAATATTATTTTTTAATCATTTCATCGTATTTTTGATTAATTTTAATTAATTAGACTAATTTATATTAATTTAAGTTATATTGGGTTAATTTAAGGGCAAGCGTATATTCTATTATTTGCTTGATCTCATTTTAAGTACCTTGTCTCCCAAAACTTGATCTCCAAGCATTGTCCCAGTCCGGATAAAACTGGACACCCTGATCTTGCAACAACCTACTAGGGGCTAATTACCAATCCAAACATGCTCCGATTCTGCCAAACTTTGCAAGCATGTGGGGGTGGGCCCCTTCCACATGCTTGCAAAGTTTGGTTCCCATTGGAGCATGTTTGGGTACGATGATATGGGGAAGGCCCGGATTTTCCATGGCCTCTTAAGCACGAAGAGACTTGAAAACTCTGCACTGGGCGCTAACCCGAACAATCATTACCAATTTTTGCAAGCATGTGGGAGGGGCCCACATCCACATGTTTGGAAAGTTTGGTCCCACCTATCGGAGCATATTTGGGTACGATGGTATGGGGAAGGCCCGGATTTTCCATGGCCTCTTAAGCACCAAGAGACTTGAAAAATCCACATTGGGCACTCATTATACAAATCCAAACATGCTCCGATTGTGACCAAACTTTACAAGCATGTGGGGGCAGGCCCCTCCCACATGCTTGCAAAGTTTGGGGTGGGCCCCTCCCAAATGCTTGCAAAGTTTGCTTCCCATCGAAGCATGTTTGGGTACGATGGTATGGGGAAGGCCCCGATTTTCCATGGCCTTGTAAGCACCAAGAGACTTGAGAAATCCACACTGGGGGCTAATTAGCAATCCAAACATGCTCCGATTCTGACCAAACTTTGCAAGCATGTGGGGGTGGGCCCCTTCCACATACTTGCAAAGTTTGGTTTCCATTGGAGCATGGTTGGGTACGATGATATGGGGAAGGCCCGGATTTTCCATGGCCTCTTAAGCACCGAGACTTGAAAACTCTGCACTCGGCGCTAATTACTAACCCGAACATGCTCCGATCATGACCAATTTTTGCAAGCATGTGGGAGGGGCCCACATCCACAAGCTTGGAAAGTTTGGTCCCACCCATCAGAGCATGTTTGGGTACGATGGTATGGGGAAGGCCCGGATTTTCCATGGCCTCTTAAGCACCAAGAGACTTGAAAAATCCACGTTGGGCACTAATTACAAATCCAAACATACTCCGATTGTGATCAAACTTTGCGAGAATGTGGAGGTGGGCCCCTCCCATGTGATTGCAAAGTTTGGTTTCCATCGGACCATGTTTGGGTACGATGGTATGGGGAAGACCCGGATTTTCCATGGCCTCAAGAGCACCAAAAGACTTGAAAAATCCACACTGGTGGGGCGATAATTACCAATTCAAACATGCTCTGGTTGTGACCAAACTTTACAAGCATGTGGGAGGGGCCCACTCCCACATGCTTACAAAGTTTGGTCCCCATCGGAGCATGTTTGGGTACAATGGTATGGGGAAGGCCTCGATTTTCCATGGCCTCTTAAACACCAAGAGACTTGAAAAATTTGCATTGAGCACTAATTTTGAATCCAAACATGCTCCGATTGTGACCACACTTTGCAAGAATGTGGGGGTGGGCCCCTCCCACATGCTTGCAAAGTTTGGTTTCCATCGAAGCATGTTTGGGTACGATGGTATGGGGAAGCCCCCGATTTTCCATGGCCTCGTAAGCACCAAAAGACTTGAAAAATTCGCACTGGGCGCGAAAAACTAACTTGACCACGCTTCGATCATGACCAAACTTTGCAAGCATGAGGGAGGAGCCCACCCCCACATGCTTGCAAAGTTTGGTTCCCATCGGAGCATGTTTGGGTATGATGGTATGGGGAAGGCCCGGGTTTTCCATGGCCTCCTAAGCACCAAGAGACTTGAGAAATCCACACTGGGGGCTAATTACCAATCCAAACATGCTCCGATTCTGACCAAACTTTGCAAGCATGTGGGGGTGGGTCCCTTCCACATGCTTGCAAAGTTTGGTTCCCATTGGAGCATGTTTGGGTACGATGATATGGGGAAGGCCCGGATTTTCCATGGCCTCTTAAGCACCAAGAGACTTGAAAACTCTGCGCTGGGTGCTAATTACTAACCCGAACATGTTTCGATCATGACCAATTTTTACAATCGCGTGGGAGGAGCCCACATCCACATTCTTGGAAAGTTTGGTCCCACCCATCAGAGCATGTTTGGGTACGATGGTATGGGGAAGGCTCGGATTTTCCATGGCCTCTTAAGCACCAAGAGACTTGAAAAATCCACATTGGGCACTCATTATTACAAATCGAAGCCTGCTCCGATTGTGACCAAACTTTACAAGCATGTGGGGGTGGGCCCCTCCCACATGCTTCCACCAAAGTTCGGGGTGGGCCCCTCCCAAATACTTGCAAAGTTTACTTCCCATCGAAGCATGTTTGGGTACGATGGTATGGAGAAGGCCTGGATTTTCCATGGCCTCAAGAGCACCAAGAGACTTGAAAAATCCACACTGGGCGCTAATTACCAATTCAAACTTGCTTCGGTTGTGACCAAACTTTGTAGGCATGTGGGAGTGGCCCACTCCCACCTGCTTGCAAAGTTTGGTCCGCATCAAAGAAGTTTGGGTACGATGGTATAGGGAAGGCCAGGACTTTCCATGGCCGCTTAAGCACCAAGAGACTTGAAAAATTCGTATTGGGCACTAATTCTCAATCCAAACATGCTCCGATTGTGACCAAACTTTGCAAGCATCGGACCATGTTTGGGTACGATGGTATGGGGAAGGCCTGGATTTTCCATGGCCTCAAGAGCAACAAGAGACTTGAAAAATCTACACGCGTGGGCGGTAATTACCAATTCAAACATGCTCCGGTTGTGACCAAACTTTGCAAGCATGTGGGAGGGGCCCACTCCCACATTCTTGCAAAGTTTGGTCCCCATCAGAGCATGTTTGGGTACAATGGTATGGTGAAGGCCCGGATTTTCCATGGCCTCTTAAGCACCAAGAGACTTGAAAAATCTGCATTGAGCACTAATTTTCAATCCAAAGATGCTCCAATTGTGACCACACTTTGCAAGCATGTGGGGGTGGTCCCCTCCCACATGCTTTCAAAGTTTGGTTCCCATCGAAGCATGTTTGGGTACGATGGTATGGGGAAGGCCCCGATTTTCCATGGCCTTGTAAGCACCAAGAGACTTGAAAAATCCGCACTGGGCGCGAATAAGTAACCCGACCACGCTCCGATCATGACCAAACTTTGCAAGCATGTGGGAGGGGCCCACCCCCACATGCTTGCAAAGTTTGGTTCCCATCGAAGCATGTTTGGGTATGATGATATGGGGAAGGCCCGGATTTTCCATGGACTCCTAAGCACCAAGAGACTTGAGAAATCCACACTAGGGTGGTTGCAAGATCAGGATGCCCAGTTTTGTCCACTCAGGCACCCTGTAAACAGTAAAAAAACAGGCATTTGTTTATCTTTAGTGGCTAATCTCTCCTAGTAAATGAAGGAATTTTGTTTCAAGTTCTTTTGTTGGAACATCATATTCAAAGTTGAAAATATAGTTGCATAATTTAATTAAGCATTAGATAGTCAAAAGTCCTCATTTTCTTAGGTACAAAGTCAATGCATGCACCCTGTCCCAAATTTGAACTGATTCCATAAAATGCTAATATCTTTTACATATAAACTCATATGAGATTCCTACTTTGTACCTTAGATCTTCACATAATATGGAGCTTAACTTGATTTTTTGAGAAAATTTTAAGATATTTGTATATTTTCTTTAAATATTTCAAGGTCTTTAAAGTGTTATAATATACGCCACTTTTTGTACCCACAATAGCTACCACTTAAAATCCTCAATCTTGTAGATCAAAAGAGTGGGTAGATACTGAGACATGAGTAGAATGTGGTGGTTAGTAAAAATTAGAAATCCAATGGTTGGATTTTTAATGATCTCTTTTTCAAAATTCTTCCAGACTATCAGAAGGCTTGCAAATATTAATAATCTAATTAGTAAAATTACATTTTTGATGTGAATCATATAAAACCTATAGGGACTAGTGTGCTTGTAATGGTGCATCTATGGAAAAATAAATTGGATCACTCTAAGTATGAAAATATTATTTTTTAATCATTTCATCGTATTTTTGATTAATTTTAATTAATTAGACTAATTTATATTAATTTAAGTTATATTGGGTTAATTTAAGGGCAAGCGTATATTCTATTATTTGCTTGATCTCATTTTAAGTACCTTGTCTCCCAAAACTTGCTCTCCAAGCATTGTCCCAGTCCGGATAAAACTGGACACCCTGATCTTGCAACAACCTACTAGGGGCTAATTACCAATCCAAACATGCTCCGATTCTGCCAAACTTTGCAAGCATGTGGGGGTGGGCCCCTTCCACATGCTTGCAAAGTTTGGTTCCCATTGGAGCATGTTTGGGTACGATGATATGGGGAAGGCCCGGATTTTCCATGGCCTCTTAAGCACGAAGAGACTTGAAAACTCTGCACTGGGCGCTAACCCGAACAATCATTACCAATTTTTGCAAGCATGTGGGAGGGGCCCACATCCACATGTTTGGAAAGTTTGGTCCCACCTATCGGAGCATATTTGGGTACGATGGTATGGGGAAGGCCCGGATTTTCCATGGCCTCTTAAGCACCAAGAGACTTGAAAAATCCACATTGGGCACTCATTATACAAATCGAAACATGCTCCGATTGTGACCAAACTTTACAAGCATGTGGGGGCAGGCCCCTCCCACATGCTTGCAAAGTTTGGGGTGGGCCCCTCCCAAATGCTTGCAAAGTTTGCTTCCCATCGAAGCATGTTTGGGTACGATGGTATGGGGAAGGCCCCGATTTTCCATGGCCTTGTAAGCACCAAGAGACTTGAGACATCCACACTCGAATTAGCAATCCAAACATACTCCGATTCTGACCAAACTTTGCAAGCATGTGGGGGTGGGCCCCTTCCACATACTTGCAAAGTTTGGTTCCCATTGGAGCATGGTTGGGTACGATGATATGGGGAAGGCCTGGATTTTCCATGGCCTCTTAAGCACCGAGACTTGAAAACTCTGCACTGGGCGCTAATTACTAACCCGAACATGCTCCGATCATGACCAATTTTTGCAAGCATGTGGGAGGGGCCCACATCCACAAGCTTGGAAAGTTTGGTCCCACCCATCAGAGCATGTTTGGGTACGATGGTATGGGGAAGGCCCGGATTTTCCATGGCCTCTTAAGCACCAAGAGACTTGAAAAATCCACGTTGGGCACTAATTACAAATCCAAACATACTCCGATTGTGATCAAACTTTGCAAGAATGTGGCGGTGGGCCCCTCCCATGTGATTGCAAAGTGTGGTTTCCATCGGACCATGTTTGGGTACGATGGTATAGGAAAGACCCGGATTTTCCATGGCCTCAAGAGCACCAAAAGACTTGAAAAATCCACACTGGTGGGGCGATAATTACCAATTCAAACATGCTCTGGTTGTGACCAAACTTTACAAGCATGTGGGAGGGGCCCACTCCCACATGCGTACAAAGTTTGGTCCCCATCGGAGCATGTTTGGGTACAATGGTATGGGGAAGGCCTCGATTTTCCATGGCCTCTTAAACACCAAGAGACTTGAAAAATTTGCATTGAGCACTAATTTTGAATCCAAACATGCTCCGATTGTGACCACACTTTGCAAGAATGTGGGGGTGGGCCCCTCCCACATGCTTGCAAAGTTTGGTTTCCATCGAAGCATGTTTGGGTACGATGGTATGGGGAAGGCCCCGATTTTCCATGGCCTCGTAAGCACCAAGAGACCTGAAAAATCCGCACTGGGCGCGAATAACTAACTTGACCACGCTTCGATCATGACCAAACTTTGCAAGCATGAGGGAGGAGTCGACCCCCACATGCTTGCAAAGTTTGGTTCCCATCAGAGCATGTTTGGGTATGATGGTATGGGGAAGGCCCGGGTTTTCCATGGCCTCCTAAGCACCAAGAGACTTGAGAAATCCACACTGGGGGGGCTAATTACCAATCCAAACATGCTCCGATTCTGACCAAACTTTGCAAGCATGTGGGGGTGGGTCCCTTCCACATGCTTGCAAAGTTTGGTTCCCATTGGAGCATGTTTGGGTACGATGATATGGGGAAGGCCCGGATTTTCCATCGCCTCTTAAGCACCAAGAGACTTGAAAACTCTGTGCTGGGCGCTAATTACTAACCCGAACATGTTTCGATCATGACCAATTTTTACAATCATGTGGGAGGGGCCCACATCCACATGCTTGGAAAGTTTGGTCCCACCCATCAGAGTATGTTTGGGTACGATGGTATGGGGAAGGCCCGGATTTTCCATGGCCTCTTAAGCACCAAGAGACTTGAAAAATCCACATTGGGCACTCATTATTACAAATCGAAGCATGCTCCGATTGTGACCAAACTTTACAAGCATGTGGGGGTGGGCCCCTCCCACATGCTTCCAAAGTTCGGGGTGGGCCCCTCCCAAATACTTGCAAAGTTTACTTCCCATCAAAGCATGTTTGGGTACGATGGTATGGAGAAGGCCTGGATTTTCCATGGCCTCAAGAGCACCAAGAGACTTGAAAAATCCA
The DNA here is from genome assembly GCF_041138505.1 of Cibotium barometz. Taxonomy (NCBI): domain Eukaryota; kingdom Viridiplantae; phylum Streptophyta; class Polypodiopsida; order Cyatheales; family Cibotiaceae; genus Cibotium; species Cibotium barometz. Next base: position 51,085,399 of record NC_141060.1, read on the forward strand.
CACTGGGCCCTAATTACCAATTCAAAATTGCTCCGGTTGTGACCAAACTTTGCAGGCATGTGGGAGGGGCCCACTCCCACATGCTTGCAAAGTTTGGTCCGCATCGGAGCATGTTTGGGTACGATGGTATAGGGAAGGCCAGGACTTTCCATGGGCCGCTTAAGCACCAAGAGACTTGAAAAATCCGTATTGGGCACTAATTCTCAATCCAAACATGCTCCGATTGTGACCAAATTTTGCAAGCATCGGACCATGTTTGGGTACGATGGTATGGGGAAGGCCTGGATTTTCCATGGCCTCAAGAGCACCAAGAGACTTGAAAAATCCACACGCGTGGGCGGTAATTACCAATTCAAACATGCTCCGGTTGTGTCCAAACTTTGCAAGCATGTGGGAGGGACCCACTCCCACATTCTTGCAAAGTTTGGTCCCCATCGGCGGAGCATGTTTGGGTACAATGGTATGGGGAAGGCCCGGATTTTCCATGGCCTCTTAAGCACCAAGAGACTTGAAAAATCTGCATTGAGCACTAATTTTCAATCCAAAGATGCACCAATTGTGACCACACTTTGCAAGCATGTGGGGGTGGTCCCCTCCCACATGCTTTCAAAGTTTGGTTCCCATCGAAGCATGTTTGGGTACGATGGTATGGGGAAGGCCCCGATTTTCCATGGCCTTGTAAGCACCAAGAGACTTGAAAAATCCGCACTGGGCGCGAATAAGTAACCCGACCACGCTCCGATCATGACCAAACTTTGCAAGCATGTGGGAAGGGCCCACCCCCACATGCTTGCAAAGTTTGGTTCCCATCGAAGCATGTTTGGGTATGATGATATGGGGAAGGCCCGGATTTTCCATGGACTCCTAAGCACCAAGAGACTTGAGAAATCCACACTAGGGGCTAATTACCAATCCAAACATGCTCCGATTCTGACCAAACTTTACAAGCATGTGGGGGTGGGCCCCTTCCACATGCTTGCAAAGTTTGGTTCCCATTGGAGCATGTTTGGGTACGATGATATGGGGAAGGCCCGGATTTTCCATGGCCTCTTAAGCACCAAGAGACTTGAAAACTCTGCACTGGGCGCTAACCCGAACATGCTCTGATCATTACCAATTTTTGCAAGCATGTGGGAGGGGCCCACATCCACATGTTTGGAAAGTTTGGTCCCACCTATCGGAGCATATTTGGGTACGATGGTATGGGGAAGACCCGGATTTTCCATGGCCTCTTAAGCACCAAGAGACTTGAAAAATCCACATTGGGCACTCATTATACAAATCGAAACATGCTCGGATTGTGACCAAACTTTACAAGCATGTGGGGGCGGGCCCCTCCCACATGCTTGCAAAGTTTGGGGTGGGCCCCTCCCAAATGCTTGCAAAGTTTGCTTCCCATCGAAGCATGTTTGGGTACGATGGTATGGGGAAGGCCCCGATTTTCCATGGCCTCAAGAGCACCAAGAGACTCGAAATATCCACACTGGGCGCTAATTACCAATTCAAACTTGCTCTGGTTATGACCAAACTTTGCAAGCATGTGGGAAGGGCCCACTCCCACATGCTTGCAAAGTTTGGTCCCCATCGGAGCTTTTTTGGGTACGATCGTATGGGGAAGGCCAGGACTTTTCATGGCCGCTTAAGCAGCAAGAGACTTGAAAAATCCGCATTGGGCACTAATTTTCAATCCAAACATGCTCCGATTGTGACCAGACTTTGCAAGCATCCGACCATATTTCGGTACGATGGTATAGTGAAGGCCCCGATTTTCCATGGCCTCGTAAGTACCAAGAGACTTGAAAAATCCGCACTGGGGGCAAATTACTAACCCGACCACCCGATCATGACCAAGCTTTGTAAGCATGTGGGAGGGGCCCACCCCCACATCCTTGAAAAGTTTGGTCCCCATCGGAGCATGTTTGGGTACGATGGTATGGGGAAGGCCCGGATTTTCCATGGACTCAAGAGCACCAAGAGACTTGAAAAATCCACACTCGTGGGCCGTAATTACCAATTCAAACATGCTCCAGTTGTGACCAAACTTTGCAAGCATGTGCGAGGGGCCCACTCCCACGTGCTTGCAAAGTTTGGTCCCCATTGGAGCATGTTTGGGTACAATGGTATGGGGAAGGCCCGGATTTTCCATGGCCTCTTAAGCACCAAGAGACTTGAGAAATCTGCATTGAGCACTAATTTTCAATCCAAACATGCTCCGATTGTGACCACACTTTGCAAGCACGTGGGGGTGGGCCCCTCCCACATGCTTTCAAAGTTTGGTTCCCATCGAAGCATGTTTGGGTATGATGGTATAGGGAAGGCCCCAATTTTTCATGGCCTGGTAAGCACCAAGAGACTTGAGAAATCCACACTGGATTAGCAATCCAAACATGCTCCGATTCTGACCAAACTTTGCAAGCATGTGGGGGTGGGTCCCTTCCACATACTTGCAAAGTTTGGTTCCCATTAGAGCATGGTTGGGTACGATGATATGGGGAAGGCCCGGATTTTCCATGGCCTCTTAAGCACCAAGAGACTTGAAAACTCTGCAGTGGGCGCTAATTACTAACCTGAACATGCTCCGATCATGACCAATTTTTGCAAGCATGTGAGAGGGACCCACATCCACAAGCTTGGAAAGTGTGGTCCCACCCATCAGAGCATGTTTGGGTACGATGGTATGGGGAAGGCCCGGATTTTCCATGGCCTCTTAAGCACCAAGAGACTTGAAAAATCCACGTTGGGCACTAATTACAAATCCAAACATACTCCGATTGTGATCAAACTTTGCAAGAATGTGGCGGTGGGCCCCTCCCATGTGATTGCAAAGTTTGGTTTCCATCGGACCATGTTTGGGTACGATGGTATGGGGAAGACCCGGATTTTCCATGGCCTCAAGAGCACCAAAAGACTTGAAAAATCCACACTGGTGGGGCGATAATTACCAATTCAAACATGCTCTGGTTGTGACCAAACTTTACAAGCATGTGGGAGGGACCCACTCCCACATGCTTGCAAAGTTTGGTCCCCATCGGAGCATGTTTGGGTACAATGGTATGGGGAAGGCCTCGATTTTCCATGGCCTCTTAAACACCAAGAGACTTGAAAAATTTGCATTGAGCACTAATTTTGAATCCAAACATGCTCCGATTGTTGCAAGGATCAATAATATAATCAGGTGAGAAAGGTTATGTATGGTTTTGTCCAACTATGCTCATGAAGGTAGCAGCGTGATGAGATAAGGGTATGTATTTTTAAAATTTCTGTAAAATTTTGCATAAGTAAAATAGTGTGCATTTTTTATTTTTATTTTTGTAATTGTGTGCATAATTAGTAGATTCATATTTTTTTAATTGGCACGAAATTTATTAGTTTAAAAAAAAAAACAAACAAACAAACCAAAAAAAAACAACAACAAAAGGAGAAAAAAACAAAAGAAAACAAAAGAAAATTAAAAAAAAAATTCTATAAATTAAGTTTTTTTTAGGAGTCTATTTTTTTTGCATATTTTGTAATTCTTCATTTTTTTAAATTTTTTGCATAATTAGTGTAACCTACATTTTTTTTAATTTTTGTAACTTTGTGCGTAATTAGTATTTTTTTAGTGTGATTCATAATTTTTGTGTAAATTAAAAAAAAAAGTAAAAAACATAAAATCATTTAAAAAAATCATTTAAAAATAATAATAATAAAAAAATAATAATAAAAAAATAGGATAAATAGTTACGCCACACATACTCATTTTAGTTGCATTTAGTGATTAGGTAGGTTAAAATATATATATATATATATATATATATATATATATATATAAACAAAAAACAAAAACAAAACAAAAACAAAACAAAAACACATAAAAAACCACATGAACTTTGTAAGCAAAATAGCCTGTCATGCAATATTACAATTGCTTATGTAGGAAAGTAATATATTTTCGAAATTCATATGGTAGCAACTAAAATGTGCTCATAATCGCACACTTATGTTGAACATAGGCAAGACTACGCTTGCAAAATGCTATAGGGCGTCCCTCCCCATGCATGAAATTGTCCAACCAAACTAGTCTTACTGCTAACCTCTAGAGTTAGATCACTCCGGAACTAAATCACTCTGTTAGCACTAGTACACCATCATGGTCTTGCTACCTAGAGCTTCTCCGAACTCTGTAACTGGGTTTTATCCCAACTTATGGCTATATTTGGTAATTTTCAAAGTTCAAATTTTATCTTGCACACTTTATCACTATAGACAAGTGTACATACAGACCTGCCAAAGAGTCAAGTTACATGCACAAGCCTTGGCGTCCCATTCCACCAAGACTACAATCGATTCCATGAGAATTTGATGTCCCATACCATCAAATTACCACCAAACCAATTGATGTGACATATAAAAAGGCTCTTTCCCCCCTCGAAAGATCACCACAAACTCTCGAGCAGTGGGATGTCGACGCATGGCAATAAAAAGAAGAGAAAACCATGCTTAGTAAGTTTAAGAACAGTTCTCTTCGATCAACTTCTATAAGGGCATTGAGCATTACATCTCAAGATTATACCCCTTCAGATTTACCTTTGATTTTACAAATCAATCCTAAATCTGCTATTATTATCTAGGCGTATGCTAATCCCTCAGATTAGTACTCCTAGATAAACCATTCAATTGAGTACTGCTAGCAGCACTACTAGCCCCTTTATCCCAAGTAATACACACCTTAGGGATTACTTTACCAGGCAATGTACGTGACTAAATCAAATTAGTCACTACTCTCTAGGCCCAAGTAGTGACACTATTTTGTTACTTTTAACAAGGGCTAGCTTGCCTCTACGGGCCAAGGCTCTCTTGTTGCTACAAACAGTAAGCAACTTGTTTGGACACAAGGCATAACCACATCAAGACTACGCTTGTACATGGTTCTCATTTGCCAAAGTTTATCACAATCTTCTAGCAACTGTTAAAAGATCATGAAGGGTTATGAGCACTACGGCTCAATTAGGCTTACCTAGATTTCTCGTGATAACAAAACTTTGCAAGCATGTGGAAGGGGCCCACTCCCACATGCTTGCAAAGTTTGGTCCCCATCGGAGCATGTTTGGGTACAATGGTATGGGGAAGGCCCGGATTTTCCATGGCCTCTTAAGCACCAAGAGACTTGAAAAATCTACATTGAGCACTAATTTTCAATCCAAACATGCTCCGATTGTGACCACACTTTGCAAGAATGTGGGGGTGGGCCCCTCCCACATGCTTTCAAAGTTTGGTTCCAATCGAAGCATGTTTGGGTACGATGGTATGGGGAAGACCCCGATTTTCCATGGCCTTGTAAGCACCAAGAGACTTGAAAAATCCGCACTGGGCGCGAATAAGTAACCCGGCCACGCTTTGATCATGACCAAACTTTGCAAGCATGTGGGAGGGGCCCACCCCCACATGCTTGCAAAGTTTGTTTCCCATCGAAGCATATTTGGGTATGATGGTATGGGAAAGGCCCGGATTTTCCATGGCCTCCTAAGCAGCAAGAGACTTGAGAAATCCACACTAGGGGCTAATTACCAATCCAAACATGCTCCGATTCTGACCAAACTTTGCAAGCATGTGGGGGTGGGCTCCATCCACATGCTTGCAAAGTTTGGTTCCCATTGGAGCATGTTTGGGTATGATGATATGGGGAAGGCCCGGATTTTCCATGGCCTCTTAAGCACCAAGAGACTTGAAAACTCTGCACTGGGTGCTAATTACTAACCCCAACATGCTTCGATCATGACCAATTTTTGCAAGCATGTCGGAGGGGCCCACATCCACATGTTTGGAAAGTTTGGTCCCACCCATCAGAGCATATTTGGGTACGATGGTATGGGGAAGGCCCAGATTTTCCATGGCCTCTTAAGCACCAAGAGACTTGAAAAATCCACATTGGACACTCAAATTGAAACATGCTCGGATTGTGACCAAACTTTACAAGAATGTGGGGGTGGGCCCCTCCCACATGCTTGCAAAGTTTGGGGTGGGCCCCTCCCACATGCTTGCAAAGTTTGGTTCCCATCGAAGCATGTTTGGGTACGATGGTATGGGGAAGGCCCGGATTTTCCATGGCCTCAAGAGCACCAAGAGACTTGAAAAATCCACACTGGGCACTAATTACCAATTCAAACTTGCTCCGGTTGTGACCAAACTTTGCAAGCATGTGGGAAGGACCCACTCCCACATGCTTGCAAAGTTTGGTCCCCATCGGAGCATGTTTGGGTACGATGGTATAGGGAAGGCCAGGACCTTCCATGGCCGCTTAAGCACCAAGAGACTTGAAAAATCCGCATTGGGCACTAATTTTCAATCCAAACATGCTCTGATTGTGACCAAACTTTGCAAGCATCGGACCATGTTTGGGTACGATGGTATAGTGAAGGCCCCGATTTTCTATGGCCTCGTAAGCACCAAGAGACTTGAAAAATCCGCACTGGCGGCAAATTACTAACTCGACCACCCGATCAAAACCAAACTTTGCAAGCATGTGGGAGGGGCCCACCCCCACATGCTTGCAAAGTTTGGTCCCCATCAGAGCATGTTTGGGTACGATGGTATGGGGAAGGCCTGGATTTTCCATGGTCTCAAGAGCACCAAGAGACTTGAAAAATCCACACTCGTGGGCGGTAATTACCAATTCAAACATGCTCCGGTTGTGACCAAACTTTGCAAGCATGTGCGAGGGGCCCACTCCCACATGCTTGCAAAGTTTGGTCCCCATCGGTTTGGGTACAATGGTATGGGGAAGGCCCGGATTTTCTATGGCCTCTTAAGCACTAAGAGACTTGAAAAATCTGCATTGAGCACTAATTTTCAATCCAAACATGCTCCGATTGTGACCACACTTTGCAAGCATGTGGGGGTGGGCCCCTCCCACATGCTTTCAAAGTTTGGTTCCCATCAAAGCATGTTTGGGTACGATGGTATGGGGAAGGCCCTGATTTTCCATGGCCTTGTAAGCACCAAGAGACTTGAAAAATCCGCACTGGGCGCGAATAAGTAACCCGACCACGCTCCGACCACGACCAAACTTTGCAAGCATGTGGGAGGGGCCCACCCCTACATGCTTGCAAAGTTTGGTTCCCATCGAAGCATGTTTGGGTTATGATGGTATGGGGAAGGCCCGGATTTTCCATGGCCTCCTAAGCACCAAGAGACTTGAGAAATCCATACTAGGGGCTAATTACCAATCCAAACATGCTCTAGATCTGACCAAACTTTGCAAGCATGTGGGGGTGGGCCCCTTCCACATGCTTGCAAAGTTTGCTTCCCATTGGAGCATGTTTGGGTACGATGATATGGGGAAGGCCTGGATTTTCCATGGCCTCTTAGCACCAAGAGACTTGAAAACTCTGCACTGGGCGCTAATTACTAACCCGAATGTGCTCCGATCATGACCAATTATTACAAGCATGTGGGAGGGGCCCACATCCACATGTTTGGAAAGTTTGGTCCCACCCATCAGAGCATATTTGGGTAAGATGGTTTGGGGAAGGCCCGGATTTTCCATGGCCTCTTAAGCACCAAGAGACTTGAAAAATCCACATTGGGCACTCATTACAAATCGAAACATACTCTGATTGTGACCAAACTTTACAAGCATGTGGGGGTGGGCCCCTCCCACATGCTTGCAAAGTTTGGGGTGGGCCCCTCCCAAATGCTTGCAAAGTTTGCTTCCCATCGAAGCATGTTTGGGTACGATGGTATGGGGAAGGCCCGGATTTTCCATGGCCTCAAGAGCACGAAGAGACTTGAAAAATCCACACTGGGAGCTAATTTACCAATTCAAACTTGCTCCAGTTGTGACCAAACTTTGCAAGCATGTGGGAAGGGCCCACTCCCACATGCTTGCAAAGTTTGGTCCCCATCGGAGCATGTTTGGGAACGATGGTATGGGGAAGGCCAGGACTTTCCATGGCCGCTTAAGCACCAAGAGACTTGAAAAATCCGCATTGGGCACTAATTTGCAATCCAAACATGCTCCGATTGTGACCAAATTTTGCAAGCATCGGACCATGTTTAGGTACGATGGTATGGTAAGGGCCCCGATTTTCCCAAGAGACTTAAAAAATCCACACTAGGCGCAAATTACTAACCCGACCACCCAATCATGACCAAACTTTGCAAGAATGTGGGAGGAGCCCACCCCCACATACTTGCAAAGTTTGGTCCCCATTGGAGCATGTTTGGGTATGATGGTATGGGGAAGGCCCGGATTTTCCATGGCCTCAAGAGCACCAAGAGACTTGAAAAATCCACACTCGTGGGCGGTAATTACCAATTCAAACATACTCCGGTTGTGACCAAACTTTGCAAGCATGTGGGAGGGGCCCACTCCCACATGCTTGCAAAGTTTGGTCCCCATCGAAGCATGTTGGGGTACAATGGTATGGGGAAGGCCCGGATTTTCCATGGCCTCTTAAGCACCAAGAGACTTGAAAAATCTGCATTGAGCACTAATTTTCAATCCAAACATGCTCCGATTGTGACCACACATTGCAAGCATGTGGGGGTGGGCCCCTCCCACATGATTTCAAAGTTTGGTTCCCATCAAAGCATGTTTGGGTACGATGGTATGGGAAAGGCCCCGATTTTCCATGGCCTCGTAAGCACCAAGAGACTTGAAGAATCCGCACTGGGCGCAAATTACTAACCCGACCACCCGATCATGACCAGACTTTGCAAGCATGTGAGAGGGGCCCACCCCCACATGCTTGCAAAGTTTGGTCCCCATCGGAGCATGTTTGGGTACGATGGTATGGGGAAGGCCCGGATTTTCCATGGCCTCAAGAGCACCAAGAGACTTGAAAAATCCACACTTGTGGGCGGTAATTACCAATTCAAACATGCTCCGGCTGTGACCAAACTTTGCAAGCATGTGGGAGGGGCCCACTCCCACATGTTTGCAAAGTTTGGTCCCCATCGGAGCATGTTGGGGTACAATGGTATGGGGAAGGCCGGGATTTTCCATGGCCTCTTAAGCACCAAGAGACTTGAAAAATCTGCATTGAGCACTAATTTTCAATCCAAACATGCTCCGATTGTGACCACATGTTGCAAGCATGTGGGGGTGGGCCCCTCCCACATGCTTTCAAAGTTTGGTTCCCATCGAAGCATGTTTGGGTACGATGGTATGGGGAAGGTCCCGATTTTCCATGGCCTTGTAAGCACCAAGAGACTTGAAAAATCCACACTAGGCGCGAATAAGTAACCCGACCAATTTCCAATCATGACCAAACTTTGCAAGCATATGGGAGGGACCCACCCCCACATGCTTGCAAAGTGTGGTTCCCATAGGAGCATGTTTGGGTACGATGGTATGGGGAAGGCCCGGATTTTCCATGGCCTCCTAAGCACCAAGAGACTTGACAAATCCACACTGGGCGCTAATTACCAATCCAAACATGCTCCGATTCTGACCAAACTTTGCAAGCATGTGGGCGTGGGCCTCTTCCACGTGCTTGCAAAGTTTGGTTCCCATCGGAGCATGTTTGGGTACGATGATATGGGAAAGGCCTGGATTTTCCATGGCCTCTTAAGCACCAAGAGACTTGAAAATCCGCACTGGGGGCAAATTACTAACCCGACCACCCGATCATGACCAAACTTTGCAAGTATGTGGGAGGGGCACACCCCCACATGCTTGCAAAGTTTGGTCCCCATCGGAGCATGTTTGGGTACGATGGTATGGGGAAGGCCCAGATTTTCCATGGCCTCTTAAGCACCAAGACTTGAAAAATCCACACTCGTGGGCGGTAATTACCAATTCAAACATGCTCCGGTTGTGACCAAACTTTGCAAGCATGTGCGCGGGGACCACTCCCACATGCTTTCAAAGTTTGGTCCCCATCGGAGCATGTTTGGGTACAATGGTATGGGGAAGGCCCGGATTTTCCATGGCCTCTTAAGCACCAAAAGACTTGAAAAATCTGCATTGAGCACTAATTTTCAATCCAAACATGCTCCGATTATGACCACACTTTGTAAGCACGTGGGGGTGGGCCCCTCACACATGCTTTCAAAGTTTGGTTCCCATCGAAGCATGTTTGGGTACGATGGTATGGGGAAGGCCCCGATTTTCCATGGTCTTGTAAGCACCAAGAGACTTGAAAAATCCGCACTGGGCGTGAATAAGTAACCCGACCACGCTCTGATCATGACCAAACTTTGCAAGCATGTTGGAGGGGCCCACCCCTACATGCTTGCAAATTTTGGTTCCCATCGAAGCATGTTTGGGTACGATGGTATGGGGAAGGCTCGAATTTTCCATGGCCTCCTAAGCACGAAGAGACTTGAGAAATCCACACTAGGGGCTTATTACCAATCCAAACATGCTCCGATTCTGACCAAACTCTGCAAGCATGTGGGGGTGGGCCCTTTCCACATACTTGCAAAGTTTGGTTCCCATTGGAGCATGTTTGGGGACGATGATATGGGGAAGGTCCGGATTTTCCATGGCCTCTTAAGCACCAAGAGACTTAAAAACTCTGCACTGGGCGCTAATCACTAACCCGAACATACTCCAATCATGACTAATTTTTGCAAGCATATGGGAGGGGCCCACATCCACAAGCTTGGAATTTTGATCCCACCCATCAGAGCATGTTTGGGTACGATGGTATGGGGAAGGCCCAGATTTTCCATGGCCTCTTAAGCACCAAGAGACTTGAAAAATCCACATTGGGCACTCATTGCAAATCGAAACATACTCCGATTGTGACCAAACTTTACAAGCATGTGGGGGTGGGCCCCTCCCACATGCTTGCAAAGTTTGGGGTGGGCCCCTCCCAAATGCTTGCAAAGTTTGCTTCCCATCGAAGCATGTTTGGGTACGATGGTATGGGGAAGGCCCGGATTTTCCATGGCCTCAAGAGCACGAAGAGACTTGAAAAATCCACACTGGGCTAATTACCAATTCAAACATGTTTGGGTACGATGGTATGGGGAAGGCCAGGACTTTCCATGGCCGCTTAAGCACCAAGAGACTTGAAAAATCCGCATTGGGTACTAATTTTCAATCCAAACATGCTCTGATTGTGACCAAACTTTGCAAGCATCGGCGGACCATGTTTGGGTACGATGGTATGGGGAAGGTCCCGATTTTCCATGGCCTCGTAAGTACCAAGAGACTTGAAAAATCTGCACTGGGCGCAAATTACTAACCCGACCACCCAATCATGACCAAACTTTGTAAGCATGTGGGAGGGGCCCACCCCCACATACTTGCAAAGTTTGGTTCCCATCAGAGCATGTTTGGGTACGATGGTATGGGGAAGGCCCGGATTTTCCATGGCCTTAAGAGCACCAAGAGACTTGAAAAATCCACACTCGTGGGCGGTAACTACCAATTCAAACATGCTCCGGTTGTGACCAAACTTTGCAAGAATGTGGGAGGGGCCCACTCCCACATGCTTGCAAAGTTTGGTCCCCATCGGAGCATGTTGGGGTACAATGGTATGGGGAAGGCTCGGATTTTCCATGGCCTCTTAAGCACCAAGAGACTTGAAAAATCTGCATTGAGCACTAATTTTCAATCCAAACATGCTCCGATTGTGACCACACGTTGCAAGCATGTGGAGGTGGGCCCCTCCCACATGCTTTCAAAGTTTGGTTCCCATCGAAGCATATTTGGGTACGATGGTATGGGGAAGGCCTGGATTTTCCATAGCCTTGTAAGCACCAAGAGACTTGAAAAATCCACACTGGGCGCGAATAAGTAACCCGACCACGCTCTGATCATGACCAAACTTTGCAAGCATGTGGGAGGAACCCACCCCCACATGCTTGCAAAGTGTGGTTCCCATAGGAGCATGTTTGGGTACGATAGTATGGGGAAGGCCCGGATTTTCCATGGCCTCCTAAGCACCAAGAGACTTGAAATCCACACTGGGCGCTAATTACCAATCCAAACATGCTCTGATTCTGACCAAACTTTGCAAGCATGTGGGGGTGGGCCTCCTCCACCTGCTTGCAAAGTTTGGTTCCCATCGGAGCATGTTTGGGTACGATGATATGGGGAAGGCCTGGACTTTCCATGGCCTCTTAAGCACTAAGAGACTTGAAAAATCTGCACTGGATGCTCATAAAGAAGACCATAATGTGCAATGGTCTTTACCTATCGCATAATGCGTCTCACTGCATCCAAAAGAGGTTTTCTGGGGCTAATTACTAACCCGAACATCCTCCGATCATGACCAGTTTTTGCAAGAATGTGGGAGGGGCCCACATCCACCTGCTTGGAAAGTTTGGTCCCCATCAGAGCATGTTTGGGTACGATGGTATGGGAAAGGCCCGGATTTTCCATGGCCTCTTAAGCACCAAGAGACTTGAAAAATCCACATTGGGCACTCATTACAAATTGAAACATGCTCCGATTGTGACCAAACTTTACAAGCATGTGGGGGTGGGCCCCTCCCACATGCTTGCAAAGTTTGGAGTGGGCCCCTCCCACATGCTTGCAAAGTTTGGTTCCCATCGAAGCGTGTTTGGGTACGATGGTATGGGGATGGCCCGGATTATCCATGGCCTCAAGAGCACCGAGACTTGAAAAATCCACACTAGGCGCTAATTACCAATTCAAACATGCTCCGGTTGTGACCAAACTTTGCAAGCATGTGGGAGGGGCCCACTCCCACATGCTTGCAAAGTTTGGTCCCCATCGGAGCATGTTTGGGTACGATGGTATGGGGAAGGCCAGGATTTTCCATGGCCGCTTAAGCACCAAGAGACTTGAAAAATCCACATTGGGCACTAATTTTCAATCCAAACATGCTCCAATTGTGACCAAACTTTGCAAGCATCAGACAATGTTTGGGTACGATGGTATGGGGAAGGCCAGGATTTTCCATGGCCGCTTAAGCACCAAGAGACTTGAAAAATCCACATTGGGCACTAATTTTCAATCCAAACATGCTCCAATTGTGACCAAACTTTGTAAGCATCAGACCATGTTTGGGTACGATGGTATGGGGAAGGCCCCGATTTTCCATGGCCTCGTAAGCACCAAGAGACTTGAAAAATCTGCACTGGGTGCGAATTACTAACCCGATCACCCGATCATGACCAAACTTTGTAAGCATGTGGGAGGGGCCCACCCCCACATGCTTGCAAAGTTTGGTCCACATCGAAGCATGTTTGCGTACGATGGTATGGGGAAGGCCCGGATTTTCCATGGCCTCTTAAGCACCAAGAGACTTGAAAAATCCACATTGGACACTCAAATGTTACAAATCGAAACATGCTCCGATTGTGACCAAACTTTACAAGCATGTGGGGGTGGGCCCCTCCCACATGCTGCCAAAGTTTGATTCCCATCGGAGCATGTTTGGGTACGTTGGTATGGGGAAGACCCGGATTTTCCATGCGCTCTGAAGCACCCAGAGACTTGAAAAATCCACATTGGTTACTCATTACAAATCGAAACATGCTCTGATTGTGACCAAACTTTACAAGCATGTGGGGTTGGGCCCCTCCCACATGCTTGCAAAGTTTGGGGTGGGAACCTCCCACATGCTTGCAAAGTTTGGTTCCCATCGAAGCATGTTTGGGTACGATGGTATGGGGAAGGCCCAGATTTTCCATGGCCTCAAGAGCACCAAGAGACTTGAAAAATCCACACTGGGCGCCAATTACCAATTCAAACATGCTCCGGTTGTGACTAAACTTTGCAAGCATGTGGGAGGGGCCCACTTCCACATGCTTGCAAAGTTTGGTCCCCATCGGAGCATGTTTGGGTACGATGGTACGAGGAAGGCCAGGACTTTCCATGGCCGCTTAAGCACCAAGAGACTTGAAAAATATGCATTGGGCACTAATTCTCAATCCAAACATGCTCCGATTGTGACCAAACTTTGCAAGCATCGGACCATGTTTGGGTACGATGGTATGGGGAAGGCCCCGATTTTCCATGGCCTCGTAAGCACCAAGAGACTTGAATAATCCGCACTCGGCGCGAATTACTAACCCGACCACCCGATCATGACCAAACTTTGCAAGCATGTGGGAGGGGCCTACCCCCACATGCTTGCAAAGTTTGGTCCCCATCGGAGCATGTTTGGGTACGATGGTATGGGGAAGGCCCGGATTTTCCATGGCCTCAAGAACACCAAGAGACTTGAAAAATCCACACTCGTGGGCAGTAATTACCAATTAAAAAATGCTCCGGTTGAGACCAAACTTTGCAAGCACGTGGGAGGGGCCCACTCCCACATGCTTGCAAAGTTTGGTCCCCATCGGAGCATGTTTGGGTACAATGGTATGGGGAAGGCCCGGATTCTCTATGGCCTCTTAAGCACCAAGAGATTTGAAAAATCTGCATTGAGCACTAATTTTCAATCCAAACATGCTCCGATTGTGTCCACACTTTGCAAGCATGTGGGGGTGGGCCCCTCCCACATGCTTTCAAAGTTTGGTTCCCATCCAAGCATGTGTGGGTACGATGGTATGGGGAAGGCCTCGATTTTCCATGGCCTTGTAGCACCAAGAGACTTGAAAATTCCGCACTGGGCGCGAATAACTAACCCGACCACGCTCCGATCATGACCAAACTTTGCAAGCATGTGGGAGGATCTCACCACCACATGCTTGCAAAGTTTGGTTCCCATCGGCGAATCTTTGGGTACGATGGTGTGGGGAAGGCCCGGATTTTCCAATGCCTCCTAAGTACCAAGAGACTTGACAAATCCACACTGGGCGCTAATTACCTATCCAAACATGCTCCGATTCTGACCAAACTTTGCAAGCATGTGGGGGTGGGCCCCTTCCACATGCTTGCAAAGTTTGGTTCCCATCGAAGCATGTTTGGGTACGATGATACGGGTAGGACCCGGATTTTCCATGGCCTCTTAAGCACGCAGAGACTTGAAAAATCTGCACTGGGCGCTGATTACTAACCCGAACATGCTCTGATCATGACCAATTTTTGCAAGCATGTGGGAGGGGCCCACATCCACATGCTTGGAAAGTTTGGTCCCCATCGGAGCATGTTTGGGTACGATGGTATGGGGAAGGCCCGGATTTTCCATGGCCTCTTAAGCACCAAGAGACTTGAAAAATCCACATTGGGCACTCATTACAAATCAAAACATGTTCCGATTGTGACCAAACTTTACAAGCATGTGGGAGTGGGCCCCTCCCATATGCTTGCAAAGTTTGGGGTGGGCCCCTCCCACATGCTTGCAAAGTTTGGTTCCCATCGAAGCATGTTTGGGTATGATGGTATGGGGAAGGCCCGGATTTTCCATGGCCTCAAGAGCATCGAGAAACTTGAAAAATCCACAATGGGCACTAATTACCAATTCAAACATGCTCGGATTGTGACCAAAATTTGCAAGCATGAGGGATGGGCCCACTCCCACATGCTTGCAAAGTTTGGTCCCCATCGGAGCATGTTTGGGTATGATGGTATGGGGAAGGCCATGACTTTCCATGGCCGCTTAAGCACCAAGAGACTTGAAAAATCCGCATTGGGCACTAATTTTCAATCCAAACATGCTCCAATTGTGACCAAACTTTGCAAGCATTAGACCATGTTTGGGTACGATGGTATGGGGAAGGCCCCGATTTTCCATGGCCTCGTAAGCACCAAGAGACTTGAAAAATCCGCACTGGGCGCGAATTACTAACCCGACCACCCGATCATGACCAAACTTTGCAAGCATGTGGGAGGGGCCCACCTCCACATGCTTGCAAAGTTTAGTCCCCATCGGAGCATGTTTGGGTACGATGGTATGGGGAAGGCCTGGATTGTCCATGGCCTCCTAAGCACCAAGGGACTTGAAAAATCCACAGTGGGCGCTAATTACCAATTCAAACATGCTCCAATTCTGACCAAAATTTACAAGCATGTGGGGGTGGGCCCCTCCCACATGCTTGCAAAGTTTGATTCCCATCGGAGCATGTTTGGGTACGATGGTATGGGGAAGACCTAGATTTTCCATAGCCTCTTAAGCACCAAGAGACTTGAAAAATCCACATTGGGCACTAATTACAACTCAAAACATGCTCCGATTGTGACCGCACCAGGAGACTTAAAAAATCCGCACTGGGTTCTAATTACCAATTCAAACATGCTCCGATTGTGACAAAACTTTGCAAGCATGTGGGGGTGGGTCCCCCCCACATGCTCACAAAGTTTGGTCCCCATTGGAGCATGTTTGGGTTTGACCATATTGAGGAGGCCCGAATTTTCCATGGCCTCTTAAGCACCAAGAGACTTGAAAAATCCACACTAGGCGCTAATTACCGATCCAAGCATGCTCCAATTGTGACCAAACTTTGCAAGCATGTGCGGGTGGGTCCTCCCCACATGCTTGCAAAGTTTGGTCTCATTGAAGCATGTTTGGGTACGATGGTATGATTCATCTAACTCAATCAAATAAAAGTCAAATTATAATATTAATCTTAATCTCTTCTTTTTTATACCCAAAAATATCATGGGCAACTGGAAAGAACTTATAATATTAATTTTAATCCCTTCTTTTTAATATCCAAAAATATCACGGGGAATTGGAAAGAGTTTGTAAGAGTTTCCTCTCACCTTGTTAACTCCAGGCTCTCATTGAATTTTATGTGTCTAATCCATGACATAAATAAAACCACACAAATTCACCATGTGTACATAGCATTTTTATACAATTTTCCTATGCACCAAAGCTTCTCACATAATTCAAAAACTAAAACTAAAATGTATGTGTTAATATGAGACGGAGTTGAATCACTAAACTCCATTAATTGGTTCCTTAGTTAACCATTCATACTATGCAAGAAGAATACATCCAGACTATGCAAGAATAATACATCCGTTTATCCCCATCTTAAGGGAAATATATATATTCCAATAGAGTACACATTCAAATTAATTGGCATATTAATGGATTTAGTAAAAGTCCCAAGATAATTATTTTTAAAATAATGAAAAGAGAAAGAATCCAAAATTAAAGAGACACTTACTTGGATTAGAAGCATTTCTTTGAGTTAATAAGATGATTAGAGGATTTCCCACGATTAAGAAAACCCTAATTCCACATACTATAGAGTATGAGAGTCTTGATGCTTTAGAGCTTGTTTTCTTGTAAATAAAGGGCCTAGAAGACCTTTGCTTCCTGATTTAAAAAGTAATTTAGGTATAAATTAAGATTTACATGCACATGGTTATGTGTGATTTTTAATTTGAGCTTGGAGGCTTAGTGTTCTCAGAGAAAATAAAGGGTTGTATAGATTAGGTTTAACATGCACATAGTCATGAAACTTAATTTTAGCTTGGAGGTTAGATAGACATTACTATTGCATTAAAACAATTATGTGGCATAATAATGGATTTAGTAAAACTCCCAAGATAATTATTTTTTAAATAATGAAAAGAGAAAGAATCCAAAATTAAAGAGACACTTACTTGGATTAGAAGCATCTCTTTGAGTTAATAAGATGATTAGAGGATTGCCCACAATTAAGAAAACCCTAATTCCACATACTATAGAGTATGAGAGTCTTGATGCTTTAGAGCTTGTTTTCTTGTAAATAAAGGGCCTAGAAGACCTTTGCTTCATGATTTAAAAAGTAGTTTAGGTATAAATTAAGATTTACATGCACATGGTTATGTGTGAATTTTAATTTGAGCTTGGAGGCTTAGTGTTCTCAGAGAAAATAAAGGGTTGTATAGATTAAGTTTAACATGCACATAGTCATGAAACTTAATTTTAGCTTGGAGGTTAGATAGACATTACTATTGCATCAAAACAATTATATGGCATAATAATGGATTTAGTAAAAGTCCCAAGATAATTATTTTTTAAATAATGAAAAGAGAAAGAATCCAAAATTAAAGAGACACTTACTTGGATTAGAAGCATTTCTGTTAATAAGATGATTAGAGGATTACCCACGATTAAGAAAACCCTAATTCCACATACTATAGAGTATGAGAGTCTTGATGCTTTAGAGCTTGTTTTCTTGTAAATAAAGGGCCTAGAAGACCTTTGCTTTGTGATTTAAAAAGTAATTTAGGTATAAATTAAGATTTACATGCACATGGTTATGTGTGAATTTTAATTTGAGCTTGGAGGCTTAGTGTTCTCAGAGCAAATAAAGGGTTGTATAGATTAAGTTTAACATGCACATAGTCATGAAACTTAATTTTAGCTTGCAGGTTAGATAGACATTAGTATTGCATTAAAACAATTATGTGGCATATATTGATCAGATAGGTAGATTAGAATGCGATTAGATAGCTAGATTAGAATGCGATTAGATAGCTAGATTAGATATAAGGTTAGATAGACATTACTATTGCATTTAAACAATTAAATGACACATAGATGAGATAGCTAGATTAAGATGGGGATAGATAGAGGCCTGCCATTTATACTTAAACAATTTTGTGACACTAGCATCACTCTAACTAGATATTAATTGGAGGTTAAGAAAAGAAAGGCACACATTTAGCTTTGAAACTTGAGTGAATCACCATGCCTAATAAACTTCTTGTGACACAAGCAATGTGTGGGGTCCTACGTTGAGTGAGATAGACACATCATCAATAAGCCTTACTGATCTAAAATATGTGGTGACACATGGCTACACGATGGAACAAGATTTGACTGTTGCTATTGTTCCTCAAGGTTACGCACGATTCTAAGAATCTAGTAGCATGGGCTTCACATTCCTAGACCGTAGAGAGGTATCCACTCAAGATGCTGTTAACACAACCCCAGAGTATTGGGTACTTTACCTGCCACCTATGACCTCCATATGACTAACCACACAACATTTCTCGTTAGTTTTATGCCCTTGGTCATAACTATGGCAACCATGATTGTAGTAGTCCCTGCAACAATGGCTCAAAGCCTAGTTGACACATCCATATCATCTGCTAGGGCTACAAATAGAGGAACCTTTACCCAAAATCATCGCCTCTACTTTGCCATTGTAACCGAGAGCAAGGGGGAATTCTTACAAATGACTAGACCAGGGGCACCCTTGGCTCATATGCCATTGTAGTACCTATGGGAATTTTTGTATGACCCCCCACCTACTAGACTCATGTTACTCCTCCTAGGACTCATGCCATTATGCTCACTATTGCCATGTTGTACCAATACTTCGAGCAGTAGCCCTTCCAACTCATTCAGTAGCCTTTGCATAAGCATTGGGGAGAGAAGTGATCGAAAGCATAAGGCTAGTCATGAGAGATAACAAACAAAGTAGCCCTAGAAAGGTTACACAAATCATGAAGCTCACACATAAGTTCAATGGAGAGGGCAATCTTAAAAGACATCTCGAGATCTTTGATAAAGTTTGTGTGGCCTTAGGGGAGAGGGATGATCTTGCAAAGACCAATGCCTTTAGATGGAAAGGCTGATTATTGGTATCCAAACTTGAGAGTTAAAGAATGTTTAAACTTTATCGATTTTTGATGGTTATTCCTAGAGCAGTTTGTGGACAAGGAAGCTTTGTGGAGTGTGGCTTCACAATTGCACAAAGTTGAGAGAGAAGAAGATGAGTCAGTGAGAGAGATTTTATTAGTCATCTCAAGTATTTGAACTCTCATTGTGCTCTACATGATTGCTTCTCCAATAATCAACTACTTGATCGATTCATCCACCACAGGTTTAAACATGAAGATATCTATATGGTTTGGTCATTAGAGGTATCACCACCTAGGAGGACGTCATAGCTAATGTTGTCCAACTTGAGGATAACGTGATGTGATAAGATGTCAGCGCTTTAGATTCTAAGTTTGTTACATCAAGAGAGAAACGAATGGTTGTAGCACTTCTCAAAAGCTATCCAAGAGGAAATTAAGATTATCAAAACTCAAGAAAATCTACACATGTACCTAGGGAGAAAGAGGAAATTAAGATTATTGAAGCTCCATACAATAATCTACACATGTACCTAGGGAGAGAACTTCATTGGTTGTAGTCAAGGATATACCACCAATGAATCTCCAATCTTAAAACCTTGTTACAATGGTAACCTTGGCTATTGTGAGCACATGGTCACGAAGGCCGAGATTCTCGGACACACCTACATGGTAATGCTAACACAACGAGATCATAGGTAGCCTTTTCGGCAGTGTCACAAACACTAGCCCTTAGTCCTCTAACAAACCAAGCAATGGTTGAGTATCCACGTAATAAATCCTATCAAAGGGCATGCACAATACACCCAATGTGCCATTACCTCCACTAGCCTGTGACCGCAAACACCTCCAACAAGGAGGACACATCTTAATCGAGTAAGCTTCAAGGAACCTCCTAATTATCGAGAATATGCGGTGGATATAAAACCCATTCCACACTTCTTTGAGGACCCCATGGAGCTTCATTAGGAATATTATGTAGTGGATGGGAGAGGGGGAGTTGAGCCAATTTACCAACTTGCCACTATGGGAAGGGGCTAGGGCATCAACACAAGAGGAAGGAGAATGCCTCTTCAATGTTCCAACTTTCAAGGTCCCCATCAAGTTTCACAATGTCTTACAAATCTTCCTCAACTCAATGAAGCTATGCCCTCAAACATGCCTTTGGCTACCTGTAATTGTTGTGGCATAGATCATTGGATTGGATTAAAGACTACCCCAACAAGTCTATGGTGATAAGTCCACATATATGACCCATCATCACAACCTTAAACATGGCTGGAAGGAGATTTTCAAGGCCAATGAAAGGAAGGGTGGAGGGTAGAGCTCAATATGCAAAAACTCCTAATCATTACCCTACATAGCCAGAAATAAATTTCAAAAGCTAAGAGGTAATTCCTTAATTTGACAAACCTAAATAATAGGAATCCCAACACCATTTGATTACAGTGAAAAGCTTAGGTTACAAATTTTTTTTAAAAGTGCAACTATATTTAAGGACAAAAAGAAAATTTAAAAAAAAAAGACTTTTTAAGAACCATAACTTATATCAAAATGTATGAGTTTCATGTAATCATATTTCTCACTTCCGTGAGATGCACAATGTAATTCTGTAGTTCCGAGTCCTTGAAAAGCAAGTTGATTTCCTTAGAGATGGCTTGATTGTCTTCTTCCAGGTATTCCTTGTGGATTTCGTTGATCCTATCTTGAAATTCCTGTTGAGCCCTATTCATTTGAATGAGCTATTCCATGGCATTCTTTGTGTATTGATTGAGCTTTGACTGCTTGCATGTTGGCTTTGTGAAGAGTTTTCATCTGCAAATTCAGACCAGCCCTTAGACCCGGCATCAAATTGAGAAGTTTATGATTAAAAGCACATTTATTTTTATTTATCCAAACAGTCCACAAGTACTTATGGCACGGATAATGTTCCATAATTCTGCATAGCATTTAATTTGTTGACCTAGAAGGTTTTCTATCCCACTTAAGTCCCAAGATTGGATCGACGAAATACATTGATTTAAAAGTTTTAGAGCACATGCATTGCATGCACACCCGATGAAGAGATGGGCAATTGTTTTTGGCTCCTTTTTACATCTTGGGCATTGTCCATCCCCATATCCAAATCTATTTGCATGGGCATTTGTCCACAGTGCTTTATGCATGATCAACCACATCAAACAAGATTTCTTTGAAGGGATAATGGGTGACTAGATTTTTGAGAACTTGAATCCCCATTGTTTCCTATCCCATATCAGGTTCCATCTATTGTTGAGTTTGCAATGTAATGGAGGATCTTGAGAGGGGAGAGAGGGAATAGGTAGTAGGTTGTGTTTGGATTTCCAGGAGAAAGCCTTATAAGACATCGGGCCTTTGAGTTGGAGAAAAACAATTCTCTCATTAGGCCATAAAAGCATTATGTCTTTAATTAAAAACAAATCCATTGCAGAGAGTCTAAATACTATACATAGATCTCGATCTGATTTCCATCTGCCCTCCGTACTGCACCACAGGTCACCTTAGGTTCGTATCCCCTTTTTGTGAAGTTTGTATGCATGTTTAAATTGACCTGCAGGGATATTAGTCGCTACAATGGTGGAGAACCACACTCAATCCAGATGCAAAACATGTGGATGTTTTCTGGATTTATTATATAGTTGCAATTCCTCTTTACATATGTTCCATGCTTTCCACATTACTAGGATTAGGGGGTTGCCATGCGGTTTTATTTTGACCATGCTGAAGAAAACCGTTAGCTCTGGGAGTTTTTTCCATTTGGGGAAGTCTGCAATACTGTATTTATCTACATTTCTTTTGGGCAAGATGGCCTAGTCTTCATGGGGCAATAGGAAACTTCTGATGATCCATTTAGTTGCCATTCGATCTGCAAAATCCACAATATTGGGAATTCCGAGACCTCCATGATTTTTGGGTTTGGTGCGTACCTTCGAGGCTACTTTAGGGAGTTTCATCTCCTCGGCATTGCTTGACCACAGAAAATTCCTACACATTTTTTCTAATTGTTTTAAATCAGAAATCGATGGGTGCCAACAAGAAAGAAAGTATAATGTGGTTAGGAAAAGAATATGTTTGAGAACTAAGAATATGTTGGGAAAGAAAGAACATGTGGTTGTGCTACATGCTTACCCAACATCTGAATTTGATCTGTAGTTTATCCAAAATCCTTTGCCATCGTTGATGCCTAGAGACCTCGAACCCCATTGGAATGCCTAAGAGTCTGAAGATTTGTCCCTCGTTCAGAAGTTTGCATCCTTGATCAAAAAGCCATTGTGGTTAATCTGCCAGCATGGTTCTAATTCCTATTTTAGAGTGGTTTATGATTGAACCTGAGGTACTAATTGATCCGGAGTCATTGTTGTGATGAATAAGACCCTTGGTATCATCTGCAAACTGCTGAAGGGATGCCCGTCCTTTGTTGTTTGGGAACTGGATTCCCCTTAGAAGGCCTTTCTCCATGGCATTTTGAACTAATCAACCTAGAGCATGAATAACAATTGCAAAAAGTAGCGGAGCTAGCGGGCACCCTTGCCTTATGGAGTGGGTTGGTTTAAAGGGTTCAGTGAGATTCCCATTAACCATTACTCTTGCCTTTGCATTTCCAAACAGTACTTGCACGATATTTATGAAGTTGGGGCCCAGTCCTCTGTCTTTAAGGGATTGCAAGATAAAATCCCATTCAAGCCTATCAAAATAAACTCTTAGGTCACAATTGTAGAACTCATGCGCACTTGAAACACTTTTCAGATTGTCGATCAAGCATCATCATCATCATCATCAATTGCATGTGCCAATGCTGGGATCTCAAACATATGAAACACATGATAGCCAAAACTTCATTCGTAACACACATTGCTTGCCTTCACGCCCAAGCAGTGAGTGGAAGGAGTCATCTGAAGCAAAAGTAATGCTCATGTCCATGGTGTGGGTAATAGAACAATCATGTGGGTAATAGAAGGTTAGCTATGCTAACCTTCTCACTACCCACCTGCGCAGTGTGAAGGTTAAAACATGTGAAACTCAAGCTCGACCTAAACAGGTTGACCTGCCCAGAATGACAAAAACTACCACGACATAATCGACAATTTATTAAAATCATATGCAACATTATCATTATTGCGCATATACCAATCAATGGCAGGTTTTCGGACCATTGCAGCACTAGGACATGGTAGCTCTGGGGAAAATGTTGTGATTGCCTGTACCTCATCAATGGCAGCCCTGATTGATTCTAGGGCAACAGCAAAGCGGGCTGTCTTGTGGAGCTCGTGCAAGAAAAGATACCATGGTTTTGGCAACCATGTCATGGATTCTCCATGGTGTAAGATGGTCCCTCTGAAGGCCGGCGGGCCTACTTCCTACTTCTCTCCATAGTTCTTCTCATGATATCTTCTTCACCACCATGGCCTTTTGCTCTGCTTCTGAACACAGCCCCTATGATCTTCTCACTCTGTTCTTTCTCTTGTATCAAGCTTACAAGCTCATTCCAGCATTGCGCCTAATAGTACTGTGCTACCAAATCCATGGCTAGTCTTGACTCTTCTTCTCTTTCCTTACGTATGGCCATTAAATTGCTCTAAGGCGGCGCAGATGCCTTGCCATAGCTGCAGCAGAACCATATTAAAACTGATATATATTCCTGCAGACAATATCTACATGGCTGTCCTCAGATTGCACACGCCCATTTTTTCTTCACACACAGACACACAATGAGTACGGGTCTGCATGACTCATGGCAGCGAACAGCAAGCATAAGCATGTGATGAAAGGCAGCGCCGACAGGCGGCGGCGCCATCAGCGCAGTGGTAAGAATTGTTGGCTCTTAAGCTAGAGGTACTGGATTCGATTCCTACGTCTGACACCGTCTGTGTGCTCTGCAGGTTTTAATAATTTTAACATATGCTATGTTACGCAGGCTTTACATTTTCATTCATTTGCAATTGTGGAGAGCGTACACGTTTAGAACGCTACGCAGTTTTATATATTATTTATAAAGCTACGCATCTCACAATATGTCCGCATTATAATCTCCTCAACCCTAAACCCGTCACCTTGGGTGTTCCGACATCTACTCCAACTATCAATCCAATCAGACCATGCCAGAAGAATACATCCATACTATGCAAGAAGAATACATGCTTTTACCCCATCTCAAGGGAAAAATATATATATTCCAATAGACTACACATGCAAACTAATTGGTATATTGATAGATTTAATGAAAGTCCAAAGATAATTATATTTTAAATAATGAAAAAGAGAAAGAATCCAAAATTAAAGAGACACTTACTTGATTAGAAGCATTTCTTCGAGTTAATAAGATGATAAGAGGATTGCCCATGATCACGAAAACCTTAATTCCACATACTACGGAGCATGAGAGTTTTGATGCTATAGAGCTTGCATTCTTGTAAATAAAGGGCCTAGAAGACTTTTTCTTTATGATTTGAAAAGTAATTAAGGTATAAATTAAGATTTACATGCACATGGTTGTGTGTCAATTTTAATTTGAGCTTGGACGCTTAGTGTTTGAGAGAAAATAAGAACAAAGGGTTGTACTATAGATTAAGTTTTACATGCACATACTCATGAAACTTACCTTCGGCTTGGAGGTTAGATAGACATTAGTATTGCATTGAAGCAATTATGTTCCATATATATAAAATAGATAGCTAGAGTAGAATGGGGTTAGAGATAAGATTAGACAGCTAGGTTATAATGGGGTTAGATAGACATTACTATTGCATTTACACCTGAACAAATTTGTGACACTAGCATTGCTCTAACCATATATTGATTGGAGGTTACGGAAAGAAAGGCACACATTTAGCTTTGAAACTAGAGTGAACCACGATGCATAGGAAACTTCCTATAATGCATAGCTAGAGTAGAATGGGGTTAGAGATAAGATTAGATAGCTAGATTATAATGGGGTTAGATAGACATTACTATTGCATTAAAACAATTAAATGGCACATAAATTAGATAGCTAGATTAAAATGGGGATAGATAGAGGCCCATCATTTATATCTAAACAAATTTGTGACACTAGCATCGCTCTAACCATATATTGATTGGAGGTTGAGGATAGAAAGGCACACATTTAGCTTTGAAACTAGAGTGAATCATGATGCATAGGAAACTTTCTGTAATGGAAGTTGGGACAAACAATGTACGGGGTCCTACATTGAGTCACATAGAGACACCATCAATAAGCCTTAACTGATCTCAAATATGTGGTGATGCCTGACTACACGATGGTACAAGATTGGACTCTGCTCATATTGTTCCTCAAGGTTACACATGATTCTAAGAATCTACTAGCACGAGCTTCACATTCCTAAACCCTAGAGAGGTATCCACTCAAGATGTTAACACAATCCTAGAGTATTAGGTACTTTACAACTCATAATGGTACCGCCTATGAACTCCCTATGACTAACCAAACAACATTGCTCGTTAGTTTTATGCTCTTGGTCATAGCCATGGCAACCACGGTTGTAGTAGTCGTTACAACAATGGCTCGAAGCCTAGTTAACATATCCATATCATCTTTTAGGGCTACAAACATAGGGACCTTAACCAGAAATATGCGCCCTCTACGTTGTAACCTAGAGCAACGGGGGCATCCTTACAAATGACTAGAGCAGGGGTGCCCTTGGCTCATATGTCATTGTAGTACCTATGGGAATTTTCGTATGACCCCCTACCTACTAGAATCAATTCACTCCTCTAGGACTCATGCCATTATGCCCACAAGTATTGTCCTTTGTACCATATGCTATCCCTTATGTAGTACCAATGCTTCCAACAGCAAACAATCCTCCCAATTCCTCCAGTAGTCTTTGCACAAGCATTAGGGAGAGCAGTGAATGAAAGTATAAGGCTAGTCATGAGAGATAACAAAAGAAGTAGCTCTAGAAAGGCTACACAAATCATGAAGCTCACACATAAGTTTAATGGAGAGGGCGATCCTAAAAGACATCTGGAGATCTTATCACATCCTATTTTCATCTTATCACATCCCCTACACATCTTATCACATCCATTCACATTCTATCACATTCCATACACCTCTTATCACATCCATTCACATTCTATCACATCTTATAAACATCTTATCGCATCCTATTTTCACCTTATCTCATCCATTCACATGCTATTCCCATTTAATAGCTTTTTCGAGGTTGATCCCGGTAATGGAACTTTTTTTAAATTTCTGCCAATTTCTTGACCTAATTAAAGATTCTTTTTCTCGACGACTATATTCTCAATTTCTCAAATGAATTATATTCAATATTTCTCTTTTGAATAAAAGGATTCATGGGATCTACAAAAATCAATTCTACCCATATTTTCACTTTTGATAAATAATCATAAATTGAATTATACTAGAAATTCCTCTTCTTCTCATTTAATTTCTTAGATCTCAAAACCATGGGAATTCCTCTTTTTGCATTTAATTAATTGCATTCCAATGTCATGGGTATTCCTCTTTTATCATCAAATATTTTACATAAGGTAATTTCATCTAAAATAAATTACCCATTAATTCAATATGCTAGGAATTTCTCTTTTTCCATCTGAATGGTGGAATTCCAAATGTCATATGAATTCCTGTTTTAACATTTAAATATTTCTCATATATAAAATAAATTTATCTAAATTTCATCTTTGATTGGATCGATGAAATACATTGATTCAAAAGTTTTAGAGCACATGCATTGCATGCACACCCAATGAAGAGATGGGCAATTGTTTTTGGCTCCTTTTTACATCTTGGGCATTGTCCTTCCCCATATCCAAATCTATTTGCATGGGCATTTGTCCACAGTGTTTTATGCGCATGATCAACCACATCAAACAATATTTCTTTGGTGGGATAATGGGTGACTAGATTTTTGAGATCTTGAATCCCCATTGTTTCCTATCCCATATCAGGTTGTACCAATACTTCGAGCAGTAGCCCTTCCAACTCATTCAGTAGCCTTTGCATAAGCATTGGGGAGAGAAGTGATCGAAAGTATAAGGCTAGTCATGAGAGATAACAAACAAAGTAGCCCTAGAAAGGCTACACAAATCATGAAGCTCACACATAAGTTCAATGGAGAGGGCAATCTTAAAAGACATCTCGAGATCTTTGATAAAGTTTGTGTGGCCTTAGGGGAGAGGGATGATCTTGCAAAGACCAATGCCTTTAGATGTACATTACATGGAAAGGTTGATTATTGGTATCCAAACTTGAGAGTTAAAGAATGTTTAAACTTTATCGATTTTTGATGGTTATTCCTAGAGCAGTTTGTGGACAAGGAAGCTTTGTGGAGTGTGGCTTCACAATTACACAAAGTTGAGAGAGAAGAAGATGAGTCAGTGAGAGAGATTTTATTAGTCATCTCAAGTATTTGAACTCTCATTGTGCTCTACATGATTGCTTCTCCAATAATCAACTACTTGATCGACTCATCCACCACAGGTTTAAACATGAAGATATCTATATGGTTTGGTCATTAGAGGTATCACCACCTAGGAGGACGTCATAGCTAATGTTGTCCAACTTGAGGATAACGTGATGTGATAAGATGTCAGTGCTTTAGATTCTAAGTTTGTTACATCAAGAGAGAAACGAATGGTTGTAACACTTCTCAAAAGCTATCCAAGAGGAAATTAAGATTATCAAAACTCAAGAAAATCTACACATGTACCTAGGGAGAAAGAGGAAATTAAGATTATTGAAGCTCCATACAATAATCTACACATGTACCTAGGGAGAGAACTTCATTGCTTGTAGTCAAGGATATACCACCAATGAATGTCCAATCTTAAAACCTTGTTACAATGGTAACCTTGGCTATTGTGAGCACATGGTCACGAAGGCCGAGATTCTCAGACACACCTACATGGTAATGCTAACACAACGAGATCATAGGTAGCCTTTTCGGCAGTGTCACAAACACTAGCCCTTAGTCCTCTAACAAACCAAGCAATGGTTGAGTATCCACGTAATAAATCCTATCAAAGGGCATGCACAATACACCCAATGTGCCATTACCTCCACTAGCTTGCGACCGCAAACACCTCCAACAAGGAGGACACATCTTAATCGAGTAAGCTTCAAGGAGCCTCCTAATTATCGAGAATATGCGGTGGAATCTCAAACCCATTCCACACTTCTTTGAGGACCCCATGGAGCTTCATTAGGAATATTATGTAGTGGATGGGAGAGGGGGAGTTGAGCCAATTTACCAACTTGCCACTATGGGAAGGGGCTAGGGCATCAACACAAGAGGAAGGAGAATGCCTCTTCAATGTTCCAACTTTCAAGGTCCCCATCAAGTTTCAGAATGTCTTACAAATCTTCCTCAACTCAATGAAGCTATGCCCTCAAACATGCCTTCGGCTACCTATAATTGTTGTGGCATAGATCATTGGATTGGATTAAAGACTACCCCAACAAGTCTATGGTGATAAGTCCACATATATGACCCATCATCACAACCTTAAACATGGTTGGAAGGAGATTTTCAAGGCCAATGAAAGGAAGGGTGGAGGGTAGAGCTCAATATGCAAAAACTCCTAATCATTACCCTACATAGCCAGAAATAAATTTCAAAAGCTAAGAGGTAATTCCTTAATTTGACAAACCTAAATAATAGGAATCCCAACACCATTTGATTACAGTGAAAAGCTTAGGTTACAAATTTTTTTTTAAAAGTGCAACTATATTTAAGGACAAAAAGAAAATTTCAAAAAAAAAGACTTTTTAAGAACCATAACTTATATCAAAATGTATGAGTTTCATGTAATCATATTTCTCACTTCCGTGAGATGCACAATGTAATTCTGTAGTTCCGAGTCCTTGAAAAGCAAGTTGATTTCCTTAGAGATGGCTTGATTGTCTTCTTCCAGGTATTCCTTGTGGATTTCGTTGATCCTATCTTGAAATTCCTGTTGAGTCCTATTCATTTGAATGAGCTATTCCATGGCATTCTTTGTGTATTGATTGAGCTTTGACTGCTTGCATGTTGGCTTTGTGAAGAGTTTTCATCTGCAAATTCAGACCAGCCCTCAGACCCGGCATCAAATTGAGAAGTTTATGATTAAAAGCACATTTATTTTTATTTATCCAGACAGTCCACAAGTACTTATGGCACGGATAATGTTCCATAATTCTGCATAGCATTTAATTTGTTGACCTAGAAGGTTTTCTATCCCACTTAAGTCCCAAGATTGGATCGACGAAATACATTGATTTAAAAGTTTTAGAGCACATGCATTGCATGCACACCCCATGAAGAGATGGGCAATTGTTTTTGGCTCCTTTTTACATCTTGGGCATTGTCCATCCCCATATCCAAATCTATTTGCATGGGCATTTGTCCACAGTGCTTTATGCATGATCAACCACATCAAACAAGATTTCTTTGAAGGGATAATGGGTGACTAGATTTTTGAGAACTTGAATCCCCATTGTTTCCTATCCCATATCAGGTTCCATCTATTGTTGAGTTTGCAATGTAATGGAGGATCTTGAGAGGGGAGAGAGGGAATAGGTAGTAGGTTGTGTTTGGATTTCCAGGAGAAAGCCTTATAAGACATCGGGCCTTTGAGTTGGAGAAAAACAATTCTCTCATTAGGCCATAAAAGCATTATGTCTTTAATTAAAAACAAATCCATTGCAGAGAGTCTGAATACTATACATAGATCTCGATCTGATTTCCATCTGCCCTCCGTACTGCACCACAGGTCACCTTAGGTTCGTATCCCCTTTTTGTGAAGTTTGTATGCATGTTTAAATTGACCTGCAGGGATATTAGTCGCTACAATGGTGGAGAACCACACTCAATCCAGATGCAAAACATGTGCATGTTTTCTGGATTTATTATGTAGCTGCAATTCCTCTTTACATATGTTCCATGCTTTCCACATTGCTAGGATTAGGGGGTTGCCATGCGGTTTTATTTTGACCATGCTGAAGAAAACCGTTAGCTCTGGGAGTTTTTTCCATTTGGGGAAGTCTGCAATACTGTATTTATCTACATTTCTTTTGGGCAAGATGGCCTAGTCTTCATGGGGCAATAGGAAACTTCTGATGATCCATTTAGTTGCCATTCGATCTGCAAAATCCACAATATTGGGAATTCCGAGACCTCCATGATTTTTGGGTTTGGTGCGTACCTTCGAGGCTACTTTAGGGAGTTTCATCTCCTCGGCATTGCTTGACCACAGAAAATTCCTACACATTTTTTCTAATTGTTTTAAATCAGAAATCGATGGGTGCCAACAAGAAAAAAAGTATAATGTGGTTAGGAA
The DNA here is from genome assembly GCF_041138505.1 of Cibotium barometz. Lineage (NCBI taxonomy): Eukaryota > Viridiplantae > Streptophyta > Polypodiopsida > Cyatheales > Cibotiaceae > Cibotium > Cibotium barometz. The sequence continues at coordinate 51,116,102 of NC_141060.1, forward strand.
AAGAATATGTTTGAGAACTAAGAATATGTTGGGAAAGAAAGAACACGTGGTTGTGCTACATGCTTACCCAACATCTGAATTTGATCTGTAGTTTATCCAAAATCCTTTGCCATCGTTGATGCATAGAGACCTCGAACCCCATTGGAATGCCTAAGAGTCCGAAGATTTGTCCCTCGTTCAGAAGTTTGCATCCTTGATCAAAATGCCATTGTGGTTAATCTGCCAGAAATGGTTCTAATTCCTATTTTAGAGTGGTTTATGATTGAACCTGAGGTACTAATTGATCCGGAGTCATTGTTGTGATGAATAAGACCCTTGGTATCATCTGCAAACTGCTGAAGGGATGCCCGTCCTTTGTTGTTTGGGAACTGGATTCCCCTTAGAAGGCCTTTCTCCATGGCATTTTGAACTAATCAACCTAGAGCATGAATAACAATTGCAAAAAGTAGCGGAGCTAGCGGGCACCCTTGCCTTATGGAGTGGGTTGGTTTAAAGGGTTCAGTGAGATTCCCATTAACCATTACTCTTGCCTTTGCATTTCCAAACAGTACTTGCACGATATTTATGAAGTTGGGGCCCAGTCCTCTGTCTTTAAGGGATTGCAAGATAAAATCCCATTCAAGCCTATCAAAATAAACTCTTAGGTCACAATTGTAGAACTCATGCGCACTTGAAACACTTTTCAGATTGTCGATCAAGCATCATCATCATCATCATCAATTGCATGTGCCAATGCTGGGATCTCAAACATATGAAACACATGATAGCCAAAACTTCATTCGTAACACACATTGCTTGCCTTCACGCCCAAGCAGTGAGTGGAAGGAGTCATCTGAAGCAAAAGTAATGCTCATGTCCATGGTGTGGGTAATAGAACAATCATGTGGGTAATAGAAGGTTAGCTATGCTAACCTTCTCACTACCCACCTGCGCAGTGTGAAGGTTAAAACATGTGAAACTCAAGCTCGACCTAAACAGGTTGACCTGCCCAGAATGACAAAAACTACCACGACATAATCGACAATTTATTAAAATCATATGCAACATTATCATTATTGCGCATATACCAATCAATGGCAGGTTTTCGGACCATTGCAGCACTAGGACATGGTAGCTCTGGGGAAAATGTTGTGATTGCCTGTACCTCATCAATGGCAGCCCTGATTGATTCTAGGGCAACAGCAAAGCGGGCTGTCTTGTGGAGCTCGTGCAAGAAAAGATACCATGGTTTTGGCAACCATGTCATGGATTCTCCATGGTGTAAGATGGTCCCTCTGAAGGCCGGCGGGCCTACTTCCTACTTCTCTCCATAGTTCTTCTCATGATATCTTCTTCACCACCATGGCCTTTTGCTCTGCTTCTGAACACAGCCCCTATGATCTTCTCACTCTGTTCTTTCTCTTGTATCAAGCTTACAAGCTCATTCCAGCATTGCGCCTAATAGTACTGTGCTACCAAATCCATGGCTAGTCTTGACTCTTCTTCTCTTTCCTTACGTATGGCCATTAAATTGCTCTAAGGCGGCGCAGATGCCTTGCCATAGCTGCAGCAGAACCATATTAAAACTGATATATATTCCTGCAGACAATATCTACATGGCTGTCCTCAGATTGCACACGCCCATTTTTTCTTCACACACAGACACACAATGAGTACGGGTCTGCATGACTCATGGCAGCGAACAGCAAGCATAAGCATGTGATGAAAGGCAGCGCCGACAGGCGGCGGCGCCATCAGCGCAGTGGTAAGAATTGTTGGCTCTTAAGCTAGAGGTACTGGATTCGATTCCTACGTCTGACACCGTCTGTGTGCTCTGCAGGTTTTAATAATTTTAACATATGCTATGTTACGCAGGCTTTACATTTTCATTCATTTGCAATTGTGGAGAGCGTACACGTTTAGAACGCTACGCAGTTTTATATATTATTTATAAAGCTACGCATCTCACAATATGTCCGCATTATAATCTCCTCAACCCTAAACCCGTCACCTTGGGTGTTCCGACATCTACTCCAACTATCAATCCAATCAGACCATGCCAGAAGAATACATCCATACTATGCAAGAAGAATACATGCTTTTACCCCATCTCAAGGGAAAAATATATATATTCCAATAGACTACACATGCAAACTAATTGGTATATTGATAGATTTAATGAAAGTCCAAAGATAATTATATTTTAAATAATGAAAAAGAGAAAGAATCCAAAATTAAAGAGACACTTACTTGATTAGAAGCATTTCTTCGAGTTAATAAGATGATAAGAGGATTGCCCATGATCACGAAAACCTTAATTCCACATACTACGGAGCATGAGAGTTTTGATGCTATAGAGCTTGCATTCTTGTAAATAAAGGGCCTAGAAGACTTTTTCTTTATGATTTGAAAAGTAATTAAGGTATAAATTAAGATTTACATGCACATGGTTGTGTGTCAATTTTAATTTGAGCTTGGACGCTTAGTGTTTGAGAGAAAATAAGAACAAAGGGTTGTACTATAGATTAAGTTTTACATGCACATACTCATGAAACTTACCTTCGGCTTGGAGGTTAGATAGACATTAGTATTGCATTGAAGCAATTATGTTCCATATATATAAAATAGATAGCTAGAGTAGAATGGGGTTAGAGATAAGATTAGACAGCTAGGTTATAATGGGGTTAGATAGACATTACTATTGCATTTACACCTGAACAAATTTGTGACACTAGCATTGCTCTAACCATATATTGATTGGAGGTTACGGAAAGAAAGGCACACATTTAGCTTTGAAACTAGAGTGAACCACGATGCATAGGAAACTTCCTATAATGCATAGCTAGAGTAGAATGGGGTTAGAGATAAGATTAGATAGCTAGATTATAATGGGGTTAGATAGACATTACTATTGCATTAAAACAATTAAATGGCACATAAATTAGATAGCTAGATTAAAATGGGGATAGATAGAGGCCCATCATTTATATCTAAACAAATTTGTGACACTAGCATCGCTCTAACCATATATTGATTGGAGGTTGAGGATAGAAAGGCACACATTTAGCTTTGAAACTAGAGTGAATCATGATGCATAGGAAACTTTCTGTAATGGAAGTTGGGACAAACAATGTACGGGGTCCTACATTGAGTCACATAGAGACACCATCAATAAGCCTTAACTGATCTCAAATATGTGGTGATGCCTGACTACACGATGGTACAAGATTGGACTCTGCTCATATTGTTCCTCAAGGTTACACATGATTCTAAGAATCTACTAGCACGAGCTTCACATTCCTAAACCCTAGAGAGGTATCCACTCAAGATGTTAACACAATCCTAGAGTATTAGGTACTTTACAACTCATAATGGTACCGCCTATGAACTCCCTATGACTAACCAAACAACATTGCTCGTTAGTTTTATGCTCTTGGTCATAGCCATGGCAACCACGGTTGTAGTAGTCGTTACAACAATGGCTCGAAGCCTAGTTAACATATCCATATCATCTTTTAGGGCTACAAACATAGGGACCTTAACCAGAAATATGCGCCCTCTACGTTGTAACCTAGAGCAACGGGGGCATCCTTACAAATGACTAGAGCAGGGGTGCCCTTGGCTCATATGTCATTGTAGTACCTATGGGAATTTTCGTATGACCCCCTACCTACTAGAATCAATTCACTCCTCTAGGACTCATGCCATTATGCCCACAAGTATTGTCCTTTGTACCATATGCTATCCCTTATGTAGTACCAATGCTTCCAACAGCAAACAATCCTCCCAATTCCTCCAGTAGTCTTTGCACAAGCATTAGGGAGAGCAGTGAATGAAAGTATAAGGCTAGTCATGAGAGATAACAAAAGAAGTAGCTCTAGAAAGGCTACACAAATCATGAAGCTCACACATAAGTTTAATGGAGAGGGCGATCCTAAAAGACATCTGGAGATCTTATCACATCCTATTTTCATCTTATCACATCCCCTACACATCTTATCACATCCATTCACATTCTATCACATTCCATACACCTCTTATCACATCCATTCACATTCTATCACATCTTATAAACATCTTATCGCATCCTATTTTCACCTTATCTCATCCATTCACATGCTATTCCCATTTAATAGCTTTTTCGAGGTTGATCCCGGTAATGGAACTTTTTTTAAATTTCTGCCAATTTCTTGACCTAATTAAAGATTCTTTTTCTCGACGACTATATTCTCAATTTCTCAAATGAATTATATTCAATATTTCTCTTTTGAATAAAAGGATTCATGGGATCTACAAAAATCAATTCTACCCATATTTTCACTTTTGATAAATAATCATAAATTGAATTATACTAGAAATTCCTCTTCTTCTCATTTAATTTCTTAGATCTCAAAACCATGGGAATTCCTCTTTTTGCATTTAATTAATTGCATTCCAATGTCATGGGTATTCCTCTTTTATCATCAAATATTTTACATAAGGTAATTTCATCTAAAATAAATTACCCATTAATTCAATATGCTAGGAATTTCTCTTTTTCCATCTGAATGGTGGAATTCCAAATGTCATATGAATTCCTGTTTTAACATTTAAATATTTCTCATATATAAAATAAATTTATCTAAATTTCATCTTTGATTGGATCGATGAAATACATTGATTCAAAAGTTTTAGAGCACATGCATTGCATGCACACCCAATGAAGAGATGGGCAATTGTTTTTGGCTCCTTTTTACATCTTGGGCATTGTCCTTCCCCATATCCAAATCTATTTGCATGGGCATTTGTCCACAGTGTTTTATGCGCATGATCAACCACATCAAACAATATTTCTTTGGTGGGATAATGGGTGACTAGATTTTTGAGATCTTGAATCCCCATTGTTTCCTATCCCATATCAGGTTGTACCAATACTTCGAGCAGTAGCCCTTCCAACTCATTCAGTAGCCTTTGCATAAGCATTGGGGAGAGAAGTGATCGAAAGTATAAGGCTAGTCATGAGAGATAACAAACAAAGTAGCCCTAGAAAGGCTACACAAATCATGAAGCTCACACATAAGTTCAATGGAGAGGGCAATCTTAAAAGACATCTCGAGATCTTTGATAAAGTTTGTGTGGCCTTAGGGGAGAGGGATGATCTTGCAAAGACCAATGCCTTTAGATGTACATTACATGGAAAGGTTGATTATTGGTATCCAAACTTGAGAGTTAAAGAATGTTTAAACTTTATCGATTTTTGATGGTTATTCCTAGAGCAGTTTGTGGACAAGGAAGCTTTGTGGAGTGTGGCTTCACAATTACACAAAGTTGAGAGAGAAGAAGATGAGTCAGTGAGAGAGATTTTATTAGTCATCTCAAGTATTTGAACTCTCATTGTGCTCTACATGATTGCTTCTCCAATAATCAACTACTTGATCGACTCATCCACCACAGGTTTAAACATGAAGATATCTATATGGTTTGGTCATTAGAGGTATCACCACCTAGGAGGACGTCATAGCTAATGTTGTCCAACTTGAGGATAACGTGATGTGATAAGATGTCAGTGCTTTAGATTCTAAGTTTGTTACATCAAGAGAGAAACGAATGGTTGTAACACTTCTCAAAAGCTATCCAAGAGGAAATTAAGATTATCAAAACTCAAGAAAATCTACACATGTACCTAGGGAGAAAGAGGAAATTAAGATTATTGAAGCTCCATACAATAATCTACACATGTACCTAGGGAGAGAACTTCATTGCTTGTAGTCAAGGATATACCACCAATGAATGTCCAATCTTAAAACCTTGTTACAATGGTAACCTTGGCTATTGTGAGCACATGGTCACGAAGGCCGAGATTCTCAGACACACCTACATGGTAATGCTAACACAACGAGATCATAGGTAGCCTTTTCGGCAGTGTCACAAACACTAGCCCTTAGTCCTCTAACAAACCAAGCAATGGTTGAGTATCCACGTAATAAATCCTATCAAAGGGCATGCACAATACACCCAATGTGCCATTACCTCCACTAGCTTGCGACCGCAAACACCTCCAACAAGGAGGACACATCTTAATCGAGTAAGCTTCAAGGAGCCTCCTAATTATCGAGAATATGCGGTGGAATCTCAAACCCATTCCACACTTCTTTGAGGACCCCATGGAGCTTCATTAGGAATATTATGTAGTGGATGGGAGAGGGGGAGTTGAGCCAATTTACCAACTTGCCACTATGGGAAGGGGCTAGGGCATCAACACAAGAGGAAGGAGAATGCCTCTTCAATGTTCCAACTTTCAAGGTCCCCATCAAGTTTCAGAATGTCTTACAAATCTTCCTCAACTCAATGAAGCTATGCCCTCAAACATGCCTTCGGCTACCTATAATTGTTGTGGCATAGATCATTGGATTGGATTAAAGACTACCCCAACAAGTCTATGGTGATAAGTCCACATATATGACCCATCATCACAACCTTAAACATGGTTGGAAGGAGATTTTCAAGGCCAATGAAAGGAAGGGTGGAGGGTAGAGCTCAATATGCAAAAACTCCTAATCATTACCCTACATAGCCAGAAATAAATTTCAAAAGCTAAGAGGTAATTCCTTAATTTGACAAACCTAAATAATAGGAATCCCAACACCATTTGATTACAGTGAAAAGCTTAGGTTACAAATTTTTTTTTAAAAGTGCAACTATATTTAAGGACAAAAAGAAAATTTCAAAAAAAAAGACTTTTTAAGAACCATAACTTATATCAAAATGTATGAGTTTCATGTAATCATATTTCTCACTTCCGTGAGATGCACAATGTAATTCTGTAGTTCCGAGTCCTTGAAAAGCAAGTTGATTTCCTTAGAGATGGCTTGATTGTCTTCTTCCAGGTATTCCTTGTGGATTTCGTTGATCCTATCTTGAAATTCCTGTTGAGTCCTATTCATTTGAATGAGCTATTCCATGGCATTCTTTGTGTATTGATTGAGCTTTGACTGCTTGCATGTTGGCTTTGTGAAGAGTTTTCATCTGCAAATTCAGACCAGCCCTCAGACCCGGCATCAAATTGAGAAGTTTATGATTAAAAGCACATTTATTTTTATTTATCCAGACAGTCCACAAGTACTTATGGCACGGATAATGTTCCATAATTCTGCATAGCATTTAATTTGTTGACCTAGAAGGTTTTCTATCCCACTTAAGTCCCAAGATTGGATCGACGAAATACATTGATTTAAAAGTTTTAGAGCACATGCATTGCATGCACACCCCATGAAGAGATGGGCAATTGTTTTTGGCTCCTTTTTACATCTTGGGCATTGTCCATCCCCATATCCAAATCTATTTGCATGGGCATTTGTCCACAGTGCTTTATGCATGATCAACCACATCAAACAAGATTTCTTTGAAGGGATAATGGGTGACTAGATTTTTGAGAACTTGAATCCCCATTGTTTCCTATCCCATATCAGGTTCCATCTATTGTTGAGTTTGCAATGTAATGGAGGATCTTGAGAGGGGAGAGAGGGAATAGGTAGTAGGTTGTGTTTGGATTTCCAGGAGAAAGCCTTATAAGACATCGGGCCTTTGAGTTGGAGAAAAACAATTCTCTCATTAGGCCATAAAAGCATTATGTCTTTAATTAAAAACAAATCCATTGCAGAGAGTCTGAATACTATACATAGATCTCGATCTGATTTCCATCTGCCCTCCGTACTGCACCACAGGTCACCTTAGGTTCGTATCCCCTTTTTGTGAAGTTTGTATGCATGTTTAAATTGACCTGCAGGGATATTAGTCGCTACAATGGTGGAGAACCACACTCAATCCAGATGCAAAACATGTGCATGTTTTCTGGATTTATTATGTAGCTGCAATTCCTCTTTACATATGTTCCATGCTTTCCACATTGCTAGGATTAGGGGGTTGCCATGCGGTTTTATTTTGACCATGCTGAAGAAAACCGTTAGCTCTGGGAGTTTTTTCCATTTGGGGAAGTCTGCAATACTGTATTTATCTACATTTCTTTTGGGCAAGATGGCCTAGTCTTCATGGGGCAATAGGAAACTTCTGATGATCCATTTAGTTGCCATTCGATCTGCAAAATCCACAATATTGGGAATTCCGAGACCTCCATGATTTTTGGGTTTGGTGCGTACCTTCGAGGCTACTTTAGGGAGTTTCATCTCCTCGGCATTGCTTGACCACAGAAAATTCCTACACATTTTTTCTAATTGTTTTAAATCAGAAATCGATGGGTGCCAACAAGAAAAAAAGTATAATGTGGTTAGGAAAAGAATATGTTTGAGAACTAAGAATATGTTGGGAAAGAAAGAACACGTGGTTGTGCTACATGCTTACCCAACATCTGAATTTGATCTGTAGTTTATCCAAAATCCTTTGCCATCGTTGATGCATAGAGACCTCGAACCCCATTGGAATGCCTAAGAGTCCGAAGATTTGTCCCTCGTTCAGAAGTTTGCATCCTTGATCAAAATGCCATTGTGGTTAATCTGCCAGAAATGGTTCTAATTCCTATTTTAGAGTGGTTTATGATTGAACCTGAGGTACTAATTGATCCGGAGTCATTGTTGTGATGAATAAGACCCTTGGTATCATCTGCAAACTGCTGAAGGGATGCCCGTCCTTTGTTGTTTGGGAACTGGATTCCCCTTAGAAGGCCTTTCTCCATGGCATTTTGAACTAATCAACCTAGAGCATGAATAACAATTGCAAAAAGTAGCGGAGCTAGCGGGCACCCTTGCCTTATGGAGTGGGTTGGTTTAAAGGGTTCAGTGAGATTCCCATTAACCATTACTCTTGCCTTTGCATTTCCAAACAGTACTTGCACGATATTTATGAAGTTGGGGCCCAGTCCTCTGTCTTTAAGGGATTGCAAGATAAAATCCCATTCAAGCCTATCAAAATAAACTCTTAGGTCACAATTGTAGAACTCATGCGCACTTGAAACACTTTTCAGATTGTCGATCAAGCATCATCATCATCATCATCAATTGCATGTGCCAATGCTGGGATCTCAAACATATGAAACACATGATAGCCAAAACTTCATTCGTAACACACATTGCTTGCCTTCACGCCCAAGCAGTGAGTGGAAGGAGTCATCTGAAGCAAAAGTAATGCTCATGTCCATGGTGTGGGTAATAGAACAATCATGTGGGTAATAGAAGGTTAGCTATGCTAACCTTCTCACTACCCACCTGCGCAGTGTGAAGGTTAAAACATGTGAAACTCAAGCTCGACCTAAACAGGTTGACCTGCCCAGAATGACAAAAACTACCACGACATAATCGACAATTTATTAAAATCATATGCAACATTATCATTATTGCGCATATACCAATCAATGGCAGGTTTTCGGACCATTGCAGCACTAGGACATGGTAGCTCTGGGGAAAATGTTGTGATTGCCTGTACCTCATCAATGGCAGCCCTGATTGATTCTAGGGCAACAGCAAAGCGGGCTGTCTTGTGGAGCTCGTGCAAGAAAAGATACCATGGTTTTGGCAACCATGTCATGGATTCTCCATGGTGTAAGATGGTCCCTCTGAAGGCCGGCGGGCCTACTTCCTACTTCTCTCCATAGTTCTTCTCATGATATCTTCTTCACCACCATGGCCTTTTGCTCTGCTTCTGAACACAGCCCCTATGATCTTCTCACTCTGTTCTTTCTCTTGTATCAAGCTTACAAGCTCATTCCAGCATTGCGCCTAATAGTACTGTGCTACCAAATCCATGGCTAGTCTTGACTCTTCTTCTCTTTCCTTACGTATGGCCATTAAATTGCTCTAAGGCGGCGCAGATGCCTTGCCATAGCTGCAGCAGAACCATATTAAAACTGATATATATTCCTGCAGACAATATCTACATGGCTGTCCTCAGATTGCACACGCCCATTTTTTCTTCACACACAGACACACAATGAGTACGGGTCTGCATGACTCATGGCAGCGAACAGCAAGCATAAGCATGTGATGAAAGGCAGCGCCGACAGGCGGCGGCGCCATCAGCGCAGTGGTAAGAATTGTTGGCTCTTAAGCTAGAGGTACTGGATTCGATTCCTACGTCTGACACCGTCTGTGTGCTCTGCAGGTTTTAATAATTTTAACATATGCTATGTTACGCAGGCTTTACATTTTCATTCATTTGCAATTGTGGAGAGCGTACACGTTTAGAACGCTACGCAGTTTTATATATTATTTATAAAGCTACGCATCTCACAATATGTCCGCATTATAATCTCCTCAACCCTAAACCCGTCACCTTGGGTGTTCCGACATCTACTCCAACTATCAATCCAATCAGACCATGCCAGAAGAATACATCCATACTATGCAAGAAGAATACATGCTTTTACCCCATCTCAAGGGAAAAATATATATATTCCAATAGACTACACATGCAAACTAATTGGTATATTGATAGATTTAATGAAAGTCCAAAGATAATTATATTTTAAATAATGAAAAAGAGAAAGAATCCAAAATTAAAGAGACACTTACTTGATTAGAAGCATTTCTTCGAGTTAATAAGATGATAAGAGGATTGCCCATGATCACGAAAACCTTAATTCCACATACTACGGAGCATGAGAGTTTTGATGCTATAGAGCTTGCATTCTTGTAAATAAAGGGCCTAGAAGACTTTTTCTTTATGATTTGAAAAGTAATTAAGGTATAAATTAAGATTTACATGCACATGGTTGTGTGTCAATTTTAATTTGAGCTTGGACGCTTAGTGTTTGAGAGAAAATAAGAACAAAGGGTTGTACTATAGATTAAGTTTTACATGCACATACTCATGAAACTTACCTTCGGCTTGGAGGCTAGATAGACATTAGTATTGCATTGAAACAATTATGTTCCATATATATAAAATAGATAGCTAGAGTAGAATGGGGTTAGAGATAAGATTAGATAGCTAGGTTATAATGGGGTTAGATAGACATTACTATTGCATTTACACCTGAACAAATTTGTGACACTAGCATTGCTCTAACCATATATTGATTGGAGGTTACGGAAAGAAAGGCACACATTTAGCTTTGAAACTAGAGTGAACCACGATGCATAGGAAACTTCCTGTAATGCATAACTAGAGTAGAATGGGGTTAGAGATAAGATTAGATAGCTAGATTATAATGGGGTTAGATAGACATTACTATTGCATTAAAACAATTAAATGGCACATAAATTAGATAGCTAGATTAAAATGGGGATAGATAGAGGCCCATCATTTATATCTAAACAAATTTGTGACACTAGCATCGCTCTAACCATATATTGATTGGAGGTTGAGGATAGAAAGGCACACATTTAGCTTTGAAACTAGAGTGAATCATGATGCATAGGAAACTTTCTGTAATGGAAGTTGGGACAAACAATGTACGGGGTCCTACATTGAGTCACATAGAGACACCATCAATAAGCCTTAACTGATCTCAAATATGTGGTGATGCCTGACTACACGATGGTACAAGATTGGACTCTGCTCATATTGTTCCTCAAGGTTACACATGATTCTAAGAATCTACTAGCACGAGCTTCACATTCCTAAACCCTAGAGAGGTATCCACTCAAGATGTTAACACAATCCTAGAGTATTAGGTACTTTACAACTCATAATGGTACCGCCTATGAACTCCCTATGACTAACCAAACAACATTGCTCGTTAGTTTTATGCTCTTGGTCATAGCCATGGCAACCACGGTTGTAGTAGTCGTTACAACAATGGCTCGAAGCCTAGTTAACATATCCATATCATCTTTTAGGGCTACAAACATAGGGACCTTAACCAGAAATATGCGCCCTCTACGTTGTAACCTAGAGCAACGGGGGCATCCTTACAAATGACTAGAGCAGGGGTGCCCTTGGCTCATATGTCATTGTAGTACCTATGGGAATTTTCGTATGACCCCCTACCTACTAGAATCAATTCACTCCTCTAGGACTCATGCCATTATGCCCACAAGTATTGTCCTTTGTACCATATGCTATCCCTTATGTAGTACCAATGCTTCCAACAGCAAACAATCCTCCCAATTCCTCCAGTAGTCTTTGCACAAGCATTAGGGAGAGCAGTGAATGAAAGTATAAGGCTAGTCATGAGAGATAACAAAAGAAGTAGCTCTAGAAAGGCTACACAAATCATGAAGCTCACACATAAGTTTAATGGAGAGGGCAATCCTAAAAGACATTTGGAGATCTTTGATAAAGTTTGTGAGGCCTTAGGTTAGAGGGATGATCTTTTGCAAAGACCAATGCCTTTAGCCTTACATTAGATGGCAAGGCTGATGATTGGTATGGGACCCTCAGAGTTAATTTTTAGGTATTAGGGCTAAATTTGTGCTTTCTTAAGGAGACAAGGTCAATCAAAAGAGCTACTTGGAGCCTATAATTTGAGCTTTATAGCCCATCACTCCCCTAGAAAAATAGGGTCTAATGTTGTCATTCTCTCTCCTCTTCTCTTTCTAGCAAATGTGTAACTAAGGGGGGCCCAAAATGGATTTTTCTTCCCATTTAGCAAGTTTTATACTTTGAAACTAACCCCAGACCCATATATATGTAAAACATTCAATTTTAAACCTTGATTTCCCCCTAAAACCCACTCTGTCTCATCATTGAATGCCTCCACCTTTTTCTCCTTCATTTAATGCCTCCACTTCCCCACCAAATCACACATCTCTTGTCACTTTCCATATCATCAATCTCGCAATCTACTCTTAACTCTCCCTTTCTCTCTCTCTACTGTGAGCTAATGGCATGCAAACACACTCTCTCCTCTCTCTCTCTCTCTCTCTCTCTCTCTGTCTCCTATGACTGCATCCTCCCTCTCTCTAATATCCACTCCTTGTGGAAAGTTATGGCATGCACTCACTCCCTATAATCTCAACTCCTATTCCTCTCTCTCTCTCTCTCTCTCTCTCTCTCTCTCTCTCTCTCTCTCTACTGTGATCTTAGGGCCTCCCTCTTCTTTTCCACTATCAACTCCTTCTAAGCATGGCATTGCATGAAATCACTACATTGGATTGACGCAAGGTGGATTTCCATGTGCGGGTGTTGGAAGAGTATGCACATTTGGGCAAGGTTCATCTCACAGAACATGGGAGGAATGTACGTAGACAAGGGGGTCACACTTATGTGGATCTATGGGTTGTTGGGCATCTATACCCTCTCTACGATCAAGGAATGTGAAGCCTGTAGTAGTAGATTCTTAGAATCTCGTGTAACCTTGAGGATGTTAAAATACATGGATCTAGGGCGGCTCATAGCAAATGAGTATAGTCATGATTAATGTAACTAATAAGATGATTAAAAAAATACACAAGGTATTAACAACACAAATCTATCTTGGAACCTAATTGATTTGCATCTATTGCACATACAGATCATCATGTGTATAATTAGATACCATCCACCTTAGGTCATTTTAATCATGTGCAATTAGTAGGTGATTAGTATGAGATTAGCATCATTGCCATGGAGAGCTTGGGTCTTCCAAAATCTCAACATGGTATCATAGCCTCCCCATAGCTCTCCTACCTATCTTCCCTCTTCTCATTAGTCTTCCCACATCTCAATTAGCACTAATCATATCACTAATCACATCTTATCCATTTCTCCCACTTGTGGCCCAAATTTGACATGCTCTATTCTCTCAATCCTTTGCACCATTGCCTAAACCCTCTTAGCCACACATTTCTCAACCTATTGCTAACCTACACATCTAAGGGTTTGGCCAATTTATCCTCTACCTCCTGATTTTCGTGTTGCAAAAACCGACGGGCTGCTATCCACATTTTTTAATTCATTCTTTCTCTCTACTCACAATTGGGCTAATTCCTCTTAGGTTAAATTTAGCAATGTTGGAGCAAGCAAAAAAACCAAATGCCAATAAGAAGGCAACATTTGTTGCAAACTACTGAAAATTGGACTTTAGTAAAGTGCACCCCAGTAGCATCTGAGAGATGATTTTGGAAATCCCAACTGTGAAAGTGTGGATCCATGAGACCACATACATGCTTATGCGGAAGGGTCTTTGGGAGATCATTGACAGTGAAGAAGAATCAACCTCTACATCAACAAATCCTCAAAACAATCACAAGGCATTGGGTATAATCGCTCAAAATCTTGGTGATGAAGTGATTCATCACATTATAGGCATCAAAGAACCAAAGGCGGCATGGGAGGAGCTGAATAAGATCTTCGGCACCAAATCAAAGCACTCCAAAATCAACTTGCTCATGCAATTTTACAAAGCAAACAATAAAAGCATGGCCTCACACAAGCAAATTCAAGGCGGTAACACAACAACTCCATGCAATTAAGAAGAAAATTGATGAAGATGAAGCTATTGCTGTATTGCTTAATAGTGTGGATAAAGAGCCATATGACACCATTGTTTCAACACTTCAAAATGTGGATAAAACTCTATCATAAGTAGAGTCTTCTTTGTTAGAGTATGAAACAAAACACAAGCCACCCACTTCACACTCAGAGGAGAGACTGTACTCTTCACCACGAGGAAGATTCAAGAACAACAAAGCCACTACCTCAGGCACAAAGTTACCAAGGTGTTTTCATTGTGGAAAACTTGGTCATGTTATCAATGAGTGTCATAACAGGGACAAGCCTAAACTTGTATGTAATCATTGTGGTAAAATTGGCCACCTAGAAGAAAAGTGCTATGGGGAAAAGAATCCAGCCAACTTCACCGAAGCCATAGATGCTTCAGAAACACTCTTTTAAAGAAAAAGGAAAACATGTATGCTTCACCCCTTCTCTCTACAAAAAGTGCTTAACACTAGTTTGGTACCAAAAAAGGACACTTAAGTGTCCTTTTTCGGACGATGTAAATAAAATGCTACTTGCGCTAGGAAAGACATATTCAAAATCCCTCTTGAGGAGTTTGAATATGTAACCTAGTGTGTCTTTAAAAAATGTAACCTTGCAATTTGGATGCTGGCACGATAAGGAATTACACCCATAAATAGGACTTGCAACTTGCGCTAGGAAAACATATTCAAAATCCCTCTTGAGGAATTTGAATATGTAACCTAGTATGTCTTTAAAAAATGTAACCTTGCAATTTGGATGCTGGCATGATAAGGAATTACACCCATAAATAGGACTTGCATGAGACTGCAACTCAGGTTTGAGAAAACCGCCTTATAAGCTTAGAGAAAAAAATCACTAAGCCTTGTGAAAAATTCTAAGTAATTATTTCATATTTGTGTCAAAGATTTTGCCAAGTTTCACATGAAATAAAATTCAATTGAGAGTGTCTAAAATAGTAGGAAGTTGTGTGTGTTTGATACACCACTTTTTAGCATCCATTTGTATCCAAACCAATACATGGTTTTAATGCGTTTGCAAGTTTTTTAAGGTGATACAATGCTTACTCTATCCATTGAGATCTTAAAGTTATATGTAAAAGCCCCTTAGTAAGCTACAAATATTAATTGTTTCAAAATGTCAAAATTGCACACAACAAAAATTCTGGATTTAGATTCTTAAGTCATGCGCATTACATTCCTTAGTAAACTTGCAACATTTTGTCTGTATAGAATAATTCCGCTAAGGTACATTGTACAAACATAATTTGGGCACCTAAAACCTTTGTTTCATGGTTGTTGAGAGAGAATTTAGAAATTTTGAAAAATGTAGCACGATTGAAAAACTAAGATAGCGCTCAAGTAGCAAGATTTACTTGAGCTTGGGATCCCAAAAAATATGTATCAACTTGGTTTTGAACTATATAATCATTTTCGATTGCCAATTTGCACTAACATAACCCTAGTTTTATGGAAGTACCTTTGGAAGGCCAAATTTTTTCTCTTTTTCTGCATCTTGGTAATTATGAGATTTTTGTTATAGTTCAAGTAGCTTAGGAACTAGGACCTAAAGGAGATTGTGTTGTTTTGAAACCCCAAGTTCTACCAATTGACTTTTACAAACATGAAAAACATGATTTATTCAAGAAGTTATAGGCATTTTATGGGATTTTTTACAAAACAGCTTCAAATTTCAATGAAAATTACAAGTTATAGTTTTTTGTCAAATTTCTAATATAGCTTGTGTTTTGACATCATGAAAAATCCCCTTTATTTTTTGACTTTTAACCGACCTATGGTTGAAACAAGGTGTAGAAATGTTGTTTCTAGGTTCCCCAAAAAATTCCAAAGTTTTGGTGAGAAACAGGACACTAAAGTGTCCTCAGGACACTTTAGTGTCCAATTACAGAACTAGTGTTAAGCTTTTGTAAACTAGCCTCTGAGACCAATGATGTAATCATACTGAGAAATGGCCAAAGTATCATGTCACCCCTGCCTGTGATTTGCCATGTCGGCATCAAGGGGGGTTAGTGCCAAAGTAGCACATTTGTATCTTGGGTCAAGGCAACCCTAGCACATAGAGGGAGTTAGGAAGAGTGAAAGCTTATTTGTATGACTCGCATCCAACCACCTTGAAGTAGCCCAAAGATTTGGCACCAAGGGGGGGTATTGAGAATTGTGGTGCCAAAGTGCACTAGACAAGAGTTATGGAGTGAGAAATTCGCTATGGCAAGTAGACATTTATCCCATATGCTAGGGAAGCCTATGAGATCTGTACCTCCACCCTATAAAAGGGGTCATTTTTCAAGCAATGAATCATCTAATGCATTTTGCACGTCTCAAGTCTCTCTATGAGTCCAAGCTAATCTATCTTAGAACCTAATTGATTTGAGTCTATTGCACATACACATCATCATGTGTATAATTAGACACCATCCACCTCACATGTGTAATTAGTAGGTGATTAGTGTGGTATTATCATCATTGCCATGGAGACCTTGGGTCTCCCAAAATCCCAAAATTCATGTATCCATTATAAATGCTCTCACTACATATGTGTAACCTTGTGCTTTCCATAAGTCACCTTTTGACCGTTGACTTCACCTTTTACAAGTGACCATACAAATTAACCTTTGACATTAGACCCTTCGTCTATTCCTTTTTTTAATGTAAAAATACTTCTATGTCACGCCACATTATGACTTCGGGGTTGTGTAATGGCACTAGCTCATGACGTGGGTGGGGTCGCAGCATGACACGATCCAAGAGGAGCGGGAGTGGGCTCACCACATAGCTCTTGGGGAGTGGGGTCATGGTGCTACATGGCTTGGCAAGAGGATCACCACATGGCTTCTATTGGATGGCTGGAACTATGGTGACAGGGTGCTGTAATACCTAAATGGTGATGAAGAGCAAAGAGGGTTGCTATCCCGAGTGGTGCAAGCTCTCGTGAGACAAGGGTACTGCAAAACATGAGGGGTGGAGGAGCAGTGGATCACCACATGGCTTCTGTTGGGGATGGCTGGAACTATGGTGACAGGGTGCTGTAATACCTGAATGGTGATGAAGAGCAAAGAGGGTTGCTATCCCGAGTGGTGCAGGCTCTCGTGAGACAAGGGTGCTGCAAAACATGAGGGGTGGAGGAGCAGAGAGGGATGCCATCTCGAGTTGTGTTTATGATGGTGAAGATAATAAGAGAGGGATGCCCTTCTGATGTTCTGAGCAGAGAAGAGGGGTGCTATCCCAAGGTGAGCTAGTGGGGGCGGGGTTGCGGCATGGCATAGCACAGTCCGAGAGGCGGGTGGGATCACCCCATAGCTCGTACGGAGTGGCGTCACCCTTGTACACAGCTTGTCAGGGGGTTAGCGTACCGCTCCTAGTGGGGCAAGGTCATGGCATGGCATGGCCTAGCAGGGGGACCTTACCTCACGGCGGCGAAGGCAGGGTCACGACATGACATGGCAAGGATCTAGGGTTGTGTGATAGCAGGGCCCAAGGGGGGTTTTTTGTAGAGGTCCTTCCCAAAAAAGGGTGCAACACAAGGACTTCCTAGGACATTATGGCTAGCTGTGGTGGGAGACATCAAGGCATGTTTTCTTTGCATGTTTCTACACTTACACTCAGGGATGTGAGTGCCAGGTATGTAAATTGACCTTAAGTGTACGAGACTGTTTGCGGAGGTAGACATGATGCAAGTCCCAGTCATGGATTGGTTGGGTTTGTCTCACGAAGGGTCAACCTAAGATGGCATCATAAGCGGCATTATGAAAGTCCATGACCACAAATGCGAGGTGGAATGTTATGTGTCACGGACTTTGGTCATGCACTAGGCCCATGGGTTTTGCAGAGTTCCTATCCGCAAGCTTGATCACCAATTTGGTGGAATAAAGGTATGATTGGCCCTAGTTTTCCCAGCATGTTTGTGTGAGGATGCTTACACCAACACCTCCATCCACGATGCCTTTGACCACATGTCTGTTATAGGAAATGGAAATGCTGCATTTGTGTCATCACTTGCAAATTATTGTCCCAATGCATTGACATGAATTGTTGGTGCACCTTTGGGTTGTGGGTGGTGGTGATAGAGTAAGTCTGGATAATGGGGATCAGATTCATCTAAGGAATCTAAGGGAGATTCCTCATCCACATAAGCCAGCAGTTCATGTTCCATCCAATCTCGAAGGTCATTCCATAAGTTTAGACTACCTTTTAACAAGGTTCCTATGCGTATGTGAATTTGGGAGGAAAGGAAGGCAGAGAGACTAGACAGGTCGTGTTGATGAGTAGGGGCTTCTTGAGGGGCGGGGCCTTGATCATAGGGCGGACCAACAATAAAATATGGAATTTCAATTTGGTCCTTATTTGACAGGTGTGTTGGTCGAGAGGTAGTTGCAATATGAGGATAAAATACCTCATCAAATTTGTGTGCAGACCTCCTGGGTTTCTGTCGCGGACTCTATGTCATTGTTTGCTTAGAGTTGTTCAATGTGAATGTGGGATTTGGGCTTGGACATCGGTGGAACATGCATGGAGGATAAGGAGGCGCATGAGGGGAAAAATCGCCATTCGTCAACATCATTTTGCTGAACGGAATCTTCCTTGGCCTAGAGCAATTCACCGGGGACCTTGCGTGACCTGGTGTGGAAGTTCAGGTTCAATGGGGGATGGTGCGCACTCAAGTACGAGGTCAAAGGCTACGAAAATGGTTAATGGTTCAAGTTGAGCCTCATAATTCTCTACCAGTGTTTGGGCCTACTCTGCAGACATTGCTTCTCAAAGGTGGCATTGGGATATTTGGCTAGCTATTTTTTTCGTTTGGTGAGTTTTTGCTAGGTTGCATGGAGGAGTGGTAGTTAGGCACGATCATCGCTCTCAGAGGAGTATGTGGTCTTTGTTTGTTGAGCCTGTGCGGATGCTGACCCAATCGTCTTCGTGGGCAACGTGCTTAGAGAGAGTTGTTTCTTTCGGGATGTGGCCTTCTTTAGCTTGGCCTGCAAACCGTGTGACGACATTCAATGGGATAGTAGATATCTTCCCATATCGAACACTCAACACGTTGAGGGATTGTACGCCTTCGATTGTCGAATGAGAAACTGATTGCAAAGGGCAATCCTTATAATAATGGTCAATTTCATAGTTATGACATTGTGGTTGCATTAGCATCCATTTCTTTTGGGGGCATTCTGCCACTATATGGGGTTCATGGCAGAGGAAACACATAAGAGATGGTTTCCTTCAAGGGCACCTATAATGTGCACAAGTGGACCTGGTTCGAATCTTTCCATAAGAAATAGGGTGTGCCTAGAGAGAAAACTGTTGGGATGGAAAGATTGGTAGTGGAGAGGGTCGTGGTGGCGCTTTATGTGAGTAGTTTGTTTGGGGTGTGCCACAAGTAAGGTGGGGTCCGGGAGGAGAGGAAGGTAATGTTGCATATGAGCTATGGGTTGTTATTGGTACGGTGGCCAATTGTGTGGAATAGCTTTCTCACATGTTGTCATCATCAAGAAAGATTACCCATTCGCAGGCCTGATCAAAGGTGGAGGGGTCCTTGACCAACAAGTGGTCCGTCAAGTCTTGGATTGTGCAAGCCCAAGAGAAAATGGTCCATTAATTTCTTATCTCTCAATTTTTCCCTCTCTTTGCAATGTGAATCAAAGTACTTGATGTAAGCGATGTAGTCAGGTATTGTTTCCTTGGGTTTTTGTTCCAATTAGAACATTTGGATGGCGGGGCTCCATTTGGGCCATACGGTGTAAATCGAAGAGTGAAGGACTCCCTCACTACGTTGAAAGCAATTTTGTGCTGAGGGTCCAAGGATTGGAACCATTGCACAGCCTTGCCTTCAAGGGTGAGTCCAAGGAGATGGACTTTGGTTGCATCGTCGAATATTTCAAATGCTTGATAGATTTGGATAAAGACCTCGATATGGAATGTGGGGTCTCCAACTCTTTGGAATTTTGGCAGAAGCTCAAATTTTTTTTCCCACATAGGTTTTGTATGTGATGATTATGGGTACAAGTGTTGTGACACTCCCCTTCTTAGAGCTTGTGCTGCTAAGGTTGTAATGTTAAGTTGTGGCGTAAGGGGAGGTTGTGCAAGGGTGGGGGGTGGGAATAGATTCGTGGTGGTGAATAGAGAAGAAGGTACATGAGTGTTCTTGAGGCATCTATCCTGGCCAAGGTGCATGTATGGAGGGGGCCTACTAGATGAGGACTCTTCAAAAATCGTTTCGCCCTCATGGCTAAACATGTGTGGCGTTGCAACCACATGTGAATGTACAATGGGGACCGGGGTGCCGATGAATGGAATGGGGGCATTGGGGGGGCATGCAACCATGACCTAAAGGTGTCCACAGTGTGCGGGAGAAGCTTAGAAAAGCTTCAATGATGCATGCACGAGCCCAAAATAGGAGTTTTAGCTTACTTTTGCCTTTGGTGTGAACGCACCCTTAAGGTAAAAATGGTTTTTTGAGGTGTTTCATGCATGTAAAAATGACCCTAGTTAGTTCGGGAGATAGACCAAAAGCATCTCTAAACTTTTAGAAAATTTTGATTTTTTTTAAAAAAAAAGTTTTTTTTGGTACGGTCATACGCTTATAAGTGAACAGCCATGGCTTTAGTGTGGAACAGCTGTTTGAGTTTTTTTTTTGGGTACGTCCATATGCTCACAAGCGAACACCCATGGATTTAGTGTGGAATGGTTGTTTGATTTTTTTTATTTTTTATTTTGGTATATAGCCGTATGCTCACAAGCAAACACCAATGGCTTTAATTTGGAACGGTTGCGGGCGGCAAGTGTGAAACGACCATTCGAATCTTTTTATTAAAAGTTTTTTTTTGGGTAGGTCATACACTCACAAGCAAACGCCCATGGCTTTAGTGTGGAACGGTTGGTAAGTGTGGAACGGTTCTTTGAATTTTGAAAAAAAGAAATTTTAAAAAACAGTTTTTTTTTGGTACGACCGTATGCTCACAGCAACCACCCCTAGATTTAGTGTGGAATGACCATTCAATTTTTTTTCTATTTTTTTTTAAAAGTTATTTTTTGAGTATGGCCATGTGCTTACAAGTGGACGCCTGTGGCTTTAGGATGGAACAACCATGGCAAATGTGAAAGAGCGGTGGCAAGTTGGAATTTGAATTTGAATTTCAAATTGGAGGGAAGTGAGTGGGAGACAACTAAGACCCTCTCATTAATGCTAGGTAGGTGGAAAAGGGCTAAAGTTAGAGACTACCTCTAAATTAGTGGATTTCAACTAATTTAGAGGTACTTTAGCTTACCGAAAGATTAGTTTTCTTAATCCAAATGTTAATCACTTCTTAACCCTCTTCTTTGCCCTCAAATTAGTTTAAGCATGGGGATTTGATAGGTGGATTAGAAAAATTTATGCTAATCCAAAGGTGTGATTATCTTTTTAAAAAATAACTAATTAGGTCACTAATTAATCCACTCAAAAGAGAAAAAAACTTGACAAAAGAGACCAAATTAGTACCAATTCTTACTAATTAGGGCATAATTGGACTGAACAAAGCATAGACTTGAGTCAAGGCAAGTGTTGAACACTAATGCCACTCCAATTAGTCTAATTGCAAGCAATTAGGCTCACTTTTTTAGTTTTTTGCTCTCTTTAAGTTCACTTATCATACTAACCAGTACGTTAGTGACAATTAGTGAAAATTAAGAGATAGTTTATAGTTTTTTTTTTGTTTTTTTGTTTGATTAGTGTTCTATCTATAGTAATGCTAGCCTACCTATGCAAAGGAATTAAGCAAAAAAAAGAGCTAAAAATTAACAAAAAGAGTCCAGGTTTAAACAAAACTCCTCTTGATTAGGCTCTTTAATCACCCAAATCACAAGTTTATTTACTCAAACAAGTGATAATCCTACTTTAAACACAAAGCTATACATGAATCTTAACCAAAACATTAAAATAACCAAACAAAACATCAAAATACAAAAAAAAAACTATATTCGAAAGAGCCTACCTGGCATCGGGCTATGGGGGCTCCGTTGGATTCGAATCAAAGATGGCGTACACAAGTAGCGGATGACACTTCCCAAAGGAAGTGCCAAAAATGTTAAGGAAACCCTACACTAACTGTGTCATGGGAAGTTGCCTATTCGCCGAGCTTGAGCATGGCTCACGAGCTCCACCGTAGCCGCTTGTCACCGCCATTCTCCCATACTCGTTGTCACACCAAGGTGGTTACTCTACTCTAACGGGTGATGCAAGATTTCTCACAAAGATCACGTGGGATCTCCGTAGAAGTGGATTGCGTTGGTCACCCTAATCACTCAAGAGAGAGACAGAGAGATATGAAGCAAGAGGGAACAAGTGATTAGCACTAATCACTTCCAAACCCTAACCGTGCACACCACACATGTTAGATTAGAGTTACAAGAGAGAGGGAGAGAGAGAACGCTCCACTTCTATTGCACAAATGGGAGAATGAGTTACAAACAAGAGAAATCGACTTTTATAGTTCCAAGCCTTTTCCCACTAGGCTGCCTGGGAGTAAGTGACCCAAGGCACCCAAAACATAGTTATAAGGCTTTTCTCTATGATTTGGTCAACTTACCAAGATCCTCTTGTCTACTCTTTGACGCTCAATACTTGGGAGCATTCTTAGGGTGTTTCCCTCATCAAATGATGGGATTTACAATATAGCACAGGCGTCCATTACATAAGTGTGCGGACATAGCTGTCATAGAAATATGTTAACCAATATGTGGTTAAGAGAGGTGTTTTAGGAGAGAGTCTCAATTTCTAGATCGTTAGTCACAGCAGTGCTGCTAATTTTGCTAATGGGTAGTAGACTTTTTCTACTCCCGTCATGTCGTGTGGCAGTGAAGTCGGGTAATTTTTTGTCAACAGTTCTAAATGGTGTTGTGTGTTTTGTATGAACCCTAAATTAGTTTTGGCTAGGTTGAAGATCTCTGACAGTGATCATCAAGGGGTTAAAGTTGGTTCCAAGACATGGTTGAGAAAAAAAATTTATTGTGTGTGTGATCGATGTAGTCACGTATTGTTTCCTTGGGTTTTTGTTCCAATTAGAACATTTGGATGACGGGGCTCCATTTGGGCCCATAGGGTGCAAATCCGAGAATGAAGGACTCCCTTACTACGTTGAAAGAAATTTTGTGCCAAGGGTCCAAGGATTGGAACCATTGCATAGCCTTGCCTTCAAGGGCTGAGTACAAGGAGATGGACTTTTGTTGCATCGTCATATATTTCAAATGCTTGACAAATTTGGTTTAAGACCTCAATATGGAATTTGGGGTCTCCAATTCCATGGAATTTTGGTAGAAGTTGAAAATTTTCACCCACATAGGTTTTGTATATGACGTTTATGGATGCAAGTGTTGTGACACTCCCCTTCCTAGAGCTTGTGCTAAGGTTGGAATGTCAAGTTGTGGCGTAAGGTGAGGTTGTGCAAGGGTGGGGGTGGGAATAGATTCGTGTGGTAGATAGAGAAGAAGGTACATGAGTGTGCTGGATGCATCTGTCCTTGTAAGGGTGCATGTATGGAGGGGGGCCACTAGATGAGGGCTCTTCAAAAATTGTTTTGCCCTCATGGCCAAACGTGTGTGTGGCATTGCAACCACATGTGAATGTGCAATGGGGACCGAGGTGCCGATGAATGGAATGAGAGCATCGGGGGCATGCAACCATGACCTAAAGGTATCCACGGTGTGCGGAGAAGCTTAGAAAAGCTTCAATGTGATGCGCGCGTGAGCCTGAAATAGGAGTTTTAGCTCACTTTTGCCGTGTGTGAACGTACCCTTAAGGTAAAAATTGGTCTTTTGGGGTGTTTCATGAATGTAAAAATGACCCTAGTGAGTTCAGGAGATGGACCAAAAGCACCTCTAAACTTTTAGAAAATTTTGATGTTTTTGTGAATTTTTTTTGGTACGGTCATACGCTCACAAGCGAACACCCATGGCTTTAGTGTGGAACGACTGTTTGAATTTTTTTTGGGTGGAATGGTTGTTTCATTTTTTTTTTGGTAGAGCCATATGCTCACAAGCAAACGCCCATGGCTTTAATTTGGAACACCTGCGGCAAGTGTGAAATGACCATTCGAATCTTTTTATTAAAAGTTTTTTTTCTGGGTAGGTCATACGCTCACAAGCGAATGCCCGTGGCTTTATTGTGGAATGGCCGCAAGTGTGGATCAAATTTTCAAAATTTTTGGATATTTTATTTTTGGTACGACAGTATGCTCATAGCGAACACCCCTGGTTTTAGTGTGGAACGCCTATTCAAATTTTTTTTTTGAAAAAAAAGTTTTTTTTTAAGTACGGCCATATGCTTACAAGTGAACCCCTGTGGCTTTAGGATGGAGCAGCCATGGCAAATGTGAAACAGTCGTGGCAAGTTGAAATTTGAATTTGAATTTCAAATTAGAGGGAAGTGAGTGGGAGACAACTAAGACCCTCTCATTAATGCTAGGTAGGTAAAGGACTAAAGTTAGAGACTACCTCTAAATTAGTGGATTTCAACTAATTTAGACGTACTCTAGATTAATGAAAGATTAGTTTTTTTAATCCCAATGTTAATCACTCCTTAACAAGGCTCTTCTTTGCCCTCAATTACTCCTAATTGTTGGTGAGGAGTTTAAGCATGGAGATTTGATAGGTGGATTAGCAAAATTTATGCTAATCCAAAGGTGTGATTATTCGAAAATAATTTAACTAATTAGGTCACTAATTAATCCACTCAGAATTAAAAAAAACTAGGTCACTAATTAATCCACTCAGAATTAAAAAAATTAGACAAAAGAGAGCAAATTAGTGCCAATTCTTGCTAATTAGGGCCTAATGAACAAAGCATAAATTTGAGTTAGGGTAAGTGTTTAGAAACTAATGCCACTCCAATTAGTCTAATTACAAGCAATTAGGCTAACTTTTTTAGTTTTTTGCTCTCTTTAAGTTCACTTATCATACTAACCAGTACGTTAGTGATAATTAGTAAAAATTAAGGGATAGTTTATGGTTTTTTTGTAGTTTTTTTGTTTGATTAGTGTTCTATCTAGTAATGCTAGCCTACCTATGCAAAGGAATTAAGAAATAATAAATAAAATTAAGCTAAAAATTAACACAAAGAGTCTAGGTTTAAACAAAATCCCTCTTGATTAGGCTCTCTAATCACCCAAATCACAAGTTTCTTTACTGAAACAAGTGATAATCCTACTCTAAACACAAAGCTATACATAAATCTTAACAAAAATATTCAAACAACCAAACAAAACATTAAAATGTTAAAAAAAATAAAAACTATATGCGAAAGAGCGGACTATGGGGGCTCCGTTGGATTCGAATCAAAGATGGTGTAGACAAGTAGCGGATGGCGCTTCCTAGAAGCGGTGACAACAATGTTAAGGAAACCCTACACTAACCGTGTCGTGGGAAGTTTCCTATCTGCCGAGCATGGCTCACGAGCTTCACGGTAGCCGCTTGTCACCGCCGTTCTCCCCACTCATTTTGTCACACCAAGGCAGTTACTCTAATCCAACTGGTGATGCAAGATTTCTCACAAAGATCAGTGGGATCTCCGCATAAGTGGATTGCATTCGTCAGCCTAATCACTCAAGAGAGAGAGAGAGAGATAGGAAGCAAGAGGAAACAAGTGATTAGCACTAATCACTCCCAAACCCTAACCTATAAGCACACCACGTATGCTAGATTAGAGTTACAAGAGAGAGGGAGAGAGAGAACGCTCCACTTCTATTGCACAAATGGGAGAATGAGTTACAAACAAGAGAAATTGGCTTTTATAGTTCAGGGCCTTTTCCCACTAGGCCGCCCGGGAGTAAGTGATCCAAGCACCCAAAACATAGTTACAAGGCTTTTCTCTTTGGTTTGGCGAACCGACCAAGATCCTCTTGTCTATTCTTTGAAGCTCAATACTTCGGAGCGTGTTTAGGGCATTTCCCTCATCAAATGATGGGATTTACAATATAGCACGGGCATCCATTACTACATAAGTGTACGAACATAACTGTCATAGGAATGTGTTAACGAATAGGTGGTTAACAGCAGCAGCGTTTTAGGAGAGAGTCTCAGTTTCTAGATTGCCACTAATGAGCACTGCTAATTTCACTAATGGGCAATGGATTTTTTCTACTGTCGTTGTCGTTGTTGTGGCAATGAAGTCTTGGGTAGTTTTTTATCACAACAGTTCTAGATGGTGTTGTGTGTTTTGTATGAACCCTAAATAAGTTTTGGCTAGGTTTAATATCTCTGACAGTGATCATCAAGGGCTGAAAGTTGGTTCCAAGACATGGTTCAGAAAAACAATTCATTGTGCGTGTGATCGAAGTAAGGGCCAATATATACAATAACATCGTATAACAATTGAGCATATCCAGACATATGGGCTTCATGAGGCATTGGCACGAAAAAGTGCAAATGATAACATGGAGAAGAAACATAGGAGAGTGCTAGGTTACATGCCACACCATTCAGTGACATCGGGTAGAGTGAGGAAGGTGGAAAGGCTTCATATGGAAAGCATAGCTGAGACTCATCTTCGCCAACCAATGAATGATGTGCCTCCACCATTGCTACATGGGGAGGAAGAGAATATCATCATGGAAGACATAGTGAATGACTTCTTTGGACGAGAGGTCATAGATGATAGTGAGCAAGCTCCAATGTTAGAAGAGGACGAAACCTTGAGTAGAGAGGCAAGCACCCCTTTGTATATGAGGGATGTTCATACTGCACACTATGAGAAAACTTGGAGCTATTAAATTTGCAAACAACTTATGCATGGAGTGATGCAAGTGTCACCAGTCTTCTTTGGTACAACCGCCTCATTCTATTCTCTCAAATATAAAATGTTTCATGTTCTATATACTCTCATTTCTAATAATTTGACGTATGATTTCTTATGTTATGTAGTAGTCTTCTCAAGAATATTCTGCCCCCTCAAAATCTATTGCTAAACTCATGAGATGGATGTCTTAAAATTCTCTCTATGCTAGGTATGGATTACACAAAAATACATGCATGTCCCAATTATTACATGCTATTTAGAGGGGTTAATAACGATGTAACACAATGTCTACAATGTAGGGAGATCCACTATAGGGATAATTTGCAAGGAGATAAAGTTCCCCGAAAGGTTTTGAGACACTTCCTTATCATTCCTTGCATCCAACACGTTTAAATGTAAGGGGATTGCAGAATGCATGACATGGCATGTTACTCATCGCTCAACCGATGGCATAATGAGGATCGTATAGCTGATTCACCGACATGCCAACATGTGAAGAATCAATGGCCAAAGTTTAAAGATGAGCCCTGTCACTTGCGCCTTGGCTTGGGCATGGATGGTGTTAACCCATTTGGCTTCATGTCCACCTCATGGTCTACTTGGCCTCTTATATTGGTGAATTAAAACCTCCTTCCTTGGGTGGCAATCAAGAAATGTCATATTACGCTTGCTATCCTTCTACCAGGCAAGTATAAGGTGGCAAACATGGATCTGTACCTCGAGCCTTTGATTAAGTACATTGAGACACTATGGCGAGGTATCAAAGTACATGTCCTTTCAAGGCCAATAAATAGGCGTGAGGGAGAGTTGAAAGGAGTTTTGCTTTTGACGATGCGTTTATATCTCTACCTCTCAATCATCTCAATTTTAAAATAGTTTTGACAACCTTTGGACATCATACATGTTAGATTTGTGAACCATCACTTGTTTCAAAAAGACCCTCTACACTTAAGAAGGTGGTGTATGACAAACATCATCAATTTCTCCCTCCTTCACATCCCTAGTATGTTCCGCATGAGGGGTCTCACCACTTGTGATGAGAGGTACAGATTGGTTTGAGGCATGGAAAAGAACCCCTAATCCACCACACCCGCCGATGGGATGTCTAGACACTCAATCTTCTTTTGACTTCCATATTGGTGTGACATGAAGATCAATAATCTCTTAGATCCCATGCATATCTTCAAGAATGTAGACAAATATTTGGGACCATTTAACTGGTAAAAGAATACAAAGGGTACAAAACATTGGCTGCCTTCAAAGTGCATGTCCAATTGAAGGTGACAGTGACAACATGGTCCTACCAAAGGCACCATGGGTATTAACCAAGAAGGAGCACAATAAGGTGAAAAGTGTGATTGCCTCTTTTCGTAAACCAACGAGACTAATGCATTCATTGAAGGGTGCCTTCACAAATACCAAAAAGGAAGGAGAGGTACAATTATATGGCCTCAAGACACATGATTGGCACAAGATATTATAGGTATATAAATATTTGATTATTCTTTTTCTTTTTATGGTGCATAATTTGTAGGCTCATATACTAACTTTCATGTTTTTTCTATGCATAGTTTATTCTTCCAAATGCTATGGTTGGGTGTGGAGACAAGAAGGTGAGAGACGATATTTACAAAATGGGAAGATTCGTGAGGTATGAATCTTCTCTTCAATTCACTAGCTAAGTTATCTTGAAGAATTGGTATCCTCATGCGCTCACAAATTATGTATTGGTAAATAGTACACCATGATGTCTATGTATGTAGGTACATATCCTTAAAGTAGGTAGATCCTACATCCATTGAGATGGCTCGTCTCATGTATATACCTTGTTTAATACACTATACTAAATGTCATCCTTTTGTCTAATGTTAGTACAAACTATATAATGCAATATGGTCATAGGGAGAGCACTTTTGCACGGAGCATGTGGATTCTAAAAGAAACACATTTGATTTGTGGTGTGATGGAAACTTTTGAGCAAGAGAGTCAAGCTAGTAGATATCATACCAATGTCATAGAGGACAATCTTGAGCATTATAAAATTATTCAAGATATTCTTAGTTGGATTTAGAGAATTTAGTCTATTCATCTTTGATGTCAAATGGTTCAAGGTTGTATATAGGTGGTTGCAAGATGAGGTTATCTAGTTTCATGTAGTGGGCGCCCTTGGCTTTAGCCAGAAAACAGGCATTTTTCCAAGAAGAATAGCCAATCTCTCCTAGTTAGCCACCTAGTTAGCCAAGGAGTTTCACTTCAATGTCTTCTAATGAAACATCATATGCAAAGTTGGGCACCTAAAACTATAATCTGATCGAATATCCAATATTTACAAATCCCCTTTTCTTTGGGAATCAAAATTGTATATACAGGCCCTGTCAGAGGTTTAGACAAGTACAGTGAATGTGAGTAAATTGCCTATAACTTTTACATTATTGCTCATATGATGTTTCCACTTTGCATATCACAAATACAAATAACATAGAGCTTAACTTGATTTATCAAGTAATTTTTTATGTGTTCTACTATTTTCTATATTATTTAAAAGGTATTAGAATTGTTACAAAACATACTATTGTGTCCTCCCACCGCATCTACCATTTAAAATGCTCAAATTGTATGGATCTAGTGATGATTAGATTGGGAAAGATTAGTATAATGTGGGTATAAGATAAAATTACAAATCTAACGGTTGGATTTTTGTAGATTTACTTTGAAAAATTTGTTATGACTGTTATAGGCCCATTAAATCAATATAATTTAATTCAAGAAAATTAAATATTAAGTCTTTCAATCTAAAAACTCTAGGGATCAATATGCTTGTTGCCATGAATTTATTAAAAAAATTAGCTTAATTTGAGTATGGGAAGGTCCATTTTCAATCCTCCCAACTGAAAATTCCCATATTGTGTCCACTCTCCCCTTTTCAAGTCTAAAACCAATCCTAGTTAGGTTTGGAAATCTAGGCTTGGTAAACGTCAAAGCTTAGATATCATTCCATGTGTGAGGCTTGGGTAGGCACAAATCTTATAGATGCATGCCACTTTATGTCCACATCAGCTTTGAGAGGATCCACATAAGCAGCTTGCCACCTCACCTTGCCACCTCCACCCTCCATGTCAACATGGTCAACCTAGTTGACTCCCCACCTCATCATCCTAGTCATCATTAATGCCACATCTTCTTGCCACCTATGCATGCCACCTCGCACTTGGTGACATGGCATGCCACATCAACCATAATAGTGTCACATGTCAAGAGAATGCCACGTGTCATGCACGCATGTGACACGTGGCACCTCCTTCCCACCTCCCCTTTTTTTTAAAAATATATTTTTGAAAAAGTTAATTTAGTAATTTAGAGAAATAGAATATAGAATTTTAAATAATAAAATATATATAACTTATTAAATAAAAGAATTTGATATCACTAATTTTAAAGGATTATATTTTGGAATTAGATCAATAATATTATTTTTAAAGTTCATGTTATTCAATTTAACAGAATAAATTTTTAAGTTTAATATTTCTTGAAAATATTTTATGTAGAATAAACCTTTGAATAAAATTTAAAAAAATACATTATTAAAAAAATACAATTATATAATTATAAAATAAAAGATATATTTATATATCTAGTAATGATAAATATTTAGACTTGTTAATAAATATTATTAATAATATTAATTTTTAAGTGGATAATAGTTTATCTTTAATTATCTTTATGTTTATCTTAATTATCCAATCAATCTTAGATAGGAAATCCAATGAGATTTGAATTGGTTAACCTATTTTTCCTATATAATCACATATCTCTAGTACTATCCCACACTTATCTCTAGTACGATCCCATCATTGAGGCTTCATAATTTTTTCTCTCTTAGTTTCCTTGAGAATGGGTTCTCAAAGTCATAGGAGTCGGAAACGTGATAGGACTAGACGTCCCCCCATCCACCAAGTTCAAGAGGAGGAGAGGAAAAGAGTAGCTCGTGAGAGAAAGAGAGAGTGGAGAGCATGTCAACGAGCAACACCTTCCGTTAGCGATGAACCAAGCCTTGCTCCTCCTCTTTCGATTCCTCTCCCTCTGCCCTCTTCCCCCCCACTACCTGTTAGTTTAGATAATCCACATGAACCCGCCCTTCCTGAGTCCCCTTCTCTTCTACAAGAATCCACCCCCTCCTTTGGGGCGCCCATCGTGTGGATAGGAAAGAACTATCAAAGTCAGGGGCACATCGTCGTGCCCATGCAATCTTCCATTCCTATTTCAAAGACCTCACACCTTCATCACATGCATGTGTGCTTGATGCTTTGATCAATCTACCCAACATGGCCAAATGCAGGGCGCTTTCCAACATTGGAGGTCGAAGAGAGAGGAGAGTTGGCATGGCAGTGCTACAAAGTGTTCGTCATTCCTATATAGTTAACAAGAGGAGGAACTCTGTGGATGCTTTGGCTGCTCGACGGGCTATTATGGCAGCCATAATTAGCTCCCAAATGAAGGCTAAGGTGAGTTCCACATCTCGCATCCTTTCCATAGCACCACACGCACTTAGAGTTGGGTCTATTAGACGACAAAGTTTAGATGCCAATGAGGTTGGTGCTTTTTGGGCAAGTAGTGGACGTGTAGCTAGGCATGATCTCCTACTAGATGAAACCACTAGAGCCTTGATAGAAAGTTTTTGGGAGGAGAATTATCGTGCCTCACTAGTTTTCAAGAAAGCTTTGCGTGTAAGAGAGTGACAAGAGGAGTGTTCATTGAGCACGATGATTACTTTCTTGAAATGACCCAAACTAAGTTGTATTCTCAGTTTGTGGCTTCGTATCCAGAGCTTAAAATTGGTCAAAGGTCATTTGAGGGGTGTAAGCCTTGGTTTGTGAGGTACTCACGTCAGCGTGACACATGTTGTTGTCGCTACCATGTTGAGTTCAAACTTTTTTATGATGTGTTCCATTCTCTTAGTGGGCATAGAGAGTTGCCTCGTAGTCCTCGTGATTTCATCCACTCTCTTTGGTGTGCATGCACGGAGGATGCCGAGTTCCATAGGATGCCTTGTGTGGAGAGCAAATTGCACATCATGTGGTTCACTTGCACATCTACAGATGGTAGATCTTGATGCAAGTGACCAAGACATAACATTATGAGTATGTGACACACCAGCTCCAGAGTGGTGGACAGTCCAGGAAGTTGCAGCCCGTGGACAAACATAAACCACGTTGTCACTTCACAGCCACATTTAGGGAGCAGATCTACCCCTATATATGGCGTAGTCATTGTGCCAAGTGGCAGGATTGTCAGTTCCCATCATGCCTGGCAGAGTTTCCTATTGGTGTGGTCGTCTCTGTGATTGATTTCGCAGAGAACTACACCTTCACACCTTTTCAATAGATACAATCTGAGTATTACTTCTCAGAGCAAGTAATGGTTATATTTCATAATATTTGTTTCGTGTTTGAGCTATATTACTTATTTGATTTTTTGTGTCCTAATCATCTGTATTGCTTACCTCACCAGGTTGCTATTATGGTTGACATTAGCTATCGATATGCAGAGGCTCATGTAGATGGGATAACGAGTACCCCCCCGAGACCCGTGTCATTATTCGAGAGTATCATTTCTATATCAGTGATGATCGTTCACACATAATGCACATTTTGTGCAACACTGTTTTCGTCTCCATGACGATTTTTTACGAGATTGTGGGTCATACGTGGCGAGCGATGGGTTTGGTCGGATGGTTGTGGCGCCTAGTTCAAGTCATCACGACAATTCTATTGGCTCTACAGGTAGTAGTACTTATGGTTCTCTTATATTCGCGACAATTAAACTAAATTCACTAGAACATCTTAAAGAAAACAATAACTAAGACTTTGTTTTATGGATTTATAGGTGGCATGTGTAGTCTAGTATCCCAGTGATTTGGTCATTCTTTGAGACTGGTCACGGGAAGGGAGAGCATGATGGTGCGGGCGCGTGTGTGAAACATGCCCTAAGGCATCATCAGCTGCGGCAGGATGCTAAGCGATTTAGAGATGCGGGCCAGGTAGTCGAGTGGTGCTTCCAACATTTGTGTGGGAGTGCAGCATCATCATATCCCAAACGTGATGCTCGGAGTGTGAGGAGATTTTTTTGACATGTGGATGGTGGCATGATTGATCGTAGAGCCTCCCATGATTGTGACACAGTACCTGGCACCTTGGGCTTACATTCCATCAGACAGGAGCATGTGCATGGTACCCCCCACGATTTACACAGTACTTGGCACCTTGGGCTTACATTCCATCAGAAGCACGTGCATGGCACCTCCCACGATTTACACACAACGGTTTGCATGCTTCTGTGGAGCATGTATGGATGGGGATTGGTCACATTGTGCCTCGAGAGGATGGGCAGATGCATGGATACAGACATTCCTCTCCCCCGAGCATCCTTCACATCTAGTGTTGTCTGATGAGCACACAGGTCTTGCGTTCATGGTCAGTTATGATGACCTGAGAGATTTGCTACAGGAGGGTGATGTAGTTGTTGTTATTATGGGTGAGGGAAATAGCAAGGGAGTAGACTACTATCTGATGAGTTGCACTAGGCCAAAGTGCATCCTTGACCAGGATACAGTGGATGATCATGGGTTTTGTTTTAACGCCCATAGCATGATTGTGGCAGGCCAGTTCTACCAGCAGATTCGACTTCATTGTGAGTTCCTGTAATGGAAGTGGGAGTTAGAGGCATTTCAGTCGTCTCATCTAGTTGTTGCTACCAGGCTCACCCTTGATCAAGTACAGAGCCGAAAACACAGTTCTCACCCTCGTTTTCGGCTTCATGTGGATGACCATGAGAGCATTCTAGAGCAGTTGAGAGCTAGACAGGGTGCTGCTGAGTAGATCTCTATCTTGATAGTGACTAAACTCAAACTAGCTGGGTTAGCTCACTTACATTGTACTTAGATTTTTTGGGAGTGACTAATCTCATAATATCTGGGGTAGCTCATTTTCAAAATACCTTGATCTTTTGAGTTAGTGGTTGAAGTTTGAACCCATAGTGGTTGTGTTAGCTCACATTCTAAATGTACTTAGTTGATGTTTATATCATTATGAGTTTTCTCATTATTGAGGATCATTGCATTTTAGTTGATGTTCATGGTTTTCTGATTTTTTAACACTTTGGCTATCATATCGTTTGTTTAAAATCACCATCACCATATTGTTTGTTGAAAATCACCAAACTTTGCAAGCACTGGGCGCTAATTACTAACTCGAGCATGCTCCGATCACATGACCAAACTTTGCAAGCATGTGGCGGTGCCCTCCCCCCCCACATGCTTGAAAATTTTGGTCCCCATTGAAGCATGTTTATGTATGATGGTATGGGGAAGGCCCGGATTCTCCATGGCCTCTAAAGCACCAAGAGACTTGAAAAATCTGCACACTGGGCGCTAATTACTAACCCGAACATGCTCCAATCATGACCAAAGTTTGCAAGCATATGGGAGGGGCCCACCCCCACATTCTTGCAAAGTTTGGTCCCCATCCGAGCATGTTTGAGTACAAAGGTATGGGGAAGGCCTAGATTTTCCATGGCCTCTTAAGCACCGAGACTTAAAAAATCCACGCTGGCGCTAAGTACTAATCCAAAAATGCTCCGATTGTGACCAAACTTTGCAAGCATGTGAGGGTGGGTTTTCCCTACATTCTTGCAAAGTTTGGTCCCCATCGGAGCATGTTTGGGTACGATGGTATGGGGAAGGCCCGGATTTTCCATGGCCTCTTAAGCACCAAGAGACTTGAAAAATCTGCACTGGGTGCTATAATTACCAATTCAAACATGCTCCGATTGTGACCAAACTTTGCAAGCATAATTACCAATTCAAGACGATGAGCGAATGAACGACTGACGACCTCGCCTGCGAGCTCCGCGTCTCCCCCCCCGCTGCTTCTCGCCATCGCGCCCCCCTCTCCCCCCCTGCCAGTCCACCGCTTTCTCCTCCGTCCTCTTTCCCGCCTCCTTCATTACGCCCTTCCTCGCCATCTCTCCCCCGCCTTCTGCCTCTCATCCTCCCCCGCCATCGCTCCCCCGCCTCCCTCCTCGTTTCCTCCCCCGCCTTCTTTCCCCCTGCCTTCTCTTCCTCTGCCTCCTTCCACGCTGCCTCCCCCGCCATTCCCCCCTCCGCTTGCTTCCTTTCCCCCGTCATCTCTTTCCCCGCCTCTCTACCCCCCTCGCCTCCTTCTCCTCCGCCTCTCTTCTCTCCCCCGCCACCTCTCCCCCCTCCGCCTTCTCCTCCGCGCTGCACGTCTCTTCCCCTCTGCCTTCTCCCTCTCCTCCCTTTCCGTCTCGCCCCTCCACCCACCGCTAGCTCCCCCCCGCCTCAGCTCCCCCCTCCCCCCTCCCCCCTCCCGGCCCCCGCTACCTTGTAGCCCTCCGCCTCTCTTTTTTTCCTCGCAGGGCTGTGTCCCTCTCGTTGGTGACCCCGGTTTCTGGCCTTTTCCCTCTGGAGGACTCCATGGAAGCCGCTCCGACTACCCCTGCCGATTCCCGTCTCCGTCTGGAGTTCACAGCTGAAGATCTTCAGTTGTTTGTTTCCACAGTATCCGCTCTTTGAGGCCTCCTCCTTGGTCTGCAAGATAGTGGGTAGCCGTCCGATGGAAAGAGAGCTTCGCGACCTTCTGCAAGGCAGCCTTGTT
The DNA here is from genome assembly GCF_041138505.1 of Cibotium barometz. Classification (NCBI taxonomy): domain Eukaryota; kingdom Viridiplantae; phylum Streptophyta; class Polypodiopsida; order Cyatheales; family Cibotiaceae; genus Cibotium; species Cibotium barometz. The sequence goes on from NC_141060.1 coordinate 51,151,864, forward strand.
GGCGTGCCCGCCAAGATCGTCAGCGTAGATTTTTTGGGACGTGGCTACTACCAGGTGGATTTCGAGTCCCCACAGGCAGCTCAGATGGTGCTGGCTCGGAGCCCCATTGCCCTCCGCTCATCCCGGGCGTTCCTGGCACGATGGACTCATGGTTTCAACCCCGCTTCTGACCCGCTAGCAGGCGCGCGAGTTTCCCCGTCACTATCTGCTCTCCTGGACTCCGTAGGGAGTACTTGCCCCTCTTGTCATCCATTGGCAAGGCGTTCGGGCAGGTGGTGGAGACGCCTCAGACAGCGGCTTCAGTGATTGCTCGGGCAGCAGGACTCCCGGCCATTCGTGTTGTGGTTCCATCACCGGAGTCCCTCCCGAAGACGATCCTTCTCCCTTGTCTTTCTGGAGGACATCTGATACAATGCGTGGAGTATTCGGGCCTCCCCGGCCAGTGTTACACATGTCGGGAGATGGGCCATCTCGCACGTGCCTGTCCCCGCAAGGGGGTTCATCCTTCACGCTATGCTGCCTCTGGACCCCCTGCAGGAGACCCGAGGGGTGGCCATCCACCTCAGAGACCAGACATCCCTGGCTCGCCACAGCAGGCGCCATCATCTGACGAGCAGGCCCCGGCGGAGGATGCCGTGCAGACCCAGGAGGCTGGCGGATGGCAGGAGGTTCACCGATGGAAACGCCCGGCCCGCAAGGACCATCGCAGACGCCAGCATGCAGCACAGGCTGGCGGACAGGCGACTCCGGTTGGCGTACAGGCACCTACCCGCACTTATGCTCCAGTCAGGGATAGGCGGCCAGCAGGTCCCACCCCGATGGACGAGGATTTAGACTCAGTGCCCGTTTTGAGGCCGCTTGTGGAGCCTCCCACGTGGAGACCCCGCTCCCGCCTCCCCCCGCGGGGGGCCCCGCCCCCTCCTTGGAGCAGATTCTTGAGGATCCCGGGCCGCACTCTATGACCCTCGGCTCCCCTTCCCCTCACCCGGAGAGCACTCCTTCCACCCTCCCTCTCCCCCCTAGCCCCCCCTCCCGCCTCCCCTGGCGGCCCCCCCTGACACCTATCCTCTGGCAGATGCCTCTCCATCCTCTGGCAGATGCCTCTCCATCCTCTGGCAGATGCCTCTCCATCCTCTCCTCGCTCTCCCCCCTCCTCGCCGCGAGCCCCCACCGTCCCTCGGCCTCTCCAGGATACTTCGCCAGACCACCCACTGCCCCGGGGCAGCGCAGCTGGGTAGGCCACCAGCGGCGGCTGTTGTTCCACCGCCACTCCGGGCCGGTGGAGATGGCGATCCTTACTTCGCCTGCCACCACAGAGTTCTCTCTACGAGTGATGGGGCTACCAGTGGATTACGGTTTTTTCAGGTGCCTCCAACTGGATGCTGGCCCGTTCGAGACACTGGTCGCGCCCTTGCGAGTTTGCGTGGTGTGCCATCCCTCTCGTTCTCCTTCAGTGGTGAGCAGCATGGTGGCTTTCTCCTTTCCTCTCAGTGTTGCCCCAGACACAGCATGGGATTGCAACTCTGTAGAGGAAGTTTTGCATGATCAGATACTGGAGTTTTCTCACCACTTCAGTGTGACTTGGGGCTTCAGTGATTGCTCGGGCAGCAGGACTCCCGGCCATTCGTGTTGTGGTTCCATCACCAGAGTCCCTCCCGAAGACGATCCTTCTCCCTTGTCTTTCTGGAGGACATCTGATACAACGCGTGGAGTATTCGGGCCTCCCCGACCAGTGTTACACATGTCGGGAGATGGGCCATCTCGCACGTGCCTGTCCCCGCAAGGGGGTTCATCCTTCACGCTATGCTGCCTCTGGACCCCCTGCAGGAGACCCGAGGGGTGGCCATCCACCTCAGAGACCAGACATCCCTAGCTCGCCACAGCAGGCGCCATCATCTGACGAGCAGGCCCCGACGGAGGATGCCGTGCAGACCCAGGAGGCTGGCGGATGGCAGGAGGTTCACCGATGGAAACGCCCGGCCCGCAAGGACCATCGCAGACGCCAGCATGCAGCACAAGCTGGCGGACATGCTGGCGGACAGGTGACTCCGGTTGGCGTACAGGCACCTACCCGCACTTATGCTCCAGTCAGGGATAGGCGGCCAGCAGGTCCCACCCCGATGGACGAGGATTTAGACTCAGTGCCCGTTTTGAGGCCGCTTGTGGAGCCTCCCACGTGGAGACCCCGCTCCCGCCTCCCCCCGCAGGGGGCCCCGCCCCCTCCTTGGAGCAGATTCTTGAGGATCTCGGGCCGCACTCTATGACCCTCGGCTCCCCTTCCCCTCACCCGGAGAGCACTCCTTCCACCCTCCCTCTCCCCCCCCAGCCCCCCCTCCCGCCTCCCCTGGCGGCCCCCCTGACACCTATCCTCTGGCAGATGCCTCTCCATCCTCTCCTCGCTCTCCCCCCTCCTCGCCGCGAGCCCCCACCCTCCCTCGACCTCTCCAGGATACTTCGCCAGACCACCCACTGCCCCGGGGCAGCGCAGCTGGGTAGGCCACCAGCGGCGGCTGTTGTTCCACCGCCACTCCGGGCCGGTGGAGATGGCGATCCTTACTTCGCCTGCCACCACAGAGTTCTCTCTACGAGTGATGGGGCTACCAGTGGATTACGGTTTTTTCAGGTGCCTCCAACTGGATGCTGGCCCGTTCGAGACACTGGTCGCGCCCTTGCGAGTTTGCGTGGTGTGCCATCCCTCTCGTTCTCCTTCAGTGGTGAGCAGCATGGTGGCTTTCTCCTTTCCTCTCAGTGTTGCCCCAGACACAGCGTGGGATTGCAACTCTGTAGAGGAAGTTTTGCGTGATCAGATACTGGAGTTTTCTCACCACTTCAGTGTGACTTGGGGCTCGCGGACCTATTGCAGACCCGATTACACTCAGCCCGCATGAGCTTGTTTGGTATAGGAGACTGGCTGGCGGATCCGGTCCACACCTCAGTTGAGGCGGTGCTTCTGATTCTCCTCCATGCCGCCCCGAGGGTGCAGCCTACCTTTAGATACATATATGCAGAGGATTGGTCTCACGCCTATGCTCTGGACAGGGCGAAGGCGGAGTGGGGCTGGACACAGAGACAGGTCACCCTCTTTTTGGAGAGACTCCGCAGCCGGACAGACAGTGACTATTCTCCCTCCAAGCCGGCGCCCAAGACTCATAGAGTGGAGCTCATCCATGAGGATCCTCTCATGGAACATCCAGGGTCTCGGTGGACATCGCTGCTACATTGGGGTCGAGCAGACTTTGCCAGGAGATCTAGAGGGCTCTCGTTGGAGGACCCATAGATATCCTTTTCATCCAGGAGCACCACCTTTCTGCCGGGCGTACCCGCACCTGCGGGAAGATCTTGCCAGGCAGGAGTCACACTTTTTAGTCACCGGCATACGGCTCCCAGGGGAACCAGGGTGGAGTATGCAGCAGCTTCTATCCGAGGTTGTGGACTCTGGCACTCTGGTCCAGGGTCGAGCGCAGTGGATCATCCTTCGGGTTGGGGAAGACCGCATTGGCTTCCTCAACTTCTACGCCCCTAATGGGGCGATCGGGAGAGCCGAGTTCTGGAGCACCATTAGGCAGTCCCTCCCCTTGTTGGCAGACCACTGGTGCCTCGGAGGGGATTGCAACATGCTGGAGGATGCAGAGGACAGAATGGGGGGCAACCAGGAGACCATTCATGGGCCGGAGCTAGCTGCCTGGGAGGAACTAGTGCTGCAGGTGAGAGGCCAGGATCCGTTGACTCTCCCGGAGTTTGGTAGGTTGCAGGGGAGTCTATCTTTCTCGCGCTCGGATAGACGGGCCACAGGAGTTAACCTTTCCCGCATCGACAGGTTTTACATTGATGAGTGGGCTCGTGATAGAGGTGGCACTGTGGGCATACTTGCAGGTTCTTCATTTTCAGACCACTTTCCAGTGCTTCTCCAGATCGAGGACCCTACGAGAGGAGAGCAGGGCCAGAGCGTCCGGATTCCAGATTGTCTCATAGAGGAGCCCGAGATTGCGATCAGAGCTGAGCAGGTCTGGCAGGAGCTGCAGTTCAGGAGAGGATCGGCAGCCAGCGATCTTGCCAGTGGCTTGCAGGAGATCAGTCAAATGCTCAGACAGGCTGCCTTGGACCGGCTGGAGGCCTTCAGAGAGCAGGAGAGGAGCCTACGAAGGAGTCTAGCGTCCCTCCAGAGACTCCAAGTGAGGGATCCTACGAGCCCTTGGATCTCAGAGCAGATGGAGTCAGCTCGCACTGAGATCAGATCCATCCGAGGAGAGGAGGGTGGAGTTCCGATTCCATGCTCGGGCTTCTTTTTGGACACAGGCTGGAGACAGAGTGACTCGAGATTTCTTTGAGGCGATAGGGCCTCGCTTCAGACGAGAGGGTCTCAGGCGTCTTCGGCATGCTGATGGCCAGGTTGTGGTGGATCCCCCTAGGGTTCGGGCTATAGCCACAGATTTTTACAGGGATCTTCTCTCTACTGAGCCAGCAGATGACAGGGTGAGAGAGGCTCGGGAGGCAGTCTGGAGCTTCACGAGACCGGTTGTGCCGGCCCATTTGCAGCACTCCCTTCTCTCCCCCTTCTCGGATACGGAACTGGAGGAGGCTCTTCATGAATTACCTCTAGGGGCAAATGCTGAGGAGAGGACGGTCTCTCAGTGGCTTTCTTCCAGAGGTACTGGGGCCTCTTACATAAGGGCTTCAGATTGGCATTCCAGGAGATTATGGAGTCGGGAGTCATGCCGGACAGCATGGCAGAGGGGTTGATCCACTTGATCCCCAAAGAGGGAGGAGACAGACTGGAGATTAGATAGTGGAGACCGATCACCTTGCTAGGCACGGCCTACAAGGTCCTAGCTAAGGCGATCAGCAGGCAGGCGGCTTCAGCCTCACTTTCCGGACATCATCCACTCCACGCAGATAGGCTTCGTCCAGGATAGGAGCATTCTGGATAACATTTTCTCTTTCTGGGAGGCTACGGCTCTGGCTAGATTTCGGCAGGAGGATCTGGCAGTGCTCCTTCTCGACTTCGAGAAGGCATATGATCGGGTGGACTGGGCCTTCTTGGAAGGCACTATGGAGAGGATGGGCTTCCCCCCTCAGTGGATCCGCCGTGGGGTCTCTGCACTCTACACATCGGCTCATAGCCAGGTGGTGCTGATACAGGGCGTGCCCAGAGAGAGGTTCCAGCTCTCGCACTCGTCGGTGCGGCAGGGGTGCTCCTTGGCGCCCTTTCTTTTTCTTTTTGTGGCGAAGGCCATGAGCACTTTTTTGACGGCACAAGATACAGGTTTGCGGGGCCTCCAGCTTCCCATCCGCACCTCGGAGGAGCTCCTAGACTCGGAGTTTGCGGATGACACTACTATCTATCTTCAGGGAGGTGAGGAGAACCTCCGCCGCTTCGCCTTAGCCATGGACAGGTTTTGCAGAGCTTCGGGTGCTTTGATCAACTGGCACAAGTCGTGTGGGTTCGGTTGTGACCAAACTTTGCAAGCATGTGAGAGGGACCCACTCCCACATGCTTGCAAAGTTTGGTCCTCATCGGAGCATGTTTGGGTACGATGGTATGGGGAAGGCCAGGACTTTCCATGGCCGCTTAAGCACCAAGAGACTTGAAAAATCCGCATTGGGCACTAATTTTCAATCCAAACATGCTCCGATTGTGACCAAACTTTGCAAGCATCGGACCATGTTTGGGTACGATGGTATGGGGAAGGCCCGGATTTTCCATGGTCTCAAGAGCACCAAGAGACTTAAGAAATCCACAAGCGTGGGCAATAATTACCAATTCAAACATGCTCCGGTTGTGACCAAACTTTGCAAGCATGTGGGAGGGGCCCACTCCCACATGCTTGCAAAGTTTGGTCCCTATCGGAGCATGTTTGGGTACAATGGTATGGGAAAGACCCGGATTTTCCATGGCCTCTTAAGCACCAAGAGACTTGAAAAATCTGCATTGAGCACTAATTTTCAATCCAAAGATGCTCCGATAGGGACCACACTTTGAAAGCATGTGGGGGTGGTCCCCTCCCACATGCTTTCAAAGTTTGGTTCCCATCGAAGCATGTTTGGGTACGATGGTATGAGGAAGGCCCCGATTCTCCATGGCCTTGTAAGCACAAGAGACTTGAAAAATCCGCACTGGGCGCGAATAAGTAACCCGACCACGCTCCGATAATGACCAAACTTTGCAAGCATGTGGGAGGTGTCCACCCCCACATGCTTGCAAAGTTTGGTTCCCATCGAAACATGTTTGGGTATGATGGTATGGGGAAGGCCCGGATTTTCCATGGCCTCCTAAGCACCAAGAGACTTGAGAAATCCACACTAGGGGCTAATTACCAATCCAAACATGCTCCGATTCTGACCAAACTTTGCAAGCATGTGGGGGTGGGCCCCTTCCACATGCTTGCAAAGTTTGCTTCCCATTGGAGCATGTTTGGGTACGATGATATGGGGAAGGCCCGGATTTTCCATGGCCTCTTAAGCTCCAAGAGACTTGAAAACTCTGCAGTGGGCGCTAATTACTAACCCGAACATGCTCCGATCATTACCAATTTTTGCAAGCATGTGGGAGGGGCCCACATCCACATGTTTGAAAAGTTTGGTCCCACCCATCGGAGCATATTTGGGTACGATGGTATGGGGAAGGCCCGGATTTTCCATGGCCTCTTAAGCACCAAGAGACTTGAAAAATCCACACTGGGCACTCATTACAAATCAAAACATGCTCCGATTGTGATTAAACTTTACAAGAATGTGGGGGCAGGCCCCTCCCACATGCTTGCAAAGTTTGGGGTGGGCCCCTCCCAAATGCTCGCAAAGTTTGCTTCCCATCGAAGCATGTTTGGGTACGATGGTATGGGGAAGGCCCGGATTTTCCATGGCCTCAAGAGCACCAAGAGACTTGAAAAATCCACACTGGGCACTAATTACCAATTCAAACTTGCTCCGGTTGTGACCAAACTTTGCAAGCATGTGGGAAGGGCCCACTCCCACATGCTTGCAAAGTTCGGAGCATGTTTGGGTGCGATCGTATGGGGAAGGCCAGGACTTTCTATGGCCGCTTAAGCACCAAGAGACTTGAAAATTCCGCATTGGGCACTAGTTTTTAATCCAAACATGCTCCGATTGTGACCAAACTTTGCAAGCATCGGACCATGTTTCGGTACGATGGTATGGTGAAGGCCCCGATTTTTCATGGCCTCGTAAGCACCAAGAGACTTGAAAAATCCGCACTGGGGGCAAATTATGGGGGCAAATTATACTAACCCGACCACCCGATCATGACCAAACTTTGCAAGCATGTGGGAGGGGCCCACCCCCACATCCTTGCAACGTTTGGTCTCCATCGGAGCATGTTTGGGTACGATGGTATGGGGAAGGCCCGGATTTTCCATGGATTCAAGAGCACCAAGAGACTTGAAAAATCCACACTCGTGGGCGGTAATTACCAATTCAAACATGCTTCAGTTGTGACCAAACTTTGCAAGGATGTGCGAGGGGCCCACTCCCACATGCTTGCAAAGTTTGGTCCCCATAGGAGCATGTTTGGGTACAATGGTATGGGGAAGGCCCGGATTTTCCATGGCCTCTTAAGCACCAAGAGACTTGAAAAATCTGCATTGAGCACTAATTTTCAATCCAAACATGCTCCGTTTGTGACCACACTTTGCAAACATGTGGGGGTGGGCCCCTCCCACATGTTTTCAAAGTTTGGTTCCCATCGAAGCATGTTTGGGTACGATGGTATGGGGAAGGCCCCGATTTTTCATGGCCTTGTAAGCATCAAGAGACTTGAGAAATCCACACTGGGGGCTAATTAGCAAACATGCTCCGATTCTGACCAAACTTTGCAAGCATGTGGGGGTGTGCCCCTTCCACATACTTGCAAAGTTTGGTTCCCATTGGAGCATGGTTCGGTACGATCATATGGGAAAGGCCCGGATTCTCCATGGCCTCTTAAGCACCAAGACACTTGAAAACTCTGCACTGGGCACTAATTACTAACCCGAACATGCTCCGATCATGACCAATTTTTGCAAGCATGTGGGAGGGTCTCACATCCACAAGCTTGAAAAGTTTGGTCCCACCCATCAGAGCATGTTTGGGTACGATGGTATGGGGAAGGCCCGGATTTTCCATGGCCTCTTAAGCACCAAGAGACTTGAAAACTCTGCACTAACCCGAACATGTTTCGAGCATGACCAATTTTTACAATCATGTGGGAGGGGCCCACATCCACATGCTTGGAAAGTTTGGCCCACCCATCAGAGCATGTTTGGGTACGAGGGTATGGGGAAGGCCCGGATTTTCCATGGCCTCTTAAGCACCAAGAGACTTGAAAAATCCACATTGGGCACTCATTATTACAAATCAAAGCATGCTCCGATTGTGACCAAACTTTACAAGCATGTGGGGGTGGGCCCCTCCCACATGCTTCCAAAGTTCGGGGTGGGCCCCTCCCAAATGCTTGCAAAGTTTACTTCCCATCGAAGCATGTTTGGGTACGATGGTATGGGGAAGGCCTGGACTTTCCATGGCCTCAAGAGCACCAAGAGACTTGAAAAATCTACACTGGGCGCTAATTACCAATTCAAACTTGCTCCGGTTGTGACCAAACTTTGCAAGCATGTGGGAGGGACCCACTCCCACATGCTTGCAAAGTTTGGTCAGCATCGGAGCATGTTTGCGTGCGATGGTATGGGGAAAACCAGGACTTTCCATGGCCGCTTAAGCACCAAGAGACTTGAAAAATCCGTATTGGGCACTAATTTTTAATCCAAACATGCTCCGATTGTGACCAAACTTTGCAAGCATCGGACCATGTTTGGGTACGATGGTATGGGGAAGACCCGGATTTTCCATGGTCTCAAGAGCACCAAGAGACTTGAAAAATCCACGTGGGCGGTAATTACCAGTTCAAACATGCTCCGGTTGTGACCAAACTTTGCAAGCATGTGGGAGGGGCCCACTCCCACATGCTTGCAAAGTTTGGAGCATGTTTGGGTACAATGGTATGGGGAAGGCCCGGATTTTCCATGGCCTCTTAAGCACCAAGAGACTTGAAAAATCTGCATTGAGCACTAATTTTCAATCCAAAGATGCTCCGATTGTGACCACACTTTGCAAGCATGTGGGGGTGGTCCCCTACCACATGCTTTCAAAGTTTTGTTCCCATCGAAGCATGTTTGGGTACGATGGTATGGGCAAGGCCCCGATTTTCCATGGCCTTGTAAGCACCAAGAGACATGAAAAATCCGCACTGGGCGCGAATAAGTAACCCGACCACGCTCCGATCATGACCAAACTTTCCAAGCATGTGGGAGGGGCCCACCCCCACATGCTTGCAAAGTTTGGTTCCCATCGAAGCATGTTTGGGTATGATGGTATGGGGAAGGCGCAGATTTTCCATGGCCTCCTAAGCACCAAGAGACTTGAGAAATCCACACTAGGGGCTAATTACCAATCCAAACATGCTCCGATTCTGACCAAACTTTGCAAGCATGTGGGGGTGGGCCCCTTCCACATGCTTGCAAGGTTTGGTTCCTATTGGAGCATGTTTGGGTACGATGATATGGCGAAGGCCCGGATTTTCCATGGCCTCTTAAGCACCAAGAGACTTGAAAACTTTGCACTGGGCGCTAATCACTAACCCGAACATGCTCCGATCATTACCAATTTTTGCAAGCATGTGGGAGGGGCCCACATCCACATGTTTGAAAAGTTTGGTCCCACCCATCGGAGCATATTTGGGTACGATGGTATGGGGAAGGCCCGGATTTTCCATGGCCTCTTAAGCACCAAGAGACTTGAAAAATCCACACTGGGCACTCATTACAAATCAAAACATGCTCCGATTGTGATTAAACTTTACAAGAATGTGGGGGCAGGCCCCTCCCACATGCTTGCAAAGTTTGGGGTGGGCCCCTCCCAAATGCTCGCAAAGTTTGCTTCCCATCGAAGCATGTTTGGGTACGATGGTATGGGGAAGGCCCGGATTTTCCATGGCCTCAAGAGCACCAAGAGACTTGAAAAATCCACACTGGGCACTAATTACCAATTCAAACTTGCTCCGGTTGTGACCAAACTTTGCAAGCATGTGGGAAGGGCCCACTCCCACATGCTTGCAAAGTTCGGAGCATGTTTGGGTACGATCATATGGGGAAGGCCAGGACTTTCCATGGCCGCTTAAGCACCAAGAGACTTGAAAATTCCGCATTGGGCACTAATTTTCAATCCAAACATGCTCCGATTGTGACCAAACTTTGCAAGCATCGGACATTGTTTCGGTACGATGGTATGGTGAAGGCCCCGATTTTTCATGGCCTCGTAAGCACCAAGAGACTTGAAAAATCTGCACTGGGGGGGCAAATTACTAACCCGACCACCCGATCATGACCAAACTTTGCAAGCATGTGGGAGGGGACCACCCCCACATCCTTGCAAAGTTTGGTCTCCATCGGAGCATGTTTGGGTACGATGGTATGGGGAAGGCCCAGATTTTCCATGGACTCAAGAGCACCAAAAGACTTGAAAAATCCACACTCGTGGGCGGTAATTACCAATTCAAACATGCTTCAGGTTTGACCAAACTTTGCAAGGATGTGCGAGGGGCCCACTCCCACATGCTTGCAAAGTTTGGTCCCCATAGGAGCATGTTTGGGTACAATGGTATGGGGAAGGCCCGGATTTTCCATGGCCTCTTAAGCACCAAGAGACTTGAAAATTCTGCATTGAGCACTAATTTTCAATCCAAACATGCTCCGTTTGTGACCACACTTTGCAAACATGTGGGGGAGGGCCCCTCCCACATGCTTTCAAAGTTTGGTTCCCATCGAAGCATGTTTGGGTACGATGGTATGGGGAAGGCCCCGATTTTTCATGGCCTTGTAAGCACCAAGAGACTTGAGAAATCCACACTGGGGGCTAATTAGCAAACATGCTCCGATTCTGACCAAACTTTGCAAGCATGTGGGGGTGGGCCCCTTCCACATACTTGCAAAGTTTGGTTCCCATTGGAGCATGGTTGGGTACGATGATATGGGGAAGGCCCGGATTTTCCATGGCCTCTTAAGCACCAAGACACTTGAAAACTCTGCACTGGTGGGCACTAATTACTAACCCGAACATGCTCCGATCATGACCAATTTTTGCAAGCATGTGGGAGGGTCTCACATCCACAAGCTTGGAAAGTTTGGTCCCACCCATCAGAGCATGTTTGGGTACGATGGTATGGGGAAGGCCCGGATTTTCCATGGCCTCTTAAGCACCAAGAGACTTGAAAAATCCACGTTGGGCACTAATTACAAATCCAAACATACTCCGATTGTGATCAAACTTTGCAAGAATGTGGCGGTGGGCCCCTCCCATGTGCTTGCAAAGTTTGGTTTCCATCGGACCATGTTTGGGTACGATGGTATGGGGAAGACCCGGACTTTCCATGGCCTCAAGAGCACCAAAAGACTTGAAAAATCCACACTGGTGGGGAGATAATTACAAATTCAAACATGCTCTGGTTGTGACCAAACTTTACAAGAATGTGAAAGGGGCCCACTCCCACATGCTTGCAAAGTTTGGTCCCCATCGGAGCATGTTTGGGTACAATGGTATGGGGAAGGCCTCGATTTTCCATGGCCTCTTAAGCACCAAGAAACTTGAAAAATCTGCATTGAGCACTAATTTTGAATCCAAACATGCTCCGATTGTGACCACACTTTGCAAGAATGTGGGGGTGGGCCCCTCCCACATGCTTGCAAAGTTTGGTTTCCATCGAAGCATGTTTGGGTACGATGGTATGGGGAAGGCCCCGATTTTCCATGGCCTCGTAAGCACCAAGAGACTTGAAAAATTCTGCACTAGGCGCGAATAACTAACTCGACCACGCTCCGATCATGACCAAACTTTGCAAGCATGTGGGAGAAGCCCACCCCCACATGCTTGCAAAGTTTGGTTCCCATCGGAGCATGTTTGGGTATGATGGTATGGGGAAGGCTTGGATTTTCCATGGCCTCCTAAGCACCAAGAGACTTGAGAAATCCACACTAGGGGCTAATTACCAATCCAAACATGCTCCGATTCTGACCAAACTTTGCAAGCATGTGGGGGTGGGTGCCTTCCACATGCTTGCAAAGTTTGGTTCCCATTGGAGCATGTTTGGGTACGATGATATGGGGAAGGACCGGATTTTCCATGGCCTCTTAAGCACTAAGAGACTTGAAAACTCTGCACACTGGGCGCTAATTACTAACCCGAACATGTTTCGATCATGACCAATTTTTACAATCATGTGGGAGGGGCCCACATCCACATGCTTGGAAAGTTTGGTCCCACACATCAGAGCATGTTTGGGTACGATGGTATGGGGAAGGCCCGGATTTTCCATGGCCTCTTAAGCACCAAGAGACTTGAAAAATCCACATTGGGCACTCATTATTACAAATCGAAGCATGCTCCGATTGTGACCAAACTTTACAAGCATTTGGGGTGGGCCCCTCCCACATGCTTCCAAAGTTCGGGGTTGACCCCTCCCAAATGCTTGCAAAGTTTGCTTCCCATCGAAGCATGTTTGGGTACGATGGTATGGGGAAGGCCTCGATTTTCCATGGCCTCAAGAGCACCAAGAGACTTGAAAAATCTACACTGGGCGCTAATTACCAATTCAAACTTGCTCCGGTTGTGACCAAACTTTGCAAGCATGTGAGAGGGGCCCACTCCCACATGCTTGCAAAGTTTGGTCCTCATCGGAGCATGTTTGGGTACGATGGTATGGGGAAGGCCAGGACTTTCCATGGCCGCTTAAGCACCAAGAGACTTGAAAAATCCACATTGGGCACTAATTTTCAATCCAAACATGCTCCGATTGTGACCAAACTTTGCAAGCATCGGACCATGTTTGGGTACGATGGTATGGGGAAGGCCCGGATTTTCCATGGTCTCAAACATGCTCCGGTTGTGACCAAAGTTTGCAAGCATGTGGGAGGGGCCCACTCCCACATGTTTGCAAAGTTTGGTCCCTATCGGAGCATGTTTGGGTACAATGGTATGGGAAAGACCCGGATTTTCCATGGCCTCTTAAGCACCAAGAGACTTGAAAAATCTGCATTGAGCACTAATTTTCAATCCAAAGATGCTCCGATTGTGACCACACTTTGCAAGCATGTGGGGGTGGTCCCCTCCCACATGCTTTCAAAGTTTGGTTCCCATCGAAGCATGTTTGGGTACGATGGTATGAGGAAGGCCCCGATTCTCCATGGCCTTGTAAGCACCAAGAGACTTGAAAAATCCGCACTGGGCGCGAATAAGTAACCCGACCACGCTCCGATAATGACCAAACTTTGCAAGCATGTGGGAGGTGTCCACCCCCACATGCTTGCAAAGTTTGGTTCCCATCGAAGCATGTTTGGGTATGATGGTATGGGGAAGGCCCGGATTTTCCATGGCCTCCTAAGCACCAAGAGACTTGAGAAATCCACACTAGGGGCTAATTACCAATCCAAACATGCTCCGATTCTGACCAAACTTTGCAAGCATGTGGGGGTGGGCCCCTTCCACATGCTTGCAAAGTTTGCTTCCCATTGGAGCATGTTTGGGTACGATGATATGGGGAAGGCCCGGATTTTCCATGGCCTCTTAAGCTCCAAGAGACTTGAAAACTCTGCAGTGGGCGCTAATTACTAACCCGAACATGCTCCGATCATTACCAATTTTTGCAAGCATGTGGGAGGGGCCCACATCCACATGTTTGAAAAGTTTGGTCCCACCCATCGGAGCATATTTGGGTACGATGGTATGGGGAAGGCCCGGATTTTCCATGGCCTCTTAAGCACCAAGAGACTTGAAAAATCCACACTGGGCACTCATTACAAATCAAAACATGCTCTGATTGTGATTAAACTTTACAAGAATGTGGGGGCAGGCCCCTCCCACATGCTTGCAAAGTTTGGGGTGGGCCCCTCCCAAATGCTCGCAAAGTTTGCTTCCCATCGAAGCATGTTTGGGTACGATGGTATGGGGAAGGCCCGGATTTTCCATGGCCTCAAGAGCACCAAGAGACTTGAAAAATCCACACAGGGCACTAATTACCAATTCAAACTTGCTCCGGTTGTGACCAAACTTTGCAAGCATGTGGGAAGGGCCCTTTCCCACATGCTTGCAAAGTCTGGTCCCCATCGGAGCATGTTTGGGTACGATCGTATGGGGAAGGCCAAGACTTTCCATGGCCGCTTAAGCACCAAGAGACTTGAAAATTCCGCATTGGGCACTAATTTTCAATCCAAACATGCTCCAATTGTGACCAAACTTTGCAAGCATCGGACCATGTTTCGGTACGATGGTATGGTGAAGGCCCCGATTTTTCATGGCCTCGTAAGCACCAAGAGACTTGAAAAATCCGCACTGGGGGCAAATTATACTAACCCAACCACCCGATCATGACCAAACTTTTCAAGCATATGGAAGGGGCCCACTCCCACATCCTTGCAAAGTTTGGTCTCCATCGGAGCATGTTTGGGTACGATGGTATGGGGAAGGCCCGGATTTTCCATGGACTCAAGACAACCAAGAGACTTGAAAAATCCACACTCGAGGGCGGTAATTACCAATTCAAACATGCTTCAGTTGTGACCAAACTTTGCAAGGATGTGCGAGGGGCCCACTCCCACATGCTTGCAAAGTTTGGTCCCCATAGGAGCATGTTTGGGTACAATGGTATGGGGAAGGCCCGGATTTTCCATGGCCTCTTAAGCACCAAGAGACTTGAAAAATCTGCATTGAGCACTAATCTTCAATCTAAACATGCTCCGTTTGTGACCACACTTTGCAAACATTTGGGGGTGGGCCTCTCCCACATGTTTTCAAAGTTTGGTTCCCATCGAAGCATGTTTGGGTACGATGGTATGGGGAAGGCCCCGATTTTTCATGGCCTTGTAAGCACCAAGAGACTTGAGAAATCCACACTGGGGGCTAATTAGCAAACATGCTCCGATTCTGACCAAACTTTGCAAGCATGTGGGGGTGGGCCCCTTCCACATACTTGCAAAGTTTGGTTCCCATTGGAGCATGGTTGGGTACGATGATATGGGGAAGGCCCGGATTTTCCATGGCCTCTTAAGCACCAACAAGACACTTGAAAACTCTGCACTGGGCACTAATTACTAACCCGAACATGCTCCGATCATGACCAATTTTTGCAAGCATGTGGGAGGGTCTCACATCCACAAGCTTGAAAAGTTTGGTCCCACCCATCAGAGCATGTTTGGGTACGATGGTATGGGGAAGACCCGGATTTTCCATGGCCTCTTAAGCACCAAGAGACTTGAAAAATCCACGTTGGGCACTAATTACAAATCCAAACATACTCCGATTGTGATCAAACTTTGCAAGAATGTGGCGGTGGGCCCCTCCCATGTGCTTGCAAAGTTTGGTTTCCATCGGACCATGTTTGGGTACGATGGTATGGGGAAGACCCGGATTTTCCATGGCCTCAAGAGCACCAAAAGACTTGAAAAATCCACACTGGGGTGGGGAGATAATTACAAATTCAAACATGCTCTGGTTGTGACCAAACTTTACAAGCATGTGAAAGGGGCCCACTCCCACATGCTTGCAAAGTTTGGTCCCCATCGGCAGAGCATGTTTGGGTACAATGGTATGGGGAAGGCCTCGATTTTCCATGGCCTCTTAAGCACCAAGAGACTTGAAAAATCTGCATTGAGCACTAATTTTGAATCCAAACATGCTCCGATTGTGACCACACTTTGCAAGAATGTGGGGGTGGGCCCCTCCCACATGCTTGCAAAATTTGGTTTCTATCGAAGCATGTTTGGGTACAATGGTATGGGGAAGGCCCCGATTTTCCATGGCCTCGTAAGCACCAAGAGACTTGAAAAATTCTGCACTGGGCGCGAATAACTAACTCGACCACGCTCCGATCATGACCAAACTTTGCAAGCATGTGGGAGAAGCCGACCCCCACATGCTTGCAAAGTTTGGTTCCCATCGGAGCATGTTTGTGTTGAGATATCGAGCTCTAGTGAGGCGGTGGACACTAATGACCCGCCTGGGGGATAGGCCCCACACTTACACCACTGGCATGGTTGGTGAGATCTTGGGTGATATGCGGCCAGTGGGATGACAGGCTGTGTGACAGCCACTCTAGAGACTGGCATAGTTATAGCGCCAGCTCATTTAGTCGGGTTCACACTATAGAGAACCCGTGTATGTATTTGGTTGAGTACCTTTCATATTATGTGTACTCTTATTCTTGTATATGGTGTGTTGAGTGTTGAGTAGAGATGAAGAAGATTTTCAGCCTCTCACCTTGTGTGTTCTCTATTAGGGTTTTGTGAGTGTGTGTGTGTGCTTGCAAGAGCTCAAGCTCTCTTCCCCCCTGCATCTTTTCAGTTTGGGTATGATGGTATGGGGAAGGCTTGGATTTTCCATGGCCTCCTAAGCACCAAGAGACTTGAGAAATCCACACTAGGGGCTAATTACCAATCCAAACATGCTCCGATTCTGACCAAACTTTGCAAGCATGTGGGGGTGGGTCCCTTCCACATGCTTGCAAAGTTTGGTTCCCATTGGAGCATGTTTGGGTACGATGATATGGGGAAGGCCCGGATTTTCCATGGCCTCTTAAGCACTAAGAGACTTGAAAACTCTGCACTGGGCGCTAATTACTAACCCGAACATGTTTCGATCATGACCAATTTTTACAATCATGTGGGAGGGGCCCACATCCACATGCTTGGAAAGTTTGGTCCCACACATCAGAGCATGTTTGGGTACGATGGTATGCGGAAGGCCCGGATTTTCCATGGCCTCTTAAGCACCAAGAGACTTGAAAAATCCACATTGGGCACTCATTATTACAAATCGAAGCATGCTCCGATTGTGACCAAACTTTACAAGCATGTGGGGGTGGGCCCCTCCCACATGCTTCCAAAGTTCGGGGTGGACCCCTCCCAAATGCTTGCAAAGTTTGCTTCCCATCGAAGCATGTTTGGGTACGATGGTATGGGGAAGGCCTGGATTTTCCATGGACTCAAGAGCACCAAGAGACTTGAAAAATCTACAGTGGGCGCTAATTACCAATTCAAACTTGCTCCGGTTGTGACCAAACTTTGCAAGCATGTGAGAGGGGCCCACTCCCACATGCTTGCAAAGTTTGGTCCTTATCGGAGCATGTTTGGGTACGATGGTATGGGGAAGGCCAGGACTTTCCATGGCCGCTTAAGCACCAAGAGACTTGAAAAATCCGCATTGGGCACTAATTTTCAATCCAAACATGCTCCGATTGTGACCAAACTTTGCAAGCATCGGACCATGTTTGGGTACGATGGTATGGGGAAGGCCCGGATTTTCCATGGTCTCAAGAGCACCAAGAGACTTAAAAAATACACAAGCGTGGGCAATAATTACCAATTCAAACATGCTCCGGTTGTGACCAAACTTTGCAAGCATGTGGGAGGGGCCCACTCCCACATGCTTGCAAAGTTTGGTCCCTATCGGAGCATGTTTGGGTACAATGGTATGGGAAAGACCCGGATTTTCCATGGCCTCTTAAGCACCAAGAGACTTGAAAAATCTGCATTGAGCACTAATTTTCAATCCAAAGATGCTCCGATTGTGACCACACTTTGAAAACATGTGGGGGTGGTCCCCTCCCACATGCTTTCAAAGTTTGGTTCCCATCGAAGCATTGGGTACGATGGTATGAGGAAGGCCCCGATTCTCCATGGTTGTAAGCACCAAGAGACTTGAAAAATCCGCACTGGTTTGGGTGGGCGCGAATAAGTAACCCGACCACGCTCCGATAATGACCAAACTTTGCAAGCATGTGGGAGGTGTCCACCCCCACATGCTTGCAAAGTTTGGTTCCCATCAAAGCATGTTTGGGTATGATGGTATGGGGAAGGCCCGGATTTTCCATGGCCTCCTAAGCACCAAGAGACTTGAGAAATCTACACTAGGGGCTAGTTACCAATCCAAACATGCTCCGATTCTGACCAAACTTTGTAAGCATGTGGGGGTGGGCCCCTTCCACATGCTTGCAAAGTTTGCTTCCCATTGGAGCATGTTTGGGTACGATGATATGGGGAAGGCCCGGATTTTTCATGTCCTCTTAATTTCTAAGAGACTTGAAAACTCTGCACTGGGCGCTAATTACTAACCCGAACATGCTCCGATCATTACCAATTTTTACAAGCATGTTGGAGGGGCCCACATCCACATGTTTGGAAAGTTTGGTTCCACCCATCGGAGCATATTTGGGTACGATGGTATGGGGAAGGCCCGGATTTTCCATGGCCTCTTAAGCATCAAGAGACTTGAAAAATCCACATTGGGCACTCATTATACAAATCGAAACATGCTCCGATTGTGACCAAACTTTACAAGCATGTGGGGGCGGGCCCCTCCAACATGCTTGCAAAGTTTGGGGTGGGCCCCTCCCAAATGCTTGCAAAGTTTGCTTCCCACCATCGAAAAATGTTTGGGTACGATGGTATGGGGAAGGCCCGGATTTTCCATGGCCTCAAGAGCACCAAGAGACTCAAAAAATCCACAGTGGGTGCTAATTACCAATTCAAACTTGCTCTGGTTGTGACCAAACTTTGCAAGTATGTGGGAAGGGCCCACTCCCACATGCTTGCAAAGTTTGGTCCCCATCGGAGCATGTTTGGGTACGATCGTATGGGGAAGGCCAGGACTTTCCATGGCCGCTTAAGCACCAAGAGACTTGAAAAATCCACATTGAGCACTAATTTTAAATCCAAACATGCTCCGATTGTGACCAAACTTTGCAAGCATCGGACCATCGGTACGATGGTATGGTGAAGGCCCCGATTTTCCATGGCCTCGTAAGCACCAAGAGACTTGAAAAATCCGCACTGGGGGCAAATTACTAACCCGACCACCCGATCATGACCAAACTTTGCAACCATGTGGGAGGGTCCCACCCCCACATCCTTGCAAAGTTTGGTCCCCATAATCGGAGCATGTTTGGGTACGATGGTATGGGGAAGGCCCGGATTTTCCATGGACTCAAGAGCACCAAGAGACTTGAAATTGAGAAAAGATGCAGGGGGGAAGAGAGCTTGAGCTCTTGCAAGCACACACACACACTCACAAAACCCTAATAGAGAACACACAAGGTGAGAGGCTGAAAATCTTCTTCTTCTCTACTCAACACTCAACACACCATATACAAAGATATGAGTACACAATAATATGAAAGGTACTCAACCAATACATACACGGGTTCTCTATAGTGTGAACCCGACTAAATGAGCTGGCGCTATAACTATGCCAGTCTCTAGAATGGCTGTCACACAGCCTGTCATCCCACTGGCCGCATATCACCCAAGATCTCACCAACCATGCCAGTGGTGTAAGTGTGGGGCCTATCCCCCAGGCGGGTCATCAGTGTCCACCGCCTCACTAGAGCTCGATATCTCAACACTCCCCCTCGAGCTCAACTCCATCTCATGTACACCAAGTGAAGCCCTGAATCTACGGAGCTTCTCTGTACCCAATGCTTTGGTGAAGATATCAGCTACCTGATCCTCTGTGCTGACATAAACAAGGTCAAGATCTCCTGCCAAGACCTTCTCTCTGACGAAGTGGTAGTGGACCTCTATGTGCTTCGTACGAGCATGAAAGACTGGGTTCCTGGCCAACTGTATACTGCTAATGTTGTCACAGAAAATGACAACTTGTCTATCCACTGATAGACCCAAATCTCCAAGTAGCTTTCTCAACCAAGCTACCTCACATGCTGCCATAGCAGCTCCTCTGTACTCGGCCTCTGTACTCGATAGAGCAATCGTAGGCTGCTTCTTGCTGCTCCAAGTCATAGCAGCACTCCCCAAAGAAAACATGAAGCCACTAGTAGATCTCCTATCTGAGATACTACCAGCCCAATCAGCATCTGTGTACCCATGTACACATATCTCTGTCCCAGTCTCATAGAATAGTCCACAATGCAAAGTAGACCTCACATACCTCAGTATGCGTCTCACTGCATCTAAATGCGGTTTTCGTGGAACCTGCATAAACTGACTCACCAACCCAACAGCATAGCTCAAATCTGGTCTGGTGATCGTCATGTAGATCAAACTTCCTACTATGCTCCTGTACATAGTAGGATCCTCCAAGATCTCTCCTGAATCTGCACTCAACTTGCCATTCTGATCCAATGGCACAGAAATAGGCTTACAGCCTGTCATACCATACTTGGACAACATGTCCAAGCCATACTGTCTCTGCAGTAATCCAATACCATGTGGTGACCTAATCACCTCAATGCCCAAGAAATATCTGAGCTCCCCCAGATCCTTCATCTCGAACTTCTGTCTAAGCAAGATCTTTACATCAAAGATCTCTGCATCATGGTCCCCCGTAATGATCAAGTCATCTACATAGATGACAACAAGCACAACTCCTCTATCACCATGTCTCACATACAATGAGAAATCTGCATTGGCTACATGAAAGCCAATAGTGACAAGATATTCAGAAATCTTGTCAGACCATGCTCTTGGTGCTTGCTTTAAGCCATACAAGGCTTTCTTCAACCTGCAAACATGCTCGGGGTGACCCACATCCTCATATCCAGGTGGCTGCAACATATACACCTCTTCTTGCAAATCCCCATGCAAGAATGCATTCTTTACATCCATCTGATGTAAAGACCATTGCTTTGACGCAGCCACTACTATCAC
The DNA here is from genome assembly GCF_041138505.1 of Cibotium barometz. Taxonomy (NCBI): domain Eukaryota; kingdom Viridiplantae; phylum Streptophyta; class Polypodiopsida; order Cyatheales; family Cibotiaceae; genus Cibotium; species Cibotium barometz. Next base: position 51,172,560 of record NC_141060.1, read on the forward strand.
AACTCTCACCGTTGCCATCTTGGCAACTGGGCTGAAGGTTTCCTCATAATCAATCCCATATGTCTGCGCATATCCTTTGGCTACCAATCTAGCCTTGTACCTGTTTATGCTTCCATCACTGTTATGTTTAACTTTGTACACCCACTTGCATCCAATGGCTTTCTTGCCTTCAGGCAATTGCACTAAGTCCCAAGTTTCATTTCCATATAGTGCATCCATCTCCTCATCCATAGCTTTCTCCCAACACACATTTCCAATAGCCTCATCAATGCATGTGGGCTCAACAACCTGCACAACCTTTGCCATATATGCATAGTGATGTGCCACATAACCATCATATGTAAATCTCTGCACAGGGTTCTTCACTCTCCCTGATCTTTGCAACTTTTCATTCATGGCTTCCATAGCCTTCTTTACACCAGGTGTTCTCATAGCTGGGATCCCAAGCTCCTCATCAAGGCTCATATCTGAGCCACTAGACTCTCCATCAACATGAGAATGCCCTGCAGAAATGTCAGGCATACCAAGGGGCTCAACCACTTTCTCTTTTCCTTTACATGATGTAGTAATCACATTTGCAGGACTGGTATTATGACGCAGCCTGCCACTCCATGGTCTATCAACAGACCCACTAGATGAGGACTCTCCTGGTCCACTCAAAGACTGTGATTGCTGACCTGCATTCTGTGCAACCACACTTCCACTCAAATCAGCCCCGACAGCTTCTTTTTCAGCAGCATACCAGCTGCTCATCTCATCAAATACAACATCCCTGCTTACCCTCAACTCGCGTGTAGCAGGGTTATAACACCTGTATCCCTTTTGCTCAAGGGAATATCCAATAAACACACATTTTTCAGCTTTCGGATCCAGCTTAGTTCTCAGCTCATCTGGCACATGCACATATGCAATGCATCCAAAGACTTTCAGATGAGACAAATCTGGTTTTCTGCCAGTAAACCTCTCCTCTGGAGTTACATCATGTATGGCTGCAGTTGGAGTCCTGTTCATGATGTATACTGCTGTAGAAACAGCCTCAGCCCAATAGCAATGCGGCATATTCTTCTCTTCCATCAATGCTCGCGCAATCTCAGCAATGTGCCTGTTTTTTCGCTCAGCAACTCCATTTTGCTGCGGAGTGTATCTGCATGTGAACTGTCTCCGAATACCATTCTTCTTCAAGAATTCAGAGAACTCATTGCAGAAGTACTCTCCCCCTCCATCTGACCTTAGGCACTTTACATATTTCCCTGTTTGCTTTTCAACCAAAACTCTAAAATTCTGAAAGTGAGTGAACACCTCACTCTTCTCCTTCATGAAATATACCCACACTTTCCTTGTGTGGTCATCAATGAAAGTGACATAGTACTTGCAGCCTCCCATAGACACGGTCTTCGTAGGACCCCATACATCTGAATGCACAACATCTAGTGCATTTCTGCTCACATATCTGTTACGTGGAAACACATGCTTTGTTTGCTTCCCAAATTGGCATGCTTCACAGATTTTATGCATACCTTCCACTTTAAATTTTGGCAGCCCTGTCACAATTCCTTTTGTCTGCATAGACTTCAATCTCTGCACATTCACATGTCCAATTCTTTTATGCCATATGTCTGTGTCTGCAACAATTCCTGAACCATTTGCAAACATCGCAGCACTCATTTCAGGCATGTCTACATCCAACGTAAACATTCTGCCCACTCTGTTGCCTTTTGCAACCAACCTGCACTTGTCTTTGAAATCTTCAACATAACACCCATCAGGGTTAAACCGAACCTGCAAACCCTGCTCAATCATCTGGCCAACTGAAACCAGATTCTTTGTTATGTTCGGTACATGAAGTACATCTGCAAGGTACTTCACTTTGCCATCCTGCATAGACAATGGCACATCTCCAACGTGGGCAATTGGATGAGCAGTGTCATCCCCTGTTTCCACAAAACCTGGTCTTTCTGGGTTTTTCATCTCCTTGAACCACTCCCCATGACTCGTCATGTGGTTCGAAGTGCCTGAATCCACATACCATACATTATCTTTTTGTGCTGCATCAACATTTTCAGACATGGCATTCACGACATGCTGCATAACAAACAACCTTTCATTATCCTCATTATTTCTGCTTGAGGATGCATAGTTGTTTTGCTGCACTTTCCCATTTTGCATGTCAGCCTGCTTCTTATAACATTCTGACTGCACATGTCCAGGCTTACCACAATAATAGCATTCACGTGCATCATTATATTGCCTTTGCCAATTTCCACGGCCTCTTTGACTCCCCCTGCCTCTAAATTTACCTCTTCCGCCTGCGTGTTGTTGTTGTTGTTGATTCTGGGACTGTTGTTGTTGTTGCTGCTGCTGGCCATAATTCTGATTACCTGTTCGGCCACCTCCTTGACCGCGTCCACGGCCTCCTCTACCTCGTCCTCTTCCTGAACTCGTGTAGAAGGCCTGTTGCTCTGAACTGTTTTTGCTTTGTGAAGTCTGTTGGTCTTCACCCAAGCTCTTCTCTTCGATAATCAGCATAGACACCAAATCTGTAAAGTTGGGAATGTTTTCCCGAGTCTGAATAGACATCTTGAACGCCTTGTATTGTGGCCCGAGACCACGTAGACAGACTTCCACCTTGTCATCATCATCTACTGACACACCAATAGATGCAAGGGATTCCACAATACCCTTTATCTTCAACGCATAGTCATTCACAGACATGCTCTTTTTCTCTACAGTATGAAGTTCATTCTTCAACTGTATCTTAGGAGCCTTGGTATTTGTTTCATAAAGCTTTACCAAGGTGTCACACGCCTCCTTGGGGGACTTGGCATCCTGAATGTGCCCAATCATGGTGTCCTGTATACTAATGGAAAGCCAATACATAACCTTCCTGGCTCCTTGGTTCCAGTCTTTAAACTCTTTCACATCTGCAGCAGTCGGATTTATATTCGGTATCTCCGGTGCCTCTTCATGCTCACCTTCTATGTAGTCCCAATAGCCTTTTCCCATCAGGAAATTCGTCAACCTGAACCTCCAAGCATGGAAGTTATTCTTATCCAGCTTCTCAGCCACAATCTGTGTTATGCCATCATTAGACATCTTGCCAAACACACAATTTCACCAGAAACTGCACTCTGGTTTTTCCTGCACAAATGCTGTATTTTCTGTAGCGGTACTGTAGTACTCTCAAATGTCACAACCAGTGACTTCAATGCACATACATACACCCAATGGCAACTGTAGACCTCTTGCAGCACCCACAGTGTCTGCACAGTCAATATGTCTTCATGCAGTTCTTAAAACAGAGTTCTGCAGACAATCGATGACTTACCCGCAGTGCTCGAAATCGCCTGCTTTCTGAAAAACGGAGGTCCAGACGCGCCGGAAACGCGTTTTCGGTCCAAAAATTTTAGTCCGTAGGACTGTATAGTTGCCCTGTAGCTTTACTCCCGCCAAGAAAGCTCCTCAATCAGAGATCGTTGCCGGTGCCTCCCGTAGAGCTCCCGACAAGGGTGTAGTCACCAACACAATAGGGAAGAGTAGTTGAAGCTCTTACCCTCGTACCGCTTCCTGTGGTTCTCTTGCTTGCAGCTCAGCCCTTAGCACGAACCAGGCTCTGATACCATGAAAAGATGCAGGGGGGAAGAGAGCTTGAGCTCTTGCAAGCATACACACACACTCACAAAACCCTAATAGAGAACACACAAGGTGAGAGGCTGAAAATCTTCTTCTTCTCTACTCAACACTCAACACACCATATACAAAGATATGAGTACACAATAATATGAAAGGTACTCAACCAATACATACACGGGTTCTCTATAGTGTGAACCTGACTAAATGAGCTGGCGCTATAACTATGCCAGTCTCTAGAATGGCTGTCACACAGCCTGTCATCCCACTGGCCGCATATCACCCAAGATCTCACCAACCATGCCAGTGGTGTAAGTGTGGGGCCTATCCCCCAGGCGGGTCATCAGTGTCCACCGCCTCACTAGAGCTCGATATCTCAACAGAAATATCCACACTCGTGGGCCGTAATTACCAATTCAAACATGTTCCAGTTGTGACCAAACTTTGCAAGCATGTGCAAGGGGCCCACTCCCACATGCTTGCAAAGTTTGGTCCCCATCGGAGCATGTTTGGGTACAATGGTATGGGGAAGGCCCGGATTTTCCATGGCCTCTTAAGCACCAAGAGACTTGAGAAATCTGCATTGAGCACTAATTTGCAATCCAAACATGCTCCGATTATGACCACACTTTGCAAGCATGTGGGGGTGGGCCCCTCCCTCATGCTTTCAAAGTTTGGTTCCCATCAAAGCATGTTTGGGTACGATGGTATAGGGAAGGCCCCGATTTCTCATGGCCTTGTAAGCACCAAGAGACACTCGGGGCTAATTAGCAATCCAAACATGCTCCGATTCTGACCAAACTTTGCAAGCATGTGGGGGTGGCCCCTTCCACATACTTGCAAAGTTTGGTTCCCATTGGAGCATGGTTGGGTACGATGATATGGGGAAGGCCTGGATTTTCCATGGCCTCTTAAGCACCAAGAGACTTGAAAACTCTGCACTGGGCGCTAATTACTAACCCGAACATGCTCCGATCATGACCAATTTTTGCAAGCATGTGGGAGGGGCCCACATCCACAAGCTTGGAAAGTTTGGTCCCATCCATCAGAGCATGTTTGGGTACGATGGTATGGGGAAGGCCCGGATTTTCCATGGCCTCTTAAGCACCAAGAGACTTGAAAAATCCACATTGGGCACTAATTACAAATCCAAACATACTCCGATTGTGATCAAACTTTGCAAGAATGTGGCGGTGGGCCCCTCCCATGTGCTTGCAAAGTTTGGTTTCCATCGGACCATGTTTGGGTATGATGGTATGGGGAAGACCCGGATTTTCCATGGCCTCAAGAGCACCAAAAGACTTGAAAAATCCACACTGGTGGGGCGATAATTACCAATTCAAACATGCTCTGGTTGTGACCAAACTTTACAAGCATGTGGGAGGGGCCCACTCCCACATGCTTGCAAAGTTTGGTCCCCATCGTGTTGGGTACAATGGTATGGGGAAGGCCTCGATTTTCCATGGCCTCTTAAGCACGAAGAGACTTGAAAAATCTGCATTGAGTACTAATTTTGAATCCAAACATGCTCCGATTGTGACCACACTTTGCAAGAATGTGGGGGTGGGCCCCTCCCACATGCTTGCAAAGTTTGGTTTCCATCGAAGCATGTTTGGGTATGAAGGTATGGGGAAGGCCCCGATTTTCCATGGCCTCGTAAGCACCAAGAGACTTGAAAAATCCGCACTGGGCGCGAATAACTAACTCGACCACGCTCCAATCATGACCAAACTTTGCAAGCATGTGAAAGGAGCCCACCCCCACATGCTTGCAAAGTTTAGCATGTTTGGGTATGATGGTATGGGGAAGGCCCGGATTTTCCATGGCCTCCTAAGCACCAAGAGACTTGAGAAATCCACACTGGGGGCTAATTACCAATCCAAACATGCTCCGATTCTGACCAAACTTTGCAAGCATGTGGGGGTGGGTCCCTTCCACATGTTTGCAAAGTTTGGTTCCCATTGGAGCATGTTTGGGTACGATGATATGGGGAAGGCCCGGATTTTCCATGGCCTCTTAAGCACCAAGAGACTTGAAAACTCTGCACTGGGGGCTAATTACTAACCCGAACATGTTTCGATCATGACCAATTTTTACAATGATGTGGGAGGGGCCCACATCCACATGCTTGGAAAGTTGGGTCCCACCCATCAGAGCATGTTTGGGTACGACGGTATGGGGAAGGCCCGGATTTTCCATAGCCTCTTAAGCACCAAGAGACTTGAAAAATCCACATTGGGCACTCATTATTACAAATCGAAGCATGCTCCGATTGTGACCAAACTTTACAAGCATGTCGGGGTGGGCCCCTCCCACATGCTTCCAAAGTTCGGGGTGGACCCCTCCCAAATTCTTGCAAAGTTTGCTTCCCATCGAAGCATGTTTGGGTACGATGGTATAGGGAAGGCCTGGATTTTCCATGGCCTCAAGAGCACCAAGAGACTTGAAAACTTTGGTCCCCATCGGAGCATGTTTGGGTACAATGGTTTAGGGAAGGCCTCGACTTTCCATAGGCTCTTAAGTACCAAGAGACTTGCAAGGTTTGGTTTACATCGAAGCATGTTTGGGTACGATGGTATGGGAAAGGCCCCGATTTTCCATGGCCTCGTAAGCACCAAGAGACTTGAAAAATCCACACTAGACGCGAATAACTAACTCGACCACGCTCCGATCATGACCAGACTTTGCAAGCATGTGGGAGAAGCCCACCCCCACATGCTTGCAAAGTTTGGTTCCCATCGGAGCATGTTTGGGTATGATGGTATGGGGAAGGCCCAGATTTTCCATGGCCTCCTAAGCACCAAGAGACTTGAGAAATCCACACTAGGGGTTAATTACCAATCCAAACATGCTCCGATTCTGACCAAACTTTGCAAGCATATGGGGGTGGGTCCCTTCCACATGCTTGCAAAGTTTGGTTCCCATTGGAGCATGTTTGGGTACGATGATATGGGGAAGGCCCGGATTTTCCATGGTCTCTTAAGCACCAAGAGACTTGAAAACTCTGCACTAACCCGAACATGTTTCGAGCATGACCAATTTTTACAATCATGTGGGAGGGGCCCACATCCACATGCTTGGAAAGTTTGGCCCACCCATCAGAGCATGTTTGGGTACGATGGTATGGGGAAGGCCCGGATTTTCCATGGCCTCTTAAGCACCAAGAGACTTGAAAAATCCACATTGGGCACTCATTATTACAAATCAAAGCATGCTCCGATTGTGACCAAACTTTACAAGCATGTGGGGGTGGGCCCCTCCCACATGCTTCCAAAGTTCGGGGTGGGCCCCTCCCAAATGCTTGCAAAGTTTACTTCCCATCGAAGCATGTTTGGGTACGATGGTATGGGGAAGGCCTAGACTTTCCATGGCCTCAAGAGCACCAAGAGACTTGAAAAATCCACACTGGGCGCTAATTACCAATTCAAACTTGCTCCGGTTGTGACCAGACTTTGCAAGCATGTGGGAGGGACCCACTCCCACATGCTTGCAAAGTTTGGTCCGCATCGGAGCATGTTTGCGTACGATGGTATGGGGAAAACCAGGACTTTCCATGGCCGCTTAAGCACCAAGAGACTTGAAAAATCCGTATTGGGCACTAATTTTCAATCCAAACATGCTCCGATTGTGACCAAACTTTGCAAGCATCGGACCATGTTTGGGTACGATGGTATGGGGAAGACCCGGATTTTCCATGGTCTCAAGAGCACCAAGAGACTTGAAAAATCCACACACGTGGGCGGTAATTACCAGTTCAAACATGCTCCGGTTGTGACCAAACCTTGCAAGCATGTGGGAGGGGCCCACTCCCACATGCTTGCAAAGTTTGGAGCATGTTTGGGTACAATGGTATAGGGAAGGCCCGGATTTTCCATGGCCTCTTAAGCACCAAGAGACTTGAAAAATCTGCATTGAGCACTAATTTTCAATCCAAAGACGCTCCGATTGTGACCACACTTTGCAAGCATGTGGGGGTGGTCCCCTCCCACATGCTTTCAAAGTTTTGTTCCCATCGAAGCATGTTTGGGTACGATGGTATGGGCAAGGCCCCGATTTTCCATGGCCTTGTAAGCACCAAGAGACATGAAAAATCCGCACTGGGCGCGAATAAGTAACCCGACCACGCTCCGATCATGACCAAACTTTCCAAGCATGTGGGAGGGGCCCACCCCCACATGCTTGCAAAGTTTGGTTCCCATCGAAGCATGTTTGGGTATGATGGTATGGGGAAGGCGCACATTTTCCATGGCCTCCTAAGCACCAAGAGACTTGAGAAATCCACACTAGGGGCTAATTACCAATCCAAACATGCTCCGATTCTGACCAAACTTTGCAAGCATGTGGGGGTGGGCCCCTTCCACATGCTTGCAAGGTTTGGTTCCTATTGGAGCATGTTTGGGTACGTTGATATGGCGAAGGCCCGGATTTTCCATGGCCTCTAAAGCACCAAGAGACTTGAAAACTCTGCACTGGGCGCTAATCACTAACCCAAACATGCTCCGATCATTACCAATTTTTGCAAGAATGTGGGAGGGGCCCACATCCACATGTTTGAAAAGTTTGGTCCCACCCATCGGAGCATATTTGGGTACGATGGTATGGGGAAGGCCCGGATTTTCCATGGCCTCTTAAGCACCAAGAGACTTGAAAAATCCACACTGGGCACTCATTACAAATCAAAACATGCTCCGATTGTGATTAAACTTTACAAGAATGTGGGGGCAGGCCCCTCCCACATGCTTGCAAAGTTTGGGGTGGGCCCCTCCCAAATGCTCGCAAAGTTTGCTTCCCATCGAAGCATGTTTGGGTACGATGGTATGGGGAAGGCCCGGATTTTCCATGGCCTCAAGAGCACCAAGAGACTTGAAAAATCCACACTGGGCACTAATTACCAATTCAAACTTGCTCCGGTTGTGACCAAACTTTACAAGCATGTGGGAAGGGCCCACTCCCACATGCTTGCAAAGTTCGGAGCATGTTTGGGTACGATCGTATGGGGAAGGCCAGGACTTTCCATGGCCGCTTAAGCACCAAGAGACTTGAAAATTCCGCATTGGGCACTAATTTTCAATCCAAACATGCTCCGATTGTGACCAAACTTTGCAAGCATCAGACCATGTTTCGGTACGATGGTATGGTGAAGGCCCCGATTTTACATGGCCTCGTAAGCACCAAGAGACTTGAAAAATCTGCACTGGGGGCAAATTACTAACCCGACCACCCGATCATGACCAAACTTTGCAAGCATGTGGGAGGGGCCCACCCCCACATAATTGCAAAGTTTGGTCTCCATCGGAGCATGTTTGGGTACGATGGTATGGGGAAGGCCCGGATTTTCCATGGACTCAAGAGCACCAAGAGACTTGAAAAATCCACACTCGTGGGCGGTAATTACCAATTCAAACATGCTTCAGTTGTGACCAAACTTTGCAAGGATGTGCGAGGGGCCCACTCCCACATGCTTGCAAAGTTTGGTCCCCATAGGAGCATGTTTGGGTACAATGGTATGGGGAAGGCCCGGATTTTCCATGGCCTCTTAAGCACCAAGAGACTTGAAAAATCTGCATTGAGCACTAATTTTCAATCCAAACATGCTCCGTTTGTGACCACACTTTGCAAACATGTGGGGGTGGGCCCCTCCCACATGCTTTCAAAGTTTGGTTCCCATCGAAGCATGTTTGGGTACGATGGTATGGGGAAGGCCCCGATTTTTCATGGCCTTGTAAGCATCAAGAGACTTGAGAAATCCACACTGGGGGCTAATTAGCAAACATGCTCCGATTCTGACCAAACTTTGCAAGCATGTGGGGGTGGGCCCCTTCCACATACTTGCAAAGTTTGGTTCCCATTGGAGCATGGTTGGGTACGATGATATGGGGAAGGCCCGGATTTTCCATGGCCTCTTAAGCACCAAGACACTTGAAAACTCTGCACTGGTGGGCACTAATTACTAACCCGAACATGCTCCGATCATGACCAATTTTTGCAAGCATGTGGGAGGGTCTCACATCCACAAGCTTGGAAAGTTTGGTCCCACCCATCAGAGCATGTTTGGGTACGATGGTATGGGGAAGGCCCGGATTTTCCATGGCCTCTTAAGCACCAAGACACTGAAAAATCCACGTTGGGCACTAATTACAAATCCAAACATACTCCGATTGTGATCAAACTTTGCAAGAATGTGGCGGTGGGCCCCTCCCATGTGCTTGCAAAGTTTGGTTTCCATCGAACCATGTTTGGGTACGATGGTATGGGGAAGACCCGGATTTTCCATGGCCTCAAGAGCACCAAAAGACTTGAAAAATCCACACTGGACTTTACAAGCATGTGAAAGGGGCCCACTCCCACATGCTTGCAAAGTTTGGTCCCCATCGGAGCATGTTTGGGTACAATGGTATGGGGAAAGCCTCGATTTTCCATGGCCTCTTAAGCACCAAGAAACTTGAAAAATCTGCATTGAGCACTAATTTTGAATCCAAACATGCTCCGATTGTGACCACACTTTGCAAGAATGTGGGGGTGGGCCCCTCCCACATGCTTGCAAAGTTTGGTTTCCATCGAAGCATGTTTGGGTACGATGGTATGGGGAAGGCCCCGATTTTCCATGGCCTCGTAAGCACCAAGAGACTTGAAAAATTCTGCACTAGGCGCGAATAACTAACTCGACCACGCTCCGATCATGACCAAACTTTGCAAGCATGTGGGAGACGCCCACCCCCACATGCTTGCAAAGTTTGGTTCCCATCGGAGCATGTTTGGGTATGATGGTATGGGGAAGGCTTGGATTTTCCATGGCCTCCTAAGCACCAAGAGACTTGAGAAATCCACACTAGGGGCTAATTACCAATCCAAACATGCTCCGATTCTGACCAAACTTTGCAAGCATGTGGGGGTGGGTCCCTTCCACATGCTTGCAAAGTTTGGTTCCCATTGGAGCATGTTTGGGTACGATGATATGGGGAAGGCCCGGATTTTCCATGGCCTCTTAAGCACTAAGAGACTTGAAAACTCTGCACTGGGCGCTAATTACTAACCCGAACATGTTTCGATCATGACCAATTTTTACAATCATGTGGGAGGGGCCCACATCCACATCCCACACATCAGAGCATGTTTGGGTACGATGGTATGCGGAAGGCCCGGATTTTCCATGGCCTCTTAAGCACCAAGAGACTTGAAAAATCCACATTGGGCACTCATTATTACAAATCGAAGCATGCTCCGATTGTGACCAAACTTTACAAGCATGTGGGGGTGGGCCCCTCCCACATGCTTCCAAAGTTCAGGGTGGACCCCTCCCAAATGCTTGCAAAGTTTGCTTCCCATCCAAGCATGTTTGGGTACGATGGTATGGGGAAGGCCTGGATTTTCCATGGCCTCAAGAGCACCAAGAGACTTGAAAAGTTTGGTCCCCATCGAAGCATGTTTGGGTACAATGGTATAGGGAAGGCCTCGATTTTCCATAGGCTCTTAAGCACCAAGAGACTTGCAAAGTTTGGTTTCCATCGAAGCATGTTTGGGTACGATGGTATGGGAAAGGCCCCCATTTTCCATGGCCTCGTAAGCACCAAGAGACTTGAAAAATCCACACTAGACGCGAATAACTAACTCGACCACGCTCCGATCATGACCAGACTTTGCAAGCATGTGGGAGGAGCCCACCCCCACATGCTTGCAAAGTTTGGTTCCCATGGGAGCATGTTTGGGTATGATGGTATGGGGAAGGCCCGGATTTTCCATGGCCTCCTAAGCACCAAGAGACTTGAGAAATCCACACTAGGGGTTAATTACCAATCCAAACATGCTCCGATTCTGACCAAACTTTGCAAGCATATGGGAGTGGGTCCCTTCCACCGGCTTGCAAAGTTTGGTTCCCATTGGAGCATGTTTGGGTACGATGATATGGGGAAGGCCCGAATTTTCCATGGTCTCTTAAGCACCAAGAGACTTGAAAACTCTGCACTGGGCGCTAATTACTAACCCGAACATGTTTCGATCATGATCAATTTTTACAATCATGTGGGAGGGGCCCACATCCACATGCTTGGAAAGTTTGGTCCCACCCATCAGAGCATGTTTGGGTACGATGGTATGCGGAAGGCCCGGATTTTCCATGGCCTCTTAAGCACCAAGAGACTTGAAAAATCCACATTGGGCACTCATTACAAATCAAAACATGCTCCGATTGTGATTAAACTTTACAACCATGTGGGGGCGAGTCCCTCCCACATGCTTGCAAAGTTTGGGGTGGGCCCCTCCCAAATGCTTGCAAAGTTTGCTTCCCATCGAAGCATGTTTGGGTACGATGGTAAGGAGAAGGCCCGGATTTTCCATGGCCTCAAGAGCACCAAGAGACTTGAAAAATCCACACTGGGCGCTAATTACCAATCCAAACTTGCTCTGATTCTGACCAAACTTTGCAAGCATGTGGGGGTGGGCCCCTTCCACATGCTTGCAAAGTTTGGTTCCCATTGAGGCATGTTTGGGTACGATGATATGGGAAAGACCCGGATTTTCCATGGCCTCTTAAGCACCAAGAGACTTGAAAACTCTGCACTAACCCGAACATGTTTCGAGCATGACCAATTTTTACAATCATGTGGGAGGGGCCCACATCCACATGCTTGGAAAGTTTGGCCCACCCATCAGAGCATGTTTGGGTACGATGGTATGGGGAAGGCCCAGATTTTCCATGGCCTCTTAAGCGCCAAGAGACTTGAAAAATCCACATTGGGCACTCATTATTACAAATCAAAGCATGCTCCGATTGTGACCAAACTTTACAAGCATGTGGGGGTGGCCCCCTCCCACATGCTTCCAAAGTTCGGGGTGGGCCCCTCCCAAATGCTTGCAAAGTTTACTTCCCATCGAAGCATGTTTGGGTACGATGGTATGGGGAAGGCCTAGACTTTCCATGGCCTCAAGAGCACCAAGAGACTTGAAAAATCCACACTGGGCGCTAATTACCAATTCAAACTTGCTCCGGTTGTGACCAAACTTTGCAAGCATGTGGGAGGGACCCACTCCCACATGCTTGCAAAGTTTGGTCCGCATCGGAGCATGTTTGCGTACGATGGTATGGGGAAAACCAGGACTTTCCATGGCCGCTTAAGCACCAAGAGACTTGAAAAATCCGTATTGGGCACTAATTTTCAATCCAAACATGCTCCGATTGTGACCAAACTTTGCAAGCATCGGACCATGTTTGGGTACGATGGTATGGGGAAGACCCGGATTTTCCATGGTCTCAAGAGCACCAAGAGACTTGAAAAATCGACACACGTGGGCGGTAATTACCAGTTCAAACATGCTCCGGTTGTGACCAAACCTTGCAAGCATGTGGGAGGGGCCCACTCCCACATGCTTGCAAAGTTTGGAGCATGTTTGGGTACAATGGTATGGGGAAGGCCCGGATTTTCCATGGCCTCTTAAGCACCAAGAGACTTGAAAAATCTGCATTGAGCACTAATTTTCAATCCAAAGACGCTCCGATTGTGACCACACTTTGCAAGCATGTGGGGGTGGTCCCCTCCCACATGCTTTCAAAGTTTTGTTCCCATCGAAGCATGTTTGGGTACGATGGTATGGGCAAGGCCCCGATTTTCCATGGCCTTGTAAGCACCAAGAGACATGAAAAATCCGCACTGGGCGCGAATAAGTAACCCGACCACGCTCCGATCATGACCAAACTTTCCAAGCATGTGGGAGGGGCCCACCCCCACATGCTTGCAAAGTTTGCTTCCCATCGAAGCATGTTTGGGTATGATGGTATGGGGAAGGCGCACATTTTCCATGGCCTCCTAAGCACCAAGAGACTTGAGAAATCCACACTAGGGGCTAATTACCAATCCAAACATGCTCCGATTCTGACCAAACTTTGCAAGCATGTGGGGGTGGGCCCCTTCCACATGCTTGCAAGGTTTGGTTCCTATTGGAGCATGTTTGGGTACGATGATATGGGGAAGGCCCGGATTTTCCATGGCCTCTTAAGCACCAAGAGACTTGAAAACTCTGCACTGGGCGCTAATCACTAACCCGAACATGCTCCGATCATTACCAATTTTTGCAAGCATGTGGGAGGGGCCCACATCCACATGTTTGAAGAGTTTGGTCCCACCCATCGGAGCATATTTGGGTACGATGGTATGGGGAAGGCCCGGATTTTCCATGGCCTCTTAAGCACCAAGAGACTTGAAAAATCCACACTGGGCACTCATTACAAATCAAAACATGCTCCGATTGTGATTAAACTTTACAAGAATGTGGGGGCAGGCCCCTCCCACATGCTTGCAAAGTTTGGGGTGGGCCCCTCCCAAATGCTCGCAAAGTTTGCTTCCCATCGAAGCATGTTTGGGTACGATGGTATGGGGAAGGCCCGGATTTTCCATGGCCTCAAGAGCACCAAGAGACTTGAAAAATCCACACTGGGCACTAATTACCAATTCAAACTTGCTCCGGTTGTGACCAAACTTTGCAAGCATGTGGGAAGGGCCCACTCCCACATGCTTACAAAGTTCGGAGCATGTTTGGGTACGATCGTATGGGGAAGGCCAGGACTTTCCATGGCCGCTTTAGCACCAAGAGACTTGAAAATTCCGCATTGGGCACTAATTTTCAATCCAAACATGCTCCGATTGTGACCAAACTTTGCAAGCATCGGACCATGTTTCGGTACGATGGTATGGTGAAGGCCCCGATTTTTCATGGCCTCGTAAGCACCAAGAGACTTGAAAAAACCGCACTGGGGGCAAATTACTAACCCGACCACCCGATCATAACCAAACTTTGCAAGCATGTGGGAGGGGCCCACCCCCACATAATTGCAAAGTTTGGTCTCCATCGGAGCATGTTTGGGTACGATGGTATGGGGAACGCCCGGATTTTCCATGGACTCAAGAGCACCAAGAGACTTGAAAAATCCACACTCGTGGGCAGTAATTACCAATTCAAACATGCTTCAGTTGTGACCAAACTTTGCAAGGATGTGCGAGGGGCCCACTCCCACATGCTTGCAAAGTTTGGTCCCAATAGGAGCATGTTTGGGTACAATGGTATGGGGAAGGCCCGGATTTTCCATGGCCTCTTAAGCACCAAGAGACTTGAAAAATCTGCATTGAGCACTAATTTTCAATCCAAACATGCTCCGTTTGTGACCACACTTTGCAAACATGTGGGGGTGGGCCCCTCCCACATGCTTTCAAGGTTTGGTTCCCATCGAAGCATGTTTGGGTACGATGGTATGGGGAAGGCCCCGATTTTTCATGGCCTTGTAAGCATCAAGAGACTTGAGAAATCCACACTGGGGGCTAATTAGCAAACATGCTCCGATTCTGACCAAACTTTGCAAGCATGTGGGGGTGGGCCCCTTCCACATACTTGCAAAGTTTGGTTCCCATTGGAGCATGGTTGGGTACGATGATATGGGGAAGGCCCGGATTTTCCATGGCCTCTTAAGCACCAAGACACTTGAAAACTCTGCACTGGTGGGCACTAATTACTAACCCGAACATGCTCCGATCATGACCAATTTTTGCAAGCATGTGGGAGGGTCTCACATCCACAAGCTTGGAAAGTTTGGTCCCACCCATCAGAGCATGTTTGGGTACGATGGTATGGGGAAGGCCCGGATTTTCCATGGCCTCTTAAGCACCAAGAGACTTGAAAAATCCACGTTGGGCACTAATTACAAATCCAAACATACTCCGATTGTGATCAAACATTGCAAGAATGTGGCGGTGGGCCCCTCCCATGTGCTTGCAAAGTTTGGTTTCCATCGGACCATGTTTGGGTACGATGGTATGGGGAAGACCCGGATTTTCCATGGCCTCAAGAGCACCAAAAGACTTGAAAAATCCACACTGGACTTTACAAGCATGTGAAAGGGGCCCACTCCCACATGCTTGCAAAGTTTGGTCCCCATCGGAGCATGTTTGGGTACAATGGTATGGGGAAGGCCTCGATTTTCCATGGCCTCTTAAGCACCAAGAAACTTGAAAAATCTGCATTGAGCACTAATTTTGAATCCAAACATGCTCCGATTGTGACCACACTTTGCAAGAATGTGGGGGTGGGCCCCTCCCACATGCTTGCAAAGTTTGGTTTCCATCGAAGCATGCTTGGGTACGATGGTATGGGGAAGGCCCCGATTTTCCATGGCCTCGTAAGCACCAAGAGACTTGAAAAATTCTGCACTAGGCGCGAATAACTAACTCGACCACGCTCCGATCATGACCAAACTTTGCAAGCATGTGGGAGAAGCCCACCCCCACATGCTTGCAAAGTTTGGTTCCCATCGGAGCATGTTTGGGTATGATGGTATGGGGAAGGCTTGGATTTTCCATGGCCTCCTAAGCACCAAGAGACTTGAGAAATCCACACTAGGGGCTAATTACCAATCCAAACATGCTCCGATTCTGACCAACCTTTGCAAGCATGTGGGGGTGGGTCCCTTCCACATGCTTGCAAAGTTTGGTTCCCATTGGAGCATGTTTGGGTACGATGATATGGGGAAGGCCCGGATTTTCCATGGCCTCTTAAGCACTAAGAGACTTGAAAACTCTGCACTGGGCGCTAATTACTAACCCGAACATGTTTCGATCATGACCAATTTTTACAATCATGTGGGAGGGGCCCACATCCACATGCTTGGAAAGTTTGGTCCCACACATCAGAGCATGTTTGGGTACGATGGTATGGGGAAGGCCCGGATTTTCCACGGCCTCTTAAGCACCAAGAGACTTGAAAAATCCACATTGGGCACTCATTATTACATATCGAAGCATGCTCCGATTGTGACCAAACTTTACAAGCATGTGGGGGTGGGCCCCTCCCACATGCTTCCAAAGTTCGGGGTGGACCCCTCCCAAATGCTTGCAAAGTTTGCTTCTCATCGAAGCATGTTTGGGTACGATGGTATGGGGAAGGCCTGGATTTTCCATGGCCTCAAGAGCACCAAGAGACTTGAAAAGTTTGGTCCCCATCGAAGCATGTTTGGATACAATGGTATAGGGAAGGCCTCGATTTTCCATAGACTCTTAAGCACCAAGAGACTTGCAAAGTTTGGTTTCCATCGAAGCATGTTTGGGTACGATGGTATGGGAAAGGCCCCCATTTTCCATGGCCTCGTAAGCACCAAGAGACTTGAAAAATCCACACTAGACGCGAATAACTAACTCGACCACGCTCCGATCATGACCAGACTTTGCAACCATGTGGGAGGAGCCCACCCCCACATGCTTGCAAAGTTTGGTTCCCATCGGAGCATGTTTGGGTATGATGGTATGGGGAAGGCCCGGATTTTCCATGGCCTCCTAAGCACCAAGAGACTTGAGAAATCCACACTAGGGGCTAATTACCAATCCAAACATGCTTCGATTCTGACCAAACTTTGCAAGCATATGGGGGTGGGTCCCTTCCACATGCTTGCAAAGTTTGGTTCCCATTGGAGCATGTTTGGGTACGATGATATGGGGAAGGCCCGGATTTTCCATGGTCTCTTAAGCACCAAGAGACTTGAAAACTCTGCACTGGACCCGAACATGTTTTGATCATGACCAATTTTTACAATCATGTGGGAGGGGCCCACATCCACATGCTTGGAAAGTTTGGTCCCACCCATCAGAGCATGTTTGGGTACGATGGTATGCGGAAGGCCCGGATTTTCCATGGCCTCTTAAGCACCAAGAGACTTGAAAAATCCACATTGGGCACTCATTACAAATCAAAACATGCTCCGATTGTGAATAAACTTTACAACCATGTGGGGGCGGGCCCCTCCCACATGCTTGCAAAGTTTGGGGTGGGCCCCTCCCAAATGCTTGCAAAGTTTGCTTCCCATCGAAGCATGTTTGGGTACGATGGTATGGGGAAGGCCGGGATTTTCCATGGCCTCAAGAGCACCAAGAGACTTGAAAAATCCACACTGGGCGCTAATTACCAATCCAAACATGCTCTGATTTTTACCAAACTTTGCAAGCATGTGCGGGTGGGCCCCTTCCACATGCTTGCAAAGTTTGGTTCCCATTGAGGCATGTTTGGGTACGATGATATGGGGAAGACCCGGATTTTCCATGGCCTCTTAAGCACCAAGAGACTTGAAAACTCTGCACTAACCCGAACATGTTTCGAGCATGACCAATTTTTATAATCATGTGGGAGGGGCCAACATCCACATGCTTGGAAAGTTTGGCCCACCCATCAGAGCATGTTTGGGTACGATGGTATGGGGAAGGCCCAGATTTTCCATGGCCTCTTAAGCGCCAAGAGACTTGAAAAATCCACATTGGGCACTCATTATTACAAATCAAAGCATGCTCCGATTGTGACCAAACTTTACAAGCATGTGGGGGTGGGCCCCTCCCACATGCTTCCAAAGTTCGGGGTGGGCCCCTCCCAAATGCTTGCAAAGTTTACTTCCCATCGAAGCATGTTTGGGTACGATGGTATGGGGAAGGCCTGGATTTTCCATGGCCTCAAGAGCACCAAGAGACTTGAAAAATCCACACTGGGCGCTAATTACCAATTCAAACTTGCTCCGGTTGTGACCAAACTTTGCAAGCATGTGGGAGGGACCCACTCCCACATGACTCCCACATGCTTGCAAAGTTTGGTCCGCATCGGAGCATGTTTGCGTACGATGGTATGGGGAAAACCAGGACTTTCCATGGCCGCTTAAGCACCAAGAGACTTGAAAAATCCGTATTGGGCACTAATTTTCAATCCAAACATGCTCCGATTGTGACCAAACTTTGCAAGCATCAGACCATGTTTGGGTACGATGGTATGGGGAAGACCCGGATTTTCCATGGTCTCAAGAGCACCAAGAGACTTGAAGAATCCACACGCGTGGGCGGTAATTACCAGTTCAAACATGCTCCGGTTGTGACCAAACTTTGCAAGCATGTAGGAGGGGCCCACTCCCACATGCTTGCAAAGTTTGGAGCATGTTTGGGTACAATGGTATGGGGAAGGCCCGGATTTTCCATGGCCTCTTAAGCACCAAGAGACTTGAAAAATCTGCATTGAGCACTAATTTTCAATCCAAAGACGCTCCGATTGTGACCACACTTTGCAAGCATGTGGGGGTGGTCCCCTCCCACATGCTTTCAAAGTTTTGTTCCCATCGAAGCATGTTTGGGTACGATGGTATGGGCAAGGCCCCGATTTTCCATGGCCTTGTAAGCACCAAGAGACATGAAAAATCCGCACTGGGCGCGAATAAGTAACCCGACCACGCTCCGATCATGACCAAACTTTCCAAGCATGTGGGAAGGGCCCACCTCCACATGCTTGCAAAGTTTGGTTCCCATCGAAGCATGTTTGGGTATGATGGTATGGGGAAGGCGCAGATTTTCCATGGCCTCCTAAGCACCAAGAGACTTGAGAAATCCACACTAGGGGCTAATTACCAATCCAAACATGCTCCGATTCTGACCAAACTTTGCAAGCATGTGGGGGTGGGCCCCTTCCACATGCTTGCAAGGTTTGGTTCCTATTGGAGCATGTTTGGGTACGATGATATGGCGAAGGCCCGGATTTTCCATGGCCTCTTAAGCACCAAGAGACTTGAAAACTCTGCACTGGGCGCTAATCACTAACCTGAACATGCTCCGATCATTACCAATTTTTGCAAGCATGTGGGAGGGGCCCACATCCACATGTTTGAAAAGTTTGGTCCCACCCATCGGAGCATATTTGGGTACGATGGTATGGGGAAGGCCCGGATTTTCCATGGCCTCTTAAGCACCAAGAGACTTGAAAAATCCACACTGGGCACTCATTACAAATCAAAACATGCTCCGATTGTGATTAAACTTTACAAGAATGTGGGGGCAGGCCCCTCCCACATGCTTGCAAAGTTTGGGGTGGGCCCCTCCCAAATGCTCGCAAAGTTTGCTTCCCATCGAAGCATGTTTAGGTACGATGGTATGGGGAAGGCCCGGATTTTCCATGGCCTCAAGAGCACCAAGAGACTTGAAAAATCCACACTGGGCACTAATTACCAATTCAAACTTGCTCCGGTTGTGACCAAACTTTGCAAGCATGTGGGAAGGGCCCACTCCCACATGCTTGCAAAGTTCGGAGCATGTTTGGGTACGATCGTATGGGGAAGGCCAGGACTTTCCATGGCCGCTTAAGCACCAAGAGACTTGAAAATTCCGCATTGGGCACTAATTTTCAATCCAAACATGCTCCGATTGTGACCAAACTTTGCAAGCATCGGACCATGTTTCGGTACGATGGTATGCTGAAGGCCCCGATTTTTCATGGCCTTGTAAGCACCAAGAGACTTGAAAAATCCGCACTGGGGGCAAATTACTAACCCGACCACCCGATCATGACCAAACTTTGCAAGCATGTGGGAGGGGCCCACCCCCACATAATTGCAAAGTTTGGTCTCCATCGGAGCATGTTTGGGTACGATGGTATGGGGAAGGCCCGGATTTTCCATGGACTCAAGAGCACCAAGAGACTTGAAAAATCCACACTCGTGGGCGGTAATTACCAATTCAAACATGCTTCAGTTGTGACCAAACTTTGCAAGGATGTGCGAGGGGCCCACTCCCACATGCTTGCAAAGTTTGGTCCCCATAGGAGCATGTTTGGGTACAATGGTATGGGGAAGGCCCGGATTTTCCATGGCCTCTTAAGCACCAAGAGACTTGAAAAATCTGCATTGAGCACTAATTTTCAATCCAAACATGCTCCGTTTGTGACCACACTTTGCAAACATGTGGGGGTGGGCCCCTCCCACATGCTTTCAAAGTTTGGTTCCCATCGAAGCATGTTTGGGTACGATGGTATGGGGAAGGCCCCGATTTTTCATGGCCTTGTAAGCATCAAGAGACTTGAGAAATCCACACTGGGGGCTAATTAGCAAACATGCTCCGATTCTGACCAAACTTTGCAAGCATGTGGGGGTGGGCCCCTTCCATATACTTGCAAAGTTTGGTTCCCATTGGAGCATGGTTGGGTACGATGATATGTTTGGGTACAATGGTATGGGGCCCACTCCCACATGCTTGCAAAGTTTGGTCCCCATCGGAGCATGTTTGGGTACAATGGTATGGGGAAGGCCTCAATTTTCCATGGCCTCTTAAGCACCAAGAAACTTGAAAAATCTGCATTGAGCACTAATTTTGAATCCAAACATGCTCCGATTGTGACCACACTTTGCAAGAATGTGGGGGTGGGCCCCTCCCACATGCTTGCAAAGTTTGGTTTCCATCGAAGCATGCTTGGGTACGATGGTATGGGGAAGGCCCCGATTTTCCATGGGCTCGTAAGCACCAAGAGACTTGAAAAATTCTGCACTAGGCGCGAATAACTAACTCGACCACGCTCCGATCATGACCAAACTTTGCAAGCATGTGGGAGAAGCCCACCCCCACATGCTTGCAAAGTTTGGTTCCCATCGGAGCATGTTTGGGTATGATGGTATGGGGAAGGCTTGGATTTTCCATGGCCTCCTAAGCACCAAGAGACTTGAGAAATCCACACTAGGGGCTAATTACCAATCCAAACATGCTCCGATTCTGACCAAACTTTGCAAGCATGTGGGGATGGGTCCCTTCCACATGCTTGCAAAGTTTGGTTCCCATTGGAGCATGTTTGGGTACGATGATACGGGGAAGGCCCGGATTTTCCATGGCCTCTTAAGCACTAAGAGACTTGAAAACTCTGCACTGGGCGCTAATTACTAACCCGAACATGTTTCGATCATGACCAATTTTTACAATCATGTGGGAGGGGCCCACATCCACATGCTTGGAAATTTTGGTCCCACACATCAGAGCATGTTTGGGTACGATGGTATGGGGAAGGCCCGGATTTTCCATGGCCTCTTAAGCACCAAGAGACTTGAAAAATCCACATTGGGCACTCATTATTACAAATCGAAGCATGCTCCGATTGTGACCAAACTTTACAAGCATGTGGGGTGTTGAGATATCGAGCTCTAGTGAGGCGGTGGACACTGATGACCCGCCTGGGGGATAGGCCCCACACTTACACCACTGGCATGGTTGGTGAGATCTTGGGTGATATGCGGCCAGTGGGATGACAGGCTGTGTGACAGCCATTCTAGAGACTGGCATAGTTATAGCGCCAGCTCATTTAGTCGGGTTCACACTATAGAGAACCCGTGTATGTATTGGTTGAGTACCCTTCATATTATTGTGTACTCTTATCTTGTATATGGTGTGTTGAGTGTTGAGTAGAGAAGAAGAAGATTTTCAGCCTCTCACCTTGTGTGTTCTCTATTAGGGTTTTGTGAGTGTGTGTGTGTGCTTGCAAGAGCTCAAGCTCTCTTCCCCCCTGCATCTTTTCATGGTATCAGAGCCTGGTTCGTGCTAAGGGCTGAGCTGCAAGCAAGAGAACCACAGGAAGCGGTACGAGGGTAAGAGCTTCAACTACTCTTCCCTATTGTGTTGGTGACTACACCCTTGTCGGGAGCTCTACGGGAGGCACCGGCAAACGATCTCCGATTGAGGAGCTTTCTTCGCGGGAGTGAAGCTACAGGGCAACTATACAGTCCTTCGGACTGGATTTTTCTGGCCGAAAACGCGTTTCGGGCGCGTCTGGACCTCCGTTTTTCAGAAAGCAGGCGATTTCGAGCACTGCGGGTAAGTCATCGATTCTCTGCAGAACTCTGTTTTACAAACTGCAGGAAGACAGATTGACTGTGCAGACACTGTGGGTGCTGCAAAGAGGTCTACAGTTGCCATTGGGTGTATGTATGCACATTGAAGTCACTGGTTGTGACATTTTAGTACTACAGTACCGCTGTGCAGAACATACTGCAGGTTGTGCAGAAAAACCAGAGTGCAGTTTCTGGTAAAATTGTGTGTTTGGCAAGATGTCTAATGATGGCATAACACAGATTGTGGCTGAGAAGCTGGACAAGAATAACTTCCATGCTTGGAGGTTCAGGTTGACGAATTTCCTGATGGGAAAAGGTTATTGGGACTACATAGAAGGTGAGCATGAAGAGGCACCGGAGATACCGGATATAAATCCGACTGCTGCAGATGTGAAAGAGTTTAAAGACTGGAACCAGGGAGCCAGGAAGGTTATGTATTGGCTTTCCATTAGTATACAGGACACCATGATTGGGCACATTCAGGATGCCAAGTCCCCCAAGGAGGCGTGGGACACCTTGGTAAAGCTCTATGAAACAAATACCAAGGCACGTAAGATACAGTTGAAGAATGAACTTCATACTGTGGAGAAAAAGAGCATGTCTGTGAATGACTATGCGTTGAAGATAAAGGGCATTGTGGAATCCCTTGCATCTATTGGTGTGTCAGTAGATGATGATGACAAGGTGGAAGTCTGTCTACGTGGTCTCGGGCCACAATACAAGGCGTTTAAGACGTCTATTCAGACTCGGGAAAACATTCCCAACTTTACAGATTTGGTGTCTATGCTGATTATTGAAGAGAAGAGCTTGGGTGAAGACCAACAGTCTTCACAAAGCAAAAACAGTTCAGAGCAACAGGCCTTCTACACGAGTTCAGGAAGAGGACGAGGTAGAGGAGGCCGTGGACGCGGTCAAGGAGGTGGCCGAACAGGTAATCAGAATTATGGTCAGCAGCAGCAGCAGCAGCAACAACAGTCCCAAAATCAACAACAACAACACGCAGGTGGAAGAGGCAAATTCAGAGGCAGGGGGAGCCAAAGAGGCCGTGGAAATTGGCAAAGGCAATACAATGATGCACGTGAATGCTACTATTGTGGTAAGCCAGGACATGTGCAGTCAGAATGTTATAAGAAGCAGGCTGACATGCAAAATGGGAAAGTGCAGCAAAACAACTATGCATCCTCAAGCAGAAATAATGAGGATAATGAAAGGTTGTTTGTTATGCAGCATGTTGTGAATGCCATGTCTGAAAATGTTGATGCAGCACAAAAAGATAATGTATGGTATGTGGATTCAGGCGCTTCGAACCACATGACGAGTCATGGAGAGTGGTTCAAGGAGATGAAAAACCCGGAAAGACCAGGTTTTGTGGAAACAGGGGATGACACTGCTCATCCAATTGCCCACGTTGGAGATGTGCCATTATCTATGCAGGATGGCAAAGTGAAGTACCTTGCAGATGTACTTCATGTACCGAACATAACAAAGAATCTGGTTTCAGTTGGCCAGATGATTGAGCAGGGTTTGCAGGTTCGGTTTAACCCTGATGGGTGTTATGTTGAAGATTTCAAAGACAAGTGCAGGTTGGTTGCAAAAGGCAACAGAGTGGGCAGAATGTTTACGTTGGATGTAGACATGCCTGAAATGAGTGCTGCAATGTTTGCAAATGGTTCAGGAGTTGTTGCAGACACAGACATATGGCATAAAAGGATTGGTCATGTGAATGTGCAGAGATTGAAGTCTATGCAGACAAAAGGAATTGTGACAGGGCTGCCAAAATTTAAAGTGGAAGGTATGCAGAAAATCTGTGAAGCATGCCAATTTGGGAAGCAAACAAAGCATGTGTTTCCACGTAACAGATATGTGAGCAGAAATGCACTAGATGTTGTGCATTCAGATGTATGGGGTCCTACGAAGACTGTGTCTATGGGAGGCTGCAGGTACTATGTCACTTTCATTGATGACCACACAAGGAAAGTGTGGGTATATTTCATGAAGGAGAAGAGTGAGGTATTCACTCACTTTCAGAATTTCAGATTTTTGGTTGAAAAGCAAACAGGGAAATATGTTAAGTGCCTAAGGTCAGATGGAGGGGGAGAATACTTCTCCAATGAGTTCTCTGAATTTTTGAAAAAGAATGGTATTCGGAGACAGTTCACATGCAGATACACTCCGCAGCAAAATGGAGTTGCTGAGCGGAAAAACAGGCACATTGCAGAGATTGCGCGAGCATTGATGGAAGAGAAGAATATGCCGCATTGCTATTGGGCTGAGGCTGTTTCTACAGCAGTATACATCATGAACAGGACTCCAACTGCAGCCATACATGATGTAACTCCAGAGGAGAGGTTTACTGGCAGAAAACCAGATTTGTCTCATCTGAAAGTCTTTGGATGCATTGCATATGTGCATGTGCCAGATGAGCTGAGAACTAAGCTGGATCCAAAAGCTGAAAAATGTGTGTTTATTGGATACTCCCTTGAGCAAAAGGGATACAGGTGTTATAACCCTACTACACGTGAGTTGAGGGTAAGCAGGGATGTTGTCTTTGATGAGATGAGCAGCTGGTATGCTGCTGAAAAAGAAGCTGTTGGGGCTGATTTGAGTGGAAGTGTGGTTGCACAGAATGCAGGTCAGCAATCACAGTCTTTGAGTGGACCAGGAGAGTCCTCATCTAGTGGGTCTGTTGATAGACCATGGAGTGGCAGGCTGCGTCATAATACCAGCCCCACAAATGTGATTACTACATCACGAAAAGGAAAAGAGAAAGTGGTTGAGCCCCTTGGTATGCCTGACATTTCTGCAGGGCATTCTCATGTTGATGGAGAGTCTAGTGGCTCAGATATGAGCCTTGATGAGGAGCTTGGGATCCCAGCTATGAGAACACCTGGTGTAAAGAAGGCTATGGAAGCCATGAATGAAAAGCTGCGAAGATCAGGGAGAGTGAAGAACCCTGTGCAGAGATTTACATATGACGGTTATGTGGCACATCACTATGCATATATGGCAAAGGTTGTGCAGGTTGTTGAGCCCACATGCATTGATGAGGCTGTTGGAAATGTGAATTGGGAGAAAGCTATGGATGAGGAGATGGATGCACTATATGGAAATGAAACTTGGGATTTAGTGCAATTGCCAGAAGGCAAGAAAGCCATTGGATGCAAGTGGGTGTACAAAGTTAAACATAACAGTGATGGAAGCATAAACAGGTACAAGGCTAGATTGGTAGCCAAAGGATATGCGCAGACATATGGGATTGATTATGAGGAAACTTTCAGCCCAGTTGCCAAGATGGCAACGGTGAGAGTTGTGATAGCAGTGGCTGCGTCAAAGCAATGGTCTTTACATCAGATGGATGTAAAGAATGCATTCTTGCATGGGGATTTGCAAGAAGAGGTGTATATGTTGCAGCCACCTGGATATGAGGATGTGGGTCACCCCGAGCATGTTTGCAGGTTGAAGAAAGCCTTGTATGGCTTAAAGCAAGCACCAAGAGCATGGTCTGACAAGATTTCTGAATATCTTGTCACTATTGGCTTTCATGTAGCCAATGCAGATTTCTCGCTGTATGTGAGACATGGTGATAGAGGAGTTGTGCTTGTCGTCATCTATGTAGATGACTTGATCATTACGGGGGACCATGATGCAGAGATCTTTGATGTAAAGATCTTGCTTAGACAGAAGTTCGAGATGAAGGATCTGGGGGAGCTCAGATATTTCTTGGGCATTGAGGTGATTAGGTCACCACATGGTATTGGATTACTGCAGAGACAGTATGGCTTGGACATGTTGTCCAAGTATGGTATGACAGGCTGTAAGCCTATTTCTGTGCCATTGGATCAGAATGGCAAGTTGAGTGCAGACTCAGGAGAGATCTTGGAGGATCCTACTATGTATAGGAGCATAGTAGGAAGCTTGATCTACATGACGATCACCAGACCAGATTTGAGTTATGCTGTTGGGTTGGTGAGTCAGTTTATGCAGGTTCCACGGAAACCGCATTTAGATGCAGTGAGACGCATACTGAGGTATGTGAGGTCTACTTTGCATTGTGGACTATTCTATGAGACTGGGACAGAGATATGTGTACATGGGTACACAGATGCTGATTGGGCTGGTAGTATCTCAGACAGAAGATCTACCAGCGGATTCATGTTTTCTTTGGGGAGTGCTGCTGTGACTTGGAGCAGCAAGAAGCAGCCTACGGTTGCTCTATCGAGTACAGAGGCCGAGTACAGAGGAGCTGCTATGGCAGCATGTGAGGTAGCTTGGTTGAGAAAGCTACTTGCAGATTTGGGTCTGTCAGTGGATAGACAAGTTGTCATTTTCTGTGACAACATTAGTAGTATACAGTTGGCCAGGAACCCAGTCTTTCATGCTCGTACGAAGCACATAGAGGTCCACTACCACTTCGTGAGAGAGAAGGTCTTGGCAGGAGACCTTGACCTTGTTTATGTCAGCACAAAGGATCAGGTAGCTGACATCTTCACCAAAGCATTGGGTACAGAGAAGCTCCGCAGATTCAGGGCTTCGCTTGGTGTACATGAGATGGAGTTGAGCTCGAGGGGGAGTGTTGAGATATCGAGCTCTAGTGAGGCGGTGGACACTGATGACCCGCCTGGGGGATAGGCCCCACACTTACACCACTGGCATGGTTGGTGAGATCTTGGGTGATATGCGGCCAGTGGGATGACAGGCTGTGTGACAGCCATTCTAGAGACTGGCATAGTTATAGCGCCAGCTCATTTAGTCGGGTTCACACTATAGAGAACCCGTGTATGTATTGGTTGAGTACCCTTCATATTATTGTGTACTCTTATCTTGTATATGGTGTGTTGAGTGTTGAGTAGAGAAGAAGAAGATTTTCAGCCTCTCACCTTGTGTGTTCTCTATTAGGGTTTTGTGAGTGTGTGTGTGTGCTTGCAAGAGCTCAAGCTCTCTTCCCCCCTGCATCTTTTCATGGGGGTGGGATGGTATGGGGAAGGCCTCGATTTTCCATAGACTCTTAAGCACCAAGAGACTTGCAAAGTTTGGTTTCCATCGAAGCATGTTTGGGTACGATGGTATGGGAAAGGCCCCCATTTTCCATGGCCTCGTAAGCACCAAGAGACTTGAAAAATCCACACTAGACGCGAATAACTAACTCGACCACGCTCCGATCATGACCAGACTTTGCAACCATGTGGGAGGAGCCCACCCCCACATGCTTGCAAAGTTTGGTTCCCATCGGAGCATGTTTGGGTATGATGGTATGGGGAAGGCCCGGATTTTCCATGGCCTCCTAAGCACCAAGAGACTTGAGAAATCCACGCTAGGGGCTAATTACCAATCCAAACATGCTCCGATTCTGACCAAACTTTGCAAGCATATGGGGGTGGGTCCCTTCCACATGCTTGCAAAGTTTGGTTCCCATTGGAGCATGTTTGGGTACGATGATATGGGGAAGGCCCGGATTTTCCATGGTCTCTTAAGCACCAAGAGACTTGAAAACTCTGCACTGGACCCGAACATGTTTCGATCATGACCAATTTTTACAATCATGTGGGAGGGGCCCACATCCACATGCTTGGAAAGTTTGGTCCCACCCATCAGAGCATGTTTGGGTACGATGGTATGCGGAAGGCCCGGATTTTCCATGGCCTCTTAAGCACCAAGAGACTTGAAAAATCTACATTGGGCACTCATTACAAATCAAAACATGCTCCGATTGTGATTAAACTTTACAACCATGTGGGGGCGGGCCCCTCCCACATGCTTGCAAAGTTTGGGGTGGGCCCCTCCCAAATGCTTGCAAAGTTTGCTTCCCATCGAAGCATGTTTGGGTACGATGGTATGGGGAAGGCCCGGATTTTCCATGGCCTCAAGAGCACCAAGAGACTTGAAAAATCCACACTGGGCGCTAATTACCAATCCAAACATGCTCTGATTTTTACCAAACTTTGCAAGCATGTGGGGGTGGGCCCCTTCCACATGCTTGCAAAGTTTGGTTCCCATTGAGGCATGTTTGGGTACGATGATATGGGGAAGACCCGGATTTTCCATGGCCTCTTAAGCACCAAGAGACTTGAAAACTCTGCACTAACCCGAACATGTTTCGAGCATGACCAATTTTTATAATCATGTGGGAGGGGCCAACATCCACATGCTTGGAAAGTTTGGCCCACCCATCAGAGCATGTTTGGGTACGATGGTATGGGGAAGGCCCAGATTTTCTATGGCCTCTTAAGCGCCAAGAGACTTGAAAAATCCACATTGGGCACTCATTATTACAAATCAAATCATGCTCCGATTGTGACCAAACTTTACAAGCATGTGGGGGTGGGCCCCTCCCACATGCTTCCAAAGTTCGGGGTGGGCCCCTCCCAAATGCTTGCAAAGTTTACTTCCCATCGAAGCATGTTTGGGTACGATGGTATGGGGAAGGCCTGGATTTTCCATGGCCTCAAGAGCACCAAGAGACTTGAAAAATCCACACTGGGCGCTAATTACCAATTCAAACTTGCTCCGGTTGTGACCAAACTTTGCAAGCATGTGGGAGGGACCCACTCCCACATGCTTGCAAAGTTTGGTCCGCATCGGAGCATGTTTGCGTACGATGGTATGGGGAAAACCAGGACTTTCCATGGCCGCTTAAGCACCAAGAGACTTGAAAAATCCGTATTGGGCACTAATTTTCAATCCAAACATGCTCCGATTGTGACCAAACTTTGCAAGCATCGGACCATGTTTGGGTACGATGGTATGGGGAAGACCCGGATTTTCCATGGTCTCAAGAGCACCAAGAGACTTGAAGAATCCACACGCGTGGGCGGTAATTACCAGTTCAAACATGCTCCGGTTGTGACCAAACTTTGCAAGCATGTGGGAGGGGCCCACTCCCACATGCTTGCAAAGTTTGGAGCATGTTTGGGTACAATGGTATGGGGAAGGCCCGGATTTTCCATGGCCTCTTAAGCACCAAGAGACTTGAAAAATCTGCATTGAGCACTAATTTTCAATCCAAAGACGCTCCGATTGTGACCACACTTTGCAAGCATGTGGGGGTGGTCCCCTCCCACATGCTTTCAAAGTTTTGTTCCCATCGAAGCATGTTTGGGTACGATGGTATGGGGAAGGCCCCGATTTTCCATGGCCTTGTAAGCACCAAGAGACATGAAAAATCCGCACTGGGCGCGAATAAGTAACCCGACCACGCTCCGATCATGACCAAACTTTCCAAGCATGTGGGAGGGGCCCACCCCCACATGCTTGCAAAGTTTGGTTGCCATCGGAACATGTTTGGGTATGATGGTATGGGGAAGGCGCAGATTTTCCATGGCCTCCTAAGCACCAAGAGACTTGAGAAATCCACACTAGGGGCTAATTACCAATCCAAACATGCTCCGATTCTGACCAAACTTTGCAAGCATGTGGGGGTGGGCCCCTTCCACATGCTTGCAAGGTTTGGTTCCTATTGGAGCATGTTTGGGTACGATGATATGGCGAAGGCTCGGATTTTCCATGGCCTCTTAACCACCAAGAGACTTGAAAACTCTGCACTGGGCGCTAATCACTAACCCGAACATGCTCCGATCATTACCAATTTTTGCAAGCATGTGGGAGGGGCCCACATCCACATGTTTGAAAAGTTTGGTCCCACCCATCGGAGCATATTTGGGTACGATGGTATGGGGAAGGCCCGGATTTTCCATGGCCCCTTAAGCACCAAGAGACTTGAAAAATCCACACTGGGCACTCATTACAAATCAAAACATGCTCCGATTGTGATTAAACTTTACAAGAATGTGGGGGCAGGCCCCTCCCACATGCTTGCAAAGTTTGGGGTGGGCCCCTCCCAAATGCTCGCAAAGTTTGCTTCCCATCGAAGCATGTTTGGGTACGATGGTATGGGGAAGGCCCGGATTTTCCATGGCCTCAAGAGCACCAAGAGACTTGAAAAATCCACACTGGGCACTAATTACCAATTCAAACTTGCTCCGGTTGTGACCAAACTTTGCAAGCATGTGGGAAGGGCCCACTCCCACATGCTTGCAAAGTTCGGAGCATGTTTGGGTACGATCGTATGGGGAAGGCCAGGACTTTCCATGGCCGCTTAAGCACCAAGAGACTTGAAAATTCCGCATTGGGCACTAATTTTCAATCCAAACATGCTCCGATTGTGACCAAACTTTGCAAGCATCAGACCATGTTTCGGTACGATGGTATGGTGAAGGCCCCGATTTTACATGGCCTCGTAAGCACCAAGAGACTTGAAAAATCCGCACTGGGGGCAAATTACTAACCCGACCACCCGATCATGACCAAACTTTGCAAGCATGTGGGAGGGGCCCACCCCCACATAATTGCAAAGTTTGGTCTCCATCGGAGCATGTTTGGGTACGATGGTATGGGGAAGGCCCGGATTTTCCATGGACTCAAGAGCACCAAGAGACTTGAAAAATCCACACTCGTGGGCGGTAATTACCAATTCAAACATGCTTCAGTTGTGACCAAACTTTGCAAGGATGTGCGAGGGGCCCACTCCCACATGCTTGCAAAGTTTGGTCCCCATAGGAGCATGTTTGGGTACAATGGTATGGGGAAGGCCCGGATTTTCCATGGCCTCTTAAGCGCCAAGAGACTTGAAAAATCTGCATTGAGCACTAATTTTCAATCCAAACATGCTCCGTTTGTGACCACACTTTGCAAACATGTGGGGGTGGGCCCCTCCCACATGCTTTCAAAGTTTGGTTCCCATCGAAGCATGTTTGGGTACGATGGTATGGGGAAGGCCCCGATTTTCCATGGCCTTGTAAGCACCAAGAGACTTGAGAAATCCACACTGGGGGCTAATTAGCAATCCAAACATGCTCCGATTCTGACCAAACTTTGCAAGCATGTGGGGGTGGGCCCCTTCCACATACTTGCAAATTTTGGTTCCCATTGGAGCATGGTTGGGTATGATGATATGGGGAAGGCCCGGATTTTACATGGCCTCTTAAGCACCAAGAGACTTGAAAACTCTGCACTGGGCGCTATTTACTAACCCGAACATGCTCCGATCATGACCAATTTTTGCAAGCATGTGGGAGGGGCCCACATCCACAAGCTTGGAAAGTTTGGTCCCACCCATCAGAGCATGTTTGGGTACGATGGTATGGGGAAGGCCCGGATTTTCCATGGCCTCTTAAGCACCAAGAGACTTGAAAAATCCACGTTGGGCACTAATTACAAATCCAAACATACTCCGATTGTGATCAAACTTTGCAAGAATGTGGCGGTGGGCCCCTCCCATGTGCTTCCAAAGTTTGGTTTCCATCGGACCATGTTTGGGTACGATGGTATGGGGAAGACCCGGATTTTCCATGGCCTCAAGAGCACCAAAAGACTTGAAAAATCCAAACTGGTGGGGCGATAATTACCAATTCAAACATGCTCTGGTTGTGACCAAACTTTACAATCATGTGCGAGGGGCCCACTCCCAAATGCTTGCAAAGTTTGGTCCCCATCGGAGCATGTTTGGGTACAATGGTATGGGGAAGGCCTCGATTTTCCATGGCCTCTTAAGCACGAAGAGACTTGAAAAATCTGCATTGAGTACTAATTTTGAATCCAAACATGCTCCGATTGTGACCACACTTTGCAAGAATGTGGGGGTGGGCCCCTCCCACATGCTTGCAAAGTTTGGTTCCCATCGAAGCATGTTTGGGTATGAAGGTATGGGGAAGGCCCCAATTTTCCATGGCCTCGTAAGCACCAAGAGACTTGAAAAATCCGCACTGGGCGCGAATAACTAACTCGACCACGCTCCGATCATGACCAAACTTTGCAAGCATGTGAAAGGAGCCCACCCCCACATGCTTGCAAAGTTTAGCATGTTTGGGTATGATGGTATGGGGAAGGCCCGGATTTTCCATGGCCTCCTAAGCACCAAGAGACTTGAGAAATCCACACTGGGGGCTAATTACCAATCCAAACATGCTCCGATTCTGACCAAACTTTGCAAGCATGTGGGGGTGGGTCCCTTCCACATGTTTGCAAAGTTTGGTTCCCATTGGAGCATGTTTGGGTACGATGATATGGGGAAGGCCCAGATTTTCCATGGCCTCTTAAGCACCAAGAGACTTGAAAACTCTGCACTGGGGGCTAATTACTAACCCGACATGTTTTGATCATGACCAATTTTTACAATGATGTGGGAGGGGCCCACATCCACATGCTTGGAAAGTTGGGTCCCATCCATCAAAGCATGTTTGGGTACGATGGTATGGGGAAGGCCCGGATTTTCCATAGCCTCTTGAGCACCAAGAGACTTGAAAAATCCACATTGGGCACTCATTATTACAAATCGAAGCATGCTTCGATTGTGACCAAACTTTACAAGCATGTGGGGGTGGGCCCCTCCCACATGCTTCCAAAGTTCAGGGTGGGCCCCTCCCAAATGCTTGCAAAGTTTCCTTCCCATCGAAGCATGTTTGGGTACGATGGTATGGAGAAGGCCTGGATTTTCCATGGCCTCAAGAGCACCAAGAGACTTGAAAAATCCACACTGGGCGCTAATTACCAATTCAAACTTGCTCCGGTTGTGACCAAACTTTGCAAGCATGTGGGAGGGGCCCACTCCCACATGCGTGCAAAGTTTGGTCCGCATCGGAGCATGTTTGGGTACGATGGTATAGGGAAGGCCAGGACTTTCCATGGCCGCTTAAGCACCAAGAGACTTGAAAAATCCGCATTGGGCACTAATTCTCAATCCAAACATGCTCCGATTGTGACCAAACTTTGCAAGCATAGGACCATGTTTGAGTACGATGGTATGGGGAAGGCCCGGATTTTCCATGGTCTCAAGAGCACCAAGAGACTTGAAAAATCCACACGCGTGGGCGGTAATTACCAATTCAAACATGCTCCGGTTGTGACCAGACTTTGCAAGCATGTGGGAGGGGCCCACTCCCACATGCTTGCAAAGTTTGGTCCCCATCGGAGCATGTTTGGGTACAATGGTATGGGGAAGGCCCGGATTTTCCATGGCCTCTTAAGCACCAAGAGACTTGAAAAATCTGCATTGAACACTAATTTTCAATTCAAAGATGCTCCGATTGTGACCACACTTTGCAAGCATGTGGGGGTGGTCCCCTCCCACATGCTTTCAAAGTTTGGTTCCCATCAAAGCATGTTTGGGTACGATGGTATGGGGAAGGCACCGATATTCCATGGCCTTGTAAGCACCAAGAGACTTGAAAAATCCGCACTGGGCGCGAATCAGTAACCCTCTGCATTGAGCACTAATTTTGAATCCAAACATGCTCCGATTGTGACCACACTTTGCAAGAATGTGGGGGTGGGCCCCTCCCACATGCTTGCAAAGTTTGGTTTCCATCGAAGCATGTTTGGGTACGATGGTATGGGAAAGGCCCCGATTTTCCATGGCCTCGTAAGCACCAAGAGACTTGAAAAATCTGCACACTGGGCACGAATAACAAACTCGACCACCCTCCGATCATGACCAGACTTTGGAAGCATGTGGGAGGAGCCCACCCTTACATGCTTGCAAAGTTTGGTTCCCATCGGAGCATGTTTGGGTATGATGGTATGGCAAAGGCCCGGATTTTCCATGGCCTCCTAAGCACCAAGAGACTTGAGAAATCCACACTGGGGGCTAATTACCAATCCAAACATGCTCTAATTCTGACCAAACTTTGCAAGCATGTGGGGGTGGGTCCCTTCCACATGCTTGCAAAGTTTGGTTCCCATTGGAGCATGTTTGGGTACGATGATATGGGGAAGGCCCAGATTTTCCATGGCCTCTTAAGCACCAAGAGAATTGAAAACTCTGCACTGGGCTCTAATTACTAACCCGAACATGTTTCGATCATGACCAATTTTTACAATCATGTGGGAGGGGCCCACATCCACATGCTTGGAAAGTTTAGTCCCACCCATCAGAGCATGTTTGGGTACGATGGTATGGGGAAGGCCCGGATTTTCCATGGCCTCTTAAGCACCAAGAGACTTGAAAAATCCACATTGGGCACTCATTATTACAAATCGAAGCATGCTCCGATTGTGACCAAACTTTACAAGCATGTGGGGGTGGGCCCCTCCCACATGCTTCCCAAAGTTCGGGGTGGGCCCGTCCCAAATGCTTGCAAAGTTTGCTTCCCATCGAAGCATGTTTGGGTACGATGGTATGGGGAAGGCCTGGATTTTCCATGGCCTCAAGAGCACCAAGAGACTTGAAAAATCCACACTGGGCGCTAATTACCAATTCAAACTTGCTCCGGTTGTGACCAAACTTTGCAAGCATGTGGGAGGGGCCCACTCCCACATGCTTGCAAAGTTTGGTCCGCATCGGAGCATGTTTGGGTACGATGGTATGGGGAAGGCCAGGACTTTCCATGGCCGCTTAAGCACCAAGAGACTTGAAAAACGCATTGGG
Source organism: Cibotium barometz (assembly GCF_041138505.1). NCBI lineage: Eukaryota > Viridiplantae > Streptophyta > Polypodiopsida > Cyatheales > Cibotiaceae > Cibotium > Cibotium barometz. The sequence continues at coordinate 51,207,245 of NC_141060.1, forward strand.
CACTAATTCTCAATCCAAACATGCTCCGATTGTGACCAAACTTTGCAAGCATCGGACCATGTTTGGGTACGATGGTATGGGGAAGGCCCGGATTTTCCATGACACCAAGAGACTTGAAAAATCCACACACGTGGGCGATAATTACCAATTCAAACATGCTCCGGTTGTGACCAAACTTTGCAAGCATGTGGGAGGGGCCCACTCCCACATGCTTGCAAAGTTTGGTCCCCATCGGAGCATGTTTGGGTACAATGGTATGGGGAAGGCCCGGATTTCCCATGGCCTCTTAAGCACCAAGAGACTTGAGAAATATGCATTGAGCACTAATTTTCAATCCAAAGATGCTCCGATTGTGACCACACTTTGCAAGCATGTGGGGGTGGTCCCCTCCCACATGCTTTCAAAGTTTGCTTCCCATCGAAGCATGTTTGGGTACGATGGTATGGGGAAGGCCCCGATTTTCCATGGCCTTGTAAGCACCAAGAGACTTGAAAAACCTGCACTGGGCGCGAAAAAGTAACCCGACCACGCTCCGATCATGACCAAACTTTGCAAGCATGTGGGAGGGGCCCACCCCCACATGCTTGCAAAGTTTGGTTCCCATCGGAGCATATTTGGGTACGATGGTATGGGGAAGGCCCGGATTTTCCATGGCCTCTTAAGCACCAAGAGACTTGAAAAATCCACATTGGGCACTCATTACAAATCGAAACATGCTCCGATTGTGACCAAACTTTACAAGCATGTGGGGGCAGCCCCTCCCACATGCTTGCAAAGTTTGGGATGGGCCCCTCCTAAATGCTTGCAAAGTTTGCTTCCCATCGATTCCCATCGAAGCATGTTTGGGTACGATGGTATGGGGAAGGCCCGGATTTTCCATGGCCTCAAGAGCACCAAGAGACTCAAAAATCCACACTGGGCGCTAATTACCAACTCAAACTTGCTCCGGTTGTGACCAAACTTTGCAAGCATGTGGAAAGGGTGGCCTCTTAAGCACCAAGAGACTTGAAAAATCTGCATTGAGCACTAATATTCAATCCAAACATGCTCCGATTGTGACCACACTTTGCAAGCATGTGGGGGTGGGCCCCTCCAACATGCTTTCAAAGTTTGGTTCCCATCGAAGCATGTTTGGGTACGATGGTATGGGGAAGGCCCCGATTTTCCATGGCCTTGTAAGCACCAAGAGACTTGAGAAATCCACACTGGGGGCTAATTAGCAATCCAAACATGCTCCGATTCTGACCAAACTTTGCAAGCATGTGGGGGTGGGCCCCTTCCACATACTTGCAAATTTTAGTTCCCTTTGGAGCATGGTTCGGTACGATGATATGGGGAAGGCCCGGATTTTCCATGGCCTCTTAAGCACCAAGAGACTTGAAAACTCTGCACTGGGCGCTAATTACTAACCTGAACATGCTCCGATCATGACCAATTTTTGCAAGCATGTGGGAGGGGCCCACATCCACAAGCTTGGAAAGTTTGGTCCCACCAACCAGAGCATGTTTGGGTACGATGGTATGGGGAAGGCCCGGATTTTCCATGGCCTCTTAAGCACCAAGAGACTTGAAAAATCCACGTTGGGCACTAATTACAAATCCAAACATACTCCGATTGTGATCAAACTTTGCAAGAATGTGGCGGTGGGCCCCTCCCATGTGCTTGCAAAGTTTGGTTTCCATCGGACCATGTTTGGGTACGATGGTATGGGGAAGACCCGGATTTTCCATGGCTTCAAGAGCACCAAAAGACTTGAAAAATCCACACTGGTGGGGCGATAATTACCAATTCAAACATGCTCTGGTTGTGACCAAACTTTACAAGCATGTGGGAGGGGCCCAGTCCCACATGCTTGCAAAGTTTGGTCCCCATCGGAGCATGTTTGGGTACAATGGTATGGGGAAGGCCTCGATTTTCCATGGCCTCTTAAGCACGAAGAGACTTGAAAAATCTGCATTGAGTACTAATTTTGAATCCAAACATGCTCCGATTGTGACCACACTTTGCAAGAATGTGGGGGTGGGCCCCTCCCACATGCTTGCAAAGTTTGGTTTCCATCGAAGCATGTTTGGGTATGAAGGTATGGGGAAGGCCCCGATTTTCCATGGCCTCGTAAGCACCAAGAGACTTGAAAAATCCGCACTGGGCGCGAATAACTAACTCGACCACGCTCCGATCATGACCAAACCTTGCAAGCATGTGGAAGGAGCCCACCCCCACATGCTTGCAAAGTTTGGTTCCCATCGGAGCATGTTTGGGTATGATGGTATGGGGAAGGTCCGGATTTTCCATGGCCTCCTAAGCACCAAGAGACTTGAGAAATCCACACTCGGGGCTAATTACCAATCCAAACATGCTCCGATTCTGACCAAACTTTGCAAGCATGTGGGGGTGGGTCCCTTCCACATGTTTGCAAAGTTTGGTTCCCATTGGAGCATGTTTGGGTACGATGATATGGGGAAGGCCCGGATTTTCCATGGCCTCTTAAGCACCAAGAGACTTGAAAACTCTGCACTGGGGGCTAATTACTAACCCGAACATGTTTCGATCATGACCAATTTTTACAATGATGTGGGAGGGGCCCACATCCACATGCTTGGAAAGTTGGGTCCCACCCATCAGAGCATGTTTGGGTACGATGGTATGGGGAAGGCCCGGATTTTCCATAGCCTCTTAAGCACCAAGAGACTTGAAAAATCCTCATTGGGCACTCATTATTACAAATCGAAGCATGCTTCGATTGTGACCAAACTTTACAAGCATGTGGGGGTGGGCCCCTCCCACATGCTTCCAAAGTTCAGGGTGGGCCCCTCCCAAATGCTTGCAAAGTTTCCTTCCCATCGAAGCATGTTTGGGTACGATGGTATGGAGAAGGCCTGGATTTTCCATGGCCTCAAGAGCACCAAGAGACTTGAAAAATCCACACTGGGCGCTAATTACCAATTCAAACTTGCTCCGGTTGTGACCAAACTTTGCAAGCATGTGGGAGGGGCCCACTCCCACATGCGTGCAAAGTTTGGTCCGCATCGGAGCATGTTTGGGTACGATGGTATAGGGAAGGCCAGGACTTTCCATGGCCGCTTAAGCACCAAGAGACTTGAAAAATCCGCATTGGGCACTAATTCTCAATCCAAACATGCTCCGATTGTGACCAAACTTTGCAAGCATAGGACCATGTTTGAGTACGATGGTATGGGGAAGGCCCAGGTTTTCCATGGTCTCAAGAGCACCAAGAGACTTGAAAAATCCACACGCGTGGGCGGTAATTACCAATTCAAACATGCTCCGGTTGTGACCAGACTTTGCAAGCATGTGGGAGGGGCCCACTCCCACATGCTTGCAAAGTTTGGTCCCCATCGGAGCATGTTTGGGTACAATGGTATGGGGAAGGCCCGGATTTTCCATGGCCTCTTAAGCACCAAGAGACTTGAAAAATCTGCATTGAGCACTAATTTTCAATCCAAAGATGCTCCGATTGTGACCACACTTTGCAACCATTGTTGAGATATCGAGCTCTAGTGAGGCGGTGGACACTGATGACCCGCCTGGGGGATAGGCCCCACACTTACACCACTGGCATGGTTGGTGAGATCTTGGGTGATATGCAGCCAGTGGGATGACAGGCTGTGTGACAGCCACTCTAGAGACCGGCATAGTTATAGCGCCAGCTCATTTAGTCGGGTTCACACTATAGAGAACCCGTGTATGTATTGGTTGAGTACCTTTCATATTATTGTGTACTCTTATCTTTGTATATGGTGTGTTGAGTGTTGAGTAGAGAAGAAGAAGATTTTCAGCCTCTCACCTTGTGTGTTCTCTATTAGGGTTTTGTGAGTGTGTGTGTGTGCTTGCAAGAGCCCAAGCTCTCTTCCCCCCTGCATCTTTTCATGGTATCAGAGCCTGGTTCGTGCTAAGGGCTGAGCTGCAAGCAAGAGAACCACAGGAAGCGGTACGAGGGTAAGAGCTTCAACTACTCTTCCCTATTGTGTTGGTGACTACACCCTTGTCGGGAGCTCTACGGGAGGCACCGGCAAACGATCTCCGATTGAGGAGCTTTCTTCGCGGGAGTGAAGCTATAGGGCAACTATACAGTCCTTCAGACTACAATTTCCGGGCCGGAAACGCGTTTCGGGCGCGTCAGGACCTCCGTTTTTCAGAAAGCAGGCGATTTCGAGCACTGTGGGTAAGTCATCGATTCTCTGCAGAACTCTGTTTTAAGAACTGCAGGAAGACAGAATTACTGTGCAGACACTGTGGGTGCTGCAAGAGGTCTACAGTTGCCATTGGGTGTATGTATGTGCATTGAGGTCACTGGTTGTGACATTTAAGAGTACTGCAGTACCGCTGTGCAGAAAATACAGCAGTTGTGCAGAAAAACCAGAGTGCAGTTTCTGGTAAAATTGTGTGTTTGGCAAGATGTCTAATGATGGCATAACACAGATTGTGGCTGAGAAGCTGGACAAGAATAACTTCCATGCTTGGAGGTTCAGGTTGACAAATTTCCTGATGGGAAAAGGCTATTGGGACTACATAGAAGGTGAGCATGAAGAGGCACCGGAGATACTGGATATAAATCCGACTGCTGCAGATGTGAAAGAGTTCAAAGACTGGAACCAAGGAGCCAGGAAGGTTATGTATTGGCTTTCCATTAGTATACAGGACACCATGATTGGGCACATTCAGGATGCCAAGTCCCCCAAGGAGGCATGGGACACCTTGGTAAAGCTTTATGAAACAAATACCAAGGCACGTAAGATACAGTTGAAGAATGAGCTTCATACTGTGGAGAAAAAGAGCATGTCTGTGAATGACTATGCATTGAAGATAAAGGGTATTGTGGAATCCCTTGCATCTATTGGTGTGTCAGTAGATGATGATGACAAGGTGGAAGTCTGTCTACGTGGTCTCGGGCCACAATACAAGGCGTTCAAGACGTCTATTCAGACTCGGGAAAACATTCCCAACTTTACAGATTTGGTGTCTATGCTGATTATCAAAGAGAAGAGCTTGGGTGAAGACCAACAATCTTCACAAAGCAAAAACAGTTAAGAGCATTAGGCCTTCTACACGAGTTCAGGAAGAGGACGAGGTAGAGGAGGCCGTGGACGCGGTCAAGGAGGTGGCCAAACAGGTAATCAGAATTTTGGATAGCAGCAGCAACAGCAACAACAGTCCCAGAATCAACAACAACAACACGCAGGTGGAAGAGGCAAATTCAGAGGCAGGGGGGGTCAAAGAGGCCGTGGAAATTGGCAAAGGCAATATAATGATGCACGTGAATGCTATTATTGTGGTAAGCCTGGACATGTGCAGTCAAAATGTTATAAGAAGCAGGCTGACATGCAAAATGGGAAAGTGCAGCAAAACAACTATGCATCCTCAAGCAGAAATAATGAGGACAATGAAAGGTTGTTTGTTATGCAGCATGTTGTGAATGCCATGTCTGAAAATGTTGATGCAGCACAAAAAGATAATGTATGGTATGTGGATTCAGGCGCTTCGAACCACATGACGAGTCATGGAGAGTGGTTCAAGGAGATGAAGAACCCGGAAAGACCAGGTTTTGTGGAAACAGGGGATGACACTGCTCATCCAATTGCCCACGTTGGAGATGTGCCATTGTCTATGCAGGATGGCAAAGTGAAGTACCTTGCAGATGTACTTCATGTACCGAACATAACAAAGAATCTGGTTTCAGTTGACCAGATGATTGAGCAGGGTTTGCAGGTTCGGTTTAACCCTGATGGGTGTTATGTTGAAGATTTCAAAGACAAGTGCAGGTTGGTTGCAAAAGGCAACAGAGTGGGCAGAATGTTCACGTTGAATGTAGACATGCCTGAAATGAGTGCTGCGATGTTTGCAAATGGTTCAGGAGTTGTTGCAGACACAGACATATGGCATAAAAGAATTGGACATGTAAATGTGCAGAGATTGAAGTCTATGCAAACAAAAGGAATTGTGACAGGGCTGCAAAAATTTAAAGTGGAAGGTATGCAGAAAATATGTGAAGCATGCCAATTTGGGAAGCAAACAAAGCATGTGTTTCCACGTAACAGATATGTGAGCAGAAATGCACTAGATGTTGTGCATTCAGATGTATGGGGTCCTACGAAGACCGTGTCTATGGGAGGCTGCAGGTACTATGTCACTTTCATTGATGACCACACAAGGAAAGTGTGGGTATATTTCATGAAGGAGAAGAGTGAGGTTTTCACTCACTTTCAGAATTTCAGAGTTTTGGTTGAAAATCAAACAGGAAAATATGTACAGTGCCTAAGGTCAGATGGAGGGGGAGAATATTTCTCCAATGAGTTCTCTGAATTTTTGAAGAAGAATGGAATTCGGAGACAGTATACATGCAGATACACTCCGCAGCAAAATGGAGTTGCTGAGCGGAAAAACAGGCACATTGCTGAGATTGCGCGGGCATTGATGGAAGAGAAAAATATGCCGCATTGCTATTGGGCTGAGGCTGTTTCTACAGCAGTATACATCATGAACAGGACTCCAACTGCAGCCATACATGATGTAACTCCAGAGGAGAGGTTTACTGGCAGAAAACCATATTTGTCTCATCTGAAAGTCTTTGGATGCATTGCATATGTGCATGTGCCAGATGAGCTGAGAACTAAGCTGGATCCAAAAGCTGAAAAATGTGTGTTTATTGGATATTCCCTTGAGCAAAAGGGATACAGGTGTTATAACCCTGCTACACGTGAGTTGAGGGTAAGCAGGGATGTTGTTTTTGATGAGATGAGCAGCTGGTATGCTGCTGAAAAAGAAGCTGTTGGGGCTGATGTGAGTGGAAGTGTGGTTGCACAGAATACAGGTCAGCAATCACAGTCTTTGAGTGGACCAGGAGAGTCCTCATCTAGTGGGTCTGCTGATAGACCATGGAGTGGCAGGCTGCGTCATAATACCAGCCCTGCAAATGTGATTAGTACATCACGTAAAGGAAAAGAGAAAGTGGTTGAGCCCCTTGGTATGCCTGACTTTTCTGCAGGGCATTCTCATGTTGATGGAGAGTCTAGTGGCTCAGATATGAGTCTTGATGAGGAGCTTGGGATCCCAGCTATGAGAACACCTGGTGTAAAGAAGGCTATGGAAGCCATGAATGAAAAGCTGCGAAGATCAGGGAGAGTGAAGAACCTTGTGCAGAGATTTACATATGATGGTTATGTGGCACATCACTATGCATATATGGCAAAGGTTGTGCAGGTTGTTGAGCCCACATGCATTGATGAGGCTGTTGGAAATGTGTGTTGGGAGAAAGCTATGGATGAGGAGATGGATGCACTATATGGAAATGAAACTTGGGATTTAGTGCAATTGCCAGAAGGCAAGAAAGCCATTGGATGCAAGTGGGTGTACAAAGTTAAACATAACAGTGATGGAAGCATAAACAGGTACAAGGCTAGATTGGTAGCCAAAGGATATGCGCAGACATATGGGATTGATTATGAGGAAACTTTCAGCCCAGTTGCCAAGATGGCAACGGTGAGAGTTGTGATAGCAGTGGCTGCATCAAAGCAATGGTCTTTACATTAGATGGATGTAAAGAATGCATTCTTGCATGGGGATTTGCAAGAAGAGGTGTATATGTTGCAGCCACTTGGTTATGAGGATGTGGGTCACCCCGAGCATGTTTGCAGGTTGAAGAAAGCCTTGTATGGCTTAAAGCAAGCACCAAGAGCATGGTCTGACAAGATTTCTGAATATCTTGTCACTATTGGCTTTCATGTAGCCAATGCAGATTTCTCATTGTATGTGAGACATGGTGATAGAGGGGTTGTGCTTGTTGTCATCTATGTAGATGACTTGATCATTACGGGGGACCATGATGCAGAGATCTTTGATGTAAAGATCTTGCTTAGACAGAAGTTCGAGATGAAGGATCTGGGGGAGCTCAGATATTTCTTGGGCATTGAGGTGATTAGGTCACCACATGGTATTGGATTACTGCAGAGACAGTATGGCTTGGACATGTTGTCCAAGTATGGTATGACAGGCTGTAAGCCTATTTCTGTGCCATTGGATCAGAATGGCAAGTTGAGTGCAGATTCAGGAGAGATCTTGGAGGATCCTACTATGTACAGACGCATAGTAGGAAGTTTGATCTACATGACGATCACCAGACCAGATTTGAGCTATGCTGTTGGGTTGGTGAGTCAGTTTATGCAGGTTCCACGGAAACCGCATTTGGATGCAGTGAGACGCATACTGAGGTATGTGAGGTCTACTTTGCATTGTGGACTATTCTATGAGACTGGGACAGAGATATGTGTACATGGGTACACAGATGCTGATTGGGCTGATAGTATCTCAGACAGAAGATCTACCAGTGGATTCATGTTTTCTTTGGGGAGTGCTGCTGTGACTTGGAGCAGCAAGAAGCAGCCTACGGTTGCTCTATCCAGTACAGAGGCCGAGTATAGAGGAGCTACTATGGCAGCATGTGAGGTAGCTTGGTTGAGAAAGCTACTTGCAGATTTGGGTCTATCAGTGGATAGACAGGTTGTCATTTTCTGTGACAACATTAGCAGTATACAGTTGGCCAGGAACCCAGTCTTTCATGCTCGTACGAAGCACATAGAGGTCCACTACCACTTCGTCAGAGAGAAGGTCTTGGCAGGAGACCTTGACCTTGTTTATGTCAACACAGAGGATCAGGTAGCTGACATCTTCACCAAAGCATTGGGTACAGAGAAGCTCCGCAGATTCAGGGCTTTGCTTGGTGTACATGAGATGGAGTTGAGCTCGAGGGGGAGTGTTGAGATATCGAGCTCTAGTGAGGCGGTGGACACTGATGACCCGCCTGGGGGATAGACCCCACACTTACACCACTGGCTTGGTGAGATCTTGGGTGATATGCAGCCAGTGGGATGACAGGCTGTGTGACAGCCACTCTAGAGACCGGCATAGTTATAGCGCCAGCTCATTTAGTCGGGTTCACACTATAGAGAACCCGTGTATGTATTGGTTGAGTACCTTTCATATTATTGTGTACTCTTATCTTTGTATATGGTGTGTTGAGTGTTGAGTAGAGAAGAAGAAGATTTTCAGCCTCTCACCTTGTGTGTTCTCTATTAGGGTTTTGTGAGTGTGTGTGTGTGCTTGCAAGAGCTCAAGCTCTCTTCCCCCCTGCATCTTTTCAAGCATGTGGGGGTGGTCCCCTCCCACATGCTTTCAAAGTTTGGTTCCCATCAAAGCATGTTTGGGTACGATGGTATGGGGAAGGCACCGATATTCCATGGCCTTGTAAGCACCAAGAGACTTGAAAAATCCGCACTGGGCGCGAATCAGTAACCCTCTGCATTCAGCACTAATTTTGAATCCAAACATGCTCCGATTGTGACCACACTTTGCAAGAATGTGGGGGTGGGCCCCTCCCACATGCTTGCAAAGTTTGGTTTCCATCGAAGCATGTTTGGGTACGATGGTATGGGAAAGGCCCCGATTTTCCATGGCCTCGTAAGCACCAAGAGACTTGAAAAATCTGCACACTGGGCACGAATAACTAACTCGACCACCCTCCGATCATGACCAGACTTCGCAAGCATGTGGGAGGAGCCCACCCTTACATGCTTGCAAAGTTTGGTTCCCATCGGAGCATGTTTGGGTATGATGGTATGGCAAAGGCCCGGATTTTCCATGGCCTCCTAAGCACCAAGAGACTTGAGAAATCCACACTGGGGGCTAATTACCAATCCAAACATGCTCCGATTCTGACCAAACTTTGCAAGCATGTGGGGGTGGGTCCCTTCCACATGCTTGCAAAGTTTGGTTCCCATTGGAGCATGTTTGGGTACGATGATATGGGGAAGGCCCGGATTTTCCATGGCCTCTTAAGCACCAAGAGAATTGAAAACTCTGCACTGGGCGCTAATTACTAACCCGAACATGTTTCGATCATGACCAACTTTTACAATCATGTGGGAGGGGCCCACATCCACATGCTTGGAAAGTTTAGTCCCACCCATCAGAGCATGTTTGGGTACGATGGTATGGGGAAGGCCCGGATTTTCCATGGCCTCTTAAGCACCAAGAGACTTGAAAAATCCACATTGGGCACTCATTATTACAAATCGAAGCATGCTCCGATTGTGACCAAACTTTACAAGCATGTGGGGGTGGGCCCCTCCCACATGCTTCCCAAAGTTCGGGGTGGGCCCCTCCCAAATGCTTGCAAAGTTTGCTTCCCATCGAAGCATGTTTGGGTACGATGGTATGGGGAAGGCCTGGATTTTCCATGGCCTCAAGAGCACCAAGAGACTTGAAAAATCCACACTGGGCGCTAATTACCAATTCAAACTTGCTCCGGTTGTGACCAAACTTTGCAAGCATGTGGGAGGGGCCCACTCCCACATGCTTGCAAAGTTTGGTCCGCATCGGAGCATGTTTGGGTACGATGGTATGGGGAAGGCCAGGACTTTCCATGGCCGCTTAAGCACCAAGAGACTTGAAAAATGCGCATTGGGCACTAATTCTCAATCCAAACATGCTCCGATTGTGACCAAACTTTGCAAGCATCGGACCATGTTTGGGTACGATGGTATGGGGAAGGCCCGGATTTTCCATGGTCTCAAGAGCACCAAGAGACTTGAAAAATCCACACACGTGGGCGATAATTACCAATTCAAACATGCTCCGGTTGTGACCAAACTTTTCAAGCATGTGGGAGGGGCCCACTCCCACATGCTTGCAAAGTTTGGTCCCCATGGGAGCATGTTTGGGTACAATGGTATGGGGAAGGCCCGGATTTTCCATCGCCTCTTAAGCACCAAGAGACTTGAGAAATATGCATTGAGCACTAATTTTCAATCCAAAGATGCTCCGATTGTGACCACACTTTGCAAGCATGTGGGGGTGGTCCCCTCCCACATGCTTTCACAGTTTGGTTCCCATCGAAGCATGTTTGGGTACGATGGTATGGGGAAGGCCCCGATTTTCCATGGCCTTGTAAGCACCAAGAGACTTGAAAAATCTGCACTGGGCGCGAAAAAGTAACCCGACCACGCTCCGATCATGACCAAACTTTGCAAGCATGTGGGAGGGGCCCACCCCCACATGCTTGCAAAGTTTGGTTCCCATCGGAGCATATTTGGGTACGATGGTATGGGGAAGGCCCGGATTTTATATGGCCTCTTAAGCACCAAGAGACTTGAAAAATCCACATTGGGCACTCATTACAAATCGAAACATGCTCTGATTGTGACCAAACTTTACAAGCATGTGGGGGTAGGCCCCTCCCACATGCTTGCAAAGTTTGGGATGGGCCCCTCCCAAATGCTTGCAAAGTTTGCTTCCCATCGATTCCCATCGAAGCATGTTTGGGTACGATGGTATGGGGAAGGCCCGGATTTTCCATGGCCTCAAGAGCACCAAGAGACTCGAAAATCCACACTGGGCGCTAATTACCAACTCAAACTTGCTCCAGTTGTGACCAAACTTTGCAAGCATGTGGAAAGGGCCCACTCCCACATGCTTGCAAAGTTTGGTCCCCATCAGAGCATGTTTGGGTCCGATCGTATGGGGAAGGCCAGGACTTTCCATGGCCGCTTAAGCACCAAGAGACTTGCAAAATCCACATTGGGCACTAATTTTCAATCCAAACATGCTCCGATTGTGACCAAACTTTGCAAGCATCGGACCATGTTTCGGTACGATGGTATGGTGAAGGCCTCGATTTTCCATGGCCTCGTAAGCACCAAGAGACTTGAAAAATCTGCATTGGGGACAAATTACTGACCCGACCACCCGATCATGACCAAATTACTGACCCGACCACCCGATCATGACCCCCACATCCTTGCAAAGTTTGGTCCCCATCGGAGCATGTTTGGGTACGATGGTATGGGGAAGGCCAGGATTTTCCATGTACTCGAGCACTAAGAGACTTGAAAAATCCACACTCGTGGGTGGTAATTACGAATTCAAACATGCTCCAGTTGTGACCAAACTTTGCAAGCATGTACGAGGGGCCCACTCCCACATGCTTGCAAAGTTTGGTCCCCATGGGAGCATGTTTGGGTTCAATGGTATGGGGAAGGCCCAGATTTTCCATGGCCTCTTAAGCACCAAGAGACTTGAAAAATCTGCATTGAGCACTAATTCTCAATCCAAACATGCTCCGATTGTGACCACACTTTGCAAGCATGTGGGGGTGGGTCCCTCCAACATGCTTTCAAAGTTTGGTTCCCATCGAAGCATGTTTGGGTACGATGGTATGGGGAAGGCCCCGATTTTCCATGGCCTTGTAAGCACCAAGAGACTTGAGAAATCCACACTGGGGGCTAATTAGCAATCCAAACATGCTCCGATTCTGACCAAACTTTGCAAGCATGTGGGGGTGGGCCCCTTCCACATACTTGCAAATTTTGGTTCCCATTGGAGCATGGTTGGGTACGTTGATATGGGGAAGGCCCGGATTTTCCATGGCCTCTTAAGCACCAAGAGACTTGAAAACTCTGCACTGGGCGCTAATTACTAACCCGAACATGCTCCGATCATGACCAATTTTTGCAAGCATGTGGGAGGGGCCCACATCCACAAGCTTGGAAAGTTTGGTCCCACCCATCAGAGCATGTTTGGGTACGATGGTATGGGGAAGGCCCGGATTTTCCATGGCCTCTTAAGCACCAAGAGACTTGAAAAATCCACGTTGGGCACTAATTACAAATCCAAACATACTCCGATTGTGATCAAACTTTGCAAGAATGTGGCGGTGGGCCCCTCCCATGTGCTTGCAAAGTTTGGTTTCCATCGGAGCATGTTTGGGTACGATGGTATGGGGAAGACCCAGATTTACCATGGCCTCAAGAGCACCAAAAGACTTGAAAAATCCACACTGGTGGGGAGATAATTACCAATTCAAACATGCTCTGGTTGTGACCAGACTTTACAAGCATGTAGGTGGGGACCACTCCCACATGCTTGCAAAGTTTGGTCCCCATTGGAGCATGTTTGGGTACAATGGTATGGGGAAGGCCCGGATTTTCCATGGCCTCTTAAGCACCAAGAGACTTGAAAAATCTGCATTGAGCACAAATTTTCAATCCAAAGATGCTTTGATTGTGACCACACTTTGCAAGAATGTGGGGGTGGTCCCCTCCCACATGCTTTCAAAGTTTGGTTCCCATCGAAGCATGTTTGGGTACGATGGTATGGGGAAGGCCCCGATTTTCCATAGCCTTGTAAGCACCAAGAGACTTGAAAAATCCCCACTCGGCGCGAATAAGTAACCCGACCACGCTCCGATCATGACCAAACTTTGCAAGCATGTGGGAGGGGTCCACCCCCACATGCTTGCAAAGTTTGGTTCCCATCCGGAGCATGTTTGGGTATGATCGTATGGGGAAGGCCTGGATTTTCCATGGCCTCCTAAGCACCAAGAGACTTGAGAAATCCACACTGGGGGCTAATTACCAATCCAAACATGCTCCGATTCTGACCAAACTTTGCAAGCATGTGGGGGTGGGTCCCTTCCACATGCTTGCAAAGTTTGGTTCCCATTGGAGCATGTTTGGGTACGATAATATGGGGAAGGCCCGGATTTTCCATGGCCTCTTAAGCACCAAGAGACTTGAAAACTCTGCACTGGGCGCTAATTACTAACCCGAACATGTTTCGATCATGACCAATTTTTACAATCATGTGGGAGGGACCCACATCCACATGCTTGGAAAGTTTGGTCCCACCCATCAGAGCATGTTTGGGTACGATGGTATGGGGAAGGCCCAGATTTTCTATGGCCTCTTAAGCACCAAGAGACTTGAAAACTCTGCACTGGGCACTAATTACTAACCCCAACATGTTTCGATCATGACCAATTTTTACAATCATGTGGGAGGGGCCCACATCCACATGCTTGGAAAGTTTGGTCCCACCCATCAGAGCATGTTTGGGTACGATGGTATGAGGAAGGCCCGGATTTTCCATGGCCTCTTAAGCACCAAGAGACTTGAAAAATCCACATTGAGCACTCATTATTACAAATCGAAGCATGCTCCGATCGTGACCAAACTTTACAAGCATGTGGGGGTGGGCCCCTCCCACATGCTTCCAAAGTTCGGGGTGGGCCCCTCCCAAATGCTTGCAAAGTTTCCTTCCCATCGAAGCATGTTTGGGTACGATGGTATGGAGAAGGCCTGGATTTTCCATGGCCTCAAAAGCACCAAGAGACTTGAGAAATCCACACTGGGCACTAATTACCAATTCAAACTTGCTCCGGTTGTGACCAAACTTTGCAAGCATGTGGGAGGGACCCACTCCCATATGCGTGCAAAGTTTGGTCCGCATCAGAGCATGTTTGGGTACGATGGTATAGGGAAGGCCAGGACTGGCCGCTTAAGCACCAAGAGACTTGAAAAATCCGCATTGGGCACTAATTCTCAATCCAAACATGCTCCGATTGTGACCAAACTTTGCAAGCATCGGACCATGTTTGAGTACGATGGTATGGGGAAGGCCCGGATTTTCCATGGTCTCAAGAGCACTAAGAGACTTGAAAAATCCACACGCGTGGGCATTAATTACCAATTCAAACATGCTCCGGTTGTGACCAAACTTTGCAAGCATGTGGGAGGGGCCCACTCCCACATGCTTGCAAAGTTTGGTCCCCATCGGAGCATGTTTGGGTACAATGGTATGGGGAAGGCCCGGATTTTCCATGGCCTCTTAAGCACCAAGAGACTTTAAAAATCTGCATTGAGCACTAATTTTCAATCCAAAGATGCTCCGATTGTGACCACACTTTGCAAGCATGTGGGGGTGGTCCCCTCCCACATGCTTTCAAAGTTTGCAAAGCATGTTTGGGTACGATGGTCTTGTAAGCACCAAGAGACTTGAAAAATCCGCACTCGGCGCGAATAAGTGACCCTCTGCATTGAGCACTAATTTTGAATCCAAACATGCTCTGATTGTGACCACACTTTGCAAGAATGTGGGGGTGGGCCCCTCCCACATGCTTGCAAAGTTTGGTTTCCATCGAAACATGTTTGAGTACGATGGTATGGGAAAGGCCCCGATTTTCCATGGCCTCGTAAGCACCAAGAGACTTGAAAAATCCACACTGGGCGCGAATAACTAACTCGACCACCCCCCGATCATGACCAGACTTTGCAAGCATGTGGGAGGAGCACACCCTTACATGCTTGCAAAGTTTGGTTCCCATCGGAGCATGTTTGGGTATGATGGTATGGGAAAGGCCCGGATTTTCCATGGCCTCCTAAGCACCAAGAGACTTGAGAAATCCACACTGGTGGGGGCTAATTACCAATCCAAACATGCTCTAATTCTGACCAAACTTTGCAAGCATGTGGGGGTGGGTCCCTTCCACATGCTTGCAAAGTTTGGTTCCCATTGGAGCATGTTTAGGTATGATGATATGGGGAAGGCCCGGATTTTCCATGGCCTCTTAAGCACCAAGAGACTTGAAAACTCTGCTTTGGGCGCTAATTACTAACCCGAACATGTTTCGATCATGACCAATTTTTACAATCATGTGGGAGGGGCCCACATCCACATGCTTGGAAAGTTTGGTCCCACCCATCATGTTTGGGTACGATGGTATGGGGAAGGCCCGGATTTTCCATGGCCTCTTAAGCACCAAGAGACTTGAAAAATGCACATTGGGCACTCATTATTACAAATCGAAGCATGCTCCGATTGTGACCAAACTTTACAAGCATGTGGGGGTGGGCCCCTCCCACATGCTTCCAAAGTTCGGGGTGGGCCCCTCCCAAATGCTTGCAAAGTTGCCTTCCCATCGAAGCATGTTTGGGTACGATGGTATAGGGAAGGCCAGGATTCTCCATGGCCTCAAGAGCACCAAGAGACTTGAAAAATCCACACTGGGCGCTAATTACCAATTCAAACTTGCTCCGGTTGTGACCAAACTTTGCAAGCATGTGGGAGGGGCCCACTCCCACATGCTTGCAAAGTTTGGTCCGCATCGGAGCATGTTTGGGTACGATGGTATGGGGAAGGCCAGGACTTTCCATGGCCGCTTAAGCACCAAGAGACTTGAACCGCATTGGGCACTAATTCTCAATCCAAACATGCTCCGATTGTGACCAAACTTTGCAAGCATCGGACCATGTTTGGGTACGATGGTATGGGTAAGGCCCGGATTTTCCATGGTCTCAAGAGCACCAAGAGACTTGAAAAATCCACACGCGTGGGCGGTAATTACCAATTCAAACATGCTCCGGTTGTGACCAAACTTTGCAAGCATGTGGGAGGGGCCCACTCCCACATTCTTGCAAAGTTTGGTCCCCATCGGAGCATGTTTGGGTACAATGGTATGGGGAAGGTCTGGATTTTCCATGGCCCTTTAAGCACCTAGAGACTTGAAAAATCTGCATTGAGCACTAATTTTGAATCCAAACATGCTCCGATTGTGACCACACTTTGCAAGAATTTGGGGGTGGGCCCCTCCCACATGCTTGCAAAGTTTGGTTTCCATCGAAGCATGTTTGGGTACGATGGTATGGGGAAGGCCCCGATTTTCCATGGCCTCGTAAGCACCAAGAGACTTGAAAAATCCGCACTGGGTACGAATAACTAACTTGACCACGCTCTGATCATGACCAAAATTTGCAAGCATGTGGGAGGAGCCCACCCCCACATGCTTGCAAAGTTTGGTTTCTATCGGAGCATGTTTGGGTATGATGGTATGGGGAAGGCCCGGATTTTCCATGGCCTCCTAAGCACCAAGAGACTTGAGAAATCCACACTGGGGGCTAATTACCAATCCAAACATGCTCCGATTCTGACCAAACTTTGCAAGCATGTGGGGGTGGGTCCTTTCCACATGCTTGCAAAGTTTGGTTCCCATTGGAGCATGTTTGGGTACGATGATATGGGGAAGGCCTGGATTTTCCGTGGCCTCTTAAGCACCAAGAGACCTGAAAACTCTGCACTGGGTGCTAATTACTAACCCGAACATGCTCCGATCATGACCATTTTTTGCAAGCATGTTGGAGGGGCCCACATTCACATGTTTGGAAATTTTGGTCCCACCCATCGGAGCATATTTGGATACGATGGTATTGGGAAGGCCCGGATTTTCCATGGCCTCTTAAGCACCAAGAGACTTGAAAAATCCACATTGGGCACTCATTACAAATCGAAACATGCTCCGATTGTGACCAAACTTTACAAGCATGTGGGGGCAGGCCCCTCCCACATGCTTGCAAAGTTTGGGGTGGGCCCCTCCCAAATGCTTGAAAAGTTTGCTTCCCATCGAAGCATGTTTGGGTATGATGGTATGGGGAAGGCCCGGATTTTCCATGGCCTCTAGAGCACCAAGAGACTCGAAAATCCACACTGGGCGCTAATTACCAACTCAAACTTGCTCCGGTTGTGACCAAACTTTGCAAGCATGTGGGAAGGGCCCACTCCCACATGCTTGCAAAGTTTGGTCCCCATCAGAGCATGTTTGGGTACGATCGTATGGGGAAGGCCAGGACTTTCCATGGCCGCTTAAGCACCAAGAGACTTGCAAAATCCACATTGGGCACTAATTATCAATCCAAACATGCTCTGATTGTGACCAAACTTTGCAAGCATCGGACCATGTTTCGGTACGATGGTATGGTGAAGGCCCGGTACGATAGTATGGGGAAGGCCAGGACTTTCCATGGCCGCTTAAGCACCAAGAGACTTGAAAAATCCGTGTTGGGCACTAATTTTTGATCCAAACATGCTCCGATTGTGACCAAACTTTGCAAGCATCGGACCATGTTTCGGTACGATGGTATGGGGAAGGCGCGGATTTTCCATGGTCTCAAGAGCACCAAGAGACTTGAAAAATCCAAACGCGTGGGCGGTAATTACCAATTCAAACATGCTCCGGTTGTGACCAGACTTAGCAAGCATGTGGGAGGGGCCCACTCCCACATGCTTGCAAAGTTTGGTCCCCATCGGAGCATGTTTGGGTACAATGGTATTGGGAAGGCCCGGATTTTCCATGGCCTCTTAAGCACCAAGGGACTTGAAAAATCTACATTGAGCACTAATTTTCAATCCAAAGATGCTCCGATTGTGACCACACTTTGCAAGCATGTGGGGGTGGTCCCCTCCCACATGCTTTCAAGGTTTGGTTCCCTTCGAAGCATGTTTGGGTTTGATGGTATAGGGAAGGCCCCGATTTTCCATGGCCTTGTAAGCACCAAGAGACTTGAAAAATCCGCACTGGGCGGGAATAAGTAACCCGACCACGCTTCGATTATGACCAAACTTTGCAAGCATGTGGGAGGGGCCCACCCCCCACATGCTTGCAAAGTTTGGTTCCCATCCAAGCATGTTTGGGTATGATGGTATGGGGAAGGCCCGGATTTTCCATGGCCTCCTAAGCACCAAGAGACTTGAGAAATCCACACTAGGGGCTAATTACCAATCCAAACATGCTCTGATTCTGACGAAACTTTGCAAGCATGTGGGGGTGGGTCCCTTCCACATGCTTGCAAAGTTTGATTCCCATTGGAGCATGTTTGTGTACGATGATATGGGGATTGCCCGGATTTTCCATGGCCTCTTAAGCACCAAGAGACTTGAAAACTTTGCACTGGGCGCGAATTACTAACCCGAACATGCTCCGATCGTTACCAATTTTTGCAAGCATGTGGGAGGGGCCCACATCCACATGTTTGGAAAGTTTGGTCCCACCCATCGGAGCATATTTGGGTACGATGGTATGGGGAAGGCGCGGATTTTCCATGGCCTCTTAAGCACCAAGAGACTTGGAAAATCCACATTGGGCACTCATTACAAATCGAAACATGCTCGGATTGTGATCAAACTTTACAAGCATGTGGGGGCAGGCCCCTCCCGTATGCTTGCAAAGTTTGGGGTGGGCCCCTCCCAAATGCTTGCAAAGTTTGCTTCCCATCAAAGCATGTTTGGGTACGATGGTATGGGGAAGGCCCGGATTTTCCATGGCCTCAAGAGCACCAAGAGACTCGAAAAATCCACACTGGGCACTAATTACCAACTCAAACTTGCTCCGGTTGTGACCAAACTTTGCAAGCATGTGGGAAGGGCCCACTCCCACATGCTTGCAAAGTTTGGTCCCCATCGGAGCATGTTTGGGTACGATCGTATGGGGAAGGCCAGGACTTTCCATGGCCGCTTAAGCACCAAGAGACTTGAAAAATCCGCATTGGGCACTAATTCTCAATCCAAACATGCTCCGATTGTGACCAAACTTTGCAAGCATCGGACCATGTTTGAGTACGATGGTATGGGGAAGGCCCGGATTTTCCATGGTCTCAAGAGCACCAAGAGACTTGAAAAATCCACACGCGTGGGCGGTAATTACCAATTCCAACATGCTCCGGTTGTGACCAAACTTTGTAAGCATGTGGGAGGGGCCCACTCCCACATGCTTGCAAAGTTTGGTCCCCATCGGAGCATGTTTGGGTACAATGGTATGGGGAAGGCCCGGATTTTCCATGGCCTCTTAAGCACCAAGAGACTTGAAAAATCTGCATTGAGCACTAATTTTCAATCCAAAGATGCTCCGATTGTGACCACACTTTGCAAGCATGTGGGGGTGGTCCCCTCCCACATGCTTTCAAAGTTTGGTTCCCATCAAAGCATGTTTGGGTACGATGGTATGGGGAAGGCACCGATATTCCATGGCCTTGTAAGCACCAAGAGACTTGAAAAATCCGCACTGGGCGCGAATAAGTAACCCGACCACGCTCCGATCATGACCAAACTTTGCAAGCATGTGGGAGGGGCCCACCCCCACATGCTTGCAAAGTTTGGTTCCCATCGAAGCATGTTTGGGTATGATGGTATGGGGAAGGCCCGGATTTTCCATGGCCTCCTAAGCACCAAGAGACTTGAGAAATCCACACTAGGGGCTAATTACCAATCCAAACATGCTCTGATTCTGACCAAACTTTGCAAGCATGTGGGGGTGGGCCCCTTCCACATTCTTGCAAAGTTTGGTTCCCATTGGAGCATGTTTGGGTACGATGATATGGGGAAGGCCCGGATTTTCCATGGCCTCTTAAGCACCAAGAGACTTGAAAACTCTGCACTGGGCGCTAATCACTAACCCGAACATGCTCCGATCATTACCAATTTTTGCAAGCATGTGGGAGGGGCCCACATCCACATGTTTGGAAAGTTTGGTCCCACCCATCGGAGCATATTTGGGTACGATGGTATGGGGAAGGCCCGGATTTTCGATGGCCTCTTAAGCACCAAGAGACTTGAAAAATCCACATTGGGCACTCATTACAAATCGAAACATGCTCCGATTGTGACCAAAATTTACAAGCATGTGGGGGCAGGACCCTCCCACATGCTTGCAAAGTTTGGGGTGGGCCCCTCCCAAATGCTTGCAAAGTTTGCTTCCCATCAAAGCATGTTTGGGTACGATGGTATGGGGAAGGCCCAGATTTTCCATGGCCTCAAGAGCACCAAGAGACTCAAAAAGTCCACACTGGGCACAAAATACCAACTCAAACTTGCTCCGGTTGTGACCAAACTTTGCAAGCATGTGGGAAGGGCCCACTCCCACATGCTTGCAAAGTTTGGTCCCCATCAGAGCATGTTTGGGTACGATCATATGGGGAAGGCCAGGATTTTCCATGGCCGCTTAAGCACCAAGAGACTTGCAAAATCCGCATTGGGCACTAATTTTCAATCTAAACATGCTCTGATTGTGACCAAACTTTGCAAGAATGTGGCGGTGGGCCCCTCGCATGTGCTTGCAAAGTTTGGTTTCCATCGGAGCATGTTTGGGTACGATGGTATGGGGAAGACCCGGATTTTCCATGGCCTCAAGAGCACCAAAAGACTTGAAAAATCCACACTGGTAGGGCGATAATTACCAATTCAAACATGCTCTGGTTATGACCAAACTTTACAAGCATGTGGGAGGGGACCACTCCCACATGCTGAGCATGTTTGGGTACAATGGTATGGGAAGGCCTCGATTTTCCATGGGCTCTTAAGCACCAAGAGACTTGAAAAATCTGCATTGAGCACTAATTTTGAATCCAAACATGCTCCGATTGTGACCACACTTTGCAAGAATGTGGGGGTGGGCCCCTCCCACATGCTTGCAAAGTTTGGTTTCCATCGAAGCATGTTTGGGTACGATGGTATGGGAAAGGCCCCGATTTTTCATGGCCTCGTAAGCACCAAGAGACTTGAAAAATCCGCACTGGGCGCGAATAACTAACTCGACCATGCTCCGATCATGACCAGACTTTTGCAAGCATGTGGGAGGAGCCCACATGCTTGCAAAGTTTGGTTCCCATCGGAACATGTTTGGGTATGATGGTATGGGGAAGGCCCGGATTTTCCATGGCCTCCTAAGCACCAAGAGACTTGAGAAATCCACACTGGGGGCTAATTACCAATCCAAACATGCTCCGATTCTGACCAAACTTTGCAAGCATGTGGGGGTGGGTCCCTTCCACATGCTTGCAAAGTTTGGTTCCCATTGGAGCATGTTTGTGTACGATGATATGGGGAAGGCCCGGATTTTCCATGGCCTCTTAAGCACCAAGAGACTTGAAAACTCTGTACTGGGCGCTAATTACTAACCCGAACATGTTTCGATCATGACCAATTTTTACAATCATGTGGGAGGGGCCCACATCCACATGCTTGGAAAGTTTGGTCCCACCCATCAGAGCATGTTTGGGTACGATGGTATGGGGAAGGCCCGGATTTTCCATGGCCTCTTAAGCACCAAGAGACTTGAAAAATGCACATTGGGCACTCATTATTACAAATCGAAGCATGCTCCGATTGTGACCAAACTTTACAAGCATGTGGGGGTGGGCCCCTCCCACATGCTTCCAAAGTTCGGGGTGGGCCCCTCCCAAATGCTTGCAAAGTTTGCTTCCCATCGAAGCATGTTTGGGTACGATGGTATGGGGAAGGCCTGGATTTTCCATGGCCTCAAGAGCACCAAGAGACTTGAAAAATCCACACTGGGCGCTAATTACCAATTCAAACTTGCTCCGGTTGTGACCAAACTTTGCAGGCATGTGGGAGGGGCCCACTTCCACATGCTTGCAAAGTTTGGTCCGCATCGGAGCATGTTTGGGTACGATGGTATGGGGAAGGCCAGGACTTTCCATGGCCGCTTAAGCACCAAGAGACTTGAAAAATCCGCATTGGGCACTAATTTTCAATCCAAACATGCTCCGATTGTGACCAAACTTTGCAAGCATCGGACCATGTTTGGGTACGATGGTATGGGAAAGGCCCGGATTTTCCATGGTCTCAAGAGCACCAAGAGACTTAAAAAATCCACACGCGTGGGCAGTAATTACCAATTCAAACATGCTCGAGTTGTGACCAAACTTAGCAAGCATGTGGGAGGGGCCCACTCCCACATGCTTGCAAAGTTTGGTCCCCATCGGAGCATGTTTGGGTACAATGGTATGGGGAAGGCTCGGATTTTCCACGGCCTCTTAAGCACCAAGAGACTTGAAAAATCTACATTGAGCACTAATTTTCAATCCAAAGATGCACCGATTGTGACCACACTTTGCAAGCATGTGGGGGTGGTCCCCTCCCACATGCTTTCAAAATTTTGTTCCCATGGAAGCATGTTTGGGTACGACGGTATGGGGAAGGCCCCGATTTTCCATGGCCTTGTAAGCACCAAGAGACTTGAAAAATCCGCACTGGGCGCGAATAAGTAACCCGACCATGCTCCGATCATGACCAAACTTTGCAAGCATGTGGAAGGGGCCCACCCCCACATGCTTGCAAAGTTTGGTTCCCATCGAAGCATGTTTGGGTATGATGGTATGGGGAAGGCCCGGATTTTCCATGGCCTCCTAAGCACCAAGAGACTTGAGAAATCCACACTAGGGGCTAATTACCAATCCAAACATGCTCCGATTCTGACCAAGCTTTGCAAGCATGTGGGGGTGGGCCCCTTCCACATGCTTGCAAGGTTTGGTATGGGGAAGGCCCGGATTTTCCATGGCCTCTTAAGCACCAAGAGACTTGAAAAATCCACATTGGGCACTCATTACAAATCGAAACATGCTCCGATTGTGACCAAACTTTACAAGCATGTGGGGGCGGGCCCCTCCCACATGCTTGCAAAGTTTGGGGTGGGCCCCTCCTAAATGCTTGCAAAGTTTGCTTCCCATCGAAGCATGTTTGGCTACGATGTTATGGGGAAGGCCCGGATTTTCCATGGCCTCAAGAGCACCAAGAGACTCGAAAAATCCACACTGGGCGCTAATTACCAATTCAAACTTGCTCCGGTTGTGACCAAACTTTGCAAGCATGTGGGAAGGGCCCACTCCGACATGCTTGCAAAGTTTGGTCTCCATCGGAGCATGTTTGGGTACGATCGTATGGGGAAGGCCAGGACTTTTCATGGCCACTTAAGCACCAAGAGACTTGAAAATTCCGCATTGGGCACTAATTTTCAATCCAAACATGCTCCGATTGTGACCAAACTT
The DNA here is from genome assembly GCF_041138505.1 of Cibotium barometz. NCBI lineage: Eukaryota > Viridiplantae > Streptophyta > Polypodiopsida > Cyatheales > Cibotiaceae > Cibotium > Cibotium barometz. The sequence goes on from NC_141060.1 coordinate 51,230,704, forward strand.
TGCAAGCATCGGACCATGTTTCGGTACGATGGTATGGTGAAGGCCCCGATTTTTCATGGCCTTGTAAGCACCAAGAGACTTGAAAAATCCGCACTGGGGGCAAATTACTAACCCGACCACCCGATCATGACCAAACTTTGCAAGCATGTGGGAGGGGCCCACCTCCACATCCTTGAAAAGTTTGGTCTCCATCGGAGCATGTTTGGATACGCTGGTATGGGGAAGGCCTGGATATTCCATGGACTCAAGAGCACCAAGAGACTTGAAAAATCCACACTCGTGGGCAGTAATTACCATATCAAACATGCTCCAGTTGTGACCAAACTTTGCAAGCATGTGCAAGGGGCCCACTCCCACATGCTTGCAAAGTTTGGTCCCCATCAGAGCATGTTTGGGTACAATGGTATGGGGAAGGCCCAGATTTTCCATGGCCTCTTAAGCACCAAGAGACTTGAAACATCTGCATTGAGCACTAATTTTCAATCCAAACATGCTCCGATTGTGACCACACTTTGCAAGCATGTGGGGGTGGGCCCCTCCCACATGCTTTCAAAGTTTGGTTCCCGTGTTTGGGTACGATGGTATAGGCCCCGATTTTTCATGGCCTTGTAAGCACCAAGAGGCTTGAGAAATCCACACTGCGGGCTAATTAGCAAACATGCTCCGATTCTGACCAAACTTTGCAAGCATGTGGGGGTGGGCCCCTTCTACATACTTGCAAAGTTTGGATCCCAGTGGAGCATGGTTGGGTACGATGATATGGGGAAGGCCCGGATTTTCCATGGCCTCTTAAGCACCAAGAGACTTGAAAACTCTGCACTAGGCGCTAATTACTAACCCGAACATGCTCCGATCATGACCAATTTTTGCAAGCATGTGGGAGGGGCCCACATCCACAAGCTTGGAAAGTTTGGTCCCACCCATCAGAGCATGTTTGGGTACGATGGTATGGGGAAGGCCCGGATTTTCCATGGCCTCTTAAGCACCAAGAGACTTGAAAAATCCACGTTGGGCACTAATTACAAATCCAAACATACTCCGATTGTGATCAAACTTTGCAAGAATGTGGCGGTGGGCCCCTCCCATGTGCTTGCAGAGTTTGGTTTCCATCGGACCATGTTTGGGTACGATGGTATGGGGAAGACCCGGATTTTCCATGGCCTCAAGAGCACCAAAAGACCTGAAAAATCCACACTGGTGGGGCGATAATTACCAATTCAAACTTGCTCCGGTTGTGACCAAACTTTGCAAGCATGTGGGAGGGGCCCACTCCCATATGCTTGCAAAGTTTGGTCCGCATCGGAGCATGTTAGGGTACGATGGTATGGGGAAGGCCAGGACTTTCCATGGTTGCTTAAGCACCAAGAGACTTGAAAAATCCGCATTGGGCACTAATTTTCAATCCAAACATGCTCCGATTGTGACCAAACTTTGCAAGCATCGGACCATGTTTGGGTACGATGATATGGGGAAGGCCCGGATTTTCCATGGTTTCAAGAGCACCAAGAGACTCGAAAAATCCACACGCGTGGGCGGTAATTACCAATTCAAACATGCTCCGGTTGTGACCAAACTTTGCAAGCATGTGGGAGGGGCCCACTCCCACATGCTTGCAAAGTTTGGTCCCCATTGGGTACAATGGTATGGGGAAGGCCCGGATTTTCCATGGCCTCTTAAGCACCAAGAGACTTGAAAAATCTGCATTGAGCACTAATTTTCAATCCAAAGATGCTCCGATTGTGACCACACTTTGCAAGCATGTGGGGGTGGTCCCCTCCCACATGCTTTCAAAGTTTGGTTCCCATCGAAGCATGTTTGGGTACGATGGTATGGGGAAGGCCCCGATTTTCCATGGCCTTGTAAGCACCAAGAGACTTGAAAAATCCACACTGGGCGCGAATAAGTAACCCGACCACGCTCCGATCATGACCAAACTTTGCAAGCATGTGGGAGGGGCCCACCCCCACATGCTTGCAAAGTTTGGTTCCCATCGAAGCATGTTTGGGTATGATGGTATGGGGAAGGCCCGGATTTTCCATGGCCTCCTAAGCACCAAGAGACTTGAGAAATCCACACTAGGGGCTAATTACCAATCCAAACATGCTCTGATTCTGACCAAACTTTGCAAGCATGTGGGGGTGGGCCCCTTCCACATTCTTGCAAAGTTTGGTTCCCATTGGAGCATGTTTGGGTACGATGATATGGGGAAGGCCCGGATTTTCCATGGCCTCTTAAGCACCAAGAGACTTGAAAACTCTGCACTGGGCGCTAATCACTAACCCGAACATGCTCCGATCATTACCAATTTTTGCAAGCATGTGGGAGGGGCCCACATCCACATGTTTGGAAAGTTTGGTCCCACCCATCGGAGTATATTTGGGTACGATGGTATGGGGAAGGCCCGGATTTTCGATGGCCTCTTAAGCACCAAGAGACTTGAAAAATCCACATTGGGCACTCATTACAAATCGAAACATGCTCCGATTGTGACCAAAATTTACAAGCATGTGGGGGCAGGACCCTCCCACATGCTTGCAAAGTTTGGGGTGGGCCCCTCCCAAATGCTTGCAAAGTTTGCTTCCCATCAAAGCATGTTTGGGTACGATGGTATGGGGAAGGCCCAGATTTTCCATGGCCTCAAGAGCACCAAGAGACTCAAAAAGTCCACACTGGGCACAAAATACCAACTCAAACTTGCTCCGGTTGTGACCAAACTTTGCAAGCATGTGGGAAGGGCCCACTCCCACGTGCTTGCAAAGTTTGGTCCCCATCATAGCATGTTTGGGTACGATCATATGGGGAAGGCCAGGATTTTCCATGGCCGCTTAAGCACCAAGAGACTTGCAAAATCCGCATTGGGCACTAATTTTCAATCTAAACATGCTCTGATTGTGACCAAACTTTGCAAGCATCGGACCATGTTTCGGTACGATGGTATGGTGAAGGCCCCGATTTTCCATGGCCTCGTAAGCACCAAGAGACTTGAAAAATCTGCATTGGGGGCAAATTACTAACCCAACCACCTTATCATGACCAAACTTTGCAAGCATGTGGGAGGGGCCCACCCCCACATCCTTGCAAAGTTTGGTCCTCATCGGAGCATGTTTGGGTACGATGGTATGGGGAAGGCCTGGATTTTCCATGGACTCAAGAGCACCAAGAGACTTGAAAAATCCACACTCGTGGGTGGTAATTACGAATTCAAACATACTCCACTTGTGACCAAACTTTGCAAGCATGTACAAGGGGCCCACTCCCACATGCTTGCAAAGTTTGGTCCCCATCGGAGAATGTTTGGGTACAATGGTATGGGGAAGGCCCGGATTTTCCATGGCCTCTTAAGCACCAAGAGACTTGAAAAATCTGCATTGAGCACTAATTTTCAATCCAAACATTCTCCGATTGTGACCACACTTTGCAAGCATGTGGGGGTGGGCCCCTCCCACATGCTTTCAAAGTTTGGTTTCCATCGAAGCATGTTTGGGTACGATGGTATGCAGAAGGCCCCGATTTTTCATGGCCTTGTAAGCACCAAGAGACTTGAGAAATCCACACTGGGGGCTAATTAGCAATCCAAACATGCTCCGATTCTGACCAAACTTTGCAAGCATGTGGGGGTGGGCCCCTTCTACATACTTGCAAATTTTGGTTCCCATTGGAGCATGGTTGGGTACGATGATATGGGGAAGGCCCGGATTTTCCATGGCCTCTTAAGCACCAAGAGACTTGAAAACTCTGCACTGGGCACTAATTACTAACCCGAACATGCTCCGATCATCATGACCAATTTTTGCAAGCATGTGGGAGAGGCCCACATCCACAAGCTTGGAAAGTTTGGTCCCACCCATCAGAGCATGTTTGGGTACGATCATATGGGGAAGGCCAGGATTTTCCATGGCCGCTTAAGCACCAAGAGACTTGCAAAATCCGCATTGGGCACTAATTTTCAATCTAAACATGCTCTGATTGTGACCAAACTTTGCAAGAATGTGGCGGTGGGCCCCTCGCATGTGCTTGCAAAGTTTGGTTTCCATCGGAGCATGTTTGGGTACGATGGTATGGGGAAGACCCGGATTTTCCATGGCCTCAAGAGCACCAAAAGACTTGAAAAATCCACACTGGTAGGGCGATAATTACCAATTCAAACATGCTCTGGTTATGACCAAACTTTACAAGCATGTGGGAGGGGACCACTCCCACATGCTGAGCATGTTTGGGTACAATGGTATGGGAAGGCCTCGATTTTCCATGGGCTCTTAAGCACCAAGAGACTTGAAAAATCTGCATTGAGCACTAATTTTGAATCCAAACATGCTCCGATTGTGACCACACTTTGCAAGAATGTGGGGGTGGGCCCCTCCCACATGCTTGCAAAGTTTGGTTTCCATCGAAGCATGTTTGGGTACGATGGTATGGGAAAGGCCCCGATTTTTCATGGCCTCGTAAGCACCAAGAGACTTGAAAAATCCGCACTGGGCGCGAATAACTAACTCGACCATGCTCCGATCATGACCAGACTTTTGCAAGCATGTGGGAGGAGCCCACATGCTTGCAAAGTTTGGTTCCCATCGGAACATGTTTGGGTATGATGGTATGGGGAAGGCCCGGATTTTCCATGGCCTCCTAAGCACCAAGAGACTTGAGAAATCCACACTGGGGGCTAATTACCAATCCAAACATGCTCCGATTCTGACCAAACTTTGCAAGCATGTGGGGGTGGGTCCCTTCCACATGCTTGCAAAGTTTGGTTCCCATTGGAGCATGTTTGTGTACGATGATATGGGGAAGGCCCGGATTTTCCATGGCCTCTTAAGCACCAAGAGACTTGAAAACTCTGTACTGGGCGCTAATTACTAACCCGAACATGTTTCGATCATGACCAATTTTTACAATCATATAGGAGGGGCCCACATCCACATGCTTGGAAAGTTTGGTCCCACCCATCAGAGCATGTTTGGGTACGATGGTATGGGGAAGGCCCGGATTTTCCATGGCCTCTTAAGCACCAAGAGACTTGAAAAATGCACATTGGGCACTCATTATTACAAATCGAAGCATGCTCCGATTGTGACCAAACTTTACAAGCATGTGGGGGTGGGCCCCTCCCACATGCTTCCAAAGTTCGGGGTGGGCCCCTCCCAAATGCTTGCAAAGTTTGCTTCCCATCGAAGCATGTTTGGGTACGATGGTATGGGGAAGGCCTGGATTTTCCATGGCCTCAAGAGCACCAAGAGACTTGAAAAATCCACACTGGGCGCTAATTACCAATTCAAACTTGCTCCGGTTGTGACCAAACTTTGCAGGCATGTGGGAGGGGCCCACTTCCACATGCTTGCAAAGTTTGGTCCGCATCGGAGCATGTTTGGGTACGATGGTATGGGGAAGGCCAGGACTTTCCATGGCCGCTTAAGCACCAAGAGACTTGAAAAATCCGCATTGGGCACTAATTTTCAATCCAAACATGCTCCGATTGTGACCAAACTTTGCAAGCATCGGACCATGTTTGGGTACGATGGTATGGGAAAGGCCCGGATTTTCCATGGTCTCAAGAGCACCAAGAGACTTAAAAAATCCACACGCGTGGGCAGTAATTACCAATTCAAACATGCTCGAGTTGTGACCAAACTTAGCAAGCATGTGGGAGGGGCCCACTCCCACATGCTTGCAAAGTTTGGTCCCCATCGGAGCATGTTTGGGTACAATGGTATGGGGAAGGCTCGGATTTTCCACGGCCTCTTAAGCACCAAGAGACTTGAAAAATCTACATTGAGCACTAATTTTCAATCCAAAGATGCACCGATTGTGACCACACTTTGCAAGCATGTGGGGGTGGTCCCCTCCCACATGCTTTCAAAATTTTGTTCCCATGGAAGCATGTTTGGGTACGACGGTATGGGGAAGGCCCCGATTTTCCATGGCCTTGTAAGCACCAAGAGACTTGAAAAATCCGCACTGGGCGCGAATAAGTAACCCGACCATGCTCCGATCATGACCAAACTTTGCAAGCATGTGGAAGGGGCCCACCCCCACATGCTTGCAAAGTCTGGTTCCCATCGAAGCATGTTTGGGTATGATGGTATGGGGAAGGCCCGGATTTTCCATGGCCTCCTAAGCACCAAGAGACTTGAGAAATCCACACTAGGGGCTAATTACCAATCCAAACATGCTCCGATTCTGACCAAGCTTTGCAAGCATGTGGGGGTGGGCCCCTTCCACATGCTTGCAAGGTTTGGTATGGGGAAGGCCCGGATTTTCCATGGCCTCTTAAGCACCAAGAGACTTGAAAAATCCACATTGGGCACTCATTACAAATCGAAACATGCTCCGATTGTGACCAAACTTTACAAGCATGTGGGGGCGGGCCCCTCCCACATGCTTGCAAAGTTTGGGGTGGGCCCCTCCTAAATGCTTGCAAAGTTTGCTTCCCATCGAAGCATGTTTGGGTACGATGTTATGGGGAAGGCCCGGATTTTCCATGGCCTCAAGAGCACCAAGAGACTCGAAAAATCCACACTGGGCGCTAATTACCAATTCAAACTTGCTCCGGTTGTGACCAAACTTTGCAAGCATGTGGGAAGGGCCCACTCCGACATGCTTGCAAAGTTTGGTCTCCATCGGAGCATGTTTGGGTACGATCGTATGGGGAAGGCCAGGACTTTTCATGGCCACTTAAGCACCAAGAGACTTGAAAATTCTGCATTGGGCACTAATTTTCAATCCAAACATGCTCCGATTGTGACCAAACTTTGCAAGCATCGGACCATGTTTCGAGACGATGGTATGGTGAAGGCCCCGATTTTTCATGGCCTCGTAAGCACCAAGAGACTTGAAAAATCCGCACTGGGGGCAAATTACTAACCCGACCACCCGATCATGACCAAACTTTGCAAGCATGTGGGAGGGGCCCACCTCCACATCCTTGAAAAGTTTGGTCTCCATCGGAGCATGTTTGGATACGCTGGTATGGGGAAGGCCTGGATATTCCATGGACTCAAGAGCACCAAGAGACTTGAAAAATCCACACTCGTGGGCAGTAATTACCATATCAAACATGCTCCAGTTGTGACCAAACTTTGCAAGCATGTGCAAGGGGCCCACTCCCACATGCTTGCAAAGTTTGGTCCCCATCAGAGCATGTTTGGGTACAATGGTATGGGGAAGGCCCAGATTTTCCATGGCCTCTTAAGCACCAAGAGACTTGAAACATCTGCATTGAGCACTAATTTTCAATCCAAACATGCTCCGATTGTGACCACACTTTGCAAGCATGTGGGGGTGGGCCCCTCCCACATGCTTTCAAAGTTTGGTTTCCATGTTTGGGTACGATGGTATAGGCCCCGATTTTTCATGGCCTTGTAAGCACCAAGAGGCTTGAGAAATCCACACTGCAGGCTAATTAGCAAACATGCTCCGATTCTGACCAAACTTTGCAAGCATGTGGGGGTGGGCCCCTTCTACATACTTGCAAAGTTTGGATCCCAGTGGAGCATGGTTGGGTACGATGATATGGGGAAGGCCCGGATTTTCCATGGCCTCTTAAGCACCAAGAGACTTGAAAACTCTGCACTAGGCGCTAATTACTAACCCGAACATGCTCCGATCATGACCAATTTTTGCAAGCATGTGGGAGGGGCCCACATCCACAAGCTTGGAAAGTTTGGTCCCACCCATCAGAGCATGTTTGGGTACGATGGTATGGGGAAGGCCCGGATTTTCCATGGCCTCTTAAGCACCAAGAGACTTGAAAAATCCACGTTGGGCACTAATTACAAATCCAAACATACTCCGATTGTGATCAAACTTTGCAAGAATGTGGCGGTGGGCCCCTCCCATGTGCTTGCAGAGTTTGGTTTCCATCGGACCATGTTTGGGTACGATGGTATGGGGAAGACCCGGATTTTCCATGGCCTCAAGAGCACCAAAAGACCTGAAAAATCCACACTGGTGGGGCGATAATTACCAATTCAAACTTGCTCCGGTTGTGACCAAACTTTGCAAGCATGTGGGAGGGGCCCACTCCCATATGCTTGCAAAGTTTGGTCCGCATCGGAGCATGTTAGGGTACGATGGTATGGGGAAGGCCAGGACTTTCCATGGTCGCTTAAGCACCAAGAGACTTGAAAAATCCGCATTGGGCACTAATTTTCAATCCAAACATGCTCCGATTGTGACCAAACTTTGCAAGCATCGGACCATGTTTGGGTACGATGATATGGGGAAGGCCCGGATTTTCCATGGTTTCAAGAGCACCAAGAGACTCGAAAAATCCACACGCGTGGGCGGTAATTACCAATTCAAACATGCTTCGGTTGTGACCAAACTTTGCAAGCATGTGGGAGGGGCCCACTCCCACATGCTTGCAAAGTTTGGTCCCCATTGGGTACAATGGTATGGGGAAGGCCCGGATTTTCCATGGCCTCTTAAGCACCAAGAGACTTGAAAAATCTGCATTGAGCACTAATTTTCAATCCAAAGATGCTCCGATTGTGACCACACTTTGCAAGCATGTGGGGGTGGTCCCCTCCCACATGCTTTCAAAGTTTGGTTCCCATCGAAGCATGTTTGGGTACGATGGTATGGGGAAGGCCCCGATTTTCCATGGCCTTGTAAGCACCAAGAGACTTGAAAAATCCGCACTGGGCGCGAATAAGTAACCCGACCATGCTCCGATCATGACCAAAATTTGCAAGCATGTGGGAGGGGCCTACCCCCACATGGTTGCAAAGTTTGGTTCCCATCGAAGCATGTTTGGGTATGATGGTATGGGGAAGGCCCAGATTTTCCATGGCCTCCTAAGCACCAAGAGACTTGAGAAATCCACACTAGGGGCTAATTACCAATCCAAACATGCTCCGATTCTGACCAAACTTTGCAAGCATGTGGGGGTGGGCCCCTTCCACATGCTTGCAAGGTTTGGTTCATATTGGAGCATGTTTGGGTACGATGATATGGGGAAGGCCCGGATTTTCCATGGCCTCTTAAGCACCAAGAGACTTGAAAACTCTGCTTTGGGCGCTAATTACTAACCCGAACATGCTCCGATCACTACCAATTTATGCAAGCATGTGGGAGGGGCCCACATCCACATGTTTGAAAAGTTTGGTCCCACCCATCGGAGCATATTTGGGTACAATGGTATGGGGAAGGCCCTGATTTTCCATGGCCTCTTAAGCACCAAGAGACTTGAAAAATCCACATTGGGCACTTATTACAAATCGAAACATGCTCCGATTGTGATTAAACTTTACAAGCATGTGGGGGCGGGCCCCTCCCACATGCTTGCAAAGTTTGGGGTGGGCCCCTCCTAAATGCTTGCAAAGTTTGCTTCCCATCGAAGCATGTTTGGGTACGATGTTATGGGGAAGGCCCGGATTTTCCATGGCCTCAAGAGCACCAAGAGACTCGAAAAATCCACACTGGGCGCTAATTACCAATTCAAACTTGCTCTGGTTGTGACCAAACTTTGCAAGCATGTGGGAAGGGCCCACTCCCACATGCTTGCAAAGTTTGGTCCCCATCGGAGCATGTTTGGGTACGATCGTACGGGTAAGGCCAAGACTTTCCATGGCCGCTTAAGCACCAAGAGACTTGAAAATTCTACATTGGGCACTAATTTTCAATCCAAACATGCTCCGATTGTGACCAAACTTTGCAAGCATCAGACCATGTTTCGGTACGATGGTATGGTGAAGGCCCTGATTTTTCATGGCCTCGTAAGCACCAAGAGACTTGAAAAGTCCGCACTGGGGGCAAATTACTAACCCGACCACCCGATCATGACCAAACTTTGCAAGCATGTGGGAGGGGCCCACCCCCACATCCTTGCAAAGTTTGGTCTCCATCGGAGCATGTTTGGGTACGATGGTATGGGGAAGGCCCGGATTTTCCATGGACTCAAGAGCACCAAGAGACTTGAAAAATCCACACTCGTGGGCCGTAATTACCAATGCAAACATGCTCCAGTTGTGACCAAACTTTGCAAGCATGTGCGAGGGGCCCACTCCCACATGCTTGCAAAGTTTGGTCCCCATCGGAGCATGTTTGGGTACAATGGTATGGGGAAGGCCCGGATTTTCCATGGCCTCTTAAGCAACAAGAGACTTGAAAAATCTGCATTGAGCACTAATTTTCAATCCAAACATACTCCGATTGTGACCACACTTTGCAAACATGTGGCGATGGGCCCCTCCCACATGCTTTCAAAGTTTGGTTCCCATCGAAGCATGTTTGGGTACGATGGTATGGGGAAGGCTCCTATTTTTCATGGCCTTGTAAGCACCAAGAGACTTGAGAAATCGACACTGGGGGCTAACATGCTCCGATTCTGACTAAACCTTGCAAGCATGTGGGGGTGGGCCCCTTCCACATACTTGCAAAGTTTGGTTCCCATTGGAGCATGGTTGGGTACGATGATATGGGGAAGGCCCGGATTTTCCATGGCCTCTTAAGCACCAAGAGACTTGAAAACTCTGCACTGGGCACTAATTACTAACCCGAACATGCTCCGATCATGACCAATTTTTGCAAGCATGTGGGAGGGGCCCACATCCACAAGCTTGGAAAGTTTGGTCCCACCCATCAGAGCATGTTTGGGTACGATGGTATGGGGAAGGCCCGGATTTTCCATGGCCTCTTAAGCCCCAAGAGACTTGAAAAATCCACATTGGGCACTAATTACAAATCCAAACATACTCCGATTGTTATCAGACTTTGTAAGAATGTGGCGGTGGGCCCCTCCCATGTGCTTGCAAAGTTTGGTTTCCATCGGCGGACCATGTTTGGGTACGATGGTATGGGGAAGACCCGGATTTTCCATGGCCTCAAGACTTGAAAAATCCACACTGGTGGGGCAATAATTACCAATTCAAACATGCTCTGGTTGTGACCAAACTTTAAAAGCATGTGGGAGGGGCCCACTCGCACATGCTTGTAAAGTTTGGTCCCCATCGGAGCATGTTTGGGTACAATGGTATGGGGAAGGCCTCGATTTTCCATGGCCTCTTAAGCACCAAGAGACTTGAAAAATCTGCATTGAGCACTAATTTTGAATCCAAATATGCTCCGATTGTGACCACACTTTGCAAGAATGTGGGGGTGGGCCCCTCCCACATGCTTTGCAAAGTTTGGTTTCCATCGAAGCATGTTTGGGTACGATGGAATGGGGAAGGCCCCGATTTTCCATGGCCTCGTAAGCACCAAGAGACTTGAGAAATTCTGCACTGGGTGTGAATAACTAACTCGACCACGCTCCGATCATAACCAAACTTTGCAAGCATGTGGGAGGGAGACTTGAAAAATTCTGCACTAGGTGTGAATAACTAACTCGACCACGCTTCGATCATAACCAAACTTTGCAAGCATGTGGGAGGAGCCCACCCCCACATTCTTGTAAAGTTTGGTTCCCATCGGAGCATGTTTGGGTATGATGGTATGGGGAAGGCCCGGATTTTCCATGGCCGCCTAAGCACCAAGAGACTTGAGAAATCCACACTAGGGGCTAATTACCAATCCAAACATGCTCCGATTTTGACCAAACTTTGCAAGCATGTGGGGGTGGGTCCCTTCCACATGCTTGCAAAGCTTGGTTCCCATTGGAGCATGTTTGGGTACGATGATATGGGGAAGGCCCGGATTTTCCATGGCCTCTTAAGCACCAAGAGACTTGAAAACTCTACACTGGGCACTAATTACTAACCCGAATATGTTTCGATCATGACCAATTTTTACAATCATGTGGGAGGGACCCACATCCACATGCTTGGAAAGTTTGGTCCCACACATCAGAGCATGTTTGGGTACGATGGTATGGGGAAGGCCCGGATTTTCCATGGCCTCTTAAGCACCAAGAGACTTGAAAAATCCACATTGGGCACTCATTATTACAAATCGAAGCATGCTCCGATTGTGACCAAACTTTACAAGCATGTAAGGGTGGGCCCCTCCCACATGCTTGCAAAGTTTGGGGTGGGCCCCTCCCAAATGCTTGCAAAGTTTGCTTCCCATCGAAGCATGTTTGGGTACGATGGTATGGGGAAGGTCTGGATTTTCCATGGCCTCGAGCACGAAGGGACTTGAAAAATCCACACTGGGCGCTAATTACCAATTCAAACTTGCTCCGGTTGTGACCAAGCTTTGCAAGCATGTGGGAGGGGCCCACTCCCACATGCTTGCAAAGTTTGGTCCGCATCGGAGCATGTTTGGGTACGATGGTATGGGGAAGGCCAGGACTTTTCATGGCCGCTTAAGCACCAAGAGACTTGAAAAATCCGCAATGGGCACTAATTTTCAATCCAAACATGCTCCGATTGTGACCAAACTTTGCAAGCATCGGACCATGTTTGGGTACGATGGTATGGGGAAGGCCCGGATTTTCCATGGTCTCTCAAGAGCACCAAGAGACTTGAAAAATCCACACGCGTGGGCGGTAATTACCAATTTAAACATGCTCCGGTTGCGACCAAACTTTGCAAGCATGTGGGAGGGGCCCACTCCCACATGCTTGTAAAGTTTGGTCCCCATCGGAGCATGTTTGGGTACGATGGTATCGGGAAGGCCCGGATTTTCCATGGCCTCTCCATGGCCTCCTAAGCACCAAGAGACTGTTGAGATATCGAGCTCTAGTGAGGCGGTGGACACTGATGACCCGCCTGGGGGATAGGCCCCACACTTACACCACTGGCATGGTTGGTGAGATCTTGGGTGATATGCGGCCAGTGGGATGACAGGCTGTGTGACAGCCACTCTAGAGACTGGCATAGTTATAGCGCCAGCTCATTTAGTCGGGTTCACACTATAGAGAACCCGTGTATGTATTTGGTTGAGTACCTTTCATATTGTGTGTACTCTTATTCTTGTATATGGTGTGTTGAGTGTTGAGTAGAGAAGGAGAAGATTTCAGCCTCTCACCTTGTGTGTTCTCTATTAGGGTTTTGTGAGTGTGTGTGTGTGCTTGCAAGAGCTCAAGCTCTCCTCCCCCCTGCATCTTTTCATGGTATCAGAGCCTGGTTCGTGCTAAGGGCTGAGCTGCAAGCAAGAGAACCACAGGAAGCGGTACGAGGGTAAGAGCTGCAACTACTCTTCCCTATTGTGTTGGTGACTACACCCTTGTCGGGAGCTCTACGGGAGGCACCGGCAAACGATCTCTGATTGAGGAGCTTTCTTCGCGGGAGTAAAGCTATAGGGCAACTATACAGTCCTACGGAAAAACCAGAAAAACCAGAGTGCAGAAAAACCAGAGTGCAGTTTCTGGTAAAATTGTGTGTTTGGCAAGATGTCTAATGATGGCATAACACAGATTGTGGCTGAGAAGCTGGACAAGAATAACTTCCATGCTTGGAGGTTCAGGTTGACGAATTTCCTGATGGGAAAAGGCTATTGGGACTACATAGAAGGTGAGCATGAAGAGGCACCGGAGATACCGGATATAAATCCGACTGTTGCAGATGTGAAAGAGTTTAAAGACTGGAACCAAGGAGCCAGGAAAGTAATGTATTGGCTTTCCATTAGTATACAGGACACCATGATTGGGCACATTCAGGATGCCAAGTCCCCCAAGGAGGCATGGGACACCTTGGTAAAGCTTTATGAAACAAATACCAAGGCACGTAAGATACAGTTGAAGAATGAGCTTCATACTGTGGAGAAAAAGAGCATGTCTGTGAATGACTATGCATTGAAGATAAAGGGTATTGTGGAATCCCTTGCATCTATTGGTGTGTCAGTAGATGATGATGACAAGGTGGAAGTCTGTCTACGTGGTCTCGGGCCACAATACAAGGCGTTCAAGACGTCTATTCAGACTCGGGAAAACATTCCCAACTTTACAGATTTGGTGTCTATGCTGATTATCGAAGAGAAGAGCTTGGGTGAAGACCAACAGACTTCACAAAGCAAAAACAGTTCAGAGCAACAGGCCTTCTACATGAGTTCAGGAAGAGGACGAGGTAGAGGAGGCCGTGGACGCGGTCAAGGAGGTGGCCGAACAGGTAATCAGAATTATGGCCAGCAGCAGCAGCAACAACAACAGTCCCAGAATCAACAACAACAACAACACGCAGGTGGAAGAGGCAAATTCAGAGACAGGGGGAGTCAAAGAGGCCGTGGAAATTGGCAAAGGCAATATAATGATGCACGTGAATGCTACTATTGTGGTAAGCCAGGACATGTGCAGTCAGAATGTTATAAGAAGCAAGCTGACATGCAAAATGGGAAAGTGCAGCAAAACAACTATGCATCCTCAAGCAGAAATAATGAGGACAATGAAAGGTTGTTTGTTATGCAGCATGTTGTGAATGCCATGTCTGAAAATGTTGATGCAGCACAAAAAGATAATGTATGGTATGTGGATTCAGGCGCTTCGAACCACATGACGAGTCATGGGGAGTGGTTCAAGGAGATGAAGAACCCGGAAAGACCAGGTTTTGTGGAAACAGGGGATGACACTGCTCATCCAATTGCCCACGTTGGAGATGTGCCATTGTCTATGCAGGATGGCAAAGTGAAGTACCTTGCAGATGTACTTCATGTACCGAACATAACAAAGAATCTGGTTTCAGTTGGCCAGATGATTGAGCAGGGGTTGCAGGTTCGGTTTAACCCTGATGGGTGTTATGTTGAAGATTTTAAAGACAAGTGCAGGTTGGTTGCAAAAGGCAACAGAGTGGGCAGAATGTTTACGTTGGATGTAGACATGCCTGAAATGAGTGCTGCGATGTTTGCAAATGGTTCAGGAGTTGTTGCAGACACAGACATATGGCATAAAAGAATTGGACATGTAAATGTGCAAAGATTGAAGTCTATGCAGACAAAAGGAATTGTGACAGGGCTGCCAAAATTTAAAGTGGAAGGTATGCAGAAAATATGTGAAGCATGCCAATTTGGGAAGCAAACAAAGCATGTGTTTCCACGTAACAGATATGTGAGCAGAAATGCACTAGATGTTGTGCATTCAGATGTATGGGGTCCTACGAAGACCGTTTCTATGGGAGGCTGCAGGTACTATGTCACATTTATTGATGACCACACAAGGAAAGTGTGGGTATATTTCATGAAGGAGAAGAGTGAGGTGTTCACTCATTTTCAGAATTTCAGAGTATTGGTTGAAAAGCAAACAGGGAAATATGTCAAGTGCCTAAGGTCAGATGGAGGGGAGAATACTTCTCCAATGAGTTCTCTGAATTCTTGAAGAACAATGGTATTCGGAGACAGTTTACATGCAGATACACTCCGCAGCAAAATGTTGTTGCTGAGCGGAAAAACAGGCACATTGCTGAGATTGCGCGAGCATTGATGGAAGAGAAGAATATGCCGCATTGCTATTGGGCTGAGGCTGTTTCTACAGCAGTATACATCATGAACAGGACTCCAACTGCAGCCATACATGATGTAACTCCAGAGGAGAGGTTTACTGGCAGAAAACCATATTTGTCTCATCTGAAAGTCTTTGGGATGCATTGCATATGTGCATGTGCCAGATGAGCTGAGAACTAAGCTGGACCCGAAAGCTGAAAAATGTGTGTTTATTGGATATTCCCTTGAGCAAAAGGGATACAGGTGTTATAACCCTGCTACACGTGAGTTGAGGGTAAGCAGGGATGTTGTCTTTGATGAGATGAGCAGCTGGTATGCTGCTGAAAAAGAAGCTGTCGGGGCTGATTTGAGTGGAAGTGTGGTTGCACAGAATGCAGGTCAGCAATCACAGTCTTTGAGTGGACCAGGAGAGTCCTCATCTAGTGGGTCTGTTGATATACCATGGAGTGGCAGGCTGCGTCATAATACCAGCCCTGCAAATATGATTACTACATCACGAAACGGAAAAGAGAAAGTGGTTGAGCCCCTTGGTATGCCTGACATTTCTGCAGGGCATTCTCATGTTGATGGAGAGTCTAGTGGCTCAGATATGAGCCTTGATGAGGAGCTTGGGATCCCAGCTATGAGAACACCTGGTGTAAAGAAGGCTATGGAGGCCATGAATGAAAAGCTGCGAAGATCAGGGAGAGTGAAGAACCCTGTGCAGAGATTTACATATGATGGTTATGTGGCACATCATTATGCATATATGGCAAAAGTTGTGCAGGTTGTAGAGCCCACATGCATTGATGAGGCTGTTGGAAATGTGTGTTGGGAGAAAGCTTTGGATGAGGAGATGGATGCACTATATGGAAATGAAACTTGGGATTTAGTGCAATTGCCTGAAGGCAAGAAAGCCATTGGCTGCAAGTGGGTGTACAAAGTTAAACATAACAGTGATGGAAGCATAAACAGGTACAAGGCTAGATTGGTAGCCAAAGGATATGCGCAGACATATGGGATTGATTATGAGGAAACTTTCAGCCCAGTTGCCAAGATGGCAACGGTGAGAGTTGTGATAGCAGTGGCTGCGTCAAAGCAATGGTCTTTACATCAGATGGATGTAAAGAATGCATTCTTGCATGGGGATTTGCAAGAAGAGGTGTATATGTTGCAGCCACCTGGTTATGAGGATGAGGGTCACCCCGAGCATGTTTGCAGGTTGAAGAAAGCCTTGTATGGCTTAAAGCAAGCACCAAGAGCATGGTCTGACAAGATTTCTGAATATCTTGTCACTATTGGCTTTCATGTAGCCAATGCAGATTTCTCATTGTATGTGAGACATTGTGATAGAGGGGTTGTGCTTGTTGTCATCTATGTAGATGACTTGATCATTACGGGGGACCATGATGCAGAGATCTTTGATGTAAAGATCTTGCTTAGACAGAAGTTCGAGATGAAGGATCTGGGGGAGCTCAGATATTTCTTGGGCATTGAGGTGATTAGGTCACCACATGGTATTGGATTACTGCAGAGACAGTATGGCTTGGACATGTTGTCCAAGTATGGTATGACAGGCTGTAAGCCTATTTCTGTGCCATTGGATCAGAATGGCAAGTTGAGTGCAGATTCAGGAGAGATCTTGGAGGATCCTACTATGTACAGGAGCATAGTAGGAAGTTTGATCTACATGACGATCACCAGACCAGATTTGAGCTATGCTGTTGGGTTGGTGAGTCAGTTTATGCAGGTTCCACGAAAACCGCATTTGGATGCTGTGAGACGCATACTGAGGTATGTGAGGTCTACTTTGCATTGTGGACTATTCTATGAGACTGGGACAGAGATATGTGTACATGGGTACACAGATGCTGATTGGGCTGGTAGTATCTCAGACAGAAGATCTACCAGTGGATTCATGTTTTCTTTGGGGAGTGCTGCTGTGACTTGGAGCAGCAAGAAGCAGCCTACGGTTGCTCTATCGAGTACAAAGGCCGAGTATAGAGGAGCTGCTATGGCAGCATGTGAGGTAGCTTGGTTGAGAAAGCTACTTGGAGATTTGGGTCTATCAGTGGATAGACAAGTTGTCATTTTCTGTGACAACATTAGCAGTATACAGTTGGCCAGGAACCCAGTCTTTCATGCTCGTACGAAGCACATAGAGGTCCACTACCACTTCGTCAGAGAGAAGGTCTTGGCAGGAGACCTTGACCTTGTTTATGTAAGCACAGAGGATCAGGTAGCTGACATCTTCACCAAAGCATTGGGTACAGAGAAGCTCCGCAGATTCAGGGCTTCGCTTGGTGTACATGAGATGGAGTTGAGCTCGAGGGGGAGTGTTGAGATATCGAGCTCTAGTGAGGCGGTGGACACTGATGACCCGCCTGGGGGATAGGCCCCACACTTACACCACTGGCATGGTTGGTGAGATCTTGGGTGATATGCGGCCAGTGGGATGACAGGCTGTGTGACAGCCACTCTAGAGACTGGCATAGTTATAGCGCCAGCTCATTTAGTCGGGTTCACACTATAGAGAACCCGTGTATGTATTTGGTTGAGTACCTTTCATATTGTGTATACTCTTATTCTTGTATATGGTGTGTTGAGTGTTGAGTAGAGAAGGAGAAGATTTCAGCCTCTCACCTTGTGTGTTCTCTATTAGGGTTTTGTGAGTGTGTGTGTGTGCTTGCAAGAGCTCAAGCTCTCCTCCCCCCTGCATCTTTTCAGAGACTTGAGAAATCCACACTAGGGGCTAATTACCAATCCAAACATGCTCCGATTCTGACCAAGTTTTGCAAGCATGTGGGGGTGGGCCCCTTCCACATGCTTGCAAGGTTTGGTTCCTATTGGAGCATGTTTGGGTACGATGATATGGGGAAGGCCTGGATTTTCCATGGCCTCTTAAGCACCAAGAGACTTGAAAACTCTGCACTGGGCACTAATTACTAACCCGAACATGCTCTGATCATTACCAATTTTTGCAAGCATGTGGGAGGGGCCCACATCCACATGTTTGGAAAGTTTGGTCCCACCCATCGGAGCATATTTGGGTACGATGGTATGGGGAAGGCCCGGATTTTCCATGGCCTCAAGAGCACCAAGAGACTCGAAAAATCCACACTGGATGCTAATTACCAATTCAAACTTGCTCCGGTTGTGACCAAACTTTGCAAGCATGTGGGAAGGGCCCACTCCCACATGCTTGCAAAGTTTGGTCCCCATCGGAGCATGTTTGGGTACGATCGTATGGGGAAGGCCAGGACTTTCCATGGCCGCTTAAGCACCAAGAGACTTGAAAAATCCGCATTGGGCACTAATTTTCAATCCAAACATGCTCCGATTGTGACCAAACTTTGCAAGCATTGTCGGTACGATGGTATGGTGAAGGCCCCGATTTTCCATGGCCTCGTAAGCACCAAGAGACTTGAAAAATCCGCACTAGGGGTAAATTACTAACCTGACCACCCGATCATGACCAAACTTTGCAAGCATGTGGGAGGGGCCCACCCCCACATCCTTGCAAAGTTTGGTCCCCATCGGACCATGTTTGGGTATGCTGGTATGGGGAAGGCCCGGATATTCCATGGACTCAAGAGCACCAAGAGACTTGAAAAATCCACACTCGTGGGCCGTAATTACCAATTCAAACATGCTCTAGTTGTGACCAAACTTTGCAAGCGTGTGAGAGGGGCCCCATCGGAGCATGTTTGGGTACAATGGTATGGGGAAGGCCCGGATTTTCCATGGCCTCTTAAGCACCAAGAGACTTTAAAAATCTGCATTGAGCACTAATTTTCAATCCAAACATGCTCCGATTGTGACCACACTTTGCAAGCATGTGGGGGTGGGCCCCTCCCACATGCTTCCCATCGAGGGTACGATGGTATAGGGAAGGCCCCGATTTTTCATGGCCTTGTAAGCACGAAGAGACTTGAGAAATCCACACTGGGGGCTAATTAGCAATCCAAACATGCTCCGATTCTGACCAAACTTTGCAAGCATGTGGGGGTGGGCCCCTTCCACATACTTGCAAAGGTTGGTTCCCATTCGAGCATGGTTGGGTACGATGATATGGGGAAGGCCCGGATTTTCCATGGCCTCTTAAGCACCAAGAGACTTGAAAACTCTGCACTCGGCGCTAATTACTAACGCGAACATGCTCCGATCATGACCAATTTTTGCAAGCATGTGGGAGGGGCCCACATCCACAAGCTTGGAAAGTTTGGTCCCACCCATCAGAGCATGTTTGGGTACGATGGTATGGGGAAGGCCCGGATTTTCCATGGCCTCTTAAGCACCAAGAGACTTGAAAAATCCACGTTGGGCACTAATTACAAATACAAACATACTCCGATTGTGATCAAACTTTGCAAGAATGTGGCGGTGGGCCCCTCCCATGTGATTGCAAAGTTTGGTTTCCATCGGACCATGTTTGTGTACGATGGTATGGGGACGACCCGGATTTTCCATGGCCTCAAGAGCACCAAAAGACTTGAAAAATCCACACTGGTGGGGCGATAATTACCAATTCAAACATGCTCTTGTTGTGACCAAACTTTACAAGCATGTGGGAGGGGCCCACTCCCACATGCTTGCAAAGTTTGGTCCCCATCGGAGCATGTTTGGGTACAATGGTATGGGGAAGGCCTCGATTTTCCATGGCCTCTTAAACACCAAGAGACTTGAAAAATTTGCATTGAGCACTAATTTTGAATCCAAACATGCTCCGATTGTGACCACACTTTGCAAGAATGTGGGGGTGGGCCCCTCCCACATGCTTGCAAAGTTTGGTTTCCATCGAATCATGTTTGGGTACGATGGTATGGGGAAGGCCCGGATTTTCCATGGCCTCTTAAGCACCAAGAGACTTGAAAAATCTGCATTGAGCACTAATTTTCAATCCAAACATGCTCCGATTGTGACCACACTTTGCAAGCATGTGGGGGTGGGTCCCTCCCACATGCTTTCAAAGTTTGGTTTCCATCGAAGCATGTTTGGGTACGATGGTATGCGGAAGGCCCCGATTTTTCATGGCCTTGTAAGCACCAAGAGACTTGAGAAATCCACACTGGGGGCTAATTAGCAATCCAAACATGCTCCGATTCTGACCAAACTTTGCAAGCATGTGGGGGTGGGCCCCTTCTACATACTTGCAAATTTTGGTTCCCATTGGAGCATGGTTGGGTACGATGATATGGGGAAGGCCCGGATTTTCCATGGCCTCTTAAGCACCAAGAGACTTGAAAACTCTACACTGGGCACTAATTACTAACCCGAACATGCTCCGATCATCATGACCAATTTTTGCAAGCATGTGGGAGGGGCCCACATCCACAAGCTTGGAAAGTTTGGTCCCACCCATCAGAGCATGTTTGGGTACGATGGTATGGGGAAGGCCCGGATTTTCCATGGCCTCTTAAGCACCAAGAGACTTGAAAAATCCACATTGGGCACTAATTACAAATCCAAACATACTCCGATTGTGATCAAACTTTGCAAGAATGTGGCGGTGGGCCCCTCCCATGTGCTTGCAAAGTTTGGTTTCCATCGGACCATGTTTGGGTACGATGGTATGGGGAAGACCCGGATTTTCCATGGCCTCAAGAGCACCAAAAGACTTGAAAAATCCACACTGGTGGGGCGATAATTACCAATTCAAACATGCTCTGGTTATGACCAAACTTTACAAGCATGTGGGAGGGGACCACTCCCACATGCTGAGCATGTTTGGGTACAATGGTATGGGAAGGCCTCGATTTTCCATGGGCTCTTAAGCACCAAGAGACTTGAAAAATCTGCATTGAGCACTAATTTTGAATCCAAACATGCTCCGATTGTGACCACACTTTGCAAGAATGTGGGGGTGGGCCCCTCCCACATGCTTGCAAAGTTTGGTTTCCATCGAAGCATGTTTGGGTACGATGGTATGGGAAAGGCCCCGATTTTTCATGGCCTCGTAAGCACCAAGAGACTTGAAAAATCCGCACTGGGCGCGAATAACTAACTCGACCATGCTCCGATCATGACCAGACTTTGCAAGCATGTGGGAGGAGCCCACATGCTTGCAAAGTTTGGTTGCCATCGGAACATGTTTGGGTATGATGGTATGGGGAAGGCCCGGATTTTCCATGGCCTCCTAAGCACCAAGAGACTTGAGAAATCCACACTGGGGGCTAATTACCAATCCAAACATGCTCCGATTCTGACCAAACTTTGCAAGCATGTGGGGGTGGGTCCCTTCCACATGCTTGCAAAGTTTGGTTCCCATTGGAGCATGTTTGTGTACGATGATATGGGGAAGGCCCGGATTTTCCATGGCCTCTTAAGCACCAAGAGACTTGAAAACTCTGTACTGGGCGCTAATTACTAACCCGAACATGTTTCGATCATGACCAATTTTTACAATCATATGGGAGGGGCCCACATCCACATGCTTGGAAAGTTTGCTCCCACCCATCAGAGCATGTTTGGGTACGATGGTATGGGGAAGGCCCGGATTTTCCATGGCCTCTTAAGCACCAAGAGACTTGAAAAATGTACATTGGGCACTCATTATTACAAATCAAAGCATGCTCCGATTGTGACCAAACTTTACAAGCATGTGGGGGTGGGCCCCTCCCACATGCTTCCAAAGTTCGGGGTGGGCCCCTCCCAAATGCTTGCAAAGTTTGCTTCCCATCGAAGCATGTTTGGGTACGATGGTATGGGGAAGGCCTGGATTTTCCATGGCCTCAAGAGCACCAAGAGACTTGAAAAATCCACACTGGGGGCTAATTACCAATTCAAACTTGCTCCGGTTGTGACCAAACTTTGCAGGCATGTGGGAGGGGCCCACTTCCACATGCTTGCAAAGTTTGGTCTGCATCGGAGCATGTTTGGGTACGATGGTATGGGGAAGGCCAGGACTTTCCATGGCCGCTTAAGCACCAAGAGACTTGAAAAATCCGCATTGGGCACTAATTTTCAATCCAAACATGCTCCGATTGTGACCAAACTTTGCAAGCATCGGCGGACCATGTTTGGGTACGATGGTATGGGAAAGGCCCGGATTTTCCATGGTCTCAAGAGCACCAAGAGACTTGAAAAATCCACACTCGTGGGCAGTAATTACCAATTCAAACATGCTCCAGTTGTGACCAAACTTAGCAAGCATGTGGGAGGGGCCCACTCCCACATTCTTGCAAAGTTTGGTCCCCGTCGGAGCATGTTTGGGTACAATGGTATGGGGAAGGCCCGGATTTTCCACGGCCTCTTAAGCACCAAGAGACTTGAAAAATCTGCATTGAGCACTAATTTTCAATCCAAAGATGCTCCGATTGTGACCACACTTTGCAAGCATGTGGGGGTGGTCCCCTCCCACATGCTTTCAAAGTTTTGTTCCCATGGAAGCATGTTTGGGTACGACGGTATGGGGAAGGCCCCGATTTTCCATGGCCTTGTAAGCACCAAGAGACTTGAAAAATCCGCACTGGGCGCGAATAAGTAACCCGACCACGCTCCGATCATGACCAAACTTTGCAAGCATGTGGAAGGGGCCCACCCCCACATGCTTGCAAAGTTTGGTTCCCATCGAAGCATGTTTGGGTATGATGGTATGGGGAAGGCCCGGATTTTCCATGGCCTCCTAAGCACCAAGAGACTTGAGAAATCCACACTAGGGGCTAATTACCAATCCAAACATGCTCCGATTCTGACCAAGCTTTGCAAGCATGTGGGAGTGGGCCCCTTCCACATGCTTGCAAGGTTTGGTTCCTATTGGAGCATGTTTGGGTACGATGATATGGGGAAGGCCCAGATTTTCCATGGCCTCTTAAGCACCAAGAGACTTGAAAACTCTGCACTGGGCGCTAATTACTAACCCGAACATGCTGTGATCATTACCAATTTTTGCAAGCATGTGGGAGGGGCCCACATCCACATGTTTGGAAAGTTTGGTCCCACCCATCGGAGCATATTGTTGAGATATCGAGCTCTAGTGAGGCGGTGGACACTGATGACCCGCCTGGGGGATAGGCCCCGCACTTACACCACTGGCATGGTTGGTGAGATCTTGGGTGATATGCGGCCAGTGGGATGACAGGCTGTGTGACAGCCATTCTAGAGACTGGCATAGTTATAGCGCCATCTCATTTAGTCGGGTTCACACTATAGAGAACCCGTGTATGTATTGGTTGAGTACCTTTCATATTGTGTGTACTCTTATCTTGTATATGGTGTGTTGAGTGTTGAGTAGAGAAGAAGAAGATTTTCAGCCTCTCACCTTGTGTGTTCTCTATTAGGGTTTTGTGAGTGTGTGTGTGTGCTTGCAAGAGCTCAAGCTCTCTTCCCCCCTGCATCTTTTCATGGTATCAGAGCCTGGTTCGTGCTAAGGGCTGAGCTGCAAGCAAGAGAACCACAGGAAGCGGTACGAGGGTAAGAGCTTCAACTACTCTTCCCTATTGTGTTGGTGACTACACCCTTGTCGGGAGCTCTACGGGAGGCACCGGCAAACGATCTCCGATTGAGGAGCTTTCTTCGCGGGAGTGAAGCTACAGGGCAACTATACAGTCCTTTGGACTACAATTTTCGGGCCGAGAACGCGTTTCGGGCGCGTCTGGACCTCCGTTTTTCAGAAAGCAGGCGATTTCGAGCACTGCGGGTAAGTCATCGATTCTCTGCAGAACTCTGTTTTAAGAACTGCAGGAAGACAGATTGACTGTGCAGACACTGTGGGTGCTGCAAAGAGGTCTACAGTTGCCATTGGGTGTATGTATGTGCATTGAAGTCACTGGTTGTGACATTTGAGAGTACTACGGTACCGCTGTGCAGAAACTACAGCATTTGTGCAGAAAAACCAGAGTGCAGTTTCTGGTAAAATTGTGTGTTTGGCAAGATGTCTAATGATGGCATAACACAGATTGTGGCTGAGAAGCTGGACAAGAATAACTTCCATGCTTGGAGGTTCAGGTTGACTAATTTCCTGATGGGAAAAGGCTATTGGGACTACATTGAAGGTGAGCATGAAGAGGCACCGGAGATACCGGATATAAATCCGACTGCTGCAGATGTGAAAGAGTTTAAAGACTGGAACCAAGGAGCCAGGAAGGTTATGTATTGGCTATCCATTAGCATACAGGACACCATGATTGGGCACATTCAGGATGCCAAGTCCCCCAAGGAGGCGTGGGACACCTTGGTAAAGCTCTATGAAACAAATACCAAGGCACGTAAGATACAGTTGAAGAATGAACTTCATACTGTCGAGAAAAAGAGCATGTCTGTGAATGACTATGCGTTGAAGATAAAGGGCATTGTGGAATCCCTTGCATCTATTGGTGTATCAGTAGATGATGATGACAAGGTGGAAGTCTGTCTACGTGGTCTTGGGCCACAATACAAGGCGTTTAAGACGTCTATCCAGACTCGGGAAAACATTCCCAACTTTACAGATTTGGTGTCTATGCTGATTATCGAAGAGAAGAGCTTGGGTGAAGACCAACAGACTTCACAAAGCAAAAACAGTTCAGAGCAACAGGCCTTCTACATGAGTTCAGGAAGAGGACGAGGTAGAGGAGGCCGTGGACGCGGTCAAGGAGGTGGCCGAACAGGTAATCAGAATTATGGCCAGCAGCAGCAGCAACAACAACAGTCCCAGAATCAACAACAACAACAACACGCAGGTGGAAGAGGCAAATTCAGAGACAGGGGGAGTCAAAGAGGCCGTGGAAATTGGCAAAGGCAATATAATGATGCACGTGAATGCTACTATTGTGGTAAGCCAGGACATGTGCAGTCAGAATGTTATAAGAAGCAAGCTGACATGCAAAATGGGAAAGTGCAGCAAAACAACTATGCATCCTCAAGCAGAAATAATGAGGACAATGAAAGGTTGTTTGTTATGCAGCATGTTGTGAATGCCATGTCTGAAAATGTTGATGCAGCACAAAAAGATAATGTATGGTATGTGGATTCAGGCGCTTCGAACCACATGACGAGTCATGGGGAGTGGTTCAAGGAGATGAAGAACCCGGAAAGACCAGGTTTTGTGGAAACAGGGGATGACACTGCTCATCCAATTGCCCACGTTGGAGATGTGCCATTATCTATGCAGGATGGCAAAGTGAAGTACCTTGCAGATGTACTTCATGTACCGAACATAACAAAGAATCTGGTTTCAGTTGGCCAGATGATTGAGCAGGGGTTGCAGGTTCGGTTTAACCCTGATGGGTGTTATGTTGAAGATTTCAAAGACAAGTGCAGGTTGGTTGCAAAAGGCAACAGAGTGGGCAGAATGTTTACGTTGGATGTAGACATGCCTGAAATGAGTGCTGCGATGTTTGCAAATGGTTCAGGAGTTGTTGCAGACACAGACATATGGCATAAAAGAATTGGACATGTAAATGTGCAGAGATTGAAGTCTATGCAGACAAAAGGAATTGTGACAGGGCTGCCAAAATTTAAAGTGGAAGGTATGCAGAAAATATGTGAAGCATGCCAATTTGGGAAGCAAACAAAGCATGTGTTTCCACGTAACAGATATGTGAGCAGAAATGCACTAGATGTTGTGCATTCAGATGTATGGGGTCCTACGAAGACCGTGTCTATGGGAGGCTGCAGGTACTATGTCACTTTCATTGATGACCACACAAGGAAAGTGTGGGTATATTTCATGAAGGAGAAGAGTGAGGTTTTCACTCACTTTCAGAATTTCAGAGTTTTGGTTGAAAAGCAAACAGGAAAATATGTCAAGTGCCTAAGGTCAGATGGAGGGGGAGAATACTTCTCCAATGAGTTCTCTGAATTTTTGAAGAAGAATGGTATTCGGAGACAATTGACATGCAGATATACTCCGCAGCAAAATGGAGTTGCTGAGCGGAAAAACAGGCACATTGCTGAGATTGCGCGAGCATTGATGGAAGAGAAGAATATGCCGCATTGCTATTGGGCTGAGGCTGTTTCTACAGCAGTATACATCATGAACAGGACTCCAACTGCAGCCATACATGATGTAACTCCAGAGGAGAAGTTTACTGGCAGAAAACCAGATTTGTCTCATCTGAAAGTTTTTGGATGCATTGCATATGTGCATGTGCCAGATGAGCTGAGAACTAAGCTGGATCCGAAAGCTAAAAAATGTGTGTTTATTGGATATTCCCTTGAGCAAAAGGGATACAGGTGTTATAACCCTGCTACACGTGAGTTGAGGGTAAGCAGGGATGTTGTCTTTGATGAGATGAGCAGTTGGTATGCTGCTGAAAAAGAAGCTATTGGGGCTGATGTGAGTGGAAGTGTGGTTGCACAGAATGCAGGTCAGCAATCACAGTCTTTGAGTGGACCAGGAGAGTCCTCATCTAGTGGGTCTATTGATAGACCATGGAGTGGCAGGCTGCGTCATAATACCAGCCCTGCAAATGTGATTAGTACATCACGTAAAGGAAAAGAGAAAGTGGTTGAGCCCCTTGGTATGCCTGACATTTCTGCAGGGCATTCTCATGTTGATGGAGAGTCTAGTGGCTCAGATATGAGTCTTGATGAGGAGCTTGGGATCCCAGCTATGAGAACACCTGGTGTAAAGAAGGCTATGGAAGCCATGAATGAGAAGCTGCAAAGATCAGGGAGAGTGAAGAACCCTGTGCAGAGATTTACATATGATGGTTATGTGGCACATCATTATGCATATATGGCAAAAGTTGTGCAGGTTGTAGAGCCCACATGCATTGATGAGGCTGTTGGAAATGTGTGTTGGGAGAAAGCTATGGATGAGGAGATGGATGCACTATATGGAAATGAAACTTGGGATTTAGTGCAATTGCCTGAAGGCAAGAAAGCCATTGGATGCAAGTGGGTGTACAAAGTTAAACATAACAGTGATGGAAGCATAAACAGGTACAAGGCTAGATTGGTAGCCAAAGGATATGCGCAGACATATGGGATTGATTATGAGGAAACTTTCAGCCCAGTTGCCAAGATGGCAACGGTGAGAGTTGTGATAGCAGTGGCTGCGTCAAAGAAATGGTCTTTACATCAGATGGATGTAAAGAATGCATTCTTGCATGGGGATTTGCAAGAAGAGGTGTATATGTTGCAGCCACCTGGTTATGAGGATGTGGGTCACCCCGAGCATGTTTGCAGGTTGAAGAAAGCCTTGTATGGCTTAAAGCAAGCACCAAGAGCATGGTCTGACAAGATTTCTGAATATCTTGTCACTATTGGCTTTCATGTAGCCAATGCAGATTTCTCATTGTACGTGAGACATGGTGATAGAGGGGTTGTGCTTGTTGTCATCTATGTAGATGACTTGATCATTACGGGGGACCATGATGCAGAGATCTTTGATGTAAAGATCTTGCTTAGACAGAAGTTCGAGATGAAGGATCTGGGGGAGCTCAGATATTTCTTGGGCATTGAGGTGATTAGGTCACCACATGGTATTGGATTACTGCAGAGACAGTATGGCTTGGACATGTTGTCCAAGTATGGTATGACAGGCTGTAAGCCTATTTCTGTGCCATTGGATCAGAATGGCAAGTTGAGTGCAGATTCAGGAGAGATCTTGGAGGATCCTACTATGTACAGGAGCATAGTAGGAAGTTTGATCTACATGACGATCACCAGACCAGATTTGAGCTATGCTGTTGGGTTGGTGAGTCAGTTTATGCAGGTTCCACGGAAACCGCATTTGGATGCTGTGAGATGCATACTGAGGTATGTGAAGTCTACTTTACAGTGTGGACTATTCTATGAGACTGGGACAGAGATATGTGTACATGGGTACACAGATGCTGATTGGGCTGGTAGTATCTCAGACAGAAGATCTACCAGTGGATTCATGTTTTCTTTGGGGAGTGCTGCTGTGACTTGGAGCAGTAAGAAGCAGCCTACGGTTGCTCTATCAAGTACAGAGGCCGAGTACAGAGGAGCTGCTATGGCAGCCTGTGAGGTAGCTTGGTTGAGAAAGCTACTTGGAGATTTGGGTCTATCAGTGGATAGACAAGTTGTCATTTTCTGTGACAACATTAGCAGTATACAGTTGGCCAGGAACCCAGTCTTTCATGCTCGTACGAAGCACATAGAGGTCCACTACCACTTCGTCAGAGAGAAGGTCTTGGCAGGAGACCTTGACCTTGTTTATGTCAGCACAGAGGATCAGGTAGCTGACATCTTCACCAAAGCATTGGGTACAGAGAAGCTCCGCAGATTCAGGGCTTCGCTTGGTGTACATGAGATGGAGTTGAGCTCGAGGGGGAGTGTTGAGATATCGAGCTCTAGTGAGGCGGTGGACACTGATGACCCGCCTGGGGGATAGGCCCCGCACTTACACCACTGGCATGGTTGGTGAGATCTTGGGTGATATGCGGCCAGTGGGATGACAGGCTGTGTGACAGCCATTCTAGAGACTGGCATAGTTATAGCGCCAGCTCATTTAGTCGGGTTCACACTATAGAGAACCCGTGTATGTATTGGTTGAGTACCTTTCATATTGTGTGTACTCTTATCTTGTATATGGTGTGTTGAGTGTTGAGTAGAGAAGAAGAAGATTTTCAGCCTCTCACCTTGTGTGTTCTCTATTAGGGTTTTGTGAGTGTGTGTGTGTGCTTGCAAGAGCTCAAGCTCTCTTCCCCCCTGCATCTTTTCACATATTTGGGTACGATGGTATGGGGAAGGCCCGGATTTTCCATGGCCTCTTAAGCACCAAGAGACTGAAAAATCCACATTGGGCACTCATTACAAATCGAAACATGCTCCGATTGTGACCAAACTTTACAAGCATGTGGGGGCGGGCCCCTTCCACATGCTTGCAAAGTTTGGGGTGGGCCCCTCCCAAATGCTTGCAAAGTTTGCTTCCCATCGAAGCATGTTTGGGTACGATGGTATGGGGAAGGCCCGGATTTTCTATGGTCTCAAGAGCACCAAGAGACTCAAAAAATCCACACTGGGCACTAATTACCAATTCAAACTTGCTCCGGTTGTGACCAAACTTTGTAAGCATGTGGGAAGGGCCCACTCCGACATGCTTGCAGAGTCTGGTCCCCATCGGAGCATGTTTGGGTACGATCGTATGGGGAAGGCCAGGACTTTCCATGGCCGCTTAAGCACCAAGAGCTTGAAAATTCCGCATTGGGCACTAATTTTCAATCCAAACATGCTCCGATTGTGACCAAACTTTGCAAGCATCGGACCATGTTTCGATACGATGGTATGATGAAGGCCCCGATTTTTCATGGCCTCGTAAGCACCAAGAGACTTGAAAAATCCGCACTGGGGGCAAATTACTAACCCGACCACCCGATCATGACCAAACTTTGCAAGCATGTGGGAGGGGCCCACCTCCACATCCTTGAAAAGTTTGGTCTCCATCGGAGCATGTTTGGATACGCTGGTATGGGGAAGGCCCGGATATTCCATGGACTCAAGAGCACCAAGAGACTTGAAAAATCCACACTCGTGGGCAGTAATTACCAATTCAAACATGCTCCAGTTTGGACCAAACTTTGCAAGCATGTGCGAGGGGCCCACTCCCACATGCTTGCAAAGTTTGGTCCGCATCGGAGCATGTTTGGGTACGATGGTATGGGGAAGGCCAGGACTTTCCATGGTCGCTTAAGCACCAAGAGACTTGAAAAATCCGCATTGGGCACTAATTTTCAATCCAAACATGCTCCGATTGTGACCAAACTTTGCAAGCATCGGCGGACCATGTTTGGGTACGATGGTATGGGAAAGGCCCGGATTTTCCATGGTCTCAAGAGCACCAAGAGACTTGAAAAATCCACACACGTGGGCAGTAATTACCAATTCAAACATGCTCCAGTTGTGACCAAACTTAGCAAGCATGTGGGAGGGGCCCACTCCCACATGCTTGCAAAGTTTGGTCCCCATCGGAGCATGTTTGGGTACAATGGTATGGGGAAGGCCCGGATTTTCCACGGCCTCTTAAGCACCAAGAGACTTGAAAAATCTGCATTGAGCACTAATTTTCAATCCAAAGATGCTCCGATTGTGACCATACTTTGCAAGCATGTGGGGGTGGTCCCACATGCTTTCAAAGTTTTGTTCCCATGGAAGCATGTTTGGGTACGACGGTATGGGGAAGGCCCCGATTTTCCATGGCCTTGTAAGCACCAAGAGACTTGAAAAATCCGCACTGGGCGCGAATAAGTAACCCAACCACGCTCCGATCATGACCAAACTTTGCAAGCAAAGGGAAGGGGCCCCCCCCACATGCTTGCAAAGTTTGGTTCCCATCGAAGCATGTTTGGGTTGATGGTATGGGGAAGGCCCGGATTTTCCATGGCCTCCTAAGCACCAAGAGACTTGAGAAATCCACACTAGGGGCTAATTACCAATCCAAACATGCTCCGATTCTGACCAAGCTTTGCAAGCATGTTGGGGTGGGCCCCTTCCACATGCTTGCAAGGTTTGGTTCCTATTGGAGCATGTTTGGGTACGATGATATGGGGAAGGCCTAGATTTTCCATGGCCTCTTAAGCACCAAGAGACTTGAAAACTCTACACTGGGCGCTAATTACTAACCCGAACATGCTCCGATCATTACCAATTTCTGCAAGCATGTGGGAGGGGCCCACATCCACATGTTTGGAAAGTTTGGTCCCACCCATCGGAGCATATTTGGGTACGATGGTATGGGGAAGGCCCGGATTTTCCATGGCCTCTTAAGCACCAAGAGACTTGAAAAATCCACATTGGGCACTCATTATACAAATCGAAACATGCTCCGATTGTGACCAAACTTTACAAGCATGTGGGGGCGGGCCCCTCCCACATGCTTGCAAAGTTTGGGGTGGCCCCCTCCCAAATGCTTGCAAAGTTTGCTTCCCATCGAAGCATGTTTGGGTACGATGGTATGGGGAAGGCCCGGATTTTCTATGGTCTCAAGAGCACCAAGAGACTCGAAAAATCCACACTGGGCGCTAATTACCAATTCAAACTTGCTCCGGTTGTGACCAAACTTTGTAAGCATGTGGGAAGGGCCCACTCCGACATGCTTGCAGAGTTTGGTCCCCATCGGAGCATGTTTGGGTACGATCGTATGGGGAAGGCCAGGACTTTCCATGGCCGCTTAAGCACCAAGAGACTTGAAAATTCCGCATTGGGCACTAATTTTCAATCCAAACATGCTCCGATTGTGACCAAACTTTGCAAGCATCGGACCATGTTTCGGTACGATGGTATGGTGAAGGCCCCGATTTCTCATGGCCTCGTAAGCACCAAGAGAATTGAAAAATCCACACTGGGGGAAAATTACTAACCCGACCACCCGATCATGACTAAACTTTGCAAGCATGTGGGAGGGGCCCACCTCCACATCCTTGAAAAGTTTGGTCTCCATCGCAGCATGTTTGGATACGCTGGTATGGGGAAGGCCCGGATATTCTATGGACTCAAGAGCACCAAGAGACTTGAAAAATCCACACTCGTGGGCAGTAATTACCATATCAAACATGCTCCAGTTGTGACCAAACTTTGCAAGCATGTGCGAGGGGCCCACTCCCACATGCTTGCAAAGTTTGGTCCCCATCAGAGCATGTTTGGGTACAATGGTATGGGGAAGGCCCAGATTTTCTATGGCCTCTTAAGCACCAAGAGACTTGAAAAATCTGCATTGAGCACTAATTTTCAATCCAAACATGCTCCGACTCTGACCACACTTTGCAAGCATGTGGGGGTGGGCCCCTCCCACATGCTTTCAAAGTTTGGTTCCCATCGAAGCATGTTTGGGTATGATGGTATGGGGAAGGCCCCGATTTTTCATAGCCGTGTAAGCACCAAAGAGACTTGAGAAATCCACACTGCGGGCTAATTAGCAAACATGCTCCGATTCTGACCAAACTTTGCAAGCATGTGGGGGTAGGCCCCTCCCACATGCTTGCAAATTTTGGTCATGATCGGAGCGTGGTCGGGTTACTTATTCGCGCCTAGTGCGGATTTTTCAAGTCTCTTGGTGCTTACAAGGCCATGGAAAATCAGGGCCTTCCCCATACCATCGTACCCAAACATGCTTTGATGGGAACCAAACTTTGAAAGCATGTGGGAGGGGACCACCCCCACATGCTTGCAAAGTGTGGTCACAATCGGAGCATCTTTGGATTGAAAATTAGTGCTCAATGCAGATTTTTCAAGTCTCTTGGTGCTTAAGAGGCCATGGAAAATCCGGGCCTTCCCCATACCATTGTACCCAAACATGGTCCCACCCATCAGAGCATGTTTGGGTACGATGGTATGGGGAAGGCCCGGATTTTCCATGGCCTCTTAAGCACCAAGAGACTTGAAAAATCCACGTTGGGCACTAATTACAAATACAAACACACTCCGATTGTGATCAAACTTTGCAAGAATGTGGCGGTGGGCCCCTCCCATGTGATTGCAAAGTTTGGTTTCCATCGGACCGTGTTTGTGTACGATGGTATGGGGACGACCCGGATTTTTCATGGCCTCAAGACCCGGATTTTTCATGGCCTCGTAAGCACCAAGAGACCTGAAAAATCCGCACTAGGGGTAAATTACTAACCCGACCACCCGATCATGACCAAACTTTGCAAGCATGTGGGAGGGGCCCACCCCCACATCCTTGCAAAGTTTGGTCTCCATCGGAGCATGTTTGGGTACGATGGTATGGGGAAGGCCCGGATTTTCCATGGACTCAAGAGCACCAAGAGACTTGAAAAATCCACACGCGTGGGCGGTAATTACCAATTCAAACATGCTCCAGTTGTGACCAGACTTTGCAAGCATGTGGGAGGGGCCCACTCCCACATGCTTGCAAAGTTTGGTCCCCATCGGAGCATGTTTGGGTACAATGGTATGGGGAAGGCCCGGATTTTCCATGGCCTCTTAAGCACCAAGAGACTTGAAAAGTCTGCATTGAGCACTAATTTTCAATCCAAAGATGCTCCGATTGTGACCACACTTTGCAAGCATGTGGGGGTGGTCCTCTCCCACATGCTTTCAAAGTTTGGTTCCCATCAAAGCATGTTTGGGTACGATGGTATGGGGAAGGCCCCGATTTTCCATGGCCTTGTAAGCACCAAGAGACTTGAAAAATCCGCACTGGGCGCTATATTGGAGCATGTTTGGGTACGATGATATGGGGAAGGCCCGGATTTTCCATGGCCTCTTAAGCACCAAGAGACTTGAAAACTCTGCTTTGGGCGCAATTACTAACCCGAACATGCTCCGATCACTACCAATTTTTGCAAGCATGTGGGAGGGGCCCACATCCACATGTTTGAAAAGTTTGGTCCCACCCATCGGAGCATATTTGGGTACGATGGTATGGGGAAGCCCCTGATTTTCCATGGCCTCTTAAGCACCAAGAGACTTGAAAAATCCACATTGGGCACTCATTACAAATCGAAACATGCTCCGATTGTGATTAAACTTTACAAGCATGTGGGGGCGGGCCCCTCCCACATGCTTGCAAAGTCTGGGGTGGGCCCCTCCTAAATGCTTGCAAAGTTTGCTTCCCATCGAAGCATGTTTGGGTACGATGTTATGGGGAAGGCCCGGATTTTCCATGGCCTCAAGAGCACCAAGAGACTCGAAAAATCCACACTGGGCGCTAATTACCAATTCAAACTTGCTCCGGTTGTGACCAAACTTTGCAAGCATGTGGGAAGGGCCCACTCCCACATGCTTGCAAAGTTTGGTCCCCATCGGAGCATGTTTGGGTACGATCGTACGGGTAAGGCCAAGACTTTCCATGGCCGCTTAAGCACCAAGAGACTTCAAAATTCCGCATTGGGAACTAATTTTCAATCCAAACATGCTCCGATTGTGACCAAACTTTGCAAGCATCGGACCGGTACGATGGTATGGTGAAGGCCCTGATTTTTCATGGCCTCGTAAGCACCAAGAGACCTGAAAAATCCGCACTAGGGGTAAATTACTAACCCGACCACCCGATCATAAGCATCGGACCGGTACGATGGTATGGGGAAGGCCCGGATTTTCCATGGACTCAAGAGCACCAAGAGACTTGAAAAATCCACACTCGTGGGCCGTAATTACCAATGCAAACATGCTCCAGTTGTGACCAAACTTTGCAAGCGTGTGCGAGGGGCCCACTCCCACATGCTTGCAACGTTTGGTCCCCATCGGAGCATGTTTGGGTACAATGGTATGGGGAAGGCCCGGATTTTCCATGGCCTCTTAAGCACCAAGAGACTTGAAAAATCTGCATTAAGCACTAATTTTCAATCCAAACATACTCCGATTGTGACCACACTTTGCAAACATGTGGCGATGGGCCCCTCCCACATGCTTTCAAAGTTTGGTTCCCATCGAAGCATGTTTGGGTACGATGGTATGGGGAAGGCCCCTATTTTTCATGGCCTTGTAAGCACCAAGAGACTTGAGAAATCCACACTGGGGGCTAACATGCTCCGATTCTGACTAAACTTTGCAAGCATGTGGGGGTGGGCCCCTTCCACATACTTGCAAAGTTTGGTTCCCATTGGAGCATGGTTGGGTACGATGATATGGGGAAGGCCCGGATTTTCCATGGCCTCTTAAGCACCAAGAGACTTGAAAACTCTGCACTGGGCACTAATTACTAACCCGAACATGCTCCGATCATGACCAATTTTTGCAAGCATGTGGGAGGGGCCCACATCCACAAGCTTGGAAAGTTTGGTCCCACCCATCAGAGCATGTTTGGGTACGATGGTATGGGGAAGGCCCGGATTTTCCATGGCCTCTTAAGCACCAAGAGACTTGAAAAATCCACGTTGGGCACTAATTACAAATCCAAACATACTCCGATTGTTATCAAACTTTGTAAGAATGTGGCGGTGGGCCCCTCCCATGTGCTTGCAAAGTTTGGTTTCCATCGGACCATGTTTGGGTACGATGGTATGGGGAAGACCCGGATTTTCCATGGCCTCAAGAGCACCAAAAGACTTGAAAAATCCACACTGGTGGGGCAATAGTTACCAATTCAAACATGCTCTGGTTGTGACCAAACTTTAAAAGCATGTGGGAGCGGCCCACTCGCACATGCTTGTAAAGTTTGGTCCCCATCGGAGCATGTTTGGGTACAATGGTATGCGGAAGGCCTCGATTTTCCATGGCCTCTTAAGCACCAAGAGACTTGAAAAATCTGCATTGAGCACTAATTTTGAATCCAAATATGCTCCGATTGTGACCACACTTTGCAAGAATGTGGGGGTGGGCCCCTCCCACATGCTTTGCAAAGTTTGGTTTCCATCGAAACATGTTTGGGTACGATGGAATGGGGAAGGCCCCGATTTTCCATGGCCTCGTAAGCACCAAGAGACTTGAAAAATTCTGCACTGGGTGTGAATAACTAACTCGACCACGCTCCGATCATAACCAAACTTTGCAAGCATGTGGGAGGGAGACTTGAAAAATTCTGCACTAGGTGTGAATAACTAACTCGACCACGCTTCGATCATAACCAAACTTTGCAAGCATGTGGGAGGAGCCCACCCCCACATTCTTGCAAAGTTTGGTTCCCATCGGAGCATGGGTATGATGGTATGGGGAAGGCCCGGATTTTCCATGGCCTCCTAAGCACCAAGACACTTGAGAAATCCACACTAGGGGCTAATTACCAATCCAAACATGCTCCGATTCTGACCAAACTTTGCAAGCATGTGGGAGGGGCCCACTCCCACATGCTTGCAAAGTTTGGTCCCCATCGGAGCATGTTTGGGTACAATGGTATGGGGAAGGCCCGGATTTTCCATGGCCTCTTAAGCACCAAGAGACTTGAAAACTCTGCACTGGGCGCTAATTACTAACCCGAATATGTTTCGATCATGACCAATTTTTACAATCATGTGGGAAGGACCCACATCCACATGCTTGGAAAGTTTGGTCCCACACATCAGAGCATGCTTGGGTACGATGGTATGGGGAAGGCCCGGATTTTCCATGGCCTCTTAAGCACCAAGAGACTTGAAAAATCCACATTGGGCACTCATTATTACAAATCGAAGCATGCTCCGATTGTGACCAAACTTTACAAGCATGTAAGGGTGGGCCCCTCCCACATGCTTGCAAAGTTTGGGGTGGGCCCCTCCCAAATGCTTGCAAAGTTTGCTTCCCATCGAAGCATGTTTGGGTACGATGGTATGGGGAAGGTCTGGATTTTCCATGGCCTCGAGCACCAAGGGACTTGAAAAATCCACACTGGGCGCTAATTACCAATTCAAACTTGCTCCGATTGTGACCAAACTTTGCAAGCATGTGGGAGGGGCCCACTCCCACATGCTTGCAAAGTTTGGTCCGCATCGGAGCATGTTTGGGTACGATGGTATGGGGAAGGCCAGGACTTTTCATGGCCGCTTAAGCACCAAGAGACTTGAAAAATCCGCAATGGGCACTAATTTTCAATCCAAACATGCTCCGATTGTGACCAAACTTTGCAAGCATCGGAC
The DNA here is from genome assembly GCF_041138505.1 of Cibotium barometz. Lineage (NCBI taxonomy): Eukaryota > Viridiplantae > Streptophyta > Polypodiopsida > Cyatheales > Cibotiaceae > Cibotium > Cibotium barometz. Next base: position 51,267,393 of record NC_141060.1, read on the forward strand.
CATGTTTGGGCACGATGGTATGGGGAAGGCCCAGATTTTCCATGGTCTCTCAAGAGGACCAAGAGACTTGAAAAATCCACACGCGTGGGCGGTAATTACCAATTCAAACATGCTCCGGTTGTGACCAAACTTTGCAAGCATGTGGGAGGGGCCCACTCCCACATGCTTGCAAAGTTTGGTCCCCATCGGAGCATGTTTGGGTACAATGGTATGGGGAAGGCCCGGATTTTCCATGGCCTCTTAAGCACCAAGAGACTTGAAAAATCTGCATTGAGCACTAATTTTCAATCCAAAGATGCTCCGATTGTGACCACACTTTGCAAGCATGTGGGGGTGGTCCCCTCCCACATGCTTTCAAAGTTTGGTTCCCATCGAAGCATGTTTGGGTACGATGGTATGGGGAAGGCCCCGATTTTCCATGACCTTGTAAGCACCTAGAGACTTGAAAAATCCGCACTGGGCGCGAATAAGTAACCCGACCACGCTCCGATCATGACCAAACTTTGCAAGCATGTGGGAGGAGCCCACCCCCACATGCTTGCAAAGTTTGGGTCCCATCGAAGCATGTTTGGATATAATGATATGGGGAAGGCCCAGATTTTCCATGGCCTCCTAAGCACCAAGAGACTTGAGAAATCCACACTAGGGGCTAATTACCAATCCAAACATGCTCCGATTCTGACCAAGCTTTGCAAGCATGTGGGGGTGGGCCCCTTCCACATGCTTGCAAGGTTTGGTTCCTATTGGAGCATGTTTGGGTACGATGATATGGGGAAGGCCCGGATTTTCCATGGCCTCTTAAGCACCAAGAGACTTGAAAACTCTGCACTGGGCGCTAATTACTAACCCGAACATGCTCCGATCATTACCAATTTTTGCAAGAATGTGGGAGGGGCCCACATCCACATGTTTGGAAAGTTTGGTCCCACCCATGGGGACGATGGTATGGGGAAGGCCCGTATTTACCATGGCCTCAAGAGCACCAAGAGACTCGAAAAATCCACACTGGGCACTAATTACCAATTCAAACTTGCTCCGGTTGTGACCAAACTTTGCAAGCATGTGGGAAGGGCCCACTCCCACATGCTTGCAAAGTTTGGTCCCCATCGGAGCATATTTGGGTACGATCATATGGGGAAGGCCAGGACTTTCCATGGCCGCTTAAGCACCAAGAGACTTGAAAAATCTGCATTGGGCACTAATTTTCAATCCAAATATGCTCCGATTGTGACCAAACTTTGCAAGCATCGGACCATGTTTCGGTACGATGGTATGGTGAAGGCTTCGATTTTCCATGGCCTCGTAAGCACCAAGAGACTTGAAGAATCCGCACTAGGGATAAATTACTAACCCGACCACCCGATCATGACCAAACTTTGCAAGCATGTGGGAGGGGCCCACCCCCACATCCTTGCAAAGTTTGGTCCCCATCGGACCATGTTTGGGTACGCTGGTATGGGGAAGGCCCGGATATTCCATGGACTCAAGAGCACCAAGAGACTTGAAAAATCCACACTCATGGGCCGTAATTACCAATTCAAACATGCTCCAGTTGTGACCAAACTTTGCAAGCATGTGAGAGGGGCCCACTCCCACATGCTTGCAAAGTTTGGTCCCCATCGGAGCATGTTTGGGTACAATGGTATGGGGAAGGCCCGGATTTTCCATGGCCTCTTAAGCACCAAGAGACTTGAAAAATCTGCATTGAGCACTAATTTTCAATCCAAACATGCTCCGATTGTGACCACACTTTGCAAGCATGTGGGGGTGGGCCCCTCCCACATGCTTTCAAAGTTTGGTTCCCATCGAGGGTACGATGGTATAGGGAAGTCCCCGATTTTTCATGGCCTTGTAAGCACCAAGAGACTTGAGAAATCCACACTGGGGGCTAATTAGCAATCCAAACATGCTCCGATTCTGACCAAAATTTGCAAGCATGTGGGGGTGGGCCCCTTCCACATACTTGCAAGGTTTGGTTCCCATTGGAGCATGGTTGGGTACGATGATATGGGGAAGGCCCGGATTTTCCATGGCCTCTTAAGCACGAAGAGACTTGAAAACTCTGCACTAGGCGCTAATTACTAACCCGAACATGCTCCGATCATGACCAATTTTTGCAAGCATGTGGGAGGGGCCCACATCCACAAGCTTGGAAAGTTTGGTCCCACCCATCAGAGCATGTTTGGGTACGATGGTATGGGGAAGGCCCGAATTTTCCATGGCCTCTTAAGCACCAAGAGACTTGAAAAATCCACGTTGGGCACTAATTACAAATACAAACATACTCCGATTGTGATCAAACTTTGCAAGAATGTGGCGGTGGGCCCCTCCCATGTGATTGCAAAGTTTGGTTTCCATCGGACCATGTTTGTGTACGATGGTATGGGGACGACCCGGATTTTTCATGGCCTCAAGACCCGGATTTTTCATGGCCTCGTAAGAACCAAGAGACCTGAGAAATCCGCACTAGGGGTAAATTACTAACCCGACCACCCGATCATGACCAAACTTTGCAAGCATGTGGGAGGGGCCCACCCCCACATCCTTGCAAAGTTTGGTCTCCATCGGAGCATGTTTGGGTACGATGGTATGGGGAAGGCCCGGATTTTCCATGGACTCAAGAGCACCAAGAGACTTGAAAAATCCACACTCGTGGGCCGTAATTACCAATGCAAACATGCTCCAGTTGTGAACAAACTTTGCAAGCATGTGCGAGGGGCCCACTCCCACATGCTTGCAAGGTTTGGTCCCCATCGGAGCATGTTTGGGTACAATGGTATGGGGAAGGCCCGGATTTTCCATGGCCTCTTAAGCACCAAGAGACTTGAAAAATCTGCATTAAGCACTAATTTTCAATCCAAACATACTCCGATTGTGACCACAGTTTGCAAACATGTGGCGATGGGCCCCTCCCACATGCTTTCAAAGTTTGGTTCCCATCGAAGCATGTTTGGGTACGATGGTATGGGGAAGGCCCCTATTTTTCATGGCCTTGTAAGCACCAAGAGACTTGAGAAATCCACACTGGGGGCTAACATGCTCCGATTCTGACTAAACTTTGCAAGCATGTGGGGGTGGGCCCCTTCCACATACTTGCAAAGTTTGGTTCCCATTGGAGCATGGTTGGGTACGATGATATGGGGAAGGCCCGGATTTTCCATGGCCTCTTAAGCACCAAGAGACTTGAAAACTCTACACTGGGCACTAATTACTAACCCGAACATGCTCCGATCATGACCAATTTTTGCAAGCATGTGGGAGGGGCCCACATCCACAAGCTTGGAAAGTTTGGTCCCACCCATCAAAGCATGTTTGGGTACGATGGTATGGGGAAGGCCCGGATTTTCCATGGCCTCTTAAGCACCAAGAGACTTGAAAAATCCACGTTGGGCACTAATTACAAATCCAAACATACTCCGATTGTGATCAAACTTTGCAAGAATGTGGCGGTGGGCCCCTCCCATGTGATTGCAAAGTTTGGTTTCCATCGGACCATGTTTGGGTACGATGGTATGGGGAAGACCCGGATTTTCCATGGCCTCAAGAGCACCAAAAGACTTGAAAAATCCACACTGGTGGGGCGATAATTACCAATTCAAACATGCTCTGGTTGTGACCAAACTTTACAAGCATGTGGGAGGGGCCCACTCCCACATGCTTGCAAAGTTTGGTCCCCATCGGAGCATGTTTGGGTACAATGGTATGGGGAAGGCCTCGACTTTCCATGGCCTCTTAAACACCAAGAGACTTGAAAAATTTGCATTGAGCACTAATTTTGAATCCAAACATGCTCCGATTGTGACCACACTTTGCAAGAATGTGGGGGTGGGCCCCTCCCACATGCTTGCAAAGTTTGGTTTCCATCGAAGCATGTTTGGGTACGATGGTATGGGGAAGGCCCGGATTTTCCATGGCCTCTTAAGCACCAAGAGACTTGAAAAATCTGCATTGAGCACTAATTTTCAATCCAAACATGCTCCGATTGTGACCACACTTTGCAAGCATGTGGGGGTGGGCCCCTCCCACATGCTTTCAAAGTTTGGTTTCCATCGAAGCATGTTTGGGTACGATGGTATGCGGAAGGCCCCGATCTTTCATGGCCTTGTAAGCACCAAGAGACTTGAGAAATCCACACTGGGGGCTAATTAGCAATCCAAACATGCTCCGATTCTGACCAAACTTTGCAAGCATGTGGGGGTGGGCCCCTTCTACATACTTGCAAATTTTGGTTCCCATTGGAGCATGGTTGGGTATGATGATATGGGGAAGGCCCGGATTTTCCATGGCCTCTTAAGCACCAAGAGACTTGAAAACTCTGCACTAGGCGCTAATTACTAACCCGAACATGCTCCGATCATGACCAATTTTTGCAAGCATGTGGGAGGGGCCCACATCCACAAGCTTGGAAAGTTTGGTCCCACCCATCAGAGCATGTTTGGGTACGATGGTATGGGGAAGGCCCGGATTTTCCATGGCCTCTTAAGCACCAAGAGACTTGAAAAATCCACGTTGGGCACTAATTACAAATACAAACATACTCCGATTGTGATCAAACTTTGCAAGAATGTGGCGGTGGGCCCCTCCCATGTGATTGCAAAGTTTGGTTTCCATCGGACCATGTTTGTGTACGATGGTATGGGGACGACCCGGATTTTCCATGGCCTCAAGAGCACCAAAAGACTTGAAAAATCCACACTGGTGGGGCGATAATTACCAATTCAAACATGCTCTGGTTGTGACCAAACTTTACAAGCATGTGGGAGGGGCCCACTCCCACATGCTTGCAAAGTTTGGTCCCCGTCGGGGCATGTTTCGGTACGATGGTATGGGGAAGGCCTCGATTTTCCATGGCCTCTTAAACACCAAGAGACTTGAAAAATTTGCATTGAGCACTAATTTTGAATCCAAACATGCTCCGATTGTGACCACACTTTGCAAGAATGTGGGGGTGGGCCCCTCCCACATGCTTGCAAAGTTTGGTTTCCATCGAAGCATGTTTGGGTACGATGGTATGGGGAAGGCCCCGATTTTCCATGGCCTCGTAAGCACCAAGAGACTTGAAAAATCCGCACTGGGCGCGAATAGCTAACTTGACCACGCTCTGATCATGACCAAACTTTGCAAGCATGTGGGAGGAGCCCACCCCCACATGTTTGCAAAGTTTGGTTTCCATCAGAGCATGTTTGGGTATGATGGTATGGGGAAGGCCGGGATTTTCCATGGCCTCCCAAGCACCAAGAGACTTGAGAAATCCACACTAGGGGCTAATTACCAATCCAAACATGCTCCGATTCTGACCAAACTTTGCAAGCATGTGGGGGTGGGTCCCTTCCACATGCTTGCAAAGTTTGGTTCCCATTGGAGCATGTTTGGGTACGATGATATGGGGAAGGCCCGGATTTTTCATGCCCTCTTAAGCACCAAGAGACTTTAAAACTCTGCACTAGGCGCTAATTACTAACCCGAACATGTTTCGATCATGACCAATTTTTACAATCATGTGGGAGGGGCCCACATCCACATGCTTGGAAAGTTTGGTCCCACCCATCAGAGCATGTTTGGGTATGATGATATGGGGAAGGCCCGGATTTTCTATGGCCTCTTAAGCATCAAGAGACTTGAAAAATCCACATTGGGCACTCATTATTACAAATCGAAGCATGCTCCGATTGTGACCAAACTTTACAAGCATGTGGGGGTGGGCACCTCCAACATGCTTCCAAAGTTCGGGGTGGGCCCCTCCCAAATGCTTGCAAAGTTTGCTTCCCATCGAAGCATGTTTGGGTACGATGGTATGGAGAAGGCCTGGATTTTCCATGGCCTCAAGAGCACCAAGAGACTTGAAAAATCCACATTGGGCGCTAATTACCAATTCAAACTTGCTCCGGTTGTGACCAAACTTTGCAAGCATGTGGGAGGGGCCCACTCCCACATGCTTGCAAAGTTTGGTCCGCATCGGAGCATGTTTGGGTACGATGGTATAGGGAAGGCGAGGACTTTCCAAGGCCGCTTAAGCACCAAGAGACTTGAAAAATCCGCATTGGGCACTAATTCTCAATCCAAACATGCTCCGATTGTGACCAAACTTTGCAAGCATTGGACCACGTTTGGGTACAATGGTATGGGGAAGGCCTGGATTTTCCATGGCCTCAAGAGCACCAAGATACTTGAAAAATCCACACGTGTGGGCGGTAATTACCAATTCAAACATGCTCCGGTTGTAACCAAACCTTTCAAGCATGTGGGAGGGGCCCACTCCCACATGCTTGCAAAGTTTGGTCCCCATCGGAGCATGTTTGGGTACAATGGTATGGGGAAGGCCCGGATTTTCCATGGCCTCTTAAGCACCAAGAGACTTGAAAAATGTGCATTGAGCACTAATTTTCAATCCAAAGATGCTCCAATTATGACCACACTTTGCAAGCATGTGGGGGTGGTCCCCTCCCACATGCTTTCAAAGTTTGGTTCCCATCGAAGCATGTTTGGGTACGATGGTATGGGGAAGGCCCCGATTTTCCATGGCCTTGTAAGCACCAAGAGACTTGAAAAATCCGCACTGGGCGCGAATAAGTAACCCGACCACGCTCCGATCATGACCAAACCTTGCAAGCATGTGGGAGGGGCCCACCCCCACATGCTTGCAAAGTTTGGTTCTCATCAAAGCATGTTTAGGTATGATGATATGGGGAAGGCCCGGACTTTCCATGGCCTCCTAAGCACCAAGAGACTTGAGAAATCCACACTAATTACCAATCCAAATATGCTCCGATTCTGAACAAACTTTGCAAGCATGTGGGGGTGGGCCCCTTCCACATGCTTGCAAAGTTTGGTTCCCATTGGAGCATGTTTGGGTACGATGATATGGGGAAGGCCCGGATTTTCCATGGCCTCTTAAGCACCAAGAGACTTGAAAACTCTGCACTGGGCGCTAATTACTAACTCCAACATGCTCCGATCATTACCAATTTTTGCAAGCATGTGGGAGGGGCCCACATCCACATGCTTGGAAAGTTTGGTCCCACCCATCGGAGCATATTTGGGTACGATGGTATGGGGAAGGCCCGGATTTTCCATGGCCTCTTAAGCACCAAGAGACTTGAAAAATCCACATTGGGCACTCATTATACAAATCGAAACATGCTCCGATTGTGACCAAACTTTACAAGCATGTGGGGGCGGGCCCCTCCCACATGCTTGCAAAGTTTGGGGTGGGCCCCTCCCAAATGCTTGCAAAGTTTGCTTCCCATCGAAGCATGTTTGGGTACGATGGTATGGGGAAGGCCCGGATTTTCCATGGCCTCAAGAGCACCAAGAGACTCGAAAAATCCACACTGGGCACTAATTACCAATTCAAACTTGCTTCGGTTGTGACCAAACTTTGCAAGCATGTGGGAAGGGCCCACTCCCACATGCTTGCAAAGTTTGGTCCCCATCGGAGCATATTTGGGTACGATCATATGGGGAAGGCCCGGACTTTCCATGGCCGCTTAAGCACCAAGAGACTTGAAAAATCCACATTGGGCACTAATTTTCAATCCAAACATGCTCCGATTGTGACCAAACTTTGTGAAGGCCCCGATTTTCCATGGCCTCGTAAGCACCAAGAGACTTGAAAAATCCGCACTGGGGGCAAATTACTAACCCGACCACCCGATCATGACCAAACTTTGCAAACATGTGGGGGGCCCACCCCCACATCCTTGCAAAGTTTGGTCCCCATCGGAGCATGTTTGGGTACGATGGTATGGGGAAGGCCCAGATTTTCCATGGACTCAAGAGCACCAAGAGACTTGAAGAATCCACACTCGTGGGCCGTAATTACCAATTCAAACATGCTCCAGTTGTGACCAAACTTTGCAAGCATGTGCGAGGGGCCCACTCCCACATGCTTGCAAAGTTTGGTCCCCATATCGGAGCATGTTTGGGTATAATGGTATGGGGAAGGCCCGGATTCTCCATGGCCTCTTAAGCACCAAGAGACTTGAGAAATCTGCATTGAGCACTAATTTTCAATCCAAACATGCTCCGATTCTGACCACACTCTGCAAGCATGTGGGGGTGGGCCCTTCCGGCCTCTTAAACACCAAGAGACTTGAAAAATTTGCATTGAGTACTAATTTTGAATCCAAACATGCTCCGATTGTGACCACACTTTGTAAGAAAGTGGGGGTGGGTCCCTCCCACATGCTTGCAAAGTTTGGTTTCCATCGAAGCATGTTTGGGTGCGATGGTATGGGGAAGGCCCCGATTTTCCATGGCCTCGTAAGCACCAAGAGACTTGAAAAAATCGCAGTGGGCACGAATAACTAACTTGACCACGCTCCGATCATGACCAAACTTTGCAAGCATGAGGGAGGAGCCCACCCCCACATGCTTGCAAAGTTTGGTTCCCATCGGAGCATGTTTGGGTATGATGGTATGGGGAAGGCCGGGATTTTCCATGGCCTCCTAAGCACCAAAAGACTTGAGAAATCCACACTGGGGGCTAATTACCAATCCAAACATGCTCCGATTCTGACCAAACTTTGCAAGCATGTGGGGATGGGTCCCTTCCACATGCTTGCAAAGTTTGGTTCCCATTGGAGCATGTTTGGGTACGATGATATGGGGAAGGCCCGGATTTTCCATGGCCTCTTAAGCACCAAGAGACTTGAAAACTCTGCGCTGGGCGCTAATTACTAACCCGAACATGTTTCGATCATGACCAATTTTTACAATCATGTGGGAGGGGCCCACATCCACATGCTTGGAAAGTTTGGTCCCTGGAGAGACGGAAAACTCTCTCTTGTAGTAAGAGGAGTACGATCCACACTAAGCTCACTCCAATGGGATTTGCATCCCTTTCGGAGCTAGGGATTCGACCCGTACCGGTGCACAAGAGCTTATCCACAAATGGAGAGAATGCTCATGGCTACCACCACTTGACACTAGACTAAGCATACACACAAGCTCAACTTGTCCTCATTCCTACACACCCATTCATTCACAAATACAAGCAAGAGGAATACAATCACTATGCACTCAAGCAAAGAGAAAGACCTCACTCCACTCCTATCTTCCTACAAGCATGCATACATTCAAGCATCAAGCTTCCATGAAAGCTTCAAATCAATCCATGTACTCAAAAATGAAATACTAAAAGCATGCATAAGAGTAAAATGATTAGAGAAGAGGATGAGAAAGACTCATGACATTGCTAATGATTCAATGAAGAGATTTACCTCATACAATGATGTAGATGGGGTGAGAGAAGAGTCTTCACCTCTATGGAGAAGAGGGAGAGTAGGTCTCTCAAAGGAGCTCTTGCATAAACAAAGCCCAAAGTGTGTCTAAGCTCTCAAATGAGCCACCTTTTATACAAAAATTCTAGGACTCCCATAAGTCCCCATGTGGGATTATTATCAAACCCTCTCCCACATTCATCTACAAAGTGGAACTCTTTTCAAGAGCCCTAAGTATCGTTTTTGTTGCATCCTGGTATTGATCTTCATTTGCAAGCAACACTCCCCCCTTCCTATTTTGCGCACGTCCTCGAGCGCGGTAGTAGCAAGAGCTGTTGTAGTGCCTTGTTGATGTTGTTCGTTTGCCTTGAATAATTGCTGATTTTGTGCAGATTGCTTCTCCTTGATCCCTGTAGGCATAGCATATCTCCCCCCTTCCTAGTTTGTGTGCACGATAGGTGGACTGTAGGGGCGTATTTGATGCTCTTCTTAAGCTGAGATCTCTGCACAAAGTTTTATTAACAAACAAAGAAAAAAACAAAAGAATAAAATTTGTTAGTGGTGCCAATCACCAAATATAACCGAGGGGAAAAAACCCAATGGGAGAAAAGTGCCCTGGCTTGTCGTTCTTATTGTGGAGTCGTTGAACTTACTCTTGCACTGGTGGTGGAGATTATCTCAAAAAGAACATAATCCTTTAAAGGCGTAAGGCACCACACTATTCAAACATTGATCTACCAAAGAGCTTTATTTGTAGTGCTAATGCCTTATCTTTGGTTTTAGGTATGTCCTTCTTGGGTGGGAACTTTATCAATTGTCTTGGAATTTGAGCAAGATAAGAGGATTTAGGCATTGAAATACCAGAATCTATGCTCAAATGAGACTCCTTTGGACTTGTCTTAGGTACACCAGTTGATGATGGAATTGTGTAACATGGAGAAATAGGGACAACAGGTGTCTCAATACATGTTTTAGGAAGATCAACACAAGTTGATTTGTAAGTGCTATTACAACCACCTTTCCTTTCTCGAAGAGTTTGTGTTGATTTCTTTTGCACCCACTGGTATGGAAAATCAAGGGTGGCTTTTGGATTCTTTCCGACACACTCTTTTACCCATAGCAAAGCATGGCATTTTGGAAGCCAAATTGCTGTTGCACCCTCATAATAGCCTTGTGCTTTGAGCACATGTTTTGGGATCCATCGAGTAACAATGCGAGATTTAGGTTTGGAAATGATGTGCTTCTTAAGAGGCTTAACAACTGGAATAGATGGTACAAGTTTGTACGCATCTTTGGGTAGCCACATTGATAATTCCTTATTGCCCGGCCTTCTTTGAGCAGCAACTAGAGTAGTTGGAACATACCAGCCATGGCCCTCACTTGAGTACTCATCAATTATCCACATCATTTGTTTTGGAGCTTTAAGAGCAGATTTTGATTGTGGGTTGGGTAAGGTAGAAACATTACCCTTTTGACACGATAAAGCTCGTGGAGTAGCCGAGACTTCCTTAACATGCAATGCTGTTGTGGATGCATTCCTATAGTACAAATCATCTCGAAGGTTATGTGGTTGTACCATTCGTATAGGAATAATGTCATATCCATCTGAGTCACAAAATTGAATTGGCTTCGGTAAAGCACATGTCGATAATGTTGCAAGGACATGACTCCATTCTAATGGATCAATTAAATGCTCAGGGAAGGGTTGTGGAATGTATGCCTCGTCTGATACACTTCGATTACCCTTAAGTCTCTCAGTGTTGAAATCCCTACATGAGGCTCCACACATCCATAGATCTTCTCGCCCATCTGACAATGTAACTTTTGAGCCCTCAGATGAAGCAGAATCAAACTCATCTATTGGAGACCTTGTTACATCACGATATGAGTGATTCCATAGGTTGACCCTAGTGATGACAGAATCATGTCGGAGGTACAAATAATTGTATCCCCAATCTTGAATCATTTTAAATTGTCGCATGAATGGTCTACCCAATATCACTTCATAGTTTGGATGCTTTCCAAAATCCACTACTGCAAAGGTATGCTCATATTCAATCCCACATGTGGTGACCAATACGTTCTCAAGCAGCCCAAGGGGATGTTCTAAGCTTCCATCTGCTAGCTGCAAGCGCATCCTGGTACTCCTAATAGCTGGTTTGCCCCATTTCTCCCAAATGGACCTTGTCACAATGCCCACTCCTGCGCCACTATCAAGTATTGCAGTTGAAGATACTTTTCGCACTTCTAATGGGAGGGTAGCATTTCCCTGATCGTCCTCACAAAATTTTCCAACTTTGTTGATAGGAACTGGCATTACATGCTTTGTTTCAGAGTGTATAGTACACTCATGGTGACCCTTTTGTAGCAATACCTGCTCTGACAAACATGTGGCAATATCATTCCACAACTCAGGTTTAAGCTTTATCAATTCAAGCAAAGGTAAGTTACAAGCCACTGGTGCAGACAAAATAGCTTGCACCATACTCATATCTTTCTCCTTAGTCAACCTTTTATGCATGGAGGGTATCCTCAAGGTTTGAGAACAGTTCTCATATTCTCCCAGATAGGATGGTAAGGTTTTCATTGTATGCTTACTTCTAGGAGAAACCATTGTTTGACCTTCCTCCTGGATGCTTGGGCGTCCAAATTTGTTTTCCGAGTCTCTGGTAAAATCCACCTCAGAGAATGGAGGCGAATTAACAGAAGACATGTTTTCATTTATTTTCTCATTTACAGCGGCCCACATGTCATTTGCCATGTCCTCATTAGCATCAATAATTTCATCATTGCATGGGAAGACAAGGCTAGGTGATGGTAGACTTTCTTCTTTCAATGGAGTGTCAATTGGTACAGACCTTTCGCTATGAGCTTGTGAAATGAGTTCACTTTTCATTTCCCGACTTGATGACACTTCTGGTATGGTTTCTAATGTTGGCTTAAGAGAGGCTGGGCCACGAGGAATAGGTGGTGGTGGTCCCTCAAGTATTGACTGAGCTTCCCTAATGATTTGCTGGTTTACAGCTAGATTGATCTTCTCCTCACGAGGGTTTGGGTATTCTTGAAGCTTTTTGGGTAGCTCAGATAAAGCTGCAATGCGACTTCTATGAGCATCAATGATGGCCTCTAGAGTCTCATTCACTTTATCCACAAAAACAGAACCCCCAGAACTATCCTCAGTCGTACTAGCCTTATCTTGTTTAGCACTAGGCCCAGGTTGAGGTTGATGTTCCTCATGCACTTCTTGGGATGTAAAAGTTTTATCCCTCATGTTTTGTTTAGAGGTTTCCTGAGAACTAGTGGATGTACTTTTAGTTTGTTTGTTTCGGTTCTTCTTCCTCCTAGTGGTTTTTTTTCTACTGGACTGTAGGGTCTTGTCCACTAGATTTGTCTTTGCGTCCCTAGTTCGAGGTGTCTCATCAGTTTGTATTTCAGCGTTTCGTGTCTGTGATCGAGTCATGACTCTAAGTGGCACGACATCCTCATTCTCAGATGAAGGTGGTGATGGAATTGCCCCTACAAGGTTAAGTGAAACCTTTGGTTGAGAGGTGCCTTCCTCATGTGGTTTCAACAGACAATCCTTCGGGAAGTGTTCGACACAACACCCTAGACAATATCTCTCTATTGGTGGAAACTGTTGTGCTGTTGTATTGGATCTAGATGCTTGCCTTGAGCGATGTGGACAATCACGAGCCCAATGGGGTTCTCCGCACTCATAACAGGGGCCCATTGGTTTGGTCTCTACTTTCCTTGGCTGCCATTGACCTGAGGGGCCTGGAGTCCTAGGTTGGTAGCCGCCTAGCAACATGAAAGAGTTTTGTTCCCCTGGTTGAATCTCCACCAGTGCTTGGTTTGGGTATGCGGGACTTTCAAAGATATTTTCTTTGGATGTGTATTCTTCTTCCACATATCCTGGGTTTACCAAGTCTCTACACACATTTGGATTGTCATAGTCGACAACCCTCACAGGAGCAGTCCCTGGAGCAGGAGGTTGAGCACCAAGAACAGGTCGTGCTTGTTCTTGTGTCATCGGTGGCTTACGTTCAAAATTTGTATATTGTTGATACATTTGTGGAGCCACTCCACCCCTCGGTTGCTCACGTTCCTGTCTCATTCTCGCAATGCGAGTACAATCCTGGGTGGTATGAGTAAAGTTCCAAGCACAGGCTTGGCACCACTTCTTTGTGGGTTGGTTTGTGACTAGAGGAGAAAAGGTATTACAGTCCTCTGTTTTATGGTCACCGCCACATGCTCCACAAAGATGAGGACCTGTAGGAAGTATACTCCTCATTCTCTGCTGCTGTTGTTGTGGCTGCATGGGTGGACGATAGGTCTGTCCCAATCTCCGTAGTACTAGGTTAGCTATCTGGTCTGGATTTACTAGCGCGCTAGACCCTGAACTTTGGTCATTACCCCACTGATTTCTAGGTTTCATCTCAGGGCCAGAACCATCTTGGAACTTGAAGTTATCGGTGAAATCCATAGCATCATGGCAACACTCTCATTGAAACTTGTATGCTTCTTTGCATAGAGATGTGTATGCAGTGTTGAATTTTTGAGGCCTTTTAAGAAGAGAGAAATTAATCGACTTTGGGCGGGCTTCTCATCTTCTGGGCAACGATTAATGTACTGCTTCATTCTATTTACACAGTCTCTAACACTCTCATTCTCTCCTTGCTTGAAAGAGTAGATGTGTGCTACCGTGTCATGTTGAATTCCCATCAAAGAAAAAGCAGCAATGAATCTCTCTTCCAAAACTCGTAAAGAAGTTTTGTCAGAAGCTTCTAATGCCTGAAACCAAGCCAGGGCTTTTCCTTCAAGAGTGAGTCCAAACCCTTCTATTTGAGTATGCTTATCAGCAACTTGCTCAGCTCGAACTGCTTGCCTAAAAGCTGCTACATGGTCGTATGGATCTCCCGACCCTTCATATTTCTTTACCAATTTCTGAAGAGTTGATGGCCTTACTTGTCGTGAATACTCATCATAGGGCCTACGGCCTCTCGCTCTTAGTGGGAATTGTTCCTCTCTTTGGAAAGATGGTCCACATGTTTCCAAAATTGGTGTGGGTACCCTATTACCAGCCTCACCAAACCCTTCCAAAGATCTTGTCACCCTCATTTCAGTTGGTGCATTTATGGGAGGCCGAGTTGGCTCCCCTATCCTCCGATTGTTATAATGAGAAAGATGTTGTTGTGGTGTGACCGGTGGTCGCACATTTGTTGTAGGACAATATCTTGGTGCTAGAGTTGGGCTACTAGCAGAGGTCCACTTCGATGTTGAAGGTCCCTCTCTAGTGAACTCTCGTAGGGGAGGAGCAACAGTTTCTCCAAGAAAGGTTGTCTCTCCTGGTTTGGCTGTATTTGTTGAGAACACTTCCATAAATAATGGTTGTCCTTTCCACGTGAGTTCCCTAATCTCTCTCCAATCTAACGTTCGATATTCATTGGCCCCTTTATCAACTATTCTGTTCATGTGTCCTGCACACTTCTCAACTACCACTACATAAGCTAGAGGAAGATCCAGCTCTGGCGATTTAGTTGTGGCATAGTATCCCTCTAACGAATCCTTATAGACCTCTTGAAGTTGGTCATCCTGTAAAACCTTTGTCACAGGAATTTGTCGTACAAACTCCCATTGGCTTTCAGCCCCCTGATCCATTTTACACTTGCCTTTCCTATCCTTGTCCAAATTTAGATCTACAAGAAGTAAATCATCTATGGATGGCTTTGAGGATTGGGCATTGGATGGTCCAGGCATGTCCGGCTCGATAAGCCAGTCATCTCTAGACTCTTTTGCTCTGGAAAGTTGTGAATAGTCTAACAACTCAGTTTTAGAGAGCTCCCCTAATTTGTCTACCTTTTCTGGATGGTAGGTGACTTCATAGCGAACACCATCTCCACCCATATACATGTTACCCTGGTCATTGACTAGAGGTGCTCTATCAAGTTCTGAGAATATGTCGGCAATCTTAACAAGGTACCGTTGTTGTGGGTCCCTAAAGATCTCAGCTCCTTGAGCATTTGTGTAGACATATTGGAGTCTTACATTGAATGTTAACCCCATGGTGTCAGCCTCGAATGGATTAAAGGATCTTGTGGGTGTCCTATTTTGGGCTACGGGATAACTAGTTGATGGCCCTAGATTGTCCATGGACAATGAACTACTTGTTCTAGAGGAAAGGGTATCGGATTGGGATTCAGAAAGGGTTTCAGCAATATCTGCCAAGTTTCCTATCGATTGGGTCCCACTTTCCTGAGTAGGCACTCTAGATGGTGCCCTAGGCCCTATGGCAGAATCTATCAGACGTCCTGACCGTAAGTGCATAAGGTCAAAATTTTGTTTTGGTTTTTTATATGTGTTTTTGTTTTGTCTTGGTTTTGGTTTTTGTGTTTTGTTTTTTTTTTGATAAATATATATATATATATGTATATATATATATATATTTTTCCCTACCTAATCACTAAAGGCAACTCAAAAAGAATATGTATGGTGTAACTATCTATCCTAATTTTTTTTATTTTTTTTATTTTTATTTAATTATAATTTTTTTAAAATGATTTTATGTTTTTTATGTTTTTTTTTTAACACAAAAATTATGAAGCACACTAAAAAAATACTAACTATGCACAAAGTTACAAAAAATGAAAAATGCAGGTTACACTAATTATGCAAAAAAATTAAAAAAAAATGAAGAACTACAAAAAATCAAAAATTTTCTTTTGTTTGTTTTTTTTCTCCTTTTGTTGGTTTTTATTGTTTGTTTGTTTGTTTTTTTTTTTTTTTAAACTAATAAATGTCGTGCCTAATTGTAAAAAATATAAATCTACTAATTATGCATGCAAGTACAAAAAATAAAAAAATAAAAAGAAAAAATGTAAGCTACTTAAATTATGCAAAATTTTGTACAGAAATTTAAATAATTTACAATGGATTCCAAAAAATAAAAATTATTTTTTCTTCTTTTTCTTTTTTCTTTTTGTTTTGTTTTGTTTTGTTTTGTTTTAAATATATTACAAAAATTTAAAACAATGCAAATTACACTAAATATACTAAAAAATACAGAAATGAAAAAATAAAAAATATACACACAATATGGACTCCTAAAAACAAATAAAAAGAATTTTTTTTATTTTATTTTTTTTAAATTTTTTCCTTCTTTCTTCTCTCTATTTTTTTTTCTATTCTTTTTTTTCTTTTTAATTTTTTTTTCTATTCTTTTTTTTCTTTTTATTTTTTTTTCTATTCTTTTTTTGTTTTTAATTTTTTTTCTATTCTTTTTTTGTTTCTTTTTTGTTTTGTTTTTGTTTTGTTTTTAATTTTTTTTAATTTTTTTTTGTAAAAAAAAAATATTATTTTTTTGTTGTTTTTTTTAATTTAAAAATACAAAAAAAACATCAAAAATTAAAAAAAATAAAAATAAAAAAAAATAGGAAAATACCACCTACCTTATCCTCCACGCTCCACCGCTCGCAGATTCGTCGCCGCGCCGATTCTTCAATGCTGCCAACTCTCAGTCAGACGCCCTCTTCACTGCTGCCAGCTCTCTTGGCCTTTGCTTCTGCCGTTTTCAACCTCTGTTGCCGCCGTCTGCTGCTCCACAGCTCTTAGCTGTCGTCTGCTTCACCTACTGCAGACGCCTCGCCTACAGCTTCGACTTCTTACAACTGGCCGCTCTACACCAGCACAACCGCCTACTTCTCCTCAGCCGCCTTCACTTCCACTGCTAGGCAGCTGCCTTTGCTGCCCGCTCGCTTCTGCTGCGCAACCACCGGCCACCTTCCACGTTCGTTTTCTTATTAACGAGCTGCTGCCGCCGTCTCCACACAGTCGCTGCCCCAGCCGACCCCGAAGACCACTCACAGGTTTTCCAAGACCCTTCTTCGAATGTTGCCTTCCTTCAGTCGCGCCTTCCACGGCTAGGCAGCCGCCTTTGCTGCCCGCTCTCTGCAGTCGCCTGAGCTTCTTGCTGCCGGCTATTCTACAACTTCAGTTGGCCTCCTTGGCTCCAAGCACCCCGCCAGCCGCCTGAGACCTTCTCTCTCCACGCCACCGGCCTTCACTCTTAGCCGCCTTCACCCGTCTCTCACAGCTGAAGCTCGCCGCCTTCCTCCTTGCGGCCCTTCACCTTCTACCGCCTGCAGCAGCCGCCTCTTCCTTCGCAGCTGCAGTCGCTACACCCTTCTGATCTTCCACCAACTGGCAGCTGGCCAGTACTGCCTTCGCACCTGCCTTCAACGTTCTCTCAACGGCCAGTACTGCCTTCACACATCCGCCTGCAGCAGCCGCCTTACAAAGCCTTAGTAAAACTATATATATATATATATATATATATATATATATAGTTTTCTTTGCTCGCTTATGCCCACACTGGCGGCCGCCTTCTCTTTGTTGTAAAAGAAATGATTAAATCAATATATATTTGTTTTTATTTTGAAAAAGCAGTCGGTTTGATGCAGCCCTTGTACTCTAATGTTTGATGCAGCCCACAAATATATATATATATATATATATATATATATATATATATATATATTTATAAGTTCTTTCTTAGGGCCACCCTTGGTTGCCCGTTTCTTTCAAGCAAATCGGTTAGTCATGCTGCAATAGATAAATATTCCTCATTTTTTCCTCGAGCACGCTTGATGCGTTGGCTCCCCACACAATAACAACACAAAACAAAAGGAAGGTCGCCTCCAACACTTCCTATCTCTCTTCTTTCTTGCTTGGGAGTCAATGGGGCTTGCATAAGCTATGGGAGAGCTTAGCAACGCACCTCTTTTCTTTTTATTTATTTATACTAATTACATGTTAACAAAAAGCATGAAAGAATGAAATGACAAAAAACAATGAAGGTAAGCATAATGAACGGTACTTGAAAAAACATAAAAGCAATGAAACATAAAAAAAAACAATGCGGGAGAAACCT
Source organism: Cibotium barometz (assembly GCF_041138505.1). NCBI lineage: Eukaryota > Viridiplantae > Streptophyta > Polypodiopsida > Cyatheales > Cibotiaceae > Cibotium > Cibotium barometz. Next base: position 51,285,540 of record NC_141060.1, read on the forward strand.
CAACCGCTCAATGGTTAACCTTATCCACTCACACCGGGATCACACACCCAAACTTAACCTAATCACTCAATGGTTTTGCAACCAAAAGAGGAAATAGTGGTGGTTTCCACACACTCTCAACCGGATTTGAGTCTTCTCCCCGGCAGCGGCGCCAATGGAGAGACGGAAAACCCTCTCTCTTGTAGCAAGAGGAGTACGATCCACACTAAGCTCAATCCAATGGGATTTGCATCCCTTTCGGAGCTAGGGATTCGACCCGTACCGGTGCACAAGAGCTTATCCACAAATGGAGAGAATGCTCATGGCTACCACCACTTGACACTAGACTAAGCATACACACAAGCTCAACTTGTCCTCATTCCTACACACCCATTCATTCACAAATACAAGCAAGAGGAATACAATCACTATGCACTCAAGCAAAGAGAAAGACCTCACTCCACTCCTATCTTCCTACAAGCATGCACACATTCAAGCAGCAAGCTTCCATGAAAGCTTCAAATCAATCCATGTACTCAAAAATGAAATACTAAAAGCATGCATAAGAGTAAAATGATTAGAGAAGAGGATGAGAAAGACTCATGACATTGCTAATGATTCAATGAAGAGATTTACCTCATACAATAATGTAGATGGGGTGAGAGAAGAGTCTTCACCTCTATGGAGAAGAGGGAGAGTAGGTCTCTCAAAGGAGCTCTTGCATGAACTAAGCCCAAAGTGTGTCTAAGCTCTCAAATGAGCCACCTTTTATACAAAAATTCTAGGACTCCCATAAGTCCCCATGTGGGATTATTATCAAACCCTCTCCCACATTCATCTACAAAGTGGAACTCTTTTCAAGAGCCCTAAGTATCGTTTTTGTTGCATCCTGGTATTGATCTTCATTTGCAAGCAACAGTCCCACCCATCAGAGCATGTTTGGGTACGATGGTATGGGGAAGGCCCGGATTTTCCATGGCCTCTTAAGCACCAAGAGACTTGAAAAATCCACATTGGGCACTCATTATTACAAATCGAAGCATGCTCCGATTGTGACCAAACTTTACAAGCATGTGGGGGTGGGCCCCTCCCACATGCTTCAAAAGTTCGGGGTGGGCCCCTCCCAAATACTTGCAAAGTTTACTTCCCATCGAAGCATGTTTGGGTACGATGGTATGGAGAAGGCCTGGATTTTCCATGGCCTCAAGAGCACCAAGAGACTTGAAAAATCCACACTGGGCGCTAATTACCAATTCAAACTTGCTCCGGTTGTGACCAAAGTTTGCAGGCATGTGGGAGGGGCCCACTCCCACATGCTTGCAAAGTTTGGTCCGCATCGGTTGGTCCGCATCGGAGCATGTTTGGGTACGATGGTATAGGGAAGGCCAGGACTTTCCATGGCCTCCTAAGCACCAAGAGACTTGAGAAATCCACACTAGGGGCTAATTACCAATCCAAACATGCTCCGATTCTGACCAAACTTTGCAAGCATGTGGGGGTGGGTCCCTTCCACATGCTTGCAAAGTTTGGTTCCCATTGGAGCATGTTTGGGTACGATGATATGGGGAAGGCCCGGATTTTCCATGCCCTCTTAAGCACCAAGAGACTTGAAAACTCTACACTAGGCGCTAATTACTAACCCGAACATGTTTCAATCATGACCAATTTTTACAATCATGTGGGAGGGGCCCACATCCACATGCTTGGAAAGTTTGGTCCCACCCATCAGAGCATGTTTGGGTATGATGATATGGGGAAGACCCGGATTTTCTATGGCCTCTTAAGCATCAAGAAACTTGAAAAATCCACATTGGGCACTCATTATTACAAATCGAAGCATGCTCCGATTGTGACCAAACTTTACAAGCATGTGGGGGTGGGCACCTCCAACATGCTTCCAAAGTTCGGGGTGGGCCCCTCCCAAATGCTTGCAAAGTTTGCTTCCCATCGAAGCATGTTTGGGTACGATGGTATGGAGAAGGCCTGGATTTTCCATGGCCTCAAGAGCACCAAGAGACTTGAAAAATCCACATTGGGCGCTAATTACCAATTCAAACTTGCTCCGGTTGTGACCAAACTTTGCAAGCATGTGGGAGGGGCCCACTCCCACATGCTTGCAAAGTTTGGTCCGCATCGGAGCATGTTTGGGTACGATGGTATAGGGAAGGCGAGGACTTTCCAAGGCCGCTTAAGCACCAAGAGACTTGAAAAATCCGCATTGGGCACTAATTCTCAATCCAAACATGCTCCGATTGTGACCAAACTTTGCAAGCATCGGACCATGTTTGGGTACAATGGTATGGGGAAGGCCTGGATTTTCCATGGCCTCAAGAGCACCAAGATACTTGAAAAATCCACACGTGTGGGCGGTAATTACCAATTCAAACATGCTCCGGTTGTAACCAAAACTTTCAAGCATGTGGGAGGGGCCCACTCCCACATGCTTGCAAAGTTTGGTCCCCATCGGAGCATGTTTGGGTACAATGGTATGGGGAAGGCCCGGATTTTCCATGGCCTCTTAAGCACCAAGAGACTTGAAAAATGTGCATTGAGCACTAATTTTCAATCCAAAGATGCTCCAATTATGACCACACTTTGCAAGCATGTGGGGGTGGTCCCCTCCCACATGCTTTCAAAGTTTGGTTCCCATCGAAGCATGTTTGGGTACGATGGTATAGGGAAGGCCCCGATTTTCCATGGCCTTGTAAGCACCAAGAGACTTGAAAAATCCGCACTGGGCGCGAATAAGTAACCCGACCACGCTCCGATCATGACCAAACTTTGCAAGCATGTGGGAGGGGCCCACCCCCACATGCTTGCAAAGTTTGGTTCTCATCAAAGCATGTTTAGGTATGATGATATGGGGAAGGCCCGGATTTTCCATGGCCTCCTAAGCACCAAGAGACTTGAGAAATCCACACTAATTACCAATCCAAACATGCTCCGATTCTGAACAAACTTTGCAAGCATGTGGGGGTGGGCCCCTTCCACATGCTTGCAAAGTTTGGTTCCCATTGGAGCATGTTTGGGTACGATGATATGGGGAAGGCCCGGATTTTCCATGGCCTCTTAAGCACCAAGAGACTTGAAAACTCTGCACTGGGCGCTAATTACTAACTCCAACATGCTCCGATCATTACCAATTTTTGCAAGCATGTGGGAGGGGCCCACATCCACATGTTTGGAAAGTTTGGTCCCACCCATCGGAGCATATTTGGGTACGATGGTATGGGGAAGGCCCGGATTTTCCATGGCCTCTTAAGCACCAAGAGACTTGAAAAATCCACATTGGGCACTCATTATACAAATCGAAACATGCTCCGATTGTGACCAAACTTTACAAGCATGTGGGGGCGGGCCCCTCCCACATGCTTGCAAAGTTTGGGGTGGGCCCCTCCCAAATGCTTGCAAAGTTTGCTTCCCATCGAAGCATGTTTGGGTACGATGGTATGGGGAAGGCCCGGATTTTCCATGGCCTCAAGAGCACCAAGAGACTCGAAAAATCCACACTGGGCACTAATTACCAATTCAAACTTGCTCCGGTTGTGACCAAACTTTGCAAGCATGTGGGAAGGGCCCACTCCCACATGCTTGCAAAGTTTGGTCCCCATCGGAGCAAGTTTGGGTACGATCGTATGGGGAAGGCCAGGACTTTCCATGGCCGCTTAAGCACCAAGAGACTTGAAAAATCCACATTGGGCACTAATTTTCAATCCAAACATGCTCCGATTGTGACCAAACTTTGTGAAGGCCCCGATTTTCCATGGCCTCGTAAGCACCAAGAGACTTGAAAAATCCGCACTGGGGACAAATTACTAACCCGACCACCCGATCATGATCAAACTTTGCAAACATGTGGGGGGCCCACCCCCACATCCTTGCAAAGTTTGGTCCCCATCGGAGCATGTTTGGGTACGATGGTATGGGGAAGGCCCAGATTTTCCATGGACTCAAGAGCACCAAGAGACTTGAAGAATCCACACTCGTGGGCCGTAATTACCAATTCAAACATGCTCCAGTTGTGACCAAACTTTGCAAGCATGTGCGAGGGGCCCACTCCCACATGCTTGCAAAGTTTGGTCCCCATATCGGAGCATGTTTGGGTATAATGGTATGGGGAAGGCCCGGATTCTCCATGGCCTCTTAAGCACCAAGAGACTTGAGAAATCTGCATTGAGCACTAATTTTCAATCCAAACATGCTCCGATTCTGACCAAACTCTGCAAGCATGTGGGGGTGGGCCCTTCCGGCCTCTTAAACACCAAGAGACTTGAAAAATTTGCATTGAGCACTAATTTTGAATCCAAACATGCTCCGATTGTGACCACACTTTGCAAGAAAGTGGGGGTGGGCCCCTCCCACATGCTTGCAAAGTTTGGTTTCCATCGAAGCATGTTTGGGTGCGATGGTATGGGGAAGGCCCCGATTTTCCATGGCCTCGTAAGCACCAAGAGACTTGAAAAAATCGCAGTGGGCACGAATAACTAACTTGACCACGCTCCGATCATGACCAAACTTTGCAAGCATGAGGGAGGAGCCCACCCCCACATGCTTGCAAAGTTTGGTTCCCATCGGAGCATGTTTGGGTATGATGGTATGGGGAAGGCCGGGATTTTCCATGGCCTCCTAAGCACCAAGAGACTTGAGAAATCCACACTGGGGGCTAATTACCAATCCAAACATGCTCCGATTCTGACCAAACTTTGCAAGCATGTGGGGGTGGGTCCCTTCCACATGCTTGCAAAGTTTGGTTCCCATTGGAGCATGTTTGGGTACGATGATATGGGGAAGGCCCGGATTTTCCATGGCCTCTTAAGCACCAAGAGACTTAAAAACTCTGCGCTGGGCGCTAATTACTAACCCGAACATGTTTCGATCATGACCAATTTTTACAATCATGTGGGAGGGGCCCACATCCACATGCTTGGAAAGTTTGGTCCCACCCATCAGAGCATGTTTGGGTACGATGGTATGGGGAAGGCCCGGATTTTCCATGGCCTCTTAAGCACCAAGAGACTTGAAAAATCCACATTGGGCACTCATTATTACAAATCGAAGCATGCTCCGATTGTGACCAAACTTTACAAGCATGTGGGGGTGGGCCCCTCCCACATGCTTCAAAAGTTCGGGGTGGGCCCCTCCCAAATACTTGCAAAGTTTACTTCCCATCGAAGCATGTTTGGGTACGATGGTATGGAGAAGGCCTGGATTTTCCATGGCCTCAAGAGCACCAAGAGACTTGAAAAATCCACACTGGGCGCTAATTACCAATTCAAACTTGCTCCGGTTGTGACCAAACTTTGCAGGCATGTGGGAGGGGCCCACTCCCACATGCTTGCAAAGTTTGGTCCGCATCGGCATCGGAGCATGTTTGGGTACGATGGTATAGGGAAGGCCAGGACTTTCCATGGCCTCCTAAGCACCAAGAGACTTGAGAAATCCACACTAGGGGCTAATTACCAATCCAAACATGCTCCGATTCTGACCAAACTTTGCAAGCATGTGGGGGTGGGTCCCTTCCACATGCTTGCAAAGTTTGGTTCCCATTGGAGCATGTTTGGGTACGATGATATGGGGAAGGCCCGGATTTTTCATGCCCTCTTAAGCACCAAGAGACTTGAAAACTCTGCACTAGGCGCTAATTACTAACCCGAACATGTTTCGATCATGACCAATTTTTACAATCATGTGGGAGGGGCCCACATCCACATGCTTGGAAAGTTTGGTCCCACCCATCAGAGCATGTTTGGGTATGATAATATGGGGAAGGCCCGGATTTTCTATGGCCTCTTAAGCATCAAGAGACTTGAAAAATCCACATTGGGCACTCATTATTACAAATCGAAGCATGCTCCGATTGTGACCAAACTTTACAAGCATGTGAGGGTGGGCACCTCCAACATGCTTCCAAAGTTCGGGGTGGGCCCCTCCCAAATACTTGCAAAGTTTGCTTCCCATCGAAGCATGTTTGGGTACGATGGTATGGAGAAGGCCTGGATTTTCCATGGCCTCAAGAGCACCAAGAGACTTGAAAAATCCACATTGGGCGCTAATTACCAATTCAAACTTGCTCCGGTTGTGACCAAACTTTGCAAGCATGTGGGAGGGGCCCACTCCCACATGCTTGCAAAGTTTGGTCTGCATCGGAGCATGTTTGGGTACGATGGTATAGGGAAGGCGAGGACTTTCCATGGCCGCTTAAGCACCAAGAGACTTGAAAAATCCGCATTGGGCACTAATTCTCAATCCAAACATGCTCCGATTGTGACCAAACTTTGCAAGCATCGGACCATGTTTGGGTACAATGGTATGGGGAAGGCCTGGATTTTCCATGGCCTCAAGAGCACCAAGATACTTGAAAAATCCACACGTGTGGGCGGTAATTACCAATTCAAACATGCTCCGGTTGTAACCAAACCTTTCAAGCATGTGGGAGGGGCCCACTCCCACATGCTTGCAAAGTTTGGTCCCCATCGGAGCATGTTTGGGTACAATGGTATGGGGAAGGCCCGGATTTTCCATGGCCTCTTAAGCACCAAGAGACTTGAAAAATGTGCATTGAGCACTAATTTTCAATCCAAAGATGCTCCAATTATGACCACACTTTGCAAGCATGTGGGGGTGGTCCCCTCCCACATGCTTTCAAAGTTTGGTTCCCATCGAAGCATGTTTGGGTACGATGGTATGGGGAAGGCCTCGATTTTCCATGGCCTTGTAAGCACCAAGAGACTTGAAAAATCCGCACTGGGCGCGAATAAGTAACCCGACCACGCCCCAAATACTTGCAAAGTTTACTTCCCATCGAAGCATGTTTGGGTACGATGGTATGGAGAAGGCCTGGATTTTCCATGGCCTCAAGAGCACCAAGAGACTTGAAAAATCCACACTGGGCGCTAATTACCAATTCAAACTTGCTCCGGTTGTGACCAAACTTTGCAGGCATGTGGGAGGGGCCCACTCCCACATGCTTGCAAAGTTTGGTCCGCATCGGTTGGTCCGCATCGGAGCATGTTTGGGTACGATGGTATAGGGAAGGCCAGGACTTTCCATGGCCGCTTAAGCACCAAGAGACTTGAAAAATCCGTATTGGGCACTAATTCTCAATCCAAAAATGCTTTGATTGTGACCAAACTTTGCAAGCATCGGACCATGTTTGGGTACGATGGTATGGGGAAGGCCTGGATTTTCCATGGCCTCAAGAGCACCAAGAGACTTGAAAAATCCACACGCGTGGGCGGTAATTACCAATTCAAACATGCTCCGGTTGTGACCAAACTTTGCAAGCATGTGGGAGGGGCCCACTCCCACATTCTTGCAAAGTTTGGTCCCCATCGGAGCATGTTTGGGTACAATGGTATGGGGAAGGCCCGGATTTTCCATGGCCTCTTAAGCACCAAGAGACTTGAAAAATCTGCATTGAGCACTAATTTTCAATCCAAAGATGCTCCAATTGTGACCACACTTTGCAAGCATGTGGGGGTGGTCCCCTCCCACATGCTTGCAAAGTTTGGTTCCCATCGAAGCATGTTTGGGTACGATGGTATGGGGAAGGCCCCGATTTTCCATGGCCTTGTAAGCACCAAGAGACTTGAAAATTCCGCAGTGGGCGCGAATAAGTAACCCGACCACGCTCCGATCATGACCAAACTTTGAAAGCATGTGGGAGGGGCCCACCCCCCACATGCTTGCAAAGTTTGGTTCCCATCGAAGCATGTTTGGGTATGATGATATGGGGAAGGCCCGGATTTTCCATGGACTCCTAAGCACCAAGAGACTTGAGAAATCCACACTAGGGGCTAATTACCAATCCAAACATGCTCCGATTCTGACCAAACTTTGCAAGCATGTGGGGGTGGGCCCCTTCCACATGCTTGCAAAGTTTGGTTCCCATTGGAGCATGTTTGGGTACGATGATATGGGGAAGGCCCGGATTTTCCATGGCCTCTTAAGCACCAAGAGACTTGAAAACTCTGCACTGGGCGCTAACCCGAACATGCTCCGATCATTACCAATTTTTGCAAGCATGTGGGAGGGGCCCACATCCACATGTTTGGAAAGTTTGGTCCCACCCATCGGAGCATATTTGGGTACGATGGTATGGGGAAGGACCGGATTTTCCATGGCCTCTTAAGCACCAAGAGACTTGAAAAATCCACATTGGGCACTCATTATACAAATCGAAACATGCTCCGATTGTGACCAAACTTTACAAGCATGTGGGGGCGGGCCCCTCCCACATGCTTGCAAAGTTTGGGGTGGGCCCCTCCCAAATGCTTGCAAAGTTTGCTTCCCATCGAAGCATGTTTGGGTACGATGGTATGGGGAAGGCCCCGATTTTCCATGGCCTTGTAAGCACCAAGAGACTTGAAAAATCCGCCTTGGGCGCGAATAAGTAACCCGACCACGCTCCGATCATGACCAAACTTTGAAAGCATGTGGAAGGGGCCCACCCCCCACATGCTTGCAAAGTTTGGTTCCCATCGAAGCATGTTTGGGTATGATGATATGGGGAAGGCTCGGATTTTCCATGGACTCCTAAGCACCAAGAGACTTGAGAAATCCACACTAGGGGCTAATTACCAATCCAAACATGCTCCGATTCTGACCAAACTTTGCAAGCATGTGGGGGTGGGCCCCTTCCACATGCTTGCAAAGTTTGGTTCCCATTGGAGCATGTTTGGGTACGATGATATGGGGAAGGCCCGGATTTTCCATGGCCTCTTAAGCACCAAGAGACTTGAAAACTCTGCACTGGGCGCTAACCCGAACATGCTCCGATCATTACCAATTTTTGCAAGCATGTGGGAGGGACCCACATCCACATGTTTGGAAAGTTTGGTCGGAGCATATTTGCGTACGATGGTATGGGGAAGGCCCGGATTTCCCATGGCCTCTTAAGCACCAAGAGACTTGAAAACTTTGCACTGGGCGCTAATTATACAAATCGAAACATGCTCCGAATATGACCAAACTTTACAAGCATGTGGGGGCGGGCCCCTCCAAAATGCTTGCAAAGTTTGGGGTGGGCCCCTCGCAAATGCTTGCAAAGTTTGGGGTGGGCCCCTCCCAAATGCTTGCAAAGTTTGCTTCCCATCGAAGCATGTTTGGGTACGATGGTATGGGGAAGGCCCGGATTTTCCATGGCCTCAAGAGCACCAAGAGACTCGAAAAATCCACACTGGGCGCTAATTACCAATTCAAGCTTGCTCCGGTTGTGACCAAACTTTGCAAGCATGTGGGAAGGGCCCACTCCCACATGCTTGCAAAGTTTGGTCCCCATCGGAGCATGTTTGGGTACGATCGTATGGGGAAGGCCAGGACTTTTCATGGCCGCTTAAGCAGCAAGAGACTTGAAAAATCCGCATTGGGCACTAATTTTCAATCCAAACATGCTCCGATTGTGACCAAACTTTGCAAGCATCCGACCATGTTTCGGTACGATGGTATAGTGAAGGCCCCGATTTTCCATGGCCTCGTAAGCACCAAGAGACTTGAAAAATCCGCATTGGGGGCAAATTACTAACCCGGCCACCCGATCATGACCAAACTTTGCAAGCATGTGGGAGGGGCCCACCCCCACATCCTTGAAAATTTTGTTCCCCATCGGAGCATGTTTGGGTACGATGGTATGGGGAAGGCCCGGATTTTCCATGGACTCAAGAGCACCAAGAGACTTAAAAAATCCACACTCGTGGGCCGTAATTACCAATTCAAACATGCTCCAGTTGTGACCAAACTTTGCAAGCATGTGCGAGGGGCCCACTCCCACATGCTTGCAAAGTTTGGTCCCCATTGGAGCATGTTTGGGTACAATGGTATGGGGAAGGCCCGGATTTTCCATGGCCTTTTAAGCACCAAGAGACTTGAGAAATCTGCATTGAGCACTAATTTTCAATCCAAACATGCTCCGATTGTGACCACACTTTGCAAGCACGTGGGGGTGGGCCCCTCCCACATGCTTTCAAAGTTTGGTTCCCATCGAAGCATGTTTGGGTACGATGGTATAGGGAAGGCCCCGATTTTTCATGGCCTTGTAAGCACCAAGAGACTTGAGAAATCCACACTAGGGGCTAATTAGCAATCCAAACATGCTCCGATTCTGACCAAACTTTGCAAGCATGTGGGGTGGGTCCCTTCCACATACTTGCAAAGTTTGGTTCCCATTGGAGCATGGTTGGGTACGATGATATGGGGAAGGCCCGGATTTTCCATGGCCTCTTAAGCACCAAGAGACTTGAAATCTCTGCACTGGGCGCTAATTACTAACCCGAACATGCTCCGATCATGACCAATTTTTGCAAGCATGTGGGAGGGGCCCACATCCACAAGCTTGGAAAGTTTGGTCCCACCTATCAGAGCATGTTTGGGTACGATGGTATGGGGAAGGCCCGGATTTTCCATGGCCTCTTAAGCACCAAGAGACTTGAAAAATCCACGTTGGGTACTAATTACAAATCCAAACATACTCCGATTGTGATCAAACTTTGCAAGAATGTGGCGGTGGGCCCCTCCCATGTGATTGCAAAGTTTGGTTTCCATCGGACCATGTTTGGGTACGATGGTATGGGGAAGACCCGGATTTTCCATGGCCTCAAGAGCACCAAAAGACTTGAATAATCCACACTGGTGGGGCGATAATTACCAATTCAAACATGCTCTGGTTGTGACCAAACTTTACAAGCATGTGGGAGGGGCCCACTCCCACATGCTTACAAAGTTTGGTTGGTCCCCATCAGAGCATGTTTGGGTACAATGGTATGGGGAAGGCCTCGATTTTCCATGGCCTCTTAAACACCAAGAGACTTGAAAAATTTGCATTGAGCACTAATTTTGAATCCAAACATGCTCCGATTGTGACCACACTTTGCAAGAATGTGGGGGTGGGTCCCTCCCACATGCTTGCAAAGTTTGGTTTCCATCGAAGCATGTTTGGGTACGATGGTATGGGGAAGGCCTCGATTTTCCATGGCCTCGTAAGCACCAAGAGACTTGAAAAATCCGCACTGGGCGCGAATAACTAACTTGACCACGCTCCGATCATGACCAAACTTTGCAAGCATGAGGGAGGAGCCCACCCCCACATGCTTGCAAAGTTTGGTTCCCATCGGAGCATGTTTGGGTATGATGGTATGGGGAAGGCCCGGGTTTTCCATGGCCTCCTAAGCACCAAGAGACTTGAGAAATCCACACTGGTTGGGGGGCTAATTACCAATCCAAACATGCTCCGATTCTGACCAAACTTTGCAAGCATGTGGGGGTGGGTCCCTTCCACATGCTTGCAAAGTTTGGTTCCCATTGGAGCATGTTTGGTTACGATGATATGGGGAAGGCCCGGATTTTCCATGGCCTCTTAAGCACCAAGAGACTTGAAAACTCTGCGCTGGGCGCTAATTACTAACCCGAACATGTTTCGATCATGACCAATTTTTACAATCATGTGGGAGGGGCCCACATCCACATGCTTGGAAAGTTTGGTCCCACCCATCAGAGCATGTTTGGGTACGATGGTATGGGGAAGGCCCGGATTTTCCATGGCCTCTTAAGCACCAAGAGACTTGAAAAATCCACATTGGGCACTCATTATTACAAATCGAAGCATGCTCCGATTGTGACCAAACTTTACAAGCATGTGGGGGTGGGCCCCTCCCACATGCTTCAAAAGTTCGGGGTGGGCCCCTCCCAAACACTTGCAAAGTTTACTTCCCATCGAAGCATGTTTGGGTACGATGGTATGGAGAAGGCCTGGACTTTCCATGGCCTCAAGAGCACCAAGAGACTTGAAAAATCCACACTGGGCGCTAATTACCAATTCAAACTTGCTCCGGTTGTGACCAAACTTTGCAGGCATGTGGGAGGGGCCCACTCCCACATGCTTGCAAAGTTTGGTCCGCATCGGAGCATGTTTGGGTACGATGGTATAGGGAAGGCCAGGACTTTCCATGGCCGCTTAAGCACCAAGAGACTTGAAAAATCCATATTGGGCACTAATTCTCAATCCAAACATGCTCCGATTGTGACCAAACTTTGCAAGCATCGGACCATGTTTGGGTACGATGGTATGGGGAAGGCCTGGATTTTCCATGACCTCAAGAGCACCAAGAGACTTGAAAAATCCACACGCGTGGGCGGTAATTACCAATTCAAACATGCTCCGGTTGTGACCAAACTTTGCAAGCATGTGGGAGGGGCCCACTCCCTCATTCTTGCAAAGTTTGGTCCCCATCGGAGCATGTTTGGGTACAATGGTATGGGGAAGGCCCGGATTTTCCATGGCCTCTTAAGCACCAAGAGACTTGAAAAATCTGCATTGAGCACTAATCCTCAATCCAAAGATGCTCCAATTGTGACCACACTTTGCAAGCATGTGGGGGTGGTCCCCTCCCACATGCTTTCAAAGTTTGGTTCCCATCGACGCATGTTTGGGTACGATGGTATGGGGAAGGCCCCGATTTTCCATGGCCTTGTAAGCACCAAGAGACTTGAAAATTCCGCACTGGGCGCGAATAAGTAACCCGACCACGCTCCGATCATGACCAAACTTTGAAAGCATGTGGGAGGGGCCCACCCCCCACATGCTTGCAAAGTTTGGTTCCCATAGAAGCATGTTTGGGTATGATGATATGGGGAAGGCCCGGATTTTCCATGGACTCCTAAGCACCAAGAGACTTGAGAAATCCACACTAGGGGCTAATTACCAATCCAAACATGCTCCGATTCTGACCAACCTTTGCAAGCATGTGGGGGTGGGCCCCTTCCACATGCTTGCAAAGTTTGGTTCCCATTGGAGCATGTTTGGGTACGATGATATGGGGAAGGCCCGGATTTTCCATGGCCTCTTAAGCACCAAGAGACTTGAAAACTCTGCACTGGGCGCTAACCCAAACATGCTCCGATCATTACCAATTTTTGCAAGCATGTGGGAGGGGCCCACATCCACATGTTTGGAAAGTTTGGTCCCACCCATCGGAGCATATTTGGGTACGATGGTATGGGGAAGGCCCGGATTTTCCATGGCCTCTTAAGCACCAAGAGACTTGAAAAATCCACATTGGGCACTCATTATACAAATCGAAACATGCTCCGATTGTGACCAAACTTTACAAGCATGTGGGGGCGGCCCCCTCCCACATGCTTGCAAAGTTTGGGGTGGGCCCATCTCAAATGCTTGCAAAGTTTGGGGTGGGCCCCTCCCAAATGCTTGCAAAGTTTGCTTCCCATCGAAGCATGTTTGGGTACGATGGTATGGGGAAGGCCCGGATTTTCCATGGCCTCAAGAGCACCAAGAGACTCGAAAAATCCACACTGGGCGCTAATTACCAATTCAAACTTGCTCCGGTTATGACTAAACTTTGCAAGCATGTGGGAAGGGCCCACTCCCACATGCTTGAAAAGTTTGGTCCCCATCGGAGCATGTTTGGGTACGATCGTATGGGGAAGGCCACGACTTTTCATGGCCGCTTAAGTAGCAAGAGACTTGAAAACTCCGCATTGGGCACTAATTTTCAATCCAAACATGCTCCGATTGTGACCAAACTTTGCAAGCATCCGACCATGTTTCGGTACGATGGTATAGTGAAGGCCCCGATTTTCCATGGCCTTGTAAGCACCAAGAGACTTGAAAAATCTGCACTGGGGGCAAATTACTAACCCGACCACCCAATCATGACCAAACTTTGCAAACATGTGGGAGGGGCCCACCCCCACATCCTTGAAAAGTTTGGTCCCCATCGGAGCATGTTTGGGTACGATGGTATCGGGAAGGCCCGGATTTTCCATGGACTCAAGAGCACCAAGAGACTTGAAAAATCCACACTCGTGGGCCATAATTACCAATTCAAACATGCTCCAGTTGTGACCAAACTTTGCAAGCATGTGCAAGGGGCCCACTCCCACATGCTTGCAAAGTTTGGTCCCCATTGGAGCATGTTTGGGTACAATGGTATGGGGAAGGCCCGGATTTTCCATGGCCTCTTAAGCACCAAGAGACTTGAGAAATCTGCATTGAGCACTAATTTTCAATCCAAACATGCTCCGATTGTGACCACACTTTGCAAGCACGTGGGGGTGGTCCCCTCCCACATGCTTTCAAAGTTTGGTTCCCATCGAAGCATGTTTGGGTACTATGGTATAGGGAAGGCCCCCATTTTTCATGGCCTGGTAAGCACCAAGAGACTTGAGAAATCCACACTGGGGGGCTAATTAGCAATCCAAACATGCTCCGATTCTGACCAAACTTTGCAAGCATGTGGGGGTGGGTCCCTTCCACATACTTGCAAAGTTTGGTTCCCATTGGAGCATGGTTGGGTACGATGATATGGGGAAGGCCCGGATTTTCCATGGCCTCTTAAGCACCAAGAGACTTGAAAACTCTGCACTGGGCGCTAATTACTAACCCGAACATGCTCCGATCATGACCAATTTTTGCAAGCATGTGAGAGGGGCCCACATCCACAAGCTTGGAAAGTTTGGTCCCACCCATCAGAGCATGTTTGGGTACGATGGTATGGGGAAGGCCCGGATTTTCCATGGCCTCTTAAGCACCAAGAGACTTGAAAAATCCACGTTGGGCACTAATTACAAATCCAAACATACTCCCATTGTGATCAAACTTTGCAAGAATGTGGTGGTGGGCCCCTCCCATGTGATTGCAAAGTTTGGTTTCCATCGAACCATGTTTGGGTACGATGGTATGGGGAAGACCCGGATTTTCCATGGCCTCAAGAGCACCAAAAGACTTGAAAAATCCACACTGGTGGGGCGATAATTACCAATTCAAACATGCTCTGGTTGTGACCAAACTTTACAAGCATGTGGGAGGGGCCCACTCCCACATGCTTGCAAAGTTTGGTCCCCATCGGAGCATGTTTGGGTACAATGGTATGGGGAAGGTCCGGATTTTCCATGGCCTCTTAAGCACCAAGAGACTTGAGAAATCTGCATTGAGCACTAATTTTCAATCCAAACATGCTCCGATTGTGAGCACACTTTGCAAGAATGTGGGGGTGGGCCCCTTCTACATGCTTGCAAAGTTTGGTTTCCATCGAAGCATGTTTGGGTACGATGGAATGGGGAAGGCCCCGATTTTCCATGGCCTCGCAAGCACCAAGAGACTTGAAAAATCCGCACTGGGCGCGAATAACTAACTTGACCACGCTCCGATCATGACCAAACTTTGCAAGCATGAGGGAGGAGCCCACCCCCACATGCTTGCAAAGTTTGGTTCCCATCGGAGCATGTTTGGGTATGATGGTATGGGAAAGGCCCGGGTTTTCCATGGCCTCCTAAGCACCAAGAGACTTGAGAAATCCACACTGGGGGCTAATTACCAATCCAAACATGCTCCGATTCTGACCAAACTTTGCAAGCATGTGGGGGTGGGTCCCTTCCACATGCTTGCAAAGTTTGGTTCCCATTGGAGCATGTTTGGGTACGATGATATGGGGAAGGCCCGGATTTTCCATGGCCTCTTAAGCACCAAGAGACTTGAAAACTCTGCGCTGGGCGCTAATTACTAACCCGAACATGTTTCGATCATGACCAATTTTTACAATCATGTGGGAGGGGCCCACATCCACATGCTTGGAAAGTTTGGTCCCACCCATCAGAGCATGTTTGGGTACGATGGTATGGGGAAGGCCCGGATTTTCCATGGCCTCTTAAGCACCAAGAGACTTGAAAAATCCACATTGGGCACTCATTATTACAAATCGAAGCATGCTCCGATTGTGACCAAACTTTACAAGCATGTGGGGGTGGGCCCCTCCCACATGCTTAAGTTCGGGGTGGGCCCCTCCCAAATACTTGCAAAGTTTACATCCCATCGAAGCATGTTTGGGTACGATGGTATGGAGAAGGCCTGGATTTTCCATGGCCTCAAGAGCACCAAGAGACTTGAAAAATCCACACTGGGCGCTAATTACCAATTCAAACTTGCTCCGGTTGTGACCAAACTTTGCAGGCATGTGGGAGGGGCCCACTCCTACATGCTTGCAAAGTTTGGTCCGCATCGGAGCATGTTTGGGTACGATGGTATAGGGAAGGCCAGGACTTTCCATGGCCGCTTAAGCACCAAGAGACTTGAAAAATCCATATTGGGCACTAATTCTCAATCCAAACATGCTCCGATTGTGACCAAACTTTGCAAGCATCGGACCATGTTTGGGTACGATGGTATGGGGAAGGCCTGGATTTTCCATGACCTCAAGAGCACCAAGAGACTTGAAAAATCCACACGCGTGGACGGTAATTACCAATTCAAACATGCTCCGGTTGTGACCAAACTTTGCAAGCATGTGGGAGGGGCCCACTCCCTCATTCTTGCAAAGTTTGGTCCCCATCGGAGCATGTTTGGGTACAATGGTATGGGGAAGGCCCGGATTTTCCATGGCCTCTTAAGCACCAAGAGACTTGAAAAATCTGCATTGAGCACTAATCTTCAATCCAAAGATGCTCCAATTGTGACCACACTTTGCAAGCATGTGGGGGTGGTCCCCTCCCACATGCTTTCAAAGTTTGGTTCCCATCGACGCATGTTTGGGTACGATGGTATGGGGAAGGCCCCGATTTTCCATGGCCTTGTAAGCACCAAGAGACTTGAAAATTCTGCACTGGGCGCGAATAAGTAACCCGACCACGCTCCGATCATGACCAAACTTTGAAAGCATGTGGGAGGGGCCCACCCCCCACATGCTTGCAAAGTTTGGTTCCCATCGAAGCATGTTTGGGTATGATGATATGGGGAAGGCCCGGATTTTCCATGGACTCCTAAGCACCAAGAGACTTGAGAAATCCACACTATGGGCTAATTACCAATCCAAACATGCTCCGATTCTGACCAAACTTTGCAAGCATGTGGGGGTGGGCCCCTTCCACATGCTTGCAAAGTTTGGTTCCCATTGGAGCATGTTTGGGTACGATGATATGGGGAAGGCCCGGATTTTCCATGGCCTCTTAAGCACCAAGAGACTTGAAAACTCTGCACTGGGGGTGCTAATTACTAACCCGAACATGCTCCGATCATTACCAATTTTTGCAAGCATGTGGGAGGGACCCACATCCACATGTTTGGAAAGTTTGGTCCCACCCATCGGAGCATATTTGGGTAAACGATGGTATGGGGAAGGCCCGGATTTTCCATGGCCTCTTAAGCACCAAGAGACTTGAAAAATCCACATTGGGCACTCATTATACAAATCGAAACATGCTCCGATTGTGACCAAACTTTACAAGCATGTGGGGGCGGGCCCCTCCCACATGCTTGCAAAGTTTGGGGTGGGCCCCTCCCAAATGCTTGCAAAGTTTGCTTCCCATCGAAGCATGTTTGGGTACGATGGTATGGGGAAGGCCCGGATTTTCCATGGCCTCAAGAGCACCAAGAGACTCGAAAAATCCACACTGGGCGCTAATTACCAATTCAAACTTGCTCCGGTTATGACTAAACTTTGCAAGCATGTGGGAAGGGCCCACTCCCACATGCTTGCAAAGTTTGGTCCCCATCGGAGCATGTTTGGGTACGATCGTATGGGGAAGGCCAGGACTTTTCATGGCCGCTTAAGTAGCAAGAGACTTGAAAAATCCGCATTGGGCACTAATTTTCAATCCAAACATGCTCCGATTGTGATCAAACTTTGCAAGCATCCGACCATGTTTCGGTACGATGGTATAGTGAAGGCCCCGATTTTCCATGGCCTCGTAAGCACCAAGAGACTTGAAAAATCCGCACTGGGGGCAAATTACTAACCCGACCACCCGATCATGACCAAACTTTGCAAACATGTGGGAGGGGCCCACCCCCACATCCTTGAAAAGTTTGGTCCCCATCGGAGCATGTTTGGGTACGATGGTATCGGGAAGGCCCGGATTTTCCATGGACTCAAGAGCACCAAGAGACTTGAAAAATCCACACTCGTGGGCCATAATTACCAATTCAAACATGCTCCAGTTGTGACCAAACTTTGCAAGCATGTGCGAGGGGCCCACTCCCACATGCTTGCAAAGTTTGGTCCCCATTGGAGCATGTTTGGGTACAATGGTATGGGGAAGGCCCGGATTTTCCATGGCCTCTTAAGCACCAAGAGACTTGAGAAATCTGCATTGAGCACTAATTTTCAATCCAAACATGCTCCGATTGTGACCACACTTTGCAAGCACGTGGGGGTGGTCCCCTCCCACATGCTTTCAAAGTTTGGTTCCCATCGAAGCATGTTTGGGTACGATGGTATAGGGAAGGCCCCCATTTTTCATGGCCTGGTAAGCACCAAGAGACTTGAGAAATCCACACTGGGGGGCTAATTAGCAATCCAAACATGCTCCGATTCTGACCAAACTTTGCAAGCATGTGGGGGTGGGTCCCTTCCACATACTTGCAAAGTTTGGTTCCCATTGGAGCATGGTTGGGTACGATGATATGGGGAAGGCCCGGATTTTCCATGGCCTCTTAAGCACCAAGAGACTTGAAAACTCTGCACTGGCGAACATGCTCCGATCATTACCAATTTTTGCAAGCATGTGGGAGGGGCCCACATCCACATGTTTGGAAAGTTTGGTCCCACCCATCGGAGCATATTTGGGTACGATGGTATGGGGAAGGCCCGGATTTTCCATGGCCTCTTAAGCACCAAGAGACTTGAAAAATCCACATTGGGCACTCATTATACAAATCGAAACATGCTCCGATTGTGACCAAACTTTACAAGCATGTGGGGGCGGGCCCCTCCCACATGCTTGCAAAGTTTGGGGTGGGCCCCTCCCAAATGCTTGCAAAGTTTGCTTCCCATCGAAGCATGTTTGGGTACGATGGTATGGGGAAGGCCCGGATTTTCCATGGCCTCAAGAGCACCAAGAGACTCGAAAAATCCACACTGGGTGCTAATTACCAATTCAAACTTGCTCCGGTTATGACTAAACTTTGCAAGCATGTGGGAAGGGCCCACTGCCACATGCTTGCAAAGTTTGGTCCCCATCGGAGCATGTTTGGGTAGGATCGTATGGGGAAGGCCAGGACTTTTCATGGCCGCTTAAGCAGCAAGAGACTTGAAAAATCCGCATTGGGCACTAATTTTCAATCCAAACATGCTCCGATTGTGACCAAACTTTGCAAGCATCCGACCATGTTTCGGTACAATGGTATAGTGAAGGCCCCGATTTTCCATGGCCTCGTAAGCACCAAGAGACTTGAAAAATCCGCACTGGGGGCAAATTACTAACCCGACCACCCGATCATGACCAAAATTTGCAAGCATGTGGGAGGGGCCCACCCCCACATCCTTGAAAGGTTTGGTCCCCATCGGAGCATGTTTGGGTACGATGGTATGGGGAAGGCCCGGATTTTCCATGGACTCAAGAGCACCAAGAGACTTGAAAAATCCACACTCGTGGGCCGTAATTACCAATTCAAACATGCTCCAGTTGTGACCAAACTTTGCAAGCATGTGCGAGGGGCCCACTCCCACATGATTGCAAAGTTTGGTCCCCATTGGAGCATGTTTGGGTACAATGGTATGGGGAAGGCCCGGATTTTCCATGGCCTCTTAAGCACCAAGAGACTTGAGAAATCTGCATTGAGCACTAATTTTCAATCCAAACATGCTCCGATTGTGACCACACTTTGCAAGCACGTGGGGGTGGGCCTCTCCCACATGCTTTCAAAGTTTGGTTCCCATCGAAGCATGTTTGGGTACGATGGTATAGGGAAGGCCCCGATTTTTCATGGCCTGGTAAGCACCAAGAGACTCTAGAAATCCACACTGGGGGCTAATTAGCAATCCAAACATGCTCCGATTCTGACCAAACTTTGCAAGCATGTGGGGGTGGGTCCCTTCCACATACTTGCAAAGTTTGGTTCCCATTGGAGCATGGTTGGGTACGATGATATGGGGAAGGCCCGGATTTTCCATGGCCTCTTAAGCACCAAGAGACTTGAAAACTCTGCACTGGGCGCTAATTACTAACCCGAACATGCTCCGATCATGAACAATTTTTGCAAGCATGTGAGAGGGGCCCACATCCACAAGCTTGGAAAGCTTGGTCCCACCCATCAGAGCATGTTTGGGTACGATGGTATGGGGAAGGCCCGGATTTTCCATGGCCTCTTAAGCACCAAGAGACTTGAAAAATCCACGTTGGGCACTAATTACAAATCCAAACATACTCCCATTGTGATCAAACTTTGCAAGAATGTGGTGGTGGGCCCCTCCCATGTGATTGCAAAGTTTGGTTTCCATCGGACCATGTTTGGGTACGATGGTATGGGGAAGACCCGGATTTTCCATGGCTTCAAGAGCACCAAAAGACTTGAAAAATCCACACTGGTGGGGCGATAATTACCAATTCAAACATGCTCTGGTTTTGACCAAAGTTTACAAGCATGTGGGAGGGGCCCACTCCCACATGCTTGCAAAGTTTGGTCCCCATCGGAGCATGTTTGGGTACAATGGTATGGGGAAGGCCCGGATTTTCCATGGCCTCTTAAGCACCAAGAGACTTGAGAAATCTGCATTGAGCACTAATTTTCAATCCAAACATGCTCCGATTGTGACCACACTTTGCAAGCATGTGAGGGTGGGCCCCTCCCACATGCTTTCAAAGTTTGGTTCCCATCGAAGCATGTTTGGGTACGATGGTATGGGGAAGGCCCCGATTTTCCATGGCCTTGTAAGCACCAAGAGACTTGAGAAATCCACACTGGCAATCCAGACATGCTCCGATTCTGACCAAACTTTACAAGCATGTGGGGGTGGGCCCCTTCCACATACTTGCAAAGTTTGGTTCCCATTGGAGCATGGTTGGGTACGATGATATGGGGAAGGCCCGGATTTTCCATGGCCTCTTAAGCACCAAGAGACTTGAAAACTCTGCACTCGAAAAATCCACACTCGTGGGCCGTAATTACCAACTCAAACATGCTCCAGTTGTGACCAAACTTTGCAAGCATGTGCGAGGGGCCCACTCCCACATGCTTGCAAAGTTTGGTCCCCATTTGGAGCATGTTTGGGTACAATGGTATGGGGAAGGCCCGGATTTTCCATGGCCTCTTAAGCACCAAGAGACTTGAGAAATCTGCATTGAGCACTAATTTTCAATCCAAACATGCTCCGATTGTGACCACACTTTGCAAGCACGTGAGGGTGGGCCCCTCCCACATGCTTTCAAAGTTTGGTTCCCATCGAAGCATGTTTGGGTACGATGGTATAGGGAAGGCCCCCATTTTTCATGGCCTGGTAAGCACCAAGAGACTTGAGAAATCCACACTGGGGGCTAATTAGCAATCCAAACATGCTCCGATTCTGACCAAACTTTGCAAGCATGTGGGGGTGGGTCCCTTCCACATACTTGCAAAGTTTGGTTCCCATTGGAGCATGGTTGGGTACGATGATATGGGGAAGGCCCGGATTTTCCATGGCCTCTTAAGCACCAAGAGACTTGAAAACTCTGCACTGGGCGCTAATTACTAACCCGAACATGCTCCGATCATGACCAATTTTTGCAAGCATGTGAGAGGGGCCCACATCCACAAGCTTGGAAAGTTTGGTCCCACCCAACAGAGCATGTTTGGATACGATGGTATGGGGAAGGCCCAGATTTTCCATGGCCTCTTAAGCACCAAGAGACTTGAAAAATCCACGTTGGGCACTAATTACAAATCCAAACATACTCCCATTGTGATCAAACTTTGCAAGAATGTGGCGGTGGGCCCCTCCCATGTGATTGCAAAGTTTGGTTTCCATCGGACCATGTTTGGGTACGATGGTATGGGGAAGACCCGGATTTTCCATGGCCTCAAGAGCACCAAAAGACTTGAAAAATCCACACTGGTGGGGCGATAATTACCAATTCAAACATGCTCTGGTTGTGACCAAACTTTACAAGCATGTGGGAGGGGCCCACTCCCACATGCTTGCAAAGTTTGGTCCCCATCGGGGCATGTTTGGGTACAATGGTATGAGGAAGGCCCGGATTTTCCATGGCCTCTTAAGCACCAAGAGACTTGAGAAATCTGCATTGAGCACTAATTTTCAATCCAAACATGCTCCAATTGTGACCACACTTTGCAAGCATGTGGGGGTGGGCCCCTCCCACATGCTTTCAAAGTTTGGTTCCCATCGAAGCATGGGTACGATGGTATGGGGAAGGCCCTGATTTTCCAAGGCCTTGTAAGCACCAAGAGACTTGAGAAATCCACACTGGGGGCTAATTAGCAATCCAAACATGCTCCGATTCTGACCAAACTTTGCAAGCATGTGGGGGTGGGCCCCTTCCACATACTTGCAAAGTTTGGTTCCCATTGGAGCATGGTTGGGTAAGATGATATGGGGAAGGCCCGGATTTTCCATGGCCTCTTAAGCACCAAGAGACTTGAAAACTCTGCACTGGGCGCTAATTACTAACCCGAACATGCTCCGATCATGACCAATTTTTGCAAGCATGTGGGAGGGGCCCACATCCACAAGCTTGGAAAGTTTGGTCCCACCCATCAGAGCATGTTTGGGTACGATGGTATGGGGAAGGCCCGGATTTTCCATGGCCTCTTAAGCACCAAGAGACTTGAAAAATCCACGTTGGGCACTAATTACAAATCCAAACATACTCCGATTGTGATCAAACTTTGCAAGAATGTGGCGGTGGGCCCCTCCCATGTGATTGCAAAGTTTGGTTTCCATCGGACCATGTTTGGGTACGATGGTATGGGGAAGACCCGGATTCTCCATGGCCTCAAGAGCACCAAAAGACTTGAAAAATCCACACTGGTGGGGCGATAATTACCAATTCAAACATGCTCTGGTTGTGACCAAACTTTACAAGCATGTGGGAGGGGCCCACTCCCACATGCTTACAAAGTTTGGTCACAACCAGAGCATGTTTGGGTACAATGGTATGGGGAAGGCCTCGATTTTCCATGGCCTCTTAAACATCAAGAGACTTGAAAAATTTGCATTGAGCACTAATTTTGAATCCAAACATGCTCCGATTGTGACCACACTTTGCAGGAATGTGGGGATGGGCCCCTCCCACATGCTTGCAAAGTTTGGTTTCCATCGAAGCATGTTTGGGTACGATGGTATGGGGAAGGCCCCGATTTTCCATGGCCTCGTAAGCACCAAGAGACTTGAAAAATCCGCACTGGGCGCGAATAACTAACTTGACCAAGCTCCGATCATGACCAAACTTTGCAAGCATGAGGGAGGAGCCCACCCCCACATGCTTGCAAAGTTTGGTTCCCATCGGAGCATGTTTGGGTATGATGGTATGGGGAAGGCCCGGGTTTTCCATGGCCTCCTAAGCACCAAGAGACTTGAGAAATCCACACTGGGGGCTAATTACCAATCCAAACATGCTCCGATTCTGACCAAACTTTGCAAGCATGTGGGGGTGGGTCCCTTCCACACGCTTGCAAAGTTTGGTTCCCATTGGAGCATGTTTGGGTACGATGATATGGGGAAGGCCCGGATTTTCCATGGCCTCTTAAGCACCAAGAGACTTGAAAACTCTGCGCTGGGCGCTAATTACTAACCCGAACATGTTTCAATCATGACCAATTTTTACAATCATGTGGGAGGGGCCCACATCCACATGCTTGGAAAGTTTGGTCCCACCCATCAGAGCATGTTTGGGTACGATGGTATGGGGAAGGCCCGGATTTTCCATGGCCTCTTAAGCACCAAGAGACTTGAAAAATCTACATTGGGCCCCTCCCACATGCTTCCAAAGTTTGGGGTGGGCCCCTCCAAAATACTAGCAAAAGTTGACTTCCCATCGAAGCATGTTTGGGTACGATGGTATGGAGAAGGCCTAGATTTTCCATGGCCTGAAGAGCACCAAGAGACTTGAAAAATCCACACTGGGCACTAATTACCAATTCAAACTTGCTCCGGTTGTGACCAAACTTTGCAGGCATATGGGAGGGGCCCACTCCCACATGCTTGCAAAGTTTGGTCCGCATCGGAGCATGTTTGGGTACGATGGTATAGGGAAGGCCAGGACTTTCCATGGCCGCTTAAGCACCAAGAGACTTGAAAAATCCATCAAAGCATGTTTGGGTACGATGGTATGGGGAAGGCCCCGATTTTCCATGGCCTTGTAAGCACCAAGAGACTTGAAAAATCTGCACTGGGCGCGAATAAGTAACCCGACCACGCTCCGATCATGACCAAACTTTGCAAGCATGTGGGAGGGGCCCACCCCCCACATGCTTGCAAAGTTTGGTTCCCATCGAAGCATGTTTGGGTATGATGATATGGGGAAGGCCCGGATTTTCCATGGACTCCTAAGCACCAAGAGACTTGAGAAATCCACACTAGGGGCTAATTACCAATCCAAACATGCTCCGATTCTGACCAAACTTTGCAAGCATGTGGGGGTGGGCCCCTTCCACATGCTTGCAAAGTTTGGTTCCCATTGGAGCATGTTTGGGTACGATGATATGGGGAAGGCCCGGATTTTCCATGGCCTCTTAAGCACCAAGAGACTTGAAAACTCTGCACTGGGGGTGCTAATTACTAACCCGAACATGCTCCGATCATTACCACTTTTTGCAAGCATGTGGGAGGGGCCCACATCCACATGTTTGGAAAGTTTGGTCCCACCCATCGGAGCATATTTGGGTACGATGATATGGGGAAGGCGTGGATTTTCCATGGCCTCTTAAGCACCAAGAGACTTGAAAAATCCACGTTGGGCACTAATTACAAATCCAAACATACTCCCATTGTGATCAAACTTTGCAAGAATGTGGCGGTGGGCCCCTCCCATGTGATTGCAAAGTTTGGTTTCCATCGGACCATGTTTGGGTACGATGGTATGGGGAAGACCCGGATTTTCCATGGCCTCAAGAGCACCAAAAGACTTGAAAAATCCACACTGGTGGGGCGATAATTACCAATTCAAACATGCTCTGGTTGTGACCAAACTTTACAAGCATGTGGGAGGGGCCCACTCCCACATGCTTGCAAAGTTTGGTCCCCATCGGGGCATGTTTGGGTACAATGGTATGAGGAAGGCCCGGATTTTCCATGGCCTCTTAAGCACCAAGAGACTTGAGAAATCTGCATTGAGCACTAATTTTCAATCCAAACATGCTCCAATTGTGACCACACTTTGCAAGCATGTGGGGGTGGGCCCCTCCCACATGCTTTCAAAGTTTGGTTCCCATCAAAGCATGGGTACGATGGTATGGGGAAGGCCCTGATTTTCCATGGCCTTGTAAGCACCAAGAGACTTGAGAAATCCACACTGGGGGCTAATTAGCAATCCAAACATGCTCCGATTCTGACCAAACTTTGCAAGCATGTGGGGGTGGGCCCCTTCCACATACTTGCAAAGTTTGGTTCCCATTGGAGCATGGTTGGGTACGATGATATGGGGAAGGCCCGGATTTTCCATGGCCTCTTAAGCACCAAGAGACTTGAAAACTCTGCACTGGGCGCTAATTACTAACCCGAACATGCTCCGATCATTACCAATTTTTGCAAGCATGTGGGAGGGGCCCACATCCACAAGCTTGGAAAGTTTGGTCCCACCCATCAGAGCATGTTTGGGTACGATGGTATGGGGAAGGCCCGGATTTTCCATGGCCTCTTAAGCACCAAGAGACTTGAAAAATCCACGTTGGGCACTAATTACAAATCCAAACATACTCCGATTGTGATCAAACTTTGCAAGAATGTGGCGGTGGGCCCCTCCCATGTGATTGCAAAGTTTGGTTTCCATCGGACCATGTTTGGGTACGATGGTATGGGGAAGAGCCGGATTCTCCATGGCCTCAAGAGCACCAAAAGACTTGAAAAATCCACACTGGTGGGGCGATAATTACCAATTTAAACATGCTCTGGTTGTGACCAAACTTTACAAGCATGTGGGAGGGGCCCACTCCCACATGCTTACAAAGTTTGGTCACAACCAGAGCATGTTTGGGTACAATGGTATGGGGAAGGCCTCGATTTTCCATGGCCTCTTAACCATCAAGAGACTTGAAAAATTTGCATTGAGCACTAATTTTGAATCCAAACATGCTCCGATTGTGACCACACTTTGCAAGAATGTGGGGGTGGGCCCCTCCCACATGCTTGCAAAGTTTGGTTTCTATCGAAGCATGTTTGGGTACGATGGTATGGGGAAGGCCCCAATTTTCCATGGCCTTGTAAGCACCAAGAGACTTGAAAAATCCGCACTGGGCGCGAATAACTAACTTGACCAAGCTCCGATCATGACCAAACTTTGCAAGCATGAGGGAGGAGCCCACCCCCACATGCTTGCAAAGTTTGGTTCCCATCGGAGCATGTTTGGGTATGATGGTATGGGGAAGGCTCGGGTTTTCCATGGCCTCCTAAGCACCAAGAGACTTGAGAAATCCACACTGGGGGCTAATTACCAATCCAAACATGCTCCGATTCTGACCAAACTTTGCAAGCATGTGGGGGTGGGTCCCTTCCACACGCTTGCAAAGTTTGGTTCCCATTGGAGCATGTTTGGGTACGATGATATGGGGAAGGCCCGGATTTTCCATGGCCTCTTAAGCACCAAGAGACTTGAAAACTCTGCGCTGGGCGCTAATTACTAACCCGAACATGTTTCAATCATGACCAATTTTTACAATCATGTGGGAGGGGCCCACATCCACATGCTTGGAAAGTTTGGTCCCACCCATCAGAGCATGTTTGGGTACGATGGTATGGGGAAGGCCCGGATTTTCCATGGCCTCTTAAGCACCAAGAGACTTGAAAAATCTACATTGGGCCCCTCCCACATGCTTCCAAAGTTTGGGGTGGGCTCCTCCAAAATACTAGCAAAATTTGACTTCCCATCGAAGCATGTTTGGGTACGATGGTATGGAGAAGGCCTAGATTTTCCATGGCCTGAAGAGCACCAAGAGACTTGAAAAATCCACACTGGGCACTAATTACCAATTCAAACTTGCTCCGGTTGTGACCAAACTTTGCAGGCATATGGGAGGGGCCCACTCCCACATGCTTGCAAAGTTTGGTCCGCATCGGAGCATGTTTGGGTACGATGGTATAGGGAAGGCCAGGACTTTCCATGGCCGCTTAAGCACCAAGAGACTTGAAAACTCCGTATTGGGCACTAATTCTCAATCCAAACATGCTCCGACTGTGACCAAACTTTGCAAGCATCGGACCATGTTTGGGTACGATGGTATGGGGAAGGCCTGGATTTTCCATGGCCTCAAGAGCACCAAGAGACTTGAAAAATCCACACGCGTGGGCGGTAATTACCAATACAAACATGCTCCGGTTGTGACCAAACTTTGCAAGCATGTGGGAGGGGCCCACTCCCACATTCTTGCAAAGTTTGGTCCCCATCGGAGCATGTTTGGGTACAATGGTATGGGGAAGGCCCGGATTTTCCATGGCCTCTTAAGCACCAAGAGACTTGAAAAATCTGCATTGAGCACTAATTTTCAATCCAAAGATGCTCCAATTGTGACCACACTTTGCAAGCATGTGGGGGTGGTCCCCTCCCACATGCTTTCAAAGTTTGGTTCCCCATCAAAGCATGTTTGGGTACGATGGTATGGGGAAGGCCCCGATTTTCCATGGCCTTGTAAGCACCAAGAGACTTGAAAAATCTGCACTGGGCGCGAATAAGTAACCCGACCACGCTCCGATCATGACCAAACTTTGCAAGCATGTGGGAGGGGCCCACCCCCCACATGCTTGCAAAGTTTGGTTCCCATCGAAGCATGTTTGGGTATGATGATATGGGGAAGGCCCGGATTTTCCATGGACTCCTAAGCACCAAGAGACTTGAGAAATCCACACTAGGGGCTAATTACCAATCCAAACATGCTCCGATTCTGACCAAACTTTGCAAGCATGTGGGGGTGGGCCCCTTCCACATGCTTGCAAAGTTTGGTTCCCATTGGAGCATGTTTGGGTACGATGATATGGGGAAGGCCCGGATTTTCCATGGCCTCTTAAGCACCAAGAGACTTGAAAACTCTGCACTGGGGGTGCTAATTACTAACCCGAACATGCTCCGATCATTACCACTTTTTGCAAGCATGTG
This sequence comes from Cibotium barometz, assembly GCF_041138505.1. Taxonomy (NCBI): domain Eukaryota; kingdom Viridiplantae; phylum Streptophyta; class Polypodiopsida; order Cyatheales; family Cibotiaceae; genus Cibotium; species Cibotium barometz. The sequence goes on from NC_141060.1 coordinate 51,313,539, forward strand.
GGAGGGGCCCACATCCACATGTTTGGAAAGTTTGGTCCCACCCATCGGAGCATATTTGGGTACGATGATATGGGGAAGGCGTGGATTTTCCATGGCCTCTTAAGCACCAAGAGACTTGAAAAATCCACATTGGGCACTCATTATACAAATCGAAACATGCTCCGATTGTGACCAAACTTTACAAGCATGTGGGGGCGGGCCCCTCCCATGTGATTGCAAAGTTTGGTTTCCATCGGACCATGTTTGGGTACGATGGTATGGGGAAGACCCGGATTTTCCATGGCCTCAAGAGCACCAAAAGACTTGAAAAATCCACACTGGTGGGGCGATAATTACCAATTCAAACATGCTCTGGTTGTGACCAAACTTTACAAGCATGTGGGAGGGGCCCACTCCCACATGCTTGCAAAGTTTGGTCCCCATCGGGGCATGTTTGGGTACAATGGTATGAGGAAGGCCCGGATTTTCCATGGCCTCTTAAGCACCAAGAGACTTGAGAAATCTGCATTGAGCACTAATTTTCAATCCAAACATGCTCCAATTGTGACCACACTTTGCAAGCATGTGGGGGTGGGCCCCTCCCACATGCTTTCAAAGTTTGGTTTCCATCGAAGCATGGGTACGATGGTATGGGGAAGGCCCTGATTTTCCATGGCCTTGTAAGCACCAAGAGACTTGAGAAATCCACACTGGTTGGGGGCTAATTAGCAATCCAAACATGCTCCGATTCTGACCAAACTTTGCAAGCATGTGGGGGTGGGCCCCTTCCACATACTTGCAAAGTTTGGTTCCCATTGGAGCATGGTTGGGTACGATGATATGGGGAAGGCCCGGATTTTCCATGGCCTCTTAAGCACCAAGAGACTTGAAAACTCTGCACTGGGCGCTAATTACTAACCCGAACATGCTCCGATCATTACCAATTTTTGCAAGCATGTGGGAGGGGCCCACATCCACAAGCTTGGAAAGTTTGGTCCCACCCATCAGAGCATGTTTGGGTACGATGGTATGGGGAAGGCCCGGATTTTCCATGGCCTCTTAAGCACCAAGAGACTTGAAAAATCCACGTTGGGCACTAATTACAAATCCAAACATACTCCGATTGTGATCAAACTTTGCAAGAATGTGGCGGTGGGCCCCTCCCATGTGATTGCAAAGTTTGGTTTCCATCGGACCATGTTTGGGTACGATGGTATGGGGAAGAGCCGGATTCTCCATGGCCTCAAGAGCACCAAAAGACTTGAAAAATCCACACTGGTGGGGCGATAATTACCAATTCAAACATGCTCTGGTTGTGACCAAACTTTACAAGCATGTGGGAGGGGCCCACTCCCACATGCTTACAAAGTTTGGTCACAACCAGAGCATGTTTGGGTACAATGGTATGGGGAAGGCCTCGATTTTCCATGGCCTCTTAACCATCAAGAGACTTGAAAAATTTGCATTGAGCACTAATTTTGAATCCAAACATGCTCCGATTGTGACCACACTTTGCAAGAATGTGGGGGTGGGCCCCTCCCACATGCTTGCAAAGTTTGGTTTCCATCGAAGCATGTTTGGGTACGATGGTATGGGGAAGGCCCCAATTTTCCATGGCCTCGTAAGCACCAAGAGACTTGAAAAATCCGCACTGGGCGCGAATAACTAACTTGACCAAGCTCCGATCATGACCAAACTTTGCAAGCATGAGGGAGGAGCCCACCCCCACATGCTTGCAAAGTTTGGTTCCCATCGGAGCATGTTTGGGTATGATGGTATGGGGAAGGCCCGGGTTTTCCATGGCCTCCTAAGCACCAAGAGACTTGAGAAATCCACACTGGGGGCTAATTACCAATCCAAACATGCTCCGATTCTGACCAAACTTTGCAAGCATGTGGGGGTGGGTCCCTTCCACACGCTTGCAAAGTTTGGTTCCCATTGGAGCATGTTTGGGTACGATGATATGGGGAAGGCCCGGATTTTCCATGGCCTCTTAAGCACCAAGAGACTTGAAAACTCTGCGCTGGGCGCTAATTACTAACCCGAACATGTTTCAATCATGACCAATTTTTACAATCATGTGGGAGGGGCCCACATCCACATGCTTGGAAAGTTTGGTCCCACCCATCAGAGCATGTTTGGGTACGATGGTATGGGGAAGGCCCGGATTTTCCATGGCCTCTTAAGCACCAAGAGACTTGAAAAATCTACATTGGGCCCCTCCCACATGCTTCCAAAGTTTGGGGTGGGCCCCTCCAAAATACTAGCAAAAGTTGACTTCCCATCGAAGCATGTTTGGGTACGATGGTATGGAGAAGGCCTAGATTTTCCATGGCCTGAAGAGCACCAAGAGACTTGAAAAATCCACACTGGGCACTAATTACCAATTCAAACTTGCTCCGGTTGTGACCAAACTTTGCAGGCATATGGGAGGGGCCCACTCCCACATGCTTGCAAAGTTTGGTCCGCATCGGAGCATGTTTGGGTACGATGGTATAGGGAAGGCCAGGACTTTCCATGGCCGCTTAAGCACCAAGAGACTTGAAAACTCCGTATTGGGCACTAATTCTCAATCCAAACATGCTCCGACTGTGACCAAACTTTGCAAGCATCGGACCATGTTTGGGTACGATGGTATGGGGAAGGCCTGGATTTTCCATGGCCTCAAGAGCACCAAGAGACTTGAAAAATCCACACGCGTGGGCGGTAATTACCAGTACAAACATGCTCCGGTTGTGACCAAACTTTGCAAGCATGTGGGAGGGGCCCACTCCCACATTCTTGCAAAGTTTGGTCCCCATCGGAGCATGTTTGGGTACAATGGTATGGGGAAGGCCCGGATTTTCCATGGCCTCTTAAGCACCAAGAGACTTGAAAAATCCACGTTGGGCACTAATTACAAATCCAAACATACTCCGATTGTGATCAAACTTTGCAATAATGTGGCGGTGGGCCCCTCCCATGTGATTGCAAAGTTTGGTTTCCATCGGACCATGTTTGGGTACGATGGTATGGGGAAGACCCAGATTTTCCATGGCCTCAAGAGCACCAAAAGACTTGAAAAATCCACACTGGTGGGGCGATAATTACCAATTCAAACATGCTCTGGTTGTGACCAAACTTTACAAGCATGTGGGAGGGGCCCACTCCCACATGCTTGCAAAGTTTGGTCCCCATCGGGGCATGTTTGGGTACAATGGTATGGGGAAGGCCCGGATTTTCCATGGCCTCTTAAGCACCAAGAGACTTGAGAAATCTGCATTGAGCACTAATTTTCAATCCAAACATGCTCCGATTGTGACCACACTTTGCAAGCATGTGGGGGTGGGCCCCTCCCACATGCTTTCAAAGTTTGGTTCCCATCGAAGCATGGGTACGATGGTATGGAGAAGGCCCCGATTTTCCATGGCCTTGTAAGCACCAAGAGACTTGAGAAATCCACACTGGGGGCTAATTAGCAATCCAAACATGCTCCGATTCTGACCAAACTTTGCAAGCATGTGGGGGTGGGCCCCTTCCACATACTTGCAAAGTTTGGTTCCCATTGGAGCATGGTTGGGTACGATGATATGGGGAAGGCCCGGATTTTCCATGGCCTCTTAAGCACCAAGAGACTTGAAAACTCTGCACTGGGCGCTAATTACTAACCCGAACATGCTCCGATCATGACCAATTTTTGCAAGCATGTGGGAGGGGCCCACATCCACAAGCTTGGAAAGTTTGGTCCCACCCATCAGAGCATGTTTGGGTACGATGGTATGGGGAAGGCCCGGATTTTCCATGGCCTCTTAAGCACCAAGAGACTTGAAAAATCCACGTTGGGCACTAATTACAAATCCAAACATACTCCGATTGTGATCAAACTTTGCAAGAATGTGGCGGTGGGCCCCTCCCATGTGATTGCAAAGTTTGGTTTCCATCGGACCATGTTTGGGTACGATGGTATGGGGAAGACCCGGATTTTCCATGGCCTCAAGAGCACCAAAAGACTTGAAAAATCCACACTAGTGGGGCGATAATTACCAATTCAAACATGCTCTGGTTGTGACCAAACTTTACAAGCATGTGGGAGGGGCCCACTCCCACATGCTTACAAAGTTTGGTCACAACCAGAGCATGTTTGGGTACAATGGTATGGGGAAGGCCTCGATTTTCCATGGCCTCTTAAACATCAAGAGACTTGAAAAATTTGCATTGAGCACTAATTTTGAATCCAAACATGCTCCGATTGTGACCACACTTTGCAAGAATGTGGGGGTGGGCCCCTCCCACATGCTTGCAAAGTTTGGTTTCCATCGAAGCATGTTTGGGTACGATGGTATGGGGAAGGTCCCGATTTTCCATGGCCTCGTAAGCACCAAGAGACTTGAAAAATCCGCACTGGGCGCGAATAACTAACTTGACCACGCTCCGATCATGACCAAACTTTGCAAGCATGAGGGAGGAGCCCACCGCCACATGCTTGCAAAGTTTGGTTCCCATTGGGTATGATGGTATGGGGAAGGCCCGGGTTTTCCATGGCCTCCTAAGCACCAAGAGACTTGAGAAATCCACACTGGTTGGGGGGCTAATTACCAATCCAAACATGCTCCGATTCTGACCAAACTTTGCAAGCATGTGGGGGTGGGTCCCTTCCACATGCTTGCAAAGTTTGGTTCCCATTGGAGCATGTTTGGGTACGATGATATGGGGAAGGCCCGGATTTTCCATGGCCTCTTAAGCACCAAGAGACTTGAAAACTCTGCGCTGGGCGCTAATTACTAACCCGAACATGTTTCGATCATGACCAATTTTTACAATCATGTGGGAGGGGCCCACATCCACATGCTTGGAAAGTTTGGTCCCACCATCAAAGCATGTTTGGGTACGATGGTATGGGGAAGGCTCGGATTTTCCATGGCCTCTTAAGTACCAAGAGACTTGAAAAATCCACATTGGGCACTCATTATTACAAATCGAAGCATGCTCCGATTGTGACCAAACTTTACAAGCATGTGGGGGTGGGCCCCTCCCACATGCTTTCAAAGTTCGGGGTGGGCCCCTCCCAAATACTTTCAAAGTTTACTTCCCATCGAAGCATGTTTGGGTACGATGGTATGGAGAAGGCCTAGATTTTCCATGGCCTCAAGAGCACCAAGAGACTTGAAAAATCCACACTGGGCGCTAATTACCAATTCAAACTTGCTCCGGTTGTGACCAAACTTTGCAGGCATGTGGGAGGGGCCCACTCCCACATGCTTGCAAAGTTTGGTCCGCATCGGAGCATGTTTGGGTACGATGGTATAGGGAAGGCCAGGACTTTCCATGGCCGCTTAAGCACCAAGAGACTTGAAAACTCCGTATTGGGCACTAATTCTCAATCCAAACATGCTCCGATTGTGACCAAACTTTGCAAGCATCGGACCATGTTTGGGTACGATGGTATGGGGAAGGCCTGGATTTTCCATGGCCTCAAGAGCACCAAGAGACTTGAAAAATCCACACGCGTGGGCGGTAATTACCAATTCAAACATGCTCCGGTTGTGACCAAACTTTGCAAGCATGTGGGAGGGGCCCACTCCCACATTCTTGCAAAGTTTGGTCCCCATCGGAGCATGTTTGGGTACAATGGTATGGGGAAGGCCCGGATTTTCCATGGCCTCTTAAGCACCAAGAGACTTGAAAAATCTGCATTGAGCACTAATTTTCAATCCAAAGATGCTCCAATTGTGACCACACTTTGCAAGCATGTGGGGGTGGTCCCCTCCCACATGCTTTCAAAGTTTGGTTCCCATCGAAGCATGTTTGGGCACGATGGTATGGGGAAGGCCCCGATTTTCCATGGCCTTGTAAGCACCAAGAGACTTGAAGAATCCGCACTGGGCGCGAATAAGTAACCCGACCACGCTCCGATCATGACCAAACTTTACAAGCATATGGGAGAGGCCCACCCCCACATGCTTGCAAAGTTTGGTTCCCATCGAAGCATGTTTGGGTATGATGATATGGGGAAGGCCCGGATTTTCCATGGACTCCTAAGCACCAAGAGACTTGAGAAATCCACACTAGGGGCTAATTACCAATCCAAACATGCTCCGATTCTGACCAAACTTTGCAAGAATGTCGGGGTGGGCCCCTTACACATGCTTGCAAAGTTTGGTTCCCATTGGAGCATGTTTGGGTACGATGATATGGGGAAGGCCCGGATTTTCCATGGCCTCTTAAGCACCAAGAGACTTGAAAACTCTGCACTGGGCGCTAACCCGAACATGCTCCGATCATTACCAATTTTCGCAAGCATGTTGGAGGGGCCCACATCCACATGTTTGGAAAGTTTGGTCCCACCCATCGGAGCATATTTGGGTACGATGGTATGGGGAAGGCGCGGATTTTCCATGGCCTCTTAAGCACCAAGAGACTTGAAAAATCCACATTGGGCACTCATTATACAAATCGAAACATGCTCCAATTGTGACCAAACTTTACAAGCACGTGGGGGCGGGCCCCTCCCACATGCTTGCAAAGTTTGGGGTGGGCCCCTCCCAAATGCTTGCAAAGTTTGCTTCCCATCGAAGCATGTTTGGGTACGATGGTATGGGGAAGGCCCGGATTTTCCATGGCCTCAAGAGCACCAAGAGACTCGAAAAATCCACACTGGGCGCTAATTACCAATTCAAACTTGCTCCGGTTATGACCAAACTTTGCAAGCATGTGGGAAGGGCCCACTCCCACATGCTTGCAAAGTTTGGTCCCCATCGGAGCATGTTTGGGTACGATCGTATGGGGAAGGCCAGGACTTTTCATGGCCGCTTAAGCAGCAAGAGACTTGAAAAATCCGCATTGGGCACTAATTTTCAATCCAAACATACTCTGATTGTGACCAAACTTTGCAAGCATCCGACCATGTTTCGGTACGATGGTATAGTGAAGGCCCCGATTTTCCATGGCCTCGTAAGCACGAAGAGACTTGAAAAATCCGCACTGGTGGGGGCAAATTACTAACCCGACCACCTGATCATGACCAAGCTTTGCAAGCATGTGGGAGGGGCCCACCCCCACATCCTTGAAAAGTTTGGTCCCCATCAGAGCATGTTTGGGTACGATGGTATGGGGAAGGCCCGGATTTTCCATGGACTCAAGAGCACCAAGAGACTTGAAAAATCCACACTCGTGGGCCGTAATTACCAATTCAAACATGCTCCAGTTGTGACCAAACTTTGCAAGCATGTGCGAGGGGCCCACTCCCACATGCTTGCAAAGTTTGGTCCGCATTGGAGCATGTTTGGGTACAATGGTATGGGGAAGGCCCGGACTTTCCATGGCCTCTTAAGCACCAAGAGACTTGAGAAATCTGCATTGAGTACTAATTTTCAATCCAAACATGCTCCGATTGTGACCACACCTTGCAAGCACGTGGGGGTGGGCCCCTCCCACATGCTTTCAAAGTTTGGTTCCCATCGAAGCATGTTTGGGTACGATGGTATAGGGAAGGTCCCAATTCTTCATGGCCTGGTAAGCACCAAGAGACTTGAGAAATCCACACTGGGGGCTAATTAGCAATCCAAACATGCTCCGATTCTGACCAAACTTTGCAAGCATGTGGGGGTGGGTCCCTTCCACATACTTGCAAAGTTTGGTTCCCATTGGAGCATGGTTGGGTACGACGATATGGGGAAGGCCCGGATTTTCCATGGCCTCTTAAGCACCAAGAGACTTGAAAACTCTGCACTGGGCGCTAATTACTAACCCGAACATGCTCCGATCATGACCAATTCTTGCAAGCATGTGAGAGGGGCCCACATCCACAAGCTTGGAAAGTTTGGTCCCACCCATCAGAGCATGTTTGGGTACGATGGTATGGGGAAGGCCCGGATTTTCCATGGCCTCTTAAGCACCAAGAGACTTGAAAAATCCACGTTGGGCACTAATTACAAATCCAAACATACTCCGATTGTGATCAAACTTTGCAAGAATGTGGCAGTGGGCCCCTCCCATGTGATTGCAAAGTTTGGTTTCCATCGGACCATGTTTGGGTACGATGGTATGGGGAAGACCCGGATTTTCCATGGCCTCAAGAGCACCAAAAGACTTGAAAAATCCACACTGGACCAATTCAAACATGATCTGGTTGTGACCAAACTTTACAAGCATGTGGGAGGGGCCCACTCCCACATGCTTGCAAAGTTTGGTCCCCATCGGAGCATGTTTGGGTACAATGGTATGGGGAAGGCCCGGATTTTCCATGGCCTCTTAAGCACCAAGAGACTTGAGAAATCTACATTGAGCACTAATTTTCAATCCAAACATGCTCCGATTGTGACCACACTTTACAAGCATGTGGGGGTGGGCCCCTCCCACATGCTTTCAAAGTTTGGTTCCCATCGAAGCATGTTTGGGTACGATGGTATGGGGAAGGCCCCGATTTTCCATGGCCTCGTAAGCACCAAGAGACTTGAGAAATCCACACTGGGGGCTAATTACTAACCCAAACATGCTCCGATTCTGACCAAACTTTGCAAGCATGTGGGGTGGGCCCCTTCCACATACTTGCAAAGTTTGGTTCCCATTGGAGCATGGTTGGGTACGATGATATGGGGAAGGCCCGGATTTTCCATGGCCTCTTAAGCACCAAGAGACTTGAAAACTCTGCACTGGGCGCTAATTACTAACCCGAACATGCTCCGATCGTGACCAATTTTTGCAAGCATGTGAGAGGGACCCACATCCACATACTTGGAAAGTTTGGTCCCACCCATCAGAGCATGTTGGGGTACGATGGTATGGGGAAGGCCCGGATTTTCCATGGCCTCTTAAGCACCAAGAGACTTGAAAAATCCACGTTGGGCACTAATTACAAATCCAAACATACTCCGATTGTGATCAAACTTTGCAAGAATGTGGCGGTGGGCCCCTGCCATGTGATTGCAAAGTTTGGTTTCCATCGGACCATGTTTGGGTACGATGGTATGGGGAAGACCCGGATTTTCCATGGCCTCAAGAGCACCAAGAGACTTGAAAAATCCACACTGGACAAATTCAAACATGCTCTGGTTGTGACCAAACTTTACAAGCATGTGGGAGGGGCCCACTCCCACATGCTTGCAAAGTTTGGTCCCCATCGGAGCATGTTTGGGTACAATGGTATGGGGAAGGCCCGGATTTTCCATGGCCTCTTAAGCACCAAGAGACTTGAGAAATCTACATTGAGCACTAATTTTCAATCCAAACATGCTCCGATTATGACCACACTTTGCAAGCATGTGGGGGTGGGCCCCTCCCACATGCTTTCAAAGTTTGGTTCCAATCGAAGCATGTTTGGGTACGATGGTATGGGGAAGGCCCCGATTTTCCATGGCCTTGTAAGCACCAAGAGACTTGAGAAATCCACACTGGGGGCTAATAGCAATCCAAACATGCTCCGATTCTGACCAAAGTTTGCAAGCATGTGGGGGTGGGCCCCTTCCACATACTTGCAAAGTTTGGTTCATTGGAGCATGGTTGGGTACGATGATATGGGGAAGGCCCGGATTTTCCATGGCCTCTTAAGCACCAAGAGACTTGAAAACTCTGCACTGGGCGCTAATTACTAACCCGAACATGCTCCGATCATGACCAATTTTTGCAAGCATGTGGGAGGGGCCCACATCCACAAGCTTGGAAAGTTTGGTCCCACCCATCAGAGCATGTTTGGGTATGATGGTATGGGGAAGGCCCGGATTTTCCATGGCCTCTTAAGCACCAAGAGACTTGAAAAATCCACGTTGGGCACTAATTACAAATCCAAACATACTCCGATTGTGATCAAACTTTGCAAGAATGTGGCGGTGGGCCCCTCCCATGTGATTGCAAAGTTTGGTTTCCATCGGACCATGTTTGGGTACGATGGTATGGGGAAGACCCGGATTTTCCATGGCCTCAAGAGCACCAAAAGACTTGAAAAATCCACACTGGTGGGGCGATAATTACCAATTCAAACATGCTCTGGTTGTGACCAAACTTTACAAGCATGTGGGAGGGGCCCACTCCCACATGCTTGCAAAGTTTGGTCCCCATCGGAGCATGTTTGGGTACAATGGTATGGGGAAGGCCTCGATTTTCCATGGCCTCTTAAACACCAAGAGACTTGAAAAATTTGCATTGAGCACTAATTTTGAATCCAAACATGCTCCGATTGTTGCAAGGATCAATAATATAATCAGGTGAGAAAGGTTATGTATGGTTTTGTCCAACTATGCTCATGAAGGTAGCAGCGTGATGAGATAAGGGTATGTATTTTTAAAATTTCTGTAAAATTTTGCATAAGTAAAATAGCGTGCATTTTTTATTTTTATTTTTGTAATTACGTGCATAATTAGTAGATTCATATTTTTTTAATTGGCACGAAATTTATTAGTTAAAAAAAACAAACAAACAAACAAACCAAAAAAAACAACAAAAAAAGGAGAAAAAAACAAAAGAAAATTTAAAAAAAATTCTATAAATTAAGTTTTTTTTAGGAGTCTATTTTTTGCATATTTTGTAATTCTTTATTTTTTAATTTTTTTGCATAATTAGTGTAACCTACATTTTTTTTTATTTTTGTAACTTTGTGCATAATTAGTATTTTTTTTAGTGTGATTCATAATTTTTGTGTAAATTTTAAAAGAAAGTAAAAACATAAAATCATTAAAAAAATCATTTAAGAAAAATAATAAAAAAATAGGATAGATAGTTACGCCACACATACTCATTTTAGTTGCATTTAGTGATTAGGTAGGTTAAAATATATATATATATATATATATATATATATATATATATTTATAAAAAAAAACAAAAAACAAAAACAAAACAAAAACACATAAAAAACCACATGAACTTTGTAAGCAAAATAGCCTGTCATGCAATATTACAATTGCTTATGTAGAAAAGTAATATATTTTCCAAATTCATATGGTAGCAACTAAAATGTGCTCACAATCGCACACTTATGTTGAACATAGGCAAGACCGCTTGCAAAATGCTATAGGGCGTCCCCCCCCATGCATGAAATTGTCCAACCAAACTAGTCTTACTGCTAACCTCTAGAGTTAGATCACTCCGGAACTAAATCACTCTGTTAGCACTAGTACACCATCATGGTCTTGCTACCTAGAGCTTCTCCGAACTCTGTAACTGGGTTTTATCCCAACTTATGGCTATATTTGGTAATTTTCAAAGTTCAAATTTTATCTTGCACACTTTATCACTACAGACAAGTGTACATACAGACCTGCCAAAGAGTCAAGTTACATGCACAAGCCTTGGTGTCCCATTCCACCAAGACTACAATCGATTCCGTGAGAATTTGATGTCCCATACCATCAAATTACCACTAAACCAATTGATGTGACATATAAAAAGGCTCTTTCCCCCCTCGAAAGATCACCACAAACTCTCGAGCAGTGGGATGTTGACGCATGGCAATAAAAAGAAGAGAAAACCATGCTTAGTAAGTTTAAGAACAGTTCTCTTCGATCAACTTCTATAAGGGCATTGAGCATTACATCTCAAGATTATACCCCTTCAGATTTACCTTTGATTTTACAAATCAATCCTAAATCTGCTATTATTATCTAGGCGCATGCTAATCCCTCAGATTAGTACTCCTAGATAAACCATTCAATTGAGTACTGCTAGCAGCACTACTAGCCCCTTTATCCCAAGTAATACACACCTTAGGGATTACTTTACCAGGCAATGTACGTGACTAAATCAAATTAGTCACTACTCTCTAGGCCCAAGTAGTGACACTATTTTGTTACTTTTAACAAGGGCTAGCTTGCCTCTACGGGCCAAGGCTCTCTTGTTGCTACAAACAGTAAGCAACTTGTTTGGACACAAGGCATAACCACATCAAGACTACGCTTGTACATGGTTCTCATTTGCCAAAGTTTATCACAATCTTCTAGCAACTGTTAAAAGATCATGAAGGGTTATGAGCACTACGGCTCAATTAGGCTTACCTAGATTTCTCGTGATAACAAAACTTTGCAAGCATGTGGAAGGGGCCCACTCCCACATGCTTGCAAAGTTTGGTCCCCATCAGAGCATGTTTGGGTACAATGGTATGGGGAAGGCCCGGATTTTCCATGGCCTCTTAAGCACCAAGAGACTTGAAAAATCTACATTGAGCACTAATTTTCAATCCAAACATGCTCCGATTGTGACCACACTTTGCAAGAATGTGGGGGTGGGCCCCTCCCACATGCTTTCAAAGTTTGGTTCCCATCGAAGCATGTTTAGGTACGATGGTATGGGGAAGACCCCGATTTTCCATGGCCTTGTAAGCACCAAGAGACTTGAAAAATCCGCACTGGGCGCGAATAAGTAACCCGGCCACGCTTTGATCATGACCAAACTTTGCAAGCATGTGGGAGGGGCCCACTCCCACATGCTTGTAAAGTTTGTTTCCCATCGAAGCATATTTGGGTATGATGGTATGGGGAAGGCCCGGATTTTCCATGGCCTCCTAAGCAGCAAGAGACTTGAGAAATCCACACTAGGGGCTAATTACCAATCCAAACATGCTCCGATTCTGACCAAACTTTGCAAGCATGTGGGGGTGGGCCCCATCCACATGCTTGCAAAGTTTGGTTCCCATTGGAGCATGTTTGGGTATGATGATATGGGGAAGGCCCGGATTTTCCATGGCCTCTTAAGCACCAAGAGACTTGAAAACTCTGCACTGGGCGCTAATTACTAACCCCAACATGCTCCGATCATGACCAATTCTTGCAAGCATGTCGGAGGGTCCCACCCATCAGAGCATATTTGGGTACGATGGTATGGGGAAGGCCCGGACTTTCCATGGCCTCTTAAGCACCAAGAGACTTGAAAAATCCACATTGGGCACTCATTACAAATTGAAACATGCTCGGATTGTGACCAAACTTTACAAGCATGTGGGGGTGGGCCCCTCCCACATACTTGCAAAGTTTGGGGTGGGCCCCTCCCACATGCTTGCAAAGTTTGGTTCCCATCGAAGCATGTTTGCAAAGTTTGGGGTGGGCCCCTCCCACATGCTTGCAAAGTTTGGGGTGGGCCCCTCCCACATGCTTGCAAAGTTTGGTTCCCATCGAAGCATGTTTGGGTACGATGGTATGGGGAAGGCCCGGATTTTCCATGGCCTCAAGAGCACCAAGATACTTGAAAAATCCACACTGGGCACTAATTACCAATTCAAACTTGCTCCGGTTGTGACCAAACTTTGCAAGCATGTGGGAAGGACCCACTCCCACATGCTTGCAAAGTTTGGTCCCCATCGGAGCATGTTTGGGTACGATGGTATAGGGAAGGCCAGGACCTTCCATGGCCGCTTAAGCACCAAGAGACTTGAAAAATCCGCATTGGGCACTAATTTTCAATCCAAACATGCTCTGATTGTGACCAAACTTTGCAAGCATCGGACCATGTTTGGGTACGATGGTATAGTGAAGGCCTCGATTTTCCATGGCCTCGTAAGTACCAAGAGACTTGAAAAATCCGCACTAGCGGCAAATTACTAACTCGACCACGCGATCATGACCAAACTTTGCAAGCATGTGGGAGGGGCCCACCCCCACATGCTTGCAAAGTTTGGTCCCCATCAGAGCATGTTTGGGTACGATGGTATGGGGAAGGCCCAGATTTTCCATGGTCTCAAGAGCACCAAGAGACTTGAAAAATCCACACTCGTGGGCGGTAATTACCAATTCAAACATGCTCCGGTTGTGACCAAACTTTGCAAGCATGTGGGAGGGGCCCACTCCCACATGCTTGCAAAGTTTGGTCCCCATCGAAGCATGTTTGGGTACAATGGTATGGGGAAGGCCCGGATTTTCTATGGCCTCTTAAGCACTAAGAGACTTGAAAAATCTGCATTGAGCACTAATTTTCAATCCAAACATGCTCCGATTGTGACCACACTTTGCAAGCATGTGGGGGTGGGCCCCTCCCACATGCTTTCAAAGTTTGGTTCCCATAAAAGCATGTTTGGGTACGATGGTATGGGGAAGGCCCTGATTTTCCATGGCCTTGTAAGCACCAAGAGACTTGAAAAATCCGCACTGGGCGCGAATAAGTAACCCGACCACGCTGCGACCACGACCAAACTTTGCAAGCATGTGGGAGGGGCCCACCCCCACATGCTTGCAAAGTTTGGTTCCCATCGAAGCATGTTTGGGTGTGATGGTATGGGGAAGGCCCGGATTTTCCATGGCCTCCTAAGCACCAAGAGACTTGAGAAATCCATACTAGGGGCTAATTACCAATCCAAACATGCTCTAACTCTGACCAAACTTTGCAAGCATGTGGGGGTGGGCCCCTTCCACATGCTTGCAAAGTTTGCTTCCCATTGGAGCATATTTGGATACGATGATATGGGGAAGGCCTGGATTTTCCATGGCCTCTTAAGCACCAAGAGACTTGAAAACTCTGCACTGGGCGCTAATTACTAACCCGAATGTGCTCCGATCATGACCAATTATTGCAAGCATGTGGGAGGGGCCCACATCCATATGTTTGGAAAGTTTGGTCCCACCCATCAGAGCATATTTGGGTAAGATGGTATGGGGAAGGCCCGGATTTTCCATGGCCTCTTAAGCACCAAGAGACTTGAAAAATCCACATTGGGCACTCATTACAAATCGAAACATGCTCCGATTGTGACAAAACTTTACAAGCATGTGGGGGTGGGCCCCTCCCACATGCTTGCAAAGTTTGGGGTGGGCCCCTCCCAAATGCTTGCAAAGTTTGCTTCCCATCGAAGCATGTTTGGGTACGATGGTATGGGGAAGGCCTGGACTTTCCATGGCCTCAAGAGCACCAAGAGACTTGAAAAATCCACACTGGGCGCTAATTTACCAATTCAAACTTGCTCTGGTTGTGACCAAACTTTGCAAGCATGTGGGAAGGGCCCACTCCCACATGCTTGCAAAGTTCGGAGCATGTTTGGGTACGATCGTATGGGGAAGGCCAGGACTTTCCATGGCCGCTTAAGCACCAAGAGACTTGAAAATTGCGCATTGGGCACTAATTTTCAATCCAAACATGCTCCGATTGTGACCAAACTTTGCAAGCATCGGACCATGTTTCGGTACGATGGTATGGTGAAGGCCCCGATTTTTCATGGCCTCGTAAGCACCAAGAGACTTGAAAAATCCGCACTGGGGACAAATTATACTAACCCGACCACCCGATCATGACCAAACTTTGCAAGCATGTGGGAGGGGCCCACCCCCACATGCTTGCAAAGTTTGGTCCCCATCAGAGCATGTTTGGGTACGATGGTATGGGGAAGGCCCAGATTTTCCATGGTCTCAAGAGCACCAAGAGACTTGAAAAATCCACACTGGGCGCTAATTTACCAATTCAAACTTACTCCAGTTGTGACCAAACTTTGCAAGCATGTG
Organism: Cibotium barometz; assembly: GCF_041138505.1. Classification (NCBI taxonomy): domain Eukaryota; kingdom Viridiplantae; phylum Streptophyta; class Polypodiopsida; order Cyatheales; family Cibotiaceae; genus Cibotium; species Cibotium barometz. The sequence goes on from NC_141060.1 coordinate 51,328,907, forward strand.
GGAAGGGCCCACTCCCACATGCTTGCAAAGTTCGGAGCATGTTTGGAAACGATGGTATGGGGAAGGCCAGGACTTTCCATGGCCGCTTAAGCACCAAGAGACTTGAAAAATCCGCATTGGGCACTAATTTGCAATCCAAACATGCTCCGATTGTGACCAAACTTTGCAAGCATCGGACCATGTTTGGGTACGATGGTATGGTAAGGGCCCCGATTTTCCCAAGAGACTTAAAAAATCCACACTAGGTGCAAATTACTAACCCGACCACCCAATCATGACCAAACTTTGCAAGCATGTGGGAGGGGCCCACCCCCACATACTTGCAAAGTTTAGTCCCCATCGGAGCATGTTTGGGTATGATGGTATGGGGAAGGCCCGGATTTTCCATGGCCTCAAGAGCACCAAGAGACTTGAAAAATCCACACTCGTGGGCGGTAATTACAAATTCAAACACACTCCGGTTGTGACCAAACTTTGCAAGCATGTGGGAGGGGCCCACTCCCACAGGCTTGCAAAGTTTGGTCCCCATCGAAGCATGTTGGGGTACAATGGTATGGGGAAGGCCCGGATTTTCTATGGCCTCTTAAGCACCAAGAGACTTGAAAAATCTGCATTGAGCACTAATTTTCAATCCAAACATGCTCCGATTGTGACCACACGTTGCAAGCATGTGGGGGTGGGCCCCTCCCACATGATTTCAAAGTTTGGTTCCCATCAAAGCATGTTTGGGTATGATGGTATGGGAAAGGCCCCGATTTTCCATGGCCTCGTAAGCACCAAGAGACTTGAAGAATCCACACTGGGCGCAAATTACTAACCGGACCACCCAATCATGACCAAACTTTGCAAGCATGTGAGAGGGGCCCACCCCCACCACATGCTTGCAAAGTTTGGTCCCCATCGGAGCATGTTTGGGTACAATGGTATGGGGAAGGCCCGGATTTTCCATGGCCTCAAGAGCACCAAGAGACTTGAAAAATCCACACGCGTGGGCGGTAATTACCAATTCAAACATGCTCCGGTTGTGACCAAACTTTGCAAGCATGTGGGAGGGGCCCACTCCCACATTCTTGCAAAGTTTGGTCCCCATCGGAGCATGTTTGGGTACAATGGTATGGGGAAGGCCCGGATTTTCCATGGCCTCTTAAGCACCAAGAGACTTGAAAAATCTGCATTGAGCACTAATTTTCAATCCAAAGATGCTCCAATTGTGACCACACTTTGCAAGCATTTGGGGGTGGTCCCCTCCCACATGCTTTCAAAGTTTGGTTGCCATCGAAGCATGTTTGGGTACGATGGTATGGGGAAGGCCCCGATTTCCCATGGCCTTGTAAGCACTAAGAGACTTGAAAAATCCACACTGGGCGCGAATAAGTAACCCGACCAATTTCCGATCATGACCAAACTTTGCAAGCATATGGGAGGGACCCACCCCCACATGCTTGCAAAGTGTGGTTCCCATAGGAGCATGTTTGGGTACGATGGTATGGGGAAGGCCCGGATTTTCCATGGACTCCTAAGCACCAAGAGACTTGAGAAATCCACACTAGGGGCTAATTACCAATCCAAACATGCTCCGATTCTGCCAAACTTTGCAAGCATGTGGGCGTGGGCCTCTTCCACGTGCTTGCAAAGTTTGGTTCCCATCGGAGCATGTTTGGGTACGATGATATGGGGAAGGCCTGGACTTTGCATGGCCTCTTAAGCACCAAGAGACTTGAAAAATCCGCACTGCGGGCAAATTACTAACCCGACCACCCGATCATGACCAAACTTTGCAAGTATGTGGGAGGGGACACCCCCACATGCTTGCAAAGTTTGGTCCCCATCGAGCATGTTTGGGTACGATGGTATGGGGAAGGCCCGGATTTTCCATGGCCTCTTAAGCACCAAGACTTGAAAAATCCACACTCGTGGGCGGTAATTACCAATTCAAACATGCTCCGGTTGTGACCAAACTTTGCAAGCATGTGCGAGGGGACCACTCCCACATGCTTTCAAAGTTTGGTCCCCATCGGAGCATGTTTGGGTACAATGGTATGGGGAAGGCCCGGATTTTCCATGGCCTCTTAAGCACCAAAAGACTTGAAAAATCTGCATTGAGCACTAATTTTCAATCAAAACATGCTCCGATTATGACCACACTTTGCAAGCACGTGGGGGTGGGCCCCTCCCACATGCTTTCAAAAGTTTGGTTCCCATCGAAGCATGTTTGGGTACGATGGTATGGGGAAGGCCCCGATTTTCCATGGCCTTGTAAGCACCAAGAGACTTGAAAAATCCGCACTGGGCGCGAATAAGCAACCCGACCACGCTCTGATCATGACCAAACTTTGCAAGCATGTTGGAGGGGCCCACCCCTACATGCTTGCAAATTTTGTGTTCCCATCGAAGCATGTTTGGGTACGATGGTATGGGGAAGGCCCGAATTTTCCATGGCCTCCTAAGCACCAAGAGACTTGAGAAATCCACACTAGGGGCTTATTACCAATCCAAACATGCTCCAATTCTGACCAAACTCTGCAAGCATGTGGGGGTGGGCCCTTTCCACATACTTGCAAAGTTTGGTTCCCATTGGAGCATGTTTGGGTACGATGATATGGGGAAGGTCCGGATTTTCCATGGCCTCTTAAGCACCAAGAGACTTAAAAACTCTGCACTGGGCGCTAATCACTAACCCGAACATACTCCAATCATGACTAATTTTTGCAAGCATGTGGGAGGGGCCCACATCCACAAGCTTGGAAAGTTTGATCCCACCCATCAGAGCATGTTTGGGTATGATGGTATGGGGAAGGCCCAGATTTTCCATGGCCTCTTATGCACCAAGAGACTTGAAAAATCCACATTGGGCACTCATTACAAATCGAAACATGCTCCGATTGTGACCAAACTTTACAAGCATGTGGGGGTGGGTCCCTCCCACATGCTTGCAAAGTTTGGGGTGGGCCCCTCCCAAATGTTTGCAAAGTTTGCTTCCCATTGAAGCATGTTTGGGTACGATGGTATGGGGAAGGCCCGGATTTTCCATGGCCTCAAGAGCACGAAGAGACTTGAAAAATCCACACTGGGCTAATTACCAATTCAAACTTGCTCCGGTTGTGACCAAACTTTGCAAGCATGTGGGAAGGTCCCACTCCCACATGCTTGCAAAGTTTGGTCCCCATAGGAGCATGTTTGGGTACGATGGTATGGGGAAGGCCAGGACTTTCCATGGTCGCTTAAGCACCAAGAGACTTGAAAAATCCGCATTGGGCACTAATTTTCAATCCAAACATGCTCTGATTGCGACCAAACTTTGCAAGCATCGGACCATGTTTGGGTACGATGGTATGGGGAAGGTCCCGATTTTCCATGGCCTCGTAAGTACCAAGAGACGTGAAAAATCTGCACTGGGCGCAAATTACTAACCCGACCACCCAATCATGACCAAACTTTGTAAGCATGTGGGAGGGGCCCACCCCCACATACTTGCAAAGTTTGGTTCCCATCGGAGCATGCTTGGGTACGATGGTATGGGGAAGGCCCGGATTTTCCATGGCCTCAAGAGCACCAAGAGACTTGAAAAATCCACACTCGTGGGCGGTAATTACCAATTCAAACATGCTCCGGTTGTGACCAAACTTTGCAAGCATGTGGGAGGGGCCCACTCCCACATGCTTGCAAAGTTTGGTCCCCATCGGAGCATGTTGGGGTACAATGGTATGGGGAAGGCCAAACTTTGCAAGCATGTGGGAGGGGCCCACTCCCACATGCTTGCAAAGTTTGGTCCCCATCGGAGCATGTTGGGGTACAATGGTATGGGGAAGGCCCGGATTTTCCATGGCCTCTTAAGCACCAAGAGACTTGAAAAATCTGCATTTAGCACTAATTTTCAATCCAAACATGCTCCGATTGTGCCCACACGTTGCAAGTATGTGGAGGTGGGCCCCTCCCACATGCTTTCAAAGTTTGGTTCCCATCGAAGCATGTTTGGGTACGATGGTATGGGGAAGGCTTGGATTTTCCATGGCCTTGTAAGCACCAAGAGACTTGAAAAATCCACACTGGTGGGTGCGAATAAGTAACCCGACCACGCTCTGATCATGACCAAACTTTGCAAGCATGTGGGAGGAACCCACCCCCACATGCTTGCAAAGTGTGGTTCCCATAGGAGCATGTTTGGGTACGATAGTATGGGGAAGGCCCGGATTTTCCATGGCCTCCTAAGCACCAAGAGACTTGACAAATCCACACTGGGCGCTAATTACCAATCCAAACATGCTCTGATTCTGACCAAACTTTGCAAGCATGTGGGGGTGGGCCCCTTCCACCTGCTTGCAAAGTTTGGTTCCCATCGGAGCATGTTTGGGTACGATGATATGGGGAAGGCCTGGACTTTCCATGGCCTCTTAAGCACTAAGAGACTTGAAAAATCTGCAGTGGATGCTCATAAAGAAGACCATAATATGCAATGGTCTTTACATATCGCATAATGCGTCTCACTGCATCCAAAAGAGGTTGTCTGGGGCTAATTACTAACCCGAACATCCTCCGATCATGACCAATTTTTGCAAGCATAAGGGAGGGGTCCACATCCACCTGCTTGGAAAGTTTGGTCCCCATCAGAGCATGTTTGGGTACGATGGTATGGGAAAGGCCCGGATTTTCCATGGCCTCTTAAGCACCAAGAGACTTGAAAAATCCACATTGGGCACTCATTAAAAATTGAAACATGCTCCGATTGTGACCAAACTTTACAAGCATGTGGGGGTGGGCCCCTCCCACATGCTTGCAAAGTTTGGAGTGGGCCCCTCCCACATGCTTGCAAAGTTTGGTTCCCATCGAAGCATGTTTGGGTACGATGGTATGGGGATGGCCCGGATTATCCATGGCCTCAAGAGCACCGAGACTTGAAAAATCCACACTAGGCGCTAATTACCAATTCAAACATGCTCCGGTTGTGACCAAACTTTGCAAGCATGTGGGAGGGGCCCACTCCCACATGCTTGCAAAGTTTGGTCCCCATTGGAGCATGTTTGGGTACGATGGTACGGGGAAGGCCAGGATTTTCCATGGCCGCTTAAGCACCAAGAGACTTGAAAAATCCACATTGGGCACTAATTTTCAATCCAAACATGCTCCAATTGTGACCAAACTTTGCAAGCATCAGACAATGTTTGGGTACGATGATATGGGGAAGGCCAGGATCTTCCATGGCCGCTTAAGCGCCAACAGACTTGAAAAATCCACATTGGGCACTAATTTTCAATCCAAACATGCTCCAATTGTGACCAAACTTTGTAAGCATCAGACCATGTTTGGGTACGATGGTATGGGGAAGGCCCCGATTTTCCATGGCCTCGTAAGCACCAAGAGACTTGAAAAATCTGCACTGGACGCGAATTACTAACCCGCCGATCACCCGATCATGACCAAACTTTGCAAGCATGTGGGAGGGGCCCACCCCCACATGCTTGCAAAGTTTGGTCCCCATCGAAGCATGTTTGGGTACGATGGTATGGGGAAGGCCCGGATTTTCCATGGCCTCTTAAGCACCAAGAGACTTGAAAAATCCACATTGGACACTCAAATGTTACAAATCGAAACATGCTCCGATTGTGACCAAACTTTACAAGCATTGGGGGTGGGCCCCTCCCACATGCTTGCAAAGTTTGATTCCCATCGGAGCATGTTTGGGTACGTTGGTATGGGGAAGACCCGGATTTTCCATGCGCTCTGAAGCACCCAGAGACTTGAAAAATCCACATTGGTTACTCATTACAAATCGAAACATGCTCTGATTGTGACCAAACTTTACAAGCATGTGGGGTTGGGCCCCTCCCACATGCTTGCAAAGTTTGGGGTGGGAACCTCCCACATGCTTGCAAAGTTTGGTTCCCATCGAAGCATGTTTGGGTACGATGGTATGGGGAAGGCCCAGATTTTCCATGGCCTCAAGAGCACCAAGAGACTTGAAAAATCCACACTGGGTGCCAATTACCAATTCAAACATGCTCCGGTTGTGACCAAACTTTGCAAGCATGTGGGAGGGGCACACTCCCACATGCTTGCAAAGTTTGGTCCCCATCGGAGCATGTTTGGGTACGATGGTACGGGGAAGGCCAGGACTTTCCATGGCCGCTTAAGCACCAAGAGACTTGAAAAATATGCATTGGGCACTAATTTTCAATCCAAACATGCTCCGATTGTGACCAAACTTTGCAAGCATTGGACCATGTTTGGGTACGATGGTATGGGGAAGGCCCCGATTTTCCATGGCCTCGTAAGCACCAAGAGACTTGAATAATCCGCACTCGGCGCGAATTACTAACCCGACCACCCGATCATGGCCAAATTTTGCAAGCATGTGGGAGGGGCCCACCCCCACATGCTTGCAAAGTTTGGTCCCCATCGGCGGAGCATGTTTGGGTACGATGATATGGGGAAGGCCCGGATTTTCCATGGCCTCTTAAGCACCAAGAGACTTGAAAACTCCACACTCGTGGGCGGTAATTACCAATTCAAACATGCTCCAAACTTTGCAAGCATGTGGGAGGGGCCCACTCCCACATGATTGCAAAGTTTGGTCCCCATCGGAGCATGTTTGGGTACAATGGCATTGGGAAGGCCCGGATTCTCTATGGCCTCTTAAGCACCAAGAGATTTGAAAAATCTGCATTGAGCACTAATTTTCAATCCAAACATGCTCCGATTGTGTCCACACTTTCAAGCATGTGGAGCTGGGCCCCTCCCACATGCTTTCAAAGTTTGGTTCCCATCGAAGCATGTGTGGGTACGATGGTATGGGGAAGGCCTCGATTTTCCATGGCCTGGTAGCACCAAGAGACTTGAAAAATCCGCACTGGGCGCGAATAACTAACCCGACCACGCTCCGATCATGACCAAACTTTGCAAGCATGTGGGAGGATCTCACCACCACATGCTTGCAAAGTTTGGTTCCCATCGGCGAATGTTTGGGTACGATGGTGTGGGGAAGGCCCGGATTTTCCAATGCCTCCTAAGCACCAAGAGACTTGACAAATCCACACTGGGCACTAATTACCTATCCAAACATGCTCCGATTCTGACCAAACTTTGCAAGCATGTGGGGGTGGGCCTTTTCCACATGCTTGCAAAGTTTGGTTCCCATCGAAGCATGTTTGGGTACGATGATATGGGTAGGACCCGGATTTTCCATGGCCTCTTAAGCACCAAGAGACTTGAAAAATCTGCACTGGGCACTAATTACTAACCCGAACATGCTCTGATCATGACCAATTTTTGCAAACATGTGGGAGGGTCCCACATCCACATGCTTGGAAAGTTTGGTCCCCATCGGAGCATGTTTGGGTACGATGGTATGGGGAAGGCCCGGATTTTCCATGGCCTCTTAAGCACCAAGAGACTTGAAAAATCCACATTGGGCACTCATTACAAATCAAAACATGCTTCGATTGTGACCAAAATTTACAAGAATTTGGGAGTGGGTCCCTCCCATATGCTTGCAAAGTTTGGGGTGGGCCCCTCCCACATGCTTGCAAAGTTTGGTTCCCATCGAAGCATGTTTGGGTACGATGGTATGGGGAAGGCCCGGATTTTCCATGGCCTCAAGAGCATCGAGAAACTTGAAAAATCCACAATGGGCACTTATTACCAATTTAAACATGCTCGGATTGTGACCAAAATTTGCAAGCATGAGGGATGGGCCCACTCCCACATGCTTGCAAAGTTTGGTCCCCATCAGAGCATGTTTGGGTATGATGGTATGGGGAAGGCCACGACTTTCCATGGCCACTTAAGCACCAAGAGACTTGAAAAATCTGCATTGGGCACTAATTTTCAATCCAAACATGCTCCAATTGTGACCAAACTTTGCAAGCATTAGACCATGTTTGGGTACGATGGTATGGGGAAGGCCCCGATTTTCCATGGCCTCGTAAGCACCAAGAGACTTGAAAAATCCGCACTGGGCGCGAATTACTAACCCGACCACCCGATCATGACCAAACTTTGCAAGCATGTGGGAGGGGCCCACCCCCACATGCTTGCAAAGTTTGGTCCCCATCAGAGCATGTTTGGGTACGATGGTATGGGGAAGGCCCAGATTTTCCATGGTCTCAAGAGCACCAAGAGACTTGAAAAATCCACACTGGGCGCTAATTTACCAATTCAAACTTGCTCCAGTTGTGACCAAACTTTGCAAGCATGTGGGAAGGGCCCACTCCCACATGCTTGCAAAGTTCGGAGCATGTTTGGAAACGATGGTATGGGGAAGGCCAGGACTTTCCATGGCCGCTTAAGCACCAAGAGACTTGAAAAATCCGCATTGGGCACTAATTTGCAATCCAAACATGCTTCGATTGTGACCAAACTTTGCAAGCATCGGACCATGTTTGGGTACGATGGTATGGTAAGGGCCCCGATTTTCCCAAGAGACTTAAAAAATCCACACTAGGCGCAAATTACTAACCCGACCACCCAATCATGACCAAACTTTGCAAGCATGTGGGAGGGGCCCACCCCCACATGTGGGTATGATGGTATGGGGAAGGCCCGGATTTTCCATGGCCTCAAGAGCACCAAGAGACTTGAAAAATCCACATTCATGGGCGGTAATTACCAATTCAAACATACTCCGGTTGTGACCAAACTTTGCAAGCATGTGGGAGGGGCCCACTCCCACATGCTTGCAAAGTCTGGTCCCCATCGAAGCATGTTGGGGTACAATGGTATGGGGAAGGCCCGGATTTTCTATGGCCTCTTAAGCACCAAGAGACTTGAAAAATCTGCATTGAGCACTAATTTTCAATCCAAACATGCTCCGATTGTGACCACACGTTGCACGCATGTGGGGGTGGGCCCCTCCCACATGATTTCAAAGTTTGGTTCCCATCAAAGCATGTTTGGGTACGATGGTATGGGAAAGGCCCCTATTTTCCATGGCCTCGTAAGCACCAAGAGACTTGAAGAATCTGCACTGGGCGCAAATTACTAACCCGACCACCCAATCATGACCAAACTTTGCAAGCATGTGGGAGGAACCCACCCCCACATGCTTGCAAAGTTTGGTCCCCATCGGAGCATGTTTGGGTACAATGGTATGGGGAAGGCCCGGATTTTCCATGGCCTCAAGAGCACCAAGAGACTTGAAAAATCCACACTTGTGGGCGGTAATTACCAATTCAAACATGCTCCGGTTGTGACCAAACTTTGCAAGCATGTGGGAGGGGCCCACTCCCACATGTTTGCAAAGTTTGGTCCCAAGAGACTTGAAGAATCCACACTGGGCACAAATTACTAACCAGACCACCCAATCATGACCAAACTTTGCAAGCATGTGAGAGGGGCCCACCCCCACATGCTTGCAAAGTTTGGTCCCCATCGGAGCATGTTTGGGTACAATGGTATGGGGAAGGCCCGGATTTTCCATGGCCTCAAGAGCACCAAGAGACTTGAAAAATCCACACGCGTGGGCGGTAATTACCAATTCAAACATGCTCCGGTTGTGACCAAACTTTGCAAGCATGTGGGAGGGGCCCACTCCCACATTCTTGCAAAGTTTGGTCCCCATCGGAGCATGTTTGGGTACAATGGTATGGGGAAGGCCCGGATTTTCCATGGCCTCTTAAGCACCAAGAGACTTGAAAAATCTGCATTGAGCACTAATTTTCAATCCAAAGATGCTCCAATTGTGACCACACTTTACAAGCATGTGGGGGTGGTCCCCTCCCACATGCTTTCAAAGTTTGGTTCCCATCGAAGCATGTTTGGGTACGATGGTATGGGGAAGGCCCCGATTTCCCATGGCCTTGTAAGCACTAAGAGACTTGAAAAATCCACACTGGGCGCGAATAAGTAACCCGACCAATTTCCGATCATGACCAAACTTTGCAAGCATATGGGAGGGACCCACCCCCACATGCTTGCAAAGTGTGGTTCCCATAGGAGCATGTTTGGGTACGATGGTATGGGGAAGGCCCGGATTTTCCATGGACTCCTAAGCACCAAGAGACTTGAGAAATCCACACTAGGGGCTAATTACCAATCCAAACATGCTCCGATTCTGCCAAACTTTGCAAGCATGTGGGCGTGGGCCTCTTCCACGTGCTTGCAAAGTTTGGTTCCCATCGGAGCATGTTTGGGTACGATGATATGGGGAAGGCCTGGACTTTGCATGGCCTCTTAAGCACCAAGAGACTTGAAAAATCCGCACTGCGGGCAAATTACTAACCCGACCACCCGATCATGACCAAACTTTGCAAGTATGTGGGAGGGGCACACCCCCACATGCTTGCAAAGTTTGGTCCCCATCGAGCATGTTTGGGTACGATGGTATGGGGAAGGCCCGGATTTTCCATGGCCTCTTAAGCACCAAGACTTGAAAAATCCACACTCGTGGGCGGTAATTACCAATTCAAACATGCTCCGGTTATGACCAAACTTTGCAAGCATGTGCGAGGGGACCACTCCCACATGCTTTCAAAGTTTGGTCCCCATCGGAGCATGTTTGGGTACAATGGTATGGGGAAGGCCTGGATTTTCCATGGCCTCTTAAGCACCAAAAGACTTGAAAAATCTGCATTGAGCACTAATTTTCAATCAAAACATGCTCCGATTATGACCACACTTTGCAAGCACGTGGGGGTGGGCCCCTCCCACATGCTTTCAAAAGTTTGGTTCCCATCGAAGCATGTTTGGGTACGATGGTATGGGGAAGGCCCCGATTTTCCATGGCCTTGTAAGCACCAAGAGACTTGAAAAATCCGCACTGGGTGCGAATAAGTAACCTGACCACGCTCTGATCATGACCAAACTTTGCAAGCATGTTGGAGGGGCCCACCCCTACATGCTTGCAAATTTTGTGTTCCCATCGAAGCATGTTTGGGTATGATGGTATGGGGAAGGCCCGAATTTTCCATGGCCTCCTAAGCACCAAGAGACTTGAGAAATCCACACTAGGGGCTTATTACCAATCCAAACATGCTCCAATTCTGACCAAACTCTGCAAGCATGTGGGGGTGGGCCCTTTCCACATACTTGCAAAGTTTGGTTCCCATTGGAGCATGTTTGGGTACGATGATATGGGGAAGGTCCGGATTTTCCATGGCCTCTTAAGCACCAAGAGACTTAAAAACTCTGCACTGGGCGCTAATCACTAACCCGAACATACTCCAATCATGACTAATTTTTGCAAGCATGTGGGAGGGGCCCACATCCACAAGCTTGGAAAGTTTGATCCCACCCATCAGAGCATGTTTGGGTATGATGGTATGGGGAAGGCCCAGATTTTCCATGGCCTCTTATGCACCAAGAGACTTGAAAAATCCACATTGGGCACTCATTACAAATCGAAACATGCTCCGATTGTGACCAAACTTTACAAGCATGTGGGGGTGGGTCCCTCCCACATGCTTGCAAAGTTTGGGGTGGGCCCCTCCCAAATGCTTGCAAAGTTTGCTTCCAATCGAAGCATGTTTGGGTACGATGGTATGGGGAAGGCCCGGATTTTCCATGGCCTCAAGAGCACGAAGAGACTTGAAAAATCCAGACTGGGCTAATTACCAATTCAAACTTGCTCCGGTTGTGACCAAACTTTGCAAGCATGTGGGAAGGTCCCACTCCCACATGCTTGCAAAGTTTGGTCCCCATAGGAGCATGTTTGGGTACGATGGTATGGGGAAGGCCAGGACTTTCCATGGCCGCTTAAGCACCAAGAGACTTGAAAAATCCGCATTGGGCACTAATTTTCAATCCAAACATGCTCTGATTGCGACCAAACTTTGCAAGCATCGGACCATGTTTGGGTACGATGGTATGGGGAAGGTCCCGATTTTCCATGGCCTCGTAAGTACCAAGAGACGTGAAAAATCTGCACTGGGCACAAATTACTAACCCGACCACCCAATCATGACCAAACTTTGTAAGCATGTGGGAGGGGCCCACCCCCACATACTTGCAAAGTTTGGTTCCCATCGGAGCATGCTTGGGTACGATGGTATGGGGAAGGCCCGGATTTTCCATGGCCTCAAGAGCACCAAGAGACTTGAAAAATCCACACTCGTGGGCAGTAATTACCAATTCAAACATGCTCCGGTTGTGACCAAACTTTGCAAGCATGTGGGAGGGGCCCACTCCCACATGCTTGCAAAGTTTGGTCCCCATCGGAGCATGTTGGGGTACAATGGTATGGGGAAGGCCAAACTTTGCAAGCATGTGGGAGGGGCCCACTCCCACATGCTTGCAAAGTTTGGTCCCCATCGGAGCATGTTGGGGTACAATGGTATGGGGAAGGCCCGGATTTTCCATGGCCTCTTAAGCACCAAGAGACTTGAAAAATCTGCATTGAGCACTAATTTTCAATCCAAACATGCTCCGATTGTGCCCACACGTTGCAAGTATGTGGAGGTGGGCCCCTCCCACATGCTTTCAAAGTTTGGTTCCCATCGAAGCATGTTTGGGTACGATGGTATGGGGAAGGCTTGGATTTTCCATGGCCTTGTAAGCACCAAGAGACTTGAAAAATCCACACTGGTGGGTGCGAATAAGTAACCCGACCACGCTCTGATCATGACCAAACTTTGCAAGCATGTGGGAGGAACCCACCCCCACATGCTTGCAAAGTGTGGTTCCCATAGGAGCATGTTTGGGTACGATAGTATGGGGAAGGCCCGGATTTTCCATGGCCTCCTAAGCACCAAGAGACTTGACAAATCCACACTGGGCGCTAATTACCAATCCAAACATGCTCTGATTCTGACCAAACTTTGCAAGAATGTGGGGGTGGGCCCCTTCCACCTGCTTGCAAAGTTTGGTTCCCATCGGAGCATGTTTGGGTACGATGATATGGGGAAGGCCTGGACTTTCCATGGCCTCTTAAGCACTAAGAGACTTGAAAAATCTGCAGTGGATGCTCATAAAGAAGACCATAATATGCAATGGTCTTTACATATCGCATAATGCGTCTCACTGCATCCAAAAGAGGTTGTCTGGGGCTAATTACTAACCCGAACATCCTCCGATCATGACCAATTTTTGCAAGCATAAGGGAGGGGTCCACATCCACCTGCTTGGAAAGTTTGGTCCCCATCAGAGCATGTTTGGGTACGATGGTATGGGAAAGGCCCGGATTTTCCATGGCCTCTTAAGCACCAAGAGACTTGAAAAATCCACATTGGGCACTCATTAAAAATTGAAACATGCTCCGATTGTGACCAAACTTTACAAGCATGTGGGGGTGGGCCCCTCCCACATGCTTGCAAAGTTTGGAGTGGGCCCCTCCCACATGCTTGCAAAGTTTGGTTCCCATCGAAGCATGTTTGGGTACGATGGTATGGGGATGGCCCGGATTATCCATGGCCTCAAGAGCACCGAGACTTGAAAAATCCACACTAGGCGCTAATTACCAATTCAAACATGCTCCGGTTGTGACCAAACTTTGCAAGCATGTGGGAGGGGCCCACTCCCACATGCTTGCAAAGTTTGGTCCCCATTGGAGCATGTTTGGGTACGATGGTACGGGGAAGGCCAGGATTTTCCATGGCCGCTTAAGCACCAAGAGACTTGAAAAATCCACATTGGGCACTAATTTTCAATCCAAACATGCTCCAATTGTGACCAAACTTTGCAAGCATCAGACAATGTTTGGGTACGATGATATGGGGAAGGCCAGGATCTTCCATGGCCGCTTAAGCGCCAAGAGACTTGAAAAATCCACATTGGGCACTAATTTTCAATCCAAACATGCTCCAATTGTGACCAAACTTTGTAAGCATCAGACCATGTTTGGGTACGATGGTATGGGGAAGGCCCCGATTTTGCATGGCCTCGTAAGCACCAAGAGACTTGAAAAATCTGCACTGGGCGCGAATTACTAACCCGCCGATCACCCGATCATGACCAAACTTTGCAAGCATGTGGGAGGGGCCCACCCCCACATGCTTGCAAAGTTTGGTCCCCATCGAAGCATGTTTGGGTACGATGGTATGGGGAAGGCCCGGATTTTCCATGGCCTCTTAAGCACCAAGAGACTTGAAAAATCCACATTGGACACTCAAATGTTACAAATCGAAACATGCTCCGATTGTGACCAAACTTTACAAGCATGTGGGGGTGGGCCCCTCCCACATGCTTGCAAAGTTTGATTCCCATCGGAGCATGTTTGGGTACGTTGGTATGGGGAAGACCCGGATTTTCCATGCGCTCTGAAGCACCCAGAGACTTGAAAAATCCACATTGGTTACTCATTACAAATCGAAACATGCTCTGATTGTGACCAAACTTTACAAGCATGTGGAGTTGGGCCCCTCCCACATGCTTGCAAAGTTTGGGGTGGGAACCTCCCACATGCTTGCAAAGTTTGGTTCCCATCGAAGCATGTTTGGGTACGATGGTATGGGGAAGGCCCAGATTTTCCATGGCCTCAAGAGCACCAAGAGACTTGAAAAATCCACACTGGGTGCCAATTACCAATTCAAACATGCTCCGGTTGTGACCAAACTTTGCAAGCATGTGGGAGGGGCACACTCCCACATGCTTGCAAAGTTTGGTCCCCATCGGAGCATGTTTGGGTACGATGGTACGGGGAAGGCCAGGACTTTCCATGGCCGCTTAAGCACCAAGAGACTTGAAAAATATGCATTGGGCACTAATTTTCAATCCAAACATGCTCCGATTGTGACCAAACTTTGCAAGCATCGGACCATGTTTGGGTACGATGGTATGGGGAAGGCCCCGATTTTCCATGGTCTCGTAAGCACCAAGAGACTTGAATAATCCGCACTCGGCGCGAATTACTAACCCGACCACCCGATCATGGCCAAACTTTGCAAGCATGTGGGAGGGGCCCACCCCCACATGCTTGCAAAGTTTGGTCCCCATCGGCGGAGCATGTTTGGGTACGATGATATGGGGAAGGCCCGGATTTTCCATGGCCTCTTAAGCACCAAGAGACTTGAAAACTCCACACTCGTGGGCGGTAATTACCAATTCAAACATGCTCCAAACTTTGCAAGCATGTGGGAGGGACCCACTCCCACATGATTGCAAAGTTTGGTCCCCATCGGAGCATGTTTGGGTACAATGGTATTGGGAAGGCCCGGATTCTCTATGGCCTCTTAAGCACCAAGAGATTTGAAAAATCTGCATTGAGCACAAATTTTCAATCCAAACATGCTCCGATTGTGTCCACACTTTGCAAGCATGTGGGGGTGGGCCCCTCCCACATGCTTTCAAAGTTTGGTTCCCATCGAAGCATGTGTGGGTACGATGGTATGGGGAAGGCCTCGATTTTCCATGGCCTTGTAGCACCAAGAGACTTGAAAAATCCGCACTGGGCGCGAATAACTAACTCGACCACACTCCGATCATGACCAAACTTTGCAAGCATGTGGGAGGATCTCACCACCACATGCTTGCAAAGTTTGGTTCCCATCGGCGAATGTTTGGGTACGATGGTGTGGGGAAGGCCCGGATTTTCCAATGCCTCCTAAGCACCAAGAGACTTGACAAATCCACACTGGGCACTAATTACCTATCCAAACATGCTCCGATTCTGACCAAACTTTGCAAGCATGTGGGGGTGGGCCTTTTCCACATGCTTGCAAAGTTTGGTTCCCATCGAAGCATGTTTGGGTACGATGATATGGGTAGGACCCGGATTTTCCATGGCCTCTTAAGCACCAAGAGACTTGAAAAATCTGCACTGGGCGCTAATTACTAACCCGAACATGCTCTGATCATGACCAATTTTTGCAAGCATGTGGGAGGGTCCCACATCCACATGCTTGGAAAGTTTGGTCCCCATCGGAGCATGTTTGGGTACGATGGTATGGGGAAGGCCCGGATTTTCCATGGCCTCTTAAGCACCAAGAGACTTGAAAAATCCACATTGGGCACTCATTACAAATCAAAACATGCTTCGATTGTGACCAAAATTTACAAGAATTTGGGAGTGGGTCCCTCCCATATGCTTGCAAAGTTTGGGGTGGGCCCCTCCCACATGCTTGCAAAGTTTGGTTCCCATCGAAGCATGTTTGGGTACGATGGTATGGGGAAGGCCCGGATTTTCCATGGCCTCAAGAGCATCGAGAAACTTGAAAAATCCACAATGGGCACTTATTACCAATTCAAACATGCTCGGATTGTGACCAAAATTTGCAAGCATGAGGGATGGGCCCACTCCCACATGCTTGCAAAGTTTGGTCCCCATCAGAGCATGTTTGGGTATGATGGTATGGGGAAGGCCACGACTTTCCATGGCCACTTAAGCACCAAGAGACTTGAAAAATCCGCATTGGGCACTAATTTTCAATCCAAACATGCTCCAATTGTGACCAAACTTTGCAAGCATTAGACCATGTTTAGGTACGATGGTATGGGGAAGGCCCCGATTTTCCATGGCCTCGTAAGCACCAAGAGACTTGAAAAATCCGCACTGGGCGCGAATTACTAACCCGACCACCCGATCATGACCAAACTTTGCAAGCATGTGGGAGGGGCCCACCCCCACATGCTTGCAAAGTTTGGTCCCCATCAGAGCATGTTTGGGTACGATGGTATGGGGAAGGCCCAGATTTTCCATGGTCTCAAGAGCACCAAGAGACTTGAAAAATCCACACTGGGCGCTAATTTACCAATTCAAACTTGCTCCAGTTGTGACCAAACTTTGCAAGCATGTGGGAAGGGCCCACTCCCACATGCTTGCAAAGTTCGGAGCATGTTTGGAAACGATGGTATGGGGAAGGCCAGGACTTTCCATGGCCGCTTAAGCACCAAGAGACTTGAAAAATCCGCATTGGGCACTAATTTGCAATCCAAACATGCTTCGATTGTGACCAAACTTTGCAAGCATCGGACCATGTTTGGGTACGATGGTATGGTAAGGGCCCCGACCACCCAATCATGACCACACTAGGCGCAAATTACTAACCCGACCACCCAATCATGACCAAACTTTGCAAGCATGTGGGAGGGGCCCACCCCCACATACTTGCAAAGTTTAGTCCCCATCGGAGCATGTTTGGGTATGATGGTATGGGGAAGGCCCGGATTTTCCATGGCCTCAAGAGCACCAAGAGACTTGAAAAATCCACATTCGTGGGCGGTAATTACCAATTCAAACATACTTCGGTTGTGACCAAACTTTGCAAGCATGTGGGAGGGGCCCACTCCCACATGCTTGCAAAGTCTGGTCCCCATCGAAGCATGTTGGGGTACAATGGTATGGGGAAGGCCCGGATTTTCTATGGCCTCTTAAGCACCAAGAGACTTGAAAAATCTGCATTGAGCACTAATTTTCAATCCAAACATGCTCCGATTGTGACCACACGTTGCACGCATGTGGGGGTGGGCCCCTCCCACATGATTTCAAAGTTTGGTTCCCATCAAAGCATGTTTGGGTACGATGGTATGGGAAAGGCCCCGATTTTCCATGGCCTCGTAAGCACCAAGAGACTTGAAGAATCCGCACTGGGCGCAAATTACTAACCCGACCACCCAATCATGACCAAACTTTGCAAGCATGTGAGAGGGGCCCACCCCCACATGCTTGCAAAGTTTGGTCCCCATCGGAGCATGTTTGGGTACAATTGTATGGGGAAGGCCCGGATTTTCCATGGCCTCAAGAGCACCAAGAGACTTGAAAAATCCACACTTGTGGGCGGTAATTACCAATTCAAACATGCTCCGGTTGTGACCAAACTTTGCAAGCATGTGGGAGGGGCCCACTCCCACATGTTTGCAAAGTTTGGTCCCCATCGGAGCATGTTGGGGTACAATGGTATGGGGAAGGCCCGGATTTTCCATGGCCTCTTTAGCACTAAGAGACTTGAAAAATCTGCATTGAGCACTAAATTTCAATCCAAACATGCTCCGATTGTGACCACACGTTGCAAGCATGTGGGGGTGGGCCCCTCCCACATGCTTTCAAAGTTTGGTTCCCATCGAAGCATGTTTGGGTACGATGGTATGGGGAAGGCCCCGATTTCCCATGGCCTTGTAAGCACCAAGAGACTTAAAAAATCCACACTGGGGGCGCGAATAAGTAACCCGACCAATTTTCGATCATGACCAAACTTTGCAAGCATATGGGAGGGACCCACCCCACATGCTTGCAAAGTGTGGTTCCCATAGGAGCATGTTTGGGTACGATGGTATGGGGAAGGCCCGGATTTTCCATGGCCTCCTAAGCACCAAGAGACTTGACAAATCCACACTGGGCGCTAATTACCAATCCAAACATGCTCCGATTCGACCAAACTGTGCAAGCATGTGGGCGTGGGCCTCTTCCACGTGCTTGCAAAGTTTGGTTCCCATCGGAGCATGTTGAAAAGATGCAGGGGGGAAGAGAGCTTGAGCTCTTGCAAGCACACACACACACTCACAAAACCCTAATAGAGAACACACAAGGTGAAAGGTACTCAACCAATACATACACAGGTTCTCTATAGTGTGAACCCGACTAAGTGAGCTGGCGCTATAACTATGCCAGTCTCTAGAGTGGCTGTCACACAGCCTGTCATCCCACTGGCCGCATATCACCCAAGATCTCACCAACCATGCCAGTGGTGTAAGTGCGGGGCCTATCCCCCAGGCGGGTCATCAGTGTCCACCGCCTCACTAGAGCTCGATATCTCAACACTCCCCCTCGAGCTCAACTCCATCTCATGTATACCAAGCGAAACCCTGAATCTGCGGAGCTTCTCTGTACCCAATGCTTTGGTGAAGATGTCAGCTACCTGATCCTCTGTGCTGACATAAACAAGGTCAAGGTCTCCTGCCAAGACCTTCTCTCTGAGGAAGTGGTAGTGGACCTCTATGTGCTTCGTACGAGCATGAAAGACTGGGTTCCTGGCCAACTGTATACTGCTAATGTTGTCACAGAAAATGACAACTTGTCTATCCACTGATAGACCCAAATCTGCAAGTAGCTTTCTCAACCAAGCTACCTCACATGCTGCCATAGCAGCTCCTCTGTACTCGGCCTCTGTACTCGATAGAGCAACCGTAGGCTGCTTCTTGCTGCTCCAAGTCACAGCAGCACTCCCCAAAGAAAACATGAATCCACTGGTAGATCTTCTATCTGAGATACTACCAGCCCAATCAGCATCTGTGTACCCATGTACACATATCTCTGTCCCAGTCTCATAGAATAGTCCACAATGTAAAGTAGACTTCACATACCTCAGTATGCGTCTGACAGCATCCAAATGCGGTTTCCGTGGAACCTGCATAAACTGACTCACCAACCCAACAGCATAGCTCAAATCTGGTCTGGTGATCGTCATGTAGATCAAACTTCCTACTATGCTCCTGTACATAGTAGGATCCTCCAAGATCTCTCCTGAATCTGCACTCAACTTGCCATTCTGATCCAATGGCACAGAAATAGGCTTACAGCCTGTCATACCATACTTGGACAACATGTCCAAGCCATACTGTCTCTGCAGTAATCCAATACCATGTGGTGACCTAATCACCTCAATGCCCAAGAAATATCTGAGCTCCCCCAGATCCTTCATCTCGAACTTCTGTCTAAGCAAGATCTTTACATCAAAGATCTCTGCATCATGGTCCCCCGTGATGATCAAGTCATCTACATAGATGACAACAAGCACAACTCCTCTATCACCATGTCTCACATACAATGAGAAATCTGCATTGGCTACATGAAAGCCAATAGTGACAAGATATTCAGAAATCTTGTCAGACCATGCTCTTGGTGCTTGCTTTAAGCCATACAAGGCTTTCTTCAACCTGCAAACATGTTCGGGGTGACCCTCATCCTCATATCCAGGTGGCTGCAACATATACACCTCTTCTTGCAAATCCCCATGCAAGAATGCATTCTTTACATCCATCTGATGTAAAGACCATTGCTTTGACGCAGCCACTGCTATCACAACTCTCACCGTTGCCATCTTGGCAACTGGGCTGAAAGTTTCCTCATAATCAATCCCATATGTCTGCGCATATCCTTTGGCTACCAATCTAGCCTTGTACCTGTTTATGCTTCCATCACTGTTATGTTTAACTTTGTACACCCACTTGCATCCAATGGCTTTCTTGCCTTCAGGCAATTGCACTAAATCCCAAGTTTCATTTCCATATAGTGCATCCATCTCCTCATCCATAGCTTTCTCCCAACACACATTTCCAACAGCCTCATCAATGCATGTGGGCTCTACAACCTGCACAACTTTTGCCATATATGCATAGTGATGTGCCACATAACCATCATATGTAAATCTTTGCACAGGGTTCTTCACTCTCCCTGATCTTCGCAGCTTTTCATTCATGGCCTCCATATCCTTCTTTACACCAGGTGTTCTCATAGCTGGGATCCCAAGCTCCTCATCAAGGCTCATATCTGAGCCACTAGACTCTCCATCAACATGAGAATGCCCTGCAGAAATGTCAGGCATACCAAGGGGCTCAACCACTTTCTCTTTTCCTTTACGTGATGTACTAATCACATTTGCAGGGCTGGTATTATGATGCAGCCTGCCACTCCATGGTCTATCAATAGACCCACTAGATGAGGACTCTCTTGGTCCACTCAAAGACTGTGATTGCTGACCTGCATTCTGTGCAACCACACTTCCACTCACATCAGCCCCAATAGCTTCTTTTTCAGCAGCATACCAACTGCTCATCTCATCAAAGACAACATCCCTGCTTACCCTCAACTCACGTGTAGCAGGGTTATAAACCTGTATCCCTTTTGCTCAAGGGAATATCCAATAAACACACATTTTTCAGCTTTCGGATCCAGCTTAGTTCTCAGCTCATCTGGCACATGCACATATGCAATGCATCCAAAAACTTTCAGATGAGACAAATCTGGTTTTCTGCCAGTAAACTTCTCCTCTGGAGTTACATCATGTATGGCTGCAGTTGGAGTCCTGTTCATGATGTATACTGCTGTAGAAACAGCCTCAGCCCAATAGCAATGCGGCATATTCTTCTCTTCCATCAATGCTCGCGCAATCTCAGCAATGTGCCTGTTTTTCCGCTCAGCAACTCCATTTTGCTGCGGAGTGTATCTGCATGTGAACTGTCTCCGAATACCATTCTTCTTCAAAAATTCAGAGAACTCATTGGAGAAGTATTCTCCCCCTCCATCTGACCTTAGGCACTTGACATATTTTCCTGTTTGCTTTTCAACCAAAACTCTGAAATTCTGAAAGTGAGTGAAAACCTCACTCTTCTCCTTCATGAAATATACCCACACTTTCCTTGTGTGGTCATCAATGAAAGTGACATAGTACCTGCAGCCTCCCATAGACACGGTCTTCGTAGGACCCCATACATCTGAATGCACAACATCTAGTGCATTTCTGCTCACATATCTGTTACGTGGAAACACATGCTTTGTTTGCTTCCCAAATTGGCATGCTTCACATATTTTCTGCATACCTTCCACTTTAAATTTTGGCAGCCCTGTCACAATTCCTTTTGTCTGCATAGACTTCAATCTCTGCACATTTACATGTCCAATTCTTTTATGCCATATGTCTGTGTCTGCAACAACTCCTGAACCATTTGCAAACATCGCAGCACTCATCTCAGGCATGTCTACATTCAACGTAAACATTCTGCCCACTCTGTTGCCTTTTGCAACCAACCTGCACTTGTCTTTGAAATCTTCAACATAACACCCATCAGGGTTAAACCGAACCTGCAAACCCTGCTCAATCATCTGGCCAACTGAAACCAGATTCTTTGTTATGTTCGGTACATGAAGTACATCTGCAAGGTACTTCACTTTGCCATCCTGCATAGATAATGGCACATCTCCAACGTGGGCAATTGGATGAGCAGTGTCATCCCCTGTTTCCACAAAACCTGGTCTTTCCGGGTTCTTCATCTCCTTGAACCACTCCCCATGACTCGTCATGTGGTTCGAAGCGCCTGAGTCCACATACCATACATTATCTTTTTGTGCTGCATCAACATTTTTAGACATGGCATTTACAACATGTTGCATAACAAACAACCTTTCATTGTCCTCATTATTTCTGCTTGAGGATGCATAGTTGTTTTGCTGCACTTTCCCATTTTGCATGTCAGCCTGCTTCTTATAACATTCTGACTGCACATGTCCTGGCTTACCACAATAGTAGCATTCACGTGCATCATTATATTGTCTTTGCCAATTTCCACGGCCTCTTTGACTCCCCCTGCCTCTGAATCTGCCTCTTCCACCTGCGTGTTGTTGTTGTTGTTGATTCTGGGACTGTTGTTGTTGTTGCTGCTGCTGCTGGCCATAATTCTGATTACCTGTTCGGCCACCTCCTTGACCGCGTCCACGGCCTCCTCTACCTCGTCCTCTTCCTGAACTCGTGTAGAAGGCCTGTTGCTCTGAACTGTTTTTGCTTTGTGAAGACTGTTGGTCTTCACCCAAGTTCTTCTCTTCGATAATCAGCATAGACACCAAATCTGTAAAGTTG
This sequence comes from Cibotium barometz, assembly GCF_041138505.1. Lineage (NCBI taxonomy): Eukaryota > Viridiplantae > Streptophyta > Polypodiopsida > Cyatheales > Cibotiaceae > Cibotium > Cibotium barometz. The sequence continues at coordinate 51,351,337 of NC_141060.1, forward strand.
GGAATGTTTTCCCGAGTCTGGATAGACGTCTTAAATGCCTTGTATTGTGGCCCGAGACCACGTAGACAGACTTCCACCTTGTCATCATCATCTACTGATACACCAATAGATGCAAGGGATTCCACAATGCCCTTTATCTTCAACGCATAGTCATTCACAGACATGCTCTTTTTCTCGACAGTATGAAGTTCATTCTTCAACTGTATCTTACGTGCCTTGGTATTTGTTTCATAAAGCTTTACCAAGGTGTCCCACGCCTCCTTGGGGGACTTGGCATCCTGAATGTGCCCAATCATGGTGTCCTGTATACTAATGGAAAGCCAATACATTACTTTCCTGGCTCCTTGGTTCCAGTCTTTAAACTCTTTCACATCTGCAGCAGTCGGATTTATATCCGGTATCTCCGGTGCCTCTTCATGCTCACCTTCAATGTAGTCCCAATAGCCTTTTCCCATCAGGAAATTAGTCAGCCTGAACCTCCAAGCATGGAAGTTATTCTTGTCCAGCTTCTCAGCCACAATCTGTGTTATGCCATCATTAGACATCTTGCCAAACACACAATTTTACCAGAAACTGCACTCTGGTTTTTCTGCACAAATGCTGTATTTTCTGCACAGCGGTACTGTAGTACTCTCAAATGTCACAACCAGTGACTTCAATGCACATACATACACCCAATGACAACTGTAGACCTCTTTGCAGCACCCACAGTGTCTGCACAGTCAATCTGTCTTCCTGCAGTTCTTAAAACAGAGTTCTGCAGAGAATCGATGACTTACCCGCAGTGCTCGAAATCGCCTGCTTTCTGAAAAACGGAGGTCCAGACGCGCCCGAAACGCGTTTTCGGCCCGTAGGACTGTATAGTTGCCCTGTAGCTTCACTCCCGCGAAGAAAGCTCCTCAATCGGAGATCGTTTGCCGGTGCCTCCCGTAGAGCTCCCGACAAGGGTGTAGTCACCAACACAATAGGGAAGAGTAGTTGTAGCTCTTACCCTCGTACCGCTTCTTGTGGTTCTCTTGCTTGCAGCTCAGCCCTTAGCACGAACCAGGCTCTGATACCATGAAAAGATGCAGGGGGGAAGAGAGCTTGAGCTCTTGCAAGCACACACACACACTCACAAAACCCTAATAGAGAACACACAAGGTGAAAGGTACTCAACCAATACATACACAGGTTCTCTATAGTGTGAACCCGACTAAGTGAGCTGGCGCTATAACTATGCCAGTCTCTAGAGTGGCTGTCACACAGCCTGTCATCCCACTGGCCGCATATCACCCAAGATCTCACCAACCATGCCAGTGGTGTAAGTGCGGGGCCTATCCCCCAGGCGGGTCATCAGTGTCCACCGCCTCACTAGAGCTCGATATCTCAACACATGTTTGGGTACGATGATATGGGGAAGGCCTGGATTTTCCATGGCCTCTTAAGCACCAAGAGACTTGAAAAATCCGCACTGCGGGCAAATTACTAACCCGACCACCCGATCATGACCAAACTTTGCAAGTATGTGGGAGGGGCACACCCCCACATGCTTGCAAAGTTTGGTCCCCATCGAGCATGTTTGGGTACGATGGTATGGGGAAGGCCCGGATTTTCCATGGCCTCTAAAGCACCAAGACTTGAAAAATCCACACTCGTGGGCGGTAATTACCAATTCAAACATGCTCCGGTTGTGACCAAACTTTGCAAGCATGTGCGAGGGGACCACTCCCACATGCTTTCAAAGTTTGGTCCCCATCGGAGCATGTTTGGGTACAATGGTATGGAGAAGGCCCGGATTTTCCATGGCCTCTTAAGCACCAAAAGACTTGAAAAATCTGCATTGAGCACTAATTTTCAATCAAAACATGCTCCGATTATGACCACACTTTGCAAGCACGTGGGGGTGGGCCCCTCCCACATGCTTTCAAAGTTTGGTTCCCATCGAAGCATGTTTGGGTACGATGGTATGGGGAAGGCCCCGATTTTCCATGGCCTTGTAAGCACCAAGAGACTTGAAAAATCCGCACTGGGCGCGAATAAGTAACCCGACCACGCTCTGATCATGACCAAACTTTGCAAGCATGTTGGAGGGGCCCACCCCTACATGCTTGCAAATTTTGTGTTCCCATCGAAGCATGTTTGGGTACGATGGTATGGGGAAGGCTCGAATTTTCCATGGCCTCCTAAGCACCAAGAGACTTGAGAAATCCACACTAGGGGCTTATTACCAATCCAAACATGCTCCAATTCTGACCAAACTCTGCAAGCATGTGGGGGTGGGCCCTTTCCACATACTTGCAAAGTTTGGTTCCCATTGGAGCATGTTTGGGTACGATGATATGGGGAAGGTCCGGATTTTCCATGGCCTCTTAAGCACCAAGAGACTTAAAAACTCTGCACTGGGCGCTAATCACTAACCCGAACATACTCCAATCATGACTAATTTTTGCAAGCATGTGGGAGGGGCCCACATCCACAAGCTTGGAAAGTTTGATCCCACCCATCAGAGCATGTTTGGGTACGATGGTATGGGGAAGGCCCAGATTTTCCATGGCCTCTTAAGCACCAAGAGACTTGAAAAATCCACATTGGGCACTCATTACAAATCGAAACATGCTCCGATTGTGACCAAACTTTACAAGCATGTGGGGGTGGGTCCCTCCCACATGCTTGCAAAGTTTGGGGTGGGCCCCTCCCAAATGCTTGCAAAGTTTGCTTTCCATCGAAGCATGTTTGGGTATTATGGTATGGGGAAGGCCCGGATTTTCCATGGCCTCAAGAGCACGAAGAGACTTGAAAAATCCACACTGGGCTAATTACCAATTCAAACTTGCTCCGGTTGTGACCAAACTTTGCAAGCATGTGGGAAGGTCCCACTCCCACATGCTTGCAAAGTTTGGTCCCCATAGGAGCATGTTTGGGTACGATGGTATGGGGAAGGCCAGGACTTTCCATGGCCGCTTAAGCACCAAGAGACTTGAAAAATCCGCATTGGGCACTAATTTTCAATCCAAACATGCTCTGATTGTGACCAAACTTTGCAAGCATCGGACCATGTTTGGGTACGATGGTATGGGGAAGGTCCCGATTTTCCATGGCCTCGTAAGTACCAAGAGACGTGAAAAATCTGCACTGGGCGCAAATTACTAACCCGACCACCCAATCATGACCAAACTTTGTAAGCATGTGGGAGGGGCCCACCCCCACATACTTGCAAAGTTTGGTTCCCATCGGAGCATGCTTGGGTACGATGGTATGGGGAAGGCCCAGATTTTCCATGGCCTCAAGAGCACCAAGAGACTTGAAAAATCCACACTCGTGGGCGGTAATTACCAATTCAAACATGCTCCGGTTGTGACCAAACTTTGCAAGCATGTGGGAGGGGCCCACTCCCACATGCTTGCAAAGTTTGGTCCCCATCGGAGCATGTTGGGGTACAATGGTATGGGGAAGGCCAAACTTTGCAAGCATGTGGGAGGGGCCCACTCCCACATGCTTGCAAAGTTTGGTCCCCATCGGAGCATGTTGGGGTACAATGGTATGGGGAAGGCCCGGATTTTCCATGGCCTCTTAAGCACCAAGAGACTTGAAAAATCTGCATTGAGCACTAATTTTCAATCCAAACATGCTCCGATTGTGCCCACACGTTGCAAGTATGTGGAGGTGGGCCCCTCCCACATGCTTTCAAAGTTTGGTTCCCATCGAAGCATGTTTGGGTACGATGGTATGGGGAAGGCTTGGATTTTCCATGGCCTTGTAAGCACCAAGAGACTTGAAAAATCCACACTGGGTGCGAATAAGTAACCCGACCACGCTCTGATCATGACCAAACTTTGCAAGCATGTGGGAGGAACCCACCCCCACATGCTTGCAAAGTGTGGTTCCCATAGGAGCATGTTTGGGTACGATAGTATGGGGAAGGCCCGGATTTTCCATGGCCTCCTAAGCACCAAGAGACTTGACAAATCCACACTGGGCGCTAATTACCAATCCAAACATGCTCTGATTCTGACCAAACTTTGCAAGCATGTGGGGGTGGGCCTCTTCCACCTGCTTGCAAAGTTTGGTTCCCATCGGAGCATGTTTGGGTACGATGATATGGGGAAGGCCTGGACTTTCCATGGCCTCTTAAGCACTAAGAGACTTGAAAAATCTGCAGTGGATGCTCATAAAGAAGACCATAATATGCAATGGTCTTTACATATCGCATAATGCGTCTCACTGCATCCAAAAGAGGTTGTCTGGGGCTAATTACTAACCCGAACATCCTCCGATCATGACCAATTTTTGCAAGCATAAGGGAGGGGTCCACATCCACCTGCTTGGAAAGTTTGGTCCCCATCAGAGCATGTTTGGGTACGATGGTATGGGAAAGGCCCGGATTTTCCATGGCCTCTTAAGCACCAAGAGACTTGAAAAATCCACATTGGGCACTCATTAAAAATTGAAACATGCTCCGATTGTGACCAAACTTTACAAGCATGTGGGGGTGGGCCCCTCCCACATGCTTGCAAAGTTTGGAGTGGGCCCCTCCCACATGCTTGCAAAGTTTGGTTCCCATCGAAGCATGTTTGGGTACGATGGTATGGGGAAGGCCCGGATTTTCCATGGCCTCTTAAGCACCAAGAGACTTGAAAAATCCACATTGGACACTCAAATGTTACAAATCGAAACATGCTCCGATTGTGACCAAACTTTACAAGCATGTGGGGGTGGGCCCCTCCCACATGCTTGCAAAGTTTGATTCCCATCGGAGCATGTTTGGGTACGTTGGTATGGGGAAGACCCGGATTTTCCATGCGCTCTGAAGCACCCAGAGACTTGAAAAATCCACATTGGTTACTCATTACAAATCGAAACATGCTCTGATTGTGACCAAACTTTACAAGCATGTGGGGTTGGGTCCCTCCCACATGCTTGCAAAGTTTGGGGTGGGAACCTCCCACATGCTTGCAAAGTTTGGTTCCCATCGAAGCATGTTTGGGTACGATGGTATGGGGAAGGCCCAGATTTTCCATGGCCTCAAGAGCACCAAGAGACTTGAAAAATCCACACTGGGTGCCAATTACCAATTCAAACATGCTCCGGTTGTGACCAAACTTTGCAAGCATGTGGGAGGGGCACACTCCCACATGCTTGCAAAGTTTGGTCCCCATCGGAGCATGTTTGGGTACGATGGTACGGGGAAGGCCAGGACTTTCCATGGCCGCTTAAGCACCAAGAGACTTGAAAAATTTGCATTGGGCACTAATTTTCAATCCAAACATGCTCCGATTGTGACCAAACTTTGCAAGCATCGGACCATGTTTGGGTACGATGGTATGGGGAAGGCCCCGATTTTCCATGGCCTCGTAAGCACCAAGAGACTTGAATAATCCGCACTCGGCGCGAATTACTAACCCGACCACCCGATCATGACCAAACTTTGCAAGCATGTGGGAGGGGCCCACCCCCACATGCTTGCAAAGTTTGGTCCCCATCGGCGGAGCATGTTTGGGTACGATGATATGGGGAAGGCCCGGATTTTCCATGGCCTCTTAAGCACCAAGAGACTTGAAAACTCCACACTCGTGGGCGGTAATTACCAATTCAAACATGCTCCAAACTTTGCAAGCATGTGGGAGGGGCCCACTCCCACATGCTTGCAAAGTTTGGTCCCCATCGGAGCATGTTTGGGTACGATGGTACGGGGAAGGCCAGGACTTTCCATGGCCGCTTAAGCACCAAGAGACTTGAAAAATATGCATTGGGCACTAATTTTCAATCCAAACATGCTCCGATTGTGACCAAACTTTGCAAGCATCGGACCATGTTTGGGTACGATGGTATGGGGAAGGCCCCGATTTTCCATGGCCTCGTAAGCACCAAGAGACTTGAATAATCCGCACTCGGCGCGAATTACTAACCCGACCACCCGATCATGACCAAACTTTGCAAGCATGTGGGAGGGGCCCACCCCCACATGCTTGCAAAGTTTGGTCCCCATCGGCGGAGCATGTTTGGGTACGATGATATGGGGAAGGCCCGGATTTTCCATGGCCTCTTAAGCACCAAGAGACTTGAAAACTCCACACTCGTGGGCGGTAATTACCAATTCAAACATGCTCCAAACTTTGCAAGCATGTGGGAGGGGCCCACTCCCACATGCTTGCAAAGTTTGGTCCCCATCGGAGCATGTTTGGGTACAATGGTATTGGGAAGGCCCGGATTCTCTATGGCCTCTTAAGCACCAAGAGATTTGAAAAATCTGCATTGAGCACAAATTTTCAATCCAAACATGCTCCAATTGTGTCCACACTTTGCAAGCATGTGGGGGTGGGCCCCTCCCACATGCTTTCAAAGTTTGGTTCCCATCGAAGCATGTATGGGTACGATGGTATGGGGAAGGCCTCGATTTTCCATGGCCTTGTAGCACCAAGAGACTTGAAAAATCCGCACTGGGCGCGAATAACTAACTCGACCACACTCCGATCATGACCAAACTTTGCAAGCATGTGGGAGGATCTCACCACCACATGCTTGCAAAGTTTGGTTCCCATCGGCGAATGTTTGGGTACGATGGTGTGGGGAAGGCCCGGATTTTCCAATGCCTCCTAAGCACCAAGAGACTTGACAAATCCACACTGGGCACTAATTACCTATCCAAACATGCTCCGATTTTGACCAAACTTTGCAAGCATGTGGGGGTGGGCCCCTTCCACATGCTTGCAAAGTTTGGTTCCCATCGAAGCATGTTTGGGTACGATGATATGGGTAGGACCCGGATTTTCCATGGCCTCTTAAGCACCAAGAGACTTGAAAAATCTGCACTGGGCGCTAATTACTAACCCGAACATGCTCTGATCATGACCAATTTTTGCAAGCATGTGGGAGGGGCCCACATCCACATGCTTGGAAAGTTTGGTCCCCATCGGAGCATGTTTGGGTACGATGGTATGGGGAAGGCCCGGATTTTCCATGGCCTCTTAAGCACCAAGAGACTTGAAAAGTCCACATTGGGCACTCATTACAAATCAAAACATGTTTCGATTGTGACCAAAATTTACAAGAATTTGGGAGTGGGCCCCTCCCATATGCTTGCAAAGTTTGGGGTGGGCCCCTTCCACATGCTTGCAAAGTTTGGTTCCCATCGAAGCATGTTTGGGTATGATGGTATGGGGAAGGCCCGGATTTTCCATGGCCTCAAGAGCATCGAGAAACTTGAAAAATCCACAATGGGCACTTATTACCAATTCAAACATGCTCGGATTGTGACCAAAATTTGCAAGCATGAGGGATGGGCCCACTCCCACATGCTTGCAAAGTTTGGTCTCCATCAGAGCATGTTTGGGTATGATAGTATGGGGAAGGCCACGACTTTCCATGGTCGCTTAAGCACCAAGAGACTTGAAAAATCCGCATTGGGCACTAATTTTCAATCCAAACATGCTCCAATTGTGACCAAACTTTGCAAGCATTAGACCATGTTTGGGTACGATGGTATGGGGAAGGCCCCGATTTTCCATGGCCTCGTAAGCACCAAGAGACTTGAAAAATCCGCACTGGGCGCGAATTACTAACCCGACCACCCGATCATGACCAAACTTTGCAAGCATGTGAGAGGGGCCCACCTCCACATGCTTGCAAAGTTTGGTCCCCATCGGAGCATGTTTGGGTACGATGGTATGGGGAAGGCCTGGATTGTCCATGGCCTCCTAAGCACCAAGAGACTTGAAAAATCCACAGTGGGCGCTAATTACCAATTCAAACATGCTCCAATTCTGACCAAAATTTACAAGCATGTGGGGGTGGGCCCCTCCCACATGCTTGCAAAGTTTGATTCCCATCGGAGCATGTTTGGGTACGATGGTATGGGGAAGACCTAGATTTTCCATAGCCTCTTAAGCACCAAGAGACTTGAAAAATCCACATTGGGCACTAATTACAACTCGAAACATGCTCCGATTGTGACCAAACTTTACAAGCATGTGGGGGTGGGCCCCTCCCACATGCTTGCAAAGTTTGGTTCCCATCGAAGCATGTTTGGGTACGATGGTATGGGGAAGGCCCGGATTTTCCATGGCCTCAAGAGCACCAAGAGACTTGAAAAATCCACACTGGGCGCTAATTACCAATTCAAACATGTTCCGGTTGTGACCAAACTTTGCAAGCATGTGGGAGGGGCCCACTCCTACATGCTTGCAAAGTTTGGTCCCCATCGGAGCATGTTTGGGTACGATGGTAACTTTCCATGGCTGCTTAAGCACCAAGAGACTTGAAAAATACGCATTGGGCACTAATTTCAATCCAAACATGCTCCAATTGTGACCAAACTTTGCAAGTATCGGACCATGTTTGGGTACGATGGTATGGGGAAGGCCCCGATTTTCCATGGCCTCGTAAGCACCAAGAGACTTGAAAAATCTGCACTGGGTACGAATTACTTACCCGACCACCCGATCATGACCAAGCTTTGCAAGCATGTGGGAGGGGCCCACCCCCACATGCTTGCAAAGTTTGGTCCCCATCGGAGCATGTTTGGGTATGATGGTATGGGAAAGGCCCGGATTTGCCATGGCCTCCTAAGCACCAAGAGACTTGAAAAATCCACACTGGGCGCTAATTACCAATCCAAACATGCTCCGATTCTGACCAAACTTTGCAAGCATTTTGGGGTGGGCCCCTCCCACATGCTTGCAAAGTTTGGTTCCCATTGGAGCATGTTTGGGTACGATGATATGGGGAAGGCCCGGATTTTTCATGGCCTTTTAAGCACCAAGAGAATTGAAAAATCCGCACTGGGCGCTAATTACTAACCCGAACATGCTCTGATCATGACCAATTTTTGCAACCATGTGGGAGGAGCCAATATCCACATGCTTGCAAAGTTTGGTTCGGGGTACGATGGTATAGGGAAGGCCCGGATTTTCCATGGCCTCTTGAGCACCAAGAGACTTGAAAAATCCACATTGGGCACTAATTACAAATCGAAACATGCTCGGATTGTGATCAAACTTTGCAAGCATGTGGGGGTGGGTCCCTCCCACATGCATGCAAAGTTTGGTTCCCATCGTTGGTTCCCATCGGAGCATGTTTGGGTACGATGATATTGGGAAGGCCCAGATTTTCCATGGCCTCAAGAGCACCAAGAAACGTGAAAAATCCACACTGGGCGCTAATTACCAATTCAAACATGCTCCGATTGTGACCAGACTTTGCAAGCATGTGGGAGGGGCCCACTCCCACATGCTTGCAAAGTTTGGCCCCCATGGGAGCATGTTTGGGTACGATGGTATGGGGAAGGCCCGGATTTTCCATGGCCTCTTAAGCACGAAGAGACTTGAATAATCCGTATTGGGCACTAATTTTCAATCTAAACATGCTCTAATTGTGACCAAACTTTGCAAGAATGTGGGGGTGCGCCCCTCCCACATGCTTGCAAAGTTTGATTTCCATCGGAGCATGTTTGGGTACGATGGTATGGGGAAAGCCCGGATTTTCCATGGCCTCTTAAGCACCAAGACACTTGAAAAATCCGCACTGGGCGCTAATTACTAACCCAACCATGCTCCGATCATGATTAATTTTATAAGCATGTGGGAGGGGCCCACATCCACATGCTTGCAAAGTTTCGTCCCCATCGGAGCATGTTTTGGTATGATGGTATGGGGAAGGCCCGGATTTTCCATGGCCTCCTAAGCACCAAGAGACTTGAAAAATCCACACTAGGCGCTAATTACCAATGCAAACATGCTTTGATTGTGACCAAACTTTGCAAACATGTAGGGGTGGGCCCCTCCCACATGCTTGCAAAGTTTGGCTCCCATTGGAGCATGTCTGGGTACGATGGTATTGGGAAGGCCTGGATTTTTCACGGCCTCTTAAGCACCAAGAGACTTGAAAAATTGGCAATGGGCGGGCGCTAATTACCAATTCAAATATGCTCCGATTGTTACCAAACTTTGCAAGCATGTGGGGGTGGGCCCCTCCCACATGCTTGTTGCAAAGTTGGGTCCCCATCGGAGCACGTTTGGGTATGATGGTATGGGGAAGGCCCGGATTTTCCATGGCCTCTTAAGCACCAAAGAGACGTGAAAAATCCACACTGGGCCCTAATTACCAGTCGAAACATGCTCTGAATGTGACCAAACTTTGCAAGCATGTGGGGGTGGGTCCCGCCCACATGCTTGCAAAGTTTACTCCCCATCGGAGCATGTTTGGGTACGATGGTATGGGGAAGGCCCGGATTTTCCAAGGCCTCTTAAGCACCAAGAGACTTGAAAATTCCACACTGGCCACTAATTACCAATCCAAACATGCTCTGATTGTGACCAAACTTTGGAAACATGTGGGGGTGGGCCCGTACCACATGCTTGCAAAGTTTGGTTTCCATCAGAGCATGTTTGGGTAAGATGGTATGGGGAAGGCCCGGATTTTCAATGGCCTCCTAAGCACCAAGAGACTTGAAAAATCCACACTTTATGACCAAACTTTGCATACATGTGGGGGTGGGCTCCTCCCCTATGCTTGCAAAGTTTGGTTCCCATTGGAGCATGTTTGGGTACGATGGTATGGGGAAGGCCCGGATTTTCCATGGCCTCTTAAGCACCAAGAGACTTAAAAAATCCGCACTGGGTTCTAATTACCAATTCAAACATGCTCCGATTGTGACAAAACTTTGCAAGCATGTGGGGGTGGGTCCCCCCCACATGCTCACAAAGTTTGGTCCCCATTGGAGCATGTTTGGGTTTGACCATATTGAGAAGGCCCGAATTTTCTATGGCCTCTTAAGCACCAAGAGACTTGAAAAATCCACACTAGGCGCTAATTACCGATCCAAGCATGCTCCAATTGTGACCAAACTTTGCAAGCATGTGCGGGTGGGTCCTCCCCACATGCTTGCAAAGTTTGGTCCCTATCGAAGCATGTTTGGGTATGATGGTATGATTCATCTAACTCAATCAAATAAAAGTCAAATTATAATATTAATCTTAATCTCTTCTTTTTAATACCCAAAAATATCATGGGCAACTGGAAAGAACTTATAATATTAATTTTAATCCCTTCTTTTTAATATCAAAAAATATCACGGGGAATTGGAAAGAGTTTGTAAGAGTTTCCTCTCACCTTGTTAACTCCAGGCTCTCATTGAATTTTATGTGTCTAATCCATGACATAAATAAAACCACACAAATTCACCATGTGTACATCGCATTTTTATACAATTTTCCTATGCACCAAAGCTTCTCACATAATTCAAAAACTAAAACTAAAATGTATGTGTTAATATGAGACGGAGTTGAATCACTAAACTCCATTAATTGGTTCCTTAGTTAACCATTCATACTATGCAAGAAGAATACATCCAGACTATGCAAGAATAATACATCCGTTTATCCCCATCTTAAGGGAAATATATATATTCCAATAGAGTACACATTCAAATTAATTGGCATATTAATGGATTTAGTAAAAGTCCCAAGATAATTATTTTTAAAATAATGAAAAGAGAAAGAATCCAAAATTAAAGAGACACTTACTTGGATTAGAAGCATTTCTTTGAGTTAATAAGATGATTAGAGGATTTCCCATGATTAAGAAAACCCTAATTCCACATACTATAGAGTATGAGAGTCTTGATGCTTTAGAGCTTGTTTTCTTGTAAATAAAGGGCCTAGAAGACCTTTGCTTCCTGATTTAAAAAGTAATTTAGGTATAAATTAAGATTTACATGCACATGGTTATGTGTGATTTTTAATTTAAGCTTGGAGGCTTAGTGTTCTCAGAGAAAATAAAGGGTTGTATAGATTAGGTTTAACATGCACATAGTCATGAAACTTAATTTTAGCTTGGAGGTTAGATAGACATTACTATTGCATTAAAACAATTATGTGGCATAATAACGGATTTAGTAAAAGTCCAAGATAATTATTTTTTAAATAATGAAAAGAGAAAGAATCCAAAATTAAAGAGACACTTACTTGGATTAGAAGCATCTCTTTGAGTTAATAAGATGATTAGAGGATTGCCCACGATTAAGAAAACCCTAATTCCACATACTATAGAGTATGAGAGTCTTGATGCTTTAGAGCTTGTTTTCTTGTAAATAAAGGGCCTAGAAGACCTTTGCTTCATGATTTAAAAAGTAGTTTAGGTATAAATTAAGATTTACATGCACATGGTTATGTGTGAATTTTAATTTGAGCTTGGAGGCTTAGTGTTCTCAGAGAAAATAAAGGGTTGTATAGATTAAGTTTAACATGCACATAGTCATGAAACTTAATTTTAGCTTGGAGGTTAGATAGACATTACTATTGCATCAAAACAATTATATGGCATAATAATGGATTTAGTAAAAGTCCCAAGATAATTATTTTTTAAATAATGAAAAGAGAAAGAATCCAAAATTAAAGAGACACTTACTTGGATTAGAAGCATTTCTGTTAATAAGATGATTAGAGGATTGCCCACGATTAAGAAAACCCTAATTCCACATACTATAGAGTATGAGAGTCTTGACGCTTTAGAGCTTGTTTTCTTGTAAATAAAGGGCCTAGAAGACCTTTGCTTTGTGATTTAAAAAGTATTTTAGGCATAAATTAAGATTTACATGCACATGGTTATGTGTGAATTTTAATTTGAGCTTGGAGGCTTAGTGTTCTCAGAGCAAATAATGGGTTGTATAGATTAAGTTTAACATGCACATAGTCATGAAACTTAATTTTAGCTTGCAGGTTAGATAGACATTAGTATTGCATTAAAACAATTATGTGGCATATATTGATCAGATAGGTAGATTAGAATGCGATTAGATAGCTAGATTAGAATGCGATTAGATAGCTAGATTAGATATAAGGTTAGATAGACATTACTATTGCATTTAAACAATTAAATGACACATAGATGAGATAGCTAGATTAAGATGGGGATAGATAGAGGCCTGCCATTTATACCTAAACAATTTTGTGACACTAGCATCGCTCTAACTAGATATTAATTGGAGGTTAAGAAAAGAAAGGCACACATTTAGCTTTGAAACTTGAGTGAATCACCATGCCTAATAAACTTCTTGTGACACAAGCAATGTGTGGGGTCCTACGTTGAGTGAGATAGACACATCATCAATAAGCCTTACTGATCTAAAATATGTGGTGACACATGGCTACATGATGGAACAAGATTTGACTGTTGCTATTGTTCCTCAAGGTTACGCATGATTCTAAGAATCTAGTAGCATGGGCTTCACATTCCTAGACCGTAGAGAGGTATCCACTCAAGATGCTGTTAACACAACCCCAGAGTATTGGGTACTTTACCTGCCACCTATGACCTCCATATGACTAACCACACAACATTTCTCGTTAGTTTTATGCCCTTGGTCATAACTATGGCAACCATGATTGTAGTAGTCCCTGCAACAATGGCTCAAAGCCTAGTTAACACATCCATATCATCTGCTAGGGCTACAAATAGAGGAACCTTTACCCAAAATCATCGCCTCTACTTTGCCATTGTAACCGAGAGCAAGGGGGGCATTCTTACAAATGACTAGACCAGGGGCACCCTTGGCTCATATGCCATTGTAGTACCTATGGGAATTTTTGTATGACCCCCCACCTACTAGACTCATGTTACTCCTCCTAGGACTCATGCCATTATGCTCACTATTGCCATGTTGTACCAATACTTCGAGCAGTAGCCCTTCCAACTCATTCAGTAGCCTTTGCATAAGCATTGGGGAGAGAAGTGATCGAAAGTATAAGGCTAGTCATGAGAGATAACAAACAAAGTAGCCCTAGAAAGGCTACACAAATCATGAAGCTCACACATAAGTTCAATGGAGAGGGCAATCTTAAAAGACATCTCGAGATCTTTGATAAAGTTTGTGTGGCCTTAGGGGAGAGGGATGATCTTGCAAAGACCAATGCCTTTAGATGTACATTACATGGAAAGGTTGATTATTGGTATCCAAACTTGAGAGTTAAAGAATGTTTAAACTTTATCGATTTTTGATGGTTATTCCTAGAGCAGTTTGTGGACAAGGAAGCTTTGTGGAGTGTGGCTTCACAATTACACAAAGTTGAGAGAGAAGAAGATGAGTCAGTGAGAGAGATTTTATTAGTCATCTCAAGTATTTGAACTCTCATTGTGCTCTACATGATTGCTTCTCCAATAATCAACTACTTGATCGACTCATCCACCACAGGTTTAAACATGAAGATATCTATATGGTTTGGTCATTAGAGGTATCACCACCTAGGAGGACGTCATAGCTAATGTTGTCCAACTTGAGGATAACGTGATGTGATAAGATGTCAGTGCTTTAGATTCTAAGTTTGTTACATCAAGAGAGAAACGAATGGTTGTAACACTTCTCAAAAGCTATCCAAGAGGAAATTAAGATTATCAAAACTCAAGAAAATCTACACATGTACCTAGGGAGAAAGAGGAAATTAAGATTATTGAAGCTCCATACAATAATCTACACATGTACCTAGGGAGAGAACTTCATTGCTTGTAGTCAAGGATATACCACCAATGAATGTCCAATCTTAAAACCTTGTTACAATGGTAAACTTGGCTATTGTGAGCACATGGTCACGAAGGCCGAGATTCTCAGACACACCTACATGGTAATGCTAACACAACGAGATCATAGGTAGCCTTTTCGGCAGTGTCACAAACACTAGCCCTTAGTCCTCTAACAAACCAAGCAATGGTTGAGTATCCACGTAATAAATCCTATCAAAGGGCATGCACAATACACCCAATGTGCCATTACCTCCACTAGCTTGCGACCGCAAACACCTCCAACAAGGAGGACACATCTTAATCGAGTAAGCTTCAAGGAGCCTCCTAATTATCGAGAATATGTGGTGGAATCTCAAACCCATTCCACACTTCTTTGAGGACCCCATGGAGCTTCATTAGGAATATTATGTAGTGGATGGGAGAGGGGGAGTTGAGCCAATTTACCAACTTGCCACTATGGGAAGGGGCTAGGGCATCAACACAAGAGGAAGGAGAATGCCTCTTCAATGTTCCAACTTTCAAGGTCCCCATCAAGTTTCAGAATGTCTTACAAATCTTCCTCAACTCAATGAAGCTATGCCCTCAAACATGCCTTCGGCTACCTATAATTGTTGTGGCATAGATCATTGGATTGGATTAAAGACTACCCCAACAAGTCTATGGTGATAAGTCCACATATATGACCCATCATCACAACCTTAAACATGGTTGGAAGGAGATTTTCAAGGCCAATGAAAGGAAGGGTGGAGGGTAGAGCTCAATATGCAAAAACTCCTAATCATTACCCTACATAGCCAGAAATAAATTTCAAAAGCTAAGAGGTAATTCCTTAATTTGACAAACCTAAATAATAGGAATCCCAACACCATTTGATTACAGTGAAAAGCTTAGGTTACAAATTTTTTTTTAAAAGTGCAACTATATTTAAGGACAAAAAGAAAATTTCAAAAAAAAAAGACTTTTTAAGAACCATAACTTATATCAAAATGTATGAGTTTCATGTAATCATATTTCTCACTTCCGTGAGATGCACAATGTAATTCTGTAGTTCCGAGTCCTTGAAAAGCAAGTTGATTTCCTTAGAGATGGCTTGATTGTCTTCTTCCAGGTATTCCTTGTGGATTTCGTTGATCCTATCTTGAAATTCCTGTTGAGTCCTATTCATTTGAATGAGCTATTCCATGGCATTCTTTGTGTATTGATTGAGCTTTGACTGCTTGCATGTTGGCTTTGTGAAGAGTTTTCATCTGCAAATTCAGACCAGCCCTCAGACCCGGCATCAAATTGAGAAGTTTATGATTAAAAGCACATTTATTTTTATTTATCCAGACAGTCCACAAGTACTTATGGCACGGATAATGTTCCATAATTCTGCATAGCATTTAATTTGTTGACCTAGAAGGTTTTCTATCCCACTTAAGTCCCAAGATTGGATCGACGAAATACATTGATTTAAAAGTTTTAGAGCACATGCATTGCATGCACACCCCATGAAGAGATGGGCAATTGTTTTTGGCTCCTTTTTACATCTTGGGCATTGTCCATCCCCATATCCAAATCTATTTGCATGGGCATTTGTCCACAGTGCTTTATGCATGATCAACCACATCAAACAAGATTTCTTTGAAGGGATAATGGGTGACTAGATTTTTGAGAACTTGAATCCCCATTGTTTCCTATCCCATATCAGGTTCCATCTATTGTTGAGTTTGCAATGTAATGGAGGATCTTGAGAGGGGAGAGAGGGAATAGGTAGTAGGTTGTGTTTGGATTTCCAGGAGAAAGCCTTATAAGACATCGGGCCTTTGAGTTGGAGAAAAACAATTCTCTCATTAGGCCATAAAAGCATTATGTCTTTAATTAAAAACAAATCCATTGCAGAGAGTCTGAATACTATACATAGATCTCGATCTGATTTCCATCTGCCCTCCGTACTGCACCACAGGTCACCTTAGGTTCGTATCCCCTTTTTGTGAAGTTTGTATGCATGTTTAAATTGACCTGCAGGGATATTAGTCGCTACAATGGTGGAGAACCACACTCAATCCAGATGCAAAACATGTGCATGTTTTCTGGATTTATTATATAGCTGCAATTCCTCTTTACATATGTTCCATGCTTTCCACATTGCTAGGATTAGGGGGTTGCCATGCGGTTTTATTTTGACCATGCTGAAGAAAACCGTTAGCTCTGGGAGTTTTTTCCATTTGGGGAAGTCTGCAATACTGTATTTATCTACATTTCTTTTGGGCAAGATGGCCTAGTCTTCATGGGGCAATAGGAAACTTCTGATGATCCATTTAGTTGCCATTCGATCTGCAAAATCCACAATATTGGGAATTCCGAGACCTCCATGATTTTTGGGTTTGGTGCGTACCTTCGAGGCTACTTTAGGGAGTTTCATCTCCTCGGCATTGCTTGACCACAGAAAATTCCTACACATTTTTTCTAATTGTTTTAAATCAGAAATCGATGGGTGCCAACAAGAAAAAAAGTATAATGTGGTTAGGAAAAGAATATGTTTGAGAACTAAGAATATGTTGGGAAAGAAAGAACACGTGGTTGTGCTACATGCTTACCCAACATCTGAATTTGATCTGTAGTTTATCCAAAATCCTTTGCCATCGTTGATGCATAGAGACCTCGAACCCCATTGGAATGCCTAAGAGTCCGAAGATTTGTCCCTCGTTCAGAAGTTTGCATCCTTGATCAAAAAGCCATTGTGGTTAATCTGCCAGAAATGGTTCTAATTCCTATTTTAGAGTGGTTTATGATTGAACCTGAGGTACTAATTGATCCGGAGTCATTGTTGTGATGAATAAGACCCTTGGTATCATCTGCAAACTGCTGAAGGGATGCCCGTCCTTTGTTGTTTGGGAACTAGATTCCCCTTAGAAGGCCTTTCTCCATGGCATTTTGAACTAATCAACCTAGAGCATGAATAACAATTGCAAAAAGTAGCGGAGCTAGCGGGCACCCTTGCCTTATGGAGTGGGTTGGTTTAAAGGGTTCAGTGAGATTCCCATTAACCATTACTCTTGCCTTTGCATTTCCAAACAGTACTTGCACGATATTTATGAAGTTGGGGCCCAGTCCTCTGTCTTTAAGGGATTGCAAGATAAAATCCCATTCAAGCCTATCAAAATAAACTCTTAGGTCACAATTGTAGAACTCATGCGCACTTGAAACACTTTTCAGATTGTCGATCAAGCATCATCATCATCAATTGCATTTGTCGATCAAGCATCATCATCATCATCATCAATTGCATGTGCCAATGCTGGGATCTCAAACATATGAAACACATGATAGCCAAAACTTCATTCGTAACACACATTGCTTGCCTTCACGCCCAAGCAGTGAGTGGAAGGAGTCATCTGAAGCAAAAGTAATGCTCATGTCCATGGTGTGGGTAATAGAACAATCATGTGGGTAATAGAAGGTTAGCTATGCTAACCTTCTCACTACCCACCTGCGCAGTGTGAAGGTTAAAACATGTGAAACTCAAGCTCGACCTAAACAGGTTGACCTGCCCAGAATGACAAAAACTACCACGACATAATCGACAATTTATTAAAATCATATGCAACATTATCATTATTGCGCATATACCAATCAATGGCAGGTTTTCGGACCATTGCAGCACTAGGACATGGTAGCTCTGGGGAAAATGTTGTGATTGCCTGTACCTCATCAATGGCAGCCCTGATTGATTCTAGGGCAACAGCAAAGCGGGCTGTCTTGTGGAGCTCGTGCAAGAAAAGATACCATGGTTTTGGCAACCATGTCATGGATTCTCCATGGTGTAAGATGGTCCCTCTGAAGGCCGGCGGGCCTACTTCCTACTTCTCTCCATAGTTCTTCTCATGATATCTTCTTCACCACCATGGCCTTTTGCTCTGCTTCTGAACACAGCCCCTATGATCTTCTCACTCTGTTCTTTCTCTTGTATCAAGCTTACAAGCTCATTCCAGCATTGCGCCTAATAGTACTGTGCTACCAAATCCATGGCTAGTCTTGACTCTTCTTCTCTTTCCTTACGTATGGCCATTAAATTGCTCTAAGGCGGCGCAGATGCCTTGCCATAGCTGCAGCAGAACCATATTAAAACTGATATATATTCCTGCAGACAATATCTACATGGCTGTCCTCAGATTGCACACGCCCATTTTTTCTTCACACACAGACACACAATGAGTACGGGTCTGCATGACTCATGGCAGCGAACAGCAAGCATAAGCATGTGATGAAAGGCAGCGCCGACAGGCGGCGGCGCCATCAGCGCAGTGGTAAGAATTGTTGGCTCTTAAGCTAGAGGTACTGGATTCGATTCCTACGTCTGACACCGTCTGTGTGCTCTGCAGGTTTTAATAATTTTAACATATGCTATGTTACGCAGGCTTTACATTTTCATTCATTTGCAATTGTGGAGAGCGTACACGTTTAGAACGCTACGCAGTTTTA
Source organism: Cibotium barometz (assembly GCF_041138505.1). Classification (NCBI taxonomy): domain Eukaryota; kingdom Viridiplantae; phylum Streptophyta; class Polypodiopsida; order Cyatheales; family Cibotiaceae; genus Cibotium; species Cibotium barometz. Next base: position 51,370,294 of record NC_141060.1, read on the forward strand.
TATATTATTTATAAAGCTACGCATCTCACAATATGTCCGCATTATAATCTCCTCAACCCTAAACCCGTCACCTTGGGTGTTCCGACATCTACTCCAACTATCAATCCAATCAGACCATGCCAGAAGAATACATCCATACTATGCAAGAAGAATACATGCTTTTACCCCATCTCAAGGGAAAAATATATATATTCCAATAGACTACACATGCAAACTAATTGGTATATTGATAGATTTAATGAAAGTCCAAAGATAATTATATTTTAAATAATGAAAAAGAGAAAGAATCCAAAATTAAAGAGACACTTACTTGATTAGAAGCATTTCTTCGAGTTAATAAGATGATAAGAGGATTGCCCATGATCACGAAAACCTTAATTCCACATACTACGGAGCATGAGAGTTTTGATGCTATAGAGCTTGCATTCTTGTAAATAAAGGGCCTAGAAGACTTTTTCTTTATGATTTGAAAAGTAATTAAGGTATAAATTAAGATTTACATGCACATGGTTGTGTGTCAATTTTAATTTGAGCTTGGACGCTTAGTGTTTGAGAGAAAATAAGAACAAAGGGTTGTACTATAGATTAAGTTTTACATGCACATACTCATGAAACTTAACTTCGGCTTGGAGGTTAGATAGACATTAGTATTGCATTGAAGCAATTATGTTCCATATATATAAAATAGATAGCTAGAGTAGAATGGGGTTAGAGATAAGATTAGACAGCTAGGTTATAATGGGGTTAGATAGACATTACTATTGCATTAAAACAATTAAATGGCACATAAATTAGATAGCTAGATTAAAATGGGGATAGATAGAGGCCCATCATTTATACCTGAACAAATTTGTGACACTAGCATTGCTCTAACCATATATTGATTGGAGGTTAAGGAAAGAAAGGCACACATTTAGCTTTGAAACTAGAGTGAACCACGATGCATAGGAAACTTCCTGTAATGCATAACTAGAGTAGAATGGGGTTAGAGATAAGATTAGATAGCTAGATTATAATGGGGTTAGATAGACATTACTATTGCATTAAAACAATTAAATGGCACATAAATTAGATAGCTAGATTAAAATGGGGATAGATAGAGGCCCGTCATTTATACCTGAACAAATTTGTGACACTAGCATCGCTCTAACCATATATTGATTGGAGGTTGAGGATAGAATGGCACACATTTAGCTTTGAAACTAGAGTGAATCACGATGCATAGGAAACTTCCTGTAATGGAAGTTGGGACAAACAATGTACGGGGTCCTTCATTGAGTCACATAGAGACACCATCAATAAGCCTTAATTGATCTCAAATATGTGGTGATGCCTGACTACACGATGGAACAAGATTGGACTCTGCTCATATTGTTCCTCAAGGTTACACACGAATCTAAGAATCTACTAGCACGAGCTTCACAATCCTAAACCCTAGAGAGGTATCCACTCAAGATGTTGTTAACACAATCCTAGAGTATTAGGTACTTCACATTTCATAAAGGCACCGCCTATTGACTCCCTATGACTAACCAAACAACATTGCTCGTTAGTTTTATGCTGTTGGTCATAGCCATGGCAACCACGGTTGTAGTAGTCGTTCTTACAACAATGGCTCGAAGCCTAGTTTACATATCCATATCGTCTTTCTAGGGCTACAAACATAGGAACCTTCACCCAAAATATGCGCCCTCTACTTTGCCATTGTAACCTAGAGCAACGGGGGCATCCTTACAAATGACTAGACCAGGGGTGCCCTTGGCTCATATGTCATTGTAGTACCTATGGGAATTTTTGTATGACCCCCTACCTACTAGACTCAATTTACTCCTCTAGGACTCATGCCATTATGCTCACAAGTATTGTCCTTTGTACCATATACTACCCCTTATGTACCAATGCTTCCAGCAGCAAACATCCCTCCCAATTCATCCAGTAGTCTTTACATAAGCATTTGGGAGAGCAGTGAATGAAAGTATAAGGCTAGTCATGAGAGAAAACAAAAAAAAGTAGCTCTAGGAAGGCTACATAAATCATGAAGCTCACGCATAAGTTTAATGGAGAGGGCGATCCTAAAAGACATCTGGAGATCTTTGATAAAGTTTGTGAGGCCTTAGGTTAGAGGGATGATCTTTTGCAAAGACCAATGCCTTTAGCCTTACATTAGATGGCAAGGCTGGTGATTGGTATGGGACCCTCAGAGTTAATTTTTAGGTATTAGGACTAATTTTATGCTTTCTTAAGGAGACAAGGTCAATCAAAAGAGCTACATGGAGCCTATAATTTGAGCTTTATAGCCCATCACTCCCCTAGAAAAATAGGGTCTAATGTTGTCATTCTCTCTCCTCTTCTCTTTCTAGCAAATGGGGGGCCCAAAATGGATTTTTCTTCCCATTTAGCAAGTTTTATACTTTGAAACTAACCCCAGACCCATATATATGTAAAACATTCAATTTTAAACATTGATTTCCCCCTAAAACCCACTCTGTCTCATCATTGAATGCCTCCACCTTTTTCTCCTTCATTTAATGCCTCCACTTCCCCACCAAATCAGACATCTCTTGTCACTTTCCATATCATCAATCTCGCAATCTACTCTTAACTCTCCCTTTCTCTCTCTCTACTATGAGCTAATGGCATGCAAACACACTCTCTCCTCTCCCTCTCCCTCTCTCTCTCTCTCTCTCTCTCTCTCTCTCTCCTATGACTGCATCCTCCCTCTCTCTCATATCCACTCCTTGTGGAAAGTTATGGCATGCACTCACTCCCTGTAATCTCAACTCATAACTTTCCACTCCTTGTGGAAAGTTATGGCATGCACTCACTCCCTGTAATCTCAACTCCTATTCCTCTCTCTCTCTCTCTCTCTCTCTCTACTGTGATCTTAGGGCCTCCCTCTTCTTTTCCACTATCAACTCCTTCTAAGCATGGCATTGCATGAAATCACTACATGGGATTGACGCAAGGTGGATTTCCATGTGCGGGTGTTGGAAGAGTATGCACATTTGGGCAAGGTTCATCTCACAGAACATGGGAGGAATGTACGTAGACAAGGGGGTCACACTTATGTGGATCTATGGGTTGTTGGGCATCTATACCCTCTCTACAATCAAGGAATGTGAAGCCTGTAATAGTAGATTCTTAGAATCTCGTGTAACCTGATTAAGAAAATACATAAGGTATTAACAACACAAATCTATCTTGGAACCTAATTGATTTGCGTCTATTGCACATACAGATCATCATGTGTATAATTAGATACCATCCACCTTAGGTCATTTTAATCATGTGCAATTAGTAGGTGATTAGTGTGAGATTAGCATCATTGCCATGGAGAGCTTGGGTCTTCCAAAATCTCAACATGGTATCAGAGCCTCCCCATAGCTCTCCTACCTATCTTCCCTCTTCTCATTAGTCTTCCCACAACTCAATTAGCACTAATCATATCACTAATCACATCTTATCCATTTCTCCCACTTGTGGCCCAAATTTGACATGCTCTATTCTCTCAATCCTTTGCACCATTGCCTAAACCCTCTTAGCCACACATTTCTTAACCTATTGCTAACCTACACATCCAAGGGTTTGGCCAATTTATCCTCTACCTCCTGATTTTCGTGTTGCAAAAACCGATGGGCTGCTATCCACATTTTTTAATTCATTCTTTCTCTCTACTCACAATTGGGCTAATTCCTCTTAGGTTAAATTTAGCAATGTTGGAGCAAACAAAAAAAACCAAATGCCAATAAGAAGGCAACAGTTGTTGCAAACTACTGAAAATTGGACTTTAGTAAAGTGCACCCCAATAGCATCTGAGAGATGATTTTGGAAATCCCAACTGTGAAAGTGTGGATCCATGAGACCACATACATGCTTATGCGGAAGGGTCTTTGGGAGATCATTGACAGTGAAGAAGAATCAACCTCTACATCAACAAATCCTCAAAACAATCACAAGGCATTGGGTATAATCACTCAAAATCTTGGTGATGAAGTGATTCATCACATTATAGGCATCAAAGAACCAAAGGCGGCATGGAAGGAGCTGAACAAGATCTTCGGCACCAAATCAAAGCACTCCAAAATCAACTTGCTCATGCAATTTTACAAAGCAAACAATAAAAGCATGGCCTCACACCAGCAAATTCAAGGCGGTAACACAACAACTCCATGCAATTAAGAAGAAAATTGATGAAGATGAAGCTATCATTGTATTGCTTAATAGTGTGGATAAAGAGCCATATGACACCATTGTTTGAACACTTCAAAATGTGGATAAATCTCTATCATAAGTAGAGTCTTCTTTGTTAGAGTATGAAACAAAACACAAGCCACTCACTTCACACTCAGAGGAGAGACTGTACTCTTCACCACGAGGAAGATTCAAGAACAACAAAGCCACTACCTCAGGCACAAAGTTACCAAGGTGTTTTCATTGTGGAAAACTTGGTCATGTTATCAATGAGTGTCATAACAGGGACAAGCCTAAACTTGTATGTAATCATTGTGGTAAAATTGGCCACCTAGAAGAAAAGTGCTATGGGGAAAAGAATCCAGCCAACTTCACCGAAGCCATAGATGCTTCAGAAACACTCTTTTAAAGAAAAAGGAAAACATGTTTGCTTCACCCCTTCTCTCTACAAAAAGTGCTTAACACTAGTTTGGTACCAAAAAAGGACACTTAAGTGTCCTTTTTCGGACGATGTAAATAAAATGCTACTTGCGCTAGGAAAGACATATTCAAAATCCCTCTTGAGGAGTTTGAATATGTAACCTGGTGTGTCTTTTAAAAATGTAACCTTGCAATTTGGATGCTGGCACGATAAGGAATTACACCCATAAATAGGACTTGTAACTTGCGCTAGGAAAGACATATTCAAAATCCCTCTTGAGGAGTTTGAATATGTAACCTAGTGTGTCTTTAAAAAATGTAACCTTGAAATTTGGATGCTGGCACGATAAGGAATTACACCCATAAATAGGACTTGCATGAGACTACAACTCAGGTTTGAGAAAACCGCCTTATAAGCTTAGAGAAAAAAATCACTAAGCCCCGTGAAAAATTCCAAGTAATTATTTCATATTTGTGTCAAAGATTTTGCCAAGTTTCACATGAAATAAAATTCAATTGAGAGTGTCTAAAATAGTAGGAGTTTTAGCTTACTTTTGCCTTTGGTGTGAACGCACCCTTAAGGTAAAAATGGTTTTTTGAGGTGTTTCATGCATGTAAAAATGACCCTAGTTAGTTCGGGAGAAAGACCAAAAGCATCTCTAAACTTTTAGAAAATTTTGATTTTTTTTAAAAAAAGTTTTTTTTGCTACGGTCATACGCTTATAAGTGAATAGCCATGGCTTTAGTGTGGAACGGCTGTTTGAGTTTTATTTATTTTTGGGTACATCTGTATGCTCACAAGCGAACACCCATGGATTTAGTGTGGAATGGTTGTTTGATTTTATTTTTTTTTGGTATATAGCCGTATGCTCACAAGCAAACACCAATGGCTTTAATTTGGAATGGTTGCGGGCGGCAAGTGTGAAACGACCATTCAAATCTTTTTATTAAAAGTTTTTTTTTGGGTAGGTCATACGCTCACAAGCAAACGCCCATGGCTTTAGTGTGGAATGGTCGGTAAGTGGGGAACAGTTCTTTGAATTTTGAAAAAAAGAAATTTCAAAAAATAGTTTTTTTTGGGTACGACCGTATGCTCACAGCAACCACCCCTAGATTTAGTGTGGAATGACCATTCAATTTTTTTTCTATTTTTTTTAAAGTTATTTTTTGAGTATGGCCATGTGCTTACAAGTGAACGCCTGTGGCTTTAGGATGGAACAACCATGGCAAATGTGAAAGAGCGGTGGCAAGTTGGAATTTGAATTTGAATTTCAAATTGGAGGGAAGTGAGTGGGAGACAACTAAGACCCTCTCATTAATGCTAGGTAGGTGGGAAAGGGCTAAAGTTAGAGACTACCTCTAAATTAGTGGATTTCAACTAATTTAGAGGTACTTTAGCTTACCGAAAGATTAGTTTTCTTAATCCAAATGTTAATCACTCCTTAACCCTCTTCTTTGCCCTCAAATTAGTTTAAGCATGGGGATTTGATAGGTGGATTAGAAAAATTTATGCTAATCCAAAGGTGTGATTATCTTAAAAAAATTAACTAATTAGGTCACTAATTAATCCACTCAAAAGAGAAAAAAAACTTGACAAAAGAGACCAAATTAGTACCAATTCTTACTAATTAAGGCATAATTGGACTGAACAAAGCATAGACTTGAGTCAAGGCAAGTGTTTAGAACACTAATGGCACTCCAATTAGTTTAATTACAAGCAATTAGGCTCACTTTTTTAGTTTTTTGCTCTCTTTAAGTTCACTTATCATACTAACCAGTACGTTAGTGACAAGTTTATGGTTTTTTTTTGTTTTTTTGTTTGACTAGTGTTCTATCTATAGTAATGCTAGCCTACCTATTCAAAGGAATTAAGCAAAAAAAAAGAGCTAAAAATTAATAAAAAGAGTCCAGGTTTAAACAAAACTCCTCTTGATTAGGCTCTTTAATCACCCAAATCACAAGTTTATTTACTCAAACAAGTGATAATCCTACTTTAAACACAAAGCTATACCTGAATCTTAACCAAAACATTAAAATAACCAAACAAAACATCAAAATACAAAAAAAAAAACTATATTCGAAAGAGCCTACCTAGCATCGGGCTATGGGGGCTCCGTTGGATTCGAATCAAAGATGGCGTACACAAGTAGCGGATGACACTTCCCAGAGGAAGTGCCAAAAATGTTAAGGAAACCCTACACTAATTGTGTCATGGGAAGTTGCCTATTCGCCGAGCTTGAGCATGGCTCACGAGCTCCATTGTAGCCGCTTGTCACCGCCATTCTCCCATACTCGTTGTCACACCAAGGTGGTTACTCTACTCTAACGGGTGATGCAAGATTTCTCACAAAAATCACGTGGGATCTCCGTAGAAGTGGATTGCGTTGGTCACCCTAATCACTCAAGAGAGAGACAGAGAGATATGAAGCAAGAGGGAACAAGTGATTAGCACTAATCACTTCCAAACCCTAACCGTGCACACCACACATGCTAGATTAGAGTTACAAGAGAGAGGGAGAGAGAGAACGCTCCACTTCTATTGCACAAATGGGAGAATGAGTTACAAACAAGAGAAATCGACTTTTATAGTTCCAAGCCTTTTCCCACTAGGCTGCCTAGGAGTAAGTGACCCAAGGCACCCAAAACATAGTTACAAGGCTTTTCTCTATGATTTGGTCAACTTACCAAGATCCTCTTGTCTACTCTTTGACGCTCAATACTTGGGAGCATTCTTAGGGTGTTTCCCTCATCAAATGATGGGATTTACAATATAGCAGAGGCGTCCATTACATAAGTGTGCAGACATAGCTATCATAGAAATATGTTAACCAATATGTGGTTAAGAGAGGTGTTTTAGGAGAGAGTCTCAATTTCTAGATCGCCAGTCAATAGCAGTGCTACTAATTTTGCTAATGGGCAGCAGACTTTTTCTACTCCCGTCATGTCGTTGTGTGGCAGTGAAGTCTTGGGTAATTTTTTGTCAACAGTTCTAAATGGTGTTGTGTGTTTTGTATGAACCCTAAGTTTTGGCTAGGTTGAAGATCTCTGACAGTGATCATCAAGGGGTTAAAGTTGGTTCCAAGACATGGTTGAGAAAAAAAATTTATTGTGTGTGTGATCGATGTACATAGTCACGTATTGTTTCCTTGGGTTTTTGTTCCAATTAGAACATTTGGATGACGGGGCTCCATTTGGGCCCATAGGGTGCAAATCCGAGAATGAAGGACTCCCTTACTTAGGGTGCAAATCCGAGAATGAAGGACTCCCTTACTACGTTGAAAGCAATTTTGTGCCGAGGGTCCAAGGATTGGAACCATTGCATAGCCTTGCCTTCAAGGCTGAGTACAAGGAGATGGACTTTTGTTGCATCCTCATATATTTCAAATGCTTGACAAATTTGGTTTAAGACCTCGATATGGAATATGGGGTCTCCAATTCCATGGAATTTTGGTAGAAGTTGAAAATTTTCACCCACATAGGTTTTGTATATGACGTTTATGGATGCAAGTGTTGTGACACTCCCCTTCCTAGAGCTTGTGCTAAGGTTGGAATGTCAAGTTGTGGCATAAGGGGAGGTTGTGCAAGGGTGGGGGGTGGGAATAGATTCATGTGGTAGATAGAGAAGAGGGTACATGAGTGTGTTGGAGACATCTGTCCTTGTAAGGGTGCATGTATGGAGGGGGACCACTAGACGAGGGCTCTTCAAAAATCGTTTTGCCCTCATGGCCAAACGTGTGTGTGGCATTGCAACCACATGTGAATGTGCAATGGGGACCGAGGTGCCGATGAATGGAATGGGAGCATTGGGGGCATGCAATCATGACCTAAAGGTATCCACCGTGTGCGGAGAAGCTTAGAAAAGCTTCAATGTGATGCGTGCGCCAGCCTGAAATAGGAGTTTTAGCTCACTTTTACCTTGTGTGTGAACGTACACTTAAAGTAAAAATTGGTCTTTTGGGGTGTTTCATGAATGTAAAAATGACCCTAGTGAGTTCAGGAGATGGACCAAAAGCACCTCTAAACTTTTAGAAAATTTTGATGTTTTTGTGATTTTTTTTTTGGTACGGTCATACGCTCACAAACGAACACCCATGGCTTTAGTGTGGAACGACTGTTTGAATTCTTTTTTTTGGGTGGAATGGTTGTTCGACTTTTTTTTTGGTAGAGCCATATGCTCACAAGCAAACGCCCATGGCTTTAATTTGGAACACCTGCGGCAAGTGTGAAATGACCATTCGAATCTTTTTATTAAAAGTTTTTTTTTCTGGGTAGGTCATACGCTCACAAGCGAACGCCCGTGGCTTTATTGTGGAATGGCCGCAAGCGTGGATCAGTTTTTCAAATTTTTTGGATATTTTATTTTTGGTACGACAGTATGCTCACAGCGAACACCCCTGGTTTTAGTGTGGAACGCCTATTCAAATTTTTTTTTTTTGAATTTTTTTTATTTTTTAGTACGGCCATATGCTTGAACCCTTGTGGCTTTAGGATGGAGCAGCCATGGCAAATGTGAAACAGTCGTGGCAAGTTGAAATTTGAATTTGAATTTCAAATTAGAGGGAAGTGAGTGGGAGACAACTAAGACCCTCTCATTAATGCTAGGTAGGTGGGAAAGGACTAAAGTTAGAGACTACCTCTAAATTAGTGGATTTTAACTAATTTAGACGTACTCTAGATTAATGAAAGATTAGTTTTTTTAATCCCAATGTTAATCACTCCTTAACAAGGCTCTTCTTTGCCCTCAATTACTCCTAATTGTTGGTGAGGAGTTTAAGCATGGGGATTTGATAGGTGGATTAGTAAAATTTATGCTAATCCAAAGGTGTGATTATCCAAAAATAATTTAACTAATTAGGTCACTAATTAATCCACTCAGAATTAAAAAAATTAGGTCACTAATTAATCCACTCATAATTAAAAAAAATTAGACAAAAGAGACCAAATTAGTGCCAATTCTTGCTAATTAGGGCCTAATGAACAAAGCATAAATTTGAGTCAAGGTAAGTGTTTAGAAACTAATGCCACTCCAATTAGTCTAATTACAAGCAATTAGGCTAACTTTTTTAGTTTTTTGCTCTCTTTAAGTTCACTTATCATACTAACCAGTACGTTAGTGATAATTAGTGAAAATTAAGGGATAGTTTGTGGTTTTTTTGTAGTTTTTTTGTTTGATTAGTGTTCTATCTAGTAATGCTAGCCTACCTATGCAAAGGAATTAAGCAAATAATAAATAAAATTAAGCTAAAAATTAACACAAAGAATCTAGGTTTAAGCAAAACCCCTCTTGATTAGGCTCTCTAATCACCCAAATCACAAGTTTCTTTACTGAAACAAGTGATAATCCTACTCTAAACACAAAGCTATAAATAAATCTTAACAAAAATATTCAAACAACCAAACAAAACATTAAAATGTTTAAAAAAAATAAAAACTATATGCGAAAGAGCGGACTATGGGGGCTCCGTTGGATTCGAATCAAAGATGGTGTAGACAAGTAGCGGATGGCGCTTCCTAGAAGCGGTGCCAACAATGTTAACCGTGTCGTGGGAAGTTTCCTATCCGCCGAGCATGGCTCACGAGCTCCACGGTAGCCGCTTGTCACCACCGTTCTCCCTACTCGTTTTGTCACACCAAGGTAGTTACTCTAATCCAACTGGTGATGCAAGATTTCTCACAAAGATCAGTGGGATCTCCACAGAAGTGGATTGCATTTGTCAGCCTAATCACTCAAGAGAGAGACAGAGAGATAGGAAGCAAGAGGGAACAAGTGATTAGCACTAATCACTCCCAAACCCTAACCTATAAGCACACCACGTATGCTAGATTAGAGTTCCAAGAGAGAGGGAGAGAGAGAACGCTCCACTTCTATTGCACAAATGGGAGAATGAGTTACAAACAAGAGAAATTGGCTTTTATAGTTCAGGGCCTTTTCCCACTAGGCCACCCGGGAGTAAGTGACCCAAGCACCCAAAACATAGTTACAAGGCTTTTCTCTTTGGTTTGGCAAACCGACCAAGATCCTCTTGTCTATTCTTTGAAGTTCAATACTTCAGAGCGTGTTTAGGGCATTTCCCTCATCAAATGATGGGATTTACAATATAGCACGGGCGTCCATTACTACATAAGTGTACGAACATAGCTGTCATAGGAATGTGTTAACGAATAGGTGGTTAACAGCAGCGGCATTTTAGGAGAGAGTCTGAGTTTCTATATTGCCACTAATGAGCACTGCTAATTTCACTAATGGGCAATGGATTTTTTCTACTATCGTCGTCGTTGTTGTGGCAATGAAGTCTTGGGTAGTTTTTTATCACAACAGTTCTAGATGGTGTTGTGTGTTTTGTATGAACCCTAAATAAGTTTTGGCTAGGTTTAATATCTCTGACAGTAATCATCAAGGGCTGAAAGTTGGTTCCAAGACATGGTTCAGAAAAACAATTCATTGTGCATGTGATCGAAGCAAGGGCCAATATATACAATAACATCGTATAACAATTGAGCATATCCGGACATATGGGCTTCATGAGGCATTGGCACGACCGAGTGCAGATGATAACATGGAGAAGAAACATAGGAGAGTGCTAGGTTACATGCCACACCATTCAGTGACATCGGGTAGAGTGAGGAAGGTGGAAAGGCTTCATATGGAAAGCATAGCTGAGACTCATCTTCGCCAACCAATGAATGATGTGCCTCCACCATTGGTACATGGGGAGGAAGAGAATATCATCATGGAAGACATAGTGAATGACTTCTTTGGACGAGAGGTCATAGATGATAGTGAGCAAACTCCAATGTTACAAGAGGACGAAACCTTGAGTAGAGGGGCAAGCACCTCTTTGTATATGAGGGATGTTCATACTGCACACTATGAGAAAACTTGGAGCTATTAAATTTGCAAACAACTTATGCATGGAGTGATGCAAGTGTCACCAGTCTTCTTTGGTACAACCGCCTCATTCTATTCTCTCAAATATAAAATGTTTCATGTTCTATATACTCTCTGCTAATAATTTGACGTATGATTTCTTATGTTATGTTATGTAGTATTCTTCTCAAGAATATTCTGCCCCCTCAAAATCTATTGCCAAACTCATGAGATGGATGTCTTAAAATTCTCTCTATGCTAGGTATGGATTACATAAAAATACACGCATGTCCCAATTATTGCATGCTATTTAGAGGGGTTAATAACGATGCAACACAATGTCTACAATGTAGGGAGATCCACTATAGGGATAATTTGCAAGGAGATAAAGTTCCCCGAAAGGTTTTGAGACACTTCCTTATCATTCCTTGCATCCAACACGTTTAAATGTAAGGGGATTGCAGAATGCATGACATGGCATGTTACTCATCGCTCAACCGATGGCATAATGATCGTATAGCTGATTCACCGACATGCCAACATGTGGAGAATCAATGGCCAGAGTTTAAAGATAAGTCCCGTCACTTATGCCTTGGCTTGGGCATGGATGGTGTTAACCCATTTGGCTTCATGTCCACCTCATGGTCTACTTGGCCTATTATATTGGTGTATTAAAACCTCCTTCCTTGGGTGGCAATCAAGAAATGTCATATTACGCTTGCTATCCTTCTACCAGGCAAGTATAAGGTGGCAAACATGGATCTGTACCTCGAGCCTTTGATTGAGTACATTGAGACACTATGGCGAGGTATCAAAGTACATGTCCTTTCAAGGCCAATAAATAGGCGTGAGGGAGAGTTGAAAGGACTTTTGCTTTTGACGATGCGTTTATATCTCTACCTCTCAATCATCTCAATTTTAAAATAGTTTTGGCAACCTTTTGACATCATACATGTTAGATTTGTGGACCATCACTTGTTTCAAAAAGACCCTCTACACTTAAGAAGGTGGTGTATGACAAACATCATCAATTTCTCCCTCCTTCACATCCCTAGTATGTTCCGCATGAGGGGTCTCACCACTTGTGATGAGAGGTACACATTGGTTTGAGGCATGGAAAAGAACCCCTAATCCACCACACCCGATGGGATGTCTAGAGACTCAGTCTTCTTTTGACTTCCATATTGGTGTGACATGAAGATCAATAATCTCTTAGATCCCATGCATATCTTCAAGAATGTAGACAAATATTTGGGACCATTTAACTGGTAAAAGAATACAAAGGGTACAAAACATTGGCTGCCTTCAAAGTGCATGTTGACCAATTGAAGGTAAGAGTGACAACATGGTCCTACCAAAGGCACCATGGGTATTAACCAAGAAGGAGCACAATAAGGTGAAAAGTGTGATTGCCTCTTTTCGTAAACCAACGAGAGTAATGCATTCATTGAAGGGTGCCTTCACAAATACCAAAAAGGAAGGAGAGGTACAATTATATGGCCTCAAGACACATGATTGGCACAAGATATTATAGGTATATAAATATTCGATTATTCTTTTTCTTTTTATGGTGCATAATTTGTAGGCTCATATACTAACTTCCATGTTTTTTCTATGCATAGTTTATTCTTCCAAATGCTATAGTTGGGTGTGGAGACAAGAAGGTGAGGGACGATTTATTTACAAAATGGGAAGATTCGTGAGGTATGAATCTTCTCTTCAATTCACTAGCTAAGTTATCTTGAAGAATTGGTATCCTCATGCGCTCACAAATTATGTATTGGTAAATAGTACACCATGATGTCTATGTATGTAGGTACATATCCTTAAAGTAGGTAGATCCTACATCCATTGAGATGGCTCGTCTCATGTATATACCTTGTTTAATGCACTATACTAAATGTCATGCTTTTTTCTAATGTTAGTACAAACTATATAATGCAATATGGTCATAGGGAGAGCACTTTTGCCAGTGATGATCGTTCACACATAATGCACATTTTGTGCAACACTGTTTTCGTCTCCATGATGATGTTTTATGAGATTGTGGGTCATACCTGGCGAGCGATGGGTTTGGTCGGATGGTTGTGGCGCCCAGTTCAAGTCATCACGACAATTCTATTGGCTCTACAGGTAGTACTTATAGTTCTCTTATATTCGCAACAATTAAACTAAATTCACTAGAACATCTTAAAGAAAACAATAACTAAGACTTTGTTTTATCGATTTATAGGTGGCATGTGTAGTCTAGTATCCCAGTGATTTGGTCATTCTTTGAGACTGGTCACGGGAAGGGAGAGCATGATGGTGCGGGCGCGTGTGTGAAACATGCCCTAAGGCATCATCAGCTGCGGCGCGGCAGGATGCTGAGCGGTTTAGAGATGCGGGCCAGGTAGTCGAGTGGTGCTCCCAACATTTGTGTGGGAGTGCAGCATCATCATATCCCAAACGTGATGCTTGGATTGTCAGGAGATTTTTTTGGCATGTGGATGGTGGCATGATTGATCGTAGAGCCTCCCATGATTGTGACACAGTACCTGGCACCTTGGACTTACATTCCATCAGGAGCACTCCATCAGGAGCACGTGCATGGCGCCCCCCACAATTTACACAGTACCTGGCACCTTGGGCTTACATTCCATCAGGAGCATGTGCATGGCGCCCCCCACGATTTACACACAACGGTTTGCATGCTTCTGTGGAGCATGTATGGATGGGGATTGGTCACATTGCGCCTCGAGAGGATGGGCAGATGCATGGATACAGACATTCCTCTCCCCCGAGCATCCTTCACATTAGCGTTGTCTGATGAGCACACAGGTCTTGCGTTCATGGTCAGTTATGATGACCTGAGAGATTTGCTACAGGAGGGTGATGTAGTTGTTGTTATTACGGGTGAGGGAAATAGCGAGGGAGTAGACTACTATCTGATGAGTTGCACTAGGCCAAAGTGCATCCTTGACCAGGATACAGTGGATGATCATGGGTTTTGTTTTGACGCCCATAGCATGATTGTGGCAGGCCGGTTCTACCAGCAAATTCTTCACCGGGGGAGTCTTGAGTTCTAGCAATGGAAGTGGGAGTTAGAGGCATTTCAGTCGTCTCATCTAGTGGTTGCTACCAAGCTCACCCTTGATCGAGTACAGAGCCGAAAACACAGTTCTCACCCTCGTTTTCGGCTTCATGTGGATGACCATGAGAGCATTCTAGAGCAGTTGAGAGCTAGAGAGGATGCTGCTGAGAGTAGATCTCTATCTTGATAGTGACTAAACTCAAACTAGCTGGGTTAGCTCACTTACATTGTACTTAGATTTTTTGAGAGTGACTAATCTCATAATAGCTGGGGTAGCTCATTTTCAAAATACCTTGATCTTTTGAGTTAGTGGTTGAACCCATAGTGGCTGTGTTAGCTCACATTCTAAATGTACTTAGTTGATGTTTATATCATTATGAGTTTTCTCATTATTGAGGATCAATGCATTTTAGTTGATGTTGTTCATGGTTTTCTGATTTTTTAACACTTTGGCTATCATATCGTTTGTTTAAAATCACCATCACCATATTGTTTGTTGAAAATCACCAAACTTTGCAAGCACTGGGCGCTATATACTAACTCGAGCATGCTTTGATCACATGACCAAACTTTGCAAGCATGTGGGGGTGCCCTCCCCCCCCCACATGCTTAAAAATTTTGGTCCCCATTGAAGCATGTTTATGTACGATGGTATGGGGAAGGCCCGGATTCTCCATGGCCTCTAAAGCACCAAGAGACTTGAAAAATCCGCACTGGGCGCTAATTACTAACCCGAACATGCTCCAATCATGACCGAAGTTTGCAAGCATGTGGGAGGAGCCCACCCCCACATTCTTGCAAAGCTTGGTCCCCATCCGAGCATGTTTGGGTACAAAGGTATGGGGAAGGCCTGGATTTTCCATGGCCTCTTAAGCACCGAGACTTAAAAAATCCGCGCTGGCGCTAAGTACTAATCCAAACATGCTCCGATTGTGACCAAACTTTGCAAGCATGTGGGGGTGGTTTTCCCCTACATTCTTGCAAAGTTTGGTCCCCATCGGAGCATGTTTGGGTACGATGGTATGGGGAAGGCCCGGATTTTCCATGGCCTCTTAAGCACCAAGAGACTTAAAAAATCTGCACTGGGCGCTATAATTACCAATTCAAACATGCTCCGATTGTGACCAAACTTTGCAAGCACATGGGTGTGGGCTCCTCCCACATGCTTGCAATGTTTGGTTCCCATCGAAGCATGTTTGGGTACGATGGTATGGGGAAGGCCCGGATTTTCCATGGCCTCCTAAGCACCAAGAGACTTGAAAAATCTGCACTAGGCCCTAATTACTAACCCGAACATGCTCCGATCATGACCAAACTTTGCAATAATGTTGGAGGGGCCCACTCCCACATGCTTGCAAAGTTTGATCCCCATCGGCGGAGCATGTTTGTGTACGATAGTATGGGATGGCCCGGATTTTCCACGGCCTCTTAAGCACCAAGAGACTTGAAAAATCCGCACTGGGCACTAATTACCAATCCAAACATGCTCCAATTTTGACCAAACTTTGCAAGCATGTGGGACTATGCCACTCCCATATGCTTACAAAGTTCGGTTCCCATCGGAGCATGTTTGGGTAGTACGATGGTATAGGGAAGGCCCAGATTTTCAATGGCCTCTTAAGCACCAAAAGACTTGAAAAATCCACACTGGGCATTTATTATTAACCTGAACATGCTCCGATCATGACCATTTTTTGCAAGCATGTGGGAGGGGCCCACATCCACATGCTTGCAAAGTTTGGTCCCCATCGGAGCATGTTTAGGTACAATGGTATGAGGAAGGCCCGGATTTTCCATGGCCTCTTAAGCACCAAGAGACTTGAAAAATCCACATTAGGCATTAATTACAAAGCCAAACATACTCCGATTGTGATCAAACTTTGCAAGAATGTGGCGGTGGGCCCCTCCCATGTGCTTGCAAAGTTTGGTTTCCATCGGACCATGTTTGGGTACGATGGTATGGGGAAGGCCCAGATTTTCCATGGCCTCAAGAGCACCAAAAGACTTGAAAAATCCACACTGGTGGGCGATAATTACCAATTCAAACATGCTCCGGTTGTGACCAAACTTTGCAAGCATGTGGGAGTGTCCCACTTCCACATGCTTGCAAAGTTTGGTCCCCATCAGAGCATGTTTGGGTACAATGGTATGGGGAAGGGCCGGATTTTCCATGGCCTCTTAAGCACCAAGAGACTTGAAAAATCTGCATTGAGCACTAATTTTGAATCCAAACATGCTCCGATTGTGTTCACACTTTGCAAGAATGTGGGAGTGGGCCCCTCCCACATGCTCGCAAAGTTTGGTTTCCATCGAAGCATGTTTGGGTACGATGGTATGGGGAAGGCCCCGATTTTCCATGGCCTTGTAAGCACCACAAGAGACTTGAAAAATCTGCACTGGGCACAAATAACTAACTCGACCATGCTCCAATCATGACCAAAATTTGCAAGCATGTGGGAGGAGCCCACCCCCACATGCTTGCAAAGTTTGGTTCCCATCGGAGCATGTTTGGGTATGATGGTATGGGGAAGGCCCGGATTTTCTATGGCCTCCTAAGCACCAAGAGACTTGAGAAATCCACGCTGGGAGCTAATTACCAATCCAAACATGCTCCGATTCTAACCAAACTTTTCAAGCATGTGGGGGTGGACCCCTTCCACATGCTTGCAAAGTTTTCTTCCCATTGGAGCATGTTTGGGTACGATGATATGGGGAAGGCCCGGATTTTCCATGGCCTCTTAAGCACCAAGAGACTTGAAAACCCTGCACTGGGCGCTATTTACTAACCTGAACATGTTCCAATCATGACCAATTTTTGCAAGCATGTGGAAGGGGCCCATATCCACATGCTTGGAAAGTTTGGTCCCACCCATCAGAGCATGTTTGGGTACGAGGTATGGGGAAAGCCCGGATTTTCCATGGCCTCAAGAGCACCAAGGGACTTGAAAAATCCACATTGGGCACTCATTATTACAAATCAAAGCACGCTCCGATTGTGACCACACTTTACAAGCATGTGGGGGTGGGCCCCTCTCACATGCTTCCAAAGTTTGGGGTGGGCCCCTCCCAAATGCTTGCAAAGTTTGGTTCCCATCGAAGCATGTTTGGGTACGATGGTATGGGGCACGCCCGGATTTTCCATGGCCTCAAGAGCACCAAGAGACTTGAAAACTCCACACTGAGTGCTAATTACCAATTCAAACTTTGCAAGCATGTGGGAAGGGCCCACTCCCACATGCTTGCAAAGTTTGGTCCCCATCGGAGCATGTTTGGGTACGATGGTATGGGGAAGGCCAGGACTTTCCATGGCCGCGTAAGCACCAAGAGACTTGAAAAATCCGCATTGGGCACTAATTTTCAATCCAAACATTGTCCGATTGTGACCAAACTTTGCAAGCATCAGACCATGTTTGGGTACGACGGTATGGGGAAGGCCCTGATTTTCCATGGCCTCGTAAGCACCAAGATGTTGAGATATCGAGCTCGTCTAGTGAGGCGGTGGCCAGTGATGACCCGCCTGGGGGATAGGCCCCACACTTACATTACTGGCATGGTTGGTGAGATCATGGGAGATATGCGGCCAGTGGGATGAGAGGCTGTGTGACAGCCATTCTAGAGACTGGCATAGTTATAGCGCCAGCTCATTTAGTCGGGTTCACACTATAGAGAACCCGTGTATGTATTGGTTGAGTACTTTTCATATTGTGTGTACTCTTATCTTGTATATGGTGTGTTGAGTGTTGAGTGAAGAAGAAGAAGATTTCAGCCTCTCACCTTGTGTGTTCTCTATTAGGGTTTTGTGAGTGTGTGTGTGTGTGTGTACTTGCAAGAGCTCAAGCTCTCTTCCCCCCTGCATCTTTTCATGGTATCAGAGCCTGGTTCGTGCTAAGGGCTGAGCTGCAAGCAAGAGAACCACAGGAAGCGGTACGAGGGTAAGAGCTTCAACTACTCTTCCCTATTGTGTTGGTGACTACACCCTTGTCGGGAGCTCTACGGGAGGCACCGGCAAACGGTCTCTGATTGAGGAGCTTTCTTCGCGGGAGTAAAGCTATAGGGCAACTATACAATCCCGGGTGGTTCTAGACCTCCGTTTTTTAGAAAGCAGGCGATTTCGAGCACTGCGGGTAAGTCATCGATTCTCTGCAGAACTCTGTTTTAAGAACTGCAGGAAGACAGATTGACTGTGTAAACACTGTGGGTGCTGCAAAGAGGTCTACAGTTGCCATTGGGTGTATATATGCACATTGAAGTCACTGGTTGTGACATTTGAGAGTACTACATTACCGCTGCAGAAAATACAGCATTTGTGCAAGAAAAACCAGAGTGCAGTTTTTGGTAAAATTGTGTGTTTGGCAAGATGTCTAATGATGGCATAACACAGATTGTGGCTGAGAAGCTAGATAAGAATAACTTCCATGCTTGGAGGTCCAGGTTGACGAATTTCCTGATGGGAAAATGCTATTGGGACTACATAGAAGGTGAGCATGAAGAGGCACCGGAGATACCGGATATAAATCCGACTGCTGCAGATGTGAAAGAGTTTAAAGACTGGAACCAAGGAGCCAGGAAGGTTATGTATTGGCTCTCCATTAGTATACATGACACCATGATTGGGCACATTCAGGATGCCAAGTCCCCCAAGGAGGCGTGGGACACCTTGGTAAAGCTCTATAAAACAAATACCAAGGCACGTAAGATACAGTTGAAGAATGAACTTCATACTGTGGAAAAAAAGAGCATGTCTGTGAATGACTATGCGCTGAAGATAAAGGGTATTGTGGAATCCCTTGCATCTATTGGTGTGTCAGTAGATGATGATGATAAGGTGGAAGTCTGTCTACGTGGTCTCGGGCCACAATACAAGGTGTTCAAGAAATCCATTCAGACTCGAGAAAACATTCCCAACTTTACAGATTTGGTGTCTATGCTGATTATCGAAGAGAAGAGCTTGGGTAAAGACCAACAGTCTTCACAAAGCAAAAATAGTTTAGAGCAACAGGCCTTCTATACGAGTTTAGGAAGAGGACGAGGTAGAGGAGGCCGTGGACGCGGTCAAGGAGGTGGCCGAATAGGTAATCAGAATTATGGTCAGCAGCAGCAGCAACAATGTGTGTTTATTGGATATTCCCTTGAGCAAAAGGGATACAGGTGTTATAACCCTTCTACACGTGAGTTGAGGGTAAGCAGGGATGTTGTCTTTGATGAGATGAGCAGCTGGTATGCTGCTGAAAAAGAAGCTGTTGGGGCTGATGTGAGTGGAAGTGTGGTTGCACAGAATGCAGGTCAGCAATCACAGTCTTTGAGTGGACCAGGAGAGTCCTCATCTAGTGGGTATTTTGATAGACCATGGAGTGGCAGGTTGCGTCATAATACCAGTCCTACAAATGTGATTAGTACATCACATAAACGAAAAGAGAAAGTGGTTGAGCCCCTTGGTATGCCTGACATTTCTGCAGGGCATTCTCATGTTGATGGAGAGTCTAGTGGCTCAGATATGAGCCTTGATGAGGAGCTTGGGATCCCAGCTATGAGAACACCTGGTGTAAAGAAGGCTATGGAAGCCATGAATGAAAAGCTGCGAAGATCTGGTAGAGTGAAGAACCCTGTGCAGAGGTTTACTTATGATGGTTATGTGGCACATCACTATGCATATATGGCAAAGGTTGTGCAGGTTGTTGAGCCCACATGCATTGATGAGGCTGTTGGAAATGTGTGTTGGGAGAAAGCTATGGACGAGGAGATGGATGCACTATATGGAAATGAGACTTGGGATTTAGTGCAATTGCCTGAAGGCAAGAAAGCCATTGGATGCAAGTGGGTGTACAAAGTTAAACATAACAGTGAGACGGAAGCATAAACAAGTACAAGGCTAGATTGGTAGCCAAAGGATATGCGCAGACATATGGGATTGATTATGAGGAAACTTTCAGCCCAGTTGCCAAGATGGCAACGGTGAGAGTTGTGATAGCAGTGGCTACGTCAAAGCAATGGTCTTTACATCAGATGGATGTAAAGAATGCATTCTTGCATGGGGATTTGCAAGAAGAGGTGTATATGTTGCAGCCACCTGGTTATGAGGATGTGGGTCACCCCGAGCATGTTTGCAGGTTGAAGAAAGCCTTGTATGGCTTAAAGCAAGCACCAAGAGCATGGTCTGACAAGATTTCTGAATATCTTGTCACTATTGGCTTTCATGTAGCCAATGCAGATTTCTCGCTGTATGTGAGACATGGTGATAGAGGAGTTGTGCTTGTTGTCATCTATGTAGATGACTTGATCATTACGGGGGACCATGATGCAGAGATCTTTGATGTAAAGATCTTGCTAAGACAGAAGTTTGAGATGAAGGATCTAGGGGAGCTCAGATATTTCTTGGGCATTGAGGTGATTAGGTCACCACATGGTATTGGATTACTGCAAAGACAGTATGGCTTGGACATGTTGTCCAAGTATGGTATGACAGGCTATAAGCCTATTTTCGTGCCATTAGATCAGAATGGCAAGTTGAGTGCAGATTCAGGAGAGATCTTGGACAATCCTACTATGTACAGGCGCATAGTAGGAAGTTTAATCTACATGACGATCACCAGACTAGATTTGAGCTATGCTATTGGGTTGGTGAGTCAGTTTATGCAGGTTCCACGGAAACTGCATTTGGATGCAGTGAGACGCATACTGAGGTATGTGAAGTCTACTTTGCATTGTGGACTATTCTATGAGACTGGGACACAGATATGTGTACATGGGTACACAGATGCTGATTGGGCTGGTAGTATCTCAGACAGAAGATCTACCAGTGGCTTCATGTTTTCTTTGGGGAGTGCTGCTGTGACTTGGAGCAGCAAGAAGCAGCCTACGGTTTCTCTATCGAGTACAGAGGCCGAGCACAGAGGAGCTGCTATGGCAGCATGAGAGGTAGCTTGGTTGAGAAAGCTACTTGCAGATTTGGGTCTATCAGTGGATAGACAAGTTGTCATTTTCTGTGACAACATTAGCAGTATACAGTTGGCCAGGAACCCAGTCTTTCATGCTCGTACGAAGCACATAGATGTCCACTACCACTTCGTCAGAGAGAAGGTCTTGGCAGGAGATCTTGACCTTGTTTATGTTAGCACAGAGGATCAGGTAGCTGACATCTTCACCAAAGCATTGGGTACAGAGAAGCTCTGCAGATTCAGGGCTTCGCTTGGTGTACATGAGATGGAGTTGAGCTCGAGGGGGAGTGTTGAGATATCGAGCTCGTTTAGTGAGGCGGTGGCCACTGATGGGGGATAGGCCCCACACTTACACCACTGGCATGGTTGGTGAGATCATGGGAGATATGCGGCCAGTGGGATGACAGGCTGTGTGACAGCCATTCTAGAGACTGGCATAGTTATAGCGCCAGCTCATTTAGTCGGGTTCACACTATAGAGAACCCGTGTATGTATTGGTTGAGTACCTTTCATATTGTGTGTACTCTTATCTTATATATGGTGTGTTGAGTGTTGAGTGAAGAAGAAGAAGATTTCAGCCTCTCACCTTGTGTGTTCTCTATTAGGGTTTTGTGAGTGTGTGTGTGTGCTTGCAACAGCTCAAGCTCTCTTCCCCCCTGCATCTTTTCACAAGAGACTTGAAAAATCTGCACTGCGCGCAAATTACTAACCCGACCACCCGATCATGACCAAAATTTGCAAGCATGTGAGAGGGGCCCACCCCCACATGCTTGCAAAGTTTGGTCCCCATCGGAGCATGTTTGGGTACGATGGTATGGGGAAGGCCCGGATTTTCCATGGTCTCAAGAGCACCAAGAGACTTGAAAAATCCACACTCGTGGGAGGTAATTACCAATTCAAACATGCTCCGGTTGTGACTAAACTTTGCAAGCATCTGGGAGGGGCCCACTCCCACATGCTTGCAAAGTTTGGTCCCCATCGGAGCATGTTTGGGTACAATGGTATGGGGAAGGCCCGGATTTTCCATGGCCTCTTAAGCACCAAGAGACTTGAAAAATCTGCATTGAGCACTAATTTTCAATCCAAACATGCTCCGATTGTGACCACACTTTGCAAGCATGTGGGGGTGGGCCCCTCCCACATGCTTTCAAAGTTTGGTTCCCATCGAACCACGTTTGGGTACGATGGTATGTGGAAGGCCCCGATTTTCCATGGCATTGTAAGCACCAAGAGACTTGAAAAATCTGCACTGGGTGCGAATAAGTAACCCGGCCACGCTCCGATCATGACCAAACTTTGCAAGCATGTGGGAGGGACCCACCCCCACATGCTTGCAAAGTTTATTTCCCATCGAAGCACGTTTGGGTATGATGGTATGGGGAAGGCCCGGATTTTCCATGGCCTCCTAAGCACCAAGAGACTTGAGAAATCCACACTAGGGGCTAATTACCAATCCAAACATGCTCCGATTCTGACCAAACTTTGCAAGCATGTGGGGGTGGGCCCCTTCCACATGCTTGTAAAGTTTGCTTCCCATTGGAGCATGTTTGGGTACGATGATATGGAGAAGGCCCGGATTTTCCATGGCCTCTTAAGCACCAAGAGACTTGAAAACTCTGCACTGGGCGCTAACTACTAACCCGAACATGCTCCGATCATGACCAACTTTTGCAAGCATGTGGGAGGGGCTCACATCCAAATGTTTGGAAAGTTTGGTCCCACCTATCAGAGCATATTTGGGTACGATGGTATGGGGAAGGCCCGGATTTTCCATGGCCTCTTAAGCATCAAGAGACTTGAAAAATCCACATTGGGCACTCATTACAAATCGAAACATGCTCCGATTGTGACCAAACTTTACAAGCATCTGGGGGTGGGCCCCTCCCACATGCTTGCAAAGTTTGGGGTGGGCCCCTTCCACATGCTTGTAAAGTTTGGTTCCCATCGAAGCATGTTTGGGTACGATGGTATGGGGAAGGCCCGGATTTTCCATGGCCTCAAGAGCACCAAGAGACTTGAGAAATCCACACTGAGCGCTAATTACCAATTCAACAAACTTGCTCCGGTTGTGACCAAACTTTGCAAGCATGTGGGAAGGGCCAACTCCCACATGCTTGCAAAGTTTGGTCCCTATCGGAGCATGTTTGGGTACGATGGTATGGGGAAGGCCAGGACTTTCCATGGCCGCTTAAGCACCAAGAGACTTGAAAAATCCGCATTGGGCACTAATTTTCAATCCAAACATGCTCCGATTATGACCAAACTTTGCAAGCATCGGACCATGTTTGGGTACGATGGTATGGGGAAGGCTCTGATTTTCCATGGCCTCGTAAGCACCAAGAGACTTGAAAAATCCGCTTTGGGCGCAAGTAACTAACCCGACCACCCGATCATGACCAAACTTTGCAAGCATGTGAGAGGGGCCCACCCCCACATGCTTGCAAAGTTTGGTCCCCATCGGAGCATGTTTGGGTACGATCGTATGGGGAAGGCCCGGATTTTCCATGGTCTCAAGAGCACCAAGAGACTTGAAAAATCCACACTCATGGGCGGTAATTACCAATTCAGACATGCTCCGGTTGTGACCAAACTTTGCAAGCATGTGGGAGGGGCCCACTCCCACATGCTTGCAAAGTTTGGTCCCCATCGGAGCATGTTTGGGTACAATGGTATGGGGAAGGCCCGGATTTTCCATGGCCTCTTAAGCACCAAGAGACTTAAAAAATCTGCATTGAGCACTAATTTTCAATCCAAACATGCTCCGATTGTGACCACACTTTGCAAGCATGTGGGAGTGGGCCCCTCTCACATGCTTTCAAAGTTTGGTTTCCATCGAAGCATGTTTGGGTACGATGGTATGGGGAAGGCTCCCTGATTTTCCATGGCCTTGTAAGCACACCGAGACTTAAAAAATACTCACTGGGCCAGAATAAATAACCCGGCCACGCTCCGATCATGACCAAACTTTGCAAGCATGTGGGAGGGGCCCACCCCCACATGCTTGCAAAGTTTGTATTCCATCCAAGCATGTTTGGGTATGATGGTATGGGGAAGGCCCGGATTTTCCATGGCCTCCTAAGCACCAAGAGACTCGAGAAATCCACACTAGGGGCTAATTACCAATCCAAACATACTCGGATTCTGACCAAACTTTGCAAGCATGTGGGGGTGGGCCCCTTCCACATGCTTGCAAAGTCTGGTTCCCATTGGAGCATGTTTGGGTATGATGATATGGGGAACGCCCGGACTTTCCATGGCCTCTTAAGCACCAAGAGACTTGAAAACTCTGCACTGGGCGCTAATTACTAACCCGAACATGCTCCAATCATGACCAATCTTTGCAATCATGTGGGAGAGGCCCACATCCACATGTTTGGAAAGTTTGGTCCCACCCATCAGAGCATATTTGGGTACGATGGTATGGGGAAGGCCCGGATTTTCCATGGCCTCTTAAGCACCAAGAGACTTGAAAAATCCACATTGGGCACTCATTACAAATCGAAACATGCTCCGATTGTGACCAAACTTTACAAGCATGTGAGGGTGGGCCCCTCCCACATGCTTGCAAAGTTTGGGGTGGGCCCCTCCCACATGCTTGCAAAGTTTGGTTCCCATCAAAGCATGTTTGGGTACGATGGTATGGGGCCCGGATTTTCCATGGCCTCAAGAGCACCAAGAGACTTGAAAAATCCACACTGGGCACTAATTACCAATTCAAACTTGCTTTGGTTGTGACCAAACTTTGCAAGCATGTGGGAAGGGCCCACTCCCACATGCTTGCAAAGTTTGGTCCCCATCGGAGCATGTTTGGGTACGATGGTATAGGGAAGGCCAGGACTTTCCATGGCCGCTTAAGTACCAAGAGACTTGAAAAATCCGCATTGGGCACTAATTTTCAATCCAAACATGCTCTGATTGTGACCAAACTTTGCAAGCATCGGGACCATGTTTGGGTATGATGGTATGGTGAAGGCCCCGATTTTCCATGGCCTCGTAAGCACCAAGAGACTTGAAAAATCCGCACTAGGGGCAAATTACTAACGCGGCCACCTGATCATGACCAAACTTTGCAAGCATGTGGGAGGGGCCCATCCCCACGTGCTTGCAAAGTTTGTTCCCCATCGGAGCATGTTTGGGTACGATGGTATGGGGAAGGCCCAGATTTTCCATGGCCTCAAGAGCACCAAGAGACTTGAAAAATCCACACTCGTGGGCGGTAATTACCAAAGCAAACATGCTCTGGTTGTGACCAAACTTTGCAAGCATGTGCGAGGGGCCCACTCCCACATGCTTGCAAAGTTTGGTCCCAATCGGAGCATGTTTGGGTACAATGGTATGGGAAAGGCCCGGATTTTCCATAGCCTCTTAAGCACCAAGAGACTTGAAAAATCTGCATTGAGCACTAATTCTCAATCCAAACATGCTCCAATTGTGACCACACTTTGCAAGAATGTGGGGGTGGGCCCCTCCCACATGCTTTCAAAGTTTGGTTCCCATCAAAGCATGTTTGGGTACGATGGTATGGGGAAGGCCCCGATTTTCCATGGCCTTGTAAGCACCAAGAGACTTGAAAAATCCGCACTGGGCGTGAATAAGTACCCCGACCACGCTCCGATCATGACCAAACTTTGCAAGCATGTGGGAGGGGCCCACTCCCACATGCTTGCAAAGTTTGGTTCCCATCGAAGCATGTTTGGGTATGATGGTATGGTGAAGGCCCGGATTTTCCATGGCCTCCTAAGCACCAAGAGACTTGAGAAATCCACACTAGGGACTAATTATCAATCCAAACATGCTCCGATTCTGACCAAACTTTGCAAGCATGTGGGGGTGGGCCCCTTCCACATGCTTGCAAAGTTTGCTTCCCATTGGAGCATGTTTGGGTACGATGATATGGGGAAGGCCCGGATTTTCCATGGCCTCTTAAGCACCAAGAGACTTGAAAACTCTACACTAATTACTAACCCGAACCTCTTAAGCACCAAGAGACTTGAAAAATCCAGATTGGACACTCATTACGAATCGAAACATGCTCCGATTGTGACCAAACTTTACAAGCATGTGGGGGTGGGCCCCTCCCACATGCTTGCAAAGTTTGGGGTGGGCCCCTCCCAAATGCTTGCAAAGCTTGCTTCCCATCGAAGCATGTTTGGGTACGATGGTATGGGGAAGGCCCGGACTTTCCATGGCCTCAAGAGCACCAAGAGACTTGAAAAATCCACACTGGGCGCTAATTACCAATTTAAACTTGCTCCGGTTGTGACCAAACTTTGCAAGCATGTGGGAAGGGCCCACTCCCACATGCTTGCAAAGTTTGGTGCCCATCAGAGCATGTTTGGGTACGATGGTATGGGGAAGGCCAGGACTTTCCATGGCCGCTTAAGCACCAAGAAACTTGAAAACTCCACATTGGGCACTAGTTTTCAATCCAAACATGCTCCGATTGTGACCAAACTTTGCAAGCATCGGACCATGTTTGGGTACGATGGTATGGTAAGGGCCCCGGTTTTCCCAAGAGACTTAAAAAATCCACACTGGGCGCAAATTACTAACCCGACCACCCAATCATGACCAAACTTTGCAAGCATGTGGGAGGGGCCCACCCCCACATACTTGCAAAGTTTGGTCCCGATCGGAGCATGTTTGGGTACGATGGTATGGGGAAGGCCCGGATTTTCCATGGCCTCAAGAGCACCAAGAGACTTGAAAAATCCACACTCGTGGGCGGTGATTACCAATTCAAACATGCTCCGGTTGTGACCAAACTTTGCAAGCATGTGGGAGGGGCCCATTCCCACGCGCTTGCAAAGTTTGGTCTTCATCGGAGCATGTTGGGGTACAATGGTATGGGGAAGGCCCGGATTTTCTATGGCCTCTTAAGCACCACAAGAGACTTGAAAAGTCTGCATTGAGCACTAATTTTCAATCCAAACATACTTCGATTGTGACCACACGTTGCAAGCATGTGGGGGTGGGCCCCTCCCACATGCTTTCAAAGCTTGGTTCCCATCGAAGCATGTTTCGGTACGATGGTATGGGGAAGGCCCCGATTTTCCATGGCCTCGTAAGCACCAAGAGAGTTAAAAAATCCGCACTGGGCGCAAATTACTAACCCGACCACCGGATCATGACCAAAATTTGCAAGCATGTGAGAGGGGCCCACTCCCACATGCTTGCAAAGTTTGGTCCCCATCGGAGCATGTTTGGGTACGATGGTATGGGGAAGGCCTAGATTTTCCATGGCCTCAAGAGCACCAAGAGACTTGAAAAATCCACACTCGTGGGCGGTAATTACCAATTCAAACATGCTCTGGTTGTGACCAAACTTTGCAAGCATGTGGGAGGGGCCCACTCCCACATGCCTGCAAAGTTTGGTCCCCATCGGAGCATGTTGGGGTGCAATGGTATGGGGAAGGGCCGGATTTTCCATAGCCTCTTAAGCACCAAGAGACTTGAAAAATCTGCTATGAGCACTAATTTGCAATCCAAACATGCTTCGATTGTGACCACACGTTGCAAGCATGTGGAGGTGGGCCCCTCCCACATGCTTTCAAAGTTTGGTTCCCATCGAAGCATGTTTGGGTACGATGGTATGGGGAAGGCCCCGATTTTCCATGGCCTTGTAAGCACCAAGAGACTTGAAAAATCCACACTGGGCGCAAATAAGTAACCCGACCACGCTCCGATCATGACCAAACTTTGCAAGCATGTGGGAGGGACCCACCCCCACATGCTTGCAAAGTGTGGTTCCCATAGGAGCATGTTTGGGTACGATAGTATGGGGAAGGCCCGGATTTTCCATGGCCACCTAAGCACCAAGAGACATGACAAATCCACACTGGGCGCTAATTACCAATCCAAATATGCTCCGATTCTGACCAAACTTTGCAAGCATGTGGGGGTGGGCCTCTTCCACCTGCTTGCAAAGTTTGGTTCCCATCGGAGCATGTTTGGGTACGATGATATGGGGAAGGCTTAGATTTTTCATGGCCTCTTAAGCACCAAGAGACTTGAAAAATCTGCAGTGGATGCTCATAAAGAAGACCAGAATGTGCAGTGGTCTTTACATATCGCATAATGCGTCTCACTATATCCAAATGAGGTTTTCTAGGGCTAATTACGAACCCGAACATGCTCCGATCATGACCAATTTTTACAAGCATGTGGGAGGGGCCCACATCCACATGCTTGGAAAGTTTGGTCCCCATCAGAGCATGTTTGGGTACGATGGTATGGGGAAGGCCCGGATTTTCCATGGCCTCTTAAGCACCAAAAGACTTGAAAAATCCACATTGGGCACTCATTACAAATCGAAGCATGCTCCGATTGTGACCAAACTTTACAAGCATGTGGGGGTGTGCCCCTCCCACATGCTTGCAAATTTTGGAGTGGGCCCCTCCCACATGCTTGCAAAGTTTGGTTCCCATCGAAGCATGTTTGGGTACGATGGTATGGGGATGGCCCGGATTATCCATGGCCTCAAGAGCACCAAGAGACTTGAAAAATCCACACTAGCCGCTAATTACCAATTCAAACATGCTCCGGTTGTGACCAAACTTCGCAAGCATGTGGGAGGGACCCACTCCCACATGCTTGCAAAGTTTGGTCCCCATCGGAGCATGTTTGGGTACGATGGTATGGAGAAGGCCAGGATTTTCCATGGCTGCTTAAGCACCAAGAGACTTGAAAAATCCGCATTGGTCACTAATTTTCAATCCAAACATGCTCCAATTGTGACCAAACTTTGCAAGCATCAGACCATGTTTGGGTACGATGGTATGGGGAAGGCCCCGATTTTCCATGGCCTCGTAAGCACCAAGAGACTTGAAAAATTTGCACTGGGCGACCCGATCACCCGATCATGACCAAACTTTGCAAGCATGTGGGAGGGGCCCACCCCCACATGCTTGCAAAGTTTGGTCCCTATCGGAGCATGTTTGGGTACGATGGTATGGGGAAAGCCTGGATTTTCAATGGCCTCCTAAGCACGAGACTTGAAAAATCCACACTGGGCGCTAATTACCAATCCAAACATGCTCCAATTCTGACCAAACTTTACAAGCATGTGGGAATGGGCCCCTCCCACATGCTTGCAAAGTTTGATTCCCATCGGAGCATGTTTGGATACGTTGGTATGGGGAAGACCCGGATTTTTCATGGCCTCTTAAGCACCAAGAGACTTGAAAAATCCACATTGGTTACTCATTACAAATCGAAACATGCTCTGATTGTGACCAAACTTTACAAGCATGTGGGGTTGGGCCCCTCCCACATGCTTGCAAAGTTTGGGGTGGGAACCTTCCACATGCTTGCAAAGTTTGGTTCCCATTGAAGCATGTTTGGGTACGATGGTATGGGGAAGCCCCAGATTTTCCATGGCCTCAAGAGCAACAAGAGACTTGAAAAATCCACACTGGGCGCCAATTACCAATTCAAACATGCTCCGGTTGTGACCAAACTTTGCAAGCATGTGGGAGGGGCCCACTCCCACATGCTTGCAAAGTTTGGTCTCCATCGGAGCATGTTTGGGTACGATGGTACGGGAAAGGCCAGGACTTTCCATGGCCGCTTAAGCACCAAGAGACTTGAAAAATCCGCATTGGGCACCAATTTTCAATCCAAACATGCTTCGATTGTGACCAAACTTTTTAAGCATCAGACCATGTTTGGGTACGATGGTATGGGGAAGGCCCCGATTTTCCATGGCCTCGTAAGCACCAAGAGATTTGAATAATCCGCACTCGGCACGAAATACTAACCCGACCACCCGATCATGACCAAACTTTGCAAGCATGTGGGAGGGGCCCACCCCACATGCTTGCAAAGCTTGGTCCCCATCAAAGCATGTTTGGGTACAATGGTATGGGGAAGGCCCGGATTTTCCCTGGCCTGAAGAACACTAAGAGACTTGAAAAATCCACACTTGTGGGCGGTAATTACCAATTTAAACATGCTCCGATTGAGACCAAACTTTGCAAGCATGTGGGAGGGGCCCACTTCCACATTCGTGCAAAGTTTGGTCCCCATCGGAGCATGTTTGAGTACAATGGTATGGGGAAGGCTCGGATTTTCTATGG
Organism: Cibotium barometz; assembly: GCF_041138505.1. Taxonomy (NCBI): domain Eukaryota; kingdom Viridiplantae; phylum Streptophyta; class Polypodiopsida; order Cyatheales; family Cibotiaceae; genus Cibotium; species Cibotium barometz. Next base: position 51,400,858 of record NC_141060.1, read on the forward strand.
CCTCTTAAGCACCAAGAGATTTGAAAAATCTGCATTGAACACTAATTTTTAATCCAAACATGCTCCGATTGTGTCCACACTTTGCAAGCATGTGGGGTGGGCCCCTCCCACATGCTTTCAAAGTTTGGTTCCCATCGAAGCATGCGTGGGTACGATGGTATGGGGAAGGCCTCGATTTTCCATGGCCTCGTAGCACCAAGAGACTTGAAAAATCCACACTGGGCGCGAATAACTAACCCGACCACGCTCCGATCATGACCAAACTTTGCAAGCATATGGGAAAGGCCCACCCCCACATGCTTGCAAAGTTTGGTTCCCATCAGCGAATGTATGGGTACGATGGTGTGGGGAAGGCCCGGATTTTCCAATGCCTCCTAAGCACCAAGAGACTTGACAAATCCACACTGGGCGCTAATTACCTATCCAAACATGCTCCGATTCTGACCAAACTTTGCAAGCATGTGGGGGTGGGCCCCTTCCACATGCTTGCAAAGGTTGGTTCCCATCGAAGCATGTTTGGGTACGATGATATGGGGAAGACCCGGATTCTCCATGGCCTCTTAAGCACCCAGAGACTTGAAAAATCTGCAGTGGGCGCTAATTACTAACCCGAACATGCTCCGATCATGACCAATTTTTGCAAGCATGTGGGAGGGGCCCACATCCACATGCATGCAAAGTTTGGTCCCCATCGGAGCATGTTTGGGTACGATGGTATGGGGAAGGCCCGGATTTTCCATGGCCTCTTAAGCACCAAGAGACTTGAAAAATCTACATTGGGCACTCATTACAAATCGAAACTTGCTCCGATTGTGACCAAACTTTACAAGCATGTGGGGGTGGGCCCCTCCCATATTCTTGCAAAGTTTGGGGTGGGCCCCTCCCACATGCTTGCAAAGTTTGGGGTGGGCCCCTCCCACATGCTTGCAAAGTTTGGTTCCCATCGAAGCATGTTTGGGTACGATGGTATGGGGAAGGCCCGGATTTTCCATGGCCTCAAGAGCACCGAGAAACTTGAAAAATCCACACTGGGCAGTAATTACCAATTCAAACATGCTCCAATTGTGACCAAAATTTGCAAGCATGAGGGATGGGCCCACTCCCACATGCTTGCAAAGTTTGGTCCCCATCAGAGCATGTTTGGGTATGATGGTATGGGGAAGGCCAGGACTTTCCATGGCCGCTTAAGCACCAAGAGACTTGAAAAGTCCGCATTGGGCACTAATTTTCAATCCAAACATGCTCCAATTGTGACCAAACTTTGCAAGCATTAGACCATGTTTGGGTACGATGGTATGGGGAAGGCCCCGATTTTCCATGGCCTCGTAAGTACCAAGAGACTTGAAAAATCCGCACTGGGCGCGAATTACTAACCCGACCACCCAATCATGACCAAACTTTGCAAGCATGTGGGAGGGGCCCACCCCCACATGCTTGCAAAGTTTGGTCCCCATCGGAGCATGTTTGGGTATGATGGTATGGGGAAGGCCTGGATTGTCCATGGCTCCTAAGCACCAAGAGACTTGAAAAATCCGCAGTGGGCGCTAATTACCAATTCAAACATGCTTTGATTCTGACTAAACTTTACAAGCATGTGGGGGTGGGCCCCTCCCACATGCTTGCAAAGTTTGATTCCCATCGGAGCATGTTTGGGTACGATGGTATGGGGAAGACCTAGATTTTCCATAGCCTCTTAAGCACCAAGAGACTTGAAAAATCCACATTGGGCACTCATTACAAATCGAAACATGCTCCGATTGTGACTGAACTTTACAAGCATGTGGGGGTGGGCCCCTCTTGCAAAGTTTGGTTCCCATCGAAGCATGTTTGGGTACGATGGTATGGGGAAGGCCCGGATTTTCCATGGCCTCGAGCACCAAGAGACTTGAAAAATCCACACTGGGCGCTAATTACCAATTCAAACAAATTCCGGTTGTGACCAAGCTTTGCAAGCATGTGGGAGGGGCCCACTCCCACATGCTTGCAAAGTTTGGACCCCATCGGAGCATGTTTGGGTTTGATGGTAACTTTCCATGGCTGCTTAAGCACCAAGAGACTTGAAAAATACGCATTGGGCACTAAATTCAATCCAAACATGCTCCAATTGTGACCAAACTTTGTATCACACCATGTTTGGGTACGATGGTATGGGGAAGGCCCCGATTTTCCATGGCCTCGTAAGCACCAGGAGACTTGAAAAATCCGCACTGGGCACGAATTACTTACCCGACCACCCGATCATGACCAAACTTTGCAAGCATGTGGGAGGGGCCCACCCTCACATGCTTGGAAACTTTGGTCCCCATCGGAGCATGTTTGGGTACGATGGTATAGGGAAGGGTTGGATTTTCCATGGCCTCCTAAGCACCAAAAGACTTGAAAAATCCACACTGGGCGCTAATTACCAATCCAAACATGCTCCGATTCTGAACAAACTTTGCAAGCATTTCGGGGTGGGCCCTCCCACACGCTTGCAAAGTTTGATTCCCATCGGAGCATGTTTAGATACGATGGTATGGGGAAGACCCGGATTTTCCATGGCCTTTTAAGCACCAAGAGACTTGAAAAATCCGCACTGGGTGCTAATTACTAACCCGAACATGCTCCGATCATGACCAATTTTTGCAACCATGTGGGAGGAGCCAATATCCACATGCTTGCAAAGTTTGGTCCCCATCGGAGAATCTTTGGGTACGATGGTATAGGGAAAGCCCGGATTTTCCATGGCCTCTTGAGCACCAAGAGACTTGAAAAATCCACATTGGGCACTAATTACAAATCGAAACATGCTCGGATTGTGATCAAACTTTGCAAGCATGTGGGGGTGGGCCCCTCCCACATGCATGCAAAGTTTGGTTCCCATCGGAGCATGTTTGGGTACGATGATATGGGAAAGGCCCGGATTTTCCATGGCCTCAAGAGCACCAAGAAACTTGAAAAATCCACACTGGGCGCTAATTACCAATTCAAACATGCTCCGATTGTGACCCGGATTTTCCATGGTCTCAAGAGCACCAAGAGACTTGAAAAATCCACACTCGTGTGTAGTAATTACCAATTCAAACATGCTTCGGTTGTGACCAAACTTTGCAAGCATGTGGGAGGGGCCCACTCCCACATGCTTGCAAAGTTTGGTCCCCATCGGAGCATGTTTGGGTACAATGGTATGGGGAAGGCCCGGATTTTCCATGGCCTCTTAAGCACCAAGAGACTTGAAAAATTTGCATTGAGCACTAATTTTCAATCCAAACATGCTCCGATTGTGACCACACTTTGCAAGCATGTGGGGGTGGGCCCCTCCCACATGCTTTCAAAGTTTGGTTCCCATCGAAGCATGTTTGGGTACGATGGTATGGGAAAGGCCCCGATTTTCCATGGCATTGTAAGCACCAAGAGACTTGAAAAATCTGCACTGGGCACGAATAAGTAACCCGGCCACGCTCTGATCATGACCAAACTTTGCAAGCATGTGGGAGGGGCCCACCCCCACATGCTTGCAAAGTTTGTTTCCCATCGAAGCATGTTTGGGTATGATGGTATGGGGAAGGCCCAGATTTTCCATGGCCTCCTAAGCACCAAGAGACTTGAGAAATCCACACTAGCGCCTAATTACCAATCCAAACATGCTCCGATTCTGACCAAACTTTGCAAGCATGTGGGGGTGGGCCCCTTCCACATGCTTGCAAAGTTTGCTTCCTATTGGAGCATGTTTGGGTACGATGATATGGGGAAGGCCCGGATTTTCCATGGCCTCTTAAGCACCAAAAGACTTGAAAACTCTGCACTGGGCACTAATTACTAACCCGAACATGCTCCAATCATGACCAATTTTTGCAAGCATGTGGGAGGGGCCCACATCCACATGTTTGAAAAGTTTGGTCCCACCCATCAGAGCATATTTGGGTACGATGGTATGGGGAAGGCCCGGATTTTCCATGGCCTCTTAAGCACCAAGAGACTTGAAAAATCCACATTGGGCACTCATTACAAATCGAAACATTCTCCGATTGTGACCAAACTTTACAAGCATGTGGGGGTGGGCCCCTCCCACATGCTTGCAAAGTTTGGGGTGGGCCCCTCCCACATTCTTGCAAAGTTTGGTTCGCATCAAAGCATGTTTGGGTACGATGGTATGGGGAAGGCCCGGATTTTCCATGGCCTCAAGAGCACCAAGAGACTTGAAAAATCCACACTGGGCGCTAATTACCAATTCAAACTTGCTCTGGTTGTGACCAAACTTTGCAAGCATGTGGGAAGGGCCCACTCCCACATGCTTGCAAAGTTTGGTCCCCATCGGAGCATGTTTGGGTACGATGGTATGGGGAAGGCCCGGATTTTCCATGGCCTCAAGAGCACCAAGAGACTTGAAAAATCCACACTGGGCGTTAATTACCAATTCAAACTTGCTCTGGTTGTGACCAAGCTTTGCAAGCATGTGGCAAGGGCCCACTCCCACATGCTTGCAAAGTTTGGTTCCCATCGAAGCATGTGTGGGTACGATGGTATGGGGAAGGCCTCGATTTTCCATGGCCTCGTAGCACCAAGAGACTTGAAAAATCCACTTTGGGCGCGAATAACTAACCCGACCACGCTCCGATCATGACCAAACTTTGCAAGCATATGGGAGGGGCCCACCCCCACATGCTTGCAAAGTTTGATTCCCATTGGCGAATGTATGGGTACGATGCTGTGGGGAAGGCCCGGATTTTCCAATGCCTCCTAAGCACCAAGAGACTTGACAAATCCACACTGGGCGCTAATTACCTATCCAAACATGCTCCGATTCTGACCAAACTTTGCAAGAATGTGGGGGTGGGCCCCTTCCACATGCTTGCAAAGGTTGGTTCCCATCGAAGCATGTTTGGGTACGATGATATGGGGAAGACCCGGATTTTCCATGGCCTCTTAAGCACCCAGAGACTTGAAAAATCTGCACTGGGCGCTAATTACTAACCCGAACATGCTCCGATCATGACCAATTTTTACAAGCATGTGGGAGGGGCCCACATCCACATGCTTGGAAAGTTTGGTCCCCATCAGAGCATGTTTGGGTACGATGGTATGGGGAAGGCCCGGATTTTCCATGGCCTCTTAAGCACCAAGAGACTTGAAAAATCTACATTGGGCACTCATTACAAATCGAAACTTGCTCCGATTGTGACCAAACTTTACAAGCATGTGGGGGTGGGCCCCTCCCATATTCTTGCAAAGTTTGGGGTGGGCCCCTCCCACATGCTTGCAAAGTTTGGGGTGGGCCCCTCCCACATGCTTGCAAAGTTTGGTTCCCATCGAAGCATGTTTGGGTACGATGGTATGGGGAAGGCCCGGATTTTCCATGGCCTCAAGAGCACCGAGAAACTTGAAAAATCCACATTGGGCACTAATTACCAATTCAAACATGCTCCAATTGTGACCAAAATTTGCAAGCATGAGGAATGGGGCCCACTCCCACATGCTTGCAAAGTTTGGTCCCCATCAGAGCATGTTTGGGTATGATGGTATGGGGAAGGCCAGGACTTTCCATGGCCGCTTAAGCACCAAGAGACTTGAAAAGTCCGCATTGGGCACTAATTTTCAATCCAAACATGCTCCAATTGTGACCAAACTTTGCAAGCATTAGACCATGTTTGGGTACGATGGTATGGGGAAGGCCCCGATTTTCCATGGCCTCGTAAGCACCAAGAGACTTGAAAAATCCGCACTGGGCGCGATTTACTAACCCGACCACCCAATCATGACCAAACTTTGCAAGCATGTGGGAGGGGCCCACCCCCACATGCTTGCAAAGTTTGGTCCCCATCGGAGCATGTTTGGGTACGATGGTATGGGGAAGGCCTGGATTGTCCATGGCCTCCTAAGCACCAAGAGACTTGAAAAATCCGCAGTGGGCGCTAATTACCAATTTAAACATGCTTTGATTCTGACCAAACTTTACAAGCATGTGGGGGTGGGCCCCTCCCACATGCTTGCAAAGTTTGATTCCCATCGGAGCATGTTTGGGTACGATGGTATGGGGAAGACCTAGATTTTCCATAGCCTCTTAAGCACCAAGAGACTTGAAAAATCCACATTGGGCACTCATTACAAATCGAAACATGCTCCGATTGTGACTAAACTTTACAAGCATGTGGGGGTGGGCCCCTCTTGCAAAGTTTGGTTCCCATCGAAGCATGTGGGAGTGGGCCCCTCTTGCAAAATTTGGGTACGATGGTATGGGGAAGGCCCGGATTTTCCATGGCCTCGAGCACCAAGAGACTTGAAAAATCCACACTGGGCACTAATTACCAATTCAAACAAATTCCGGTTGTGACCAAACTTTGCAAGCATGTGGGAGGGGCCCACTCCCACATGCTTGCAAAGTTTGGTCCCCATTGGAGCATGTTTGGGTTTGATGGTAACTTTCCATGGCTGCTTAAGCACCAAGAGACTTGAAAAATACGCATTGGGCACTAAATTCAATCCAAACATGCTCCAATTGTGACCAAACTTTGAAAGTATCACACCATGTTTGGGTACGATGGTATGGGGAAGGCCCCGATTTTCCATGGCCTCGTAAGCACCAGGAGACTTGAGAAATCCGCACTGGGCACGAATTACTTACCCGACCACCCGATCATGACCAAATTTTGCAAGCATGTGGGAGGGGCCCACCCTCACATGCTTGCAAACTTTGGTCCCCATCGGAGCATGTTTGGGTACGATGGTATAGGGAAGGGCTGGATTTTCCATGGCCTCCTAAGCACCAAGAGACTTGAAAAATCCACACTGGGCGCTAATTACCAATCCAAACATGCTCCAATTCTGAACAAACTTTGCAAGCATTTCGGGGTGGGCCCTCCCACACGCTTGCAAAGTTTGATTCCCATCGGAGCATGTTTAGATACGATAGTATGGGGAAGACCCGGATTTTCCATGGCCTTTTAAGCACCAAGAGACTTGAAAAATCTGCACTGGGTGCTAATTACTAACCCGAACATGCTCCGATCACGACCAATTTTTGCAACCATGTGGGAGGAGCCAATATCCACATGCTTGCAAAGTTTGGTCCCCATCGGAGAATGTTTGGGTACAATGGTATAGGGAAAGCCCGGATTTTCCATGGCCTCTTGAGCACCAAGAGACTTGAAAAATCTACATTGGGCACTAATTACAAATCGAAACATGCTCGGATTGTGATCAAACTTTGCAAGCATGTGGGGGTGGACCCCTCCCACATGCATGCAAAGTTTGGTTCCCATCGGAGCATGTTTGGGTACGATGATATGGGGAAGGCCCGGATTTTCCATGGCCTCAAGAGCACCAAGAAACTTGAAAAATCCACACTGGGCGCTAATTACCAATTCAAACATGCTCCAATTGTGACCCGGATTTTCCATGGTCTCAAGAGCACCAAGAGACTTGAAAAATCCACACTCGTGGGTAGTAATTACCAATTCAAACATGCTTCGGTTGTGACCAAACTTTGCAAGCATGTGGGAGGGGCCCACTCCCACATGCTTGCAAAGTTTGGTTCTCATCGGAGCATGTTTGGGTACAATGGTATGGGGAAGGCCCGGATTTTCCATGGCCTCTTAAGCACCAAGAGACTTGAAAAATCTGCATTGAGCACTAATTTTCAATCCAAACATGCTCCGATTGTGACCACACTTTGCAAGCATGTGGGGGTGGGCCCCTCCCACATGCTTTCAAAGTTTGGTTCCTATTGAAGCATGTTTGGGTACGATGGTATGGGAAAGGCCCCGATTTTCCATGGCATTGTAAGCACCAAGAGACTTGAAAAATCTGCACTGGGCGCGAATAAGTAACCCGACCACGCTCTGATCATGACCAAACTTTGCAAGCATGTGGGAGGGGCCCACCCCCACATGCTTGCAAAGTTTGTTTCCCATCGAAGCATGTTTGGGTATGATGGTATGGGGAAGGCCCGGGTTTTCCATGGCCTCCTAAGCACCAAGAGACTTGAGAAATCCACACTAGCGCCTAATTACCAATCCAAACATGCTCCGATTCTGACCAAACTTTGCAAGCATGTGGGGGTGGGCCCCTTCCACATGCTTGCAAAGTTTGCTTCCCATTGGAGCATGTTTGGGTACGATGATATGGGGAAGGCCCGGATTTTCCATGGCCTCTTAAGCACCAAAAGACTTGAAAACTCTGCACTGGGCACTAATTACTAACCCGAACATGCTCCAATCATGACCAATTTTTGCAAGCATGTGGGAGGGGCCCACATCCACATGTTTGGAAAGTTTGGTCCCACCCATCACAGCATATTTGGGTACGATGGTATGGGGAAGGCCCGGATTTTCCATGGCCTCTTAAGCACCAAGAGACTTGAAAAATCCACATTGGGCACTCATTACAAATCGAAACATGCTCCGATTGTGACCAAACTTTACAAGCATGTGGGGGTGGGCCCCTCCCACATGCTTGCAAAGTTTGGGGTGGGCCCCTCCCACATTCTTGAAAAGTTTGGTTCCCATCAAAGCATGTTTGGGTACGATGGTATGGGGAAGGCCCGGATTTTCCATGGCCTCAAGAGCACCAAGAGACTTGAAAAATCCACACTGGGCGCTAATTACAAATTCAAACTTGCTCTGGTTGTGACCAAACTTTGCAAGCATGTGGGAAGGGCCCACTCCCACATGCTTGCAAAGTTTGGTCCCCATCGGAGCATGTTTGGGTACGATGGTATGGGGAAGGCTAGGACTTTCCATGGCCGCTTAAGCACTAAGAGACTTGAAAAATCCGCACTGGGCACTAATTTTCAATCCAAACATCCTCCGATTGTGACCAAACTTTGCAAGCATCGGACCATGTTTGGGTACGATGGTATGGTGAAGGCCCCGATTTTCCATGGCCTCATAAGCACCAAGAGACTTGAAAAATCCGCACTGGTGGCAAATTACTAACGCAACCACCCGATCATGACCAAACTTTGCAAGCATGTGGGAGGGGCCCACCCCCACATGCTTGCAAAGTTTGGTCCCCATCGGAGCATGTTTGGGTACGATGGTATGGGGAAGGCCCGGATTTTCCATGGTCTCAAGAGCACCAAGAGACTTAAAAAATCCACACTCGTGGGCGGTAATTACCAATTCAAACATGCTCCGGTTGTGACCAAACTTTGCAAGCATATGCAAGGGACCCACTCCCACATGCTTGCAAAGTTTGGTCCCCATCGGAGCATGTTTGGGTACAATGGTATGGGGAAGGCCTGGATTTTCCATGGCCTCTTAAGCACCAAGAGACTTGAAAAATCTGCATTGAGCACTAATTCTCAATCCAAACATGCTCCGATTGTGACCACACTTTGCAAGCATGTGGGGGTGAGCCCCTCCCACATGCTTTCAAAGTTTGATTCCCATCAAAGCATGTTTGGGTACGATGGTATGGGGAAGGCCCCGATTTTCCATGGCCTTGTAAGCACCAAGAGACTTGAAAAATCCGCACTGGGCGTGAATAAGTAACCCGACCACGCTCCGATCATGACCAAACTTTGCAAGCATGTGGGAGGGGCCCACTTCCACATGCTTGCAAAGTTTGGTTCCCATCGAAGCATGTTTGGGTATGATGGTATGGGGAAGGCCCAGATTTTCCATGGCCTCCTAAGCACCAAGAGACTTGAGAAATCGACACTAGGGGCTAATTACCAATCCAAACATGCTCCGATTCTGACCAAACTTTGCAAGCATGTGGGGGTGGGCCCCTTCCACATGCTTGCAAAGTTTGCTTCCCATTGGAGCATGTTTGGGTACGATGATATGGGGAAGGCCCGGATTTCCCATGGCCTCTTAAGCACCAAGCCCACATCCACATGTTTGGAAAGTTTGGTCCCACCCATCAGAGCATATTTGGGTACGATGGTATGGGGAAAGCCCGGATTTTCCTTGGCCTCTTAAGCACCAAGAGACTTGAAAAATCCACATTGGACACTCATTACAAATCGAAACATGCTCCGATTGTGACCAAACTTTACAAGCATGTGGGGGTGGGCCCCTCCCACATGCTTGCAAAGTTTGGGGTGGGCCCCTCCCAAATGCTTGCAAAGTTTGCTTCCCATCGAAGCATGTTTGGGTACGATGGTATGGGGAAGGCCCGGATTTTCCATGGCCTCAAGAGCACCAAGAGACTTGAAAAATCCACGCTGGACGCTAATTACCAATTTAAACTTGCTCCAGTTGTGACCAAACTTTGCAAGCATGTGGGAGGGACCCACTCCCACATGCTTGCAAAGTTTGGTGCCCATCGGAGCATGTTTGGGTACGATGGTATGGGGAAGGCCAGGACTTTCCATGGCCGCTTAAGCACCAAGAGACTTGAAAACTCCGCATTGGGCACTAGTTTGCAATCCAAGCATGCTCCGATTGTGACCAAACTTTGGAAGCATCGGATGGTATGATAAGGGCCCCGATTTTCCCAAGAGACTTAAAAAATCCACACTGGGCGCAAAGTACTAACCCGACCACCCAATCATGACCAAACTTTGCAAGCATGTGGGAGGGGCCCACCCCCACATACTTGCAAAGTTTGGTCCCCATCGGAGCATGTTTGGGTACGATGGTATGGGGAAGGCCGGATTTTCCATGGCCTCAAGAGCACCAAGAGACTTGAAAAATCCACACTCGTGGGCGGTAATTACCAATTCAAACATGCTCCGGTTGTGACCAAACTTTGCAAGCATGTGGGAGGGGCCCACTCCCACATGCTTGCAAAGTTTGGTCCCCATTGGAGCATGTTGGGGTACAATGGTATGGGGAAGGCCCGGATTTTCTATGGCCTCTTAAGCACCAAGAGACTTGAAAATCTGCATTGAGCACTAATTTTCAATCCAAACATGCTCCAATTATGACCACACGTTGCAAGCATGTGGGGGTGGGCCCTTCCAACATGCTTTCAAACCTTGGTTCCCATCGAAGCATGTTTGGGTACGATGGTATGGGGAAGGCCCCGATTTTCCATGGCCTCGTAAGCAACAAGAGACTTAAAAAATCCGCACTGGACGCAAATTACTAACCCGACCACCGGATCATGACCAAACTTTGCAAGCATGTGAGAGGGGCCCACTCCCACATGCTTGCAAAGTTTGGTCCCCATCGGAGCATGTTTGGGTACGATGGTATGGGGAAGGCCCGGATTTTCCATGGCCTTAAGAGCACCAAGAGACTTGAAAAATCCACACTCGTGGGCGGTAATTACCAATTCAAACATGCTCCCGTTGTGACCAGACTTTGCAAGCATGTGGGAGGGGCCCACTCCCACATGCTTGCAAAGTTTGGTCCCCATCGGAGCATGTTGGGGTACAATGGTATGGGGAAGGGCCGGATTTTCCATGGCCTCTTAAGCACCAAGAGACTTGAAAAATCTGCTATGAGCACTAATTTGCAATCCAAACATGCTCCGATTGTGACTACACGTTGCAAGCATGTGGAGGTGGACCCCTCCCACATGCTTTCAAAGTTTGGTTCCCATCGAAGCATGTTTGGGTACGATGGTATGGGGAAGGCCCCGATTTTCCATGGCCTTGTAAGCACCAAGAGACTTGAAAAATCCACACTGGGCGCGAATAAGTAACCCGACTACGCTCCGATCATGACCAAACTTTGCAAGCATGTGGGAGGGACCCACCCCCAAATCCTTGCAAAGTGTGGTTCCCATAGGAGCATGTTTGGGTACGATAGTATGGGGAAGGCCCGGATTTTCCATGGCCTCCTAAGCACCAAGAGACATGACAAATCCACACTGGGCGCTAATTACCAATCCAAACATGCTCCGATTCTGACCAAACTTTGCAAGCATGTGGGGGTGGGCCTCTTCCACCTGCTTGCAAAGTTTGGTTCCCATCAGAGCATGTTTGGGTACGATGATATGGGGAAGGCCTGGATTTTCCATGGCCTCTTAAGCACCAAGAGACTTGAAAAATCCACATTGGGCACTCATTACAAATCGAAACATGCTCCGATTGTGACCAAACTTTACAAGCATGTGGGGGTGGGCCCCTCCCACATGCTTGCAAAGTTTGGGGTGGGCCCCTCCCACATTCTTGCAAAGTTTGGTTCCCATCAAAGCATGTTTGGGTACGATGGTATGGGGAAGGCCCGGATTTTCCATGGCCTCAAGAGCACCAAGAGACTTGAAAAATCCACACTGGGCGCTAATTACCAATTCAAACTTGCTCTGGTTGTGACCAAACTTTGCAAGCATGTGGGAAGGGCCCACTCCCACATGCTTGCAAAGTTTGGTCCCCATCGGAGCATGTTTGGGTACGATGGTATGGGGAAGGCCAGGACTTTCCATGGCCGCTTAAGCACTAAGAGACTTGAAAAATCCGCACTGGGCACTAATTTTCAATCCAAACATGCTCCGATTGTGACCAAACTTTGCAAGCATCGGTGGGTACGATGGTATGGCGAAGGCCCCGATTTTCCATGGCCTCATAAGCACCAAGAGACTTGAAAAATCCGCACTGGTGGCAAATTACTAACGCGACCACCCGATCATGACCAAACTTTGCAAGCATGTAGGAGGGGCCCACCCCCACATGCTTGCAAAGTTTGGTCCCCATCGGAGCATGTTTGGGTACGATGGTATGGGGAAGGCCCGGATTTTCCATGGTCTCAAGAGCACCAAGAGACTTAAAAAATCCACACTCGTGGGCGGTAATTACCAATTCAAACATGCTCCGGTTGTGACCAAACTTTGCAAGCATATGCAAGGGACCCACTCCCACATGCTTGCAAAGTTTGGTCCCCATCGGAGCATGTTTGGGTACAATGGTATGGGGAGGGCCTGGATTTTCCATGGCCTCTTAAGCACCAAGAGACTTGAAAAATCTGCATTGAGCACTAATTCTCAATCCAAACATGCTCCGATTGTGACCACACTTTGCAAGCATGTGGGGGTGGGCACCTCCCACATGCTTTCAAAGTTTGATTCCCATCAAAGCATGTTTGGGTACGATGGTATGGGGAAGGCCCTGATTTTCCATGGCCTTGTAAGCACCAAGAGACTTGAAAAATCCGCACTGGGCGTGAATAAGTAACCCGACCACGCTCCGATCATGACCAAACTTTGCAAGCATGTGGGAGGGGCCCACTTCCACATGCTTGCAAAGTTTGGTTCCCATCGAAGCATGTTTGGGTATGATGGTATGGGGAAGGCCCAGATTTTCCATGGCCTCCTAAGCACCAAGAGACTTGAGAAATCCACACTAGGGGCTAATTACCAATCCAAACATGCTCCGATTCTCACCAAACTTTGCAAGCATGTGGGGGTGGGCCCCTTCCACATGCTTGCAAAGTTTGCTTCCCATTGGAGCATGTTTGGGTACGATGATATGGGGAAGGCCCGGATTTCCCATGGCCTCTTAAGCACCAAGAGACTGGAAAACTCTACACTAGGCGCTAATTACTAACCCGAACATGCTCCGATCATGACCAATTTTTGCAAGCATGTGGGAGGGGCCCACATCCACACGTTTGGAAAGTTTGGTCCCACCCATCAGAGCATATTTGGGTACGATGGTATGGGGAAAGCCCGGATTTTCCTTGGCCTCTTAAGCACCAAGAGACTTGAAAAATCCACATTGGACACTCATTACAAATCGAAACATGCTCCGATTGTGACCAAACTTTACAAGCATGTGGGGGTGGGCCCCTCCCACATGCTTGCAAAGTTTGGGGTGGGCCCCTCCCAAATGCTTGCAAAGTTTGCTTCCCATCGAAGCATGTTTGGGTACGATGGTATGGGGAAGGCCCGGATTTTCCATGGCCTCAAGAGCACCAAGAGACTTGAAAAATCCACGCTGGACGCTAATTACCAATTTAAACTTGCTCCAGTTGTGACCAAACTTTGCAAGCATGTGGGAGGGACCCACTCCCACATGCTTGCAAAGTTTGGTGCCCACGGAGCATGTTTGGGTACGATGGTATGGGGAAGGCCAGGACTTTCCATGGCCGCTTAAGCACCAAGAGACTTGAAAACTCCACATTGGGCACTAGTTTGCAATCCAAGCATGCTCCGATTGTGACCAAACTTTGCAAGCATCGGACCATGTTTGGGTACGATGGTATGATAAGGGCCCCGATTTTCCCAAGAGACTTAAAAAATCGACACTGGGCGCAAAGTACTAACCCGACCACCCAATCATGACCAAACTTTGCAAGCATGTGGGAGGGGCCCACCCCCACATACTTGCAAAGTTTGGTCCCCATCGGAGCATGTTTGGGTACGATGGTATGGGGAAGGCCGGATTTTCCATGGCCTCAAGAGCACCAAGAGACTTGAAAAATCCACACTCGTGGGCGGTAATTACCAATTCAAACATGCTCCGATTGTGACCAAACTTTGCAAGCATGTGGGAGGGGCCCACTCCCACATGCTTGCAAAGTTTGGTCCCCATCGGAGCATGTTGGGGTACAATGGTATGGGGAAGGCCCGGATTTTCTATGGCCTCTTAAGCACCAAGAGACTTGAAAATCTGCATTGAGCACTAATTTTCAATCCAAACATGCTCCAATTATGACCACACGTTGCAAGCATATGGGGGTGGGCCCTTCCAACATGCTTTCAAACCTTGGTTCCCATCGAAGCATGTTTGGGTACGATGGTATGGGGAAGGCCCCGATTTTCCATGGCCTCGTAAGCAACAAGAGACTTAAAAAATCCGCACTGGACGCAAATTACTAACCCGACCACCGGATCATGACCAAACTTTGCAAGCATGTGAGAGGGTCCCACTCCCACATGCTTGCAAAGTTTGGTCCCCATCGGAGCATGTTTGGGTACGATGGTATGGGGAAGGCCCGGATTTTCCATGGCCTTAAGAGCACCAAGAGACTTGAAAAATCCACACTCGTGGGCGGTAATTACCAATTCAAACATGCTCCCGTTGTGACCAGACTTTGCAAGCATGTGGGAGGGGCCCACTCCCACATGCTTGCAAAGTTTGGTCCCCATCGGAGCATGTTGGGGTACAATGGTATGGGGAAGGGCCGGATTTTCCATGGCCTCTTAAGCACCAAGAGACTTGAAAAATCTGCTATGAGCACTAATTTGCAATCCAAACATGCTCCGATTGTGACTACACGTTGCAAGCATGTGGAGGTGGGCCCCTCCCACATGCTTTCAAAGTTTGGTTCCCATCGAAGCATGTTTGGGTACGATGGTATGGGGAAGGCCCCGATTTTCCATGGCCTTGTAAGCACCAAGAGACTTGGAAAATCCACACTGGGCGCGAATAAGTAACCCGACCACGCTCCGATCATGACCAAACTTTGCAAGCATGTGGGAGGGACCCACCCCCAAATCCTTGCAAAGTGTGGTTCCCATAGGAGCATGTTTGGGTACGATAGTATGGGGAAGGCCCGGATTTTCCATGGCCTCCTAAGCACCAAGAGACATGACAAATCCACACTGGGCGCTAATTACCAATCCAAACATGCTCCGATTCTGACCAAACTTTGCAAGCATGTGGGGGTGGGCCTCTTCCACCTGCTTGCAAAGTTTGGTTCCCATCAGAGCATGTTTAGGTACGATGATATGGGGAAGGCCTGGATTTTCCATGGCCTCTTAAGCACCAAGAGACTTGAAAAATCTGCAGTGGATGCTCATAAAGAAGACCATAATGTGCAGTGGTCTTTACATATCGCATAATGCATCTCACTGCATCCAAATGAGGTTTTCTGGGGCTAATTACTAACCCGAACATGCTCCGATCATGACCAATTTTTACAAGCATGTGGGAGGGGCCCACATCCACATGCTTGGAAAGTTTGGTCCCCATCAGAGCATGTTTGGGTATGATGGTATGAGGAAGGCCCGGATTTTCCATGGCCTCTTAAGCACTAAAAGACTTGAAAAATCCACATTGGGCACTCATTACAAATCGAAACATGCTCCGATTTGTGACCAAACTTTACAAGCATATGGGGGTGGGCCCCTCCCACATGCTTGCAAAGTTTGGAGTGGGCCCCTCCCACATGCTTGCAAAGTTTGGTTCCCATCGAAGCATGTTTGGGTACGATGGTATGGGGATGGCCCGGATTATCCATGGCCTCAAGAGCACCAAGAGACTTGAAAAATCCACACTAAACGCTAATTACCAATTCAAACATGCTCTGGTTGTGACCAAACTTTGCAAGCATGTGGGAGGGACCCACTCCCACATGCTTGCAAAGTTTGGTCCCCATCGGAGCATGTTTGGGTACGATGGTATGGGGAAGGCCCCGATTTTCCATGGCCTCGTAAGCACCAAGAGACTTGAAAAATTTGCACTGGGCACCTGATCACCCGATCATGACCAAACTTTGCAAGCATGCGGGAGGGGCCCACTCCAACATGCTTGCAAAGTTTGGTCCCTATCGGAGCATGTTTGGGTACGATGGTATGGGGAAAGCCTGGATTTTCCATGGCCTCCTAAGCACAAGACTTGAAAAATCCACACTGGGCGCTAATTACCAATCCAAACATGCTCCAATTCTGACCAAACTTTACAAGCATGTGGGGGTGGGCCCCTCCCACATGCTTGCAAAGTTTGATTCCCATCGGAGCATGTTTGGGTACGTTGGTATGGGGAAGACCCGGATTTTCCATGGCCTCTTAAGCACCAATAGACTTGAAAAATCCACATTGGTGACTCATTACAAATCAAAACATGCTCTGATTGTGACCAAACTTTACAAGAATGTGGGGTTGGGAACCTTCCACATGCTTGCAAAGTTTGGTTCCCATTGAAGCATGTTTGGGTACGATGGTATGGGGAAGGCCTGGATTTTCCATGGCCTCAAGAGCACCAAGAGACTTGAAAAATCCACACAGGGCGCTAATTACCTATCCAAACATGCTCCGATTCTGACCAAACATGCTCCGATTCTGATCAAACTTTGCAAGCATTTCGGGGTGGGCCCCTCCCACATGCTTGCAAAGTTTGGTCCCCATCGGAGCATGTTTGGGTACGATGGTATAGGGAAGGCCAGGACTTTCCATGGCCGCTTAAGCACCAAGAGACTTGAAAAATCCGCATTGGGCACTAATTTTCAATCCAAACATGCTCCGATTGTGACCAAACTTTGCAAGCATCGGACCATGTTTAGGTACGATGGTATGGTGAAGGCCACGATTTTCCATGGCCTCATAAGCACCAAGAGACTTGAAAAATCCGCACTGGTGGCAAATTACTAACGCGACCACCCGATCATGACCAAACTTTGCAAGCATGTGGGAGGGGCCCACCCCCACATGCTTGCAAAGTTTGGTCCCCATCGGAGCATGTTTGGGTACAATGGTGTGGGAAAGGCCCGGATTTTCCATGGTCTCAAGAGCACCAAGAGACTTAAAAAATCCACACTCTTGGGCGGTAATTACCAATTCAAACATGCTCCGGTTGTGACCAAACTTTGCAAGCATGTGCGAGGGGCCCACTCCCACATGCTTGCAAAGTTTGCTCCCCATCGAAGCATGTTTGGGTACAATGGTATGGGGAAGGCCCGGATTTTCCATGGCCTTCTAAGCACCAAGAGACTTGAAAAATCTGCATTGAGCACTAATTTTCAATCCAAACATGCTCCGATTGTGACCACACTTTGCAAGCATGTGGGGGTGGGACCCTCCCACATGCTTTCAAAGTTTGGTTCCCATCAAAGCATGTTTGGGTATGATGGTATGGGGAAGGCCCTGATTTTCCATGGCCTTGTAAGCACCAAGAGACTTGAAAAATCCGCACTGGGCGTGAATAAGTAACCCGACCACGCTCCGATCATGACCAAACTTTGCAAGCATGTGGGAGGGGCCCACTTCCACATGCTTGCAAAGTTTGGTTCCCATCGAAGCATGTTTGGGTATGATGGTATGGGGAAGGCCCAGATTTTCCATGGCCTCCTAAGCACCAAGAGACTTGAGAAATCCACACTAGGGGCTAATTACCAATCCAAACATGCTCCGATTCTGACCAAACTTTGCAAGCATGTGGGGGTGGGCCCCTTCCACATGCTTGCAAAGTTTGCTTCCCATTGGAGCATGTTTGGGTACGATGATATGGGGAAGGCCCGGATTTTCCATGGCCTCTTAAGCACCAAGAGACTTGAAAACTCTACACTAGGCGCTAATTACTAACCCGAACATGCTCCGATCATGACCAATTTTTGCAAGCATGTGGGAGGGGCCCACATCCACATGTTTGGAAAGTTTGGTCCCACCCATCAGAGCATACTTGGGTACGATGGTATGGGGAAAGCCCGGATTTTCCATGGCCTCTTAAGCACCAAGAGACTTGAAAAATCCACATTGGGCACTCATTACAAATCGAAACATGCTCCGATTGTGACCAAACTTTACAAGCATGTGGGGGTGGGCCCCTCCCACATGATTGCAAAGTTTGGGGTGGGCCCCTCCCAAATGCTTGCAAAGCTTGCTTCCCATCGAAGCATGTTTGGGTACGATGGTATGGGGAAGGCCCGGATTTTCCATGGCCTCAAGAGCACCAAGAGACTTGAAAAATCCACACTCGGCGCTAATTACCAATTTAAACTTGCTCCGGTTGTGACCAAACTTTGCAAGCATGTGGGAAGGGCCCACTCCCACATGCTTGCAAAGTTTCGTGCCCATCGGAGCATGTTTGGGTACGATGGTATGGGGAAGGCCAGGACTTTCCATGGCCGCTTAAGCACCAAGAGACTTGAAAACACCGCATTGGGCACTAGTTTTCAATCCAAACATGCTCCGATTGTGACCAAACTTTGCAAGCATCGGACCATGTTTGGGTACAATGGTATGGTAAGGGCCCCGATTTTCCCAAGAGACTTAAAAAATCCACACTGGGCGCAAAGTACTAACCCGACCACCCAATCATGACCAAACTTTGCAAGCATGTGGGAGGGGCCCACCCCCACATACTTGCAAAGTTTGGTCCCCATCGGAGCATGTTTGGGTACGATGGTATCGGGAAGGCCCGGATTTTCCATGGCCTCAAGAGCACCAAGAGACTTGAAAAATCCACACTCGTGGGCGGTAATTACCAATTCAAACATGCTCCGGTTGTGACCAAACTTTGCAAGCATGTGGGAGGGGCCCACTCCCACATGCTTGCAAAGTTTGGTCCCCATCGGAGCATGTTGGGGTACAATGGTATGGGGAAGGCCCGGATTTTCTATGGCCTCAAGCACCAAGAGTTGAAAAATCTGCATTGAGCACTAATTTTCAATCCAAACATGCTCCGATTGTGACCGCACGTTGCAAGCATGTGGGGGTGGGCCCCTCCCACATGCTTTAAAAGCTTGGTTCCCATCGAAGCATGTTTGGGTACGATGGTATGGGGAAGGCCCCGATTTTCCATGGCCTCGTAAGCACCAAGAGACTTAAAAAATCCGCACTGGGCGCAGATTACTAACCCGACCACCGGATCATGACCAAAATTTGCAAGCATGTGAGAGGGGCCCACTCCCACATGCTTGCAAAGTTTGGTCCCCACCCCATCGGAGCATGTTTGGGTACGATGGTATGGGGAAGGCCCGGATTTTCCATGGCCTCAAGAGCACCAAGAGACTTGAAAAATCCACACTTGTGGGCGGTAATTACCAATTCAAACATGCTCCGGTTGTGACCAAACTTTGGAAGCATGTGGGAGGGGCCCACTCCCACATGCTTGCAAAGTTTGGTCCCCATCGGAGCATGTTGGGATACAATGGTATGGGGAAGGGCCGGATTTTCCATGGCCTCTTAAGCACCAAGAGACTTGAAAAATCTCCTATGAGCACTAATTTGCAATCCAAACATGCTCCGATTATGACCACACGTTGCAAGCATGTGGGGGTGGGCCCCTCCCACATGCTTTCAAAGTTTGGTTCCCATCGAAGCATGTTTGGGTACGATGGTATGGGGAAGGCCCCAATTTTCCATGGCCTTGTAAGCACCAAGAGACTTGAAAAATCTACACTGGGCGTGAATAAGTAACCCGACCATGCTCCGATCATGACCAAACTTTGCAAGCATGTGGGAATGACCCACCCGCACATGCTTGCAAAGTTTGGTTCCCATAGGAGCATGTTTGGGTATGATAGTATGGGGAAGGCCCGGATTTTCCATGGCCTCCTAAGCACCAAGAGACATGACAAATCCACACTGGGCGCTTATTACCAATCTAAACATGCTCCGATTCTGACCAAACTTTGCAAGCATGTGGGGGTGGGCCTCTTCCACCTGCTTGCAAAGTTTGGTTCCCATCGGAGCATGTTTGGGTAGGATGATATGGGGAAGGCCTGGATTTTCCATGGCCTCTTAAGCACCAAGAGACTTGAAAAATCTGCAGTGGATCCTCATAAAAAAGACCATAATGTGCAGTGCCCTTTACATATCGCATAATGTGTCTCACTGCATCCAAATGAGGTTTTCTAGGGCTAATTACTAACCCGAACATGCTCCGATCATGACCAATTTTTACAAGCATGTGGGAGGGGCCCACATCCACATGCTTGGAAAGTTTGGTCCCCATCAGAGCATGTTTGGGTACGATGGTATGGGGAAGGCCCGGATTTTCCATGGCCTCTTAAGCACCAAGAGACTTGAAAAATCCACATTGGGCACTACGAAACATGCTCCGATTGTGACCAAACTTTACAAGCATGTGGGGGTGGGCCCCTCCCACATGCTTGCAAAGTTTGGAGTGGGCCCCTCCCACATGCTTGCAAAGTTTGGTTCCCATCGAAGCATGTTTGGGTACGATGGTATGGGGATGGCCCGGATTATCCATGGCCTCAAGAGCACCAAGAGACTTGAAAAATCCACACTAGCCGCTAATTACCAATTCAAACATGCTCTGGTTGTGACCAAACTTTGCAAGCATGTGGGAGGGACCCACTCCCACATGCTTGCAAAGTTTGGTCCCCATCGGAGCATGTTTGGGTACGATGGTATGGGGAAGGCCCAGATTTTCCATGGCCGCTTAAGCACCAAGAGACTTGAAAAATCCGCATTTGGAACTAATTTTCAATCCAAACATGCTCCAATTGTGAAAAAACTTTGCAAGCATCAGACCATGTTTAGGTACGATGGTATGGGGAAGGCCCCGATTTTCCATGGCCTCGTAAGCACCAAGAGACTTGAAAAATCTGCACTGGGCGCGAATAAGTAACCTGGCCACGCTCTGATCATGACCAAACTTTGCAAGCATGTTGGAGGGGCCCACCCCCACATGCTTGCAAAGTTTGTTTCCCATCGAAGCATGTTTGGGTATGATGGTATGGGGAAGGCCCGGATTTTCCATGGCCTCCTAAGCACCAAGAGACTTGAGAAATCCACACTAGCGCCTAATTACCAATCCAAACATGCTCCGATTCTGACCAAACTTTGCAAGCATGTGGGGGTGGGCCCCTTCCACATGCTTGCAAAGTTTGCTTCCCATTGGAGCATGTTTGGGTATGATGATATGGGGAAGGCCCGGATTTTCCATGGCCTCTTAAGCACCAAGAGACTTGAAAACTCTACACTAATTACTAACCCGAACCTCTTAAGCACCAAGAGACTTGAAAAATCCACATTGGGCACTCATTACAAATCGAAACATGCTCCGATTGTGACCAAACTTTACAAGCATGTGGGGGTGGGCCCCTCCCACATGCTTGCAAAGTTTGGGGTGGGCCCCTCCCAAATGCTTGCAAAGCTTGCTTCCCATCGAAGCATGTTTGGGTACGATGGTATGGGGAAGGCCCGGATTTTCCATGGCCTCAAGAGCACCAAGAGACTTGAAAAATCCACACTGGGCGCTAATTACCAATTTAAACTTGCTCCGGTTGTGACCAAACTTTGCAAGCATGTGGGAAGGGCCCACTCCCACATGCTTGCAAAGTTTGGTGCCCATCAAGGCATGTTTGGGTACGATGGTATGGGGAAGGCCAGGACTTTCCATGGCCGCTTAACCACCAAGAAACTTGAAAACTCCGCATTGGGCACTAGTTTTCAATGCAAACATGCTCCGATTGTGACCAAACTTTGCAAGCATCGGACCATGTTTGGGTACGATGGTATGGTAAGGGCCCCGATTTTCCCAAGAGACTTGAAAAATCCACACTGGGCGCAAATTACTAACCCGACCACCCAATCATGACCAATCTTTGCAAGCATGTGGGAGGGGCCCACTCCCACATACTTGCAAAGTTTGGTCCCCATCGGAGCATGTTTGGGTACGATGGTATGGGGAAGGCCCCGATTTTCCATGGCCTCAAGAGCACCAAGAGACTTGAAAAATCCACACTCGTGGGCGGTAATTACCAATTCAAACATGCTCCGGTTGTGACCAAACTTTGCAAGCATGTGGGAGGGGCCCATCCCACGTGCTTGCAAAGTTTGGTCTTCATCGGAGCATGTTGGGGTACAATGGTATGGGGAAGGCCCGGATTTTCTATGGCCTCTTAAGCACCAAGAGACTTGAAAAGTCTGCATTGAGCACTAATTCTCAATCCAAACATACTCCGATTGTGACCACACATTGCAAGCATGTGGGGGTGGGCCCCTCCCACATGCTTTCAAAGCTTGGTTCCCATCGAAGCATGTTTGGGTACGATGGTATGGGGAAGGCCCCGATTTTCCATGGCCTTGTAAGCACCAAGAGAGTTAAAAAATCCGCACTGGGGCGCAAATTACTAACCCGACCACCGGATCATGACCAAACTTTGCAACATGCTCCGATTATGACCAAACTTTGCAAGCATCGGACCATGTTTGGGTACGATGGTATGGTGAAGGCCCCGATTTTCCATGGCCTCATAAGCACCAAGAGACTTGAAAAATCCGCACTGGTGGCAAATTACTAACGCGACCACCCGATCATGACCAAACTTTGCAAGCATGTGGGAGGGGCCCACCCCCACATGCTTGCAAAGTTTGGTCCCCATCGGAGCATGTTTGGGTACGATGGTATGGGGAAGGCCCGGATTTTCCATGGTCTCAAGAGCACCAAGAGACTTAAAAAATCCACACTCGTGGGCGGTAATTACCAATTCAAACATGCTCCGGTTGTGACCAAACTTTGCAAGCATGTGCGAGGGACCCACTCCCACATGCTTGCAAAGTTTGGTCCCCATCGGCGGAGCATGTTTGGGTACAATGGTATGGGGAAGGCCTGGATTTTCCATGGCCTCTTAAGCACCAAGAGACTTGAAAAATCTGCATTGAGCACTAATTTTCAATCCATACATGCTCCGATTGTGACCACACTTTGCAAGCATGTGGGGGTGGGCCCCTCCCACATGCTTTCAAAGTTTGGTTCCCATCGAAGCATGTTTGGGTACGATGGTATGGGAAAGGCCCCGATTTTCCATGGCATTGTAAGCACCAAGAGACTTGAAAAATCTGCACTGGGCGCGAATAAGTAACCCGGCCACGCTCTGATCATGACCAAACTTTGCAAGCATGTTGGAGGGGCCCACCCCCACATGCTTGCAAAGTTTGTTTCCCATCGAAGCATGTTTGGGTATGATGGTATGGGGAAGGCCCGGATTTTCCATGGCCTCCTAAGCACCAAGAGACTTGAGAAATCCACACTAGCGCCTAATTACCAATCCAAACATGCTCCGATTCTGACCAAACTTTGCAAGCATGTGGGGGTGGGCCCCTTCCATATGCTTGCAAAGTTTGCTTCCCATTGGAGCATGTTTGGGTACGATGATATGGGGAAGGCCCGGATTTTCCATGGCCTCTTAAGCACCAAAAGACTTGAAAACTCTGCACTGGGCACTAATTACTAACCCGAACATGCTCCAATCATGACCAATTTTTGCAAGCATGTGGGAGGGGCCCACATCCACATGTTTGGAAAGTTTGGTCCCACCCATCAGAGCATATTTGGGTACGATGGTATGGGGAAGGCCCGGATTTTCCATGGCCTTTTAAGCACCAAGAGACTTGAAAAATCCACATTGGGCACTCATTACAAATCGAAACGTGCTCCGATTATGACCAAACTTTACAAGCATGTGGGGGTGGGCCCCTCCCACATGCTTGCAAAGTTTGGGGTGGGCCCCTTCCACATTCTTGCAAAGTTTGGTTCCCATCAAAGCATGTTTGGGTACGATGGTATGGGGAAGGCCCGGATTTTCCATGGCCTCAAGAGCAGCAAGAGACTTGAAAAATCCACACTGGGCGCTAATTACCAATTCAACCTTGCTCTGGTTGTGACCAAACTTTGCAAGCATGTGGGAAGGGCCCACTCCCACATGCTTGCAAAGTTTGGTCCCCATCAGAGCATGTTTGGGTACGATGGTATGGGGAAGGCCAGGACTTTCCATGGCCGCTTAAGCAGCAAGAAACTTGAAAAATCCGCACTGGGCACTAATTTTCAATCCAAACATGCTCCGATTGTGACCAAACTTTGCAAGCATCGGACCATGTTTGGGTACGATGGTATGGTGAAGGCCCCGATTTTCCATGGCCTCATAAGCACCAAGAGACTTGAAAAATCCGCACTGGTGGCAAATTACTAACGCGACCACCCGATCATGACCAAACTTTGCAAGCATGTGGGAGGGGCCCACCCCCACATGCTTGCAAAGTTTGGTCCCCATCGGAGCATGTTTGGGTACGATGGTATGGGGAAGGCCTGGATTTTCCATGGTCTCAAGAGCACCAAGAGACTTAAAAAATCCACACTCGTGGGCGGTAATTACCAATTCAAACATGCTCCGGTTGTGACCAAACTTTGCAAGCATGTGCGAGGGACCCACTCCCACATGCTTGCAAAGTTTGGTCCCCATCGGAGCATGTTTGGGTACAATGGTATGGGGAAGGCCTGGATTTTCCATGGCCTCTTAAGCACTAAGAGACTTGAAAAATCTGCATTGAACACTAATTTTCAATCCAAACATGCTCCGATTGTGACCACACTTTGCAAGCATGTGGGGGTGGGCCCCTCCCACATGCTTTCAAAGTTTGGTTCCCATCAAAGCATGTTTGGGTACGATGGTATGGGGAAGGCCCTGATTTTCCATGGCCTTGTAAGCACCAAGAGACTTGAAAAATCCACACTGGGCGTGAATAAGTAACCCGACCACGCTCCGATCATGACCAAACTTTGCAAGCATGTGGGAGGGGCCCACTTCCACATGCTTGCAAAGTTTGGTTCCCATCGAAGCATGTTTGGGTATGATGGTATGGGCAAGGCCCAGATTTTCCATGGCCTCCTAAGCACCAAGAGACTTGAGAAATCCACACTAGGGGCTAATTACCAATCCAAACATGCTCCAATTCTGACCAAACTTTGCAAGCATGTGGGGGTGGGCCCCTTCCACATGATTGCAAAGTTTGGTTCCCATTGGAGCATGTTTGGGTACGATGATATGGGGAAGGCCCGGATTTTCCATGGCCTTTTAAGCACCAAGAGACTTGAAAACTCTACACTAGGCGCTAATTACTAACCCGAACATGCTCCGATCATGACCAATTTTTGCAAGCATGTGGGAGGGGCCCACATCCACATGTTTGGAAAGTTTGGTCCCACCCATCAGAGCATATTTGGGTACGATGGTATGGGGAAAGCCCGGATTTTCCATGGCCTCTTAAGCACCAAGAGACTTGAAAAATCCACATTGGACACTCATTACAAATCGAAACATGCTCCGATTGTGACCAAACTTTACAAGCATGTGGGGGTGGGCCCCTCCCACATGCTTGCAAAGTTTGGGGTGGGCCCCTCCCAAATGCTTGCAAAGTTTGCTTCCCATCGAAGCATGTTTGGGTACGATGGTATGGGGAAGGCCCGGATTTTCCATGGCCTCAAGAGCACCAAGAGACTTGAAAAATCCACACTGGACGCTAATTACCAATTTAAACTTGCTCCGGTTGTGACCAAACTTTGCAAGCATGTGGGAGGGGCCCACTCCCACATGCTTGCAAAGTTTAGTGCCCATCGGAGCATGTTTAGGTACGATGGTATGGGGAACGCCAGGACTTTCCATGGCCACTTAAGCACCAAGAGACTTGAAAACTCCGCATTGGGCACTAGTTTTCAATCCAAACATGCTCCGATTGTGACCAAACTTTGCAAGCATCAGACCATGTTTGGGTACGATGGTATGATAAGGGCCCCGATTTTCCCAAGAGACTTAAGAAATCCACACTGGAAGCAAAGTACTAACCCGACCACCCAATCATGACCAAACTTCGCAAGCATGTGGGAGGGGCCCACCCCCACATACTTGCAAAGTTTGGTCCCCATCGGAGCATGTTTGGGTACGATGGTATGGGGAAGGCCCAGATTTTCCATGGCCTCAAGAGCACCAAGAGACTTGAAAAATCCACACTCGTGGGCGGTAATTACCAATTCAAACATGCTCCGGTTGTGACCAAACTTTGCAAGCATGTGGGAGGGGCCCACTCCCATATGCTTGCAAAGATTGGTCCCCATCGGAGCATGTTAGGGTACAATGGTATGGGGAAGGCCCGGATTTTCTATGGCCTCTTAAGCACCAAGAGACTTGAAAAATCTGCATTGAGCACTAATTTTCAATCCAAACATGCTCCAATTATGACCACACGTTGCAAGCATGTGGGGGTGGGCCCTTCCACATGCTTTCAAAGCTTGGTTCCCATCGAAGCTTGTTTGGGTACGATGGTATGGGGAAGGCCCCGATTTTCCATGGCCTCGTAACCAACAAGAGACTTAAAAAATTCGCACTGGGCGCAAATTACTAAGCCGACCACCGGATCATGACCAAACTTTGCAAGCATGTGAGAGGGGCCCACTCCCACATGCTTGCAAAGTTTGGTCCCCATCGGAGCATGTTTGGGTACAATGGTATGGGGAAGGCTATCCATAAAGACTATAAAAATGTGCTAAAAATGCACAAAATAGAAGGTTATCATTCTTCCTTGACATAGATTATTTTCAGTCGTGGGCGGTAATTACCAATTCAAACATGCTCCCGTTGTGACCAAACTTTGCAAGCATGTGGGAGGGGCCCACTCCCACATGCTTGCAAAGTTTGGTCCCCATCGGAGCATGTTGGGGTACAATGGTATGGGGAAGGGCCGGATTTTCCATGGCCTCTTAAGCACCAAGAGACTTGAAAAATCTGCTATGAGCACTAATTTGCAATCCAAACATGCTCCGATTGTGACCACACGTTGCAAGCATGTGGAGGTGGGCCCCTCCCACATGCTTTCAAAGTTTGGTTCCCATCGAAGAATGTTTGGGTATGATGGTATGGGGAAGGCCCCGATTTTCCATGGCCTTGTAGGCACCAAGAGACTTGAAAAATCCACACTGGGCGCAAATAAGTAACCCGACCACGCTTCGATCATGACCAAACTTTGCAAGCATGTGGGAGGGACCCACCCCCAAATCCTTGCAAAGTGTGGTTCCCATAGGAGCATGTTTGGGTACGATAGTATGGGGAAGGCCTGGATTTTCCATGGCCTCCTAAGCACCAAGAGACATGACAAATCCACACTGGGCGCTAATTACCAATCCAAACATGCTCCGATTCTGACCAAACTTTGCAAGCATGTGGGGATGGGCCTCTTCCACCTGCTTGCAAAGTTTGGTTCCCATCGGAGCATGTTTGGGTACGATGATATGGGGAAGGCCTGGATTTTCCATGGCCTCTTAAGCACCAAGAGACTTGAAAAATCTGCAGTGGATGCTCATAAAGAAGACCATAATGTGCAATGGTCTTTACATATCGCATAATGCATCTCACTGCATCCAAATGAGGTTTTCTGGGGCTAATTACTAACCCGAACATGCTCCGATCATGACCAATTTTTACAAGCATGTGGGAGGGGCCCACATCCACATGCTTGGAAAGTTTGGTCCCCATCAGAGCATGTTTGGGTACGATGGTATGGGGAAGGGCCGAATTTTCCATGGCCTCTTAAGCACCAAAAGACTTGAAAAATCCACATTGGTGGGCACTCATTACAAATCGAAACATGCTCCGATTGTGACCAAACTTTACAAGCATATGGGGGTGGGCCCCTCCCACATGCTTGCAAAGTTTGGTTCCCATCGAAGCATGTTTGGGTACGATGGTATGTGGATGGCCCGGATTATCCATGGCCTCAAGAGCACCAAGAGACTTGAAAAATCCACACTAGCCGCTAATTACCAATTCAAACATGCTCCGGTTGTGACCAAACTTTGCAAGCATGTGGGAGGGACCCACTCCCACATGCTTGCAAAGTTTGGTCCCCATCGGAGCATGTTTGGGTACGATGGTATGGGGAAGGCCAGGATTTTCCATGGCCGCTTAAGCACCAAGAGACTTGAAAAATCCGCATTGGGCACTAATTTTCAATCCAAACATGCTCCAATTGTGACCAAATTTTGCAAGCATCAGACCATGTTTGGGTACGATGGTATGGGGAAGGGCCCGATTTTCCATGGCCTCGTAAGCACCAAGAGACTTGAAAAATTTGCACTGAGCACCTGATCACCCGATCATGACCAAACTTTGCAAGCATGTGGGAGGGGCCCACCCCCACATGCTTGCAAAGTTTGGTCCCTATCGGAGCATGTTTGGGTACGATGGTATGGGGAAAGCCTGGATTTTCCATGGCCTCCTAAGCACGACTTGAAAAATCCACACTGGGCGCTAATTACCAATCCAAACATGCTCCAATTCTGAC
Organism: Cibotium barometz; assembly: GCF_041138505.1. Lineage (NCBI taxonomy): Eukaryota > Viridiplantae > Streptophyta > Polypodiopsida > Cyatheales > Cibotiaceae > Cibotium > Cibotium barometz. The sequence continues at coordinate 51,429,469 of NC_141060.1, forward strand.
CAAACTTTACAAGCATGTGGGGGTGGGCCCCTCCCACATGCTTGCAAAGTTTGATTCCCATCGGAGCATGTTTGGGTACGTTGGTATGGGGAAGACCCGGATTTTCCATGGCCTCTTAAGCACCAATAGACTTGAAAAATCCACATTGGTGACTCATTACAAATCAAAACATGCTCTGATTGTGACCAAACTTTACAAGAATGTGGGGTTGGGAACCTTCCACATGCTTGCAAAGTTTGGTTCCCATTGAAGCATGTTTGGGTACGATGGTATGGGGAAGGCCTGGATTTTCCATGGCCTCAAGAGCACCAAGAGACTTGAAAAATCCACACAGGGCGCTAATTACCTATCCAAACATGCTCCGATTCTGACCAAACATGCTCCAATTCTGATCAAACTTTGCAAGCATTTCGGGGTGGGCCCCTCCCACATGCTTGCAAAGTTTGGTCCCCATCGGAGCATGTTTGGGTACGATGGTATAGGGAAGGCCAGGACTTTCCATGGCCGCTTAAGCACCAAGAGACTTGAAAAATCCGCATTGGGCACTAATTTTCAATCCAAACATGCTCCGATTGTGACCAAACTTTGCAAGCATCGGTCCATGTTTAGGTACGATGGTATGGTGAAGGCCACGATTTTCCATGGCCTCATAAGCACCAAGAGACTTGAAAAATCCGCACTGGTGGCAAATTACTAACGCGACCACCCGATCATGACCAAACTTTGTAAGCATGTGGGAGGGGCCCACCCGACATGCTTGCAAAGTTTGGTCCCCATCGGAGCATGTTTGGGTACGATGGTGTGGGAAAGGCCCGGATTTTCCATGGTCTCAAGAGCACCAAGAGACTTAAAAAATCCACACTCTTGGGCAGTAATTACCAATTCAAACATGCTCCGGCTGTGACCAAACCTTGCAAGCATGTGCGAGGGGCCCACTCCCACATGCTTGCAAAGTTTGGTCCCCATCGAAGCATGTTTGGGTACAATGGTATGGGGAAGGCCCGGATTTTCCATGGCCTCTTAAGCACCAAGAGACTTGAAAAATCTGCATTGAGCAGTAATTTTCAATCCAAACATGCTCCGATTGTGACCACACTTTGCAAGCATGTGGGGGTGGGCCCCTCCCACATGCTTTCAAAGTTTGGTTCCCATCAAAGCATGTTTGGGTATGATGGTATGGAGAAGGCCCTGATTTTCCATGGCCTTGTAAGCACCAAGAGACTTGAAAAATCCGCACTGGGCGTGAATAAGTAACCCGACCACGCTCCGATCATGACCAAACTTTGCAAGCATGTGGGAGGGGCCCACTTCCACATGCTTGCAAAGTTTGGTTCCCATCGAAGCATGTTTGGGTATGATGGTATGGGGAAGGCCCAGATTTTCCATGGCCTCCTAAGCACCAAGAGACTTGAGAAATCCACACTAGGGGCTAATTACCAATCCAAACATGCTCCGATTCTGACCAAACTTTGCAAGCATGTGGGGGTGGGCCCCTTCCACATGCTTGCAAAGTTTGCTTCCCATTGGAGCATGTTTGGGTACGATGATATGGGGAAGGCCCGGATTTTCCATGGCCTCTTAAGCACCAAGAGACTTGAAAACTCTACACTAGGCGCTAATTACTAACCCGAACATGCTCCGATCATGACCAATTTTTGCAAGCATGTGGGAGGGGCCCACATCCACATGTTTGGAAAGTTTGGTCCCACCCATCAGAGCATACTTGGGTACGATGGTATGGGGAAAGCCCGGATTTTCCATGGCCTCTTAAGCACCAAGAGACTTGAAAAATCCACATTGGGCACTCATTACAAATCGAAACATGCTCCGATTGTGACCAAGCTTTACAAGCATCTGGGGGTGGGCCCCTCCCAAATGCTTGCAAAGTTTGCTTCCCATCGAAGCATGTTTGGGTACGATGGTATGGGGAAGGCCCGGATTTTCCATGGCCTCAAGAGCACCAAGAGACTTGAAAAATCCACACTGGGCGCTAATTACCAATTTAAACTTGCTCCGATTGTGACCAAACTTTGCAAGCATGTGGGAAGGGCCCACTCCCACATGCTTGCAAAGTTTGGTGCCCTTCGGAGCATGTTTGGGTACGATGGTATGGGGACGGCCAGGACTTTCCATGGCCGCTTAAGCACCAAGAGACTTGAAAACTCCGCATTGGGCACTAGTTTTCAATCCAAACATGCTCCGATTGTGACCAAACTTTGCAAGCATCGGACCATGTTTGGGTACGATGGTATGGTAAGGGCCCCGATTTTCCCAAGAGACTTAAAAAATCCACACTGGGCGCAAAGTACTAACCCGACCACCCAATCATGACCAAACTTTGCAAGCATGTGGGAGGGGGCCCACCCCCACATACTTGCAAAGTTTGGTCCCCATCGGAGCATGTTTGGGTACGATGGTATGGGGAAGGCCTGGATTTTCCATGGCCTCAAGAGCACCAAGAGACTTGAAAAATCCACACTCGTGGGCGGTAATTACTAATTCAAACATGCTCCGGTTGTGACCAAACTTTGCAAGCATGTGGGAGGGGCCCACTCCCACATGCTTGCAAAGTTTGGTCGCCATCGGAGCATGTTGGGGTACAATGGTATGGGGAAGGCCCGGATTTTCTATGGCCTCAAGCACCAAGAGACTTGAAAAATCTGCATTGAGCACTAATTTTCAATCCAAACATGCTCCGATTGTGACCACACGTTGCAAGCATGTGGGGGTGGGCCCCTCCCACATGCTTTAAAAGCTTGGTTCCCATTGAAGCATGTTTGGGTACGATGGTATGGGGAAGGCCCCGATTTTCCATGGCCTCGTAAGCACCAAGAGACTTAAAACATCCGCACTGGGCGCAGATTACTAACCCGACCACCGGATCATGACCAAAATTTGCAAGCATGTGAGAGGGGCCCACTTCCACAAGCTTGCAAAGTTTGGTCCCCACCCCATCGGAGCATGTTTGGGTACGATGGTATGGGGAAGGCCCGGATTTTCCATGGCCTCAAGAGCACCAAGAGACTTGAAAAATCCACACTCCTGGGCGGTAATTACCAATTCAAACATGCTCCGGTTGTGACCAAACTTTGCAAGCATGTGGGAGGGGCCCACTCCCACATGCTTGCAAAGTTTGGTCCCCATCGGAGCATGTTGGGATACAATGGTATGGGGAAGGGCCGGATTTTCCATGGCCTCTTAAGCACCAAGAGACTTGAAAAATCTCCTATGAGCACTAATTTGCAATCCAAACATGCTCCGATTATGACCACACGTTGCAAGCATGTGAGGGTGGGCCCCTCCCACATGCTTTCAAAGTTTGGTTCCCATCGAAGCATGTTTGGGTACGATGGTATGGGGAAGGCCCCAATTTTCCATGGCCTTGTAAGCACCAAGAGACTTGAAAAATCCACACTGGGCGCGAATAAGTAACCCGACCATGCTCCGATCATGACCAAACTTTGCAAGCATGTGGGAGGGACCCACCCCCACATGCTTGCAAAGTGTGGTTCCCATAGGAGCATGTTTGGGTATGATAGTATGGGGAAGGCCCGGATTTTCCATGGCCTCCTAAGCACCAAGAGACATGACAAATCCACACTGGGCGCTTATTACCAATCTAAACATGCTCCGATTCTGACCAAACTTTGCAAGCATGTGGGGGTGGGCCTCTTCCACCTGCTTGCAAAGTTTGGTTCCCGTCGGAGCATGTTTGGGTACGATGATATGGGGAAGGCCTGGATTTTCCATGGCCTCTTAAGCACCAAGAGACTTGAAAAATCTGCAGTGGATGCTCATAAAAAAGACCATAATGTGCAGTGCCCTTTACATATCGCATAATGTGTCTCACTGCATCCAAATGAGGTTTTCTAGGGCTAATTACTAACCCGAACATGCTCCGATCATGACCAATTTTTACAAGCATGTGGGAGGGGCCCACATCCACATGCTTGGAAAGTTTGGTCCCCATCAGAGCATGTTTGGGTACGATGGTATGGGGAAGGCCCGGATTTTCCATGGCCTCTTAAGCACCAAGAGACTTGAAAAATCCACATTGGGCACTCATTACAAATCGAAACATGCTCCGATTGTGACCAAACTTTACAAGCATGTGGGGGTGGGCCCCTCCCACATGCTTGCAAAGTTTGGAGTGGGCCCCTCCCACATGCTTGCAAAGTTTGGTTCCCATCGAAGCATGTTTGGGTACGATGGTATGGGGATGGCCCGGATTATCCATGGCCTCAAGAGCACCGAGACTTGAAAAATCCACACTAGCCGCTAATTACCAATTCAAACATGCTCCGGTTGTGACCAAACTTTGCAAGCATGTGGGAGGGACCCACTCCCACATGCTTGCAAAGTTTCGTCCCCATCGGTTTGGGTACGATGGTATGGGGAAGGCCTAGATTTTCCACGGCCGCTTAAGCACCAAGAGACTTGAAAAATCCGCATTGGGCACTAATTTTCAATCCAAACATGCTCCAATTGTGACCAAACTTTGCAAGCATCAGCAGACCATGTTTGGGTACGATGGTATGGGGAAGGCCCCGATTTTCCATGGCCTCGTAAGCACCAAGAGACTTGAAAAATTTGCACTGGGCGCGAATTACTAACCCGATCACCCGATCATGACCAAACTTTGCAAGCATGTGGGAGGGGCCCACCCCCACATGCTTGCAAAGTTTGGTCCCCATTGGAGCATGTTTGGGTACGATGGTATGGGGAAGGCCTGGATTTTCCATGGCCTCCTAAGCACGAGACTTGAAAAATCCACACTGGGCGCTAATTACCAATCCAAACATGCTCCAATTCTGACCAAACTTTACAAGCATGTGGGGGTGGGCCCCTCCCACATGCTTGCAAAGTTTGATTCCCATCGGAGCATGTTTGGGTACGTTGGTATGGGGAAGACCCGGATTTTCCATGGCCTCTTAAGCACCAAGAGACTTGAAAAATCCACATTGGTTACTCATTACAAATCGAAACATGCTCTGATTGTGACCAAACTTTACAAGCATGTGGGGTTGGGCCCCTTCCACATGCTTGCAAAGTTTAGGGTGGGAACCTTCCACATGCTTGCAAAGTTTGGTTCCCATTGAAGCATGTTTGGGTACGATGGTATGGGGAAGGCCCAGATTTTCCATGGCCTCAAGAGCACCAAGAGACTTGAAAAATCCACACTGGGCGCCAATTACCAATTCAAACATGCTCCGGTTGTGACCAAACTTTGCAAGCATGTGGGAGGGGCCCACTCCCACATGCTTGCAAAGTTTGGTCTCCATCGGAGCATGTTTGGGTACGATGGTACGGGGAAGACCAGGACTTTCCATGGCCGCTTAAGCACCAAGAGACTTGAAAAATACGCATTGGGCACTAATTTTCAATCCAAACATGCTCCGATTGTGACCAAACTTTGCAAGCATCAGACCATGTTTGGGTACGATGGTATGGGGAAGGCCCCGATTTTCCATGGCCTCGTAAGCACCAAGAGACTTGAATAATCCGCACTCGGCGCGAAATACTAACCCGACCACCCGATCATGACCAAACTTTGCAAGCATGTGGGAGGGGCCTACCCCACATGCTTGCAAAGTTTGGTCCCCATCAAAGCATGTTTGGGTACGATGGTATGGGGAAGGCCCGGATTTTCCCAGGCCTTAAGAACACCAAGAGACTTGAAAAATCCACACTTGTGGGCGGTAATTACCAATTCAAACATGCTCCGGTTGAGACTAAACTTTGCAAGCATATGGGAGGTGCCCACTCCCACATGCTTGCAAAGTTTGGTCCTCATCGGAGCATGTTTGGGTACAATGGTATGGGGTAGGCTCGGATTTTCTATGGCCTCTTAAGCACCAAGAGATTTGAAAAATCTGCATTGAGCACTAATTTTCAATCCAAACATGCTCCGATTGTGTCCACACTTTGCAAGCATGTGGGGGTTGGCCCCTCCCACATGCTTTCAAAGTTTGGTTCCCATCGAAGCATGTGTGGGTACGATGGTATGGGGAAGGCCTCGATTTTCCATGGCCTCGTAGCACCAAGAGACTTGAAAAATCCACACTGGGCGCGAATAACTAACCCGACCACGCTCCGATCATGACCAAACTTTGCAAGCATGTGGGAGAGGCCCACCCCCACATGCTTGCAAAGTTTGGTTCCCATCGGCGAATGTTTGGGTACGATGGTGTGGGGAAGGCCCGGATTTTCCAATGCCTCCTAAGCACCAAGAGACTTGACAAATCCACACTGGGCGCTAATTACCTATCCAAACATGCTCCGATTCTGACCAAACTTTTCAAGCATGTGGGGGTGGGCCCCTTCCACATTCTTGCAAAGGTTGGTTCCCATCGAAAGCATGTTTGGGTACGATGATATGGGGAAGACCCGGATTTTCCATGGCCTCTTAAGCACCAAGAGACTTGAAAAATCTGCACTGGGCACTAATTACTAACCCGAACATGCTCCGATCATGACCAATTTTTGCAAGCATGTGTGTAACGCGCGGAAGCTCTGGGGAGTCTTCTTTCAGCCCTAAACACTCTTGGAAACCTTCTGATGCAAACGCACCATCTGATGCAAAAACGCAGGTAGAGAGAGAGTAGAGAGAAAGAGTGAGAAGTGCTGGAATTTCAGTATATACTATGGTACAAAAAGGTACATATCTGTACAGCCATGGGCTGCCTTCATAAAAAGGTTGTTAACCCTAAAATCTATCCCCTATGGGACCTCTAGGGATCCAATCCCCTACTAGTGGGAGAGAATGCCTAAAACAAAGAGCTAAGGTGCCTTTATATAGGCGTTAGAGCATGTGGGAAACTGGCCGACTGCTGGTCGACCAGTTACTAATTCATAAATTCAATAAAAATACAGCCGACTAGTTCTCTTGGATGCGCCTGCTGCCAACACCCTCTGTCCCGCAGAAGCCGACAGCCCTTTGGTCATGCTGATGTCAGCCTCCATGCAGCCGACAGCCCTTCTGATCCATGCTATGCTACAAGTCCTGCTCCATGTCCATCTTCTACTGGTTCATAGTCTTTATCTGCTTGCCCCTTCTGGATTTAGTCTTGAGAAAGTCCATGGCATTGCTGATGCACATGACATCCCCCTCTGCTAAACTTGATGATGGGAATCCAACCTGCTCTTGGATGACTGTCATCATCCCAATACTGTTCCGAAGTCCCTCTGTCATCATCCATCCCTGGCAAACCTTTTTCTCTGAAAATCCGATCTGTTCTCCAAACCACTCTATCTCTGATGAAGATCTATGCATCTAGTCTTCCTCTAGTCCACAATCCATTCTTGCCCTGACTCTGAACACCGTCTTGGTCTTCGTTCCTGGAACTGAGTCTGGCACTCTCACATCACCCTTGGAGGATCAACCTCCCTTGGGACCGTTCCCTTAGAACCCATCTGGCTCACGGAACTGCCATCCCCATCTGGCACTGTGGAACACCACCAACAAACCTCCTGGGAGTTCTTCCCGATCTGTGTTCCTGCCTTGGGCTTCGAATCCGTGTACTTTCCTGTACCTTGGACCTGTACACCATCATCTGGGACTGAATCAGTGTTTAGCTTTGCTGAGCCTGATGCTCTGATACCAATGTAACGCGCAGAAGCTCTGGGGAGTCTTCTTTCAGCCCTAAACACTCTTGGAAACCTTCTGATGCAAAAACGCAGGTAGAGAGAGAGTAGAGAGAGAGAGTGAGAAGTGCTAGAATTTCAGTATATACTATGGTACAAAAAGGTACATATCTGTACAGCCATGGGCTGCCTTCATAAAAAGGTTGTTAACCCTAAAATCTGTCCCCTATGGGACCTCTAAGGATCCAATCCCCTAGTGGGAGAGAATGCCTAAAACAAAGAGCTAAGGTGCCTTTATATAGGCCTTGGAGCATGTGGGAAACTGGCCGACTGCTGGTCAGCCAGTTACTAATTCATAAATTCAATAAAAATACTGCCGACTAGTTCTCTTAGATGCGCCTGCTGCCAGCACCCTCTGTCCTGCCGACAGCCCTTTGGTCATGCTGATGTCAGCCTCCATGCAGCCGACAGCCCTTCTGATCCATGCTTTGCTACAAGTCCTGCTCCATGTCCATCTTCTACTGGTTCATAGTCTTTATCTGCTTGCCCCTTCTGGATTTAGTCTTGAGAAAGTCCATGGCATTGCTGATGCACATGACAATGTGGGAGGGGCCCACATCCACATGCTTGGAAAGTTTGGTCCCCATCAGAGCATGTTTGGGTACGATGGTATGGGGAAGGCTCGGATTTTCCATGGCCTCTTAAGCACCAAGAGACTTGAAAAATCCACATTGGGCAACATGCTCCGATTGTGATCAAATTTACAAGCATGTGGGGGTGCGCCCCTCCCATATGCTTGCAAAGTTTGGGGTGGGCCCCTCCCACATGCTTGCAAAGTTTGGTTCCCATCGAAGCATGTTTGGGTACGATGGTATGGGGAAGGCCCGGATTTTCCATGGCCTCAAGAGCATTGAGAAACTTGAAAAATCCACACTGGGTACTAATTACCAATTCAAACATGCTCTGATTGTGACCAAAATTTGCAAGCATGAGGGATGGGCCCACTCCCACATGCTTGCAAAGTTTGGTCCCCATCGGAGCATGTTTGGGTATGATGGTATGGGGAAGGCCAGGACTTTCCATGGCCGCTTAAGTACCAAGAGACTTGAAAAGTCCGCATTGGGCACTAATTTTCAATCCAAACATGCTCCAATTGTGACCAAACTTTGCAAGCATTAGACCATGTTTGGGTACGATGGTATGGGGAAGGCCCCGATTTTCCATGGCCTCGTAAGCACCAAGAGACTTGAAAAATCCGCACTGGGCGCAAATTACTAACCCGACCACCCGATCATGACCAAACTTTGCAAGAAGACCTGGATTGTCCATGGCCTCCTAAGCACCAAGAGACTTGAAAAATCCACAGTGGGCGCTAATTACCAATTCAAACATGCTCCGATTCTAACCAAACTTTACAAGCATGTGGGGGTGGGCCCCTCCCACATGCTTGAAAAGTTTGATTACCATCGGAGCATGTTTGGGTACGATGGTATGGGGATGACCTAGATTTTCCATAGCCTCTTAAGCACCAAGAGACTTGAAAAATCCACATTGGGCACTCATTACAAATCGAAACATGCTCCGATTGTGACCAAACTTTACAAGCATGTGGGGGTGGGCCCCTCCCACATGCTTGCAAAGTTTGGTCACCATCGAAGCATGTTTGGGTATGATGGTATGGGGAAGGCCCGGATTTTCCATGGCCTCGAGCACCAAGAGACTTGAAAAATCCACACTGGGTGCTATATACCAATTCAAACATATTTCGGTTGTGACCAAACTTTGCAAGCATGTGGGAGGGGCCCACTCCCACATGCTTGCAAAGTTTGGTCCCCATCGGAGCATGTTTGGGTATGATGGTAACTTTCCATGGCTGCTTAAACACCAAGAGACTTGAAAAATACGCATTGGGCACTAATTTCAATCCGAATATGCTCCAATTGTGACCAAACTTTGCAAGTATCAGACCATGTTTGGGTACGATGGTATGGGGAAGGCCCCGATTTTCCACAGCCTCGTAAGCACCAGGAGACTTGAAAAATCCGCACTGGACACGAATTACTTACCCGACCACCCGATCATGACTAAACTTTGCAAGCATGTGGAAGGGGCCCACCCTCACATGCTTGGAAAGTTTGGTCCCTATCGGAGCATGTTTGGGTACGATGGTATGGGAAGGCCTGGATTTTCCATGGCCTCCTAAGCACCAAGAGACTTGAAAAATCCACACTGGGCGCTAATTACCAATCCAAACATGCTCCGATTCTGACAAAACTTTGCAAGCATTTCGGGGTGGGCCCCTCCCACATGCTTGCAAAGTTTGATTCCTATCGGAGCATGTTTGGATACGATGGTATGGGGAAGACCCGGATTTTCCATGGCCTTTTAAGCACCAAGAGACTTGAAAAATCCGCACTGGGTGCTAATTACTAACCCAAACATGCTCCGATCATGACCAATTTTTGCAACCATGTGGGAGGAGCCAATATCCACATGCTTGCAAAGTTTGGTCCCCATCGGAGAATGTTTGGGTATGATGGTATAGGGAAAGCCCGGATTTTCCATGGCCTCTTGAGCACCAAGAGACTTGAAAAATCCACATTGGGCACTAATTACAATTCAAAACATGCTCGGATTGTGATCAAACTTTGCAAGAATGTGGGGGTGGGCCCCTCCCACATGCATGCAAAGTTTGGTTCCCATCGGAGCATGTTTGGGTATGATGATATGGGGAAGGCCCGGATTTTCCATGGCCTCAAGAGCATCAAGAAACTTGAAAAATCCACACTGGGCGCTAATTACGAATTCAAACATGCTCCAATTGTGACCAAACTTTGCAAGCATGTGGGAGGGGCCCACTCCCACATGCTTGCAAAGTTTGGCCCCCATGGGAGCATGTTTGGGTACGGTGGTATGGGGAAGGCCCGGATGTTCCATGGCCTCTTAAGCACCAAGAGACTTGAATAATCCGCATTGGGAACTAATTTTCAATCTAAACATGCTCTAATTGTGACCAAACTTTGCAAGAATGTGGGGGTGCGTTCCTCCCACATGCTTGCAAAGTTTGATTTCCATTGGAGCATGTTTGGGTACGATGGTATGGGGAAGGCCCGGATTTTCCAAGGCCTCTTAAGCACCAAGACACTTGAAAAATCCACACTGGGTGCTAATTACTAACCCATGTTGAAATTTGAGCTAAATGATGAGCTATGGTGGATCATACACTAGAATCAACATGATTAACAAAGTGATTAAGCAATGATTAAGACGTAATTAGTGAATAATTAGCAGATAGATTAATGTAGGCATGGATACTCAAAAACCAGCAAATTCTCATTAGGGCTATGCCTCAATTTATAGAGTTTACATCAAGCATCAAATCCCATTGATTTCTCCATGATCCACTCCCTGAATATCTCCACCTCTTGCCTGATTCTCTCCACCTCTTCTCTTTTCCCTGATTATCTCCCAGAATAACTCCACACTCCTAAATTCCCTCATGCTACCCATTATTCTCTCCCAGTAGATTCTTCTAACCTTTTCACAGGTTCTTTCACAATTACATCTCCTCTTTTACAGCCTCTATCCAAGAGCTTGTTCCCACACACACCTTATTCACTTGTATATTTCAACACCTCCCCTCAAGTGAATAATCCTAGAACACCTAGACCCTATACCAAGTTTACCTCCCCTTACTTGGAAGTCCGCGACCAGTGTCTACTCCTCCCCTCAAGTTATCTCAGCACACCTGGACCCTGTATCAAGTTTCTTTCTTACTTGACAGTCCGCGACCAGTGCCTCAAGTCCCTAAACTCCATAGTCCTTGACACTCTCTCTCTCTATGTGTCCAAGGCTACTATAAGTGCCCGCGACCTTGACTAAAGTGCTCACACATACATCTACCACGTGGCCTACATTATCGGTGGCTCAGAGGTGGTTTTACTTTATTGGGGCAGGTTACATTGGGTTGTGGGGTCTCTCTCTCTCTCTGTCTCTCTCTCTCAGAGATTTTCACATGGCTCCTCACTCTTTGGAGCCTCACATCTTCTCTTTTCTTCAGTCTTCTTCTCGTGGCAGCATCTGTCCACGCGTCCGTCTCTTCTTTCAGTCTTCTCGGGGCAGCTTCTCTTCTTGTGGCAGCTTCTCTTCTCGTGTCCATGTCTTCCTTCAGATCTTCTTCTCGGTGTGGATCCTCTTCTTGGGAAGAGATATTCTTCTTCTTTCATGGCTGGGGCCATGAGCTCAGCCGTCAGGTCATTTTGCTCCATGTGAGCAACATGTTTCAATGTTTTGCTGACAGTTCCTTTGGGCTTTTTATGTTTATCTTTTGTCATTATGCAATGCAAACCCAAATTTATGTGGGAGGTCTTACCTCTTGCCTTAATCTGGACAAGGGCAGTGTCTGTTCCCATTTTTACACTGATAAAATGTGCCCAATACATAATGCGTATAGCATTCATTCTCATGCACATTCCAAATGCAATTCTGGCTGTGAATAATCTTGAATTTGAGTGAGATTTATAGGCATTAACCAAGGGTTGAATGCAAAATGATGATTTTCACAATTTTATCAGCACAATTTTACCAGAAATTACATTAAATCAAGGGTAACCAATTTGTACGGGATGGTTGGAGTATCAAACCAACTCCGATTTGAAATCTGAAGTTATAGGGATCTGTATCAGATACCTAATGGTTAATTTGAACCCTAAATTGCACCAAAGTATAGTGATTAGCACTGATTAATCACTGATTAGCAAATTAATGCTCTGGTTTGTGTGCAGAAAACAGAGTATGCGGGGAGCTCAGATCTAGTGCCTTCCACTTCAAATGAGCTCAAATGCTTTCAAAGGCATCAATAGCAATGAGTCTAGTAGAGGATTAAGCCAAGAAACACAAGATTTGACCAAATAATGAAAGCTTAATCTCTGTTTTACCAAAGTCACCTGCAGATTTGATGAAGAGCTTGGATCTCACTGTAGACTTGATGAAACTCAATTCTGACTTCACCAGCTTGTAGAGCATGCTTGATTACCCCTTGGGCTAAGAGGAATTAGAGAGCTTTGACCTGTGGAAGTTGCAATGTCACAAACATCTCAGAAAATAAGCGCCGGCGAAAATCGCGATTTCTCCTAATTCCTTTGGCGGTTTGCTGCGCCGTTTCGATGGGCTGGTAACCAGAGGTGTTGGCTAGCTTAAGCTAGAAGCTCATGACCTAATTTGAAGTGTGCTAAGTGCTAGAGACCCTCCACTGGCTGGGGGTGAAGGGGAAGAGTGAAAACTCACTAAAAACTGATTTTTTTTTGCTAATTACTTACTAATCCTGATTAATTCACTAATGGGCTCATAATGCATGGCTCTGATACCATGTTGAAATTTGAGCTAAATGATGAGCTATGGTGGATCATACACTAGAATCAACATGATTAACAAAGTGATTAAGCAATGATTAAGATGTAATTAGTGAATAATTAGCAGATAGATTAATGTAGGCATGGATACTCAAAAACTAGAAAATTCTCATTAGGGCTATGCCTCAATTTATAGAGTTTACATCAAGCATCAAATCCCATTGATTTCTCCATGATTCACTCCCTGAATATCTCCACCTCTTGCCTGATTCTCTCCACCTCTTCTCTTTTCCAAGATTATCTCCCAGAATAACTCCACACTCCTAAATTCCCTCATGCTACCCATTATTCTCTCCCAGTAGATTCTTCTAACCTTTTCACAGGTTCTTTCACAATTACATCTCCTCTTTTACAGCCTCTATCCAAGAGCTTGTTCCCACACACACCCTATTCACTTGTATATTTCAACAACCCAACCATGCTCCGATCATGATTAATTTTATAAGCATGTGGGAGGGGCCCACATCCACATGCTTGCAAAGTTTCGTCCCCATCGGAGCATGTTTCGGTATGATGGTATGGGGAAGGCCCGGATTTTCCATGGCCTCCTAAGCACCAAGAGACTTGAAAAATCCACACTAGGCGCTAATTACCAATGCAAACATGCTCTCATTGTGACCAAACTTTGCAAACATGTGGGGGTGGGCCCCTCCCACATGCTTGCGAAGTTTGGCTCCCATTGGAGCATGTCTGGGTACGATGGTATTGGGAAGGCTTGGATTTTCCACGGCCTCTTAAGCACCAAGAGACTTGAAAAATTGGCAATGGGCGGGCGCTAATTACCAATTCAAATATGCTCCGATTGTTACCAAACTTTGCAAGCATGTGGGGGTGGGCCCCTCCCACATGCTTGTTGCAAAGTTGGGTCCCCATCGGGGCATGTTTGGGTATGATGGTATGGGGAAGGCCCGGATTTTGCATGGCCTCTTAAGCACCAAGAGACATGAAAAATCCACACTGGGCACTAATTACCAGTCGAAACATGCTCTGAATGTGACCAAACTTTGCAAGCATGTGGGGTGGGTCCCCCCCACATGCTTGTAAAGTTTGCTCCCCATCGGAGCATGTTTGGGTACGATGGTATGGGGAAGGCCCGGATTTTCCAAGGCCTCTTAAGCACCAAGAGACTTGAAAAATCCACACTGGCCACTAATTACCAATCCAAACATGCTCTGATTGTGACCAAACTTTGCAAACATGTGGGGGTGGGCCCGTACCACATGCTTGCAAAGTTTGGTTTCCATCAGTCTGAGCATGTTTGGGTAAGATGGTATGGGGAAGGCCCGGATTTTCAATGGCCTCCTAAGCACCAAGAGACTTGAAAAATCCACACTAGGCGCTAATTACAAGTCCAAACATGCTCTAATTATGACCAAACTTTGCATGCATGTGGGGGTGGGCTCCTCCCACATGCTTGCAAAGTTTGGTTCCCATTGGAGCATGTTTGGGTATGATGGTATGGGGAAGGCCCGGATTTTCCATGGCCTCTTAAGCACCAAGAGACTTAAAAAATCCGCACTGGGTTCTAATTACCAATTCAAACATGCTGCGATTGTGACAAAACTTTGCAAGCATGTGGGGGTGGGTCCCCCCCACATGCTCACAAAGTTTGGTCCCCATTGGAGCATGTTTGGGTTTGACCATATTGAGAAGGCCCGAATTTTCCATGGCCTCTTAAGCACCAAGAGACTTGAAAAATCCACACTAGGCGCTAATTACTAATCCAAGCATGCTCCAATTGTGACCAAACTTTGCAAGCATGTGCGGGTGGGTCCTCCCCACATGCTTGCAAAGTTTGGTCCCTATCGAAGCATGTTTGGGTACGATGGTATGATTCATCTAACTCAATTGACAAATAAAAGTCAAATTATAATATTAATCTTAATCTCTTCTTTTTAATACCCAAAAATATCATGGGCAACTGGAAAGAACTTATAATATTAATTTTAATCCCTTCTTTTTAATATCCAAAAATATCACGGGGAATTGGAAAGAGTTTGTAAGAGTTTCCTCTCACCTTGTTAACTCAAGGCTCTCATTGAATTTTATGTGTCTAATCCATGACATAAATAAAACCACACAAATTCACCATGTGTACATCGCATTTTTATACAATTTTCCTATGCACCAAAGCTTCTCACATAATTCAAAAACTAAAACTAAAATGTATGTGTTAATGTGAGACGGAGTTGAATCACTAAACTCCATTAATTGGTTCCTTAGTTAACCATTCATACTATGCAAGAAGAATACATCCAGACTATGCAAGAATAATACATCCGTTTATCCCCATCTTAAGGGAAATATATATATTCCAATAGAGTACACATTCAAATTAAATGGCATATTAATGGATTTAGTAAAAGTCCCAAGATAATTATTTTTAAAATAATGAAAAGAGAAAGAATCCAAAATTAAAGAGACACTTACTTGGATTAGAAGCATTTCTTTGCGTTAATAAGATGATTAGAGGATTTTCCACGATTAAGAAAACCCTAATTCCACATACTATAGAGTATGAGAGTCTTGATGCTTTAGAGCTTGTTTTCTTGTAAATAAAGGGCCTAGAAGACCTTTGCTTCCTGATTTAAAAAGTAATTTAGGTATAAATTAAGATTTACATGCACATGGTTATGTGTGATTTTAATTTGAGCTTGGAGGCTTAGTGTTCTCAGAGAAAATAAAGGGTTGTATAGATTAGGTTTAACATGCACATAGTCATGAAACTTAATTTTAGCTTGGAGGTTAGATAGACATTACTATTGCATTAAAACAATTATGTGGCATAATAATGGATTTAGTAAAAGTCCCAAGATAATTATTTTTTAAATAATGAAAAGAGAAAGAATCCAAAATTAAAGAGACACTTACTTGGATTAGAAGCATCTCTTTGAGTTAATAAGATGATTAGAGGATTGCCCACGATTAAGAAAACCCTAATTCCACATACTATAGAGTATGAGAGTCTTGCTGCTTTAGAGCTTGTTTTCTTGTAAATAAAGGGCCTAGAAGACCTTTGCTTCGTGATTTAAAAAGTAGTTTAGGTATAAATTAAGATTTACATGCACATGGTTATGTGTGAATTTTAATTTGAGCTTGGAGACTTAGTGTTCTCAGAGAAAATAAAGGGTTGTATAGATTAAGTTTGACATGCACATAGTCATGAAACTTAATTTTAGCTTGGAGGTTAGATAGACATTACTATTGCATTAAAACAATTATATGGCATAATAATGGATTTAGTAAAAGTCCCAAGATAATTATTTTTTAAATAATGAAAAGAGAAAGAATCCAAAATTAGAGAGACACTTACTTGGATTAGAAGCATTTCTGTTAATAAGATGATTAGAGGATTGCCCACGATTAAGAAAACCCTAATTCCACATACTGGCTTTAGAGCTTGTTTTCTTGTAAATAAAGGGCCTAGAAGACCTTTGCTTCGTGATTTAAAAAGTAATTTAGGTATACATTAAGATTTACATGCACATGGTTATGTGTGAATTTTAATTTGAGCTTGGAGGCTTAGTGTTCTCAGAGCAAATAAAGGGTTGTATAGATTAAGTTTAACACGCACATAGTCATGAAACTTAATTTTAGCTTGGAGGTTAGATAGACATTAGTATTGCATTAAAACAATTATGTGGCATATATTGATCAGATAGGTAGATTAGAATGCGATTAGATAGCTAGATTAGAATGCGATTAGATAGCTAGATTAGATATAAGGTTAGATAGACATTACTATTGCATTTAAATAATTAAAGATGAGATAGCTAGATTAAAATGGGGATAGATAGAGGCCTGCCATTTATACCTAAACAATTTTGTGACACTAGCATCGCTCTAACGAGATATTAATTGGAGGTTAAGAAAAGAAAGGCACACATTTAGCTTTGAAACTTGAGTGAATTTCCATGCCTAATAAACTTCTTGTGACACAAGCAATGTGTGGGCTCCTACGTTGAGTGAGATAGACACATCATCAATAAGCCTTACTGATCTAAAATATGTGGTGACACATGGCTACACGATGGAACAAGATTTGACTGTTGCTATTGTTCCTCAAGGTTACGCACGATTCTAAGAATCTAGTAGCATGGGCTTCACATTCCTAGACCATAGAGAGGTATCCACTCAAGATGCTGTTAACACAATCCCAGAGTATTGGGTACTTTACCTGCCACCTATGACCTCCATATGACTAACCACACAACATTGCTCATTAGTTTTATGCCCTTGGTCATAACTATGGCAACCATGATTGTAGTAGTCCCCAGAACAATGGCTCAAAGCCTAGCTAACACATCCATATCATCTGCTAGGGCTACAAATAGAGGAACCTTCACCCAAAATCATCGCCTCTAGTTTGCCATTGTAACCGAGAGCAAGGGGGGCATTCTTACAAATGACTAGACCAGGGGCACCCTTGGCTCATATGCCATTGTAGTACCTATGGGAATTTTTGTATGACCCCCCACCTACTAGACTCATGTTACTCCTCCTAGGACTCATGCCATTATGCTCACTATTGCCATGTTGTACCAATACTTTGAGCAGTAGCCCTTCCAACTCATTCAGTAGCCTTTGCATAAGCATTGGGGAGAGAAGTGATCGAAAGTATAAGGCTAGTCATGAGAGATAACAAACAAAGTAGCCCTAGAAAGGCTACACAAATCATGAAGCTCACACATAAGTTCAATGGAGAGGGCAATCTTAAAAGACATCTCGAGATCTTTGATAAAGTTTGTGTGGCCTTAGGGGAGAGGGATGATCTTGCAAAGACCAATGCCTTTAGATGTACGAGATCTTTGATAAAGTTTGTGTGGCCTTAGGGGAGAGGGATGATCTTGCAAAGACCAATGCCTTTAGATGTACATTACATGGAAAGGCTGATTATTGGTATCCAAACTTGAGAGTTAAAGAATGTTTAAACTTTATCGATTTTTGATGGTTATTCCTAGAGCAATTTGTGGACAAGGAAGCTTTGTGGAGTGTGGCTTCACAATTAGACAAAGTTGAGAGAGAAGAAGATGAGTCAATGAGAGAGATTTTATTAGTCATCTCAAGCATTTGAACTCTCATTGTGCTCTACATGATTGCTTCTCCAATAATCAACTACTTGATCGATTTATCCACCCATAGGTTTAAACATGAAGATATCTATATGGTTTGGTCACTAGAGGTATCACCACCTAGGAGGACGTCATAGCTAATGTTGTCCAACTTGAGGATAACGTGATGTGATAAGATGTCAGCGCTTTAGATTCTAAGTTTGTTACATCAAGAGAGAAACGAATGGTTGTAGCACTTCTCAAAAGCTATCCAAGAGGAAATTAAGATTATCAAAACTCGAGAAAATCTACACATGTACCTAGGGAGAAAGAGGAAATTAAGATTATTGAAGCTCCATACAATCTACACATGTACCTAGGGAGAGAACTTCATTGGTTGTAGTCAAGGATATACCACCAATGAATGTCCAATCTTAAAACCTTGTTACAATGGTAACCTTGGCTATTGTGAGCACATGGTCACGAAGGCCGAGATTCTCGGACACACCTACATGGTAATGCTAACACAACGAGATCATAGGTAGCCTTTTCGGCAGTGTCACAAACACTAGCCCTTAGTCCTCTAACAAATCAAGCAATGGTTGAGTATCCACGTAATAAATCCTATCAAAGGGCATGCACAATACACCCAATGTGCCATTACCTCCACTAGCCTACGACTGCAACCACCTCCAACAAGGAGGACAAATCTTAATCGAGTAAGCTTCAAGGGGCCTCCTAATTATCGAGAATATGCGGTGGATATCAAACCCATTCCACACTTCTTTGAGGACCCCATGGAGCTTCATTAGGAATATTATGTAGTGGATGGGAGAGGGGGAGTTGAGCCAAATTACCATCTTGCCACTATGGGAAGGGGCTAGGGCATCAACACAAGAGGAAGGAGAATGCCTCTTCAATGTTCCAACTTTCAAGGTCCCCATCAAGTTTCAGAATGTCTTACAAATCTTCCTCAACTCAATGAAGCTATGCCCTCAAATATGCCTTCGGCTACCTGTAATTGTTGTGGCATAGATCATTGGATTGGATTAAAGACTACCCCAACAAGTCTATGGTGATAAGTCCACATATATGACCCATCATCACAACCTTAAACATGGTTGGAAGGAGATTTTCAAGGCCAATGAAAGGAAGGGTGGAGGGTAGAGCTCAATATGCAAAAACTCCTAATCATAACCCTACATAGCCAGAAATAAATTTCAAAAGCTAAGAGGTAATTCCTTAATTTGATAAACCTAAATAATAGGAATCCCAACACCATTTGATTACAGTGAAAAGCTTAGGTTACAATTTATTTTTTTAAAGTGCAACTATATTTAAGGACAAAAAGAAAATTTCAAAAAAAAGACTTTTTAAGAACCATAACTTATATCAAAATGTGAGTTTCATGTAATCATATTTCTCACTTCCGTGAGATGCACAATGTAATTCTGTAGTTCCGAGTCCTTGAAAAGCAAGTTGATTTCCTTAGAGATGGCTTGATTGTCTTCTTCCAAGTGTTCCTTGTGGATTTCGTTGATCCTATCTTGAAATTCCTGTTTAGCCCTATTCATTTGAATGAGCTATTCCATGGCATTCTTTGTGTATTGATTGAGCTTTGACTAGTTGCATGTTGGCTTTGTGAAGAGTTTTCATCTGCAAATTCAGACCAGCCCTCAGACCCGGCATCAAATTGAGAAATTATGATTAAAAGCACATTTATTTTTATTTATCCAGACAGTCCACAAGTACTTATAGCACGGATAATGTTCCATAATTCTGCATAGCATTTAATTTGTTGACCTAGAAGGTTTTCTATCCCACTTAAGTCCCAAGATTGGATCGACGAAATACATTGATTTAAAAGTTTTAGAGCACATGCATTGCATGCACACCCGATGAAGAGATAGGCAATTGTTTTTGGCTCCTTTTTACATCTTGGGCATTGTCCATCCCCATATCCAAATCTATTTGCATGGGCATTTGTCCACAGTGCTTTATGCATGATCAACCACATCAAACAAGATTTCTTTGAAGGGATAATGGGTGACTAGATTTTTGAGAACTTGAATCCCCATTGTTTCCTATCCCATATCAGGTTCCATCTATTATTGAGTTTGCAATGTAATGGAGGATCTTGAGAGGGGAGAGAGGGAATAGGTAGCAGGTTTTGTTTGGATTTCTAGGAGAAAGCCTTATAAGACATCGGGCCTTTGAGTTAGAGAAAAACAATCCTCTCATTAGGCCATAAAAGCATTATGTCTTTAATTAAAAACAAATCCATTGCAGAGAGTCTGAATATTGTACATAGATCTCGATCTTATTTCCATCTGCCCTCTGTACTACACCACAGGTCACCTCAGGTTCGTAATCCCTTTCTGTGAAGTTTGTATGCATGTTTAAAATGATCTGCAGGGATATTACTCGCTACAATGTACCACACCAAATCCAGATGCAAAACATGTGCATGTTTTTTGGATTTATTATGTAGCTGCAATTCCTCTTTACATATGTTCCATGCTTTCCACATTGCTTGGATTAGGGGGCTGCCCTGCGGTTTTATTTTGAACATGCTGAAGAAAACTGTTAGCTCTGGGAGTTTTTTCCATTGGGGAAGTCTGCGATACTGTATTTATCTACATTTCTTTTGAGCAAGATGGCCTAGTTTTCATGGGGCAATAGGAAACTTTTGATGATCCATTTAACTGCCATTTGATCCGCAAAATCCACAATATTGGGAATTCCGAGACCTCCATGATTTTTGGGTTTGTTGCGTACCTTCTAGGCTACTTTAGGGAGTTTCATCTCCTCGGCATTGCTTGACCACAGAAAATTCCTGCACATTTTTTCTAATTGTTTTAAATCAGAAGTCGATGGGTGCCAACAAAAAAGAAAGTATAATGTGGTTAGGAAAAGAATATGTTTGAGAACTAAGAATATGTTGGGAAAGAAAGAACATGTGGTTGTGCTACATGCTTACCCAACATCTGAATTTGATCTGTAGTTTATCCAAAATCCTTTGCCATCGTTGATGCATAGAGACCTCGAACCCCATTGGAATGCCTAAGAGTCCGAAGATTTGTCCCTCGTTCAGAAGTTTGCATCCTTGATCAAAAAGCCATTGTGGTTAATCTGCCAGAAATGGTTCTAATTCCTATTTTAGAGTGGTTTATGATTGAACCTGAGGTACTAATTGATCCGGAGTCATTGTTGTGATGAATAAGACCCTTGGTATCATCTGCAAACTGCTGAAGGGATGCCCGTCCTTTGTTGTTTGGGAACTGGATTCCCCTTAGAAGGCCTTTCTCCATGGCATTTTGAACTAATCAACCTAGAGCATGAATAACAATTGCAAAAAGTAGCGGAGCTAGCGGGCACCCTTGCCTTATGGAGTGGGTTGGTTTAAAGGGTTCAGTGAGATTCCCATTAACCATTACTCTTGCCTTTGCATTTCCAAACAGTACTTGCACGATATTTATGAAGTTGGGGCCCAGTCCTCTGTCTTTAAGGGATTGCAAGATAAAATCCCATTCAAGCCTATCAAAATAAACTCTTAGGTCACAATTGTAGAACTCATGCGCACTTGAAACACTTTTCAGATTGTCGATCAAGCATCATCATCATCATCATCAATTGCATGTGCCAATGCTGGGATCTCAAACATATGAAACACATGATAGCCAAAACTTCATTCGTAACACACATTGCTTGCCTTCACGCCCAAGCAGTGAGTGGAAGGAGTCATCTGAAGCAAAAGTAATGCTCATGTCCATGGTGTGGGTAATAGAACAATCATGTGGGTAATAGAAGGTTAGCTATGCTAACCTTCTCACTACCCACCTGCGCAGTGTGAAGGTTAAAACATGTGAAACTCAAGCTCGACCTAAACAGGTTGACCTGCCCAGAATGACAAAAACTACCACGACATAATCGACAATTTATTAAAATCATATGCAACATTATCATTATTGCGCATATACCAATCAATGGCAGGTTTTCGGACCATTGCAGCACTAGGACATGGTAGCTCTGGGGAAAATGTTGTGATTGCCTGTACCTCATCAATGGCAGCCCTGATTGATTCTAGGGCAACAGCAAAGCGGGCTGTCTTGTGGAGCTCGTGCAAGAAAAGATACCATGGTTTTGGCAACCATGTCATGGATTCTCCATGGTGTAAGATGGTCCCTCTGAAGGCCGGCGGGCCTACTTCCTACTTCTCTCCATAGTTCTTCTCATGATATCTTCTTCACCACCATGGCCTTTTGCTCTGCTTCTGAACACAGCCCCTATGATCTTCTCACTCTGTTCTTTCTCTTGTATCAAGCTTACAAGCTCATTCCAGCATTGCGCCTAATAGTACTGTGCTACCAAATCCATGGCTAGTCTTGACTCTTCTTCTCTTTCCTTACGTATGGCCATTAAATTGCTCTAAGGCGGCGCAGATGCCTTGCCATAGCTGCAGCAGAACCATATTAAAACTGATATATATTCCTGCAGACAATATCTACATGGCTGTCCTCAGATTGCACACGCCCATTTTTTCTTCACACACAGACACACAATGAGTACGGGTCTGCATGACTCATGGCAGCGAACAGCAAGCATAAGCATGTGATGAAAGGCAGCGCCGACAGGCGGCGGCGCCATCAGCGCAGTGGTAAGAATTGTTGGCTCTTAAGCTAGAGGTACTGGATTCGATTCCTACGTCTGACACCGTCTGTGTGCTCTGCAGGTTTTAATAATTTTAACATATGCTATGTTACGCAGGCTTTACATTTTCATTCATTTGCAATTGTGGAGAGCGTACACGTTTAGAACGCTACGCAGTTTTATATATTATTTATAAAGCTACGCATCTCACAATATGTCCGCATTATAATCTCCTCAACCCTAAACCCGTCACCTTGGGTGTTCCGACATCTACTCCAACTATCAATCCAATCAGACCATGCCAGAAGAATACATCCATACTATGCAAGAAGAATACATGCTTTTACCCCATCTCAAGGGAAAAATATATATATTCCAATAGACTACACATGCAAACTAATTGGTATATTGATAGATTTAATGAAAGTCCAAAGATAATTATATTTTAAATAATGAAAAAGAGAAAGAATCCAAAATTAAAGAGACACTTACTTGATTAGAAGCATTTCTTCGAGTTAATAAGATGATAAGAGGATTGCCCATGATCACGAAAACCTTAATTCCACATACTACGGAGCATGAGAGTTTTGATGCTATAGAGCTTGCATTCTTGTAAATAAAGGGCCTAGAAGACTTTTTCTTTATGATTTGAAAAGTAATTAAGGTATAAATTAAGATTTACATGCACATGGTTGTGTGTCAATTTTAATTTGAGCTTGGACGCTTAGTGTTTGAGAGAAAATAAGAACAAAGGGTTGTACTATAGATTAAGTTTTACATGCACATACTCATGAAACTTAACTTCGGCTTGGAGGTTAGATAGACATTAGTATTGCATTGAAGCAATTATGTTCCATATATATAAAATAGATAGCTAGAGTAGAATGGGGTTAGAGATAAGATTAGACAGCTAGGTTATAATGGGGTTAGATAGACATTACTATTGCATTAAAACAATTAAATGGCACATAAATTAGATAGCTAGATTAAAATGGGGATAGATAGAGGCCCATCATTTATATCTAATTTATGTGCCATTAAGGTATAAATTAAGATTTACATGCACATGGTTATGTGTCAATTTTAATTTGAGCTTGGACGCTTAGTGTTTGAGAGAAAATAAGAACAAAGGGTTGTACTATAGATTAAGTTTTACATGCACATAGCCATGAAACTTAACTTTGGCTTGGAGGTTAGATAGACATTAGTATTGCATTGAAACAATTATGTTCCATATATATAAAATACATAGCTAGAGTAGAATGGGGTTAGAGATAAGATTAGATAGCTAGGTTATAATGGGGTTAGATAGACATTACTATTGCATTAAAACAATTAAATGGCACATAAATTAGATAGCTAGATTAAAATGGGGATAGATAGAGGCTCATCATTTATACCTGAACAAATTTGTGACACTAGCATCGCTCTAACCATATCTTGATTGGAGGTTGAGGATAGAAAGGCACACATTTAGCTTTGAAACTAGAGTGAATCACGATGCATAGGAAACTTCCTATAATGGAAGTTGGGACAAACAATGTGCAGGGTCCTACATTGTGAGTGAGATAGAGACACCATCAATAAGCCTCACTGATCTCAAATATGTGGTGACGCGCCTGACTACACGACGATGGAACAAGATTCAACTCTGCTGATATTATTCCTCAAGGTTACACACGAATCTAAGAATCTACTAGCACGAGCTTCACATTCCTAAACCCTAGAGAGGTATCCACTCAAGATGTTGTTAACACAATCCTAGAGTATTAGGTACTTCACATTTCATAAAGGCACCGCCTATTGACTCCCTATGACTAACCAAACAACATTGCTCGTTAGTTTTATGCTGTTGGTCATAGCCATGGCAACCACGGTTGTAGTAGTCATTCTTACACCAATGGCTCGAAGCCTAGTTAACATATCCATATCGTCTTCTAGGGCTACAAACATAGGAACCTTCACCCAAAATATGCGCCCTCTACTTTGCCATTGTAACCTAGAGCAATGGGGGCATCCTTAGAAATGACTAGACCAAGGGTGCCCTTGGCTCATATGTCATTGTAGTACCTATGGGAATTTTTGTACGACCCCCTATCTACTAGACTCAATTCACTCCTCTAGGACTCATGCCATTATGCCCACAAGTATTGTCCTTTGTACCATATGCTAGCCCTTATGTAGTACCAATGCTTCCAACAGCAAACAATCCTCCCAATTCCTCCAGTAGTCTTTGCACAAGCATTAGGGAGAGCAGTGAATGAAAGTATAAGGCTAGTCATGAGAGATAACAAAAGAAGTAGCTCTAGAAAGGCTACACAAATCATGAAGCTCACACATAAGTTTAATGGAGAGGGTGATCCTAAAAGACATTAGAGGGATGATCTTGCCTTTAGCCTTACATTAGATGGCAAGGGTGGTGATTGGTATGGGACCCTGAGAGTTAAAAAATGTTTAAACTTTATCGATCTTCGTGATGGTTATTCCTAAAGAAATTCATGGATGGTTAGTCTGACACCGTCTGTGTGCTCTGCAGGTTTTAATAATTTTAACATATGCTAGGCTTTACAATAATTATATTTTAAATAATGAAAAAGAGAAAGAATCCAAAATTAAAGAGACACTTACTTGATTAGAATTAGCATTTCTTCGAGTTGATAAGATGATAAGAGGATTGCCCATGATCAGGAAAACCTTAATTCCACATACTACGGAGCATGAGAGTTTTGATGCTATAGAGCTTGCATTCTTGTAAATAAGACTTTTTCTTTATGATTTGAAAAGTAATTAAGGTATAAATTAAGATTTACATGCACATGGTTATGTGTAAATTTTAATTTGAGCTTGGACGCTTAGTGTTTGAGAGAAAATAAGAACAAAGGGTTGTATAGATTAAGTTTTAGATGCACATAGTCATGAAACTTAACTTTGGCTTGGAGGCTAGATAGACATTAGTATTGCATTGAAACAATTATGTTCCATATATATAAAATAGATAGCTCGAGTAGAATGGGGTTAGAGATAAGATTAGATAGCTAGATTATAATGGGGTTAGATAGACATTACTATTGCATTTACACCTGAACAAATTTGTGACACTAGCATTGCTCTAACCATATATTGATTGGAGGTTAAGGAAAGAAAGGCACACATTTAGCTTTGAAACTAGAGTGAATCACGATGCATAGGAAACTTCCTATAATGCATAGCTAGAGTAGAATGGGGTTAGAGATAAGATTAGATAGCTAGATTATAATGGGGTTAGATAGACATTACTATTGCATTAAAACAATTAAATGGCACATAAATTAGATAGCTAGATTAAAATGGGGATAGATAGAGGCCCATCATTTATACCTGAACAAGTTTGTGACACTAGCATCGCTCTAACCATATATTGATTGGAGGTTGAGGATAGAAAGGCACACATTTAGCTTTGAAACTAGAGTGAATCACGATGCATAGGAAACTTCCTGTAATGGAAGTTGGGACAAACAATGTACGGGGTCCTTCATTGAGTCACATAGAGACACCATCAATAAGCCTCACTGATCTCAAATATGTGGTGACACGCCTGACTACACGATGATGGAACAAGATTGGACTCTGCTGATATTATTCCTCAAGGTTACACACGAATCTAAGAATCTACTAGCACGAGCTTCACATTCCTAAACCCTAGAGAGGTATCCACTCAAGATGTTGTTAACACAATCCTAGAGTATTAGGTACTTTACAACTCATAATGGCACCGCCTATTAACTCCCTATGACTAACCAAACAACATTGCTCGTTAGTTTTATGCTCTTGGTCATAGCCATGGCAACCACGGTTGTAGTAGTCGTTACAACAATGGCTCGAAGCCTAGTTAACATATCCATATCATCTTTTAGGGCTACAAACATAGGGACCTTAACCCAAAATATGTGCCTGTTTTCTGACTACACATGCAAACTAATTAGTATATTGATAGATTTAATGAAAGTCCAAAGATAATTATATTTTAAATAATGAAAAAGAGAAATAATCCAAAATTAAAGAGACACTTACTTGATTAGAAGCATTTCTTCGAGTTAATAAGGTGATAAGAGGATTGCCCATGATCAGGAAAACCTTAATTCCACATACTACGGAGCATCAGAGTTTTGATGCTATAGAGCTTGCATTCTTGTAAATAAAGGGCCTAGAAGACTTTTTCTTTATGATTTGAAAAGTAATTAAGGTATAAATTAAGATTTACATGCACATGGTTATGTGTCAATTTTAATTTGAGCTTGGACGCTTAGTGTTTGAGAGAAAATAAGAACAAAGGGTTGTATAGATTAAGTTTTACATGCACATAGTCATGAAACTTAACTTTGGCTTGGAGGTTAGATAGACATTAGTATTGCATTAAAACAATTATGTTCCATATATATAAAATAGATAGCTAGAGTAGAATGGGGTTCGAGATAAGATTAGATAGCTAGATTATAATGGGGTTAGATAGACATTACTATTGCATTAAAACAATTAAATGGCAGATAAATTAGATAGCTAGATTAAAATGGGGATAGATAGAGGCCCATCATTTATACCTGAACAAATTTGTGACACTAGCATCGCTCTAACCATATATTGATTGGAGGTTAAGGAAAGAAAGGCACACATTTAGCTTTGAAACTAGAGTGAATCACGATGCATAGGAAACTTCCTATAATGGAAGTTGGGACAAACAATGTGCGGGGTCCTACATTGAGTGAGATAGAGACACCATCAATAAGCCTCACTGATCTCAAATATGTGGTGACGCGCCTGACTACACGACGATGGAACAAGATTCAACTCTGCTGATATTATTCCTCAAGGTTACACACGAATCTAAGAATCTACTAGCACGAGCTTCACAATCCTAAACCCTAGAGAGGTATCCACTCAAGATGTTGTTAACACAATCCTAGAGTATTAGGTACTTCACATTTCATAAAGGCACCACCTATTGACTCCCTATGACTAACCAAACAACATTGCTCGTTAGTTTTATGATGTTGGTCATAGCCATGGCAACCACGGTTGTAGTAGTCATTCTTACAACAATGGCTCGAAGCCTAGTTAACATATCCATATCGTCTTTCTAGGGCTACAAACATAGGAACCTTCACCCAAAATATGCGCCCTCTACTTTGCCATTGTAACCTAGAGCAACGGGGGCATCCTTACAAATGACTAGACCAGGGGTGCCCTTGGCTCATATGTCATTGTAGTACCTATGGGAATTTTTGTATGACCCCCTACCTACTAGACTCAATTTACTCCTCTAGGACTCATGCCATTATGCTCACAAGTATTGTCCTTTGTACCATATACTACCCCTTATGTACCAATGCTTCTAGCAGCAAACATCCCTCCCAATTCTTCCAGTAGTCTTTACATAAGCATTTGGGAGAGCAGTGAATGAAAGTATAAGGCTAGTCATGAGAGAAAACAAAAAAAAGTAGCTCTAGGAAGGCTACATAAATCATGAAGCTCACGCATAAGTTTAATGGAGAGGGCGATCCTAAAAGACATCTGGAGATCTTTGATAAAGTTTGTGAGGCATTAGGTTAGAGGGATGATCTTTTGCAAAGACCAATGCCTTTAGCCTTACATTAGATGGCAAGGCTGGTGATTGGTATGGGACCCTCAGAGTTAATTTTTAGGTATTAGGGCTAATTTTATGCTTTCTTAAGGAGACAAGGTCAATCAAAAGAGCTACTTGGAGCCTATAATTTGAGCTTTATAGCCCATCACTCCCCTAGAAAAATAGGGTCTAATGTTGTCATTCTCTCTCCTCTTCTCTTTCTAGCAAATGTGTAACTAAGGGGGGCCCAAAATGGATTTTTCTTCCCATTTAGCAAGTTTTATACTTTGAAACTAACCCCAGACCCATATATATGTAAAACATTCAATTTTAAATCTTGATTTCCCCCTAAAACCCATTCTATCACATTCTATCACATTCCATACACCTCTTATCACATCCATTCACATTCTATCACATCTTATAAACATCTTATCGCATCCTATTTTCACCTTATCTCATCCATTCACATGCTATTCCCATTTAATAGCTTTTTCGACTTTTCTTAAATTTCTGCCAATTGCTTGACCTAATTAAAGATTCTTTTTCTCAATGACTATATTCTCAATTTCTCAAATGAATTATATTCAATATATCTACAAAAATCAATTCTACCCATATTTTCACTTTTGATAAATAATCATAAATTGAATTATACTAGAAATTCCTCTTCTTCTCATTTAATTTCTTAGATCTCAAAACCATGGGAATTCCTCTTTTTGCATTTAATTAATTGCATTCCAATGTCTTGGGTATTCCTCTTTTATCATCAAATATTTTACATAAGGTAATTTCATCTAAAATAAATTACCCATTAATTCAATATGCTAGGAATTTCTCTTTTTCCATCTGAATGGTGGAATTCCAAATGTCATATGAATTCCTGTTTTAACATTTAAATATTTCTCATAGATAAAATAAATTTATCTAAATTTCATCTTTGATTGGATCGATGAAATACATTGATTCAAAAGTTTTAGAGCACATGCATTGCATGCACACCCAATGAAGAGATGGGCAATTGTTTTTGGCTGCTTCTTACATCTTGGGCATTGTCCTTCCCCATATCCAAATCTATTTGCATGGGCATTTGTCCACAGTGTTTTATGCATGATCAACCACATCAAACAAGATTTCTTTGGTGGGATAATGGGTGACTAGATTTTTGAGATCTTGAATCCCCATTGTTTCCTATCCCATATCAGGTTCCATCTATTATTGAGTTTGCAATGTAATGGAGGATCTTGAGAGGGGAGAGAGGGAATAGGTAGCAGGTTTTGTTTGGATTTCTAGGAGAAAGCCTTATAAGACATTGGGCCTTTGAGTTGGAGAAAAACAATCCTCTCATTAGGCCATAAAAGCATTATGTCTTTAATTAAAAACAAAGCCATTGCAGAGAGTCTGAAGACTATACATAGATCTCGATCTGATTTCCATCTGCCCTCCATACTGCACCACAGGTCACCTTAGGTTCGTATCCCCTTTTTGTGAAGTTTGTATGCACGTTTAAATTGACCTGTAGGGATATTAGTCGCTACAATGGTGGAGAACCACACTCAATCCAGATGCAAAACATGTGCATGTTTTCTGGATTTATTATATAGCTGCAATTCCTCTTTACATATGTTCCATGCTTTCCATATTGCTAGGATTAGGGGGCTGCCATGTGGTTTTATTTTGACCATGCTGAAGAAAACCGTCAGCTCTGGGAGTTTTTTCCATTTGTAGAAGTCTGCAATACTGTATTTATCTACATTTCTTTTGGGCAAGATGGCCTAGTCTTCATGGGGCAATAGGAAACTTCTGATGATCCATTTAGTTGCCATTCGATCTGCAAAATCCACAATATTGGGAATTCCGAGACCTCCATGATTTTTGGGTTTGGTGCGTACCTTCGAGGCTACTTTAGGGAGTTTCATCTCCTCGGCATTGCTTGACCACAGAAAATTCCTACACATTTTTTCTAATTGTTTTAAATCAGAAGTCGATGGGTGCCAACAAGAAAGAAAGTATAATGTGGTTAGGAAAAGAATATGTTTGAGAACTAAGAATATGTTGGGAAAGAAAGAACATGTGGTTGTGCTACATGCTTACCCAACATCTGAATTTGATCTGTAGTTTATCCAAAATCCTTTGCCATCGTTGATGCATAGAGACCTCGAACCCCATTGGAATGCCTAAGAGTCCGAAGATTTGTCCCTCGTTCAGAAGTTTGCATCCTTGATCAAAAAGCCATTGTGGTTAATCTGCCAGAAATGGTTCTAATTCCTATTTTAGAGTGGTTTATGATTGAACCTGAGGTACTAATTGATCCGGAGTCATTGTTGTGATGAATAAGACCCTTGGTATCATCTGCAAACTGCTGAAGGGATGCCCGTCCTTTGTTGTTTGGGAACTGGATTCCCCTTAGAAGGCCTTTCTCCATGGCATTTTGAACTAATCAACCTAGAGCATGAATAACAATTGCAAAAAGTAGCGGAGCTAGCGGGCACCCTTGCCTTATGGAGTGGGTTGGTTTAAAGGGTTCAGTGAGATTCCCATTAACCATTACTCTTGCCTTTGCATTTCCAAACAGTACTTGCACGATATTTATGAAGTTGGGGCCCAGTCCTCTGTCTTTAAGGGATTGCAAGATAAAATCCCATTCAAGCCTATCAAAATAAACTCTTAGGTCACAATTGTAGAACTCATGCGCACTTGAAACACTTTTCAGATTGTCGATCAAGCATCATCATCATCAATTGCATTTGTCGATCAAGCATCATCATCATCATCATCAATTGCATGTGCCAATGCTGGGATCTCAAACATATGAAACACATGATAGCCAAAACTTCATTCGTAACACACATTGCTTGCCTTCACGCCCAAGCAGTGAGTGGAAGGAGTCATCTGAAGCAAAAGTAATGCTCATGTCCATGGTGTGGGTAATAGAACAATCATGTGGGTAATAGAAGGTTAGCTATGCTAACCTTCTCACTACCCACCTGCGCAGTGTGAAGGTTAAAACATGTGAAACTCAAGCTCGACCTAAACAGGTTGACCTGCCCAGAATGACAAAAACTACCACGACATAATCGACAATTTATTAAAATCATATGCAACATTATCATTATTGCGCATATACCAATCAATGGCAGGTTTTCGGACCATTGCAGCACTAGGACATGGTAGCTCTGGGGAAAATGTTGTGATTGCCTGTACCTCATCAATGGCAGCCCTGATTGATTCTAGGGCAACAGCAAAGCGGGCTGTCTTGTGGAGCTCGTGCAAGAAAAGATACCATGGTTTTGGCAACCATGTCATGGATTCTCCATGGTGTAAGATGGTCCCTCTGAAGGCCGGCGGGCCTACTTCCTACTTCTCTCCATAGTTCTTCTCATGATATCTTCTTCACCACCATGGCCTTTTGCTCTGCTTCTGAACACAGCCCCTATGATCTTCTCACTCTGTTCTTTCTCTTGTATCAAGCTTACAAGCTCATTCCAGCATTGCGCCTAATAGTACTGTGCTACCAAATCCATGGCTAGTCTTGACTCTTCTTCTCTTTCCTTACGTATGGCCATTAAATTGCTCTAAGGCGGCGCAGATGCCTTGCCATAGCTGCAGCAGAACCATATTAAAACTGATATATATTCCTGCAGACAATATCTACATGGCTGTCCTCAGATTGCACACGCCCATTTTTTCTTCACACACAGACACACAATGAGTACGGGTCTGCATGACTCATGGCAGCGAACAGCAAGCATAAGCATGTGATGAAAGGCAGCGCCGACAGGCGGCGGCGCCATCAGCGCAGTGGTAAGAATTGTTGGCTCTTAAGCTAGAGGTACTGGATTCGATTCCTACGTCTGACACCGTCTGTGTGCTCTGCAGGTTTTAATAATTTTAACATATGCTATGTTACGCAGGCTTTACATTTTCATTCATTTGCAATTGTGGAGAGCGTACACGTTTAGAACGCTACGCAGTTTTATATATTATTTATAAAGCTACGCATCTCACAATATGTCCGCATTATAATCTCCTCAACCCTAAACCCGTCACCTTGGGTGTTCCGACATCTACTCCAACTATCAATCCAATCAGACCATGCCAGAAGAATACATCCATACTATGCAAGAAGAATACATGCTTTTACCCCATCTCAAGGGAAAAATATATATATTCCAATAGACTACACATGCAAACTAATTGGTATATTGATAGATTTAATGAAAGTCCAAAGATAATTATATTTTAAATAATGAAAAAGAGAAAGAATCCAAAATTAAAGAGACACTTACTTGATTAGAAGCATTTCTTCGAGTTAATAAGATGATAAGAGGATTGCCCATGATCACGAAAACCTTAATTCCACATACTACGGAGCATGAGAGTTTTGATGCTATAGAGCTTGCATTCTTGTAAATAAAGGGCCTAGAAGACTTTTTCTTTATGATTTGAAAAGTAATTAAGGTATAAATTAAGATTTACATGCACATGGTTGTGTGTCAATTTTAATTTGAGCTTGGACGCTTAGTGTTTGAGAGAAAATAAGAACAAAGGGTTGTACTATAGATTAAGTTTTACATGCACATACTCATGAAACTTAACTTCGGCTTGGAGGTTAGATAGACATTAGTATTGCATTGAAGCAATTATGTTCCATATATATAAAATAGATAGCTAGAGTAGAATGGGGTTAGAGATAAGATTAGACAGCTAGGTTATAATGGGGTTAGATAGACATTACTATTGCATTAAAACAATTAAATGGCACATAAATTAGATAGCTAGATTAAAATGGGGATAGATAGAGGCCCATCATTTATATCTAATTTATGTGCCATTAAGGTATAAATTAAGATTTACATGCACATGGTTATGTGTCAATTTTAATTTGAGCTTGGACGCTTAGTGTTTGAGAGAAAATAAGAACAAAGGGTTGTACTATAGATTAAGTTTTACATGCACATAGCCATGAAACTTAACTTTGGCTTGGAGGTTAGATAGACATTAGTATTGCATTGAAACAATTATGTTCCATATATATAAAATACATAGCTAGAGTAGAATGGGGTTAGAGATAAGATTAGATAGCTAGGTTATAATGGGGTTAGATAGACATTACTATTGCATTTACACCTGAACAAATTTGTGACACTAGCATTGCTCTAACCATATATTGATTGGAGGTTAAGGAAAGAAAGGCACACATTTAGCTTCGAAACTAGAGTGAATCACGATGCATAGGAAACTTCTTATAATGCATAGCTAGAGTAGAATGGGGTTAGAGATAAGATTAGATAGCTAGATTATAATGGGGCTAGATAGACATTACTATTGCATTAAAACAATTAAATGGCACATAAATTAGATAGCTAGATTAAAATGGGGATAGATAGAGGCCCATCATTTATATCTAAACAAATTTGTTACACTAGCATCGCTCTAACCATATATTGATTGGAGGTTGAGGATAGAATGGCACACATTTAGCTTTGAAACTAGAGTGAATCACGATGCATAGGAAACTTCCTGTAATGAAAGTTGGGACAAACAATGTACGGGGTCCTTCATTGAGTCACATAGAGACACCATCAATAAGCCTTAATTGATCTCAAATATGTGGTGATGCCTGACTACACGATGGAACAAGATTGGACTCTGCTCATATTGTTCCTCAAGGTTACACACGAATCTAAGAATCTACTAGCACGAGCTTCACAATCCTAAACCCTAGAGAGGTATCCACTCAAGATGTTGTTAACACAATCCTAGAGTATTAGGTACTTTACAACTCATAATGGCACTGGCTATGAACTCCCTATGACTAACCAAACAACATTGCTCGTTAGTTTTATGCTCTTGGTCATAGCCATGGCAACCACGGTTGTAGTAGTCGTTACAACAATGGCTCGAAGCCTAGTTAACATATCCATATCATCTTTTAGGGCTACAAACATAGGGACCTTAACCCAAAATATGCGCCCTCTACGTTGTAACCTAGAGCAACGGGGGCATCCTTACAAATGACTAGAGCAAGGGTGCCCTTGGCTCATATGTCATTGTAGTACCTATGGGAATTTTCGTATGACCCCCTACCTACTAGACTCAATTCACTCCTCTAGGACTCATGCCATTATGCCCACAAGTATTGTCCTTTGTACCATATGCTACCCCTTATGTAGTACCAATGCTTCCAACAGCAAACAATCCTCCCAATTCCTCCAGTAGTCTTTGCACAAGCATTAGGGAGAGCAGTGAATGAAAGTATAAGGCTAGTCATGAGAGATAACAAAAGAAGTAGCTCTAGAAAGGCTACACAAATCATGAAGCTCACACATAAGTTTAATAGAGAGGGCGATCCTAAAAGACATCTGGAGATCTTTGATAAAGTTTGTAAGGCCGTAGGTTAGAGGGATGATCTTGCCTTTAGCCTTACATTAGATGGCAAGGGTGGTGATTGGTATGGGACCCTAAGAGTTAAAAAATGTTTAAACTTTATCGATCTTCGTGATGGTTATTCCTAAAGAAATTCGTGGATGAGGATTTTTTCTACTCCCGTCGTCATTGTGTGGCAGTGAAGTCTTGGGTAATTTTTTGTCAACAATTCTAGATGGTGTTTTGTATGAACCCTAAATTAGTTTTGAAGATCTCTAACAGAGTGATCCATCAAGGGCTGAAAGTTGGTTCCAAGACATGGTTGAGAAAAAAAATTCATCGTGTGTGTGATCGATGTAGTCACGTATTGTTTCCTTGGGATTTTGTTCCAATTAGAACATTTAGATAACGGGCCTCCATTTGGGCCCATAGGGTGCAAATCCGAGAATGAAGGACTCCCTCACTACGTTGAAAGAGATTTTGTGCCGAGGGTCCAAGGATTGAAACCATTGCAAAACCTTGTATTCAAGGCTGAGTCCAAGGAGATGGACTTTGGTTGCATCTTCGAATATTTCAAATGCTTGACAAATTTGGTTAAAGACCTCGATATGGAATATGGGGTCTCCAACTCCATGGAATTTTGGTAGAATTTTGATCATTCATATTCTTAACACAATAATGGTCCATCAGATCGAAAATTCCATCTGAACATTCCTCCATGGAAGTTTTAGTTATGTAGGTTTTTAATTTGTCATCCCTTAACTAGATCCACTAGGTCAAGTGTTAATAGTAGCAATCTGTCAGCACAATCCACTAATCTCGTAGTGATTTACTGAAGTCATTATTGTCATTCAAGTTATGAACATCATCACAGGGACTCGTCCCATCCTTCATTGAGGCTTTACTCAGCTTATTACATTTCAACCAAAATTCAGAAATCATCCTTTTTCAATCAGAATCCAAAATCAACTCATCAGTTCTCATCCAGAATTCTAAAATCATATCAACCAGCATTTGAATTCATCATTTGGATAGCATTTTTACTTATAATTTCAAGGTCTTAGATTTACTCATATATACTTCCAGTAAAGAGCTGTAGCTATACCCTCGGTATATACGGGTAGTCACCACGGTCCTTGGAATTATAAGGTAAATACCATCATGACTAGGCCTTAAGCAAGTCAGGGATTTCCATACAATTGTGGTACTTCATCTGAAGACCCACTTTCAATTTTATGAATCTTCATTCTGAATATCAATTTGTATGAATTTTATTACACAATTATAACTTTTTATTGTTACTTCACAAATTTATGACATTTTTGGCTTTTCAGTTGATCCACTTTAGCCAATTCGCTCTGATACCAACAGCTGAAAGATCATTGCTCCCTCCGTGCAACGAATTCGGGGGTGCTAGTAGTGGAAGTAGCACTTCTTGCGCGGGACAGGATTATTTACTCGGGGCCTCGCCCACACGGATATCTGGTCAAGAGACTAATCCCTTGGTTCTTCAAAAACCAAACCCGAAAAAACTTCCCTCTACCAGAGAGCATGGGCGATTCCACCAGGATAATTGTACTCTAACGTAGTCAGGGTCATTACTTACCAAACCGACCCGACCGAACGTGAGTGTCACTTGGCTAGATCAAGGAAGAAACTTGCACTTGGATCATAGAAACCAATCCTTTTTCCCCATCGAGAGGCACATCCGTTGATTCTTTTTCTATAGAATAATTACTATCCGGGATTTTACTTCATCTATCGTACTATAACAGAATTGAGTATTATTTTATGGATCCATCAGTCCAGCCTAACCCCATCCAGTCCCATGGGTTAGCCAACTGCCCAACCACTGTAGTGATGGGATCCAATTAGGAATTTGGTTAGGTTTTGTCCCGCGTACTAGGGGAAAGAGTTCCCAGGTCCCCTAGCCAGATATTCATGCAAATTTAATGCCAGTCATACCACTTACACACACACCCAATATGAAATTACCTTTTTCATACATTCAGCTATCTTTAAAACAATCATTTAATGAAACCATAGTGTCACCGATCATAATCCTCAAAATCTCCGGTTGAATCCTTATTTCCAATCATTCTTCATCGGTGTATCTATGGCATCATTCGCAACCAGAACGCTCACCAACTGTCCACTCAGAGACCTTTTCGATAGTTCCTAGCTCATAGAGTAACCGGTAATATATTCTCTTATAAAAATCAAGATGGAATATCCATTAAAGATCAGCAATAAGGTCAACCAACAGATCCATATAAAAGAGCCATGGACTCATTCGTTGATGAGGACCAGCAAGGTCAATCAACCAGATCCATGCCTGGTTTCAGAAAACCACTCTTAATCCTTGTTCCAATGTCTTCCACGATGCACGTGTGGGTATCTTCAGCGACCGAGAGCTTGAGCACCGTATGGTCAGCACCCTCTAGGATCCTTCGCAAGTGACCTAGCGCTTCACTCATAGGCCGCTTCCGTGGTCCCTCATCCACCGTACTGGAAGCTCACCATTTAAATCAAACCGAGGCTGGTCAAGACCTCGGCCGACCTTGCTATGCGAGACGTCCTACGTTGATTCTCTATCAGCTGTTGCAACTTTATCAACTAGGTCTCCATGACCTCATTCACAAGACGGTCAAAATGCTTCCCCAGCATTTTTGACATAAAACAGTCATTTAAAAACAGGTCATAAATACAGTTCCTATAATGAACTCTCATCTTTCACATTGTTCCACATCCGTCCACATTACTTAATCCATATCCAATTCACATGTTTACCCATTCTCATCCAATTACATCATTTTCCATCTCATCACATCTTTCCTCATTTATTCTCATCACATGTCATTCACTCACATCAACCCATATTCACATCCCATCACACCTCATTCATTTCACATCTATCTCAATTTACATCACATCTCATTCATTCACATCCCGATTCACATCTCATTCATTCACTCACATCGATATCACATCCTTTCACATACACATCCACATCCATTCTTCCACATACACATCCGCATTCATTCTTCGACATACACATCCACATCCATTCTTCCACATACACATCCACATCCATTCTTCCACATACACATCTTATCACATCCTATTTTCATCTTATCACATCCCCTATACATCTTATCACATCCATTCACATTCTATCACATTCCATACACCTCTTATCACATCCATTCACATTCTATCACATCTTATAAACATCTTATCGCATCCTATTTTCACCTTATCTCATCCATTCACATGCTATTCCCATTTAATAGCTTTTTCGACTTTTCTTAAATTTCTGCCAATTGCTTGACCTAATTAAAGATTCTTTTTCTCAATGACTATATTCTCAATTTCTCAAATGAATTATATTCAATATATCTACAAAAATCAATTCTACCCATATTTTCACTTTTGATAAATAATCATAAATTGAATTATACTAGAAATTCCTCTTCTTCTCATTTAATTTCTTAGATCTCAAAACCATGGGAATTCCTCTTTTTGCATTTAATTAATTGCATTCCAATGTCTTGGGTATTCCTCTTTTATCATCAAATATTTTACATAAGGTAATTTCATCTAAAATAAATTACCCATTAATTCAATATGCTAGGAATTTCTCTTTTTCCATCTGAATGGTGGAATTCCAAATGTCATATGAATTCCTGTTTTAACATTTAAATATTTCTCATAGATAAAATAAATTTATCTAAATTTCATCTTTGATTGGATCGATGAAATACATTGATTCAAAAGTTTTAGAGCACATGCATTGCATGCACACCCA
The DNA here is from genome assembly GCF_041138505.1 of Cibotium barometz. NCBI lineage: Eukaryota > Viridiplantae > Streptophyta > Polypodiopsida > Cyatheales > Cibotiaceae > Cibotium > Cibotium barometz. The sequence goes on from NC_141060.1 coordinate 51,467,941, forward strand.
ATGAAGAGATGGGCAATTGTTTTTGGCTGCTTTTTACATCTTGGGCATTGTCCTTCCCCATATCCAAATCTATTTGCATGGGCATTTGTCCACAGTGTTTTATGCATGATCAACCACATCAAACAAGATTTCTTTGGTGGGATAATGGGTGACTAGATTTTTGAGATCTTGAATCCCCATTGTTTCCTATCCCATATCAGGTTCCATCTATTATTGAGTTTGCAATGTAATGGAGGATCTTGAGAGGGGAGAGAGGGAATAGGTAGCAGGTTTTGTTTGGATTTCTAGGAGAAAGCCTTATAAGACATTGGGCCTTTGAGTTGGAGAAAAACAATCCTCTCATTAGGCCATAAAAGCATTATGTCTTTAATTAAAAACAAAGCCATTGCAGAGAGTCTGAAGACTATACATAGATCTCGATCTGATTTCCATCTGCCCTCCATACTGCACCACAGGTCACCTTAGGTTCGTATCCCCTTTTTGTGAAGTTTGTATGCACGTTTAAATTGACCTGTAGGGATATTAGTCGCTACAATGGTGGAGAACCACACTCAATCCAGATGCAAAACATGTGCATGTTTTCTGGATTTATTATATAGCTGCAATTCCTCTTTACATATGTTCCATGCTTTCCATATTGCTAGGATTAGGGGGCTGCCATGTGGTTTTATTTTGACCATGCTGAAGAAAACCGTCAGCTCTGGGAGTTTTTTCCATTTGTAGAAGTCTGCAATACTGTATTTATCTACATTTCTTTTGGGCAAGATGGCCTAGTCTTCATGGGGCAATAGGAAACTTCTGATGATCCATTTAGTTGCCATTCGATCTGCAAAATCCACAATATTGGGAATTCCGAGACCTCCATGATTTTTGGGTTTGGTGCGTACCTTCGAGGCTACTTTAGGGAGTTTCATCTCCTCGGCATTGCTTGACCACAGAAAATTCCTACACATTTTTTCTAATTGTTTTAAATCAGAAGTCGATGGGTGCCAACAAGAAAGAAAGTATAATGTGGTTAGGAAAAGAATATGTTTGAGAACTAAGAATATGTTGGGAAAGAAAGAACATGTGGTTGTGCTACATGCTTACCCAACATCTGAATTTGATCTGTAGTTTATCCAAAATCCTTTGCCATCGTTGATGCATAGAGACCTCGAACCCCATTGGAATGCCTAAGAGTCCGAAGATTTGTCCCTCGTTCAGAAGTTTGCATCCTTGATCAAAAAGCCATTGTGGTTAATCTGCCAGAAATGGTTCTAATTCCTATTTTAGAGTGGTTTATGATTGAACCTGAGGTACTAATTGATCCGGAGTCATTGTTGTGATGAATAAGACCCTTGGTATCATCTGCAAACTGCTGAAGGGATGCCCGTCCTTTGTTGTTTGGGAACTGGATTCCCCTTAGAAGGCCTTTCTCCATGGCATTTTGAACTAATCAACCTAGAGCATGAATAACAATTGCAAAAAGTAGCGGAGCTAGCGGGCACCCTTGCCTTATGGAGTGGGTTGGTTTAAAGGGTTCAGTGAGATTCCCATTAACCATTACTCTTGCCTTTGCATTTCCAAACAGTACTTGCACGATATTTATGAAGTTGGGGCCCAGTCCTCTGTCTTTAAGGGATTGCAAGATAAAATCCCATTCAAGCCTATCAAAATAAACTCTTAGGTCACAATTGTAGAACTCATGCGCACTTGAAACACTTTTCAGATTGTCGATCAAGCATCATCATCATCAATTGCATTTGTCGATCAAGCATCATCATCATCATCATCAATTGCATGTGCCAATGCTGGGATCTCAAACATATGAAACACATGATAGCCAAAACTTCATTCGTAACACACATTGCTTGCCTTCACGCCCAAGCAGTGAGTGGAAGGAGTCATCTGAAGCAAAAGTAATGCTCATGTCCATGGTGTGGGTAATAGAACAATCATGTGGGTAATAGAAGGTTAGCTATGCTAACCTTCTCACTACCCACCTGCGCAGTGTGAAGGTTAAAACATGTGAAACTCAAGCTCGACCTAAACAGGTTGACCTGCCCAGAATGACAAAAACTACCACGACATAATCGACAATTTATTAAAATCATATGCAACATTATCATTATTGCGCATATACCAATCAATGGCAGGTTTTCGGACCATTGCAGCACTAGGACATGGTAGCTCTGGGGAAAATGTTGTGATTGCCTGTACCTCATCAATGGCAGCCCTGATTGATTCTAGGGCAACAGCAAAGCGGGCTGTCTTGTGGAGCTCGTGCAAGAAAAGATACCATGGTTTTGGCAACCATGTCATGGATTCTCCATGGTGTAAGATGGTCCCTCTGAAGGCCGGCGGGCCTACTTCCTACTTCTCTCCATAGTTCTTCTCATGATATCTTCTTCACCACCATGGCCTTTTGCTCTGCTTCTGAACACAGCCCCTATGATCTTCTCACTCTGTTCTTTCTCTTGTATCAAGCTTACAAGCTCATTCCAGCATTGCGCCTAATAGTACTGTGCTACCAAATCCATGGCTAGTCTTGACTCTTCTTCTCTTTCCTTACGTATGGCCATTAAATTGCTCTAAGGCGGCGCAGATGCCTTGCCATAGCTGCAGCAGAACCATATTAAAACTGATATATATTCCTGCAGACAATATCTACATGGCTGTCCTCAGATTGCACACGCCCATTTTTTCTTCACACACAGACACACAATGAGTACGGGTCTGCATGACTCATGGCAGCGAACAGCAAGCATAAGCATGTGATGAAAGGCAGCGCCGACAGGCGGCGGCGCCATCAGCGCAGTGGTAAGAATTGTTGGCTCTTAAGCTAGAGGTACTGGATTCGATTCCTACGTCTGACACCGTCTGTGTGCTCTGCAGGTTTTAATAATTTTAACATATGCTATGTTACGCAGGCTTTACATTTTCATTCATTTGCAATTGTGGAGAGCGTACACGTTTAGAACGCTACGCAGTTTTATATATTATTTATAAAGCTACGCATCTCACAATATGTCCGCATTATAATCTCCTCAACCCTAAACCCGTCACCTTGGGTGTTCCGACATCTACTCCAACTATCAATCCAATCAGACCATGCCAGAAGAATACATCCATACTATGCAAGAAGAATACATGCTTTTACCCCATCTCAAGGGAAAAATATATATATTCCAATAGACTACACATGCAAACTAATTGGTATATTGATAGATTTAATGAAAGTCCAAAGATAATTATATTTTAAATAATGAAAAAGAGAAAGAATCCAAAATTAAAGAGACACTTACTTGATTAGAAGCATTTCTTCGAGTTAATAAGATGATAAGAGGATTGCCCATGATCACGAAAACCTTAATTCCACATACTACGGAGCATGAGAGTTTTGATGCTATAGAGCTTGCATTCTTGTAAATAAAGGGCCTAGAAGACTTTTTCTTTATGATTTGAAAAGTAATTAAGGTATAAATTAAGATTTACATGCACATGGTTGTGTGTCAATTTTAATTTGAGCTTGGACGCTTAGTGTTTGAGAGAAAATAAGAACAAAGGGTTGTACTATAGATTAAGTTTTACATGCACATAGTCATGAAACTTAACTTCGGCTTGGAGGTTAGATAGACATTAGTATTGCATTGAAGCAATTATGTTCCATATATATAAAATAGATAGCTAGAGTAGAATGGGGTTAGAGATAAGATTAGATAGCTAGGTTATAATGGGGTTAGATAGACATTACTATTGCATTAAAACAATTAAATGGCACATAAATTAGATAGCTAGATTAAAATGGGGATAGATAGAGGCCCATCATTTATATCTAATTTATGTGCCATTAAGGTATAAATTAAGATTTACATGCACATGGTTATGTGTCAATTTTAATTTGAGCTTGGACGCTTAGTGTTTGAGAGAAAATAAGAACAAAGGGTTGTACTATAGATTAAGTTTTACATGCACATAGCCATGAAACTTAACTTTGGCTTGGAGGTTAGATAGACATTAGTATTGCATTGAAACAATTATGTTCCATATATATAAAATACATAGCTAGAGTAGAATGGGGTTAGAGATAAGATTAGATAGCTAGGTTATAATGGGGTTAGATAGACATTACTATTGCATTAAAACAATTAAATGGCACATAAATTAGATAGCTAGATTAAAATGGGGATAGATAGAGGCTCATCATTTATACCTGAACAAATTTGTGACACTAGCATCGCTCTAACCATATCTTGATTGGAGGTTGAGGATAGAAAGGCACACATTTAGCTTTGAAACTAGAGTGAATCACGATGCATAGGAAACTTCCTATAATGGAAGTTGGGACAAACAATGTGCAGGGTCCTACATTGTGAGTGAGATAGAGACACCATCAATAAGCCTCACTGATCTCAAATATGTGGTGACGCGCCTGACTACACGACGATGGAACAAGATTCAACTCTGCTGATATTATTCCTCAAGGTTACACACGAATCTAAGAATCTACTAGCACGAGCTTCACATTCCTAAACCCTAGAGAGGTATCCACTCAAGATGTTGTTAACACAATCCTAGAGTATTAGGTACTTCACATTTCATAAAGGCACCGCCTATTGACTCCCTATGACTAACCAAACAACATTGCTCGTTAGTTTTATGCTGTTGGTCATAGCCATGGCAACCACGGTTGTAGTAGTCATTCTTACACCAATGGCTCGAAGCCTAGTTAACATATCCATATCGTCTTCTAGGGCTACAAACATAGGAACCTTCACCCAAAATATGCGCCCTCTACTTTGCCATTGTAACCTAGAGCAATGGGGGCATCCTTAGAAATGACTAGACCAAGGGTGCCCTTGGCTCATATGTCATTGTAGTACCTATGGGAATTTTTGTACGACCCCCTATCTACTAGACTCAATTCACTCCTCTAGGACTCATGCCATTATGCCCACAAGTATTGTCCTTTGTACCATATGCTAGCCCTTATGTAGTACCAATGCTTCCAACAGCAAACAATCCTCCCAATTCCTCCAGTAGTCTTTGCACAAGCATTAGGGAGAGCAGTGAATGAAAGTATAAGGCTAGTCATGAGAGATAACAAAAGAAGTAGCTCTAGAAAGGCTACACAAATCATGAAGCTCACACATAAGTTTAATGGAGAGGGTGATCCTAAAAGACATTAGAGGGATGATCTTGCCTTTAGCCTTACATTAGATGGCAAGGGTGGTGATTGGTATGGGACCCTGAGAGTTAAAAAATGTTTAAACTTTATCGATCTTCGTGATGGTTATTCCTAAAGAAATTCATGGATGGTTAGTCTGACACCGTCTGTGTGCTTTGCAGGTTTTAATAATTTTAACATATGCTAGGCTTTACAATAATTATATTTTAAATAATGAAAAAGAGAAAGAATCCAAAATTAAAGAGACACTTACTTGATTAGAATTAGCATTTCTTCGAGTTGATAAGATGATAAGAGGATTGCCCATGATCAGGAAAACCTTAATTCCACATACTACGGAGCATGAGAGTTTTGATGCTATAGAGCTTGCATTCTTGTAAATAAGACTTTTTCTTTATGATTTGAAAAGTAATTAAGGTATAAATTAAGATTTACATGCACATGGTTATGTGTAAATTTTAATTTGAGCTTGGACGCTTAGTGTTTGAGAGAAAATAAGAACAAAGGGTTGTATAGATTAAGTTTTAGATGCACATAGTCATGAAACTTAACTTTGGCTTGGAGGCTAGATAGACATTAGTATTGCATTGAAACAATTATGTTCCATATATATAAAATAGATAGCTCGAGTAGAATGGGGTTAGAGATAAGATTAGATAGCTAGATTATAATGGGGTTAGATAGACATTACTATTGCATTTACACCTGAACAAATTTGTGACACTAGCATTGCTCTAACCATATATTGATTGGAGGTTAAGGAAAGAAAGGCACACATTTAGCTTTGAAACTAGAGTGAATCACGATGCATAGGAAACTTCCTATAATGCATAGCTAGAGTAGAATGGGGTTAGAGATAAGATTAGATAGCTAGATTATAATGGGGTTAGATAGACATTACTATTGCATTAAAACAATTAAATGGCACATAAATTAGATAGCTAGATTAAAATGGGGATAGATAGAGGCCCATCATTTATACCTGAACAAGTTTGTGACACTAGCATCGCTCTAACCATATATTGATTGGAGGTTGAGGATAGAAAGGCACACATTTAGCTTTGAAACTAGAGTGAATCACGATGCATAGGAAACTTCCTGTAATGGAAGTTGGGACAAACAATGTACGGGGTCCTTCATTGAGTCACATAGAGACACCATCAATAAGCCTCACTGATCTCAAATATGTGGTGACACGCCTGACTACACGATGATGGAACAAGATTGGACTCTGCTGATATTATTCCTCAAGGTTACACACGAATCTAAGAATCTACTAGCACGAGCTTCACATTCCTAAACCCTAGAGAGGTATCCACTCAAGATGTTGTTAACACAATCCTAGAGTATTAGGTACTTTACAACTCATAATGGCACCGCCTATTAACTCCCTATGACTAACCAAACAACATTGCTCGTTAGTTTTATGCTCTTGGTCATAGCCATGGCAACCACGGTTGTAGTAGTCGTTACAACAATGGCTCGAAGCCTAGTTAACATATCCATATCATCTTTTAGGGCTACAAACATAGGGACCTTAACCCAAAATATGTGCCTGTTTTCTGACTACACATGCAAACTAATTAGTATATTGATAGATTTAATGAAAGTCCAAAGATAATTATATTTTAAATAATGAAAAAGAGAAATAATCCAAAATTAAAGAGACACTTACTTGATTAGAAGCATTTCTTCGAGTTAATAAGGTGATAAGAGGATTGCCCATGATCAGGAAAACCTTAATTCCACATACTACGGAGCATCAGAGTTTTGATGCTATAGAGCTTGCATTCTTGTAAATAAAGGGCCTAGAAGACTTTTTCTTTATGATTTGAAAAGTAATTAAGGTATAAATTAAGATTTACATGCACATGGTTATGTGTCAATTTTAATTTGAGCTTGGACGCTTAGTGTTTGAGAGAAAATAAGAACAAAGGGTTGTATAGATTAAGTTTTACATGCACATAGTCATGAAACTTAACTTTGGCTTGGAGGTTAGATAGACATTAGTATTGCATTAAAACAATTATGTTCCATATATATAAAATAGATAGCTAGAGTAGAATGGGGTTCGAGATAAGATTAGATAGCTAGATTATAATGGGGTTAGATAGACATTACTATTGCATTAAAACAATTAAATGGCAGATAAATTAGATAGCTAGATTAAAATGGGGATAGATAGAGGCCCATCATTTATACCTGAACAAATTTGTGACACTAGCATCGCTCTAACCATATATTGATTGGAGGTTAAGGAAAGAAAGGCACACATTTAGCTTTGAAACTAGAGTGAATCACGATGCATAGGAAACTTCCTATAATGGAAGTTGGGACAAACAATGTGCGGGGTCCTACATTGAGTGAGATAGAGACACCATCAATAAGCCTCACTGATCTCAAATATGTGGTGACGCGCCTGACTACACGACGATGGAACAAGATTCAACTCTGCTGATATTATTCCTCAAGGTTACACACGAATCTAAGAATCTACTAGCACGAGCTTCACAATCCTAAACCCTAGAGAGGTATCCACTCAAGATGTTGTTAACACAATCCTAGAGTATTAGGTACTTCACATTTCATAAAGGCACCACCTATTGACTCCCTATGACTAACCAAACAACATTGCTCGTTAGTTTTATGATGTTGGTCATAGCCATGGCAACCACGGTTGTAGTAGTCATTCTTACAACAATGGCTCGAAGCCTAGTTAACATATCCATATCGTCTTTCTAGGGCTACAAACATAGGAACCTTCACCCAAAATATGCGCCCTCTACTTTGCCATTGTAACCTAGAGCAACGGGGGCATCCTTACAAATGACTAGACCAGGGGTGCCCTTGGCTCATATGTCATTGTAGTACCTATGGGAATTTTTGTATGACCCCCTACCTACTAGACTCAATTTACTCCTCTAGGACTCATGCCATTATGCTCACAAGTATTGTCCTTTGTACCATATACTACCCCTTATGTACCAATGCTTCTAGCAGCAAACATCCCTCCCAATTCTTCCAGTAGTCTTTACATAAGCATTTGGGAGAGCAGTGAATGAAAGTATAAGGCTAGTCATGAGAGAAAACAAAAAAAAGTAGCTCTAGGAAGGCTACATAAATCATGAAGCTCACGCATAAGTTTAATGGAGAGGGCGATCCTAAAAGACATCTGGAGATCTTTGATAAAGTTTGTGAGGCATTAGGTTAGAGGGATGATCTTTTGCAAAGACCAATGCCTTTAGCCTTACATTAGATGGCAAGGCTGGTGATTGGTATGGGACCCTCAGAGTTAATTTTTAGGTATTAGGGCTAATTTTATGCTTTCTTAAGGAGACAAGGTCAATCAAAAGAGCTACTTGGAGCCTATAATTTGAGCTTTATAGCCCATCACTCCCCTAGAAAAATAGGGTCTAATGTTGTCATTCTCTCTCCTCTTCTCTTTCTAGCAAATGTGTAACTAAGGGGGGCCCAAAATGGATTTTTCTTCCCATTTAGCAAGTTTTATACTTTGAAACTAACCCCAGACCCATATATATGTAAAACATTCAATTTTAAATCTTGATTTCCCCCTAAAACCCATTCTGTATCATCATTGAATGCCTCCACCTTTTTCTCCTTCATTTAATGCCTCCACTTCCCCACCAAATCAGACATCTCTTGTCACTTTCCATATCATCAATCTCGCAATCTACTCTTACCTCTCCCTTTCTCTCTCTCTACTGTGAGCTAATGGCATGCAAACACACTCTCTCCTCTCCCTCTCCCCCCCTCTCTCTCTCTCTCTCTCTCTCTCTCTCTCCTATGACTGCATCCTCCCTCTCTCTCTCCTATGACTGCATCCTCCCTCTCTCTAATATCCACTCCTTGTGGAAAGTTATGGCATGCACTCACTCCCTGTAATCTCAACTCCTGTTCCTCTCTCTCTCTCTCTCTCTCTCTCTACTGTGATCTTCGGGCCTCCCTCTTCTTTTCCACTATCAACTCCTTCTAAGCATGGCATTGCATGAAATCACTACATTGGATTGACACAAGGTGGATTTCCATGTGCAGGTGTTGGAAGAGTATGCACATTTGGGCAAGGTTCATCTCACAGAACATAGGAGGAATGTACGTAGACAAGGGGGTCACACTTATGTGGATCTATGGGTTGGGCTTCTATACCCCCTCTACGATCAAGGAATGTGAAGCCTGTAATAGTAGATTCTTAGAATCTCGTGTAACCTTGAGGATGTTAAAATACATGGATCTAGGGCGGCTCAAGCAAGTGTGCTTACAAGTGAGTATGGCCATGTGCTTACAAGTGAACGCCTGTGGCTTTAGGATGGAACAACCATGGCAAATGTGAAAGAGCGGTGGCAAGTTGGAATTTGAATTTGAATTTCAAATTGGAGGGAAGTGAGTGGGAGACAACTAAGACCCTCTCATTAATGCTAGGTAGGTAGGAAAGGGCTAAAGTTAGACACTACCTCTAAATTAGTGGATTTTAACTAATTTAGAGGTACTTTAGCTTATCGAAAGATTAGTTTTCTTAATCCAAATGTTAATCACTCCTTAACCCTCTTCTTTGCCCTCAAATTCGTTTAAGCATGGGGATTTGATAGGTGGATTAGAAAAATTTATGCTAATCCAAAGGTGTGATTATCTTAAAAAAATTAACTAATTAGGTCACTAATTAATCCACTCAAAAGAGAAAAAAAAACTTGACAAAAGAGACCAAATTAGTACCAATTCTTACTAATTAGGGCATAATTGGACTGAACAAAGCATAGACTTGAGTCAAGACAAGTGTTTAGAACACTAATGCCACTCCAATTAGTCTAATTGCAAGCAATTAGGCTCACTTTTTTAGTTTTTTGCTCTCTTTAAGTTCACTTATCATACTAACCAGTACGTTAGTGACAATTAGTGAAAATTAAGAGATAGTTTATGTTTTTTTTTTGTTTTTTTGTTTGATTAGTGTTCTATCTATAGTAATGCTAGCCTACCTATGCAAAGGAATTAAGCAAAAAAAAGAGCTAAAAATTAACAAAAAGAGTCCAGGTTTAAATAAAACTCCTCTTGATTAGGCTCTTTAATCACCCAAATCACAAGTTTATTTACTCAAACAAGTGATAATCCTACTTTAAACACAAAGCTATACATGAATCTTAACCAAAACATTAAAATAACCAAACAAAACATCAAAATACAAAAAAAAAACTATATTCGAAAGAGCCTACCTGGCATTGGGCTATGGGGGCTCCGTTGGATTCGAATCAAAGATGGCGTACACAAGTAGCGGATGACACTTCCCAGAGGAAGTGCCAAAAATGTTAAGGAAACCCTACACTAACTGTGTCATGGGAAGTTGCCTATTCACCGAGCTTGAGCATGGCTCACGAGCTCCACCGTAGCCGCTTGTCACCGCCATTCTCCCATACTCGTTGTCACACCAAGGTGGTTAATCTACTCTAACGGGTGATGCAAGATTTCTCACAAAGATCATGTGGGATCTCCGTAGAAGTGGATTGCGTTGGTGTGGTCACCGTGCCGAGGGTCCAAGGATTGGAACCATTGCATAGCCTTGCCTTCAAGGCTGAGTACAAGGAGATGGACTTTTGTTGCATCGTCATATATTTCAAATGCTTGACAAATTTGGTTTAAGACCTCGATATGGAATATGGGGTCTCCAATTCCATGGAATTTTGGTAGAAGTTGAAAATTTTTACCCACATAGGTTTTGTATCTGACGTTTATGGATGCAAGTGTTGTGACACTCCCCTTCCTAGAGCTTGTGCTAAGGTTGGAATGTCAAGTTGTGGCGTAAGGGGAGGTTGTGCAAGGATGGGGGGTGGGAATAGATTCGTGTGGTGGATAGAGAAGAAGGTACATGAGTGTGCTGGAGGCATCTGTCCTTGTAAGGGTGCATGTATGGAGGGGGGCCACTAGACGAGGGCTCTTCAAAAATCGTTTTGCCCTCATGGCCAAACGTGTGTGTGGCATTGCAACCACATGTGAATGTGCAATGGGGACCGAGGTGCCGATGAATAGAATGGGAGCATCGGGGGCATGCAACCATGACCTAAAGGTATCCACGGTGTGCGGAGAAGCTTAGAAAAGCTTCAATGTGATGCGCGCGCGAGCCTGAAATAGGAGTTTTAGCTCACTTTTGCCTTGTGTGTGAACCTACCCTTAAGGTAAAAATTAGTCTTTTGGGGTGTTTCATGAATGTAAAAATGACCCTAGTGAGTTCAAGAGATGGACCAAAAGCACCTCTAAACTTTTAGAAAATTTTGATGTTTTTGTGATTTTTTTTTGGTACGGTCATACACTCACAAGCGAACACCCATGGCTTTAGAATGGAACGACTGTTTGAATTTTTTTTTTTGGGTGGAATGGTTGTTCGATTTTCTTTTTTGGTAGAGCCGTATGCGATGTGGGCGGGGTCGCAGCATGACACGATCCAAGAGGAGCGGGAGTGGGCTCACCACATAGCTCTTGGGGAGTGGGGTCATGGTGCTGCATGGCTTGGCAAGCGGATCACCACATGGCTTCTATTGGATGGCTGGAACTATGGTGACAAGGGTGCTGTAATACCTGAATGGTGATGAAGAGCAGAGAGGGTTGCTATCCCGAGTGGTGCAAGCTCTCGTGAGACAAGGGTGCTGCAAAACATGAGGGGTGGTGAGGAGAGAGAGGGATGCCATCTCGGGTTGTGTTTATGCTGGTGAACATAATAAGAGAGGGATGCCCTTCTGATGTTTTGAGCAGAGAAAAGGGGTGCTATCCCAAGGCGAACTGGCGGGGGCGGGGTTGCGGCATGGCATAGCATAGTCCGGGAGGCGGGTGGGCTCACCCCATAGCTCGTACGGAGTGGCGTCACCCTTGTACACAGCTTGTCAGGGGGTCAGCGTACCGCCCCTAGTGGGGCGAGGTCATGGCATGACATGGCCTAGCAGGGGGACTCTACCTCACGGCGACGACGGGGGCGGGGTCACGACACGACATGGCAAGGATCTAGGGTTGTGTGATAGCACGGCCGAAGGGGGGTTTTTTGCAGAGGTCCTTCCCAAAAAAGGGTGCAACACAAGGACTTCCTAGGACATTATGGCTAGCTATGGGAGACATCAAGGCATGTTTTCTTTGCATGTTTCTACCAAAGGGGAAATCTATCTAGACCCGAAGGGTGGTTGTTTTAGGTTGTGGAGCTACACTTACACTCAGGGATGTGAGTGCCAGGTATGTAAATTGACCTTAAGCGTACGAGACTGTTTGCGGAGGTAGACATGATGCAGGTCTCAGTCATGGATTGGTTGGGTTTGTCTCACGAAGGGTCAACCTAAGATGGCATCATAAGCGGCATTATGAAAGTCCATGACCACAAATGCGAGGTGGAATGTTATGTGTCATAGACTTTGGTCATGCACTAGGCCCATGGGTTTTGCAGAGTTCCTATCTGCAAGCTTGATCACCAATTTGGTGGAATAAAGGTATGATTGGCCCTAGTTTTCCCAGCATGTTTGTGTGAGGATGCTTACACCAACACCTCCATCCACGATGCCTTTGACCACATGTCTGTTATAGGAAATGGAAATGTTGCATTTGTGTCATCACTTGCAAATTATTGTCCCAATGCATTGACGTGAATTGTTGGTGCACCTTTGGGTTGTGGGTGGTGGTGATAGAGTAAGTCTGGATAATGGGGATCAAATTCATCTGAGGAATCTAAGGGAGATTCCTCCTCCACATAAGCCAACAGTTCGTGTTCCATCCAATCCCGAAGGTCATTCCATAAGTTTAGACTACCTTTTAACAAGGTTCCTATGCGTATGTGAATTTGGGAGTAGCTTACTTTTGCCTTTGGTGTGAATGCACCCTTAAGGTAAAAATGGTTTTTTGAGGTGTTTCATGCATGTAAAAATGACCCTAGTTAGTTTGGGAGATAGACCAAAAGCATCTCTAAACTTTTAGAAAATTTTGAACTTTTTTTTAAAAAAGTTTTTTTTGGTATGGTACAGTGAACAGCCATGGCTTTAGTGTGGAACGGCTGTTTGAGTTTTATTTTTTTTTGGGTATGTCCGTATGCTCACAAGCGAACACCCATGGATTTAGTGTGGAATGGTTGTTTGATTTTTTTTATTTTTTATTTTGGTATATAGCCGTATGCTCACAAGCAAACACCAATGGCTTTAATTTGGAACGGTTGTGGGCGGCAAGTGTGAAATGACCATTCGAATCTTTTATTAAAAGTTTTTTTTTGGTAGATCATACGCTCACAAGCAAACGCCCATGGCTTTAGCGTGGAACGGTCGGTAAGTGTGGAACGGTTCTTTGAATTTTGAAAAAAAGATATTTTAAAAAACTTTTTTTTTGGGTACGACCGTATGCTCACAGCAACCACCCCTAGATTTAGTGTGGAATGACCATTCAATTTTTTTCTATTTTTTTTAAAAGTTATTTTTTGAGTATGGCCATGTGCTTACAAGTGAACGCCTGTGGCTTTAGGATGGAACAACCATGGCAAATCTGAAAGAGCGGTGGCAAGTTGGAATTTAAATTTGAATTTCAAATTGGAGGGAAGTGAGTGGGAGACAACTAAGACCCTCTCATTAATGCTAGGTAGGTAGGAAGGGGCTAAAGTTAGAGACTACCTATAAATTAGTGGATTTCAACTAATTTAGAGGTACTTTAGCTTATCGAAAGATTAGTTTTCTTAATCCAAATGTTAATCACTCCTTAACCCTCTTCTTTGCCCTCAAATTCGTTTAAGCATGGGGATTTGATAGGTGGATTAGAAAAATTTATGCTAATCCAAAGGTGTGATTATCTTAAAAAAAATTAACTAATTAGGTCACTAATTAATCCACTCAAAAGAGAAAAAAAACTTGACAAAAGAGACCAAATTAGTACCAATTCTTACTAATTAGGGCATAATTGGACTGAACAAAGCATAGACTTGAGTCAAGACAAGTGTTTAGAACACTAATGCCACTCCAATTAGTCTAATTGCAAGCAATTAGGCTCACTTTTTTAGTTTTTTGCTCTCTTTAAGTTCACTTATCATACTAACCAGTACGTTAGTGACAATTAGTGAAAATTAAGAGATAGTTTATGGTTTTTTTTTTTTGTTTTTTTTTTTTATTAGTGTTCTATCTATAGTAATGCTAGCCTACCTATGCAAAGGAATTAAGCAAAAAAAAGAGCTAAAAATTAACAAAAAGAGTCCAGGTTTAAATAAAACTCCTCTTGATTAGGCTCTTTAATCACCCAAATCACAAGTTTATTTACTCAAACAAGTGATAATCCTACTTTAAACACAAAGCTATACATGAATCTTAGCCAAAACATTAAAATAACCAAACAAAACATCAAAATACAAAAAAAAAACTATATTCGAAAGAGCCTACCTGGCATCAGGCTATGGGGGCTCCGTTGTATTCGAATCAAAGATGGCGTACACAAGTAGCGGATGACACTTCCCAGAGGAAGTGCCAAAAATGTTAAGGAAACCCTACACTAACTGTGTCATGGGAAGTTGCCTATTCGCCGAGCTTGAGCAATGCTCATGAGCTCCACCGTAGCCGCTTGTCACCGCCATTCTCCCATACTCGTTGTCACACCAAGGTGGTTAATCTACTCTAACGGGTGATGCAAGATTTCTCACAAAGATCACGTGGGATCTCCGTAGAAGTGGATTGCGTTGGCCGTGCCGAGGGTCCAAGGATTGGAACCATTGCATAGCCTTGCCTTCAAGGCTGAGTACAAGGAGATAGACTTTTGTTGCATCATCATATATTTCAAATGCTTGACAAATTTGGTTTAAGACCTCGATATGGAATATGGGGTCTCCAATTCCATGGAATTTTGGTAGAAGTTGAAAATTTTTACCCACATAGGTTTTGTATATGACGTTTATGGATGCAAGTGTTGTGACACTCCCCTTCCTAGAGCTTGTGCTAAGGTTGGAATGTCAAGTTGTGGCGTAAGGGGAGGTTGTGCAAGGGTGGGGGGTGGGAATAGATTCGTGTGGTGGATAGAGAAGAAGGTACATGAGTGTGCTGGAGGCATCTGTCCTTGTAAGGGTGCATGTATGGAGGGGGGCCACTAGACGAGGGCTCTTCAAAAATCGTTTTGCCCTCATGGCCAAACGTGTGTGTGGCATTGCAACCACATGTGAATGTGCAATGGGGACCGAGGTGTCGATGAATGGAATGGGAGCATCGGGGGCATGCAACCATGACCTAAAGGTATCCACGGTGTGCAGAGAAGATTAGAAAAGCTTCAATGTGATGCGCGCGCGAGCCTGAAATAGGAGTTTTAGCTCACTTTTGCCTTGTGTGTGAACCTACCCTTAAGGTAAAAATTAGTCTTTTGTGGTGTTTCATGAATGTAAAAATGACCCTAGTGAGTTCAGGAGATGGACCAAAAGCACCTCTAAACTTTTAGAAAATTTTGATGTTTTTGTGATTTTTTTTTGGGTACGGTCATACGCTCACAAGCGAACACCCATGGCTTTAGCATGGAACGACTGTTTGAATTTTTTTTTGGGGTGGAATGGTTGTTCAAATTTTTTTTTTGGGTAGAGCCGTATGCTCACAAAGCAAATGCCCATGGCTTTAATTTGGAACACCTGCGCCGGCGGCAAGTGTGTAGAGTGAGGAAGGTGGAAAGGCTTCATATGGAAAGCATAGCTAAGACTCATCTTCGCCAACCAATGAATGATGTGCCTCCACCATTGCTACATGGGGAGGAAGAGAATATCATCATGGAAGACATAGTGAATGACTTCTTTGGACGAGAGGTCATAGATGATAGTGAGCAAGCTCCAATGTTACAAGAGGACGAAACCTTGAGTAGAGAGGCAAGCACCCCTTTGTATATGAGGGATGTTCCTACTGCACACTATGAGAAAACTTGGAGCTATTAAATTTGCAAACAACTTATGCATGGAGTGATGCAAGTGTCACCAGTCTTCTTTGGTACAACCGCCTCATTCTATTCTCTCAAATATAAAATGTTTCATGTTCTATATACTCTCATTTCTAATAATTTGACGTATGATTTCTTATGTTATGTAGTAGTCTTCTTAAGAATATTCTGCCCCCTCAAAATCTATTGCCAAACTCATGAGATGGATGTCTTAAAATTCTCTCTATGCTAGGTATGGATTACACAAAAATACACGCATGTCCCAATTATTGCATGCTATTTAGAGGGGTTAATAACGATGCAACACAATGTCTACAATGTAGGGAGATCCACTATAGGGATAATTTGCAAGGAGATAAAGTTCCCCGAAAGGTTTTGAGACACTTCCTTATCATTCCTTGCATCCAACACGTTTAAATGTAAGAGGATTGCAGAATGCATGACATGGCATGTTACTAATCGCTCAACCGATGGCATAATGAGGATCGTATAGCTGATTCACCGACATGCCAACATGTGGAGAATCAATGGCCAGAGTTTAAAGATGAGCCCTGTCACTTACGCCTTGGCTTGGGCATGGATGGTGTTAACCCATTTGGCTTCATGTCCACCTCATGGTCTACTTGGCCTATTATATTGGTGAATTAAAACCTCCTTCCTTGGGTGGCAATCAAGAAATGTCATATTATGCTTGCTAAAACATGGATCTGTACCTCGAGCCTTTGATTAAGTACATTGAGACACTATGGCGAGGTATCAAAGTACATGTCCTTTCAAGGCCAATAAATAGGCGTGAGGGAGAGTTGAAAGGAGTTTTGCTTTTGACGATGCGTTTATATCTCTACCTCTCAATCATGTCAATTTTAAAATAGTTTTGACAACCTTTGGACATCATACATGTTAGATTTGTGGACCATCACTTGTTTCAAAAAGACCCTCTACACTTAAGAAGGTGATGTATGACAAACATCATCAATTTCTCCCTCCTTCACATCCCTAGTATGTTCCGCATGAGGGGTCTCACCACTTGTGATGAGAGGTACAGATTGGTTTGAGGCATGGAAAAGAACCCCTAATCCACCACACCCGCCGATGGGATGTCTAGAAACTCAATCTTCTTTTGACTTCCATATTGGTGTGACATGAAGATCAATAATCTCTTAGATCCCATGCATATCTTCAAGATTGTAGACAAATATTTGGGACCATTTAATTGGTAAAAGAATACAAAGGGTACAAAACATTGGCTGCCTTCAAAGTGCATGTTGACCAATTGAAGGTGAGAGTGACAACATGGTCCTACCAAAGGCACCATGGGTATTAACCAAGAAGGAGCAAAATAAGGTGAAAAGTGTGATTGCCTCTTTTCGTAAACCAACGAGAGTAATGCATTCATTGAAGGGTGCCTTCACAAATACCAAAAAGGAAGGAGAGGTACAATTATATGGCCTCAAGACACATGATTGGCACAAGATATTATAGGTATATAAATATTCGATTATTCTTTTTCTTTTTATGGTGCATAATTTGTAGGCTCATATACTAACTTATATGTTTTTTCTATGCATAGTTTATTCTTCCAAATGCTATAGTTGGGTGTGGAGACAAGGAGGTGAGAGACGATATTTATAAAATGGGAAGATTCGTGAGGTATGAATCTTCTCTTCAATTCACTAGCTAAGTTATCTTGAAGAATTGGTATCCTCATGCCCTCACAAATTATGTATTGGTAAATAGTACACCATGATGTCTATGTATGTAGGTACATATCCTTAAAGTAGGTAGATCCTACATCCATTGAGATGGCTCGTCTCATGTATATACCTTGTTTAATGCACTACACTAAATGTCATGCTTTTGTCTAATGTTAGTATAAACTATATAATGCAATATGGTCATAGGGAGAGCACTTTTGCACGGAGCATGTGGATTCTAAAAGAAACACATTTGATTTGTGGTGTGATGGAAACTTTTGAGCAAGAGAGTCGAGCTAGTAGATATCATACCAATGTCATAGAGGACAATCTTGAGCATTATAAAATCATTCAAGATATTCTTGAGGTTGGATTTAGAGCATTTAGTCTATTCATCTTTGATGTCAAATGGTTCAAGGTGGTATATAGGTGGTTGCAAGATGAGGTTATCTAGTTTCATGTAGTGGGCGCCCTTGGCTTTAGCCAGAAAACATGCATTTTTTCAAGAAGAATAGCCAATCTCTCCTAGTTAGCCACCTAGTTAGCCAAGGAGTTTCACTTCAAGGTCTTCTAATGAAACATCATATGCAAAGTTGGGCACCTAAAACTATAATCTGATTGAATATCCAATATTTGCAAATCCCCTTTTCTTTGGGAATCAAAATTGTATATACAGGCCCTGTCAGAGGTTTAGACAAGTACAGTGAATGTGAGTAAATTTCCTATAACTTTTACATTATTGCTCATATGATGTTTCCACTTTGCATATCACAAATACAAATAACATAGAGCTTAACTTGATTTATCGAGTAATTTTTTATGTGTTCTACTATTTTCTATATTATTTAAAAGGTATTAGAATTGTTACAAAACGTACTATTTTGTCCTCCCACCGCATCTACCATTTAAAATGCTCAAATTGTATGGATCTAGTGATGATTAGACTGGGAAAGATTAGTATAATGTGGGTATAAGGTAAAATTACAAATCTAACGGTTGGATTTTTGTAGATTTACTTTGGAAAATTTATTATGACTGTTAGAGGCCCATTAAATCAATTATAATTTAATTCAAGAAAATTAAATATTGAATCTTTCAATCTAAAAACTCTAGGGATCAATATGCTTGTTGCCATGAATTTATTAAAAAAATTAGCTTAATTTGAGTATGGGAAGGTCCATTTTCAATCCTCCCAACTGAAAATTCCCATATTGTGTCCACTCTCCCCTTTTCAAGTCTAAAACCAATCCTAGTTAGGTTTGGAAATCTAGGCTTGGTAAACGTCAAAGCTTAGATATCATTCCATGTGTGAGGCTTAGGTAGGCACAAATCTTATAGATGCATGCCACTTTATGTCCACATCAGCTTTGAGAGGATCCACATAAGCAGCTTGCCACCTCCACCCTCCATGTCAACATGGTCAACCTAGTTGACTCCCCACCTCATCATCCTAGTCATCATTAATGCCACATCTTCTTGGCAACTGTGCATGCTACCTCGCACTTGGTGACATGGCATGCCACATCAATCATAATAGTGCCACATGTCAAGAGAATGCCACGTGTCATGCACGCATGTGACACATGGCACCTCCTTCCCACCTCCCCTTTTAAAAAAAAAATATTTTTGAAAAAGTTAATTTAGTAATTTAGAGAAATAGAATATAGAATTTTAAATAATAAAATATATATAACTTATTAAATAAAAGAATTTGATATCACTAATTTTAAAGGATTATATTTTGGAATTAGATCAATAATATTATTTTTAAAGTTCATGTTATTCAATTTAATAAAATAAATTTTTAAGTTTAATATTTCTTGAAAATATTTTGTGTAGAATAAACCTTTGAATAAAATTAAAAAATATATATTATTAAAAAAATACATTTTTATAATTATAAAATAAAAGATATATTTAAAGATATATTTATATATCTAGTAATGATAAATATTTAGATTTGTTAATAAATATTATTAATAATATTAATTTTTAAGTGGATAATAGTTTATCTTTAATTATCTTTATGTTTATCTTAATTATCCAATCAATCTTAGATAGGAAATCCAATGAGATTTGAATTGGTTAACCTATTTTTCCTATATAATCACACATCTCTAGTACTATCCCACACTTATCTCTAGTACGATCCCATCATTGAGCCTTCATAATTTTTTCTCTCTTAGTTTCCTTGAGAATGGGTTCTCAAAGTCATAGGAGTCGAAAACGTGATAGGACTAGACGTCCCCCCGTCCACCAAGTTCAAGAGGAGGAGAGGAAAAGGGTAGCTCGTGAGAGAAACAGAGAGTGGAGAGCACGTCAACGAGCAACACCTTCCTTCCATTGGCGATGAACCAAGCCTTGCTCCTCCTCTTGCAATTCCTCTCCCTCTGCCCTCTTCCCCCCCACTACCTGTTAGTTTAGATAATCCACATGAACCCACCCTTCCTGAGTCCCCTTCTCTTCTACAAGAACCCACCCCCTCCTTTGGGCGCCCATCATGTGGATAGGAAAGAACTATCAAAGTCAGGGGCACATCGTCGTGCCCATGCAATCTTCCATTCCTATTTCAAAGACCTCACGCCTTCATCACATGCATGTGTGCTTGATGCTTTGATCGATCTGCCCAACATGGCCAAATGCAGGGCGCTTTCCAACATTGGAGGTCGAAGAGAGAGGAGAGTTGGCATGGCGGTGCTACAAAGTGTTCATCATTCCTATATAGTTAACAAGAGGAGGAACTCTGCAGATGCTTTGGCTGCTCGACGGGCTATTGTGGCAGCCATAATTAGCTCCCAAATGAAGGCTAAGGTGAGTTCCACATCTCGCATCCTTTCCATAGCACCACACGCACTTAGAGTTAGGTCTATTAGACGACAAAGTTTAGATGCCAATGAGATTGGTGCTTTTTGGGCGAGCAGTGGTCGTGTAGCTAGGCATGATCGCCTACTAGATGAAACCACTAGAGCCTTGATAGAAAGTTTTTGGGAGGAGAATTATCGTGCCTCACCAGTTTTCAAGAAAGCTTTGCGTGTAAGAGAGTGACAAGAGGAGTGTTCATTGAGCACGGTGCTTACTTTCTTGAAATGACCCAAACTAAGTTGTATTCTCAGTTTTTGGCTTCGTATCCAGAGCTTAAAATTGGTCAAAGGTCATTTGAGGGGTGTAAGCCTTGGTTTGTGAGGTACTCACGTCAGCGTGACACATGTTGTTGTCGCTACCATGTTGAGTTCAAACTTTTTTATGATGTGTTCCATTCTCTTAGTGGGCATAGAGAGTTGCTCCGATCACATGACCAAACTTTGCAAGCATGTGGGGGTGCCCTCCCCCCCCACATGCTTGAAAATTTTGGTCCCCATTGAAGCATGTTTATGTACGATGGTATGGGGAAGGCCCGTATTCTCCATGGCCTCTAAAGCACCAAGAGACTTGAAAAATCCGCACTGGGCGTTAATTACTAACCCGAACATGCTCCAATCATGATCGAAGTTTGCAAGCATGTGGGAGGGGCCCACCCCCACATTCTTGAAAAGCTTGGTCCCCATCCGAGCATGTTTGGGTACAAAGGTATGGGGAAGGCCTGGATTTTCCATGGCCTCTTAAGCACCGAGACTTAAAAAATCGGCGCTGGCGCTAAGTACTAATCCAAACATGCTCCGATTATGACCAAACTTTGCAAGCATGTGGGGGTGGTTTTCCCCTACATTCTTGCAAAGTTTGGACCCCATCAGAGCATGTTTGGGTACGATGGTATGGGGAAGGCCCGAATTTTCCATGGCCTCTTAAGCACCAAGAGACTTGAAAAATATGCACTGGGCGCTATAATTACCAATTCAAACATGCTCCAATTGTGACCAAACTCTGCAAGCACATGGGTGTGAGCCCCTCCCACATGCTTACAATGCTTGGTTCCCATCGAAGCATGTTTGGGTACGATGGTATGGGGAAGGCCCGGATCTTCCATGGCCTCCTAAGCACCAAGAGACTTGAAAAATCTGCACACTAGGCCCTAATTACTAACCCGAACATGCTCCGATCATGACCAAACTTTACAATAATGTGGGAGGGGCCAACTCCCACATGCTTGCAAAGTTTGGTCCCCATCGGAGCATGTTTGTGTACGACAGTATGGGATGGCCCGGATTTTCCACGGCCTCTTAAGCACCAAGAGACTTGAAAAATCCGCACTGGGCACTAATTACCAATCCAAACATGCTCCAATTCTGACCAAACTTTGCAAGCATGTGGGACTAGGCCCCTCCCATATGCTTACAAAGTTCGGTTCCCATCGAAGCATGTTTGGGTAGTACGATGGTATGGGGAAGGCCCGGATTTTCAATGGCCTCTTAAGCACCAAAAGACTTGAAAAATCCACACTGGGCGTTTATTATTAACCTGAACATGCTCCGATCATGACCATTTTTTGCAAGAATGTGGGCGGGGCCCACATCCACATGCTTGCAAAGTTTGGTCCCCATCGGAGCATGTTTGGGTACAATGGTATGGGGAAGGCCCGGATTTTCCATGGCCTCTTAAGCACCAAGAGACTTGAAAAATCCACATTGGGCACTAATTACAAAGGCCAACATACTCCGATTGTGATCAAACTTTGCAAGAATGTGGCAGTGGGCCCCTCCCATGTGCTTGCAAAGTTTGGTTTCCATCGGACCATGTTTGGGTACGATGGTATGGGGAAGGCCCGGATTTTCCATGGCCTCAAGAGCACCAAAAGACTTGAAAAATCCACACTGGTGGGCGATAATTACCAATTCAAACATGCTCCGGTTGTGACCAAACTTTGCAAGCATGTGGGAGTGTCCCACTCCGACATGCTTGCAAAGTTTGGTCCCCATCAGAGCATGTTTGGGTACAATGGTATGGGGAAGGCCTCGGTTTTCCATGGCCTCTTAAGCACCAGGAGACTTGAACAATCTACATTGAGCAGTAATTTTGAATCCAAACATGCTCCGATTGTGACCACACTTTGCAAGAATGTGGGAGTGGCCCTCCCACATGCTCGCAAAGTTTAGTTTCCATCGAAGCATGTTTGGGTACGATGGTATGGGGAAGGCCCCGATTTTCCATGGCCTTGTAAGCACCAAGAGACTTGAAAAATCCGCACTGGGTACGAATAACTAACTCGACCACGCTCCGATCATGACCAAACTTTGCAAGCATGTGGGAGGAGCCCACGCCCACTTGCTTGCAAAGTTTGGTTCCCATCGGAGCATGTTTGGGTATGATGGTATGGGGAAGGCTTGAAAAGATGCAGGGGGGAAGAGAGCTTGAGCTCTTGCAAGCACACACACACACTCACAAAACCCTAATAGAGAACACACAAGGTGAGAGGCTGAAAATCTTCTTCTTCTCTACTCAACACTCAACACACCATATACAAGATAAGAGTACATAATAATATGAAAGGTACTCAACCAATACATACACGGGTTCTCTATAGTGTGAACCCGACTAAATGAGCTGGCGCTATAACTATGCCAGTCTCTAGAGTGGCTGTCACACAGCCTGTCATCCCACTGGCTGCATATCACCCAAGATCTCACCAACCATGCCAGTGGTGTAAGTGTGGGGCCTATCCCCCAGGCGGGTCATCAGTGTCCACCGCCTCACTAGAGCTCGATATCTCAACACTCCCCCTCGAGCTCAACTCCATCTCATGTACACCAAGCGAAGCCCTGAATCTGCGGAGCTTCTCTGTACCCAATGCTTTGGTGAAGATGTCAGCTACCTGATCCTCTGTGCTGACATAAACAAGGTCAAGGTCTCCTGCCAAGACCTTCTCTCTGACGAAGTGGTAGTGGACCTCTATGTGCTTCGTACGAGCATGAAACACTGGGTTCCTGGCCAACTGTATACTGCTAATGTTGTCACAGAAAATGACAACTTGTCTATCCACTGATAGACCCAAATCTGCAAGTAGCTTTCTCAACCAAGCTACCTCACATGCTGCCATAGCAGCTCCTCTATACTCGGCCTCTGTACTCGATAGAGCAACCGTAGGCTGCTTCTTGCTGCTCCAAGTCACAGCAGCACTCCCCAAAGAAAACATGAATCCACTGGTAGATCTTCTGTCTAAGATACTACCAGCCCAATCAGCATCTGTGTACCCATGTACACATATCTCTGTCCCAGTCTCATAGAATAGTCCACAATGCAAAGTAGACTTCACATACCTCAGTATGCGTCTCACAGCATCCAAATGCGGTTTTCGTGGAACCTGCATAAACTGACTCACCAACCCAACAGCATAGCTCAAATCTGGTCTGGTGATCGTCATGTAGATCAAACTTCCTACTATGCTCCTGTACATAGTAGGATCCTCCAAGATCTCTCCTGAATCTGCACTCAACTTGCCATTCTGATCCAATGGCACAGAAATAGGCTTATAGCCTGTCATACCATACTTGGACAACATGTCCAAGCCATACTGTCTCTGCAGTAATCCAATACCATGTGGTGACCTAATCACCTCAATGCCCAAGAAATATCTGAGCTGCCCCAGATCCTTCATCTCGAACTTCTGTCTAAGCAAGATCTTTACATCAAAGATCTCTGCATCATGGTCCCCCGTAATGATCAAGTCATCTACATAGATGACAACAAGCACAACTCCTCTATCACCATGTCTCACATACAATGAGAAATCTGCATTGGCTACATGAAAGCCAATAGTGACAAGATATTCAGAAATCTTGTCAGACCATGCTCTTGGTGCTTGCTTTAAGCCATACAAGGCTTTCTTCAACCTGCAAACACGCTCGGGGTGACCCACATCCTCATATCCAGGTGGCTGCAACATATACACCTCTTCTTGCAAATCCCCATGCAAGAATGCATTCTTTACATCCATCTGATGTAAAGACCATTGCTTTGACGCAGCCACTGCTATCACAACTCTCACCGTTGCCATCTTGGCAACTGGGCTGAAAGTTTCCTCATAATCAATCCCATATGTCTACGCATATCCTTTGGCTACCAATCTAGCCTTGTACCTGTTTATGCTTCCATCACTGTTATGTTTAACTTTGTACACCCACTTGCATCCAATGGCTTTCTTGCCTTCAGGCAATTGCACTAAATCCCAAGTTTCATTTCCATATAGTGCATCCATCTCCTCATCCATAGCTTTCTCCCAACACACATTTCCAATAGCCTCATCAATGCATGTGGGCTCAACAACCTGCACAACCTTTGCCATATATGCATAGTGATGTGCCACATAACCATCATATGTAAATCTCTGCACAGGGTTCTTCACTCTCCCTGATCTTCGCAGCTTTTCATTCATGGCTTCCATAGCCTTCTTTACACCAGGTGTTCTCATAGCTGGGATCCCAAGCTCCTCATCAAGGCTCATATCTGAGCCACTAGACTCTCCATCAACATGAGAATGCCCTGCAGAAATGTCAGGCATACCAAGGGGCTCAACCACTTTCTCTTTTCCTTTACGTGATGTAGTAATCACATTTGCAGGGCTGGTATTATGACGCAGCCTGCCACTCCATGGTCTATCAACAGACCCACTAGATGAGGACTCTCCTGGTCCACTCAAAGACTGTGATTGTTGCTGACCTGCATTCTGTGCAACCACACTTCCACTCAAATCAGCCCCAACAGCTTCTTTTTCAGCAGCATACCAGCTGCTCATCTCATCAAAGACAACATCCCTGCTTACCCTCAACTCACGTGTAGCAGGGTTATAACACCTGTATCCCTTTTGCTCAAGGGAATATCCAATAAACACACATTTTTCAGCTTTCGGATCCAGCTTAGTTCTCAGCTCATCTTGCACATGCACATATGCAATGCATCCAAAGACTTTCAGATGAGACAAATCTGGTTTCCTGCCAGTAAACCTCTCCTCTGGAGTTACATCATGTATGGCTGCAGTTGGAGTCCTGTTCATGATGTATACTGCTGTAGAAACAGCCTCAGCCCAATAGCAATGCGGCATATTCTTCTCTTCCATCAATGCTCGCGCAATCTCAGCAATGTGCCTGTTTTTCCGCTCAGCAACTCCATTTTGCTGCGGAGTGTATCTGCATGTATACTGTCTCCGAATACCATTCTTCTTCAGATATTCAGAGAACTCATTGGAGAAGTACTCTCCCCCTCCATCTGACCTTAGGCACTTTACATATTTTCCTGTTTGCTTTTCAACCAAAACTCTGAAATTCTGAAAGTGAGTGAACACCTCACTCTTCTCCTTCATGAAATATACCCACACTTTCCTTGTGTGGTCATCAATGAAAGTGACATAGTACCTGCAGCCTCCCATAGACACAGTCTTCGTAGGACCCCATACATCTGAATGCACAACATCTAGTGCATTTCTGCTCACATATCTGTTACGTGGAAACACATGCTTTGTTTGCTTCCCAAATTGGCATGCTTCACATATTTTCTGCATACCTTCCACTTTAAATTTTGGCAGCCCTGTCACAAGTCCTTTTGTCTGCATAGACTTCAATCTCTGCACATTTACATGTCCAATTCTTTTATGCCATATGTCTGTGTCTGCAACAACTCCTGAACCATTTGCAAACATTGCAGCACTCATTTCAGGCATGTCTACATCCAATGTAAACATTCTGCCCACTCTGTTGCCTTTTGCAACCACCTGCACTTGTCTTTGAAATCTTCAACATAACACCCATCAGGGTTAAACCGAACCTGCAAACCCTGCTCAATCATCTGGCCAACTGAAACCAGATTCTTTGTTATGTTCGGTACATGAAGTACATCTGCAAGGTACTTCACTTTGCCATCCTGCATAGACAATGGCACATCTCCAATGTGGGCAATTGGATGAGCAGTGTCATCCCCTGTTTCCACAAAACCTGGTCTTTTCGGGTTTTTCATCTCCTTGAACCACTCCCCATGACTCGTCATGTGGTTCGAAGCGCCTGAATCCACATACCATACATTATCTTTTTGTGCTGCATCAACATTTTCAGACATGGCATTTACAACATGCTGCATAACAAACAACCTTTCATTATCCTCATTATTTCTGCTTGAGGATGCATAGTTGTTTTGCTGCACTTTCCCATTTTGCATGTCAGCCTGCTTCTTGTAACATTCTGCCTGCACATGTCCAGGCTTACCACAATAATAGCATTCACGTGCATCATTGTACTGCCTTTGCCAATTTCCACGTCCTCTTTGACTCCCCCTGCCTCTGAATTTGCCTCTTCCACCTGCGTGTTGTTGTTGTTGTTGATTCTGGGACTGTTGTTGTTGCTGCTGCTGCTGGCCGTAATTCTGATTACCTGTTCGGCCACCTCCTTGACCGCGTCCACGGCCTCCTCTACCTCGTCCTCTCCCTGAACTCGTGTAGAAGGCCTGTTGCTCTGAACTGTTTTTGCTTTGTGAAGACTGTTGGTCTTCACCCAAGTTCTTCTCTTCGATAATCAGCATAGACACCAAATCTGTAAAGTTGGGAATGTTTTCCCGAGTCTGGATAGACATCTTAAACGCCTTGTATTGTGGCCCGAGACCACGTAGACAGACTTCCACCTTGTCATCATCATCTACTGATACACCAATAGATGCAAGGAATTCCACAATGCCCTTTATCTTCAACGCATAGTCATTCACAGACATGCTCTTTTTCTCCACAGTATGAAGTTCATTCTTCAACTGTATCTTACGTGCCTTGGTATTTGTTTCATAAAGCTTTACCAAGGTGTCCCACGCCTCCTTGGGGGACTTGGCATCCTGAATGTGCCCAATCATGGTGTCCTGTATACTAATGGAAAGCCAATACATAACCTTCCTGGCTCCTTGGTTCCAATCTTTAAACTCTTTCACATCTGCAGCAGTCGGATTTATATCCGGTATCTCCGGTGCCTCTTCATGCTCACCTTCTATGTAGTCCCAATAGCCTTTTCCCATCAGGAAATTTGTCAACCTGAACCTCCAAGCATGGAAGTTATTCTTGTCCAGCTTCTCAGCCACAATCTGTGTAATGCCATCATTAGACATCTTGCCAAACACACAATTTTACCAGAAACTGCACTCTGGTTTTTCTGCACAACTGCTGTATTTTCTGCACAGCGGTACTGCAGTACTCTCAAATGTCACAACCAGTGACTTCAATGTGCATACATACACCCAATGGCAACTGTAGACCTCTTTGCAGCACCCACAGTGTCTACACAGTCAATCTGTCTTCCTGCAGTTCTTAAAACAGAGTTCTGCAGAGAATCGATGACTTACCCGCAGTGCTCGAAATCGCCTGCTTTCTGAAAAACGGAGGTCCAGACGCACCTGAAACGCGTTTTCGGCCCGAAAATTTTAGTCCGAAGGATTGTATAGTTTCCCTATAGCTTTACTCCCGCGAAGAAAGCTCCTCAATCAGAGATCGTTTGCCGGTGCCTCCCGTAGAGCTCCCGACAAGGGTGTAGTCACCAACACAATAGGGAAGAGTAGTTGAAGCTCTTACCCTCGTACCGCTTCCTGTGGTTCTCTTGCTTGCAGCTCAGCCCTTAGCACGAACCAGGCTCTGATACCATGAAAAGATGCAGGGGGGAAGAGAGCTTGAGCTCTTGCAAGCACACACACACACTCACAAAACCCTAATAGAGAACACACAAGGTGAGAGGCTAAAAATCTTCTTCTTCTCTACTCAACACTCAACACACCATATACAAGATAAGAGTACACAATAATATGAAAGGTACTCAACCAATACATACACGGGTTCTCTATAGTGTGAACCCGACTAAATGAGCTGGCGCTATAACTATGCCAGTCTCTAGAGTGGCTGTCACACAGCCTGTCATCCCACTGGCTGCATATCACCCAAGATCTCACCAACCATGCCAGTGGTGTAAGTGTGGGGCCTATCCCCCAGGCGGGTCATCAGTGTCCACCGCCTCACTAGAGCTCGATATCTCAACAAGGCTCGGATTTTCCATGGCCTCCTAAGCACCAAGAGACTTGAAAAATCCACACTGGGGGCTAATTACCAATCCAAACATGCTCCGATTCTGACCAAACTTTGCAAGCATGTGGTGGTGGACCCCTTCCACATGCTTGCAAAGTTTGCTTCCCATTGGAGCATGTTTGGGTATGATGATATGGGGAAGGCCCGGATTTTCCATGGCCTCTTAAGCACCAAGAGACTTGAAAACCCTGCACTGGACGCTAATTACTAACCCGAACATGTTCCGATCATGACCAATTCTTGCAAGCATGTGGAAGGGGCCCATATCCACATGCTTGGAAAGTTTGGTCCCACACATCAGAGCATGTTTGGGTACGATGGTATGGGGAAGGCCCGGATTTTCCATGGCCTCAAGAGCACCAAGAGACTTGAAAAATCCACATTGGACACTCATTATTACAAATCGAAGCATGCTCCGATTGTGACCAGACTTTACAAGCATGTGGCGGTGGGCCCCTCCCACATGCTTCCACCAAAGTTTGGGGTGGGCCCCTCCCAAATGCTTGAAGTTTGGGGTGGGCCCCTCCCAAATGCTTGCAAAGTTTGGTTCCCATCGAAGCATGTTTGGGTACGATGGTATGGGGAAGGCCCGGATTTTCCATGGCCTCAAGAGCACCAAGAGACTTGAAAACTCCACACTAGGTGCTAATTACCAATTCAAACTTTGCAAGCATGTGGGAAGGGCCCACTCCCACATGCTTGCAAAGTTTGGTCCCCATCGGAGCATGTTTGGGTACGATGGCATGGGGAAGGCCAGGACTTTCCATGGCCGCTTAAGCACCAAGAGACTTGAAAAATCCGCATTGGGCACTAATTTTCAATCCAAACATGCTCTGATTATGACCAAACTTTGCAAGCATCGGACCATGTTTGGGTACGATGGTATGGGGAAGGCCCTGATTTTCCATGGCCTCGTAAGCACCAAGAGACTTGAAAAATCCGCACTGGGCGCAAATTACTAACCCGACCACCCGATCATGACCAAACTTTGCAAGCATGTGAGAGGGGCCCACCCCCACATGCTTGCGAAGTTTAGTCCCCATCGGAGCATGTTTGGGTACGATGCTATGGGGAAGGCCCGGATTTTCCATGGTCTCAAAAGCACCAAGAGACTTGAAAAATCCACACTCGTGGGCGGTAATTACCAAATCAAACATGCTCCGGTTGTGACCAAACTTTGCAAGCATGTGGAAGGGGCCCACTCCAACATGCTTGCAAAGTTTGGTCCCCATCGGAGCATGTTTGGGTACAATGGTATGGGGAAGGCCCGGATTTTCCATGGCCTCTTAAGCACCAAGAGACTTGAAAAATCTACATTGAGCACTAATTTTCAATCCAAACATGCTCCGATTGTGACCACACTTTGCAAGAATGTGGGGGTGGGCCCCTCCCACATGCTTTCAAATTTTGGTTCCCATCGAAGCATGTTTGGGTATGATGGTAGACCCTGATTTTCCATGGCCTTGTAAGCACCAAGAGACTTGAAAAATCCACACTGGGCGCGAACAAGTAACCCGGCCACGCTTTGATCATGACCAAACTTTGCAAGCATGTGGCAGGGGCCCACCCCCACATGCTTGCAAAGTTTGTTTCCCATCGAAGCATATTTGGGTATGATAGTATGGGGAAGGCCCGGATTCTCCATGGCCTCCTAAGCACCAAGAGACTTGAGAAATCCACACTAGGGGCTAATTACCAATCCAAACATGCTCCGATTCTGACCAAACTTTGCAAGCATGTGGGGGTGGGCCCCATCCACATGCTTGCAAAGTTTGGTTCCCATTGGAGCATGTTTGGGTATGATGATATGGGGAAGGCCCGGATTTTCCATGGCCTCTTAAGCACCAAGAGACTTGAAAGCTCTGCACTGGGCGCTAATTACTAACCCCAACATGCTCCGATCATGACCAATTTTTGCAAGCATGTGGGAGGGCCCACATCCACATGTTTGGAAAGTTTGGTCCCACCCATCAGAGCATATTTGGGTACGATGGTATGGGGAAGGCCCGGATTTTCCATGGCCTCTTAAGCACCAAGAGACCTGAAAAATCCACATTGGGCACTCAAATCGAAACATGCTCGGATTGTGACCAAACTTTACAAGCATGTGGGGGTGGGCCCCTCCCACATGCTTGCAAAGTTTGGGGTGGGCCCCTCCCACATGCTTGCAAAGTTTGGTTCCCATCGAAGCATGTTTGGGTACGATGGTATGGGGAAGGCCCGGATTTTCCATGGCCTCAAGAGCACCAAGAGACTTGAAAAATCCACACTGGGCACTAATTACCAATTCAAACTTGCTCGGGTTGTGACCAAACTTTGCAAGCATGTGGGAAGGGCCCACTCCCACATGCTTGCAAAGTTTGGTCCCCATCGAAGCATGTTTGGGTATGATGGTATAGGGAAGGCCAGGACCTTCCATGGCCGCTTAAGCACCAAGAGACTTGAAAAATCCGCATTGGGCACTAATTTTCAATCCAAACATGCTTTGATTGTGACCAAACTTTGCAAGCATCGGACCATGTTTGGGTACGATGGTATAGTGAAGGCCCCGATTTTCCATGGCCTCGTAAGCACCAAGAGACTTGAAAAATCCGCACTGGCGGCAAATTACTAACTCGACCACCCGATCATGACCAAACTTTGCAAGCATGTGGGAGGGGCCCACCCCCACATGCTTGCAAAGTTTGGTCCCCATCGGAGCATGTTTGGGTACGATGGTATGGGGAAGGCCCGGATTTTCCATGGTCTCAAGAGCACCAAGAGACTTGAAAAATCCACACTCGTGGGCGGTAATTACCAATTCAAACACGCTCCAGTTGTGACCAAACTTTGCAAGCATGTGCGAAGGGCCCACTCCCACATGCTTGCAAAGTTTGGTCCCCATCGGAGCATGTTTGGGTACAATGGTATGGGGAAGGCCCGGATTTTCTATGGCCTCTTAAGCACTAAGAGACTTGAAAAATCTGCATTGAGCACTAATTTTCAATCCAAACATGCTCCGATTGTGACCACACTTTGCAAGCATGTGGGGGTGGGCCCCTCCCACATGCTTTCAAAGTTTGGTTCCCATCAAAGCATGTTTGGGTACAATGGTATGGGGAAGGCCCTGATTTTCCATGGCCTTGTAAGCACCAAGAGACTTGAAAAATCTGCACTGGGCGCGAATAAGTAACCCGACCACGCTCCGACCACGACTAAACTTTGCAAGCATGTGGGAGGGGCCCACCCCCACATGCTTGCAAAGTTTGGTTCCCATCGAAGCATGTTTGGGTATGATGGTATGGGGAGGCCCCGGATTTTCCATGGCCTCCTAAGCACCAAGAGACTTGAGAAATCCATACTAGGGGCTAATTACCAATCCAAACATGCTCTAATTCTGACCAAACTTTGCAAGCATGTGGGGGTGGGTCCCTTCCACATGCTTGTAAAGTTTGCTTCCCATTGGAGCATGTTTGGGTACGATGATATGGGGAAGGCCTGGATTTTCCATGGCCTCTTAAGCACCAAGAGACTTGAAAACTCTGCACTGGGCGCTAATTACTAACCCGAACGTGCTCCGATCATGACCAATTATTGCAAGCATGTGGGAGGGGCCCACATCCACATGTTTGGAAAGTTTGGTCCCACCCATCAGAGCATATTTGGGTAAGATGGTATGGGGAAGGCCCGGATTTTCCATGGCCTCTTAAGCACCAAGAGACTTGAAAAATCCACATTGAGCACTAATTTTCAATCCAAACATGCTCCGATTGTGACCACACTTTGCAAGAATGTGGGGGTGGGCCCTTCCCACATGCTTTCAAAGTTTGGTTCCCATCGAAGCATGTTTGGGTACGATGGTATGGGGAAGACCCTGATTTTCCATGGCCTTGTAAGCACCAAGAGACTTGAAAAATCCACACTAGGCACGAATAAGTAACCCGGCCACGCTTTGATCATGACCAAACTTTGCAAGCATGTGGGAGGGGCCCACCCCCACATGCTTGCAAAGTTTGTTTCCCATCGAAGCATATTTGGGTATGATGGTATGGGAAAGGCCCGGATTTTCCATGGCCTCCTCAGCACCAAGAGACTTGAGAAATCCACACTAAGGGCTAATTACCAATCCAAACATGCTCCGATTCTGACTAAACTTTGCAAGTATGTGGGGGTGGGCCCCATCCACATGCTTGCAAAGTTTGGTTCCCATTGGAGCATGTTTGGGTATGATGATATGGGGAAGGCCCGGATTTTCCATGGCCTCTTAAGCACCAAGAGACTTGAAAACTCTGCACTGGGCGCTAATTACTAACCCCAACATGCTCCGATCATGACCAATTTTTGCAAGCATGTGGGAGGGGCCCACATCCACATGTTTGGAAAGTTTGGTCCCACCTATCAGAGCATATTTGGGTACGATGGTATGGGGAAGACCCGGATTTTCCATGGCCTCTTAAGCACCAAGAGACTTGAAAAATCCACATTGGGCACTCATTACAAATCGAAACATGCTCGGATTGTGACCAAACTTTACAAGCATGTGGGGGTGGGCCCCTCCCACATGCTTGCAAAGTTTGGTTCCCATGGGTACGATGGTATGGGAAAGGCCCGGATTTTCCATGGCCTCAAGAGCACCAAGAGACTTGAAAAATCCACACTGGGCACTAATTACCAATTCAAACTTGCTCCGGTTGTGACCAAACTTTGCAAGCATGTGGGAAGGGCCCACTCCCACATGCTTGCAAAGTTTGGTCCCCATCGAAGCATGTTTGGGTACGATGGTATAGGGAAGGCCAGGACCTTCCATGGCCGCTTAAGCACCAAGAGACTTGAAAAATCCGCATTGGGCACTAATTTTCAATCCAAACATGCTCTGATTGTGACCAAACTTTGCAAGCATCGAACCATGTTTGGGTACGATGGTATAGTGAAGGCCCCAATTTTCCATGGCCTCGTAAGCACCAAGAGACTTGAAAAATCCGCACTGGCGGCAAATTACTAACTCGACCACCCGATCATGACCAAACTTTGCAAGAATGTGGGAGGGGCCCACCCCCACATGCTTGCAAAGTTTGGTCCCCATCGGAGCATGTTTGGGTACGATGGTATGGGGAAGGCCCGGATTTTCCATGGTCTCAAGAGCACCAAGAGACTTGAAAAATCCACACTCGTGGTGGGTGGTAATTACCAATTCAAACATGCTCCAGCAGTTGTGACCAAACTTTGCAAGCATGTGCGAAGAGCCCACTCCCACATGCTTGCAAAGTTTGGTCCCCATCGGAGCATGTTTGGGTACAATGGTATGGGGAAGGCCCGGATTTTCTATGGCCTCTTAAGCACTAAGAGACTTGAAAAATCTGCATTGAGCACTAATTTTCAATCCAAACATGCTCCGATTGTGACCACACTTTGCAAGCATGTGGGGGTGGGCCCCTCCCACATGCTTTCAAAGTTTGGTTCCCATCAAAGCATGTTTGGGTACGATGGTATGGGGAAGGCCCTGATTTTCCATGGCCTTGTAAGCACCAAGAGACTTGAAAAATCCGCACTGGGCGCGAATAAGTAACCCGACCACGCTCCAACCACGACTAAACTTTGCAAGCATGTGGGAGGGGCCCACCCCCACATGCTTGCAAAGTTTGGTTCCCATCGAAGCATGTTTGGGTATGATGGTATGGGGAAGGCCCAGATTTTCCATGGCCTCCTAAGCACCAAGAGACTTGAGAAATCCATACTAGGGGCTAATTACCAATCCAAACATGCTCTAATTCTGACCAAACTTTGCAAGCATGTGGGGGTGGGCCCCTTCCACATGCTTGTAAAGTTTACTTCCCATTGGAGCATGTTTGGGTACGATGATATGGGGAAGGCCTGGATTTTCCATGGCCTCTTAAGCACCAAGAGACTTGAAAACTCTGCACTGGGCGCTAATTACTAACCCGAACGTGCTCCGATCATGACCAATTATTGCAAGCATGTGGGAGGGGCCCACATCCACATGTTTGGAAAGTTTGGTCCCACCCATCAGAGCATATTTGGGTAAGATGGTATGGGGAAGGCCCGGATTTTCCATGGCCTCTTAAGCACCAAGAGACTTGAAAAATCCACATTGAGCACTAATTTTCAATCCAAACATGCTCCGATTGTGACCACACTTTGCAAGAATGTGGGGGTGGGCCCCTCCCACATGCTTTCAAAGTTTGGTTCCCATCGAAGCATGTTTGGGTACGATGGTATGGGGAAGACCCTGATTTTCCATGGCCTTGTAAGCACCAAGAGACTTGAGAAATCCACACTGGGGGTGCGAATAAGTAACCCGGGCCACGCTTTGATCATGACCAAACTTTGCAAGCATGTGGGAGGGGCCCACCCCCACATGCTTGCAAAGTTTGTTTCCCATCGAAGCATATTTGGGTATGATGGTATGGGGAAGGCCCGGATTTTCCATGGCCTCCTAACCACCAAGAGACTTGAGAAATCCACACTAGGGGCTAATTACCAATCCAAACATGCTCCGATTCTGACCAAACTTTGCAAGCACGTGGGGGTGGGCCCCATCCACATGCTTGCAAAGTTTGGTTCCCATTGGAGCATGTTTGGGTATGATGATATGGGGAAGGCCCGGATTTTCCATGGCCTCTTAAGCACCAAGAGACTTGAAAACTCTGCACTGGGCGCTAATTACTAACCCCAACATGCTCCGATCATGACCAATTTTTGCAAGCATGTGGGAGGGGCCCACATCCACATGTTTGGAAAGTTTGGTCCCACCCATCAGAGCATATTTGGGTACGATGGTATGGGGAAGGCCCGGATTTTCCATGGCCTCTTAAGCACCAAGAGACTTGAAAAATCCACATTGGGCACTCATTACAAATCGAAACATGCTCGGATTGTGACCAAACTTTACAAGCATGTGGGGGTGGGCCCCTCCCACATGCTTGCAAAGTTTGGGGTGGGCCCCTCCCACATGCTTGCAAAGTTTGGTTCCCATCGAAGCATGTTTGGGTACGATAGTATGGGGAAGGCCCGGATTTTCCATGGCCTCAAGAGCACCAAGAGACTTGAAAAATCCACACTCGTGGGCGGCAATTACCAATTCAAACATGCTCCGGTTGTGACCAAACTTTGCAAGCATGTGGGAAGGGCCCACTCCCACATGCTTGCAAAGTTTGGTTCCCATCGAAGCATGTTTCGGTACGATGGTATAGGGAAGGCCAGGACCTTCCATGGCCGCTTAAGCACCAAGAGACTTGAAAAATCCGCATTGGGCACTAATTTTCAATCCAAACATGCTCTGATTGTGACCAAACTTTGCAAGCATCGAACCATGTTTGGGTACGATGGTATAGTGAAGGCCCCGATTTTCCATGGCCTCGTAAGCACCAAGAGACTTGAAAAATCCGCACTGGCGGCAAATTACTAACTCGACCACCCGATCATGACCAAACTTTGCAAGCATGTGGGAGGGGCCCACCCCCACATGCTTGCAAAGTTTGGTCCCCATCGGAGCATGTTTGGGTACGATGGTATGGGGAAGGCCCGGATTTTCCATGGTCTCAAGAGCACCAAGAGACTTGAAAAATCCACACTCGTGGGCGGTAATTACCAATTCAAACACGCTCCAGTTGTGACCAAACTTTGCAAGTATGTGCGAAGGGCCCACTCCCACATGCTTGCAAAGTTTGGTCCCCATCGGAGCATGTTTGGGTACAATGGTATGGGGAAGGCCCGGATTTTCTATGGCCTCTTAAGCACTAAGAGACTTGAAAAATCTGCATTGAGCACTAATTTTCAATCCAAACATGCTCCGATTGTGACCACACTTTGCAAGCATGTGGGGGTGGGCCCCTCGCACATGCTTTCAAAGTTTGGTTCCCATCGAAGCATGTTTGGGTACGATGGTATGGGGAAGGCCCTGATTTTCCATGGCCTTGTAAGCACCAAGAGACTTGAAAAATCTGCACTGGGCGCGAATAAGTAACCCGACCACGCTCCGACCACGACTAAACTTTGCAAGCATGTGGGAGGGGCCCACCCCCACATGCTTGCAAAGTTTGGTTCCCATCGAAGCATGTTTGGGTATGATGGTATGGGGAGGGCCCGGATTTTCCATGGCCTCCTAAGCACCAAGAGACTTGAGAAATCCATACTAGGGGCTAATTACCAATCCAAACATGCTCTAATTCTGACCAAACTTTGCAAGCATGTGGGGGTGGGCCCCTTCCACATGCTTGTAAAGTTTGCTTCCCATTGGAGCATGTTTGGGTACGATGATATGGGGAAGGCCTGGATTTTCCATGGCCTCTTAAGCACCAAGAGACTTGAAAACTCTGCACTGGGCGCTAATTACTAACCCGAACGTGCTCCGATCATGACCAATTATTGCAAGCATGTGGGAGGGGCCCACATCCACATGTTTGGAAAGTTTGGTCCCACCCATCAGAGCATATTTGGGTAAGATGGTATGGGGAAGGCCCGGATTTTCCATGGCCTCTTAAGCACCAAGAGACTTGAAAAATCCACATTGAGCACTAATTTTCAATCCAAACATGCTCCGATTGTGACCACACTTTGCAAGAATGTGGGGGTGGGCCCTTCCCACATGCTTTCAAAGTTTGGTTCCCATCGAAGCATGTTTGGGTACGATGGTATGGGGAAGACCCTGATTTTCCATGGCCTTGTAAGCACCAAGAGACTTGAAAAATCCACACTAGGCACGAATAAGTAACCCGGCCACGCTTTGATCATGACCAAACTTTGCAAGCATGTGGGAGGGGCCCACCCCCACATGCTTCCAAAGTTTGTTTCCCATCGAAGCATATTTGGGTATGATGGTATGGGGAAGGCCCGGATTTTCCATGGCCTCCTAAGCACCAAGAGACTTGAGAAATCCACACTAAGGGCTAATTACCCATCCACATGCTTGCAAAGTTTGGTTCCCATTGGAGCATGTTTGGGTATGATGATATGGGGAAGGCCCGGATTTTCCATGGCCTCTTAAGCACCAAGAGACTTGAAAACTCTGCACTGGGCGCTAATTACTAACCCCAACATGCTCCGATCATGACCAATTTTTGCAAGCATGTGGGAGGGGCCCACATCCACATGTTTGGAAAGTTTGGTCCCACCCATCAGAGCATATTTGGGTACGATGGTATGGGGAAGACCCGGATTTTCCATGGCCTCTTAAGCACCAAGAGACTTGAAAAATCCACATTGGGCACTCATTACAAATCGAAACATGCTCGGATTGTGACCAAACTTTACAAGCATGTGGGGGTGGGCCCCTCCCACATGCTTGCAAAGTTTGGTTCCCATGGGTACGATGGTATGGGAAAGGCCCGGATTTTCCATGGCCTCAAGAGCACCAAGAGACTTGAAAAATCCACACTGGGCACTAATTACCAATTCAAACTTGTTCCGGTTGTGATCAAACTTTGCAAGCATGTGGGAAGGGCCCACTCCCACATGCTTGCAAAGTTTGGTCCCCATCGAAGCATGTTTGGGTACGATGGTATAGGGAAGGCCAGGACCTTCCATGGCCGCTTAAGCACCAAGAGACTTGAAAAATCCGCATTGGGCACTAATTTTCAATCCAAACATGCTCTGATTGTGACCAAACTTTGCAAGCATCGAACCATGTTTGGGTACGATGGTATAGTGAAGGCCCCAATTTTCCATGGCCTCGTAAGCACCAAGAGACTTGAAAAATCCGCACTGGCGGCAAATTACTAACTCGACCACCCGATCATGACCAAACTTTGCAAGCATGTGGGAGGGGCCCACCCCCACATGCTTGCAAAGTTTGGTCCCCATCGGAGCATGTTTGGGTACGATGGTATGGGGAAGGCCCGGATTTTCCATGGTCTCAAGAGCACCAAGAGACTTGAAAAATCCACACTCGTGGTGGGTGGTAATTACCAATTCAAACATGCTCCAGCAGTTGTGACCAAACTTTGCAAGCATGTGCGAAGAGCCCACTCCCACATGCTTGCAAAGTTTGGTCCCCATCGGAGCATGTTTGGGTACAATGGTATGGGGAAGGCCCGGATTTTCTATGGCCTCTTAAGCACTAAGAGACTTGAAAAATCAGCATTGAGCACTAATTTTCAATCCAAACATGCTCCGATTGTGACCACACTTTGCAAGCATGTGGGGGTGGGCCCCTCCCACATGCTTTCAAAGTTTGGTTCCCATCAAAGCATGTTTGGGTACGATGGTATGGGGAAGGCCCTGATTTTCCATGGCCTTGTAAGCACCAAGAGACTTGAAAAATCCGCACTGGGCGTGAATAAGTAACCCGACCACGCTCCGACCACGACTAAACTTTGCAAGCATGTGGGAGGGGCCCACCCCCACATGCTTGCAAAGTTTGGTTCCCATCGAAGCATGTTTGGGTATGATGGTATGGGGAAGGCCCAGATTTTCCATGGCCTCCTAAGCACCAAGAGACTTGAGAAATCCATACTAGGGGCTAATTACCAATCCAAACATGCTCTAATTCTGACCAAACTTTGCAAGCATGTGGGGGTGGGCCCCTTCCACATGCTTGTAAAGTTTGCTTCCCATTGGAGCATGTTTGGGTACGATGATATGGGGAAGGCCTGGATTTTCCATGGCCTCTTAAGCACCAAGAGACTTGAAAACTCTGCACTGGGCGCTAATTACTAACCCGAACGTGCTCCGATCATGACCAATTATTGCAAGCATGTGGGAGGGGCCCACATCCACATGTTTGGAAAGTTTGGTTCCACCCATCAGAGCATATTTGGGTAAGATGGTATGGGGAAGGCCCGGATTTTCCATGGCCTCTTAAGCACCAAGAGACTTGAAAAATCCACATTGAGCACTAATTTTCAATCCAAACATGCTCCGATTGTGACCACACTTTGCAAGAATGTGGGGGTGGGCCCCTCCCACATGCTTTCAAAGTTTGGTTCCCATCGAAGCATGTTTGGGTACGATGGTATGCGGAAGACCCTGATTTTCCATGGCCTTGTAAGCACCAAGAGACTTGAGAAATCCACACTGGGGGTGCGAATAAGTATCCCGGGCCACGCTTTGATCATGACCAAACTTTGCAAGCATGTGGGAGGGGCCCACCCCCACATGCTTGCAAAGTTTGTTTCCCATCGAAGCATATTTGGGTATGATGGTATGGGGAAGGCCCGGATTTTCCATGGCCTCCTAAGCACCAAGAGACTTGAGAAATCCACACTAGGGGCTAATTACCAATCCAAACATGCTCCGATTCTGACCAAACTTTGCAAGCACGTGGGGGTGGGCCCCATCCACATGCTTGCAAAGTTTGGTTCCCATTGGAGCATGTTTGGGTATGATGATATGGGGAAGGCCCGGATTTTCCATGGCCTCTTAAGCACCAAGAGACTTGAAAACTCTGCACTGGGCGCTAATTACTAACCCCAACATGCTCCGATCATGACCAATTTTTGCAAGCATGTGGGAGGGGCCCACATCCACATGTTTGGAAAGTTTGGTCCCACCCATCAGAGCATATTTGGGTACGATGGTATGGGGAAGGCCCGGATTTTCCATGGCCTCTTAAGCACCAAGAGACTTGAAAAATCCACATTGGGCACTCATTATAAATCGAAACATGCTCGGATTGTGACCAAACTTTACAAGCATGTGGGGGTGGGCCCCTCCCACATGCTTGCAAAGTTTGGGGTGGGCCCCTCCCACATGCTTGCAAAGTTTGGTTCCCATCGAAGCATGTTTGGGTACGATGGTATGGGGAAGGCCCGGATTTTCCATGGCCTCAAGAGCACCAAGAGACTTGAAAAATCCACACTCGTGGGCGTCAATTACCAATTCAAACATGCTCCGGTTGTGACCAAACTTTGCAAGCATGTGGGAAGGGCCCACTCCCACATGCTTGCAAAGTTTGGTTCCCATCGAAGCATGTTTGGGTACGATGGTATAGGGAAGGCCAGGACCTTCCATGGCCGCTTAAGCACCAAGAGACTTGAAAAATCCGCATTGGGCACTAATTTTCAATCCAAACATGCTCTGATTGTGACCAAACTTTGCAAGCATCGAACCATGTTTGGGTACGATGGTATAGTGAAGGCCCCGATTTTCCATGGCCTCGTAAGCACCAAGAGACTTGAAAAATCCGCACTGGCGGCAAATTACTAACTCGACCACCCGATCATGACCAAACTTTGCAAGCATGTGGGAGGGGCCCACCCCCACATGCTTGCAAAGTTTGGTCCCCATCGGAGCATGTTTGGGTACGATGGTATGGGGAAGGCCCGGATTTTCCATGGTCTCAAGAGCACCAAGAGACTTGAAAAATCCACACTCGTGGGCGGTAATTACCAATTCAAACATGCTCCAGCAGTTATGACCAAACTTTGCAAGCATGTGCAAAGGGCCCACTCCCACATGCTTGCAAAGTTTGGTCCCCATCGGAGCATGTTTGGGTACAATGGTATGGGGAAGGCCCGGATTTTCTATGGCCTCTTAAGCACTAAGAGACTTGAAAAATCAGCATTGAGCACTAATTTTCAATCCAAACATGCTCCGATTGTGACCACACTTTGCAAGCATGTGGGGTGGGCCCCTCCCACATGCTTTCAAAGTTTGGTTCCCATCAAAGCATGTTTGGGTACGATGGTATGGGGAAGGCCCTGATTTTCCATGGCCTTGTAAGCACCAAGAGACTTGAAAAATCCGCACTGGGCACGAATAAGTAACCCGACCACGCTCCGACCACGACCAAACTTTGCAAGCATGTGAGAGGGGCCCACCCCCACATGCTTGCAAAGTTTGGTTCCCATCGAAGCATGTTTGGGTATGATGGTATGGGGAAGGCTCGGATTTTCCATGGCCTCCTAAGCACCAAGAGACTTGAGAAATCCACACTAGGGACTAATTACCAATCCA
The DNA here is from genome assembly GCF_041138505.1 of Cibotium barometz. NCBI lineage: Eukaryota > Viridiplantae > Streptophyta > Polypodiopsida > Cyatheales > Cibotiaceae > Cibotium > Cibotium barometz. Next base: position 51,509,573 of record NC_141060.1, read on the forward strand.
AACATGCTCCGATTCTGACCAAACTTTGCAAGCATGTGGGGGTGGGCCCCATCCACATGCTTGCAAAGTTTGTTTCCCATTGGAGCATGTTTGGGTATGATGATATGGGGAAGGCCCGGATTTTCCATGGCCTCTTAAGCACCAAGAGACTTGAAAACTCTGCACTGGGCGCTAATTACTAACCCCAACATGCTCCGATCATGACCAATTTTTGCAAGCATGTGGGAGGGGCCCACATCCACATGTTTGGAAAGTTTGGTCCCACCCATCAGAGCATATTTGGGTACGATGGTATGGGGAAGGCCCGGATTTTCCATGGCCTCTTAAGCACCAAGAGACTTGAAAAATCCACATTGGGCACTCATTACAAATCGAAACATGCTCGGATTGTGACCAAACTTTACAAGCATGTGGGGGTGGGCCGCTCCCACATGCTTGCAAAGTTCGGTTCCCATCGAAGCATGTTTGGGTACGATGGTATGGGGAAGGCCCGGATTTTCCATGGCCTCTTAAGCACCAAGAGACTTGAAAAATCCACATTGGGCACTCATTACAAATTGAAACATGCTCGGATTGTGACCAAACTTTACAAGCATGTGGGGGTGGGCCCCTCCCACATGCTTGCAAAGTTTGGGGTGGGCCCCTCCCACATGCTTGCAAAGTTTGAAGCATGTTTGGGTACGATGGTATGGGGAAGGCCCGGATTTTCCATGGCCTCAAGAGCACCAAGAGACTTGAAAAATCCACACTGGGCACTAATTACAAATTCAAACTTGCTCCGGTTGTGACCAAACTTTGCAAGCATGTGGGAAGGGCCCACTCCCACATGCTTGCAAAGTTTGGTCCCCATCGGAGCATGTTTGGGTACGATGGTATAGGGAAGGCCAGGACCTTCCATGGCCGCTTAAGCACCAAGAGACTTGAAAAATCCACATTGGGCACTAATTTTCAATCCAAACATGCTCTGATTGTGACCAAACTTTGCAAGCATCGGACCATGTTTGGGTACGATGGTATAGTGAAGGCCCCGATTTTCCATGGCCTCGTAAGCACCAAGAGACTTGAAAAATCCGCACTGGCGGCAAATTACTAACTCGACCACCCGATCATGACCAAACTTTGCAAGCATGTGGGAGGGGCCCACCCCCATATGCTTGCAAAGTTTGGTCCCCATCGGAGCATGTTTGGGTACGATGGTATGGGGAAGGCCCGGATTTTCCATGGTCTCAAGAGCACCAAGAGACTTGAAAAATCCACACTCGTAAGCGGCAATTACCAATTCAAACATGCTCTAGTTGTGACCAAACTTTGCAAGCATGTGCGAAGGGCCCACTCCCACATGCTTGCAAAGTTTGGTCCCCATCGGAGCATGTTTGGGTACAATGATATGGAGAAGGCCCGGATTTTCTATGGCCTCTTAAGCACTAAGAGACTTGAAAAATCTGCATTGAGCACTAATTTTCAATCCAAACATGCTCCGATTGTGACCACACTTTGCAAGAATGTGGGGGTGGGCCCCTCCCACATGCTTTCAAAGTTTGGTTCCCATCAAGCATGTGTGGGTACGATGGTATGGGGAAGGCCCTGATTTTCCATGGCCTTGTAAGCACCAAGAGACTTGAAAAATCCGCACTGGGCACGAATAAGTAACCCGACCACGCTCCAACCATGACCAAACTTTGCAAGCATGTGGGAGGGGCCCACCCCCACATGCTTGCAAAGTTTGGTTCCCATCGAAGCATGTTTGGGTATGATGGTATGGGGAAGGCCCGGATTTTCCATGGCCTCCTAAGCACCAAGAGACTTGAGAAATCCATACTAGGGGCTAATTACCAATCCAAACATGCTCTAATTCTGACCAAACTTTGCAAGCATGTGGGGATGGGCCCCTTCCACATGCTTGCAAAGTTTGCTTCCCATTGGAGCATGTTTGGGTACGATTCGGGAAGGCCTAGATTTTCCATGGCCTCTTAAGCACCAAGAGACTTGAAAACTCTGCACTAGGCGCTAATTACTAACCCGAACGTGCTCCGATCATGACCAATTATTGCAAGCATGTGGGAGGGGCCCACATCCACATGTTTGGAAAGTTTGGTCCCACCCATCAGAGCATATTTGGGTAAGATGGTATGGGGAAGGCCCAGATTTTCCAGGGCCTCTTAAGCACCAAGAGACTTGAAAAATCCACATTGGGCACTCATTACAAATCGAAACATGCTCCGATTGTGACCAAACTTTACAAGCATGTGGGGGTGGGCCCCTCCCACATGCTTGCAAAGTTTGGGGTGGGCCCCTCCCAAATGCTTGCAAAGTTTGCTTCCCATCGAAGCATGTTTGGGTACGATGGTATGGGGAAGGCCCGGATTTTCCATGGCCTTGTAAGCACCAAGAGACTTGAAAAATCCACACTGGGCGCGAATAAGTAACCCGGCCACGCTTTGATCATGACCAAACTTTGCAAGCATGTGGGAGGGGCCCACCCCCACATGCTTGCAAAGTTTGTTTCCCATCGAAGCATATTTGGGTATGATGGTATGGGGAAGGCCCGGATTTTCCATGGCCTCCTAAGCACCAAGAGACTTGAGAAATCCACACTAGGGGCTAATTACCAATCCAAACATGCTCCGATTCTGACCAAACTTTGCAAGCATGTGGGGGTGGGCCCCATCCACATGCTTGCAAAGTTTGGTTCCCATTGGAGCATGTTTGGGTATGATGATATGGGGAAGGCCCGGATTTTCCATGGCCTCTTAAGCACCAAGAGACTTGAAAACTCTGCACTGGGCGCTAAATACTAACCCCAACATGCTCCGATCATGACCAATTTTTGCAAGCATGTGGGAGGGGCCCACATCCACATGTTTGAAAAGTTTGGTCCCACCCATCACAGCATATTTGGGTACGATGGTATGGGGAAGGCCCGGATTTTCCATGGCCTCTTAAGCACCAAGAGACTTGAAAAATCCACATTGGGCACTCATTACAAATCGAAACATGCTCGGATTGTGACCAAACTTTACAAGCATGTGGGGGTGAGCCCCTCCCACATGCTTGCAAAGTTTGGGGTGGGCCCCTCCCACATGCTTGCAAAGTTTGGTTCCCATGGGTACGATGATATGGGGAAGGCCCGGATTTTCCATGGCCTCAAGAGCACCAAGAGACTTGAAAAATCCACACTGGGCACTAATTACCAATTCAAACTTGCTCCGGTTGTGACCAAACTTTGCAAGCATGTGGGAAGGGCCCACTCCCACATGCTTGCAAAGTTTGGTCCCCATCGAAGCATGTTTGGGTACGATGGTATAGGGAAGGCCAGGACCTTCCATGGCCGCTTAAGCACCAAGAGACTTGAAAACTCCGCATTGGGCACTAATTTTCAATCCAAACATGCTCTGATTGTGACCAAACTTTGCAAGCATCGAACCATGTTTGGGTACAATGGTATAGTGAAGGCCCCGATTTTCCATGGCCTCGTAAGCACCAAGAGACTTGAAAAATCTGCACTGGCGGCAAATTACTAACTCGACCACCCGATCATGACCAAATTTTGCAAGCATGTGGGAGGGGCCCACCCCCACATGCTTGCAAAGTTTGGTCCCCATCGGAGCATGTTTGGGTACGATGGTATGGGGAAGGCCCGGATTTTCCATGGTCTCAAGAGCACCAAGAGACTTGAAAAATCCACACTCGTGGTGGGCGGTAATTACCAATTCAAACATGCTCCAGTTGTGACCAAACTTTGCAAGCATGTGCGAAGGGCCCACTCCCACATGCTTGCAAAGTTTGGTCCCCATCAAAGCATGTTTGGGTACGATGGTATGGGGAAGGCCCTGATTTTCCATGGCCTTGTAAGCACCAAGAGACTTGAAAAATCCGCACTGGGCGCGAATAAGTAACCCGACCACGCTCCGACCACGACTAAACTTTGCAAGCATGTGGGAGGGGCCCACCCCCACATGCTTGCAAAGTTTGGTTCCCATTGAAGCATGTTTGGGTATGATGGTATGGGGAAGGCCCGGATTTTCCATGGCCTCCTAAGCACCAAGAGACTTGAGAAATTCATACTAGGGGCTAATTACCAATGCAAACATGCTCTAATTCTGACCAAACTTTGCAAGCATGTGGGGGTGGGCCCCTTCCACATGCTTGCAAAGTTTGCTTCCCATTGGAGCATGTTTGGGTACGATGATATGGGGAAGGCCTGGATTTTCCATGGCCTCTTAAGCACCAAGAGACTTGAAAACTCTGCACTGGGCGCTAATTACTAACCCGAACGTGCTCCGATCATGACCAATTATTGCAAGCATGTGGGAGGGGCCCACATCCACATGTTTGGAAAGTTTGGTCCCACCCATCAGAGCATATTTGGGTAAGATGGTATGGGGAAGGCCCGGATTTTCCATGGCCTCTTAAGCACCAAGAGACTTGAAAAATCCACATTGAGCACTAATTTTCAATCCAAACATGCTTCGATTGTGACCACACTTTGCAAGAATGTGGGGGTGGGCCCCTCCCACATGCTTTCAAAGTTTGGTTCCCATCGAAGCATGTTTGGGTACGATGGTATGGGGAAGACCCTCATTTTCCATGGCCTTGTAAGCACCAAGAGACTTGAAAAATCCACACTGGGCGCGAATAAGTAACCCGGCCACGCTTTGATCATGACCAAACTTTGCAAGCATGTGGGAGGGGCCCACCCCCACATGCTTGCAAAGTTTGTTTCCCATCGAAGCATATTTGGGTATGATGGTATGGGGAAGGCCCGGATTTTCCATGGCCTCCTAACCACCAAGAGACTTGAGAAATCCAAACTAGGGGCTAATTACTAATCCAAACATGCTCCGATTCTGACCAAACTTTGCAAGCATGTGGGAGTGGGCCCCATCCACATGCTTGCAAAGTTTGGTTCCCATTGGAGCATGTTTGGGTATGATGATATGGGGAAGGCCCGGATTTTCCATGGCCTCTTAAGCACCAAGAGACTTGAAAACTCTGCACTGGGCGCTAATTACTAACCCCAACATGCTCCGATCATGACCAATTTTTGCAAGCATGTGGGAGGGGCCCACATCCACATGTTTGGAAAGTTTGGTCCCACCCATCAGAGCATATTTGGGTACGATGGTATAGGGAAGGCCCGGATTTTCCATGGCCTCTTAAGCACCAAGAGACTTGAAAAATCCACATTGGGCACTCATTACAAATCGAAACATGCTCGGATTGTGACCAAACTTTACAAGCATGTGGGGGTCGGCCCCTCCCACATGCTTGCAAAGTTTGGTTCCCATCGAAGCATGTTTGGGTACGATGGTATGGGGAAGGCCCGGATTTTCCATGGCCTCAAGAGCACCAAGAGACTTGAAAAATCCACACTGGGCACTAATTACCAATTCAAACTTGCTCCGGTTGTGACCAAACTTTGCAAGCATGTGGGAAGGGCCCACTCCCACATGCTTGCAAAGTTTGGTTCCCATCGAAGCATGTTTGGGTACGATGGTATAGGGAAGGCCAGGACCTTCCATGGCCGCTTAAGCACCAAGAGACTTGAAAAATCCGCATTGGGCACTAATTTTCAATCCAAACATGCTCTGATTGTGACCAAACTTTGCAAGCATCGAACCATGTTTGGGTACGATTGTTTAGTGAAGGCCCCGATTTTCCATGGCCTCGTAAGCACCAAGAGACTTGAAAAATCCGCACTGGCGGCAAATTACTAACTCGACCACCCGATCATGACCAAACTTTGCAAGCATGTGGGAGGGGCCCACCCCCACATGCTTGCAAAGTTTGGACCCCATCGGAGCATGTTTGGGTACGATGGTATGGGGAAGGCCCGGATTTTCCATGGTCTCAAGAGCACCAAGAGACTTGAAAAATCCACACTCGTGGGCGGTAATTACCAATTCAAACATGCTCCAGCAGTTGTGACCAAACTTTGCAAGCATGTGCGAAGGGCCCACTCCCACATGCTTGCAAAGTTTGGTCCCCATCGGCGGAGCATGTTTGGGTACAATGGTATGGGGAAGGCCCGGATTTTCTATGGCCTCTTAAGCACTAAGAGACTTGAAAAATCTGCATTGAGCACTAATTTTCAATCCAAACATGCTCCGATTGTGACCACACTTTGCAAGCATGTGGGGGTGGGCCCCTCCCACATGCTTTCAAAGTTTGGTTCCCATCAAAGCATGTTTGGGTACGATGGTATGGGGAAGGCCCTGATTTTCCATGGCCTTGTAAGCACCAAGAGACTTGAAAAATCCGCACTGGATAAGTAACCCGACCACGCTCCGACCATGACCAAACTTTGCAAGCATGTGGGAGGGGCCCACCCCCACATGCTTGCAAAGTCTGGTTCCCATCGAAGCATGTTTGGGTATGATGGTATGGGGAAGGCCCGGATTTTCCATGGCCTCCTAAGCACCAAGAGACTTGAGAAATCCACACTAGGGGCTAATTACCAATCCAAACATGCTCCGATTCTGACCAAACTTTGCAAGCATGTGGGGGTGGGCCCCATCCACATGCTTGCAAAGTTTGTTTCCCATTGGAGCATGTTTGGGTATGATGATATGGGGAAGGCCCGGATTTTCCATGGCCTCTTAAGCACCAAGAGACTTGAAAACTCTGCACTGGGCGCTAATTACTAACCCCAACATGCTCCGATCATGACCAATTTTTGCAAGCATGTGGGAGGGGCCCACATCCACATGTTTGGAAAGTTTGGTCCCACCCATCAGAGCATATTTGGGTACGATGGTATGGGGAAGGCCCGGATTTTCTATGGCCTCTTAAGCACCAAGAGACTTGAAAAATCCACATTGGGCACTCATTACAAATCGAAACATGCTTGGATTGTGACCAAACTTTACAAGCATGTGGGGGTGGGCCCCTCCCACATGCTTGCAAAGTTTGGGGTGGGCCCCTCCCACATGCTTGCAAAGTTTGGTTCCCATCGAAGCATGTTTGGGTACGATGGTATGGGGAAGGCCCGGATTTTCCATGGCCTCAAGAGCACCAAGAGACTTGAAAAATCCACACTGGGCACTAATTACGAATTCAAACTTGCTTCGGTTGTGACCAAACTTTGCAAGCATGTGGGAAAGGCCCACTCCCACATGCTTGCAAAGTTTGGTCCCCATCGGAGCATGTTTGGGTACGATGGTATAGGGAAGGCCAGGACCTTCCATGGCCGCTTAAGCACCAAGAGACATAAAAAATCTGCATTGGGCACTAATTTTCAATCCAAACATGCTCTGATTGTGACCAAACTTTGCAAGCATCGGACCATGTTTGGGTACGATGGTATAGTGAAGGCCCCGATTTTCCATGGCCTCGTAAGCACCAAGAGACTTGAAAAATCCGCACTAGCGGCAAATTACTAACTCGACCACCCGATCATGACCAAACTTTGCAAGCATGTGGGAGGGGCCCACCCCCACATGCTTGCAAAGTTTGGTCCCCATCGGAGCATGTTTGGGTACGATGGTATGGGGAAGGCCCGGATTTTCCATGGTCTCAAGAGCACCAAGAGACTTGAAAAATCCACGCTCGTAGGCGGTAATTACCAATTCAAACATGCTCCAGTTGTGACCAAACTTTGCAAGCATGTGCGAAGGGCCCACTCCCACATGCTTGCAAAGTTTGGTCCCCATCGGAGCATGTTTGGGTACAATGGTATGGGGAAGGCCCGGATTTTCTATGGCCTCTTAAGCACTAAGAGACTTGAAAAATCTGCATTGAGCACTATATTTCAATCCAAACATGCTCCGATTGTGACCACACTTTGCAAGCATGTGGGGGTGGGCCCCTCCCACATGCTTTCAAAGTTTGATTTTCCATGGCCTTGTAAGCACCAAGAGACTTGAAAAATCCGCACTGGGCACGAATAAGTAACCCGACCACGCTCCAACCACAACCAAACTTTGCAAGCATGTGGGAGGGGCCCACCCCCACATGCTTGCAAAGTTTGGTTCCCATCGAAGGATGTTTGGGTATGATGGTATGGGGAAGGCCCGGATTTTCCATGGCCTCCTAACCACCAAGAGACTTGAGAAATCCAAACTAGGGGCTAAATACTAATCCAAACATGCTCCGATTCTGACCAAACTTTGCAAACATGTGGGAGTGGGCCCCATCCACATGCTTGCAAAGTTTGGTTCCCATTGGAGCATGTTTGGGTATGATGATATGGGGAAGGCCCGGATTTTCCATGGCCTCTTAAGCACCAAGAGACTTGAAAACTCTGCACTGGGCGCTAATTACTAACCCCAACATGCTCCGATCATGACCAATTTTTGCAAGCATGTGGGAGGGGCCCACATCCACATGTTTGGAAAGTTTGGTCCCACCCATCAGAGCATATTTGGGTAAGATGGTATGGGGAAGGCCCGGATTTTCCATGGCCTCTTAAGCACCAAGAGACTTGAAAAATCCACATTGGGCACTCATTACAAATCGAAACATGCTCCGATTGTGACCAAACTTTACAAGCATGTGGGGGTGGGTCCCTCCCACATGCTTGCAAAGTTTGGGGTAGGCCCCTCCCAAATGCTTGCAAAGTTTGGTTCCCATCGAAGCATGTTCGGGTACGATGGTATGGGGAAGGCCCGGATTTTCCATGGCCTCAAAAGCACCAAGAGACTTGAAAAATCCACACTGGGCGCTAATTTACCAATTCAAACTTGCTCCAGTTATGACCAAACTTTGCAAGCATGTGGGAAGGGCCCACTCCCACATGCTTGCAAAGTTTGGTCCCCATCGGAGCATGTTTGGGTACGATGGTATGGGGAAGGATAGGACTTTCCATGGCCGCTTAAGCACCAAGAGACTTGAAAAATCCGCATTGGGCACTAATTTTCAATCCAAACATGCTCCGATTGTGACCAAACTTTGCAAGCATCGGACCATGTTTGGGTATGATGGTATGGTAAGGGCCCCGATTTTCCCAAGAGACTTAAAAAATCCACACTAGGCACAAATTACTAACCCGACCACCCAATCATGAACAAACTTTGCAAGCATGTGGGAGGGGCCCACCCCCACATACTTGCAAAGTTTGGTCCCCATCCGAGCATGTTTGGGTATGATGGTATGGGGAAGGCCCGGATTTTCCATGGCCTCAAGAGCACCAAGAGACTTGAAAAATCCACACTCGTGGGCGGCAATTACCAATTCAAACATGCTCCGGTTGTGACCAAACTTTGCAAGCATGTGGGAGGGGGCCCACTCCCACATGCTTGCAAAGTTTGGTCCCCATCGGAGCATGTTGGGGTACAATGGTATGGGGAAGGCCCGGATTTTCCATGGCCTCTTAAGCACCAAGAGACTTGAAAAATCTGCATTGAGCACTAATTTTCAATCCAAACATGCTCCGATTGTGACCACACGTTGCAAGCATGTGGGGGTGGGCCCCTCCCACATCATTTCAAAGTTTGGTTCCCATCAAAGCATGTTTGGGTACGATGGTATGGGAAAGGCCCCGATTTTCCATGGCCTCGTAAGCACCAAGAGACTTGAAGAATCCGCACTGGGCGCAAATTACTAACCCGACCACTCGATCATGACCAAACTTTGCAAGCATGTGAGAGGGGCCCACCCCCACATGCTTGCAAAGTTTGGTCCCCATCGGAGCATGTTTGGGTACGATGGTATGGGGAAGGCCCGGATTTTCGATGGCCTCAAGAGCACCAAGAGACTTGAAAAATCCACACTTGTGGGCGTTAATTACCAATTCAAACATGCTCCGGTTGTGACCAAACTTTGCAAGCATGTGGGAGGGGCCCACTCCCACATGTTTGCAAAGTTTGGTCCCCATCGGCGGAGCACGTTGGGGTACAATGGTATGGGGAAGGCCCGGATTTTCCATGGCCTCTTCAGCACCAAGAGACTTGAAAAATCTGCATTGAGCACTAATTTTCAATCCAAACATGCTCCGATTGTGACCACACGTTGCAAGCATGTAGGGGTGGGCCCCTCCCACATGCTTTCAAAGTTTGGTTCCCATCGAAGCATGTTTGGGTACGATTGTATGGGGAAGGCCCCGATTTCCCATGGCCTTGTAAGCACCAAGAGACTTGAAAAATCCACACTGGGCGTGAATAAGTAACCCGACCAATTTTCGATCATGACCAAACTTTGCAAGCATGTGGGAGGGACCCACCCCCACATGCTTGCAAAGTGTGGTTGCCATAGGAGCATGTTTCGGTACGATAGTATGGGGAAGGCTCGGATTTTCCATGGCCTCCTAAGCACCAAGAGACTTGACAAATCCACACTGGGACTAATTGCCAATCCAAACCTGCTTTGATTCTGACCAAACATTGCAAGCATGTGGGCGTGGGCCTCTTCCACATGCTTGCAAAGTTTGGTTCCCATCGGAGCATGTTTGGGTACGATGATATGGGGAAGGCCTGGATTTTCCATGGCCTCTTAAGCACCAAGAGACTTGAAAAATACGCACTGGGGGCAAATTACTAACCCGACCACCCGATCATGACCAAACTTTGCAAGTATGTGGGAGGGGCACACCCCCACATGCTTGCAAAGTTTGGTCCCCATCGGAGCATGTTTGGGTACGATGGTATGGGGAAGGCCCGGATTTTCCATGGCCTCTTAAGCACCAAGACTTGAAAAATCCACACTCGTGGGCGGTAATTACCAATTCAAACATGCTCCAGTTGTGACCAAACTTTGCAAGCATGTGCGAGGGGACCACTCCCACATGCTTGCAAAGTTTGGTCCCCATCGGAGCATGTTTGGGTACAATGGTATGGGGAAGGCCCTGATTTTCCATGGCCTCTTAAGCACCAAGAGACTTGAAAAATCTGCATTGAGCACTAATTTTCAATCCAAACATGCTCCGATTATGACCACACTTTGCAAGCACGTGGGGGTGGGCCCCTCCCACATGCTTTCAAAGTTTGGTTCCCATCGAAGCATGTTTGGGTACGATGGTATGGGGAAGGCCCCGATCTTCCATGGCCTTGTAAGCACCAAGAGACTTGAAAAATCCGCACCGGGCGCGAATAAGTAACCCGACCACGCTCTGATCATGACCAAACTTTGCAAGCATGTCGGAGGGGCCCACCCCTACATGCTTGCAAATTTTGGTTCCCATCGAAGCATGTTTGGGTACGATGGTATGGGGAAGGCCCGAATTTTCCATGGCCTCCTAAGCACCAAGAGACTTGAGAAATCCACACTAGGGGCTTATTACCAATCCAAACATGTTCCAATTCTGACCAAACTCTGCAAGCATGTGGGGGTGGGCTCTTTCCACATACTTGCAAAGTTTGGTTCCCATTGGATCATGTTTGGGTACGATGATATGGGGAAGGTCCAGATTTTCCATGGCCTCTTAAGCACCAAGAGACTTAAAAACTCTGCACTGGGCGCTAATCACTAACCCGAACATACTCCAATCATGACTAATTTTTGCAAGCATGTGGGAGGGACCCACATCCACAAGCTTGGAAAGTTTGGTCCCACCCATCAGAGCATGTTTGGGTACGATGGTATGAGGAAGGCCTAGATTTTCCATGGCCTCTTAAGCACCAAGAGACTTGAAAAATCCACATTGGGCACTCATTACAAATCGAAACATGCTCCGATTGTGACCAAACTTTACAAGTATGTGGGGGTGGGTCCCTCCCACATGCTTGCAAAGTTTGGGGTGGGCCCCTCCCAAATGCTTGCAAAGTTTGCTTCCCATCGAAGCATGTTTAGGTACGATAGTATGGGGAAGGCCCGGATTTTCCATGGCCTCAAGAGCGCGAAGAGACTTGAAAAATCCACACTGGGCTAATTACCAATTCAAACTTGCTCCGGTTGTGACCAAGCTTTGCAAGCATGTGGGAAGGTCCCACTCCCACATGCTTGCAAAGTTTGGTCCCCATAGGAGCACGTTTGGGTATGATGGTATGGGGAAGGCCAGGACTTTCCATGGCCGCTTAAGCACCAAGAGACTTGAAAAATCCGCATTGGGCACTAATTTTCAATCCAAACATGCTCTGATTGTGACCAAACTTTGCAAGCATCGGACCATGTTTGGGTACGATGGTATGGGGAAGGTCCCGATTTTCCATGGCCTCATAAGTACCAAGAGACTTGAAAAATATGCACTGGGCGCAAATTACTAACCCGACCACCCAATCATGACCAAACTTTGCAAGCATGTGGGAGGGGCCCACCCCCACATACTTGCAAAGTTTGGTTCCCATCGGAGCATGTTTGGGTAGGATGGTATGAAGAAGGCCCGGATTTTCCATGGCCTCAAGAGCACCAAGAGACTTGAAAAATCCACACTCGTGGGCGGTAATTACCAATTTAAACATACTCCGGTTGTGACCAAACTTTGCTAGCATGTGGGAGGGGCCCACTCCCACATGCTTGCAAAGTTTGGTCCCCATCGGAGCATGTTGGGGTACAATGGTATGGGGAAGGCCCGGATTTTCCATGGCCTCTTAAGCACCAAGAGACTTGAAAAATCTGCATTGAGCACTAATTTTCAATCCAAACATGCTCCGATTGTGACCACATGTTGCAAGCATGTGGAGGTGGGCCCATCCCACATGCTTTCAAAGTTTGGTTCCCATCGAAGCATGTTTGGGTACGATGGTATGGGGAAGGCCCGGATTTTCCATGGCCTTGTAAGCACCAAGAGACTTGAAAAATCCACACTGGGCGCGAATAAGTAACCCGACCACGCTCTGATCATGACCAAACTTTGCAAGCATGTGGGAGGAACCCACCCCCACATGCTTGCAAAGTGTGGTTCCCACAGGAGCATGTTTGGGTACGATAGTATGGGGAAGGCCCGGATTTTCCATGGCCTCCTAAGCACCAAGAGACTTGACAAATCCACACTGGGCGCTAATTGCCAATCCAAACCTGCTTTGATTCTGACCAAACATTGCAAGCATGTGGGCGTGGGCCTCTTCCACATGCTTGCAAAGTTTGGTTCCCATCGGAGCATGTTTGGGTACGATGATATGGGGAAGGCCTGGATTTTCCATGGCCTCTTAAGCACCAAGAGACTTGAAAAATACGCATTGAGCACTAATTTTCAATCCAAACATGCTCTGATTGTGACCACACGTTGCAAGCATGTGGAGGTGGGCCCCTCCCACATGCTTTCAAAGTTTGGTTCCCAACAAAGCATGTTTGGGTACGATGGTATGGGGAAGGCCCGGATTTTCCATGGCCTTGTAAGCACCAAGAGACTTGAAAAATCCACACTGGGCGCGAATAAGTAACCCGACCACGCTCTGATCATGACCAAACTTTGCAAGCATGTGGGAGGAACGCACCCCCACATGCTTGCAAAGTGTGGTTCCCACAGGAGCATGTTTGGGTACGATAGTATGGGGAAGGCCCGGATTTTCCATGGCCTCCTAAGCACCAAGAGACTTGACAAATCCACACTGGGCGCTAATTACCAATCCAAACATGCTCCGATTCTGACCAAACTTTGTAAGCATGTGGGGGTGGGCCTCTTCCACCTGCTTGCAAAGTTTGGTTCCCATCGGAGCATGTTTGGGTACGATGATATGGGGAAGGCCTGGACTTTCCATGGCCTCTTAAGCACTAAGAGACTTGAAAAATCTGCACTGGATGCTCATAAAGAAGACCATAATGTGTAGTGGTCTTTACATATCGCATAATGCGTCTCATTGCATCCAAATGAGGTTTTCTGGGGCTAATTACTAACCCGAACATTCTCCGATCATGACCAATTTTTGCAATCATGTGGGAGGAACCCACATCCACCTGCGTGGAAAGTTTGGTCCCCATCACAGCATGTTTGGGTACGATGGTATGGGAAAGGCCCGGATTTTCCATGGCCTCTTAAGCACCAAGAGACTTGAAAAATCCACATTGGGCACTCATTACAAATTGAAACATGCTCCGATTGTGACCAAACTTTACAAGCATGTGGGGGTGGGCCCCTCCCACATGCTTGCAAAGTTTGGAGTGGGCCCCTCCCACATGCTTGCAAAGTTTGGTTCCCATCGAAGCATGTTTGGGTACGATGGTATGGGGATGGCCCGGATTATCCATGGCCTCAAGAGCACTGAGACTTGAAAACTCCACACTAGGCGCTAATTACCAATTCAAACATGCTCCGGTTATGACCAAACTTTGCAAGCATGTGGGAGGGGCCCACTCCCACATGCTTACAAAGTTTGGTCCCCATCGGAGCATGTTTGGGTACGATGGTATTCGGAAGGCCACGATTTTCCATGGCCGCTTAAGCACCAAGAGACTTGAAAAATCCACATTGGGCACTAATTTTCAATCCACACATGCTCCAATTGTGACCAAACTTTGCAAGCATCAGACCATGTTTGGGTACGATGGTATGGGGAAGGCTCCGATTTTCCATGGCCTCGGAAGCACCAAGAGACTTGAAAAATCTGCACTGGGCGCGAATTACTAACCCGATCACCCGATCATGACCAAACTTTGCAAGCATGTGGGAGGGGCCCACCCCCACATGCTTGCAAAGTTTGGTCCCCATCGAAGCATGTTTGGGTACGATGGTACGGGGAAGGCCCGGATTTTCCATGGCCTCTTAAGCACCAAGAGACTTGAAAAATCCACATTGGACACTCAAATGTTACAAATCGAAACATGCTCCGATTGTGACCAAACTTTACAAGCATGTGGGGGTGGGCCCCTCCCACATGCTTGCAAAGTTTGATTCCCATCGGAGCATGTTTGGGTACGTTGGTATGGGGAAGACCCGGATTTTCCATGCGCTCTGAAGCACCCAGAGACTTGAAAAATCCATATTGGTATGGGGAAGACCCGGATTTTCCATGCGCTCTGAAGCACCCAGAGTCTCTGAAGCACCCAGAGACTTGAAAAATCCATATTGGTTACTCATTACAAATCGAAACATGCTCTGATTGTGACCAAACTTTACAAGCATGTGGGGTTGGGCCCCTCCCACATGCTTGCAAAGTTTGGGGTGGGAACCTCCCACATGCTTGCAAAGTTTGGTTCCCATCAAAGCATGTTTGGGTACGATGGTATGGGGAAGGCCCAGATTTTCCATGGCCTCAAGAGCACCAAGAGACTTGAAAAATCCACACTGGGCGCCAATTACCAATTCAAACATGCTCCGGTTGTGACCAAACTTTGCAAGCATGTGGGAGGGGCCCACTCCCACATGCTTGCAAAGTTTGGTCCCCATCGAAGCATGTTTGGGTACGATGGTACGGGGAAGGCCACGACTTTCCATGGCCGCTTAAGCACCAAGAGACTTGAAAAATACGCATTGGGCACTAATTTTCAATCCAAACATGCTTCGATTGTGACCAAACTTTGCAAGCATCGGACCATGTTTGGGTACGATGGTATCGGGAAGGCCCCGATTTTCCATGGCCTCGTAAGCACCAAGAGACTTGAAAAATCCACACTCGGCGCGAATTACTAAGCCGACCACCCAATCATGACCAAACTTTGCAAGCATGTGGGAGGGGCCCACCCCCACATGCTTGCAAAGTTTGGTCCCCATCGGAGCATGTTGGGGTACGATGGTATGGGGAAGGCCCGGATTTTCCATGGCCTCAAGAACACCAAGAGACTTGAAAAATCCACACTCGTGGGCGGTAATTACCAATTCGAACATGCTCTGGTTGAGACCAAACTTTGCAAGCATGTGGGAGGGGCCCACTCCCACATGCTTGCAAGGTTTGGTCCCCATCGGAGCATGTTTGGGTACAATGGTATGGGGAAGGCCCGGATTCTCTATGGCCTCTTAAGCACCAAGAGATTTGAAAAATCTGCATTGAGCACTAATTTTCAATCCAAACATGCTCCGATTGTGTCCACACTTTGCAAGCATGTGGGGGTGGGCCCCTCCCACATGCTTTCAAAGTTTGGTTCCCATCGAAGCATGTGTGGGTACGATGGTATGGGGAAGGCCTCGATTTTCCATGGCCTTGTAGCACCAAGAGACTTGAAAAATCCGCACTGGGCGCGAATAACTAACCCGACCACGCTCCGCTCATGACCAAACTTTGCAAGCATGTGGGAGGATCTCACCACCACATGCTTGCAAAGTTTGGTTCCCATCGGCAAATGTTTGGGTACGATGGTGTGGGGAAGGCCCGGATTTTCCAATGCCTCCTAAGCACCAAGAGACTTGACAAATCCACACTGGGTGCTAATTACCTATCCAAACATGCTCTGATTCTGACCAAACTTTGCAAGTATGTGGGGGTGGGCCCCTTCCACATGTGTGCAAAGTTTGGTTCCCATCGAAGCATGTTTGGGTACGATGATATGGGTAGGACCCGGATTTTCCATGGCCTCTTAAGCACCAAGAGATTTGAAAAATCTGAATTGGGCGCTAATTACTAACCCGAACATGCTCTGATCATGACCAATTTTTGCAAGCATGTGGTAGGGGCCCACATCCACATGCTTGGAAAGTTTGGTCCCCATCGGAGCATGTTTGGGTACGATGGTATGGGGAAGGCCCGGATTTTCCATGGCCTCTTAAGCACCAAGAGACTTGAAAAATCCACATTGGGCACTCATTACAAATCGAAACATGCTCCGATTGTGACCAAACTTTACAAGCATGTGGGAGTGGGCCCCTCCCATATGCTTGCAAAGTTTGGGGTGGGCCCCTCCCACATGCTTGCAAAGTTTGGTTCCCATCGAAGCATGTTTGGGTACGATGGTATGGGGAAGGCCCGGATTTTCCATGGCCTCAAGAGCATCGAGAAACTTGAAAAATCCACAATGGGCACTAATTACCAATTCAAACATGCTTGGATTGTGACCAAAATTTGCAAGCATGAGGGATGGGCCCACTCCCACATGCTTGCAAAGTTTGGTCCCCATCGGAGCATGTTTGGGTATGATGGTATGGGGAAGGCCAGGACTTTCCATGGCCGCTTAAGCACCAAGAGACTTGAAAAATCCGCATTCGGCACTAGTTTTCAATCCAAACATGCTCCAATTGTGACCAAACTTTGCAAGCATTAGACCATGTTTGGGTACGATGGTATGGGGAAGGCCCCGATTTTCCATGGCCTCGTAAGCACCAAGAGACTTGAAAAATCTGCACTGGGCGCGAATTACTAACCCAACCACCCGATCATGACCAAACTTTGCAAGCATGTGGGAGGGGCCCACCCCCACATGCTTGCAAAGTTTGGTCCCCATCGGAGCATGTTTGGGTACGATGGTATGGGGAAGGCCTTGATTGTCCATGGCCTCCTAAGCACCAAGAGACTTGAAAAATCCACAGTGGGCGCTAATTACCAATTCAAACATGCTCCAATTCTGACCAAAATTTACAAGCATGAGGGTCTGGGCCCCCCCCACATGCTTGCAAAGTTTGACTCCCATCAGCATGTTTGGGTACGATGGTATGGGGAAGACCTAGATTTTCCATAGCCTCTTAAGCACCAAGAGACTTGAAAAATCCACATTGGGCACTAATTACAACTCGAAACCTGCTCTGATTGTGACCAAACTTTACAAGCATGTGGGTGTGGGCCCCTCCCACATGCTTGCAAAGTTTGGTTCCCATCGAAGCATGTTTTGAAAAATCCACATTGGGCACTAATTACAACTCGAAACCTGCTCTGATTGTGACCAAACTTTACAAGCATGTGGGTGTGGGCCCCTCCCACATGCTTACAAAGTTTGGTTCCCATCGAAGCATGTTTGGGTACGATGTTATGGGGAATGCCCGGATTTTCCATGGCCTCTAGAGCACCAAGAGACTTGAAAAATCCACACTGGGCGCTAATTACCAATTCAAACATGTTCCGGTTGTGACCAAACTTTGCAAGCATGTGGGAGGAGCCCACTCCCACATGCTTGCAAAGTTTGGTACCCATCGGAGCATGTTTGGGTACGATGCGATGGGGAAGGCCCGGATTTTCCATGGTCTCAAGAGCACCAAGAGACTTGAAAAATCCACGCTGGGCGCTAATTACCAATTCAAACATGTTTCGGTTGTGACCAAACTTTGCAAGCATGTGAGAGGGGCCCACCCCCACATGCTTGCAAAGTTTGGTCCCCATCGGAGCATGTTTGGGTACGATGGTATGGGGAAGGCCCGGATTTTCCATGGTCTCAAGAGCACCAAGAGACTTGAAAAATCCACACTCGTGGGCGGTAATTACCAATTCAAACATGCTCCGGTTATGACCAAACTTTGCAAGCATGTGGAAGGGGCCCACTCCCACATGCTTGCAAAGTTTGGTCCCCATCGGAGCATGTTTGGGTACAATGGTATGGGGAAGGCCCGGATTTTCCATGGCCTCTTAAGCACCAAGAGACTTGAAAAATCTACATTGAGCACTAATATTCAATCCAAACATGCTCCGAATGTGACCACACTTTGCAAGAATGTGGGGGTGGGCCCCTCCCACATGCTTTCAAAGTTTGGTTCCCATCGAAGCATGTTTGGGTACGATGGTATGGGGAAGACCCCGATTTTCCATGGCCTTGTAAGCACCAAGAGACTTGAAAAATCCGCACTGGGCTCGAATAAGTAACCCGGCCACGCTTTGATCATGACCAAACTTTGCAAGCATGTGGGAGGAGCCCACCCCCACATGCTTGCAAAGTTTGTTTCCCATCGAAGCATATTTGGGTATGATGGTATGGGGAAGGCTCGGATTTTCCATGGCCTCCTAAGCACCAAGAGACTTGACAAATCCACACTAGGGGCTAATTACCAATCCAAACATGCTCCGATTCTGACCAAACTTTGCAAGCATGTGGAGGTGGGCCCCATCCCCATGCTTGCAAAGTTTGGTTCCCATTGGAGCATGTTTGGGTATGATGATATGACGAAGGCCCGAATTTTCCATGGCCTCTTAAGCACCAAGAGACTTGAAAACTCTGCCCTGGGCGCTAATTACTAACCCCAACATGCTCCGATCATGACCAATTTTTGCAAGCATGTGGGAGGGGCCCACATCCACATGTTTGGAAAGTTTGGTCCCACCCATCAGAGCATATTTGGGTACGATGGTATGGGGAAGGCCCGGATTTTCCATGGCCTCTTAAGCACTAAGAGACTTGAAAAATCCACATTGGGCACTCATTACAAATCGAAACATGCTCGGATTGTGACCAAACTTTACAAGCATGTGGGGGTGGGCCCCTCCCATATGCTTGCAAAGTTTGGTTCCCATCGAAGCATGTTTGGGTACGATGGTATGGGGAAGGCCCGGATTTTCCATGGCCTCAAGAGCACCAAGAGACTTGAAAAATCCACACTGGGCACTAATTACGAATTCAAACTTGCTCCGGTTGTGACCAAACTTTGCAAGCATGTGGGAAGGGCCCACTCCCACATGCTTGCAAAGTTTGGTCCCCATCGGAGCATGTTTGGTGGGTACGATGGTATAGGGAAGGCTAGGACCTTCCATGGCCGCTTAAGCACCAAGAGACTTGAAAAGTCCGCATTGGGCACTAATTTTCAATCCAAACATGCTCTGATTGTGACCAAACTTTGCAAGCATCGGACCATGTTTGGGTACGATGGTATAGTGAAGGCCCCGATTTTCCATGGCCTCGTAAGCACCAAGAGACTTGAAAAATCCGCACTGGCGGCAAATTACTAACTCGACCACCCGATCATGACCAAACTTTCCAAGCATGTGGGAGGGGCCCACCCCCACATGCTTGCAAAGTTTGGTCCCCATCGAAGCATGTTTGGGTACGATGGTATGGGGAAGGCCCGGATTTTCCATGGTCTCAAGAGCACCAAGAGACTTGAAAAATCCACACTCGTGGGCGGTAATTACCAATTCAAACATGCTCCGATTGTGACCAAACTTTGCAAGCATGTGCGAGGGGCCCACTCCCACATGCTTGCAACGTTTGGTCCCCATCGGAGCATCTTCTGGTACAATGGTATGGGGAAGGCCCGGATTTTCTATGGCCTCTTAAGCACTACGAGACTTGAAAAATCTGCATTGAGCACTAACTTTCAATCCAAACATGCTCCGATTGTGACCACACTTTGCAAGCATGTGGAGGTGGGCCCCTCCCACATACTTTCAAAGTTTGGTTCCCATCAAAGCATGTTTGGGTACGATGGTATGGGGAAGGCCCTGATTTTCCATGGCCTTGTAAGCACCAAGAGACTTGAAAAATCCGCACTGGGCGCGAATAAGTAACCCGACCACGCTCCGACCACGACCAAACTTTGCAAGCATGTGGGAGGGGCCCACCCCCACATGCTTGCAAAGTTTGGTTCCCATCGAAGCATGTTTGGGTATGATGGTATGGGGAAGGCCCAGATTTTCCATGGCCTCCTAAGCACCAAGAGACTTGAGAAATCCATACTAGGGGCTAATTACCAATCCAAACATGCTCTAATTCTGACAAAACTTTGCAAGCATGTGGGGGTGGGCCCCTTCCACATGCTTGCAAAGTTTGCTTCCCATTGGAGCATGTTTGGGTACGATGATATGGGGAAGGCCTGGATTTTCCATGGCCTCTTAAGCACCAAGAGACTTGAAAACTCTGCACTGGGCGCTAATTACTAACCCGAATGTGCTCCGATCATGATTAATTATTGCAAGCATGTGGGAGGGGCCCACATCCACATGTTTGGAAAGTTTGGTCCCACCCATCAGAGCATATTTGGGTAAGATGGTATGGGGAAGGCCCGGATTTTCCATGGCCTCTTAAGCACCAAGAGACTTGAAAAATCCACATTAGGCACTCATTACAAATCGAAACATGCTCCGATTGTGACCAAACTTTACAAGCATGTGGGGGTGGGCCCCTCCCACATGCTTGCAAAGTTTCGGGTGGGCCCCTCCCAAATGCTTGCAAAGTTTGCTTCCCATCGAAGCATGTTTGGGTACGATGGTATGGGGAAGGCCCAGATTTTCCATGGCCTCAAGAGCACCAAGAGACTTGAAAAATCCACACTAGGCGCTAATTTACCAATTCAAACTTGCTCCAGTTGTGACCAAACTTTGCAAGCATGTGGGAAGGGCCCACTCCCACATGCTTGCAAAGTTTGGTCCCCATCGGAGCATGTTTGGGTATGATGGTATGGGGAAGGCCAGGACTTTCCATGGCCGCTTAAGCACAAAGAGACTTGAAAAATTTGCATTGGGCACTAATTTTCAATCCAAACATGCTCCGATTGTGACCAAACTTTGCAAGCATCGGACTATGTTTGGGTACGATGGTATGGTAAGGGCCCCGATTTTCCCAAGAGACTTAAAAAATCCACACTAGGCGCAAATTACTAACCAGACCACCCAATCATGACCAAACTTTGCAAGCATGTGGGAGGGGCCCACCCCCACATACTTGCAAAGTTTGGTTCCCATCGGAGCATGTTTGGGTACGATGGTATGGGGAAGGCCCGGATTTTCCATGGCCTCAAGAGCACCAAGAGACTTAAAAAATCCACACTCGTGGGCGGTAATTACCAATTCAAACATGCTCCGGTTGTGACCAAACTTTGCAAGCATGTGGGAGGGGCCCACTCCCACATGCTTGCAAAGTTTGGTCCCCATCGGAGCATGTTGGGGTACAATGGTATGGGGAAGGCCCGAATTTTCCATGGCCTCTTAAGCACCAAGAGACTTGAAAAATCTGCATTGAGCACTAATTTTTAATCCAAACATGCTCCGATTGTGACCACACGTTGCAAGCATGTGGGGGTGGGCCCCTCCCACATGATTTCAAAGTTTGGTTCCCATCAAAGCATGTTTGGGTACGATGGTATGGGAAAGGCCCCGATTCTCCATGGCCTCGTAAGCACCAAGAGACTTGAAGAATCCGCACTGGGCGCAAATTACTAATCCGACCACCCGATCATGACCAAACTTTTCAAGCATGTGAGAGGGGCCCACCCCCACATGCTTGCAAAGTTTGGTCCCTATCGGAGCATGTTTGGGTACGATGGTATGGGGAAGGCCCAGATTTTCCATGGCCTCAAGAGCACCAAGAGACTTGAAAAATCCACACTTGTGGGCGGGAATTACCAATTCAAACATGCTCCGGTTGTGACCAAACTTTGCAAGCATGTGGGAGGGGCCCACTCCCACATGTTTGCAAAGTTTGGTCCCCATCGGAGCATGTTGGGGTACAATGGTATGGGGAAGGCCCGAATTTTCCATGGCCTCTTAAGCACCAAGAGACTTGAAAAATCTGCATTGAGCACTAATTTTCAATCCAAACATGCTCCGATTGTGACCACACGTTGCAAGAATGTGGGGGTGGGCCCCTCCCTTGGGTACGATGGTATGGGGAAGGCCCCGATTTCCCATGGCCTTGTAAGCACCAAGAGACTTGAAAAATCCACACTGGGCGCGAATAAGTAACCCGACCAATTTCCGATCATGACCAAACTTTGCAAGCATGTGGGAGGGACCCACCCTACAATGCTTGCAAAGTGTTATTCCCATAAGAGCATGTTTCGGTACGATAGTATGGGGAAGGCCCGGATTTTCCATGGCCTCCTAAGCACCAAGAGACTTGACAAATCCACACTGGGCCCTAATTACCAATCCAAACATGCTCGGATTCTGACCAAACTTTGCAAGCATGTGGGCGTGGGCCTCTTCCACGTGCTTGCAAAGTTTGGTTCCCATCGGAGCATGTTTGGGTACGATGATATGGGGAAGGCCTGGATTTTCCATGGCCTCTTAAGCACCAAGAGACTTGAAGAATCCGTACTAGGGGCTAATTACTAACTCGACCACCCGATCATGACCAAACTTTGCAAGTATGTGGGAGGGGCACACCCCCACATGCTTGCAAAGTTTGGTCCCTATCGGAGCATGTTTGGGTACGATGGTATGGGGAAGGCCCGGATTTTCCATGGCCTCTTAAGCACCAAGACTTGAAAAATCCACACTCGTGGGCGGTAATTACCAATTCAAACATGCTCCGGTTGTGACCAAACTTTGCAAGCATGTGCGAGGGGACCACTCCCACATGCTTTCAAAGTTTGGTCCCCATCGGAGCATGTTTGGGTACAATGGTATGGGGAAGGCCCAGATTTTCCATGGCCTCTTAAGCACCAAGAGACTTGAAAAATCTGCATTGAGCACTAATTTTCAATCCAAACATGCTCCGATTATGACCACACTTTGCAAGAACGTGGGGGTGGGCCCCTCCCACATGCTTTCAAAGTTTGGTTCCCATCGAAGCATGTTTGGGTACGATGGTATGGGGAAGGCCCCGATTTTCCATGGCCTCGTAAGCACCAAGAGACTTGAAAAATCCGCACTGGGGCGTGAATAAGTAACCCGACCACGCTCTGATCATGACTAAACTTTGCAAGCATGTCGGAGGGGCCCACCCCTACATGCTTGCAAATTTTGGTTCCCATCGAAGCATGTTTGGGTACGATGGTATGGGGAAGGCCGGAATTTTCCATGGCCTCCTAAGCACGAAGAGACATGAGAAATCCACACTAGGGGCTTATTACCAATCCAAACATGCTCCGATTCTGACCAAACTCTGCAAGCATGTGGGGGTGGGTCCTTTCCACATACTTGCAAAGTTTGGTGGGCTCCGATTTTGACCATACTCTGCAAGCATGTGGGGGTGGCCCTTTCCACATACTTGCAAAGTTTGGTTCCCATTGGAGCATGTTTGGGTACGATGATATGGGAAAGGTCCGGATTTTCCATGGCCGCTTAAGCACCAACAGACTTAAAAACTCTGCACTGGGCGCTAATCACTAACCCGAACATACTCCAATCATGACTAATTTTTGCAAGCATGTGGGAGGGGCCCACATCCACAAGCTTGGAAAGTTTGGTCCCACCCATCAGAGCATGTTTGGGTACGATGGTATGGGGAAGGCCCAAATTTTCCATGGCCTCTTAAGCACCAAGAGACTTGAAAAATCAACATTGGGCACTCATTACAAATCGAAACATGCTCCGATTGTGACCAAACTTTACAAGCATGTGGGGGTGGGTCCCTCCCACATGCTTGCAAAGTCTGGGGTGGGCCCCTCCCAAATGCTTGCAAAGTTTTCTTCCCATCGAAGCATGTTTGGGTACGATGGTATGGGAAAAGCCCGGATTTTCCATGGCCTCAAGAGCACCAAGAGACTTGAAAAATCCTCACTGGGCTAATTACTAATTCAAACTTGCTCCGGTTGTGACCAAACTTTGCAAGCATGTGGGAAGGTCCCACTCCCACATGCTTGCAAAGTTTGGTCCCCATAGGAGCATGTTTGGGTACGATGGTATGGGGAAGGCGAGGACTTTCCATGGCTGCTTAAGCACCAAGAGACTTGAGAAGTCTGCATTGGGCACTAATTTTCAATCCAAACATGCTTGCAACCATGTTTGGGTACGATGATATGGGGAAGGTCCCGATTTTCCATGGCCTCGTAAGTACCAAGAGACTTGAAAAATCTGCACTGGGCGCAAATTACTAACCCGACCACCCAATCATGACCAAAATTTGCAAGCATGTGGGAGGGGCCCACCTCCACATACTTGCAAAGTTTGGTTCCCATCGGAGCATGTTTGGGTACGATGGTATGGGGAAGGCCCGGACTTTCCATGGCCTCAAGAGCACCAAGAGACTTGAAAAATCCACACTCGTGGGCGGTAATTACCAATTCAAACATGCTCCGGTTGTGACCAAACTTTGCAAGCATGTGGGAGGGGCCCACTCCCACATGCTTGCAAAGTTTGGTCCCCATCGGAGCATGTTGGGGTACAATGGTATGGGGAAGGCCCGGATTTTCCATGGCCTCTTAAGCACCAAGAGACTTGAAAAATCTGCATTGAGCACTAATTTTCAATCCAAACATGCTCCGATTGTGACCACATGTTGCAAGCATGTGGAGGTGGGCCCATCCCACATGCTTTCAAAGTTTGGTTCCCATCGAAGCATGTTTGGGTACGATGGTATGGGGAAGGCCCGGATTTTCCATGGCCTTGTAAGCACCAAGAGACTTGAAAAATCCGCACTGGGCGCGAATAAGTAACCCGACCACGCTCTGATCATGACCAAACTTTGCAAGCATGTGGGAGGAACTTACCCCCACATGCTTGCAAAGTGTGGTTCCCATAGGAGCATGGCTGGGTACGATAGTATGGGGAAGGCCCGGATTTTCCATGGCCTCCTAAGCACCAAGAGACTTGAGAAATCCACACTGGGCGCTAATTACCAATCCAAACATGCTCCGATTCTGACCAAACTTTGCAAGCATGTGGGGGTGGGCCTCTTCCACCTGCTTGCAAAGTTTGGTTCCCATCGGAGTATGTTTGGGTACGATGATATGGGGAAGGCCTGGGCTTTCCATTGCCTCTTAAGCACTAAGAGACTTGAAAAATCTGCACACTGGTGGATGCTCATAAAGAAGACCATAATGTGCAGTGGCCTTCCCCATACCATTGTACCCAAACATGCTCCGATGGGGACCAAACTTTGCAAGCATGTGGGAGTGAGCCCCTGAGGTTTTCTGGGGCTAATTACTAACCCGAACATCCTCCGATCATGACCAATTTTTGCAAGCATGTGGGAGGGGCCCACATCCACCTGCTTGGAAAGTTTGGTCCCCATCAAAGCATGTTTGGGTACGATGGTATGGGAAAGGCCCGGATTTTCCATGGCCTCTTAAGCACCAAGAGACTTGAAAAATCCACATTGGGCACTCATTACAAATTGAAACATGCTCCGATTGTGACCAAACTTTACAAGCATGTGGGGGTGGGTCCCTCCCACATGCTTGCAAAGTTTGGAGTGGGCCCCTCCCACATGCTTGCAAAGTTTGGTTCCCATCGAAGCATGTTTGGGTACGATGGTATGGGGATGGCCCGGATTATCCATGGCCTCAAGAGCACCGAGACTTGAAAAATCCACACTAGGCGCTAATTACCAATTCAAACATGCTCCGGTTGTGACCAAACTTTGCAAGCATGTGGGAGGGGCCCACTCCCACATGCTTGCAAAGTTTGGTCCCCATCGGAGCATGTTTGGGTACGATGGTATGGGGAAGGCCAGGATTTTCCATGGCCGCTTAAGCACCAAGAGACTTGAAAAATCCACATTGGGCACTAATTTTCAATCCAAACATGCTCCAATTGTGACCAAACTTTGCAAGCATCAGACCATGTTTGGGTACGATGGTATGGGGAAGGCCCCGATTTTCCATGGCCTCGTAAGCACCAAGAGACTTGAAAAATCTGCACTGGGCGCGAATTACTAACCCGATCACCCGATCATGACCAAACTTTGCAAGCATGTGGGAGGGGCACACCCCCACATGCTTGCAAAGTTTGGTCCCCATCGAAGCATGTTTGGGTACGATGGTATGGGGAAGGCCCGGATTTTCCATGGCCTCTTAAGCACCAAGAGACTTGAAAAATCCACATTGGACACTCAAATGTTACAAATCGAAACATGCTCCGATTGTGACCAAACTTTACAAGCATGTGGGGTGGGCCCCTCCCACATGCTTGCAAAGTTTGATTCCCATCGGCGGAGCATGCTTGGGTACGTTGGTATGGGGAAGACCCGGATTTTCCATGTGCTCTGAAGCACCCAGAGACTTGAAAAATCCACATTGGTTACTCATTACAAATCGAAACATGCTCTGATTGTGACCAAACTTTACAAGCATGTGGGGTTGGGCCCCTCCCAGATGCTTGCAAAGTTTGGGGTGGGAACCTCCCACATGCTTGCAAAGTTTGGTTCCCATCGAAGCATGTTTGGGTACGATGGTATGGGGAAGGCCCGGATTTTCCATGGCCTCAAGAGCACCAAGAGACTCGAAAAATCCACACTGGGCACTAATTACGAATTCAAACTTGCTCCGGTTGTGACCAAACTTTGCAAGCATGTGGGAAGGGCCCACTTGCAAAGTTTGGTCCCCATCGGAGCATCTTTGGGTACGATGGTATAGGGAAGGCCAGGACCTTCCATGGCCGCTTAAGCACCAAGAGACTTGAAAAATACGCATTGGGCACTAATTTTCAATCCAAACATGCTTTGATTGTGACCAAACTTTGCAAGCATCGGACCATGTTTGGGTACGATGGTATGGGGAAGGCCCCGATTTTCCGTGGCCTCGTAAGCACCAAGAGACTTGAATAATCCGCACTGGGCGCGAATTACTAAGCCGACCACCCGATCATGACCAAACTTTGCAAGCATGTGGGAGGGGCCCACCCCCACATGCTTGCAAAGTTTGGTCCCCATCGAAGCATGTTTGGGTACGATGGTATGGGGAAGGCCCGGATTTTCCATGGCCTCAAGAACACCAAGAGACTTAAAAAATCCACACTCGTGGGCGGTAATTACCAATTCAAACATGCTCCGGTTGAGACCAAACTTTGCAAGCATGTGGGAGGGGCCCACTCCCACATGCTTGCAAAGTTTGGTCCCCATCGGAGCATGTTTGGGTACAATTGTATGGGCAAGGCCCGGATTCTCTATGGCCTCTTAAGCACCAAGAGATTTGAAAAATCTGCATTGAGCACTAACTTTCAATCCAAACATGCTCCGATTGTGTCCACACTTTGCACGCATGTGGGGGTGGGCCCCTCCCACATGCTTTCAAAGTTTGGTTCGCATCGAAGCATGTGTGGGTACGATGGTATAGGGAAGGCCTCGATTTTCCATGGCCTTGTAGCACCAAGAGACTTGAAAAATCCGCACTAGGCGCGAATAACTAACCCGACCACGCTCCGATCATGACCAAACTTTGCAAGCATGTGGGAGGATCTCACCACCACATGCTTGCAAAGTTTGGTTCCCATCGGCGAATGTTTGGGTACGATGGTGTGGGGAAGGCCCGGATTTTCCAATGCCTCCTAAGCACCAAGAGACTTGACAAATCCACACTGGGCGCTAATTACCTATCCAAACATGCTCCGATTCTGACCAAACTTTACAAGCATGTGGGGGTGGGCTCCTTCCACATGCTTGCAAAGTTTGGTTCCCATCGAAGCATGTTTGGGTACGATGATATGGGTAGGACCCGGATTTTCCATGGCCTCTTAAGCACCAAGAGATTTGAAAAATCTGAACTGGGCGCTAATTACTAACCCGAACATGCTCTGATCATGACCAATTTTTGCAAGCATGTGGGAGGGGCCCACATCCACATGCTTGGAAAGTTTGGTCCCCATTGGAGCATGTTTGGGTACGATGGTATGGGGAAGGCCCGGATTTTCCATGGCCTCTTAAGCACCAAGAGACTTGAAAAATCCACATTGGGCACTCATTACAAATCGAAACATGCTCCGATTGTGACCAAACTTTACAAGCATATGGAAGTGGGCCCCTCCCATATGCTTGCAAAGTTTGGGGTGGGCCCCTCCCACATGCTTGCAAAGTTTGGTTCCCATCGAAGCATGTTTGGGTACGATGGTATGGGGAAGGCCCGGATTTTCCATGGCCTCAAGAGCATCGAGAAACTTGAAAAATCCACAATGGGCACTAATTACCAATTCAAACATTCTTGGATTGTGACCAAAATTTGCAAGCATGAGGGATAGGCCCACTCCCACATGCTTGCAAAGTTTGGTCCCCATCGGAGCATGTTTGGGTATGATGGTATGGGGAAGGCCAGGACTTTCCATGGCCGCTTAAGCACCAAGAGACTTGAAAAATCCACATTCGGCACTAGTTTTCAATCCAAACATGCTCCAATTGTGACCAAACTTTGCAAGCATTAGACCATGTTTGGGTACGATGGTATGGGGAAGGCTCCGATTTTCCATGGCCTCGTAAGCACCAAGAGACTTGAAAAATCCGCACTGGGCGCGAATTACTAACCCGACCACCTGATCATGACCAAACTTTGCAAGCATGTGGGAGGGGCCCACCCCCACATGCTTGCAAAGTTTGGTCCCCATCGGGGAGCATGTTTGGGTACGATGGTATGGGGAAGGCCTGGATTGTCCATGGCCTCCTAAGCACCAAGAGACTTGAAAAATCCACAGTGGGTGCTAATTACCAATTCAAACATGCTCCAATTCTGACCAAAATTTACAAGCATGTGTGGCTGGGCCCCTCCCACATGCTTGCAAAGTTTGACTCCCATCGGAGCATGTTTGGGTACGATGGTATGGGGAAGACCTAGATTTTCCATAGCCTCTGAAAAATCCACACTGGGCACTAATTACCAATTCAAACATGTTCCGGTTGTGACCAAACTTCGCAAGCATGTGGAAGGGGCCCACTCCCACATGCTTGCAAAGTTTGGTCCCCATCGGAGCATGTTTGGGTACGATGCTATGGGGAAGGCCCGGATTTTCCATGGTCTCAAGAGCACCAAGAGACTTGAAAAATCCACACTCGTGGGTGGTAATTACCAATTCAAACATGCTCCGGTTGTGACCAAACTTTGCAAGCATATGGAAGGGGCCCACTCCCACATGCTTGCAAAGTTTGGTCCCCATCGGAGCATGTTTGGGTACAATGGTATGGGGAAGGCCCGGATTTTCCATGGCCTCTTAAGCACCAAGAGACTTGAAAAATCTACATTGAGCACTAATTTTCAGTCCAAACATGCTCCGATTGTGACCACACTTTGCAAGAATGTGGGGGTGGGCCCCTCCCACATGCTTTCAAAGTTTGGTTCCCATCGAAGCATGTTTGGGTACGATGGTATGGGGAAGACCCCGATTTTCCGTGGCCTTGTAAGCACCAAGAGACTTGAAAAATCCGCACTGGGCGCGAATAAGTAACCCGGCCACGCTTTGATCATGACCAAACTTTGCAAGCATGTGGGAGGGGCCCACCCCCACATGCTTGCAAAGTTTGTTTCCCATCGAAGCATATTTGGGTATGATGGTATGGGGAAGGCCCGAAATTTCCATGGCCTCCTAAGCACCAAGAGACTTGAGAAATCCACACTAGGGGCTAATTACCAATCCAAACATGCTCCGATTCTGACCAAACTTTGCAAGCATGTGGGGGTGGGCCCCATCCACATGCTTGCAAAGTCTGGTTCCCATTGGAGCATGTTTGGGTATGATGATATGGGGAAGGCCCGGATTTTCCATGGCCTCTTAAGCACCAAGAGACTTGAAAACTCTGCACTGGGCGCTAATTACTAACCCCAACATGCTCCGATCATGACCAATTTTTGTAAGCATGTGGGAGGGGCCCACATCCACATGTTTGGAAAGTTTGGTCCCACCCATCAGAGCATATTTGGGTACGATGGTATGGGGAAGGCCCGTATTTTCCATGGCCTCTTAAGCACCAAGAGACTTGAAAAATCCACATTGGGCACTCATTACAAATCGAAACATGCTTGGATTGTGACCAAACTTTACAAGCATGTGGGGGTGGGCCCCTCCCACATGCTTGCAAAGTTCGAAGCATGTTTGGGTACGATGGTATGGGGAAGGCTCGGATTTTCCATGGCCTCAAGAGCACCAAGAGACTTGAAAAATCCACACTGGGCACTAATTACGAATTCAAACTTGCTCTGGTTGTGACCAAACTTTGCAAGCATGTGGGAAGGGCCCACTCCCACATGCTTGCAAAGTTTGGTCCCCATCGGAGCATCTTTGGGTTCGATGGTATAGGGAAGGCCAGGACCTTCCATGGCCGCTTAAGCACCAAGAGACTTGAAAAATCCGCATTGGGCACTAATTTTCAATCCAAACATGCTCTGATTGTGACCAAACTTTGCAAGCATCGGACCATGTTTGGGTACGATGGTCTAGTGAAGGCCCTGATTTTCCATGGCCTCGTAAGCACCAAGAGACTTGAAAAATCCGCACTGGCGGCAAATTACTAACTCGACCACCCGATCATGACCAAACTTTGCAAGCATGTGGGAGGGGCCCACCCCCACATGCTTGCAAAGTTTGGTCCCCATCGAAGCATGTTTGGGTACGATGGTATGGGGAAGGCCCGGATTTTCCATGGTCTCAAGAGCACCAAGAGACTTGAAAAATCCACACTCGTGGGCGGTAATTACCAATTCAAACATGCTCCGGTTGTGACCAAACTTTGCAAGCATGTGCGAGGGGCCCACTCCCACATGCTTGCAACGTTTGGTCCCCATCGGAGCATGTTTGGGTACAATGGTATGGGGAAGGCCCGGATTTTCTATGGCCTCTTAAGCACTAAGAGACTTGAAAAATCTGCATTGAGCACTAATTTTCAATCCAAACATGCTCCGATTGTGACCACACTTTGCAAGCATGTGGAGGTGGGCCCCTCCCACATACTTTCAAAGTTTGGTTCCCATCAAAGCATGTTTGGGTACGATGGTATGGGGAAGGCCCTGATTTTCCATGGCCTTGTAAGCACCAAGAGACTTGAAAAATCCGCACTGGGCGCGAATAAGTAACCCGACCACGCTCCGACCACGACCAAACTTTGCAAGCATGTGGGAGGGGCCCACCCCCACATGCTTGCAAAGTTTGGTTCCCATCGAAGCATGTTTGGGTATGATGGTATGGGGAAGGCCCATATTTTCCATGGCCTCCTAAGCACCAAGAGACTTGAGAAATCCATACTAGGGGCTAATTACCAATCCAAACATGCTCTAATTCTGACGAAACTTTGCAAGCATGTGGGGGTGGGCCCCTTCCACATGCTTGCAAAGTTTGCTTCCCATTGGAGCATGTTTGGGTACCATGATATGGGGAAGGCCTGGATTTTCCATGGCCTCTTAAGCACCAAGAGACTTGAAAACTCTGCACTGGGCGCTAATTACTAACCCGAATGTGCTCCGATCATGACCAATTATTGCAAGCATGTGGGAGGGGCCCACATCCACATGTTTGGAAAGTTTGGTCCCACCCATCAGAGCATATTTGGGTAAGATGGTATGGGGAAGGCCCGGATTTTCCATGGCCACTTAAGCACCAAGAGACTTGAAAAATCCACATTGGGCACTCATTACAAATCGAAACATGCTCCGATTGTGACCAAACTTTACAAGCATGTGGGGGTGGGCCCCTCCCACATGCTTGCAAAGTTTGGGGTGGGCCCCTCCCAAATGCTTGCAAAGTTTGGTTCCCATCGAAGCATGTTTGGATACGATGGTATGGGGAAGGCCCAGATTTTCCATGGCCTCAAGAGCACCAAGAGACTTGAAAAATCCACACTGGGCGCTAATTTACCAATTCAAACTTGCTCCAGTTGTGACCAAACTTTGCAAGCATGTGGGAAGGGCCCACTCCCACATGCTTGCAAAGTTTGGTCCCCATCGGAGCATGTTTGGGTACGATGGTATGGGGAAGGCCAGAACTTTCCATGGCCGCTTAAGCACAAAGAGACTTGAAAAATCCGCATTGGGCACTAATTTTCAATCTAAACATGCTCCGATTGTGACCAAACTTTGCAAGCATCGGACTATGTTTGGGTACGATGGTATGGTAAGGGCCCCGATTTTCCCAAGAGACTTAAAAAATCCACACTAGGCGCAAATTACTAACCCGACCACCCAATCATGACCAAACTTTGCAAGCATGTGGGAGGGGCCCACCCCCACATACTCGCAAAGTTTGGTCCCCATTGGAGCATGTTTGGGTGTACGATGGTATGGGGAAGGCCCAGATTTTCCATGGCCTCAAGAGCACCAAGAGACTTGAAAAATCCACACTCGTGGGCGGTAATTACCAATTCAAACATGCTCCGGTTGTGACCAAACTTTGCAAGAATGTGGGAGGGGCCCACTCCCACATGCTTGCAAAGTTTGGTCCCCATCGGAGCATGTTGGGGTACAATGGTATGGGGAAGGCCCGGATTTTCCATGGCCTCTTAAGCACCAAGAGACTTGAAAAATCTGCATTGAGCACTAATTTTTAATCCAAACATGCTCCGATTGTGACCACACGTTGTAAGTATGTGGGGGTGGGCCCCTCCCACATGATTTCAAAGTTTGGTTCCCATCAAAGCATGTTTGGGTACGATGGTATGGGAAAGGCCCCGATTTTCCATGGCCTCGTAAGCACCAAGAGACTTGAAGAATCCGCACTGGGCGCAAATTACTAACCCGACCACCCGATCATGACCAAACTTTGCAAGCATGTGAGAGGGGCCCACCCCCACATGCTTGCAAAGTTTGGTCCCTATCGGAGCATGTTTGGGTACGATGGTATGGGGAAGGCCCAGATTTTCCATGGCCTCAAGAGCACCAAGAGACTTGAAAAATCCACACTTGTGGGCGGTAATTACCAATTCAAACATGCTCCGGTTGTGACCAAACTTTGCAAGCATGTGGGAGGGGCCCACTCCCACATGTTTGCAAAGTTTGGTCCCCATCGGAGCATGTTGGGGTACAATGGTATGGGGAAGGCCCGGATTGTCCATGGCCTCTTAAGCACCAAGAGACTTGAAAAATCTGCATTGAGCACTAATTTTCAATCCAAACATGCTCCGATTGTGACCACACGTTGCAAGCATGTGGGGGTGGGCCCCTCCCACATGCTTTCAAACTTTGGTTCCCATCGAAGCATGTTTGGGTACGATGGTATGGGGAAGGCCCCGATTTCCCATGGCCTTGTAAGCACCAAGAGACTTGAAAAATCCACACTGGGCGCGAATAAGTAACCCGACCAATTTCCGATCATGACCAAACTTTGCAAGCATGTGGGAGGGACCCAACCTCACATGCTTGCAAAGTGTTGTTCGCATAGGAGCATGTTTCGGTACGATAGTATGGGGAAGGCCCGGATTTTCCATGGCCTCCTAAGCACCAAGAGACTTGACAAATCCACACTGGGCGCTAATTACCAATCCAAACATGCTTTGATTCTGACCAAACTTTGCAAGCATTTGGGCGTGGGCCTCTTCCACGTGCTTGCAAAGTTTGGTTCCCATCGGAGCATGTTTGGGTACGATGATATGGGGAAGGCCTGGATTTTCCATAACCTCTTAAGCACCAAGAGACTTGAAAAATCCGCACTAGGGGCAAATTACTAACCCGACCACCCGATCATGACCAAACTTTGCAAGTATGTGCCTCTTAAGCACCAAGACTTGAAAAATCCACACTCGTGGGCGGTAATTACCAATTCAAACATGCTCCGGTTGTGACCAAACTTTGCAAGCATGTGCAAGGGGACCACTCCCACATGCTTTCAAAGTTTGGTCCCCATCGGAGCATGTTTGGGTACAATGGTATGGGGAAGGCCCAGATTTTCCATGGCCTCTTAAGCACCAAGAGACTTGAAAAATCTGCATTGAGCACTAATTTTCAATCCAAACATGCTCCGATTATGACCACACTTTGCAAGCACGTGGGGGTGGGCCCCTCCCACATGCTTTCAAAGTTTGGTCCCCATCGGAGCATGTTTGGGTACAATGGTATGGGGAAGGCCCAGATTTTCCATGGTCTCTTAAGCACCAAGAGACTTGAAAAATCTGCATTGAGCACTAATTTTCAATCCAAACATGCTCCGATTATGACCACACTTTGCAAGCACGTGGGGGTGGGCCCCTCCCACATGCTTTCAAAGTTTGGTTCCCATCGAAGCATGTTTGGGTACGATGGTATGGGGAAGGCCCCGATTTTCCATGGCCTTGTAAGCACCAAGAGACTTGAAAAATCCGCACTGGGCGCGAATAAGTAACCCGACCACGCTCTGATCATGACCAAACGTTGCAAGCATGTCGGAGGGGCCCACCCCTACATGCTTGCAAATTTTGGTTCCCATCGAAGCATGTTTGGGTACGATGGTATGGGGAAGGCCCGAATTTCCCATGGCCTCCTAAGCACCAAGAGACATGAGAAATCCACACTAGGGGCTTATTACCAATCCAAACATGCTCCGATTCTGACCAAACTCTGCAAGCATGTGGGGGTGGGCCCTTTCCACATACTTGCAAAGTTTGGTGGGCTCCGATTTTGACCATACTCTGCAAGCATGTGGGGGTGGGCCCTTTCCACATACTTGCAAAGTTTGGTTCCCATTGGAGCATGTTTGGGTACGATGATATGGAGAAGGTCCGGATTTTCCATGGCCGCTTAAGCACCAACAGACTTAAAAACTCTGCACTGGGCGCTAATCACTAACCCGAACATACTCCAATCATGACTAATTTTTGCAAGCATGTGGGAGGGGCCCACATCCACAAGCTTGGAAAGTTTGGTCCCACCCATCAGAGCATGTTTGGGTACGATGGTATGGGGAAGGCCCAGATTTTCCATGGCCTCTTAAGCACCAAGAGACTCATTACAAATCGAAACATGCTCCGATTGTGACCAAACTTTACAAGCACGTGGGGGTGGGTCCCTCCCACATGCTTGCAAAGTCTGGGGTGGGCCCCTCCCAAATGCTTGCAAAGTTTTCTTCCCATCGAAGCATGTTTGGGTACGATGGTATGGGGAAGGCCCGGATTTTCCATGGCCTCAAGAGCACGAAGAGACTTGAAAAATCCACACTGGGCTAATTACCAATTCAAACTTGCTCCGGTTGTGACCAAACTTTGCAAGCATGTGGGGTGGGCCCCTCCCACATGCTTTCAAAGTTTGGTTCCCATCGAAGCATGTGTGGGTACGATGGTATAGGGAAGGCCTCGATTTTCCATGGCCTTGTAGCACCAAGAGACTTGAAAAATCCGCACTAGGCGCGAATAACTAACCCGACCACGCTCCGATCATGACCAAACTTTGCAAGCATGTGGGAGGATCTCACCACCACATGCTTGCAAAGTTTGGTTCCCATCGGCGAATGTTTGGGTACGATGGTGTGGGGAAGGCCCGGATTTTCCAATGCCTCCTAAGCACCAAGAGACTTGACAAATCCACACTGGGCGCTAATTACCTATCCAAACATTCTCCGATTCTAACCAAACTTTACAAGCATGTGGGGGTGGGCCCCTTCCACATGCTTGCAAAGTTTGGTTCCCATCGAAGCATGTTTGGGTACGATGATATGGGTAGGACCCGGATTTTCCATGGCCTCTTAAGCACCAAGAGATTTGAAAAATCTGAACTGGGCGCTAATTACTAACCCGAACATGCTCTGATCATGACCAATTTTTGCAAGCATGTGGGAGGGGCCCACATCCACATGCTTGGAAAGTTTGGTCCCCATTGGAGCATGTTTGGGTACGATGGTATGGGGAAGGCCCGGATTTTCCATGGCCTCTTAAGCACCAAGAGACTTGAAAAATCCACATTGGGCACTCATTACAAATCGAAACATGCTCCGATTGTGACCAAACTTTACAAGCATATGGAAGTGGGCCCCTCCCATATGCTTGCAAAGTTTGGGGTGGGCCCCTCCCACATGCTTGCAAAGTTTGGTTCCCATCGAAGCATGTTTGGGTACAATGGTATGGGGAAGGCCCGGATTTTCCATGGCCTCAAGAGCATCGAGAAACTTGAAAAATCCACAATGGGCACTAATTACCAATTCAAACATGCTTGGATTGTGACCAAAATTTGCAAGCATGAGGGATAGGCCCACTCCCACATGCTTGCAAAGTTTGGTCCCCATCGGAGCATGTTTGGGTATGATGGTATGGGGAAGGCCAGGACTTTCCATGGCCGCTTAAGCACCAAGAGACTTGAAAAATCCGCATTCGGCACTAGTTTTCAATCCAAACATGCTCCAATTGTGACCAAACTTTGCAAGCATTAGACCATGTTTGGGTACGATGGTATGGGGAAGGCTCCGATTTTCCATGGCCTCGTAAGCACCAAGAGACTTGAAAAATCCGCACTGGGCGCGAATTACTAACCCGACCACCCGATCATGACCAAACTTTGCAAGCATGTGGGAGGGGCCCACCCCCACATGCTTGCAAAGTTTGGTCCCCATCGGGGAGCATGTTTGGGTACGATGGTATGGGGAAGGCCTGGATTGTCCATGGCCTCCTAAGCACCAAGAGACTTGAAAAATCCACAGTGGGCGCTAATTACCAATTCAAACATGCTCCAATTCTGACCAAAATTTACAAGCATGTGTGGCTGGGCCCCTCCCACATGCTTGCAAAGTTTGACTCCCATCGGAGCATGTTTGGGTACGATGGTATGGGGAAGACCTAGATTTTCCATAGCCTCTTAAGCACCAAGAGACTTGAAAAATCCACATTGGGCACTAATTACAACTCGAAACGTGCTCCGATTGTGACCAAACTTTATAAGCATGTGGGGGTGGGCCCCTCCCACATGCTTGCAAAGTTTGACTCCCATCGGAGCATGTTTGGGTACGATGGTATGGGGAAGACCTAGATTTTCCATAGCCTCTTAAGCACCAAGAGACTTGAAAAATCCACATTGGGCACTAATTACAACTCGAAACGTGCTCCGATTGTGACCAAACTTTATAAGCATGTGGGGGTGGGCCCCTCCCACATGCTTGCAAAGTTTGGTTCCAGTCGAAGCATGTTTGGGTACGATGGTATGGGGAAGGCCCGGATTTTCCATGGTCTCAAGAGCACCAAGAGACTTAAAAAATCCACACTCGTGGGCGGTAATTACCAATTCAAACATGCTCCGGTTGTGACCAAACTTTGCAAGCATGTGCGAGGGACCCACTCCCACATGCTTGCAAAGTTTGGTCCCCATCGGCGGAGCATGTTTGGGTACAATGGTATGGGGAAGGCCTGGATTTTCCATGGCCTCTTAAGCACCAAGAGACTTGAAAAATCTGCATTGAGCACTAATTTTCAATCCATACATGCTCCGATTGTGACCACACTTTGCAAGCATGTGGGGGTGGGCCCCTCCCACATGCTTTCAAAGTTTGGTTCCCATCGAAGCATGTTTGGGTACGATGGTATGGGGAA
The DNA here is from genome assembly GCF_041138505.1 of Cibotium barometz. Taxonomy (NCBI): domain Eukaryota; kingdom Viridiplantae; phylum Streptophyta; class Polypodiopsida; order Cyatheales; family Cibotiaceae; genus Cibotium; species Cibotium barometz. Next base: position 51,547,274 of record NC_141060.1, read on the forward strand.
GACCTCGATTTTCCGTGGCCTTGTAAGCACCAAGAGACTTGAAAAATCCGCACTGGGCGCGAATAAGTAACCCGGCCACGCTTTGATCATGACCAAACTTTGCAAGCATGTGGGAGGGGCCCACCCCCACATGCTTGCAAAGTTTGTTTCCCATCGAAGCATATTTGGGTATGATGGTATGGGGAAGGCCCGGAATTTCCATGGCCTCCTAAGCACCAAGAGACTTGAGAAATCCACACTAGGGGCTAATTACCAATCCAAACATGCTCCGATTCTGACCAAACTTTGCAAGCATGTGGGGGTGGGCCCCATCCACATGCTTGCAAAGTCTGGTTCCCATTGGAGCATGTTTGGGTATGATGATATGGGGAAGGCCCGGATTTTCCATGGCCTCTTAAGCACCAAGAGACTTGAAAACTCTGCACTGGGCGCTAATTACTAACCCCAACATGCTCCGATCATGACCAATTTTTGCAAGCATGTGGGAGGGGCCCACATCCACATGTTTGGAAAGTTTGGTCCCACCCATCAGAGCATATTTGGGTACGATGGTATGGGGAAGGCCCGGATTTTCCATGGCCTCTTAAGCACCAAGAGACTTGAAAAATCCACATTGGGCACTCATTACAAATCGAAACATGCTTGGATTGTGACCAAACTTTACAAGCATGTGGGGGTGGGCCCCTCCCACATGCTTGCAAAGTTCGAAGCATGTTTGGGTACGATGGTATGGGGAAGGCCCGGATTTTCCATGGCCTCAAGAGCACCAAGAGACTTGAAAAATCCACACTGGGCACTAATTACGAATTCAAACTTGCTCCGGTTGTGACCAAACTTTGCAAGCATGTGGGAAGGGCCCACTCCCACATGCTTGCAAAGTTTGGTCCCCATCGGAGCATCTTTGGGTACGATGGTATAGGGAAGGCCAGGACCTTCCATGGCCGCTTAAGCACCAAGAGACTTGAAAAATCCGCATTGGGCACTAATTTTCAATCCAAACATGCTCTGATTGTGACCAAACTTTGCAAGCATTGGACCATGTTTGGGTACGATGGTATAGTGAAGGCCCTGATTTTCCATGGCCTCGTAAGCACCAAGAGACTTGAAAAATCCGCACTGGCGGCAAATTACTAACTCGACCACCCGATCATGACCAAACTTTGCAAGCATGTGGGAGGGGCCCACCCCCACATGCTTGCAAAGTTTGGTCCCCATCGAAGCATGTTTGGGTACGATGGTATGGGGAAGGCCCGGATTTTCCATGGTCTCAAGAGCACCAAGAGACTTGAAAAATCCACACTCGTGGGCGGTAATTACCAATTCAAACATGCACCGGTTGTGACCAAACTTTGCAAGCATGTGCGAGGGGCCCACTCCCACATGCTTGCAACGTTTGGTCCCCATCGAAGCATGTTTGGGTACAATGGTATGGGGAAGGCCCGGATTTTCTATGGCCTCTTAAGCACTAAGAGACTTGAAAAATCAGCATTGAGCACTAATTTTCAATCCAAACATGCTCCGATTGTGACCACACTTTGCAAGCATGTGGAGGTGGGCCCCTCCCACATACTTTCAAAGTTTGGTTCCCATCAAAACATGTTTGGGTACGATGGTATGGGGAAGGCCCTGATTTTCCATGGCCTTGTAAGCACCAAGAGACTTGAAAAATCCGCACTGGGCGCAAATAAGTAACCCGACCACGCTCCGACCACGACCAAACTTTGCAAGCATGTGGGAGGGGCCCACCCCCACATGCTTGCAAAGTTTGGTTCCCATCGAAGCATGTTTGGGTATGATGGTATGGGGAAGGCCCATATTTTCCATGGCCTCCTAAGCACCAAGAGACTTGAGAAATCCATACTAGGGGCTAATTACCAATCCAAACATGCTCTAATTCTGACGAAACTTTGCAAGCATGTGGGGGTGGGCCCCTTCCACATGCTTGCAAAGTTTGCTTCCCATTGGAGCATGTTTGGGTACCATGATATGGGGAAGGCCTGGATTTTCCATGGCCTCTTAAGCACCAAGAGACTTGAAAACTCTGCACTGGGCGCTAATTACTAACCTGAATGTGCTCCGATCATGACCAATTATTGCAAGCATGTGGGAGGGGCCCACATCCACATGTTTGGAAAGTTTGGTCCCACCCATCAGAGCATATTTGGGTAAGATGGTATGGGGAAGGCCCGGATTTTCCATGGCCACTTAAGCACCAAGAGACTTGAAAAATCCACATTGGGCACTCATTACAAATCGAAACATGCTCCGATTGTGACCAAACTTTACAAGCATGTGGGGGTGGGCCCCTCCCACATGCTTGCAAAGTTTGGGGTGGGCCCCTCCCAAATGCTTGCAAAGTTTGCTTCCCATCGAAGCATGTTTGGGTACGATGGTATGGGGAAGGCCCAGATTTTCCATGGCCTCAAGAGCACCAAGAGACTTGAAAAATCCACACTGGGCGCTAATTTACCAATTCAAACTTGCTCCAGTTGTGACCAAACTTTGCAAGCATGTGGGAAGGGCCCACTCCCACATGCTTGCAAAGTTTGGTCCCCATCGGAGCATGTTTGGGTACGATGGTATGGGGAAGGCCAGGACTTTCCATGGCCGCTTAAGCACAAAGAGACTTGAAAAATCCGCATTGGGCACTAATTTTCAATCTAAACATGCTCCGATTGTGACCAAACTTTGCAAGCATCGGACTATGTTTGGGTACGATGGTATGGTAAGGGCCCCGATTTTCCCAAGAGACTTAAAAAATCCACACTAGGCGCAAATTACTAACCCGACCACCCAATCATGACCAAACTTTGCAAGCATGTGGGAGGGGCCCACCCCCACATACTCGCAAAGTTTGGTCCCCATCGGAGCATGTTTGGGTGTACGATGGTATGGGGAAGGCCCGGATTTTCCATGGCCTCAAGAGCACCAAGAGACTTGAAAAATCCACACTCGTGGGCGGTAATTACCAATTCAAACATGCTCCGGTTGTGACCAAACTTTGCAAGCATGTGGGAGGTGCCCACTCCCACATGCTTGCAAAGTTTGGTCCCCATCGGCGGAGCATGTTGGGGTACAATGGTATGGGGAAGGCCCGGATTTTCCATGGCCTCTTAAGCACCAAGAGACTTGAAAAATCTGCATTGAGCACTAATTTTTAATCCAAACATGCTCCGATTGTGACCACACGTTGTAAGTATGTGGGGGTGGGCCCCTCCCACATGATTTCAAAGTTTGGTTCCCATCAAAGCATGTTTGGGTACGATGGTATGGGAAAGGCCCCGATTTTCCATGGCCTCGTAAGCACCAAGAGACTTGAAGAATCCGCACTGGGCGCAAATTACTAACCCGACCACCCGACCATGACCAAACTTTGCAAGCATGTGAGAGGGGCCCACCCCCACATGCTTGCAAAGTTTGGTCCCTATCGGAGCATGTTTGGGTACGATGGTATGGGGAAGGCCCAGATTTTCCATGGCCTCAAGAGCACCAAGAGACTTGAAAAATCCACACTTGTGGGCGGTAATTACCAATTCAAACATGCTCCGGTTGTGACCAAACTTTGCAAGCATGTGGGAGGGGCCCACTCCCACATGTTTGCAAAGTTTGGTCCCCATCGGAGCATGTTGGGGTACAATGGTATGGGGAAGGCCCGGATTGTCCATGGCCTCTTAAGCACCAAGAGACTTGAAAAATCTGCATTGAGCACTAATTTTCAATCCAAACATGCTCCGATTGTGACCACACGTTGCAAGCATGTGGGGGTGGGCCCCTCCCACATGCTTTCAAAGTTTGGTTCCCATCAAAGCATGTTTGGGTACGATGGTATGGGGAAGGCCCCGATTTCCCATGGCCTTGTAAGCACCAAGAGACTTGAAAAATCCACACTGGGCGCGAATAAGTAACCCGACCAATTTTCGATCATGACCAAACTTTGCAAGCATGTGGGAGGGACCCAACCTCACATGCTTGCAAAGTGTTGTTCGCATAGGAGCATGTTTCGGTACGATAGTATGGGGAAGGCCCGGATTTTCCATGGCCTCCTAAGCACCAAGAGACTTGACAAATCCACACTGGGCGCTAATTACCAATCTAAACATGCTTTGATTCTGACCAAACTTTGCAAGCATTTGGGCGTGGGCCTCTTCCACGTGCTTGCAAAGTTTGGTTCCCATCGGAGCATGTTTGGGTACGATGATATGGGGAAGGCCTGGATTTTCCATGGCCTCTTAAGCACCAAGAGACTTGAAAAATCCGCACTAGGGGCAAATTACTAACCCGACCACCCGATCATGACCAAACTTTGCAAGTATGTGGGAGGGGCACACCCCCACATGCTTGCAAAGTATGGTCCCCATCGGAGCATGTTTGGGTACAATGGTATGGGGAAGGCCCGGATTTTCCATGGCCTCTTAAGCACCAAGACTTGAAAAATCCACACTCGTGGGCGGTAATTACCAATTCAAACATGCTCCGGTTGTGACCAAACTTTGCAAGCATGTGCAAGGGGACCACTCCCACATGCTTTCAAAGTTTGGTCCCCATCGGAGCATGTTTGGGTACAGTGGTATGGGGAAGGCCCAGATTTTCCATGGCCTCTTAAGCACCAAGAGACTTGAAAAATCTGCATTGAGCACTAATTTTCAATCCAAACATGCTCCGATTATCACCACACTTTGCAAGCACGTGGGGGTGGGCCCCTCCCACATGCTTTCAAAGTTTGGTCCCCATCGGAGCATGTTTGGGTACAATGGTATGGGGAAGGCCCAGATTTTCCATGGTCTCTTAAGCACCAAGAGACTTGAAAAATCTGCATTGAGCACTAATTTTCAATCCAAACATGCTCCGATTATGACCACACTTTGCAAGCACGTGGGGGTGGGCCCCTCCCACATGCTTTCAAAGTTTGGTTCCCATCGAAGCATGTTTGGGTACGATGGTATGGGGAAGGCCCCGATTTTCCATGGCCTTGTAAGCACCAAGAGACTTGAAAAATCCGCACTGGGCGCGAATAAGTAACCCGACCACGCTCTGATCATGACCAAACGTTGCAAGCATGTCGGAGGGGCCCACCCCTACATGCTTGCAAATTTTGGTTCCCATCGAAGCATGTTTGGGTACGATGGTATGGGGAAGGCCCGAATTTTCCATGGCCTCCTAAGCACCAAGAGACATGAGAAATCCACACTAGGGGCTTATTACCAATCCAAACATGCTCCGATTCTGACCAAACTCTGCAAGCATGTGGGGGTGGGCCCTTTCCACATACTTGCAAAGTTTGGTGGGCTCCGATTTTGACCATACTCTGCAAGCATGTGGGGGTGGGCCCTTTCCACATACTTGCAAAGTTTGGTTCCCATTGGAGCATGTTTGGGTACGATGATATGGAGAAGGTCCGGATTTTCCATGGCCGCTTAAGCACCAACAGACTTAAAAACTCTGCACTGGGCGCTAATCACTAACCCGAACATACTCCAATCATGACTAATTTTTGCAAGCATGTGGGAGGGGCCCACATCCACAAGCTTGGAAAGTTTGGTCCCACCCATCAGAGCATGTTTGGGTACGATGGTATGGGGAAGGCCCAGATTTTCCATGGCCTCTTAAGCACCAAGAGACTCATTACAAATCGAAACATGCTCCGATTGTGACCAAACTTTACAAGCACGTGGGGGTGGGTCCCTCCCACATGCTTGCAAAGTCTGGGGTGGGCCCCTCCCAAATGCTTGCAAAGTTTTCTTCCCATCGAAGCATGTTTGGGTACGATGGTATGGGGAAGGCCCGGATTTTCCATGGCCTCAAGAGCACGAAGAGACTTGAAAAATCCACACTGGGCTAATTACCAATTCAAACTTGCTCCGGTTGTGACCAAACTTTGCAAGCATGTGGGAAGGTCCCACTCCCACATGCTTGCAAAGTTTGGTCCCCATAGGAGCATGTTTGGGTACGATGGTATGGGGAAGGCCAGGACTTTCCATGGCCGCTTAAGCACCAAGAGACTTGAGAAGTCTGCATTGGGCACTAATTTTCAATCCAAACATGCTCTGATTGTGACCAAACTTTGCAAGCATCGGGTACGATGGTATGGGGAAGGTCTCGATTTTCCATGGCCTCGTAAGTACCAAGAGACTTGAAAAATCTGCACTGGGCGCAAATTACTAACATGACCACCCAATCATGACCAAACTTTGCAAGCATGTGGGAGGGGCCCACCTCCACATACTTGCAAAGTTTGGTTCCCATTGGAGCATGTTTGGGTACGATGGTATGGGGAAGGCCCGGATTTTCCATGGCCTCAAGAGCACCAAGAGACTTGAGAAATCCACACTCGTGGGCGGTAATTACCAATTCAAACATGCTCCGGTTGTGACCAAACTTTGCAAGCATGTGGGAGGGGCCCACTCCCACATACTTGCAAAGTTTGGTCCCCATCGGAGCATGTTGGGGTACAATGGTATGGGGAAGGCCCGGATTCTCTATGGCCTCTTAAGCACCAAGAGATTTGAAAAATCTGCATTGAGCACTAATTTTCAATCCAAACATGCTCCGATTGTGTCCACACTTTGCACGCATGTGGGGGTGGGCCCCTCCCACATGCTTTCAAAGTTTGGTTCCCATCGAAGCATGTGTGGGTACGATGGTATGGGGAAGGCCTCGATTTTCCATGGCCTTGTAGCACCAAGAGACTTGAAAAATCCACAATGGGCGCGAATAAGTAACCCGACCACGCTCTGATCATGACCAAACTTTGCAAGCATGTGGGAGGAACCCACCCCCACATGCTTGCAAAGTGTGGTTCCCATAGGCGCATGTTTGGGTACGATAGTATGGGGAAGGCCCGGATTTTCCATGGCCTCCTAAGCACCAAGAGACTTGAGAAATCCACACTGGGCGCTAATTACCAATCCAAACATGCTCCGATTCTGACCAAACTTTGCAAGCATGTGGGGGTGGGCCTCTTCCACCTGCTTGCAAAGTTTGGTTCCCATCGGAGTATGTTTGGGTACGATGATATGGGGAAGGCCTGGACTTTCCATTGCCTCTTAAGCACTAAGAGACTTGAAAAATCTGCACACTGGTGGATGCTCATAAAGAAGACCATAATGTGCAGTGGCCTTCCCCATACCATTGTACCCAAACATGCTCCGATGGGGACCAAACTTTGCAAGCATGTGGGAGTGGGCCCCTGAGGTTTTTTGGGGCTAATTACTAACCCGAACATCCTCCGATCATGACCAATTTTTGCAAGCATGTGGGAGGGGCCCACATCCACCTGCTTGGAAAGTTTGGTCCCCATCAAAGCATGTTTGGGTACGATGGTATGGGAAAGGCCCGGATTTTCCATGGCCTCTTAAGCACCAAGAGACTTGAAAAATCCACATTGGGCACTCATTACAAATTGAAACATGCTCCGATTGTGACCAAACTTTACAAGCATGTGGGGGTAGGTCCCTCCCACATGCTTGCAAAGTTTGGAGTGGGCCCCTCCCACATGCTTGCAAAGTTTGGTTCCCATCGAAGCATGTTTGGGTACGATGGTATGGGGATGGCCCGGATTATCCATGGCCTCAAGAGCACCGAGACTTGAAAAATCCACACTAGGCGCTAATTACCAATTCAAACATGCTCCGGTTGTGACCAAACTTTGCAAGCATGTGGGAGGGGCCCACTCCCACATGCTTGCAAAGTTTGGTCCCCATCGGAGCATGTTTGGGTACGATGGTATGGGGAAGGCCAGGATTTTCCATGGCCGCTTAAGCACCAAGAGACTTGAAAAATCCACATTGGGCACTAATTTTCAATCCAAACATGCTCCAATTGTGACCAAACTTTGCAAGCATCAGACCATGTTTGGGTACGATGGTATGGGGAAGGCCCCGATTTTCCATGGCCTCGTAAGCACCAAGAGACTTGAAAAATCTGCACTGGGCGCGAATTACTAACCCGATCACCCGATCATGACCAAACTTTGCAAGCATGTGGGAGGGGCGCACCCCCACATGCTTGCAAAGTTTGGTCCCCATCGAAGCATGTTTGGGTACGATGGTATGGGGAAGGCCCGGATTTTCCATGGCCTCTTAAGCACCAAGAGACTTGAAAAATCCACATTGGACACTCAAATGTTACAAATCGAAACATGCTCCGATTGTGACCAAACTTTACAAGCATGTGGGGGTGGGCCCCTCCCACATGCTTGCAAAGTTTGATTCCCATCGGAGCATGCTTGGGTACGTTGGTATGGGGAAGACCCGGATTTTCCATGTGCTCTGAAGCACCCAGAGACTTGAAAAATCCACATTGGTTACTCATTACAAATCGAAACATGCTCTGATTGTGACCAAACTTTACAAGCATGTGGGGTTGGGTCCCTCCCAGATGCTTGCAAAGTTTGGGGTGGGAACCTCCCACATGCTTGCAAGGTTTGGTTCCCATCGAAGCATGTTTGGGTACGATGGTATGGGGAAGGCCCAGATTTTCCATGGCCTCAAGAGCACCAAGAGACTTGAAAAATCCACACTGGGCACTAATTACAAATTCAAACTTGCTCCGGTTGTGACCAAACTTTGCAAGCATGTGGGAAGGGCCCACTCCCACATGCTTGCAAAGTTTGGTCCCCATCGGAGCATCTTTGGGTACGATGGTATAGGGAAGGCCAGGACCTTCCATGGCCGCTTAAGCACCAAGAGACTTGAAAAATACGCATTGGGCACTAATTTTCAATCCAAACATGCTCCGATTGTGACCAAACTTTGCAAGCATCGGACCATGTTTGGGTACGATGGTATGGGGAAGGCCCCAATTTTCCATGGCCTCGTAAGCACCAAGAGACTTGAATAATCCGCACTGGGCGCGAATTACTAAGCCGACCCCCCGATCATGACCAAACTTTGCAAGCATGTGGGAGGGGCCCACCCCCACATGCTTGCAAAGTTTGGTCCCCATCGAAGCATGTTTGGGTACGATGGTATGGGGAAGGCCCGGATTTTCCATGGCCTCAAGAACACCAAGAGACTTAAAAAATCCACACTCGTGGGCGGTAATTACCAATTCAAACATGCTCCGGTTGAGACCAAACTTTGCAAGCATGTGGGAGGGGCCCACTCCCACATGCTTGCAAAGTTTGGTCCCCATCGGAGCATGTTTGGGTACAATTGTATGGGCAAGGCTTGGATTCTCTATGGCCTCTTAAGCACCAAGAGATTTGAAAAATCTGCATTGAGCACTAACTTTCAATCCAAACATGCTCGGATTGTGTCCACACTTTGCACGCATGTGGGGGTGGGCCCCTCCCACATGCTTTCAAAGTTTGGTTCCCATCGAAGCATGTGTGGGTACGATGGTATAGGGAAGGCCTCGATTTTCCATGGCCTTGTAGCACCAAGAGACTTGAAAAATCCGCACTAGGCGCGAATAACTAACCCGACCACGCTCCGATCATGACCAAACTTTGCAAGCATGTGGGAGGATCTCACCACCACATGCTTGCAAAGTTTGGTTCCCATCGGCGAATGTTTGGGTACGATGGTGTGGGGAAGGCCCGGATTTTCCAATGCCTCCTAAGCACCAAGAGACTTGACAAATCCACACTGGGCGCTAATTACCTATCCAAACATTCTCCGATTCTGACCAAACTTTACAAGCATGTGGGGGTGGGCCCCTTCCACATGCTTGCAAAGTTTGGTTCCCATCGAAGCATGTTTGGGTACGATGATATGGGTAGGACCCGGATTTTCCATGGCCTCTTAAGCACCAAGAGATTTGAAAAATCTGAACTGGGCGCTAATTACTAACCCGAACATGCTCTGATCATGACCAATTTTTGCAAGCATGTGGGAGGGGCCCACATCCACATGCTTGGAAAGTTTGGTCCCCATTGGAGCATTTTTGGGTACGATGGTATGGGGAAGGCCCGGATTTTCCATGGCCTCTTAAGCACCAAGAGACTTGAAAAATCCACATTGGGCACTCATTACAAATCGAAACATGCTCCGATTGTGACCAAACTTTACAAGCATATGGAAGTGGGCCCCTCCCATATGCTTGCAAAGTTTGGGGTGGGCCCCTCCCACATGCTTGCAAAGTTTGGTTCCCATCGAAGCATGTTTGGGTACGATGGTATGGGGAAGGCCCGGATTTTCCATGGCCTCAAGAGCATCGAGAAACTTGAAAAATCCACAATGGGCACTAATTACCAATTCAAACATGCTTGGATTGTGACCAAAATTTGCAAGCATGAGGGATGGGCCCACTCCCACATGCTTGCAAAGTTTGGTCCCCATCGGAGCATGTTTGGGTATGATGGTATGGGGAAGGCCAGGACTTTCCATGGCCGCTTAAGCACCAAGAGACTTGAAAAATCCGCATTCGGCACTAGTTTTCAATCCAAACATGCTCCAATTGTGACCAAACTTTGCAAGCATTAGACCATGTTTGGGTACGATGGTATGGGGAAGGCTCCGATTTTCCATGGCCTCGTAAGCACCAAGAGACTTGAAAAATCTGCACTGGGCGCGAATTACTAACCCGACCACCCGATCATGACCAAACTTTGCAAGCATGTGGGAGGGGCCCACCCCCACATGCTTGCAAAGTTTGGTCCCCATCGGGGAGCATGTTTGGGTACGATGGTATGGGGAAGGCCTGGATTGTCCATGGCCTCCTAAGCACCAAGAGACTTGAAAAATCCACAGTGGGCGCTAATTACCAATTCAAACATGCTCCAATTCTGACCAAAATTTACAAGCATGTGTGGCTGGGCCCCTCCCACATGCTTGCAAAGTTTGACTCCCATCGGAGCATGTTTGGGTACGATGGTATGGGGAAGACCTAGATTTTCCATAGCCTCTTAAGCACCAAGAGACTTGAAAAATCCACATTGGGCACTAATTACAACTCGAAACGTGCTCCGATTGTGACCAAACTTTATAAGCATGTGGGGGTGGGCCCCTCCCACATGCTTGCAAAGTTTGGTTCCAGTCGAAGCATGTTTGGGTACGATGGTATGGGGAAGGCCCGGATTTTCCATGGCCTCAAGAGCACCAAGAGACTTGAAAAATCCACACTGGGCACTAATTACCAATTCAAACATGTTCTGGTTGTGACCAAACTTTGCAAGCATGTGGAAGGGGCCCACTCCCACATGCTTGCAAAGTTTGGTCCCCATCGGAGCATGTTTGGGTACGATGCTATGGGGAAGGCCCGGATTTTCCATGGTCTCAAGAGCACCAAGAGACTTGAAAAATCCACACTCGTGGGTGGTAATTACCAATTCAAACATGCTTCGGTTGTGACCAAACTTTGCAAGCATATGGAAGGGGCCCACTCCCACATGCTTGCAAAGTTTGGTCCCCATCGGAGCATGTTTGGGTACAATGGTATGGGGAAGGCCCGGATTTTCCATGGCCTCTTAAGCACCAAGAGACTTGAAAAATCTACATTGAGCACTAATTTTCAGTCCAAACATGCTCCGATTGTGACCACACTTTGCAAGAATGTGGGGGTGGGCCCCTCCCACATGCTTTCAAAGTTTGGTTCCCATCGAAGCATGTTTGGGTACGATGGTATGGGGAAGACCCCGATTTTCCGTGGCCTTGTAAGCACCAAGAGACTTGAAAAATCCGCACTGGGCGCGAATAAGTAACCCGGCCACGCTTTGATCATGACCAAACTTTGCAAGCATGTGGGAGGGGCCCACCCCCACATGCTTGCAAAGTTTGTTTCCCATCGAAGCATATTTGGGTATGATGGTATGGGGAAGGCCCGGAATTTCCATGGCCTCCTAAGCACCAAGAGACTTGAGAAATCCACACTAGGGGCTAATTACCAATCCAAACATGCTCCGATTCTGACCAAACTTTGCAAGCATGTGGGGGTGGGCCCCATCCACATGCTTGCAAAGTCTGGTTCCCATTGGAGCATGTTTGGGTATGATGATATGGGGAAGGCCCGGATTTTCCATGGCCTCTTAAGCACCAAGAGACTTGAAAACTCTGCACTGGGCGCTAATTACTAACCCCAACATGCTCCGATCATGACCAATTTTTGCAAGCATGTGGGAGGGGCCCAGATCCACATGTTTGGAAAGTTTGGTCCCACCCATCAGAGCATATTTGGGTACGATGGTATGGGGAAGGCCCGGATTTTCCATGGCCTCTTAAGCACCAAGAGACTTGAAAAATCCACATTGGGCACTCATTACAAATCGAAACATGCTCGGATTGTGACCAAACTTTACAAGCATGTGGGGGTGGGCCCCTCCCACATGCTTGCAAAGTTCGAAGCATGTTTGGGTACGATGGTATGGGGAAGGCCCGGATTTTCCATGGCCTCAAGAGCACCAAGAGACTTGAAAAATCCACACTGGGCACTAATTACGAATTCAAACTTGCTCCGGTTGTGACCAAACTTTGCAAGCATGTGGGAAGGGCCCACTCCCACATGCTTGCAAAGTTTGGTCCCCATCGGAGCATCTTTGGGTACGATGGTATAGGGAAGGCCAGGACCTTCCATGGCCGCTTAAGCACCAAGAGACTTGAAAAATCCGCATTGGGCACTAATTTTCAATCCAAACATGCTCTGATTGTGACCAAACTTTGCAAGCATCGGACCATGTTTGGGTACGATGGTATAGTGAAGGCCCTGATTTTCCATGGCCTCGTAAGCACCAAGAGACTTGAAAAATCCGCACTGGCGGCAAATTACTAACTCGACCACCCGATCATGACCAAACTTTGCAAGCATGTCGGAGGGGCCCACCCCCACATGCTTGCAAAGTTTGGTCCCCATCGAAGCATGTTTGGGTACGATGGTATGGGGAAGGCCCGGATTTTCCATGGTCTCAAGAGCACCAAGAGACTTGAAAAATCCACACTCGTGGGCGGTAATTACCAATTCAAACATGCTCCGGTTGTGACCAAACTTTGCAAGCATGTGCGAGGGGCCCACTCCCACATGCTTGCAACGTTTGGTCCCCATCGGAGCATGTTTGGGTACAATGGTATGGGGAAGGCCCGGATTTTCTATGGCCTCTTAAGCACTAAGAGACTTGAAAAATCTGCATTGAGCACTAATTTTCAATCCAAACATGCTCCGATTGTGACCACACTTTGCAAGCATGTGGAGGTGGGCCCCTCCCACATACTTTCAAAGTTTGGTTCCCATCAAAGCATGTTTGGGTACGATGGTATGGGGAAGGCCCTGATTTTCCATGGCCTTGTAAGCACCAAGAGACTTGAAAAATCCGCACTGGGCGCGAATAAGTAACCCGACCACGCTCCGACCACGACCAAACTTTGCAAGCATGTGGGAGGGGCCCACCCCCACATGCTTGCAAAGTTTGGTTCCCATCGAAGCATGTTTGGGTATGATGGTATGGGGAAGGCCCATATTTTCCATGGCCTCCTAAGCACCAAGAGACTTGAGAAATCCATACTAGGGGCTAATTACCAATCCAAACATGCTCTAATTCTGACGAAACTTTGCAAGCATGCGGGGGCGGGCCCCTTCCACATGCTTGCAAAGTTTGCTTCCCATTGGAGCATGTTTGGGTACGATGATATGGGGAAGGCCTGGATTTTCCATGGCCTCTTAAGCACCAAGAGACTTGAAAACTCTGCACTGGGCGCTAATTACTAACCCGAATGTGCTCCGATCATGACCAATTATTGCAAGCATGTGGGAGGGGCCCACATCCACATGTTTGGAAAGTTTGGTCCCACCCATCAGAGCATATTTGGGTAAGATGGTATGGGGAAGGCCCGGATTTTCCATGGCCACTTAAGCACCAAGAGACTTGAAAAATCCACATTGGGCACTCATTACAAATCGAAACATGCTCTGATTGTGACTAAACTTTACAAGCATGTGGGGGTGGGCCCCTCCCACATGCTTGCAAAGTTTGGGGTGGGCCCCTCCCAAATGCTTGCAAAGTTTGCTTCCCATCGAAGCATGTTTGGGTACGATGGTATGGGGAAGGCCCAGATTTTCCATGGCCTCAAGAGCACCAAGAGACTTGAAAAATCCACACTGGGCGCTAATTTACCAATTCAAACTTGCTCCAGTTGTGACCAAACTTTGCAAGCATGTGGGAAGGGCCCACTCCCACATGCTTGCAAAGTTTGGTCCCCATCGGAGCATGTTTGGGTACGATGGTATGGGGAAGGCCAGGACTTTCCATGGCCGCTTAAGCACAAAGAGACTTGAAAAATCCGCATTGGGCACTAATTTTCAATCTAAACATGCTCCGATTGTGACCAAACTTTGCAAGCATCGGACTATGTTTGGGTACGATGGTATGGTAAGGGCCCCGATTTTCCCAAGAGACTTAAAAAATCCACACTAGGCGCAAATTACTAACCCGACCACCCAATCATGACCAAACTTTGCAAGCATGTGGGAGGGGCCCACCCCCACATACTCGCAAAGTTTGGTCCCCATCGGAGCATGTTTGGGTGTACGATGGTATGGGGAAGGCCCGGATTTTCCATGGCCTCAAGAGCACCAAGAGACTTGAAAAATCCACACTCGTGGGCGGTAATTACCAATTCAAACATGCTCCGGTTGTGACCAAACTTTGCAAGCATGTGGGAGGGGCCCACTCCCACATGCTTGCAAAGTTTGGTCCCAATCGGAGCATGTTGGGGTACAATGGTATGGGGAAGGCCCGGATTTTCCATGGCCTCTTAAGCACCAAGAGACTTGAAAAATCTGCATTGAGCACTAATTTTTAATCCAAACATGCTCCGATTGTGACCACACGTTGTAAGTATGTGGGGGTGGGCCCCTCCCACATGATTTCAAAGTTTGGTTCCCATCAAAGCATGTTTGGGTACGATGGTATGGGAAAGGCCCCGATTTTCCATGGCCTCGTAAGCACCGAGAGACTTGAAGAATCCGCACTGGGCGCAAATTACTAACCCGACCACCCGATCATGACCAAACTTTGCAACCATGTGAGAGGGGCCCACCCCCACATGCTTGCAAAGTTTGGTCCCTATCGGAGCATGTTTGGGTACGATGGTATGGGGAAGGCCCAGATTTTCCATGGCCTCAAGAGCACCAAGAGACTTGAAAAATCCACACTTGTGGGCGGTAATTACCAATTCAAACATGCTCCGGTTGTGACCAAACTTTGCAAGCATGTGGGAGGGGCCCACTCCCACATGTTTGCAAAGTTTGGTCCCCATCGGAGCATGTTGGGGTACAATGGTATGGGGAAGGCCCTGATTGTCCATGGCCTCTTAAGCACCAAGAGACTTGAAAAATCTGCATTGAGCACTAATTTTCAATCCAAACATGCTCCGATTGTGACCACACGTTGCAAGCATGTGGGGGTGGGCCCCTCCCACATGCTTTCAAAGTTTGGTTCCCATCGAAGCATGTTTGGGTACGATGATATGGGGAATGCCCCGATTTCTTATGGCCTTGTAAGCACCAAGAGACTTGAAAAATCCACACTGGGCGCGAATAAGTAACCCGACCAATTTCCGATCATGACCAAACTTTGCAAGCATGTGGGAGGGACCCACCCTCACATGCTTGCAAAGTGTTGTTCGCATAGGAGCATGTTTCGGTACGATAGTATGGGGAAGGCCCGGATTTTCCATGGCCTCCTAAGCACCAAGAGACTTGACAAATCCACACTGGGCGCTAATTACCAATCCAAACATGCTCCGATTCTGACCAAACTTTGCAAGCATTTGGGCGTGGGCCTCTTCCACGTGCTTGCAAAGTTTGGTTCCCATCGGAGCATGTTTGGGTACGATGATATGGGGAAGGCCTGGATTTTCCATGGCCTCTTAAGCACTGAGACTTGAAAAATCCGCACTAGGGGCAAATTACTAACCCGACCACCCGATCATGACCAAACTTTGCAAGTATGAGGGAGGGGCACACCCCCACATGCTTGCAAAGTTTGGTCCCCATCGGAGCATGTTTGGGTACGATGGTATGGGGAAGGCCCGGATTTTCCATGGCCTCTTAAGCACCAAGACTTGAAAAATCCACACTCGTGGGCGGTAATTACCAATTCAAACATGCTCCGGTTGTGACCAAACTTTGCAAGCATGTGCAAGGGGACCACTCCCACATGCTTTCAAAGTTTGGTCCCCATCGGAGCATGTTTGGGTACAATGGTATGGGGAAGGCCCAGATTTTCCATGGCCTCTTAAGCACCAAGAGACTTGAAAAATCTGCATTGAGCACTAATTTTCAATCCAAACATGCTCCGATTATGACCACACTTTGCAAGCACATGGGGGTGGGCCCCTCCCACATGCTTTCAAAGTTTGGTCCCCATCGGAGCATGTTTGGGTACAATGGTTGGGGAAGGCCCAGATTTTCCATGGTCTCTTAAGCACCAAGAGACTTGAAAAATCTGCATTGAGCACTAATTTTCAATCCAAACATGCTCCGATTATGACCACACTTTGCAAGCACGTGGGGGTGGGCCCCTCCCACATGCTTTCAAAGTTTGGTTCCCATCGAAGCATGTTTGGGTACGATGGTATGGGGAAGGCCCCGATTTTCCATGGCCTTGTAAGCACCAAGAGACTTGAAAAATCCGCACTGGGCACGAATAAGTAACCCGACCACGCTCTGATCATGACCAAACGTTGCAAGCATGTCGGAGGGGCCCACCCCTACATGCTTGCAAATTTTGGTTCCCATCGAAGCATGTTTGGGTACGATGGTATGGGGAAGGCCCGAATTTTCCATGGCCTCCTAAGCACCAAGAGACATGAGAAATCCACACTAGGGGCTTATTACCAATCCAAACATGCTCCGATTCTGACCAAACTCTGCAAGCATGTGGGGGTGGGCCCTTTCCACATACTTGCAAAGTTTGGTGGGCTCCGATTTTGACCATACTCTGCAAGCATGTGGGGGTGGGCCCTTTCCACATACTTGCAAAGTTTGGTTCCCATTGGAGCATGTTTGGGTACGATGATATGGGGAAGGTCCGGATTTTCCATGGCCGCTTAAGCACCAACAGACTTAAAAACTCTGCACTGGGCGCTAATCACTAACCCGAACATACTCCAATCATGACTAATTTTTGCAAGCATGTGGGAGGGGCCCACATCCACAAGCTTGGAAAGTTTGGTCCCACCCATCAGAGCATGTTTGGGTACGATGGTATGGGGAAGGCCCAGATTTTCCATGGCCTCTTAAGCACCAAGAGACTCATTACAAATCGAAACATGCTCCGATTGTGACCAAACTTTACAAGCACGTGGGGGTGGGTCCCTCCCACATGCTTGCAAAGTCTGGGGTGGGCCCCTCCCAAATGCTTGCAAAGTTTTCTTCCCATCGAAGCATGTTTGGGTACGATGGTATGGGGAAGGCCCGGATTTTCCATGGCCTCAAGAGCACGAAGAGACTTGAAAAATCCACACTGGGCTAATTACCAATTCAAACTTGCTCCGGTTGTGACCAAACTTTGCAAGCATGTGGGAAGGTCCCACTCCCACATGCTTGCAAAGTTTGGTCCCCATAGGAGCATGTTTGGGTACGATGGTATGGGGAAGGCCAGGACTTTCCATGGCCGCTTAAGCACCAAGAGACTTGAGAAGTCTGCATTGGGCACTAATTTTCAATCCAAACATGCTCTGATTGTGACTACTAACCCGAACATCCTCCGATCATGACCAATTTTTGCAAGCATGTGGGAGGGGCCCACATCCACCTGCTTGGAAAGTTTGGTCCCCATCAAAGCATGTTTGGGTACGATGGTATGGGAAAGGCCCGGATTTTCCATGGCCTCTTAAGCACCAAGAGACTTGAAAAATCCACATTGGGCACTCATTACAAATTGAAACATGCTCCGATTGTGACCAAACTTTACAAGCATGTGGGGGTGGGTCCCTCCCACATGCTTGCAAAGTTTGGAGTGGGCCCCTCCCACATGCTTGCAAAGTTTGGTTCCCATCGAAGCATGTTTGGGTACGATGGTATGGGGATGGCCCGGATTATCCATGGCCTCAAGAGCACCGAGACTTGAAAAATCCACACTAGGCGCTAATTACCAATTCAAACATGCTCCGGTTGTGATCAAACTTTGCAAGCATGTGGGAGGGGCCCACTCCCACATGCTTGCAAAGTTTGGTCCCCATCGGAGCATGTTTGGGTACGATGGTATAGGGAAGGCCAGGATTTTCCATGGCCGCTTAAGCACCAAGAGACTTGAAAAATCAACATTGGGCACTAATTTTCAATCCAAACATGCTCCAATTGTGACCAAACTTTGCAAGCATCAGACCATGTTTGGGTACGATGGTATGGGGAAGGCCCCAATTTTCCATGGCCTCGTAAGCACCAAGAGATTTGAAAAATCTGCACTGGGCGCGAATTACTAACCCGATCACCCGATCATGACCAAACTTTGCAAGCATGTGGGAGGGGCCCACCCCCACATGCTTGCAAAGTTTGGTCCCCATCGAAGCATGTTTGGGTACGATGGTATGGGGAAGGCCCGGATTTTCCATGGCCTCTTAAGCACCAAGAGACTTGAAAAATCCACATTGGACACTCAAATGTTACAAATTGAAACATGCTCCGATTGTGACCAAACTTTACAAGCATGTGGGGGTGGGCCCCTCCCACATGCTTGCAAAGTTTGATTCCCATCGGAGCATGCTTGGGTACGTTGGTATGGGGAAGACCCGGATTTTCCATGTGCTCTGAAGCACCCAGAGACTTGAAAAATCCACATTGGTTACTCATTACAAATCGAAACATGCTCTGATTGTGACCAAACTTTACAAGCATGTGGGGTTGGACCCCTCCCACATGCTTGCAAAGTTTGGGGTGGGAACCTCCCACATGCTTGCAAAGTTTGGTTCCCATCGAAGCATGTTTGGGTACGATGGTATGGGGAAGGCCCAGATTTTCCATGGCCTCAAGAGCACCAAGAGACTTGAAAAATCCACACTGGGCGCTAATTACCAATTCAAACATGCTCCGGTTGTGACCAAACTTTGCAAGCATGTGGGAGGGGCCCACTCCCACACGCTTGCAAAGTTTGGTCCCCATCGGAGCATGTTTGGGTACGATGGTATGGGGAAGGCCAGGACTTTCCATGGCCGCTTAAGCACCAAGAGACTTGAAAAATACGCATTGGGCACTAGTTTTCAATCCAAACATGCTCCGATTGTGACCAAACTTTGCAAGCATCGGACTATGTTTGGGTACGATGGTATGGGGAAGGCCCCGATTTTCCATGGCCTCGTAAGCACCAAGAGACTTGAATAATCCGCACTGGGCGCGAATTACTAAGCCGACCACCCGATCATGACCAAACTTTGCAAGCATGTGGGAGGGGCCCACCCCCACATGCTTGCAAAGTTTGGTCCCCATCGGAGCATGTTTGGGTATGATGGTATGGGGAAGGCCCGGATTTTCCATGGCCTCAAGAACACCAAGAGACTTGAAAAATCCACACTCGTGGGCGGTAATTTCCAATTCAAACATGCTCCGGTTGAGACCAAACTTTGCAAGTATGTGGGAGGGGCCCACTCCCACATGCTTGCAAAGTTTGGTCCCCATCGGAGCATGTTTGGGTACAATTGTATGGGCAAGGCCCGGATTCTCTATGGCCTCTTAAGCACCAAGAGATTTGAAAAATCTGCATTGAGCACTAATTTTCAATCCAAACATGCTTCGATTGTGTCCACACTTTGCACGCATGTGGGGGTGGGCCCCTCCCACATGCTTTCAAAGTTTGGTTCCCATCGAAGCATGTGTGGGTACGATGGTATGGGGAAGGCCTCGATTTTCCATGGCCTTGTAGCACCAAGAGACTTGAGAAATCCGCACTGGGCGCGAATAACTAACCCGACCACGCTCCGATCATGACCAAACTTTGCAAGCATGTGGGAGGATCTCACCACCACATGCTTGCAAAGTTTGGTTCCCATCGGCGAATGTTTGGGTACGATGGTGTGGGGAAGACCCGGATTTTCCAATGCCTCCTAAGCACCAAAAGACTTGACAAATCCACACTGGGCGCTAATTACCTATCCAAACATTCTCCGATTCTGACCAAACTTTGCAAGCATGTGGGGGTGGGCCCCTTCCACATGCTTGCAAAGTTTGGTTCCCATCGAAGCATGTTTGGGTACGATGATATGGGTAGGACCCGGATTTTCCATGGCCTCTTAAGCACCAAGAGATTTGAAAAATCTGAACTGGGCGCTAATTACTAACCCGAACATGCTTTGATCATGACCAATTTTTGCAAGCATGTGGGAGGGGCCCACATCCACATGCTTGGAAAGTTTGGTCGGAGCATGTTTGGGTACGATGGTATGGGGAAGGCCCGGATTTTCCATGGCCTCTTAAGCACCAAGAGACTTGAAAAATCTACATTGGGCACTCATTACAAATCGAAACATGCTCCGATTGTGCCAAACTTTAGGGGAAGGCCAGGACTTTCCATGGCTGCTTAAGCACCAAGAGACTTGAAAAATCCACATTCGGCACTAGTTTTCAATCCAAACATGCTCCAATTGTGACCAAACTTTGCAAGCATTAGACCATGTTTGGGTACGATGGTATGGGGAAGGCCCCAATTTTCCATGGCCACGTAAGCACCAAGAGACTTGAAAAATCCGCACTGGGCGCGAATTACTAACCCGACCACCCGATCATGACCAAACTTTACAAGCATGTGGGAGGGGCCCACCCCCACATGCTTGCAAAGTTTGGTCCCCATCGGGGAGCATGTTTGGGTACGATGGTATGGGGAAGGCCTGGATTGTCCATGGCCTCCTAAGCACCAAGAGACTTGAAAAATCCACAGTGGGCGCTAATTACCAATTCAAACATGCTCCAATTCTGACCAAAATTTACAAGCATGTGTGGCTGGGCCCCTCCCACATGCTTGCAAAGTTTGACTCCCATCGGAGCATGTTTGGGTACGATGATATGGGGAAGGCCTGGACTTTCCATGGCCTCTTAAGCACTAAGAGACTTGAAAAATCTGCACACTGTGGATGCTCATAAAGAAGACCATAATGTGCAGTGGCCTTCCCCATACCATTGTACCCAAACATGCTCCGATGGGGACCAAACTTTGCAAGCATGTGGGAGTGGGCCCCTGAGGTTTTCTGGGGCTAATTACTAACCCGAACATCCTCCGATCATGACCAATTTTTGCAAGCATGTGGGAGGGGCCCACATCCACCTGCTTGGAAAGTTTGGTCCCCATCAAAGCATGTTTGGATACGATGGTATGGGAAAGGCCCGGATTTTCCATGGCCTCTTAAGCACCAAGAGACTTGAAAAACTTTGCAAGCATGTGGGGGTGGGCCTCTTCCACCTGCTTGCAAAGTTTGGTTCCCATCGGAGTATGTTTGGGTACGATGATATGGGGAGGGCCTGGACTTTCCATGGCCTCTTAAGCACTAAGAGACTTGAAAAATCTGCACAATCTGGATGCTCATAAAGAAGACCATAATGTGCAGCGGTCTTTACATATCGCATAATATGTCTCACTGCATCCAAATGACGTTTTCTGGGGCTAATTACTAACCCGAACATCCTCCGATCATGACCAACTTTTGCAAGCATGTGTAAGGGGCCCACATCCACCTGCTTGGAAAGTTTGGTCCCCATCAAAGCATGTTTGGGTACGATGGTATGGGAAAGGCCCGGATTTTCCATGGCCTCTTAAGCACCAAGAGACTTGAAAAATCCACATTGGGCACTCATTACAAATTGAAACATGCTCCGATTGTGACCAAACTTTACAAGCATGTGGGAGTGGGTCCCTCCCACATGCTTGCAAAGTTTGGAGTGGGCCCCTCCCACATGCTTGCAAAGTTTGGTTCCCATCGCGAAGCATGTTTGGGTACGAAGGTATGGGGATGGCCCGGATTATCCATGGCCTCAAGAGCACCGAGACTTGAAAAATCCACACTAGGCGCTAATTACCGATTCAAACATGCTCCGGTTTTGACCAAACTTTGCAAGCATGTGGGAGGGGCCCACTCCCACATGCTTGCAAAGTTTGGTCCCCATCGGAGCATGTTTGGGTACGATGGTATGGGGAAGGCCAGGATTTTCCATGGCCGCTTAAGCACCAAGAGACTTGAAAAATCCACATTGGGCACTAATTTTCAATCCAAACATGCTCCAATTGTGACCAAACTTTGCAAGCATCAGACCATGTTTGGGTACGATGGTATGGGGAAGGCCCCGCGATTTTCCATGGCCTCGTAAGCACCAAGAGACTTGAAAAATCTACACTGGGCACGAATTACTAACCCGATCACCCGATCATGACCAAACTTTGCAAGCATGTGGGAGAGGCCCACCCCCACATGCTTGCAAAGTTTGGTCCCCATCGAAGCATGTTTGGGTACGATGGTATGGGGAAGGCCCGGATTTTCCATGGCCTCTTAAGCACCAAGAGACTTGAAAAATCCACATTGGACACTCAAATGTTACAAATCGAAACATGCTCCGATTGTGACCAAACTTTACAAGTATGTGGGGGTGGGCCCCTCCCACATGCTTGCAAAGTTTGATTCCCATCGGAGCATGCTTGGGTACGTTGGTATGGGGAAGACCCGGATTTTCCATGTGCTCTGAAGCACCCAGAGACTTGAAAAATCCACATTGGTTACTCATTACAAATCGAAACATGCTCTGATTGTGACCAAACTTTACAAGCATGTGGGGTTGGGCCCCTCCCACATGCTTGCAAAGTTTGGGGTGGGAACCTCCCACATGCTTGCAAAGTTTGGTTCCCATCGAAGCATGTTTGGGTACGATGGTATGGGGAAGGCCCAGATTTTCCATGGCCTCAAGAGCACCAAGAGACTTGAAAAATCCACACTGGGCGCTAATTACCAATTCAAACATGCTCCGGTTATGACCAAACTTTGCAAGCATGTGGGAGGGGCCCACTCCCACACGCTTGCAAAGTTTGGTCCCCATCGGAGCATGTTTGGGTACGATGGTACGGGGAAGGCCAGGACTTTCCATGGCCGCTTAAGCACCAAGAGACTTGAAAAATACGCATTGGGCACTAATTTTCAATCCAAACATGCTCCGATTGTGACCAAACTTTGCAAGCATCGGACCATGTTTGGGTACGATGGTATGGGGAAGGCCCCGATTTTCCATGGCCTCGTAAGCACCAAGAGACTTGAATAATCCGCACTGGGCGCGAATTACTAAGCCGACCACCCGATCATGACCAAACTTTGCAAGCATGTGGGAGGGGCCCACCCCCACATGCTTGCAAAGTTTGGTCCCCATCGGAGCATGTTTGGGTACGATGGTATGGGGAAGGCCCGGATTTTCCATGGCCTCAAGAACACCAAGAGACTTGAAAAATCCACACTCGTGGGCGGTAATTACCAATTCAAACATGCTCCGGTTGAGACCAAACTTTGCAAGCATGTGGGAGGGGCCCACTCCCACATGCTTGCAAAGTTTGGTCCCCATCGGAGCATGTTTGGGTACAATTGTATGGGCAAGGCCCGGATTCTCTATGGCCTCTTAAGCACCAAGAGATTTGAAAAATCTGCATTGAGCACTAATTTTCAATCCAAACATGCTCCGATTGTGTCCACACTTTGCACGCATGTGGGGGTGGGCCCCTCCCACATGCTTTCAAAGTTTGGTTCCCATCAAAGCATGTGTGGGTACGATGGTATGGGGAAGGCCTCGATTTTCCATGGCCTTGTAGCACCAAGAGACTTGAAAAATCCCCACTGGGCGCGAATAACTAACCCGACCACGCTCCGATCATGACCAAACTTTGCAAGCATGTGGGAGGATCTCACCACCACATGCTTGCAAAGTTTGGTTCCCATCGGCGAATGTTTGGGTACGATGGTGTGGGGAAGGCCCGGATTTTCCAATGCCTCCTAAGCACCAAGAGACTTGACAAATCCACACTGGGCGCTAATTACCTATCCAAACATGCTCCGATTCTGACCAAACTTTACAAGCATGTGGGGGTGGGCCCCTTCCACATGCTTGCAAAGTTTGGTTCCCATCGAAGCATGTTTGGGTACGATGATATGGGTAGGACTCGGATTTTGCATGGCCTCTTAAGCACCAAGAGATTTGAAAAATCTGAACTGGGCGCCAATTACTAACCCGAACATGCTCTGATCATGACCAATTTTTGCAAGCATGTGGGAGGGCCCCACATCCACATGCTTGGAAAGTTTGGTCCCCATTGGAGCATGTTTGGGTACGATGGTATGGGGAAGGCCCGGATTTTCCATGGCCTCTTAAGCACCAAGAGACTTGAAAAATCCACATTGGGCACTCATTACAAATCGAAACATGCTCCGATTGTGACCAAACTTTACAAGCATATGGAAGTGGGCCCCTCCCATATGCTTGCAAAGTTTGGGGTGGGCCCCTCCCACATGCTTGCAAAGTTTGGTTCCCATCGAAGCATGTTTGGGTACGATGGTATGGGGATGGCCCGGATTTTCCATGGCCTCAAGAGCACCGAGACTTGAAAAATCCACACTAGGCGCTAATTACCAATTCAAACATGCTCCGGTTGTGACCAAACTTTGCAAGCATGTGGGAGGGGCCCACTCCCACATGCTTGCAAAGTTTGGTCCCCATCGGAGCATGTTTGGGTATGATGGTATGGGGGAGGCCAGGACTTTCCATGGCCGCTTAAGCACCAAGAGACTTGAAAAATCCGCATTGGGCACTAGTTTTCAATCCAAACATGCTCCAATTGTGACCAAACTTTGCAAGCATTAGACCATGTTTGGGTACGATGGTATGGGGAAGGCCCCGATTTTCCATGGCCTTGTAAGCACCAAGAGACTTGAAAAATCTGCACTGGGCGCGAATTACTAACCCAATCACCCGATCATGACCAAACTTTGCAAGCATGTGGGAGGGGCCCACCCCCACATGCTTGCAAAGTTTGGTCCCCATCGAAGTATGTTTGGGTACGATGGTATGGGGAAGGCCCGGATTTTCCATGGCCTCTTAAGCACCAAGAGACTTGAAAAATCCACATTGGACACTCAAATGATACAAATCGAAACATGCTCCGATTGTGACCAAACTTTACCAGCATGTGGGGGTGGGCCCCTCCCACATGCTTGCAAAGTTTGATTCCCATCGGAGCATGCTTGGGTACATTGGTATGGGGAAGACCCGGATTTTCCATGTGCTCTGAAGCACCCAGAGACTTGAAAAATCCACATTGGTTACTCATTACAAATCGAAACATGCTCTGATTGTGACCAAAATTTACAAGCATGTGGGGTTGGGCCCCTCCCACATGCTTGCAAAGTTTGGGGTGGGAACCTCCCACATGCTTGCAAAGTTTGGTTCCCATCGAAGCATGTTTGGGTACGATGGCCTCAAGAGCACCAAGAGACTTGAAAAATCCACACTGGGCGCTAATTACCAATTCAAACATGCTCCGGTTGTGACCAAACTTTGCAAGCATGTGGGAGGGGCCCACTCCCACACGCTTGCAAAGTTTGGTCCCCATCGGAGCATGTTTGGGTACGATGGTACGGGGGCCAGGACTTTCCATGGCCGCTTAAGCACCAAGAGACTTGAAAAATACGCATTGGGCACTAATTTTCAATCCAAACATGCTCCGATTGTGACCAAACTTTACAAGCATCGGACCATGTTTGGGTACGATGGTATGGGGAAGGCCCCGATTTTCCATGGCCTCGTAAGCACCAAGAGACTTGAGTAATCCGCACTCCGCGCGAATTACTAACCCGACCACCCGATCATGACCAAACTTTGCAAGCATGTGGGAGGGGCCCACCCCCACATGCTTGCAAAGTTTGGTCCCCATCGGAGCATGTTTGGGTACGATGGTATGGGGAAGGCCCGGATTTTCCATGGCCTCAAGAACACCAAGAGACTTGAAAAATCCACACTCGTGGGCGGTAATTACCAATTCAAACATGCTCCGGTTGAGACCAAACTTTGCAAGCATGTGGGAGGGGCCCACTCCCACATGCTTGCAAAGTTTGGTCCCCATCAGAGAGCATGTTTGGGTACAATTGTATGGGCAAGGCCCGGATTCTCTATGGCCTCTTAAGCACCAAGAGATTTGAAAAATCTGCATTGAGCACTAATTTTCAATCCAAACATGCTCCGATTGTGTCCACACTTTGCACGCATGTGGGGGTGGGCCCCTCCCACATGCTTTCAAAGTTTGGTTCCCATCGAAGCATGTGTGGGTACGATGGTATGGGGAAGGCCTCGATTTTCCATGGCCTTGTAGCACCAAGAGACTTGAAAAATCCGCACTGGGCGCGAATAACTAACCCGACCACGCTCCGATCATGACCAAACTTTGCAAGAATGTGGGAGGATCTCACCACCACATGCTTGCAAAGTTTGGTTCCCATCGGCGAATGCTTGGGGAAGGCCCGGATTTTCCAATGCCTCCTAAGCACCAAGAGACTTGACAAATCCACACTGGGCGCTAATTACCTATCCAAACATGCTCCGATTCTAACCAAACTTTGCAAGCATGTGGGGGTGGGCCCCTTCCACATGCTTGCAAAGTTTGGTTCCCATCGAAGCATGTTTGGGTACGATGATATGGGTAGGACCCGGATTTTCCATGGCCTCTTAAGCACCAAGAGATTTGAAGAATCTGAACTGGACGCTAATTACTAACCCGAACATGCTCTGATCATGACCAATTTTTGCAAGCATGTGGGAGGGGCCCACATCCACATGCTTGGAAAGTTTGGTCCCCATCGGAGCATGTTTGGGTACGATGGTATGGGGAAGGCCCGGATTTTCCATGGCCTCTTAAGCACCAAGAGACTTGAAAAATCCACATTGGGCACTCATTACAAATCGAAACATGCTCCGATTGTGACCAAACTTTACAAGCATGTGGGAGTGGGCCATATGCTTGCAAAGTTTGGGGTGGGCCCCTCCCACATGCTTGCAAAGTTTGGTTCCCATCGAAGCATGTTTGGGTACGATGGTATGGGGAAGGCCCGGATTTTCCATGGCCTCAAGAGCATCGAGAAACTTGAAAAATCCACAATGAGCACTAATTACCAATTCAAACATGCTTGGATTGTGACCAAAATTTGCAAGCATGAGGGATGGGCCCACTCCCACATGCTTGCAAAGTTTGGTCCCCATCGGAGCATGTTTGGGTAGGATGGTATGGGGAAGGCCAGGACTTTCCATGGCCGCTTAAGCACCAAGAGACTTGAAAAATCCGCATTGGGCACTAGTTTTCAATCCAAACATGCTCCAATTGTGACCAAACTTTGCAAGCATTAGACCATGTTTGGGTACGATGGTATGGGGAAGGCCCCGACTTTCCATGGCCTCGTAAGCACCAAGAGACTTGAAAAATCCGCACTGGGCGCGAATTACTAACCCGACCACCCGATCATGACCAAACTTTGTAAGCATGTGGGAGGGGCCCACCCCCACATGCTTGCAAAGTTTGGTCCCCATCGGGGAGCATGTTTGGGTACGATGGTATGGGGAAGGCCTGGATTGTCCATGGCCTCCTAAGCACCAAGAGACTTGAAAAATCCACAGTGGGCGCTAATTACCAATGCAAACATGCTCCAATTCTGACCAAAATTTACAAGCATGTGTGGCTGGGCCCCTCCCACATGCTTGCTAAGTTTGACTCCCATCGGCGGAGCATGTTTGGGTACGATGGTATGGGGAAGACCTAGATTTTCCATAGCCTCTTAAGCACCAAGAGACTTGAAAAATCCACATTGGGCACTAATTACAACTCGAAACGTGCTCCGATTGTGACCAAACTTTACAAGCATGTGGGGGTGGGCCCCTCCCACATGCTTGCAAAGTTTGGTTCCAGTCGAAGCATGTTTGGGTACGATGGTATGGGGAAGGCCCGGATTTTCCATGGCCTCAAGAGCACCAAGAGACTTGAAAAATCCACACTGGGCGCTAATTACAAATTCAAACATGTTCCGGTTGTGACCAAACTTTGCAAGCATGTGGAAGGGGCCCACTCCCACATGCTTGCAAAGTTTGGTCCCTATCGGAGCATGTTTGGGTACGATGGTATGGGGAAGGCCCGGATTTTCCATGGTCTCAAGAGCACCAAGAGACTTGAAAAATCCACACTCGTGGGCGGTAATTACCAATTCAAACATGCTCCGGTTGTGACCAAACTTTACAAGCATGTGGAAGGGGCCCACTCCCACATGCTTGCAAAGTTTGGTCCCCATCGGAGCATGTTTGGGTACAATGGTATGGGGAAGGCCGGGATTTTCCATGGCCTCTTAAGCACCAAGAGACTTGAAAAATCTACATTGAGCACTGATTTTCAATCCAAACATGCTCCGATTGTGACCACACTTTGCAAGAATGTGGGGGTGGGCCTCTCCCACATGCTTTCAAAGTTTGGGTACGATGGTATGGGGAAGACCCCGATTTTCCATGGCCTTGTAAGCACCAAGAGACTTGAAAAATCCGCACTGGACGCGAATAAGTAACCCGGCCACGCTTTGATCATGACCAAACTTTGCAAGCATGTGGGAGGGGCCCACCCCCACATGCTTGCAAAGTTTGTTTCCCATCGAAGCATATTTGGGTATGATGGTATGGGGAAGGCCCGGAATTTCCATGGCCTCCTAAGCACCAAGAGACTTGAGAAATCCACACTAGGGGCTAATTACCAATCCAAACATGCTCCGATTCTGACCAAACTTTGCAAGCATGTGGGGGTGGGCCCCATCCACATGCTTGCAAAGTCTGGTTCCCATTGGAGCATGTTTGGGTATGATGATATGGGGAAGGCCCGGATTTTCCATGGCCTCTTAAGCACCAAGAGACTTGAAAACTTTGCACTGGGCGCTAATTACTAACCCCAACATGCTCCGATCATGACCAATTTTTGCAAGCATGTGGGAGGGGCCCACATCCACATGTTTGGAAAGTTTGGTCCCACCCATCAGAGCATATTTGGGTACGATGGTATGGGGAAGGCCCGGATTTTCCATGGCCTCTTAAGCACCAAGAGACTTGAAAAATCCACATTGGGCACTCATTACAAATCGTAACATGCTCGGATTGTGACCAAACTTTACAAGCATGTGGGGGTGGGCCCCTCCCACATGCTTGCAAAGTTTGGTTCCCATCGAAGCATGTTTGGGTACGATGGTATGGGGAAGGCCCCGATTTTCCATGGCCTTGTAAGCACCAAGAGACTTGAAAAATCAGCACTGGGCACTAATTACGAATTCAAACTTGCTCCGGTTGTGACCAAACTTTGCAAGCATGTGGGAAGGGCCCACTCCCACATGCTTGCAAAGTTTGGTCCCCATCGGCGGAGCATGTTTGGGTACAATGGTATAGGGAAGGCCAGGACCTTCCATGGCCGCTTAAGCACCAAGAGACTTGAAAAATCCGCATTGGGCACTAATTTTCAATCCAAACATGCTCTGATTGTGACCAAACTTTGCAAGCATCGGAGCATGTTTGGGTTCGATGGTATAGTGAAGGCCCCGATTTTCCATGGCCTCGTAAGCACCAAGAGACTTGAAAAATCCGCACTGGCGGCAAATTACTAACTCGACCACCCGATCATGACCAAACTTTGCAAGCATGTCGGAGGGGCCCACCCCCACATGCTTGCAAAGTTTGGTCCCCATCGAAGCATGTTTGGGTACGATGGTATGGGGAAGGCCCGGATTTTCCATGGTCTCAAGAGCACCAAGAGACTTGAAAAATCCACACTCGTGGGCGGTAATTACCAATTCAAACATGCTCCGGTTGTGACCAAACTTTGCAAGCATGTGCGAGGGGCCCACTCCCACATGCTTGCAACGTTTGGTCCCCATCGGGTACAATGGTATGGGGAAGGCCCGGATTTTCTATGGCCTCTTAAGCACTAAGAGACTTGAAAAATCTGCATTGAGCACTAATTTTCAATCCAAACATGCTCCGATTGTGACCACACTTTGCAAGCATGTGGAGGTGGGCCCCTCCCACATACTTTCAAAGTTTAGTTCCCATCAAAGCATGTTTGGGTACGATGGTATGGGGAAGGCCCTGATTTTCCATGGCCTTGTAAGCACCAAGAGACTTGAAAAATCCGCACTGGGCGCGAATAAGTAACCCGACCACGCTCCGACCACGACCAAACTTTGCAAGCATGTGGGAGGGGCCCACCCCCACATGCTTGCAAAGTTTGGTTCCCATCGAAGCATGTTTGGGTATGATGGTATGGGGAAGGCCCAGATTTTCAATGGCCTCCTAAGCACCAAGAGACTTGAGAAATCCATACTAGGGGCTAATTACCAATCCAAACATGCTCTAATTCTGACGAAACTTTGCAAGCATGTGGGGGTGGGCCCCTTCCACATGCTTGCAAAGTTTGCTTCCCATTGGAGCATGTTTGGGTACGATGATATGGGGAAGGCCTGGATTTTGCATGGCCTCTTAAGCACCAAGAGACTTGAAAACTCTGCACTGGGCGCTAATTACTAACCCGAATGTGCTCCGATCATGACCAATTATTGCAAGCATGTGGGAGGGGCCCACATCCACATGTTTGGAAAGTTTGGTCCCACCCATCAGAGCATATTTGCGTAAGATGGTATGGGGAAGGCCCGGATTTTCCATGGCCTCTTAAGTACCAAGAGACTTGAAAAATCCACATTGGGCACTCATTACAAATCGAAACATGCTCCGATTGTGACCAAACTTTACAAGCATGTGGGGGTGGGCCCCTCCCACATGCTTGCAAAGTTTGGGGTGGGCCCCTCCCAAATGCTTGCAAAGTTTGCTTCCCATCGAAGCATGTTTGGGTACGATGGTATGGGGAAGGCCCGGATTTTCCATGGCCTCAAGAGCACCAAGAGACTTGAAAAATCCACACTGGGCGCTAATTTACCAATTCAAACTTGCTCCAGTTGTGACCAAACTTTGCAAGCATGTTGGAAGGGCCCACTCCCACATGCTTGCAAAGTTTGGTCCCCATCGGAGCATGTTTGGGTACGATGGTATGGGGAAGGCCAGGACTTTCCATGGCCGCTTAAGCACAAAGAGACTTGAAAAATCCGCATTGGGCACTAATTTTCAATCTAAACATGCTCCGATTGTGACCAAACTTTGCAAGCATCGGACTATGTTTGGGTACGATGGTATGGTAAGGGCCCCGATTTTCCCAAGAGACTTAAAAAATCCACACTAGGTGCAAATTACTAACCCGACCACCCAATCATGACCAAACTTTCCAAGCATGTGGGAGGGGCCCACCCCCACATACTCGCGAAGTTTGGTCCCGATCGGAGCATGTTTGGGTACGATGGTATGGGGAAGGCCCGGATTTTCCATGGCCTCAAGAGCACCAAGAGACTTGAAAAATCCACCCTCGTGGGCGGTAATTACCAATTCAAACATGCTCCGGTTGTGACCAAACTTTGCAAGCATGTGGGAGGGGCCCACTCCCACATGCTTGCAAAGTTTGGTCCCCATCGGAGCATGTTGGGGTACAATCGTATGGGGAAGGCCCGGTTTTTCCATGGCCTCTTAAGCACCAAGAGACTTGAAAAATCTGCATTGAGCACTAATTTTTAATCCAAACATGCTCCGATTGTGACCACACGTTGTAAGCATGTGGGGGTGGGCCCCTCCCACATGATTTCAAAGTTTGGTTCCCATCAAAGCATGTTTGGGTACGATGGTATGGGAAAGGCCCCGATTTTCCATGGCCTCGTAAGCACCAAGAGACTTGAAGAATCCGCACTGGGCGCAAATTACTAACCCGACCACTCGATCATGACCAAACTTTGCAAGCATGTGAGAGGGGCCCACTCCCACATGCTTGCAAAGTTTGGTCCCTATCGGAGCATGTTTGGGTACGATGGTATGGGGAAGGCCCAGATTTTCCATGGCCTCAAGAGCACCAAGAGACTTGAAAAATCCACACTTGTGGGCGGTAATTACCAATTCAAACATGCTCCGGTTGTGACCAAACTTTGCAAGCATGTGGGAGGGGCCCACTCCCACATGTTTGCAAAGTTTGGTCCCCATCGGAGCATGTTGGGGTACAATGGTATGGGGAAGGCCCGGATTTTCCATGGCCTCTTAAGCACCAAGAGACTTGAAAAATCTGCATTGAGCACTAATTTTCAATCCAAACATGCTCCGATTGTGACCACACGTTGCAAGCATGTGGGGGTGGGCCCCTCCCACATGCTTTCAAAGTTTGGTTCCCATCGAAGCATGTTTGGGTACGATGGTATGGGGAAGGTCCCGATTTCCCATGGCCTTGTAAGCACCAAGAGACTTGAAAAATCCACACTGGGCGTGAATAAGTAACCCGACCAATTTCCGATCATGACCAAACTTTGCAAGCATGTGGGAGGGACCCACCCTCACATGCTTGCAAAGTGTTGTTCCCATAGGAGCATGTTTCGGTACGATAGTATGGGGAAGGCCCGGATTTTCCATGGCCTCCTAAGCACCAAGAGACTTGACAAATCCACACTGGGCGCTAATTACCAATCCAAACATGCTCCGATTTTGACCAAACTTTGCAAGCATGTGGGCATGGGCCTCTTCCACGTGCTTGCAAAGTTTGGTTCCCATCGGAGCATGTTTGGGTACGATGATATGGGGAAGGCCTGGATTTTCCATGGCCTCTTAAGCACCAAGAGACTTGAAAAATCCGCACTGGGGGCAAATTACTAACCCGACCACCCGATCATGACCAAACTTTGCAAGTATGTGGGAGGGGCACACCCCCACATGCTTGCAAAGTTTGGTCCCCATCGGAGCATGTTTGGGTACGATGGTATGGGGAAGGCCCGGATTTTCCATGGCCTCTTAAGCACCAAGACTTGAAAAATCCACACTCATGGGCGGTAATTACCAATTCAAACATGCTCCGGTTGTGACTAAACCTTGCAAGCATGTGCAAGGGGACCACTCCCACATGCTTTCAAAGTTTGGTCCCCATCGGAGCATGTTTGGGTACAATGGTATGGGGAAGGCCCAGATTTTCCATGGCCTCTTAAGCACCAAGAGACTTGAAAAATCTGCATTGAGCACTAATTTTCAATCCAAACATGCTCCGATTATGACCACACTTTGCAAGCACGTGGGGGTGGGCCCCTCCCACATGCTTTCAAAGTTTGGTTCCCATCGAAGCATGTTTGGGTACGATGGTATGGGGAAGGCCCCGATTTTCCATGGCCTTGTAAGCACCAAGAGACTTGAAAAATCCGCACTGGGCGCGAATAAGTAACCCGACCACGCTCTGATCATGACCAAACTTTGCAAGCATGTCGGAGGGGCCCACCCCTACATGCTTGCAAATTTTGGTTCCCATCGAAGCATGTTTGGGTACGATGGTATGGGGAGGCCCGAATTTTCCATGGCCTCCTAAGCACCAAGAGACATGAGAAATCCACACTAGGGGCTTATTACCAATCCAAACATGCTCCGATTATGACCAAACTCTGCAAGCATGTGGGGGTGGGCCCTTTCCACATACTTGCAAAGTTTGGTGGGTTCCGATTCTGACCAAACTCTGCAAGCATGTGGGGGTGGGCCCTTTCCACATACTTGCAAAGTTTGGTTCCCATTGCAGCATGTTTGGGTACGATGATATGGGGAAGGTCCGGATTTTCCATGGCCTCTTAAGCACCAAGAGACTTAAAAACTCTGCACCACTGGGCGCTAATCACTAACCCGAACATACTCCAATCATGACTAATTTTTGCAAGCATGTGGGAGGGGCCCACATCCACAAGCTTGGAAAGTTTGGTCCCACCCATCAGAGCATGTTTGGGTACGATGGTATGGGGAAGGCCCAGATTTTCCATGGCCTCTTAAGCACCAAGAGACTTGAAAAATTCACATTGGGCACTCATTACAAATCGAAACATGCTCCGATTGTGACCAAAATTTACAAGCATGTGGGGGTGGGTCCCTCCCACATGCTTGCAAAGTCTGGGGTGGGCCCCTCCAAAATGCTTGCAACTTCCCATCGAAGCATGTTTGGGTACGATGGTATGGGAAAGGCCCGGATTTTCCATGGCCTCAAGAGCACGAAGAGACTTGAAAAATCCACACTGGGCTAATTACCAATTCAAACTTGCTCCGGTTGTGACCAAACTTTGCAAGCATGTGGGAAGGTCCCACTCCCACATGCTTGCAAAGTTTGGTCCCCATAGGAGCATGTTTGGGTACGATGGTATGGGGAAGGCCAGGACTTTCCATGGCCGCTTAAGCACCAAGAGACTTGAGAAATCTGCATTGGGTACTAATTTTCAATCCAAACATGCTCTGATTGTGACCAAACTTTGCAAGCATCGGTTACGATGGTATGGGGAAGGTCCCGATTTTCCATGGCCTCGTAAGTACCAAGAGACTTGAAAAATCTGCACTGGGCGCAAATTACTAACCTGACCACCCAATCATGACCAAACTTTGCACAAAGTTTGGGGTGGGCCCCTCCCAAATGCTTGCAAAGTTTGGTTCCCATCGAAGCATGTTTGGGTACGATGGTATGGGGAAGGCCCGGATTTTCCATGGCCTCAAGAGCACCAAGAGACTTGAAAAATCCACACTGGGCGCTAATTTACCAATTCAAACTTGCTCCAGTTGTGACCAAACTTTGCAAGCATGTTGGAAGGGCCCACTCCCACATGCTTGCAAAGTTTGGTCCCCATCGGAGCATGTTTGGGTACGATGGTATGGGGAAGGCCAGGACTTTCCATGGCCGCTTAAGCACAAAGAGACTTGAAAAATCCGCATTGGGCACTAATTTTCAATCTAAACATGCTCCGATTGTGACCAAACTTTGCAAGCATCGGACTATGTTTGGGTACGATGGTATGGTAAGGGCCCCGATTTTCCCAAGAGACTTAAAAAATCCACACTAGGTGCAAATTACTAACCCGACCACCCAATCATGACCAAACTTTCCAAGCATGTGGGAGGGGCCCACCCCCACATACTCGCGAAGTTTGGTCCCGATCGGAGCATGTTTGGGTACGATGGTATGGGGAAGGCCCGGATTTTCCATGGCCTCAAGAGCACCAAGAGACTTGAAAAATCCACCCTCGTGGGCGGTAATTACCAATTCAAACATGCTCCGGTTGTGACCAAACTTTGCAAGCATGTGGGAGGGGCCCACTCCCACATGCTTGCAAAGTTTGGTCCCCATCGGAGCATGTTGGGGTACAATCGTATGGGGAAGGCCCGGTTTTTCCATGGCCTCTTAAGCACCAAGAGACTTGAAAAATCTGCATTGAGCACTAATTTTTAATCCAAACATGCTCCGATTGTGACCACACGTTGTAAGCATGTGGGGGTGGGCCCCTCCCACATGATTTCAAAGTTTGGTTCCCATCAAAGCATGTTTGGGTACGATGGTATGGGAAAGGCCCCGATTTTCCATGGCCTCGTAAGCACCAAGAGACTTGAAGAATCCGCACTGGGCGCAAATTACTAACCCGACCACTCGATCATGACCAAACTTTGCAAGCATGTGAGAGGGGCCCACTCCCACATGCTTGCAAAGTTTGGTCCCTATCGGAGCATGTTTGGGTACGATGGTATGGGGAAGGCCCAGATTTTCCATGGCCTCAAGAGCACCAAGAGACTTGAAAAATCCACACTTGTGGGCGGTAATTACCAATTCAAACATGCTCCGGTTGTGACCAAACTTTGCAAGCATGTGGGAGGGGCCCACTCCCACATGTTTGCAAAGTTTGGTCCCCATCGGAGCATGTTGGGGTACAATGGTATGGGGAAGGCCCGGATTTTCCATGGCCTCTTAAGCACCAAGAGACTTGAAAAATCTGCATTGAGCACTAATTTTCAATCCAAACATGCTCCGATTGTGACCACACGTTGCAAGCATGTGGGGGTGGGCCCCTCCCACATGCTTTCAAAGTTTGGTTCCCATCGAAGCATGTTTGGGTACGATGGTATGGGGAAGGTCCCGCTTTCCCATGGCCTTGTAAGCACCAAGAGACTTGAAAAATCCACACTGGGCGTGAATAAGTAACCCGACCAATTTCCGATCATGACCAAACTTTGCAAGCATGTGGGAGGGACCCACCCTCACATGCTTGCAAAGTGTTGTTCCCATAGGAGCATGTTTCGGTACGATAGTATGGGGAAGGCCCGGATTTTCCATGGCCTCCTAAGCACCAAGAGACTTGACAAATCCACACTGGGCGCTAATTACCAATCCAAACATGCTCCGATTTTGACCAAACTTTGCAAGCATGTGGGCATGGGCCTCTTCCACGTGCTTGCAAAGTTTGGTTCCCATCGGAGCATGTTTGGGTACGATGATATGGGGAAGGCCTGGATTTTCCATGGCCTCTTAAGCACCAAGAGACTTGAAAAATCCGCACTGGGGGCAAATTACTAACCCGACCACCCGATCATGACCAAACTTTGCAAGTATGTGGGAGGGGCACACCCCCACATGCTTGCAAAGTTTGGTCCCCATCGGAGCATGTTTGGGTACGATGGTATGGGGAAGGCCCGGATTTTCCATGGCCTCTTAAGCACCAAGACTTGAAAAATCCACACTCATGGGCGGTAATTACCAATTCAAACATGCTCCGGTTGTGACTAAACCTTGCAAGCATGTGCAAGGGGACCACTCCCACATGCTTTCAAAGTTTGGTCCCCATCGGAGCATGTTTGGGTACAATGGTATGGGGAAGGCCCAGATTTTTCCATGGCCTCTTAAGCACCAAGAGACTTGAAAAATCTGCATTGAGCACTAATTTTCAATCCAAACATGCTCCGATTATGACCACACTTTGCAAGCACGTGGGGGTGGGCCCCTCCCACATGCTTTCAAAGTTTGGTTCCCATCGAAGCATGTTTGGGTACGATGGTATGGGGAAGGCCCCGATTTTCCATGGCCTTGTAAGCACCAAGAGACTTGAAAAATCCGCACTGGGCGCGAATAAGTAACCCGACCACGCTCTGATCATGACCAAACTTTGCAAGCATGTCGGAGGGGCCCACCCCTACATGCTTGCAAATTTTGGTTCCCATCGAAGCATGTTTGGGTACGATGGTATGGGGAGGCCCGAATTTTCCATGGCCTCCTAAGCACCAAGAGACATGAGAAATCCACACTAGGGGCTTATTACCAATCCAAACATGCTCCGATTATGACCAAACTCTGCAAGCATGTGGGGGTGGGCCCTTTCCACATACTTGCAAAGTTTGGTGGGTTCCGATTCTGACCAAACTCTGCAAGCATGTGGGGGTGGGCCCTTTCCACATACTTGCAAAGTTTGGTTCCCATTGCAGCATGTTTGGGTACGATGATATGGGGAAGGTCCGGATTTTCCATGGCCTCTTAAGCACCAAGAGACTTAAAAACTCTGCACCACTGGGCGCTAATCACTAACCCGAACATACTCCAATCATGACTAATTTTTGCAAGCATGTGGGAGGGGCCCACATCCACAAGCTTGGAAAGTTTGGTCCCACCCATCAGAGCATGTTTGGGTACGATGGTATGGGGAAGGCCCAGATTTTCCATGGCCTCTTAAGCACCAAGAGACTTGAAAAATTCACATTGGGCACTCATTACAAATCGAAACATGCTCCGATTGTGACCAAAATTTACAAGCATGTGGGGGTGGGTCCCTCCCACATGCTTGCAAAGTCTGGGGTGGGCCCCTCCAAAATGCTTGCAACTTCCCATCGAAGCATGTTTGGGTACGATGGTATGGGAAAGGCCCGGATTTTCCATGGCCTCAAGAGCACGAAGAGACTTGAAAAATCCACACTGGGCTAATTACCAATTCAAACTTGCTCCGGTTGTGACCAAACTTTGCAAGCATGTGGGAAGGTCCCACTCCCACATGCTTGCAAAGTTTGGTCCCCATAGGAGCATGTTTGGGTACGATGGTATGGGGAAGGCCAGGACTTTCCATGGCCGCTTAAGCACCAAGAGACTTGAGAAATCTGCATTGGGTACTAATTTTCAATCCAAACATGCTCTGATTGTGACCAAACTTTGCAAGCATCGGTTACGATGGTATGGGGAAGGTCCCGATTTTCCATGGCCTCGTAAGTACCAAGAGACTTGAAAAATCTGCACTGGGCGCAAATTACTAACCTGACCACCCAATCATGACCAAACTTTGCAAGCATGTGGGAGGTGCCCACCTCCACATACTTGCAAAGTTTGGTTCCCATCGGAGCATGTTTGGGTACGATGGTATGGGGAAGGCCCGGATTTTCCATGGCCTCAAGAGCACCAAGAGACTTGAAAAATCCACACTCGTGGGCGGTAATTACCAATTCAAACATGCTCCGGTTGTGACCAAACTTTGCAAGCATGTGGGAGGGGCCCACTCCCACATGCTTGCAAAGTTTGGTCCCCATCGGGAGCATGTTGGGGTACAATGGTATGGGGAAGGCCGGGATTTTCCATGGCCTCTTAAGCACCAAGAGACTTGAAAAATCTGCATTGAGCACTAATTTTCAATCCAAACATGCTCCGATTGTGACCACATGTTGCAAGCATGTGGAGGTGGGCCCCTCCCACATGCTTTCAAAGTTTGGTTCCCATCGAAGCATGTTTGGGTACGATGGTATGGGGAAGGCCCGGATTTTCCATGGCCTTGTAAGCACCAAGAGACTTGAAAAATCCACAATGGGCGCGAATAAGTAACCCGACCACGCTCTGATCATGACCAAACTTTGCAAGCATGTGGGAGGAACCCACCCCCACATGCTTGCAAAGTGTGGTTCCCATAGGAGCATGTTTGGGTACGATAGTATGGGGAAGGCCCGGATTTTCCATGGCCTCCTACGCACCAAGAGACTTGAGAAATCCACACTGGGCGCTAATTACCAATCCAAACATGCTCCGATTCTGACCAAACTTTGCAAGCATGTGGCGGTGGGCCTCTTCCACCTGCTTGCAAAGTTTGTTATGTTTGGGTACGATGATATGGGGAAGGCCTGGACTTTCCATGGCCTCTTAAGCACTAAGAGACTTGAAAAATCTGCACACTGGGATGCTCATAAAGAAGACCATAATGTGCAGTGGTCTTTACATATCGCATAATACGTCTCACTGCATCCAAATGAGGTTTTCTGGGGCTAATTACTAACCCGAACATTCTCCGATCATGACCAATTCTTGCAAGCATGTGGGAGGGGCCCACATCCACCTGCTTGGAAAGTTTGGTCCCCATCAGAGCATGTTTGGGTACGATGGTATGGTAAAGGCCCGGATTTTCCATGGCCTCTTAAGCACCAAGAGACTTGAAAAATCCACATTGGGCACTCATTACAAATTGAAACATGCTCCGATTGTGACCAAACTTTACAAGCATCTGGGGGTGGGTCCCTCCCACATGCTTGCAAAGTTTGGAGTGGGCCCCTCCCACATGCTTGCAAAGTTTGGTTCCCATCGAAGCATGTTTGGGTACGATGGTATGGGGAAGGCCAGGACTTTCCATGGCCGCTTAAGCACCAAGAGACTTGAAAAATCCGGATTGGGCACTAATTTTCAATCCAAACATGCTCTGATTGTGACCAAACGTTGCAAGCATCGGTGTTTGGGTACGATGGTATGGGGAAGGCCCCGATTTTCCATGGCCTCGTAAGCACCAAGAGACTTGAAAAATCTGCACTGGGCGCGAATTACTAACCCAATCACCCGATCATGACCAAACTTTGCAAGCATGTGGGAGGGGCCCACCCCCACATGCTTGCAAAGTTTGGTCCCCATCAAAGCATGTTTGGGTACGATGGTATGGGGAAGGCCCGGATCTTCCATGGCCTCTTAAGCACCAAGAGACTTGAAAAATCCACATTGGACACTCAAATGTTACAAATCGAAACATGCTCCGATTGTGACCAAACTTTACAAGCATGTGGGGGTGGGCCCCTCCCACATGCTTGCAAAGTTTGATTCCCATCGGAGCATGCTTGGGTACGTTGGTATGGGGAAGACCCAGATTCTCCATGTGCTCTGAAGCACCCAGAGACTTGAAAAATCCACATTGGTTACTCATTACAAATCGAAACATGCTCTGATTATGACCAAACTTTACAAGCATGTGGGGTTGGGCCCCTCCCACATGCTTGCAAAGTCTGGGGTGGGAACCTCCCACATGCTTCAAAGTTTGGTTCCCATCGAAGCATGTTTGGGTACGATGGTATGGGGAAGGCCCAGATTTTCCATGGCCTCAAGAGCACCAAGAGACTTGAAAAATCCACACTGGGCGCCAATTACCAATTCAAACATGCTCCGGTTGTGACCAAACTTTGCAAGCATGTGGGAGGGGCCCACTCCCACATGCTTGCAAAGTTTGGTCCCCATCGGAGCATGTTTGGGTACGATGGTACGGGGAAGGCCAGGACTTTCCATGGCCGCTTAAGCACCAAGAGACTTGAAAAATACGCATTGGGCACTAATTTTCAATCCAAACATGCTCCGATTGTGACCAAACTTTGCAAGCATCGGCCATGTTTGGGTACGATGGTATGGGGAAGGCCCCGATTTTCCATGGCCTCGTAAGCACCAAGAGACTTGAATAATCCGCACTGGGCGCGAATTACTAACCCGACCACCCGATCATGACCAAACTTTGCAAGCATGTGCGAGGGGCCCACCCCCACATGCTTGCAAAGTTTGGTCCCCATCGGAGCATGTTTGGGTACGATGGTATGGGGAAGGCCCGGATTTTCCATGGCCTCAAGAGCACCAAGAGACTTGAAAAATCCACACTCGTGGGCGGTAATTACCAATTCAAACATGCTCCGGTTGAGACCAAACTTTGCAAGCATGTGGGAGGGGCCCACTCCCACATGCTTGCAAAGTTTGGTCCGCATCGGAGCATGTTTGAGTACAATGGTATGGGCAAGGCCCGGATTCTCTATGGCCTCTTAAGCACCAAGAGATTTGAAAAATCTGCATTGAGCACTAATTTTCAATCCAAACATGCTCCGATTGTGTCCACACTTTGCACGCATGTGGGGGTGGGCCCCTCCCACATGCTTTCAAAGTTTGGTTCCCATCGAAGCATGTGTGGGTACGATGGTATGGGGAAGGCCTCGATTTTCCATGGCCTTGTAGCACCAAGAGACTTGAAAAATCCGCACTGGGCGCGAATAACTAACCCGATCACGCTCCGATCATGACCAAACTTTGCAAGCATGTGGGAGGATCTCACCACCACATGCTTGCAAAGTTTGGTTCCCATCGGCGAATGTTTGGGTACGATGGTGTGGGGAAGGCCCAGATTTTCCAATGCCTCCTAAGCACCAAGAGACTTGACAAATCCACACTGGGCGCTAATTACCTATCCAAACATGCTCCGATTCTGACCAAACTTTGCAAGCATGTGGGGGTGGGCCCCTTCCACATGCTTGCAAAGTTTGGTTCCCATCGAAGCATGTTTGGGTACGATGATATGGGTAGGACCCGGATTTTCCATGGCCTCTTAAGCACCAAGAGACTTGAAAAATCTGCACTGGGCGCTAATTACTAACCCGAACATGCTCTGATCATGACCAATTTTTGCAAGCATGTGGGAGGGGCCCACATCCACATGCTTGGAAAGTTTGGTCCCCATCGGAGCATGTTTGGGTACGATGGTATGGGGAAGGCCCGGATTTTCCATGGCCTCTTAAGCACTAAGAGACTTGAAAAAGCCACATTGGGCACTCATTACAAATCGAAACATGCTCCGATAATGACCAGACTTTACAAGCATGTGGGAGTGGGCCCCTCCCATATGCTTGCAAAGTTTGGGGTGGGCCCCTCCCACATGCTTGCAAAGTTTGGTTCCCATCGAAGCATGTTTGGGTACGATGGTATGGGGAAGGCCCGGATTTTCCATGGCCTCAAGAGCATCGAGAAACTTGAAAAATCCACAATGGGCACTAATTACCAATTCAAACATGCTCGGATTGTGACCAAAATTTGCAAGCATGAGGGATGGGCCCACTCCCACATGCTTGCAAAGTTTGGTCCCCATCGGAGCATGTTTTGGTACAATGGTATGGGGAAGGCCCGGATTTTCCATGGCCTCTTAAGCACCAAGAGACTTGAAAAATCCACATTGGGCACTAATTACAACTCGAAACATGCTCCGATTGTGACCAAACTTTACAAGCATGTGGGGGTGGGCCCCTCCCACATGCTTGCAAAGTTTGGTTCCCATCGAAGCATGTTTGGGTACGATCGTGTGGAGAAGGCCCAGATCTTCCATGGCCTCAAGAGCACCAAGAGACTTGAAAAATCCACACTGGGCGCCAATTACCAATTCAAACATGCTCCGGTTGTGACCAAACTTTGCAAGCATGTGGGAGGGGCCCACTCCCACATGCTTGCAAAGTTTGGTCCCCATC
This sequence comes from Cibotium barometz, assembly GCF_041138505.1. Lineage (NCBI taxonomy): Eukaryota > Viridiplantae > Streptophyta > Polypodiopsida > Cyatheales > Cibotiaceae > Cibotium > Cibotium barometz. The sequence continues at coordinate 51,589,625 of NC_141060.1, forward strand.
GGAGCATGTTTGGGTACGATGGTACGGGGAAGGCCAGGACTTTCCATGGCCGCTTAAGCACCAAGAGACTTGAAAAATACGCATTGGGCACTAATTTTCAATCCAAACATGCTCCAATTGTGACCAAACTTTGCAAGCATCGGACCATGTTTGGGTACGATGGTATGGGGAAGGCCCCGATTTTCCATGGCCTCGTAAGCACCAAGAGACTTGAGTAATCCGCACTCCGCGCGAATTACTAACCCGACCACCCGATCATGACCAAACTTTGCAAGCATGTGGGAGGGGCCCACCCCCACATGCTTGCAAAGTTTGGTCCCCATCGGAGCATGTTTGGGTACGATGGTATGGGGAAGGCCCGAATTTTCCATGGCCTCAAGAACACCAAGAGACTTGAAAAATCCACACTCGTGGGCGGTAATTACCAATTCAAACATGCTCCGGTTGAGACCAAACTTTGCAAGCATGTGGGAGGGGCCCACTCCCACATGCTTGCAAAGTTTGGTCCCCATCGGAGCATGTTTGGGTACAATGGTATGGGGAAGGCCCGGATTCTCTATGGCCTCTTAAGCACCAAGAGATTTGAAAAATCTGCATTGAGCACTAATTTTAAATCCAAACATGCTCCTATTGTGTCCACACTTTGCAAGCATGTGGCGGTGGGCCCCTCCCACATGCTTTCAAAGTTTGGTTCCCATCGAAGCATGTGTGGGTACGATGGTATGGGGAAGGCCTCGATTTTCCATGGCCTTGTAGCACCAAGAGACTTGAAAAATCCGCACTGGGCGCGAATAACTAACCCGACCATGCTCCGATCATGACCAAACTTTGCAAGCATGTGGGAGGATCTCACCACCACATGCTTGCAAAGTTTGGTTCCCATCGGCGAATGTTTGGGTACGATGGTGTGGGGAAGGCCTGGATTTTCCAATGCCTCCTAAGCACCAAGAGACTTGACAAATCCACACTGGGCGCTAATTACCTATCCAAACATGCTCCGATTCTGACCAAACTTTGCAAGCATGTGGGGGTGGGCCCCTTCCACATGCTTGCAAAGTTTGGTTCCCATCGAAGCATGTTTGGGTACGATGATATGGGTAGGACCCGGATTTTCCATGGCCTCTTAAGCACCAAGAGATTTGAAAAATCTGAACTGGGCGCTAATTACTAACCCGAACATGCTCTGATCATGACCAATATTTGCAAGAATGTGGGAGGGGCCCACATCCACATGCTTGGAAAGTTTGGTCCCCATCGGAGCATGTTTGGGTACGATGGTATGGGGAAGGCCCGGATTTTCCATGGCCTCTTAAGCACCAAGAGACTTGAAAAATCCACATTGGGCACTCATTACAAATCGAAACATGCTCCGATTGTGACCAAACTTTACAAGCATGTGGGAGTGGGCCCCTCCCATATGCTTGCAAAGTTTGGGGTGGGCCCCTCCCACATGCTTGCAAAGTTTGGTTCCCATCGAAGCATGTTTGGGTACGATGGTATGGGGAAGGCCCGGATTTTCCATGGCCTCAAGAGCATCGAGAAACTTGAAAAATCTACAATGGGCACTAATTACCAATTCAAACATGCTTGGATTGTGACCAAAATTTGCAAGCATGAGGGATGGGCCCACTCCCACATGCTTGCAAAGTTTGGTCCCCATCGGAGCATGTTTGGGTATGATGGTATGGGGAAGGCCAGGACTTTCCATGGCCGCTTAAGCACCAAGAGACTTGAAAAATCCGCATTGGGCACTAGCTTTCAATCCAAACATGCTCCAATTGTGACCAAACTTTGCGAGCATTAGACCATGTTTGGGTACGATGGTATTGGGAAGGCCCCGATTTTCCATGGCCTCGTAAGCACCAAGAGACTTGAAAAATCCTTACTGGGCGCGAATTACTAACCCGACCACCCGATCATGACCAAACTCTGCAAGCATGTGGGAGGGGCCCACCCCCACATGCTTGCAAAGTTTGGTCCCCATCGGAGCATGTTTGGGGTACGATGGTATGGGGAAGGCCTGGATTGTCCATGGCCTCCTAAGCACCAAGAGACTTGAAAAATCCATAGTTGGCGCTAATTACCAATTCAAACATGCTCCAATTCTGACCAAAATTTACAAGCATGTGGGGCTGGGCCCCTCCCACATGCTTGCAAAGTTTGACTCCCATCGGAGCATGTTTGGGTACGATGGTATAGGGAAGACCTAGATTTTCCATAGCCTCTTAAGCACCAAGAGACTTGAAAAATCCACATTGGGCACTAATTACAACTCGAAACATGCTCCGATTGTGACCAAACTTTACAAGCATGTGGGGGTGGGCCCCTCCCACATGCTTACAAAGTTTGGTTCCCATCGAAGCATGTTTGGGTACGATGGTATGGGGAAGCCCCGGATTTTCCATGGCCTCAAGAGCACCAAGAGACTTGAAAAATCCACACTGGGCGCTAATTACCAATTCAAACATGTTCCAGTTTGTGACCAAACTTTGCAAGCATGTGGGAGGGGCCCACTCCCACATGCTTGCAAAGTTTGGTCCCCATCGGAGCATGTTTGGGTACGATGCGATGGGGAAGGCCCGGATTTTCCATGGTCTCAAGAGCACCAAGAGACTTGAAAAATCCACACTAGGCGCTAATTACCAATTCAAACATGTTCCGGTTGTGACCAAACTTTGCAAGAATGTGAGAGGGGCCCACCCCCACATGCTTGCAAAGTTTGGTCCCCATCGGAGCATGTTTGGGTACGATGGTAGGGGGAAGGCCCGGATTTTCCATGGTCTTAAGAGCACCAAGAGACTTGAAAAATCCACACTCGTGGGCGGTAATTACCAATTCAAACATGCTCCGGTTGTGACCAAACTTTGCAAGCATGTGGAAGGGTCCCACTCCCACATGCTTGCAAAGTTTGGTCCCCATCGGAGCATGTTTGGGTACAATGGTATGGGGAAGGCCCGGATTTTCCATGGCCTCTTAAGCACCAAGAGACTTGAAAAATCCACATTGAGCACTAATTTTCAATCCAAACATGCTCCGATTGTGACCACACTTTGCAAGAATGTGGGAGTGGGCCCCTCCCACATGCTTTCAAAGTTTGGTTCCCATCGAAGCATGTTTAGGTACGATGGTATGGGGAAGACCCCGATTTTCCATGGCCTTGTAAGCACCAAGAGACTTGAAAAATCCGCACTGAGCGCGAATAAGTAACCCGACCACGCTTTGATCATGACCAAACTTTGCAAGCATGTGGGAGGGGCCCACCCCCACATGCTTGCAAAGTTTGTTTCCCATCGAAGCATATTTGGGTATGATGGTATGGGGAAGGCCCGGATTTTCCATGGCCTCCTAAGCACCAAGAGACTTGAGAAATCCCCACTAGGGGCTAATTACCAATCCAAACATGCTCCCATTCTGACCAAACTTTGCAAGCATGTGGGGGTGGGCCCCATCCACATGCTTGCAAAGTTTGGTTCCCATTGGAGCATGTTTGGGTATGATGATATGGGGAAGGCCCGGATTTTCCATGGCCTCTTAAGCACCAAGAGACTTGAAAACTCTGCACTGGGCGCTAATTACTAACCCCAACATGCTCCGATCATGACCAATTTTTGCAAGCATGTGGGAGGGGCCCAAATCCACATGTTTGGAAAGTTTGGTCCCACCCATCAGAGCATATTTGGGTACGATGGTATGGGGAAGGCTCGGATTTTCCATGGCCTCTTAAGCACCAAGAGACTTGAAAAATCCACATTGGGCACTCATTACAAATCGAAACATGCTCGGATTGTGACCAAACTTTACAAGCATGTGGGGGTGGACCCCTCCCACATGCTTGCAAAGTTTGGGGTGGGCCCCTCCCACATGCTTGCAAAGTTTGGTTCCCATCGAAGCATGTTTGGGTACGATGGTATGGGGAAGGCCCGGATTTTCCATGGCCTCAAGAGCACCAAGAGACTTGAAAAATCTACACTGGGCACTAATTACGAATTCAAACTTGCTCCGGTTGTGACCAAACTTTGCAAGCATGTGGGAAGGGCCCACTCCCACATGCTTGCAAAGTTTGGTCCCCATCGGAGCATGTTTGGGTACGATGGTATAGGGAAGGCCAGGACCTTCCATGGCCGCTTAAGCACCAAGAGACTTGAAAAATCCGCATTGGGCACTAATTTTCAATCCAAACATGCTCTGATTGTGACCAAACTTTGCAAGCATCGGACCATGTTTGGGTACGATGGTATAGTGAAGGCCCCGATTTTCCATGGCCTCGTAAGCACCAAGAGACTTGAAAAATCGGCACTGGCGGTAAATTACTAACTCGACCACCCGATCATGACCAAACCTTGCAAGCATGTGGGAGGGGCCCACCCCCACATGCTTGCAAAGTTTGGTCCCCATCGAAGCATGTTTGGGTACGATGGTATGGGGAAGGCCTGGATTTTCCATGGTCTCAAGAGCACCAAGAGACTTGAAAAATCCACACTCGTGGGCGGTAATTACCAATTCAAACATGCTCCGGTTAAGACCAAACTTTGCAAGCATGTGTGAGGGGCCCACTCCCACATGCTTGCAACGTTTGGTCCCCATCGGAGCATGTTTGGGTACAATGGTATGGGGAAGGCTCGGATTTTCTATGGCCTCTTAAGCACTAAGAGACTTGAAAAATCTGCATTGAGCACTAATTTTCAATCCAAACATGCTCCGATTGTGACCACACTTTGCAAGCATGTGGGGGTGGGCCCCACCCACATGCTTTCAAAGTTTGGTTCCCTTTAAAGCATGTTTGGGTACGATGGTATGGGGAAGGCCCTGATCTTCCATGGCCTTGTAAGCACCAAGAGACTTGAAAAATCCGCACTGGGCGCGAATAAGTAACCCGACCACGCTCCGACCACGACCAAACTTTGCAAGCATGTGGGAGGGGCCCACCCCCACATGCTTGCAAAGTTTGGTTCCCATCGAAGCATGTTTGGGTATGATGGTATGGGGAAGGCCCAGATTTTCCATGGCCTCCTAAGCACCAAGAGACTTGAGAAATCCATACTAGGGGCTAATTACCAATCCAAACATGCTCTAATTCTGACGAAACTTTTCAAGCATGTGGGGGTGGGCCCCTTCCACATGCTTGCAAAGCTTGCTTCCCATTGGAGCATGTTTGGGTACGATGATATGGGGAAGGCCTGGATTTTCCATGGCCTCTTAAGCACCAAGAGACTTGAAAACTCTGCACTGGGCGCTAATTACTAACCCGAATGTGCTCCGATCATGACCAATTATTGCAAGCATGTGGGAGGGGCCCACATCCACATGTTTGGAAAGTTTGGTCCCACCCATCAGAGCATATTTGGGTAAGATGGTATGGGGAAGGCCCGGATTTTCCATGGCCTCTTAAGCACCAAGAGACTTGAAAAATCCACATTGGGCACTCATTACAAATCGAAACATGCTCCGATTGTGACCAAACTTTACAAGCATGTGGGGGTGGGCCCCTCCAACATGCTTGCAAAGTTTGGGGTGGGCCCCTCCCAAATGCTTGCAAAGTTTGCTTCCCATCGAAGCATGTTTGGGTACGATGGTATGGGGAAGGCCCGGATTTTCCATGGCCTCAAGAGCACCAACAGACTTGAAAAATCCACACTGGGCGCTAATTTACCAATTCAAACTTGCTCCAGTTGTGACCAAACTTTGCAAGCATGTGGGAAGGGCCCACTCCCACATGCTTGCAAAGTTTGGTCCCCATCGGAGCATGTTTGGGTACGATGGTATGGGGAAGGCCAGGACTTTCCATGGCCGCTTAAGCACCAAGAGACTTGAAAAATCTGCATTGGGCACTAATTTTCAATCCAAACATGCTCCGATTGTGACCAAACTTTGCAAGCATCGGACTATGTTTGGGTACGATGGTATGGTAAGGGCCCCGATTTTCCCAAGAGACTTAAAAAATCCACACTAGGCGCAAATTACTAACCCGACCACCCAATCATGACCAAACTTTGCAAGCATGTGGGAGGGGCCCACCCCCACATACTTGCAAAGTTTGGTCCCCATCGGAGCATGTTTGGGTACGATGGTATGGGGAAGGCCCGGATTTTCCATGGCCTCAAGAGCACCAAGAGACTTGAAAAATCCACACTCGTGGGCGGTAATACATGCTCCGGTTGTGACCAAACTTTGCAAGCATGTGGGAAGGGCCCACTCCCACATGCTTGCAAAGTTTGGTCCCCATCGGAGCATGTTGGGGTACAATGGTATGGGGAAGGCCCAGATTTTCCATGGCCTCTTAAGCACCAAGAGACTTGAAAAATCTGCATTGAGCACTAATTTTTAATCCAAACATGCTCCGATTGTGACCACACGTTGCAAGCATGTGGGGGTGGGCCCCTCCCACATGATTTCAAAGTTTGGTTCCCATCAAAGCATGTTTGGGTACGATGGTATGGGAAAGGCCCCGATTTTCCATGGCCTCGTAAGCACCAAGAGACTTGAAGAATCCGCACTGGGCGCAAATTACTAACCCGACCACCCGATCATGACTAAACTTTGCAAGCATGTGAGAGGCGCCCACCCCCACATGCTTGCAAAGGTTGGTCCCTATCGGAGCATGTTTGGGTACAATGGTATGGGGAAGGCCCGGATTTTCCATGGCCTCAAGAGCACCAAGAGACTTGAAAAATCCACACTTGTGGGCAATAATTACCAATTCAAACATGCTCCGGTTGTGACCAAACTTTGCAAGCATGTGGGAGGGGCCTACTCCCACATGTTTGCAAAGTTTGGTCCCCATCGGAGCATGTTGGGGTACAATGGTATGGGGAAGGCCCGGATTTTCCATGGCCTCTTAAGCACCAAGAGACTTGAAAAATCTGCATTGAGCACTAATTTTCAATCCAAACATGCTCCGATTGTGACCACACGTTGCAAGCATGTGGGGGTGGGCCCCTCCCACATGCTTTCAAAGTTTGGTTCCCATCGAAGCATGTTTGGGTACGATGGTATGGGGAAGGCCCCGATTTCCCATGGCCTTGTAAGCACCAAGAGACTTGAAAAATCCACACTGGGCGCGAATAAGTAACCCGACCAATTTTCGATCATGACCAAACTTTGCAAGCATGTGGGAGGGACCCACCCTCACATGCTTGCAAAGTGTTGTTCCCATAGGAGAATGTTTCGGTACGATAGTATAGGGAAGGTCCGGATTTTCCATGGCCTCCTAAGCACCAAGAGACTTGACAAATCCACACTGGGCGCTAATTACCAATGCAAACATGCTCCGATTCTGACCAAACTTTGCAAGCATGTGGAAGTGGGCCTCTTCCACGTGCTTGCAAAGTTTGGTTCCCATCGGAGCATGTTTAGGTACGATGATATGGGGAAGGCCTGGATTTTCCATGGCCTCTTAAGCACCAAGAGACTTGAAAAATCCGCACTGGGGGCAAATTACTAACCCGACCACCCGATCATGACCAAACTTTGCAAGTATGTGGGAGCGGCACACCCCCACATGCTCGCAAAGTTTGGTCCTTATCGGAGCATGTTTGGGTACAATGGTATGGGGAAGGCCCGGATTTTCCATGGCCTCTTAAGCACCAAGACTTGAAAAATCCACACTCGTGGGCGGTAATGACCAAACTTTGCAAGCATGTGCGAGGGGACCACTCCCACATGCTTTCAAAGTTTGGTCCCCATCGGAGCATGTTTGGGTATAATGGTATGGGGAAGGCCCAGATTTTCCATGGCCTCTTAAGCACCAAGAGACTTGAAAAATCTGCATTAATTACTAACCCGACCACCCAATCATGACCAAACTTTGCAAGCATGTGGGAGGGGCCCACCTCCACATACTTGCAAAGTTTGGTTCCCATCGGAGCATGTTTGGGTACGATGGTATGGGGAAGGCCCGGATTTTCCATGGCCTCAAGAGCACCAAGAGACTTGAAAAATCCACACTCGTGGGCGGTAATTACCAATTCAAACATGCTCCGGTTGTGACCAAACTTTGCAAGCATGTGGGAGAGGCCCACTCCCACATGCTTGCAAAGTTTGGTCCCCATCGGGAGCATGTTGGGGTACAATGGTATGGGGAAGGCCGGGATTTTCCATGGCCTCTTAAGCACCAAGAGACTTGAAAAATCTGCATTGAGCACTAATTTTCAATCCAAACATGCTCCGATTGTGACCACATGTTGCAAGCATGTGGAGGTGGGCCCCTCCCACATGCTTTCAAAGTTTGGTTCCCATCGAAGCATGTTTGGGTACGATGGTATGGGGAAGGCCCGGATTTTCCATGGCCTTGTAAGCACCTAGAGACTTGAAAAATCCACAATGGGCGCGAATAAGTAACCCGACCACGCTCTGATCATGACCAAACTTTGCAAGCATGTGGGAGGAACCCACCCCCACATGCTTGCAAAGTGTGGTTCCCATAGGAGCATGTTTGGGTACGATAGTATGGGGAAGGCCTGGATTTTCCATGGCCTCCTAAGCACCAAGAGACTTGAGAAATCCACACTGGGCGCTAATTACCAATCCAAACATGCTCCGATTCTGACCAAACTTTGCAAGCATGTGGGGGTGGGCCTCTTCCACCTGCTTGCAAAGTTTGGTTCCCATCGGAGTATGTTTGGGTACGATGATATGGGGAAGGCCTGGACTTTCCATGGCCTCTTAAGCACTAAGAGACTTGAAAAATCTGCACACTGGATGCTCATAAAGAAGACCATAATGTGCAGTGGTCTTTATATATCGCATAATACCTCTCACTGCATCCAAATGAGGTTTTCTGGGGCTAATTACTAACCCGAACATCCTCCGATCATGACCAATTTTTGCAAGCATGTGGGAGGGGCCCACATCCACCTGCTTGGAAAGTTTGGTCCCCAACAGAGCATGTTTGGGTACGATGGTATGGGAAAGGCCCGGATTTTCCATGGCCTCTTAAGCACCAAGAGACTTGAAAAATCCACATTGGGCACTCATTACAAACTGAAACATGCTCCGATTGTGACTAAACTTTACAAGCATGTGGGGGTGGGTCCCTCCCACATGCTTGCAAAGTTTGGAGTGGGCCCCTCCCACATGCTTGCAAAGTTTGGTTCCCATCGAATGGGTACGATGGTATGGGGAAGGCCAGGACTTTCCATGGCCGCTTAAGCACCAAGAGACTTGAAAAAATCCGCATTGGGCACTAATTTTCAATCCAAACATGCTCTGATTGTGACCAAACTTTGCAAGCATCGGACCATGTTTGGGTACGATGGTATGGGGAAGGCCCCGACTTTCCATGGCCTCGTAAGCACCAAGAGACTTGAAAAATCTGCACTGGGCGCGAATTACTAACCCGAACCCGATCATGACCAAACTTTGCAAGCATGTGGGAGGGGCCCACCCCCACATGCTTGCAAAGTTTGGTCCCCATCGAAGCATGTTTGGGTACGATGGTATGGAGAAGGCCCGGATTTTCCATGGCCTCTTAAGCACCAAAAGACTTGAAAAATCCACATTGGACACTCAAATGTTACAAATCGAAACATGCTCCGATTGTGACCAAACTTTACAAGCATGTGGGGGTGGGCCCCTCCCACATGCTTGCAAAGTTTGATTCCCATCGGAGCATGCTTAGGTACGTTGGTATGGGGAAGACCCAGATTTTCCATGTGCTCTGAAGCACCCAGAGACTTGAAAAATCCACATTGGTTACTCATTACAAATCGAAACATGCTCTGATTGTGACCAAACTTTACAAGCATGTGGGGTTGGGCCCCTCCCACATGCTTGCAAAGTCTGGGGTGGGAACCTCCCACATGCTTCAAAGTTTGGTTTCCATCGAAGCATGTTTGGGTACGATGGTATGGGGAAGGCCCAGATTTTCCATGGCCTCAAGAGCACCAAGAGACTTGAAAAATCCACACTGGGCGCCAATTACCAATTCAAACATGCTCCGGTTGTGACCAAACTTTGCAAGCATGTGGGAGGGGCCCACTCCCACATGCTTGCAAAGTTTGGTCCCCATCGGAGCATGTTTGGGTACGATGGTACAGGGAAGGCCAGGACTTTCCATGGCCGCTTAAGCACCAAGAGACTTGAAAAATACGCATTGGGCACTAATTTTCAATCCAAACATGCTCCGATTGTGACCAAACTTTGCAAGCATCGGCCATGTTTGGGTACGATGGTATGGGGAAGGCCCCGATTTTCCATGGCCTCGTAAGCACCAAGAGACTTGAATAATCCGCACAAGGCGCGAATTACTAACCCGACCACCCGATCATGACCAAACTTTGCAAGAATGTGGGAGGGCCCACCCCCACATGCTTGCAAAGTTTGGTCCCCATCGGAGCATGTTTGGGTACGGTGGTATGGGGAAGGCCCGGATTTTCCATGGCCTCAAGAACACCAAGAGACTTGAAAAATCCACACTCGTGGGCGGTAATTACCAATTCAAACATGCTCCGGTTGAGACCAAACTTTGCAAGCATGTGGGAGGGGCCCACTCCCACATGCTTGCAAAGTTTGGTCCCCATCGGAGCATGTTTGGGTACAATGGTATGGGCAAGGCCCGGATTCTCTATGGAAGATCTGGGCCTTCTCCATACCATCGTACCCAAACATGCTTCGATGGGAACCAAACTTTGCAAGCATGTGGGAGGGGCCCACCCCCACATGCTTGTAAAGTTTGGTCACAATCGGAGCATGTTTCGAGTTGTAATTAGTGCCCAATGTGGATTTTTCAAGTCTCTTGGTGCTTAAGAGGCTACGGAAAATCTAGGTCTTCCCCATACCATCGTACCCAAACATGCTCCGATGGGAATCAAACTTTGCAAGCATGTGGGAGGGGCCCACCCCCACATGCTTGTAATTTTTGGTCAGAATTGGAGTATGTTTGAATTGGTAATTAGCGCCTACTGTGGATTTTTCAAGTCTCTTGGTGCTTAGGAGGCCATGGACAATCCAGGCCTTCCCCATACCATCGTACCCAAACATGCTCCGATGGGGACCAAACTTTGCAAGCATGTGGAGGTGGGCCCCTCCCACATGCTTGCAAAGTTTGGTCATGATCGGGTGGTCGGGTTAGTAATTCGCGCCCAGTGCGGATTTTTCAAGTCTCTTGGTGCTTACGAGGCCATGGAAAATCGGGGCCTTCCCCATACCATCGCACCCAAACATGGTCTAATGCTTGCAAAGTTTGGTCACAATTGGAGTATGTTTGGATTGAAAATTAGTGCCCAATGCGGATTTTTCAAGTCTCTTGGTGCTTAAGCGGCCATGGAAAGTCCTGGCCTTTCCCATACCATCATACCCAAACATGCTCCCCGATGGGGACCAAACTTTGCAAGCATGTGGGAGTGGGCCCATCCCTCATGCTTGCAAATTTTGGTCACAATCCGAGCATGTTTGAATTGGTAATTAGTGCCCATTGTGGATTTTTCAAGTTTCTCGATGCTCTTGAGGCCATGGAAAATCCGGGCCTTCCCCATACCATCGTACCCAAACATGCTTCGATGGGAACCAAACTTTGCAAGCATGTGGGAGGGGCCCACCCCAAACTTTGCAAGCATATGGGAGGGGCCCACTCCCACATGGTTGTAAAGTTTGGTCATTATCGGAGCATGTTTCGATTTGTAATGAGTGCCCAATGTGGCTTTTTCAAGTCTCTTGGTGCTTAAGAGGCCATGGAAAATCCGGGCCTTCCCCATACCATCGTACCCAAACATGCTCCGATGCGGAGCAAACTTTCCAAGCATGTGGATGTGGGCCCCTCCCACATGCTTGCAAAAATTGGTCATGATCAGAGCATGTTCGGGTTAGTAATTAGCGCCCAGTGCAGATTTTTCAAGTCTCTTGGTGCTTAAGAGGCCATGGAAAATCCGGGTCCTACACATATCATTGTACCCAAACATGCTTCGATGGGAACCAAACTTTGCAAGCATGTGGAAGGGGCCCACCCCCACATGCTTGCAAAGTTTGGTCAGAATCGGAGCATGTTTGGATAGGTAATTAGCGCCCAGTGTGGATTTGTCAAGTCTCTTGGTGCTTAGGAGGCATTGGAAAATCCAGGCCTTCCCCACACCATCGTACCCAAACATTCGCCGATGGGAACCAAACTTTGCAAGCATGTGGTGGTGAGATCCTCCCACATGCTTTGCAAAGTTTGGTCATGATCGGAGCGTGATCGGGTTAGTTATTCGCTCCCAGTGCGGATTTTTCAAGTCTCTTGGTGCTACAAGGCCATGGAAAATCGAGGCCTTCCCCATACCATCGTACCCACACATGCTTTGATGGGAACCAAACTTTGAAAGCATGTGGGAGGGGCCCACCCCCACATGCTTGCAAAGTGTGGACACAATCGGAGCATGTTTGGATTGAAAATTAGTGCTCAATGCAGATTTTTCAAATCTCTTGGTGCTTAAGAGGCCATAGAGAATCCGGGCCTTCCCCATACCATTGTACCCAAACATGCTCCGATGGGGACCAAACTTTGCAAGCATGTGGGAGTGGGCCCCTCCCACATGCTTGCAAAGTTTGGTCTCAACCGGAGCATGTTTGAATTGGTAATTACCACCCACGAGTGTGGATTTTTCAAGTCTCTTGGTGTTCTTGAGGCCATGGAAAATCCGGGCCTTCCCCATACCATCGTACCCAAACATGCTCCGATGGGGACCAAACTTTGCAAGCATGTGGGGGTGGGCCCCTCCCACATGCTTGCAAAGTTTGGTCATGATCGGGTGGTCGGGTTAGTAATTCGCGCCCAGTGCGGATTATTCAAGTCTCTTGGTGCTTACGAGGCCATAGAAAATCGGGGCCTTCCCCATACCATCGTACCCAAACATGGCCGATGCTTGCAAAGTTTGGTCACAATCGGAGCATGTTTGGATTGAAAATTTGTGCCCAATGCGTATTTTTCAAGTCTCTTGGTGCTTAAGCGGCCATGGAAAGTCCTGGCCTTCCCCGTACCATCGTACCCAAACATGCTCCGATGGGGACCAAACTATGCAAGCATGTGGGAGTGGGACATTCCCACATGCTTGCAAAGTTTGGTCACAACCGGAGCATGTTTGAATTGGTAATTGGCGCCCAGTGTGGATTTTTCAAGTCTCTTGGTGCTCTTGAGGCCATGGAAAATCTGGGCGTTCCCCATACCATCGTACCCAAACATGCTTCGATGGGAACCAAACTTTGAAGCATGTGGGAGGTTCCCACCCCAGACTTTACAAGCATGTAGGAGGGGCCCAACCCCACATGCTTGTAAAGTTTGGTCACAATCAGAGCATGTTTCGATTTGTAATGAGTAACCAATGTGGATTTTTCAAGTCTCTGGGTGCTTCAGAGCACATGGAAAATCTGGGTCTTCCCCATACCAACGTACCCAAGCATGCTCCGATGGGAATCAAACTTTGCAAGCATGTGGGAGGGGCCCACCCCCACATGCTTGTAAAGTTTGGTCACAATGGGAGCATGTTTCGATTTGTAACATTTGAGTGTCCAATGTGGATTTTTCAAGTCTCTTGGTGCTTAAGAGGCCATGGAAAATCCGGGCCTTCCCCATACCATCGTACCCAAACATGCTTCGATGGGGACCAAACTTTGCAAGCATGTGGGGGTGGGCCCCTCCCACATTCTTGCAAAGTTTGGTCATGATCGGGTGATCGGATTAGTAATTCGCGCCCAGTGCAGATTTTTCAAGTCTCTTGGTGCTTACGAGGCCATGGAAAATCGGGGCCTTCCCCATACCATCGTACCCAAACATGGTCTGATGCTTGCAAAGTTTGGTCACAATCAGAGCATGTTTGGATTAAAAATTAGTGCCCAATGCGGATTTTTCAAGTCTCTTGGTGCTTAAGCGGCCATGGAAGGTCCTGGACTTCCCCATACCATCGTACCCAAACATGCGTCGATGGGAACCAAACTTTGTAAGCATGTGGGAGGGGCCCACTCCAAACTTTGCAAGCATGTGGGAGGGACCCACCCCCACATGCTTGTAAAGTTGGGTCACAATCGGAGCATGTTTCAATTTGTAATGAGTGCCCAATGTGGATTTTTCAAGTCTCTTGGTGCTTAAGAGGCCATAGAAAATCCGGGCCTTTCCCATACCATCGTACCCAAACATGCTCTGATGGGGACCAAACTTTCCAAGCAGGTGGATGTGGGCCCCTCCCACATGCTTGCAAAAATTGGTCATGATCGGAGGATGTTCGGGTTAGTAATTAGCCCCAGAAAACCTCATTTGGATGCAGTGAGACATATTATGCGATATGTAAAGACCGCTGCACATTATGGTCTTCTTTATGAGCATCCACAGTGTGCAGATTTTTCAAGTCTCTTAGTGCTTAAGAGGCCATGGAAAGTCCAGGCCTTCGCCATATCATCGTACCCAAACATACTCCGATGGGAACCAAACTTTGCAAGCAGGTGGAAGAGGCCCACCCCCACATGCTTGCAAAGTTTGGTCAGAATCGGAGCATGTTTGGATTGGTAATTAGCGCCCAGTGTGGATTTCTCAAGTCTCTTGGTGCTTAGGAGGCCATGGAAAATTCGGGCCTTCCCCATACTATCGTACCCAAACATGCTCCTATGGGAACCACACTTTGCAAGCATGTGGGGGTGGGTTCCTCCCACATGCTTGCAAAGTTTGGTCATGATCAGAGCGTGGTCGGGTTACTTATTCGCGCCCATTGTGGATTTTTCAAGTCTCTAGGTGCTTACAAGGCCATGGAAAATCCGGGCCTTCCCCATACCATCGTACCCAAACATGCTTCGATGGGAACCAAACTTTGAAAGCATGTGGGAGGGGCCCACCTCCACATGCTTGCAACATGTGGTCACAATCGGAGCATGTTTGGATTGAAAATTAGTGCTCAATGCAGATTTTTCAAGTCTCTTGGTGCTTAAGAGGCCCTGGAAAATCCGGGCCTTCTCCATACCATTGTACCCCAACATGCTCCGATGGGGACCAAACTTTGCAAGCATGTGGGAGTGGGCCCCTCCCACATGCTTGCAAAGTTTGGTCACAACCGGAGCATGTTTGAATTGGTAACTACCGCCCACGAGTGTGAATTTTTCAAGTCTCTTGGTGCTCTTGAGGCCATGGAAAATCCGGGCCTTCCCCATACCATCGTACCCAAACATGCTCCGATGGGAACCAAACTTTGCAAGTATGTGGAGGTGGGCCCCTCCCACATGCTTGCAAAGTTTGGTCATGATTGGGTGGTCGGGTTAGTAATTTGCGCCCAGTGCAGATTTTTCAAGTCTCTTGGTACTTACGAGGCCATGGAAAATCGGGACCTTCCCCATACCATCGTACCCGATGCTTGCAAAGTTTGGTCACAATCAGAGCATGTTTGGATTGAAAATTAGTGCCCAATGCAGATTTCTCAAGTCTCTTGGTGCTTAAGCGGCCATGGAAAGTCCTGGCCTTCCCCATACCATCGTACCCAAACATGCTCCTATGGGGACCAAACTTTGCAAGCATGTGGGAGTGGGACCTTCCCACATGCTTGCAAAGTTTGGTCACAACCGGAGCAAGTTTGAATTGGTAATTAGCCCAGTGTGGATTTTTCAAGTCTCTTCGTGCTCTTGAGGCCATGGAAAATCCGGGCCTTCCCCATACCATCGTACCCAAACATGCTTCGATGGGAAGCAAACTTTGCAAGCATTTGGGAGGGGCCCACCCCAGACTTTGCAAGCATGTGGGAGGGACCCACCCCCACATGCTTGTAAAGTTTGGTCACAATCGGAGCATGTTTCGATTTGTAATGAGTGCCCAATGTGGATTTTTCAAGTCTCTTGGTGCTTAAGAGGCCATGGAAAATCTGGGCCTTCCCCATACCATCGTACCCAAACATGCTCTGATGGGTGGGACCAAACTTTCCAAGCTTGTGGATGTGGGCCCCTCCCACATGCTTGCAAAAATTAGTCATGATTGGAGTATGTTCGGGTTAGTGATTAGCGCCCAGTGCAGAGTTTTTAAGTCTCTTGGTGCTTAAGAGGCCATGGAAAATCCGGACCTTCCCCATATCATCGTACCCAAACATGCTCCAATGGGAACCAAACTTTGCAAGTATGTGGAAAGGGCCCACCCCCACATGCTTGCAGAGTTTGGTCAGAGTCGGAGCCCACCAAACTTTGCAAGTATGTGGAAAGGGCCCACCCCCACATGCTTGCAGAGTTTGGTCAGAATCGGAGCATGTTTGGATTGGTAATAAGCCCCTAGTGTGGATTTCTCATGTCTCTTGGTGCTTAGGAGGCCATGGAAAATTCGGGCCTTCCCCATACCATCGTACCCAAACATGCTTCGATGGGAACCAAAATTTGCAAGCATGTAGGGGTGGGCCCCTCCGACATGCTTGCAAAGTTTGGTCATGATCAGAGCGTGGTCGGGTTACTTATTCGCGCCCAGTGCGGATTTTTCAAGTCTCTTGGTGCTTACAAGGCCATGGAAAATCGGGGCCTTCCCCATACCATCGTACCCAAACATGCTTCGATGGGAACCAAACTTTGAAAGCATGTGGGAGGGGCCCACCCCCACGTGCTTGCAAAGTGTGGTCATAATCGGAGCATGTTTGGATTGAAAATTAGTGCTCAATGCAGATTTTTCAAGTCTCTTGGTGCTTAAGAGGCCATGGAAAATCTGGGCCTTCCCCATACCATTGTACCCAAACATGCTCCGATGGGGACCAAACTTTGAAAGCATGTGGGAGTGGTCCCCTTGCACATGCTTGCAAAGTTTGGTCACAACCGGAGCATGTTTGAATTGGTAATTACCGGCCACGAGTGTGGATTTTTCAAGTCTTGGTGCTTAAGAGGCCATGGAAAATCCGGGCCTTCCCCATACCATCGTACCCAAACATGCCCCGATGGGGACCAAACTTTGCAAGCATGTGGGGGTGTGCCCCTCCCACATACTTGCAAAGTTTGGTCATGATCGGGTGGTCAGGTTAGTAATTTGCCCCCAGTGCGGATTTTTCAAGTCTCTTGGTGCTTAAGAGGCCATGGAAAATCCAGGCCTTCCCCATATCATCGTACCCAAACATGCTCCGATGGGAACCAAACTTTGCAAGCACGTGGAAGAGGCCCACGCCCACATGCTTGCAAAGTTTGGTCAAAATCAGAGCATGTTTGGATTGGTAATTAGCGCCCAGTGTGGATTTGTCAAGTCTCTTGGTGCTTAGGAGGCCATGGAAAATCCGGGCCTTCCCCATACTATCGTACCGAAACATGCTCCCATGGGAACAACACTTTGCAAGCATGTGAGGGTGGGTCCCTCCCACATGCTTGCAAAGTTTGGTCATGATCGGAAATTGGTCGGGTTACTTATTCGCGCCCCCGTGTGGATTTTTCAAGTCTCTTGGTGCTTACAAGGCCATGGGAAATCGGGGCCTTCTTCATACCATCGTACCCAAACATGCTTCGATGGGAACCAAACTTTGAAAGCATGTGGGAGGGGCCCACCCCCACATGCGTGCAAAGTGTGGACACAATCGGAGCATGTTTGGATTGAAAATTAGTGCTCAATGCAGATTTTTCAAATCTCTTGGTGCTTAAGAGGCCATAGAGAATCCGGGCCTTGCCCATACCATTGTACCCAAACATGCTCCGATGGGGACCAAACTTTGCAAGCATGTGGGAGTGGGCACCTCCCACATGCTTGCAAAGTTTGGTCTCAACCGGAGCATGTTTGAATTGGTAATTACCGCCCACGAGTGTGGATTTTTCAAGTCTCTTGGTGTTCTTGAGGCCATGGAAAATCCGGGCCTTCCCCATACCATCGTACCCAAACATGCTCCGATGGGGACCAAACTTTGCAAGCATGTGGGGGTGGGCCCCTCCCACATGCTTGCAAAGTTTGGTCATGATCGGGTGGTCGGGTTAGTAATTCGCGCCGAGTGCGGATTACTCAAGTCTCTTGGTGCTTACGAGGCCATGGAAAATGGGGGCTTCCCCATACCATCGTACCCAAACATGGTCCGATGCTTGCAAAGTTTGGTCACAATTGGAGCATGTTTGGATTGAAAATTAGTGCCCAATGCGTATTTTTCAAGTCTCTTGGTGCTTAAGCGGCCATGGAAAGTCCTGGCCTTCCCCGTACCATCGTACCCAAACATGCTCCGATGGGGACCAAACTTTGCAAGCATGTGGGAGTGGGTTCTTCCCACATGTTTGCAAAGTTTGGTCACAATCGGAGCGTGTGGTCACAATCGGAGCATGTTTGGATTGAAAATTAGTGCTCAATGCAGATTTTCCAAGTCTCTTGGTGCTTAAGAGGCCATGGAAAATCCGGGCCTTCCCCATACCATTGTACCCCAACATGCTTCGATGGGAACCAAACTTTGCAAGTATGTGGGGGTGGGCCCCTCCCACATGCTTGCAAAGTTTGGTCATGATTGGGTGGTCGGGTTAGTAATTTGCACCCAGTGCAGATTTTTCAAGTCTCTTGGTACTTACGAGGCCATGGAAAATCGGGACCTTCCCCATACCATCGTACCCAAACATGGTCCGATGCTTGCAAAGTTTGGTCACAATCAGAGCATGTTTGGATTGAAAATTAGTGCCCAATGCGGATTTTTCAAGTCTCTTGGTGCTTAAGCGGCCATGGAAAGTCCTGGCCTTCCCCATACCATCGTACCCAAACATGCTCCTATGGGGACCAAACTTTGCAAGCATGTGGGAGTGGGACCTTCCCACATGCTTGCAAAGTTTGGTCACAACCGGAGCAAGTTTGAATTGGTAATTAGCCCAGTGTGGATTTTTCAAGTCTCTTCGTGCTCTTGAAGCCATGGAAAATCCGGGCCTTCCCCATACCATCGTACCCAAACATTCGATGGGAAGCAAACTTTGCAAGCATTTGGGAGGGGCCCACCCCAGACTTTGCAAGCATGTGGGAGGGACCCACCCCCACATGCTTGTAAAGTTTGGTCACAATCGGAGCATGTTTCGATTTGTAATGAGTGCCCAATGTGAATTTTTCAAGTCTCTTGGTGCTTAAGAGGCCATGGAAAATCTGGGCCTTCCCCATACCATCGTACCCAAACATGCTCTGATGGGTGGGACCAAACTTTCCAAGCTTGTGGATGTGGGCCCCTCCCACATGCTTGCAAAAAATAATCATGATTGGAGTATGTTCGGGTTAGTGATTAGCGCCCAGTGCAGAGTTTTTAAGTCTCTTGGTGCTTAAGAGGCCATGGAAAATCCGGACCTTCCCCATATCATCGTACCCAAACATGCTCCAATGGGAACCAAACTTTGCAAGTATGTGGAAAGGGCCCACCCCCACATGCTTGCAGAGTTTGGTAAGAATCGGAGCATGTTTGGATTGGTAATAAGCCCCTAGTGTGGATTTCTCAAGTCTCTTGGTGCTTAGGAGGCCATGGAAAATTCGGGCCTTCCCCATACCATCGTACCCAAACATGCTTCGATGGGAACCAAAATTTGCAAGCATGTAGGGGTGGGCCCCTCCGACATGCTTGCAAAGTTTGGTCATGATCAGAGCGTGGTCGGGTTACTTATTCGCGCCCAGTGCGGATTTTTCAAGTCTCTTGGTGCTTACAAGGCCATGGAAAATCGGGGCCTTCCCCATCGCATCGTACCCAAACATGCTTCGATGGGAACCAAACTTTGAAAGCATGTGGGAGGGGCCCACTCCCACGTGCTTGCAAAGTGTGGTCATAATCAGAGCATGTTTGGATTGAAAATTAGTGCTCAATGCAGATTTTTCAAGTCTCTTGGTGCTTAAGAGGCCATGAAAAATCTGGGCCTTCCCCATACCATTATACCCAAACATGCTCCGATGGGGACCAAACTTTGAAAGCATGTGGGAGTGGTCCCCTCGCACATGCTTGCAAAGTTTGGTCACAACCGGAGCATGTTTGAATTGGTAATTACCGCCCACGAGTGTGGTTTTTTCATGTCTTGGTGCTTAAGAGGCCATGGAAAATCCGGGCCTTCCCCATACCATAGTACCCAAACATGCTCCGATAAGGACCAAACTTTGCGAGCATGTGGGGGTGTTCCCCTCCCACATACTTGCAAAGTTTGGTCATGATCGGGTGGTCGGGTTAGTAATTTGCCCCCAGTGCGGATTTTTCAAGTCTCTTGGTGCTTAAGAGGCCATGGAAAATCCAGGCCTTCCCCATATCATCGTACCCAAACATGCTCCGATGGGAACCAAACTTTGCAAGCACGTGGAAGAGGCCCACGCCCACATGCTTGCAAAGTTTGGTCAGAATCGGAGCATGTTTGCATTGGTAATTAGCGCCCAGTGTGGATTTGTCAAGTCTCTTGGTGCTTAGGAGGCCATGGAAAATCCGGGCCTTCCCCATACTATCGTACCGAAACATTCTCCTATGGGAACAACACTTTACAAGCATGTGAGGGTGGGTCCCTCCCACATGCTTGCAAAGTTTGGTCATGATCGAAAATTGGTCGGGTTACTTATTCGCGCCCAGTGTGGATTTTTCAAGTCTCTTGGTGCTTACAAGGCCATGGGAAATCGGGGCCTTCCCCATACCATCGTACCCAAACATGCTTCGATGGGAACCAAACTTTGAAAGCATGTGGGAGGGGCCCACCCCCACATTCTTGCAACGTGTGGTCACAATCGGAGCATGTTTGGATTGAAAATTAGTGCTCAATGCAGATTTTTCAAGTCTCTTGGTGCTTAAGAGGCCATGGAAAATCCGGGCCTTCCCCATACCATTGTACCCCAACATGCTCCGCCGATGGGGACCAAACTTTGCAAACATGTGGGAGTAGGCCCCTCCCACATGCTTGCAAAGTTTGGTCACAACCGGAGCATGTTTGAATTGGTAATTACTGCCCACAAGTGTGGATTTTTCAAGTCTCTTGGTGCTCTTGAGGCCATGGAAAATCCGGGCCTTCCCCATACCATCGTACCCAAACATGCTCCGATAGGGACCAAACTTTGCAAGCATGTGGGGGTGGGCGCCTCTCACATGCTTGCAAAGTTTAGTCATGATCGGGTGGTCGGGTTAGTAATTTGCGCCCAGTGCGGATTCTTCAAGTCTCTTGGTGCTTACGAGGCCATGGAAAATCGGGGCCTTTCCCATACCATCATACCCAAACATGCTTTGATGGGAACCAAACTTTGAAATCATGTGGGAGTGGCCCACCCCCACATGCTTGCAACGTGTGGTCACAATCGGAGCATGTTTGGATTAAAAATTAGTGCTCAATGCAGATTTTTCAAGTCTCTTGGTGCTTAAGAGGCCATGGAAAATCTGGGCCTTCCCCATACCATTGTACCCCAACATGCTCCGATGGGGACCAAACTTTGCAAGCATGTGGGAGTGGGCCCCTCCCACATGCTTGCAAAGTTTGGTCACAACCGGAGCATGTATTACCGCCCACGAGTGTGGATTTTTCAAGTCTCTTGGTGCTCTTGAGGCCATGGAAAATCCGGGCCTTCCCCATACCATCGTACCCAAACATGCTCCGATGGAGACCAAACTTTGCAAGTATGTGGGGGTGGGCCCCTCCCACATGCTTGCAAAGTTTGGTCATGATTGGGTGGTCGGGTTAGTAATTTGCGCCTAGTGTGGATTTTTTAAGTCTCTTGGGAAAGTCGGGGCCCTTACCATACCATCGTACCCAAACATAGTCCGATGCTTGCAAAGTTTGGTCACAATCGGAGCATGTTTGGATTGAAAATTAGTGCCCAATGCGGATTTTTCAAGTCTCTTGGTCCTTAAGCGGCCATGGAAAGTCCTGGCCTTCCCCATACCATCGTACCCAAACATGCTCCGATGGGGACCAAACTTTGCAAGCATGTGGGAGTGGGCCCTTCCCACATGCTTGCAAAGTTTGGTCACAACTGGAGCAAGTTTGAATTGGTAAATTAGCGCCCAGTGTGGATTTTTCAAGTCTCTTGGTGCTCTTGAGGCCATGGAAAATCCGGGCCTTCCCCATACCATCGTACCCAAACATGCTTCGATGGGAAGCAAACTTTGCAAGCATTTGGGAGGGGCCCACCCCAAACTTTGCAAGCATGTGGGAGGGGCCCACCCCCACATGCTTGTAAAGTTTGGTCACAATCGGAGCATGTTTCGATTTGTAATCAGTGCCCAATGTGGATTTTTCAAGTCTCTTGGTGCTTAAGAGGCCATGGAAAATCCGGGCCTTCCCCATACCATCTTACCCAAATATGCTCTGATGGGTGGGACCAAACTTTCCAAACATGTGGATGTGGGCCCCTCCCACATGCTTGCAATAATTGGTCATGATCGGAGCACATTCGGGTTAGTAATTAGCGCCCAGTGCAGAGTTTTCAAGTCTCTTGGTGCTTAAGAGGCCATGGAAAATCCAGGCCTTCCCCATATCATCGTACCCAAACATGCTCCAATGGGAAGCAAGCTTTGCAAGCATGTGGAAGGGGCCCACCCCCACATGCTTGAAAATTTTTGTCAGAATTAGAGCATGTTTGGATTGGTAATTAGCCCCTAGTATGGATTTCTCAAGTCTCTTGGTGCTTAGGAGGCCATGGAAAATCTGGGCCTTCCCCATACCATCATACCCAAACATGCTTCGATGGGAACCAAACTTTGCAAGCATGTGGGGGTGGGCCCCTCCCACATGCTTGCAAAGTTTGGTCGTGGTCGGAGCGTGGTCGGGTTACTTATTCGCGCCCAGTGCGGATTTTTCAAGTCTCTTGGTGCTTACAAGGCCATGAAAAATCAGGGCCTTCCCCATACCATCGTACCCAAACATGCTTTGATGGGAACCAAACTTTGAAAGCATGTGGGAGGGGCCCACCCCCACATGCTTGCAAAGTGTGGTCACAATCGGAGCATGTTTGGATTGAAAATTAGTGCTCAATGCAGATTTTTCAAGTCTCTTAGTGCTTAAGAGGCCATAGAAAATCCGAGCCTTCCCCGTACCATTGTACCCAAACATGCTCCCCGATGGGGACCAAACGTTGCAAGCATGTGGGAGTGGGCCCCTCGCACATGCTTGCAAAGTTTGGTCTTAACCGGAGCATGTTTGAATTGGTAATTACCGCCCACGAGTGTGGATTTTTCAAGTCTCTTGGTGCTCTTGAGACCATGGAAAATCCGGGCCTTCCCCATACCATCGTACCCAAACATGCTTCGATGGGGACCAAACTTTGCAAGCATGTGGGGGTGGGCCCCTCCCACATGCTTGCAAAGTTTGGTCATGATCGGGTGGTCGAGTTAGTAATTTACCGCCAGTGCGGATATTTCAAGTCTCCTGGTGCTTACGAGGCCATGGAAAATCGGGGCCTTCACTATACCATCGTACCCAAACATGGTCCGATGCTTGCAAAGTTTGGTCACAATCAGAGCATGTTTGGATTGAAAATTAGTGCCCAATGCGGATTTTTCAAGTCTCTTGGTGCTTAAGCGGCCATGGAAGGTCCTGGCCTTCCCTATACCATCGTACCCAAACATGCTCCGATGGGGACCAAACTTTGCAAGCATGTGGGAGTGGGCCCTTCCCACATGCTTGCAAAGTTTGGTCACAACCGGAGCAAGTTTGAATTCGTAATTAGTGCCCAGTGTGGATTTTTCGAGTCTCTTGGTGCTCTTGAGGCCATGGAAAATCCGGGCCTTCCCCATACCATCGTACCCAAACATGCTTCGATGGGAACCAAACTTTGCAAGCATGTGGGAGGGGCCCACCCCAAACTTTGCAAGCATGTGGGAGGGTCCCACCCCACATGCTTGTAAAGTTTGGTCACAATCCAAGCATGTTTCGATTTGTAATGAGTGCCCAATGTGGATTTTTCAAGTCTCTTGGTGCTTAAGAGGCCATGGAAAATCCGGGCCTTCCCCATACCATCGTACCCAAATATGCTCTGATGGGTGGGACCAAACTTTCCGAACATGTGGATTTGGGCCCCTCCCACATGCTTGCAAAAATTGGTCATGATCGGAGCATGTTCGGGTTAGTAATTAGCGCCCAGTGCAGAGTTTTCAAGTCTCTTGGTGCTTAAGAGGCCATGGAAAATCCGGGCCTTCCCCATATCATCATACCCAAACATGCTCCAATGGGAAACAAACTTTGCAAGCATTTGGATGGGGCCCACCCCCACATGCTTGCAAAGTTTGGTCAGAATCGGAGCATGTTTGGATTGGTAATTAACCCCTAGTGTGGATTTCTCAAGTCTCTTTGTGCTTAGGAGGCCATGGAGAATCCGGGCCTTCCCCATACCATCATACCCAAATATGCTTCGATGGGAAACAAACTTTGCAAGCATGTGGAAAATCGGGGTCTTCCCCATACCATCGTACCCAAACATGCTTCGATGGGAACCAAACTTTGAAAGCATGTGGGAGGGGCCCACCCCCACATTCTTGCAAAGTGTGGTCACAATCGGAGCATGTTTGGATTGAAAATTAGTGCTCAATGTAGATTTTTCAAGTCTCTTGGTGCTTAAGAGGCCATGGAAAATCCGGGCCTTCCCCATACCATTGTACCCAAACATGCTCCGAGATGGGGACCAAACTTTGCAAGCATGTGGGAGTGGGCCCCTTCCACATGCTTGCAAAGTTTGGTCACAACCGGAGCATGTTTGAATTGGTAATTACCGCCCACGAGTGTGGATTTTTCAAGTCTCTTGGTGCTCTTAAGACCATGGAAAATCCGGGCCTTCCCCCTACCATCGTACCCAAACATGCTCCGATGGGGACCAAACTTTGCAAAAATGTGGGGGTGGGCCCCTCTCACATGCTTGCAAAGTTTGGTCACAACCGGAACATGTTTGAATTGGTAATTAGCGCCTAGTGTGGATTTTTCAAGTCTCTTGGTGCTCTTGAGACCATGGAAAATCCGGGCCTTCCCCATCGCATCGTACCCAAACATGCTCCGATGGGGACCAAACTTTGCAAGCATGTGGGAGTGGGCCCCTCCCACATGCTTGCAAAGTTTGGTCACAACTGGAATATGTTTGAATTGGTAATTAGCGCCCAGTGTGGATTTTTCAAGTCTCTTGGTGCTCTTGAGGCCATGGAAAATCCGGGCCTTCCCCATACCATCGTACCCAAACATGCTTCGATGGGAACCAAACTTTGCAAGCATGTGGGAGGGGTCCACCCCCACATGCTTGTAAAGTTTAGTCACAATCGGAGCATGTTTCGAGTTGTAATTAGTGCCCAATGTGGATTTTTCAAGTCTCTTGGTGCTTAAGAGGCTATGGAAAATCTAGGTCTTCCCCATACCATCGTACCCAAACATGCTCCGATGGGAGTCAAACTTTGCAAGCATGTGGGAGGGGCCCAGCCCCACATGCTTGTAAATTTTGGTCAGAATTGGAGCATGTTTGAATTGGTAATTAGCGCCCACTATGGATTTTTCAAGTCTCTTGGTGCTTAGGAGGCCATGGACAATCCAGGCCTTCCCCATACCATCGTACCCAAACATGCTCCGATGGGGACCAAACTTTGCAAGCATGTGGGGGTGTGCCCCTCCCACATGCTTGCAAAGTTTGGTCATGATCGGGTGGTCGGGTTAGTAATTCGCGCCCAGTAAGGATTTTTCAAGTCTCTTGGTGCTTACGAGGCCATGGAAAATCGGGGCCTTCCCCATACCATCGTACCCAAACATGGTCTAATGCTCGCAAAGTTTGGTCACAATTGGAGCATGTTTGGATTGAAAACTAGTGCCCAATGCGGATTTTTCAAGTCTCTTGGTGCTTAAGCGGCCATGGAAAGTCCTGGCCTTCCCCATACCATCATACCCAAACATGCTCCGATGGGGACCAAACTTTGCAAGCATGTGGGAGTGGGCCCATCCCTCATGCTTGCAAATTTTGGTCACAATCCAAGCATGTTTGAATTGGTAATTAGTGCCCATTGTAGATTTTTCAAGTTTCTCGATGCTCTTGAGGCCATGGAAAATCCGGGCCTTCCCCATACCATCGTACCCAAACATGCTTCGATGGGAATCAAACTTTGCAAGCATGTGGGAGGGGCCCACCCCCACATGCTTGTAATTTTTGGTCATAATTGGAGTATGTTTGAATTGGTAATTAGCGCCTACTGTGGATTTTTCAAGTCTCTTGGTGCTTAGGAGGCCATGGACAATCCAGGCCTTCCCCATACCATCGTACCCAAACATGGTTCGATGGGAACCAAACTTTGCACGCATGTGGGAGGGGCCCACCCCCACATGCTTGTAAAGTTTGGTCACAATCGGAGCATGTTTCGAGTTGTAATTAGTGCCCAATGTGGATTTTTCAAGTCTCTTGGTGCTTAAGAGGCTATGGAAAATCTAGGTCTTCCCCATACCATCGTACCCAAACATGCTCCGATGGGAATCAAACTTTGCAAACATGCTCCGATGGGAATCAAACATGCTCCGATGGGGACCAAACTTTGCAAGCATGTGGGGGTGGGCCCCTCCCACATGCTTGCAAAGTTTGGTCATGATCGGGTGGTCGGGTTAGTAATTCGCACCGAGTAAGGATTTTTCAAGTCTCTTGGTGCTTACGAGGCCATGGAAAATCGGGGCCTTCCCCATACCATCGTACCCAAACATGGTCTAATGCTCGCAAAGTTTGGTCACAATTTGAGCATGTTTGGATTGAAAACTAGTGCCCAATGCAGATTTTTCAAGTCTCTTGGTGCTTAAGCGGCCATGGAAAGTCCTGGCCTTCCCCATACCATCATACCCAAACATGCTCCGATGGGGACCAAACTTTGCAAGCATGTGGGAGTGGGCCCATCCCTCATGCTTGCAAATTTTGGTCACAATCCAAGCATGCTTGAATTGGTAATTAGTGCCCATTGTAGATTTTGCAAGTTTCTCGATGCTCTTGAGGCCATGGAAAATCCGGGCCTTCCCCATACCATCGTACCCAAACATGCTTCGATGGGAACCAAACTTTGCAAGCATGTGGGAGGGGCCCACCCCAAACTTTGCAAGCATATGGGAGGGGCCCACTCCCACATGCTTGTAAAGTTTGGTCACAATCGGAGCATGTTTCGATTTGTAATGAGTGCCCAATGTGGATTTTTCAAGTCTCTTGGTGCTTAAGAGGCCATGGAAAGTCCGGGCCTTCCCCATACCATCGTACCCAAACATGCTCCGATGGGGACCAAACTTTCCAAGCATGTGGATGTGGGCCCCTCCCACATGCTTGCAAAAATTGGTCATGATCAGAGCATGTTCGGGTTAGTAATTAGCGCCCAGTTCAGATTTTTCAAATCTCTTGGTGCTTAAGAGGCCATGGAAAATCCGGGTCCTACCCATATCATCGTACCCAAACATGCTTCGATGGGAACCAAACTTTGCAAGCATGTGGAAGGGGCCCACCCCCACATGCTTGCAAAGTTTGGTCAGAATCGGAGCATGTTTGGATAGGTAATTAGCGCCCAGTGTGGATTTGTCAAGTCTCGGTGCTTAGGAGGCATTGGAAAATCCAGGCCTTCCCCACACCATCGTACCCAAACATTCGCCGATGGGAACCAAACTTTGCAAGCATGTGGTGGTGAGATCCTCCCACATGCTTGCAAAGTTTGGTCATGATCGGAGCATGGTCGGGTTAGTTATTCGTGCCCAGTGCGGATTTTTCAAGTCTCTTGGTGCTTCAAGGCCATGGAAAATCGAGGCCTTCCCCATACCATCGTACCCACACATGCTTTGATGGGAACCAAACTTTGAAAGCATGTGGGAGGGGCCCACCCCCACATGCTTGCAAAGTGTGGACACAATCGGAGCATGTTTGGATTGAAAATTAGTGCTCAATGCAGATTTTTCAAATCTCTTGGTGCTTAAGAGGCCATAGAGAATCCGGGCCTTCCCCATACCATTGTACCCAAACATGCTCCGATGGGGACCAAACTTTGCAAGCATGTGGGAGTGGGCCCCTCCCACATGCTTGCAAAGTGTGGTCTCAATCGGAGCATGTTTGAATTGGTAATTACCGCCCACGAGTGTGGATTTTTCAAGTCTCTTGGTGTTCTTGAGGCCATGGAAAATCCGGGCCTTCCCCATACCATCGTACCCAAACATGCTCCGATGGGGACCAAACTTTGCAAGCATGTGAGGGTGGGCCCCTCCCACATGCTTGCAAAGTTTGGTCATGATCGGGTGGTCGGGTTAGTAATTCGCGCCGAGTGCGGATTATTCAAGTCTCTTGGTGCTTACGAGGCCATGGAAAATCGGGGCCTTCCCCATACCATCGTACCCAAACATGGTCCGATGCTTGCAAAGTTTGGTCACAATCGGAGCATGTTTGGATTGAAAATTTGTGCCCAATGCGTATTTTTCAAGTCTCTTGGTGCTTAAGCGGCCATGGAAAGTCCTGGCCTTCCCCGTACCATCGTACCCAAACATGCTCCGATGGGGACCAAACTTTGCAAGCATATGGGAGTGGGCCCCTCCCACATGCTTTCAAAGTTTGGTCACAACCGGAGCATGTTTGAATTGGTAATTGGCGCTCAGTGTGGACTTTTCAAGTCTCTTGGTGCTCTTCAGGCCATGGAAGATCTGGGCCTTCTCCATACCATCGTACCCAAACATGCTTCGATGGGAACCAAACTTTGCAAGCATGTGGGAGGGGCCCACCCCCACATGCTTGTAAAGTTTGGTCACAATCGGAGCATGTTTTGAGTTGTAATTATTGCCCAATGTGGATTTTTCAAGTCTCTTGGTGCTTAAGAGGCTATGGAAAATCTAGGTCTTCCCCATACCATCGTACCCAAACATGCTCCGATGGGAATCAAACTTTGCAAGCATGTGGGAGGGGCCCACCCCCACATGCTTGTAATTTTTGGTCAGAATTGGAGTATGTTTGAATTGGTAATTAGCACCTACTGTGGATTTTTCAAGTCTCTTGGTGCTTAGGAGGCCATGGACAATCCAGGCCTTCCCCATACCATCGTACCCAAACATGGTTCGATGGGAACCAAACTTTGCAAGCATGTGGGAGGGGCCCACCCCCACATGCTTGTAAAGTTTGGTGACAATCCGAGCATGTTTCGAGTTGTAATTAGTGCCCAATGTGGATTTTTCAAGTCTCTTGGTGCTTAAGAGGCTATGGAAAATCTAGGTCTTCCCCATACCATCGTACCCAAACATGCTCCGATGGGAATCAAACTTTGCAAACATGCTCCGATGGGAATCAAACATGCTCCGATGGGGACCAAACTTTGCAAGCATGTGGGGGTGGGCCCCTCCCACATGCTTGCAAAGTTTGGTCATGATCGGGTGGTCGGGTTAGTAATTCGGGCCCAGTAAGGATTTTTCAAGTCTCTTGGTGCTTACGAGGCCATGGAAAATCGGGGCCTTCCCCATACCATCGTACCCAAACATGGTCTAATGCTCGCAAAGTCTGGTCACAATTGGAGCATGTTTGGATTGAAAACTAGTGCCCAATGCAGATTTTTCAAGTCTCTTGGTGCTTAACCGGCCATGGAAAGTCTTGGCCTTCCCCATACCATCATACCCAAACATGCTCCGATGGGGACCAAACTTTGCAAGCATGTGGGAGTGGGCCCATCCCTCATGCTTGCAAATTTTGGTCACAATCCAAGCATGCTTGAATTGGTAATTAGTGCCCATTGTAGATTTTTCAAGTTTCTCGATGCTCTTGAGGCCATGGAAAATCCGGGCCTTCCCCATACCATCGTACCCAAACATGCTTCGATGGGAACCAAACTTTGCAAGCATGTGGGAGGGGCCCACCCCAAACTTTGCAAGCATGTGGGAGGGTCCCACCCCACATGCTTGTAAAGTTTGGTCACAATCCAAGCATGTTTCGATTTGTAATGAGTGCCCAATGTGGATTTTTCAAGTCTCTTGGTGCTTAAGAGGCCATGGAAAATCCGGGCCTTCCCCATACCATCGTACCCAAATATGCTCTGATGGGTGGGACCAAACTTTCCGAACATGTGGATTTGGGCCCCTCCCACATGCTTGCAAAAATTGGTCATGATCGGAGCATGTTCGGGTTAGTAATTAGCGCCCAGTGCAGAGTTTTCAAGTCTCTTGGTGCTTAAGAGGCCATGGAAAATCCGGGCCTTCCCCATATCATCATACCCAAACATGCTCCAATGGGAAACAAACTTTGCAAGCATTTGGATGGGGCCCACCCCCACATGCTTGCAAAGTTTGGTCAGAATCGGAGCATGTTTGGATTGGTAATTAACCCCTAGTGTGGATTTCTCAAGTCTCTTTGTGCTTAGGAGGCCATGGAGAATCCGGGCCTTCCCCATACCATCATACCCAAATATGCTTCGATGGGAAACAAACTTTGCAAGCATGTGGAAAATCGGGGTCTTCCCCATACCATCGTACCCAAACATGCTTCGATGGGGACCAAACTTTGCAAGCATGTGGGGGTGGGCCCCTCCCACATGCTTGCAAAGTTTGGTCATGATCGGGTGGTCGAGTTAGTAATTTACCGCCAGTGCGGATATTTCAAGTCTCCTGGTGCTTACGAGGCCATGGAAAATCGGGGCCTTCACTATACCATCGTACCCAAACATGGTCCGATGCTTGCAAAGTTTGGTCACAATCAGAGCATGTTTGGATTGAAAATTAGTGCCCAATGCGGATTTTTCAAGTCTCTTGGTGCTTAAGCGGCCATGGAAGGTCCTGGCCTTCCCTATACCATCGTACCCAAACATGCTCCGATGGGGACCAAACTTTGCAAGCATGTGGGAGTGGGCCCTTCCCACATGCTTGCAAAGTTTGGTCACAACCGGAGCAAGTTTGAATTCGTAATTAGTGCCCAGTGTGGATTTTTCGAGTCTCTTGGTGCTCTTGAGGCCATGGAAAATCCGGGCCTTCCCCATACCATCGTACCCAAACATGCTTCGATGGGAACCAAACTTTGCAAGCATGTGGGAGGGGCCCACCCCAAACTTTGCAAGCATGTGGGAGGGTCCCACCCCACATGCTTGTAAAGTTTGGTCACAATCCAAGCATGTTTCGATTTGTAATGAGTGCCCAATGTGGATTTTTCAAGTCTCTTGGTGCTTAAGAGGCCATGGAAAATCCGGGCCTTCCCCATACCATCGTACCCAAATATGCTCTGATGGGTGGGACCAAACTTTCCGAACATGTGGATTTGGGCCCCTCCCACATGCTTGCAAAAATTGGTCATGATCGGAGCATGTTCGGGTTAGTAATTAGCGCCCAGTGCAGAGTTTTCAAGTCTCTTGGTGCTTAAGAGGCCATGGAAAATCCGGGCCTTCCCCATATCATCATACCCAAACATGCTCCAATGGGAAACAAACTTTGCAAGCATTTGGATGGGGCCCCACCCCCACATGCTTGCAAAGTTTGGTCAGAATCGGAGCATGTTTGGATTGGTAATTAACCCCTAGTGTGGATTTCTCAAGTCTCTTTGTGCTTAGGAGGCCATGGAGAATCCGGGCCTTCCCCATACCATCATACCCAAATATGCTTCGATGGGAAACAAACTTTGCAAGCATGTGGAAAATCGGGGTCTTCCCCATACCATCGTACCCAAACATGCTTCGATGGGAA